>NC_136477.1:27423871-28630746 GCF_902686455.1 Sciurus vulgaris | reverse complement strand
CTGATAAACACAGTTTCATTAATGCTCCATCTTTAGGGAAAATAAGAGGCATCGAGAATAGGTGTTTTATAACTCAAGGAAATTCCAAGAAGTGTGGGATTTTCCCATCTTTTCTTTCTATATTTCTGAAATAACTTTAACTCTTCTTGGAAAAGATCAATTATCCCCTCCTTTGGAACCCAGGTGCTTTTTAAAAAGCAGGCTGATTTTCTTTAATCTATAACTTATGTTACAAAAGAAAGAAAAGTTGAACTTGTGAACACTTACATAAAAACTATGTTTTCTTAATTTGGAATCTCAAAATTCTCTCTAAAACCTACAATACAAGTTTCAATAAATGTAAATTATTATAATCATAAAACATGAAAAATGAGTCTGCTGTATGCATTTCATCAGGAATTCATATACAATGCTATGCATACACAAAAGAAGTAAAATGATTATTTTTTTAAATAAAGCTTTATGACAATTTTCAGCAAGTCAGATAGAACTCACCCACATGTAAAATGTAAACTTTGTTCCAAAAGGTATAATCATGTGATAATCTGTGTAGTAAAGCCAGAGAAATGTCTGTCCTGCCACTGGCTTTTTTGAAGTTTATTTTTCCAGAACAATGCAGAATTCCATGGAAATTGAAACAGTAAGCAGATCACATTTCTGTTTTCTTTCCTATAGTAAATTGTAATACACAATTTAAGCATTTTGTATGCCATAAATACTATCTCTCACTTGCCTTAAAAATAGCTATATCTACAAATGTAAAAATCACTATTATGTTCCCATTTGCATTTAGCTGCCTTCAGTTGGACTTCCTGTTATAAAAGTTATTTCTATTCCTATAGTTCTATGAATGAAAATATAGAATCGTATGTAACTTTGCTTCAACTTTGACCTAAGGTGATAGACCTCCAAACCAAAAGAGGCACACTCTGGGCTACTGGGAAAAGTGGAGAAAAGGCGATAAAAATGGAGTTCTTTCATTCCAAGAACGAGTGGAGCCACATTGTCCCACAGGTAAATAAAGTTTGACTAGGGTTACTTTCAACCCATTCTAATGTTATAGGATTCTAAATTATTTATTAAAACAATTTCATCCAAAACCAGGACCTTTGCCACAGCATTCTTTGAGGGAAATAATGTCCACAAAAGGAAAAAAAAAAAAAAAAAAAAAAAAAAAAAAAAAAAAAAAAAAAACACCAGTCCTAATTGATGATTTTCCCACAATCTTCATCTTTAGTACAAATCAGTTTTTTTGGACTCTTCTACCTTCAGTTGATACCTTCAGTTGAGAATTTACAATTATGGGAACTCTGAGCTAGAAGACATCATGCCCATCACCTAGGCTATCCACACTGACAACCTTCTATGATGGGCAGATTCTCTTTTATTCCTATTCACGATGTGCCACAACATGAAGGGAACATTGATCTAGATGTTTGATTCCTGTTTCATGTGTGAGCTCATCTCTTGTCAAGAAGCAAGCAAGTCATTATTGAGCCAACTCTTTGAAGTGGAGTGGTTTTCCTAGAACAAAGGAATAATAAGATTTTCTGTGGTGCCATATTGAACACCTGTATCCTGTTTTGGCTTCACTTCTGTTACCAAGTGATCCTTCACTGAAAGAAGTGGGATGGGTAGAAACACCAGGAGCCCGACTTAGCTCTGGACAGCTTTTAGTAAGTAACTTCTGTTCAAGTAACTTCTTCAATAAGAAAATACTGACTACCTAAGAACCCAAGGTGTTCTAATCAAGAAAGTTCCACTATTTTCATGGGATCACATGATTACAAGCTAATGAGCTCCTTCAGGCTCTGGGTCCCAATTAGCACAATACCATGTTCTGTTACTTTGATTATTAGATGGAAAAACCAGAACCTACAAACATGTGAATGCTAATTCTTCTCTAGAACACAACCCAGCAAACCTGCCAACTCACAGAAGCAGGTGCCCAATCTGGTGTGTTTCCCACAGAATGGGAGTCTCTTTCTTATAATCCACAACAGGATTCTTTTTCAACACTTCCATATGATCTAACTATAATACTGAAGAGAATGTATCAAAACTTGATATTTTAAAAAGACCAGCTTCCTCAAATATGATAAAGTCAAAAATTCTATAGTTGTGATATTTCTTCAGAAAATAAAATTGATACGCCTTAGATGTAGAAGTTATATTCTTAAAGAAATAACCCCTTTTAAATCACTGAGTATGTATGTCAGAGTCCTTCATCTGATAGAGGAATAATTCTCTTTGGACCATTCACCAAAAAGCCCTAATTTAGGTTTACTACCATGGATAAAAAGAGTGCCTAGCAATTTGTCCCACAAGAAAATGGATGTCTTAAAACCTGATATCCATGCATTTTCTAATAACTAAAAAGTATAGCCATTCTACATCAAAAAGGGGTCCATATTCTATTTCATTTTTTGTGTGTCAAATGCCAAAATAAAAGACTCTTGACTTTATGGGAAAGCTATAGACTGACATTTCTTTAAGTTTCTTGCAAAAATGAAACTAGGCTGAACCCAAGGACACTGCTTCTCCTACAGTCTTTATAAGAAGTGGCTATTTTCTCCCACACCTCAAGTTCCTTTTGTGCCAGGAGAAGGAGGTAAGTATCCTTTCGGCTCCTCATTGCTACTACCTGAACTTTTTCCCTCCCTTTACTTGTATAAACCTCAGCTCCTTTGCAATACATACCAAAAACCTATGCCATCTGCTGCTCCTCCTTCCTATACCTGCCTCCTGAGTCAACTACCTTCATTCACTTTCTTCCTCTCCATTCTTGTCATTGATCTTGGTTACTTCAACATCCATGAGAATAATCCAAGTCATGGTCACACCATTCCTTGCCTACTTTCAATGATATTTTCTTCCATACTGTCTCATGAACTCATCCCTTGTTCCCAAAATGTCAACATCAACCTTCCCAATCTCTACACATTGATCTTATTAAGAATGACCAGCTAAGTTTGCTGTCCTAACAAAGTTACAATACAAGAATACTCTCAAGGAGAAGACATGGATTAGAGGACCAGAAGAAAAAATGGATGAAAGATAGTAATAGGGATCCTAACTGAATTCAAGATACAAAGTGAAAATCATAAAAAGAAAAAACAAGATGGCAGATGCTAGCATAAAGAAAAATTGTTTAAATTCTCCTCCCCTGACATGCCATGCTTTCATTTGTGTGAGTCTTGATCAAGAATTGATGAAAGAGAAAAAGATTTAAAAAAAAAAAAAAAGAATTGGATAGATAGGAAGATGGCATAGTGGAACAAGGTGATGATCCCCAACCCCTCCACAGCACAGAAATGAGGCAGTTAAAGAACATCTGACTGGAGACCGGGATGACAAAATAAAAGCTCTAAGATCCCATAGTAGAGAATCTGAGACCTAAAGAAACTTGAAGTTCAGTTACCAGAGCTGAAAATATTGACAGAATTCTTTAACCCTGAACCCACAGCAGGGAGAAGGAAAACAGAGAGAAAGTTGGAGAGGAAAAGCACATAAGCTCACTTCCTTAACAATAGCTGGAAAGAAAAGCAGACCAAAGTAAAACTCAACAGAAAGGGGTCATTGAAAGAGTTCCAGCAGTTTAATCTAAAAGGTGGACAGAAAGTCGTGTCGGACATGGCAACCATTTTGTGGAGTTCACATCTGTCAAACTAAGCTGCTCTAGAAGAAATTAAATCAACACAGCACCTCCCCATCTTCAGAGAGCAACGAATAAAACCAGAGGGGTTACCCTGTGGTGGGATGTCTCAATAATCCATACATAAGGAACTTGTAGAGGGATTGCTACCTGCCAAAAGTTGTTGACATCCCTTCCCCCTCACCATGAGCTGGGGGATCCAGGTGGAACAGACCTAAGAGGAAGTGCTAACCTAACCCAGTGCTCTGCACAGACTTTGCAGGAGCCCAAGCAGAAGTGAGATTGGATGCCCAGGAACACAACAGGCAGCAGGAAGTAAAAGTTCAGGAGGAGGTGGGAAGGTCCTCTCTGTCCCAGGCAACAGAGGGGAGCAACACCCATGGTTCATCACCTCAGGTTGCTGGAACTTGAACTCAGGCAAACCAGCTGAGTCTCTTTGCTGGTAGTAAGGACAGTGGCCCAGCAATCTAGATGGTTGAATAGACTTGTATGGAAGGCTGCTCCCTATGGGGAAATAAAAGACTATAAGATGTGGGATGGATTCTTCTTTTGATAAAGGGAAGCTGCATTCGTCAGAGGTTCTACTTTCCCTTCCCTCCTCCCTTCCTCTGTTCCCTTTCTTCTACTCTACTGATCTTTCTTCTATTTATAACTTATTTGAAATTAGTGCATTATGGATATACATAAAGGTGAAATTCACCGTATCAAGAGTCAAATATTTTCTCTTCTATGCAGAAGTTACATCAAAATAAGTGGGGGAAAGGGGTAGGGGAAAAACCAAGAAAATAAAGACAAATTGGTAGAGTAGAGAAAGAGGACTGAGAGGAGGGGCAAGAAAAGGGAAGAACAGTGAAATAAATCTGATCAAACTTTCCTATGTACATATATGGATATATCACAGTGAATTCCACCATATATATATATATATATATATATATATTCATAATACACTAAAAGGGGACATACTGGGGAGTGAATTGGAGCAAATTATATTCCATGCTTGCATAATTATGTCAAAATGAATCCCAATATTATGTATACTATAATGCATTAATAATTTTTTTTTTAAAAGAATTTTTAAAAAGAATTGACAGCATCCCCATTGGCCAGATGAGGAAGTGATCCAAAATGGCAGCTCATCTGAAGGGATTCTCCTTTCATCTTTAAGACCAGTGGGCTGGAGACAAGAGCGAGTAAAGGGAAAAGAGGTCCCCACATGGGTCCAAGAGGGAAGAGAATTGTAGCAAACTAAAAAGACCCCTGAATGTGAGTCCCTTGCAAGGCATGTCACAGATGCCAGCTAAGGAAGAGGCTGAGCGCCAAGGCTGAGGGTGAGAAGGGGGAAAGGAATATTCCCAGTGTTAGCAGCACCTGCGTGCTGAGGACACTCCTGATATTCATAATAGGTTACCCATAGTCTCTCAAAAAATTTTATTATACTTCTGTTATGGTTTGGATGTGAGATGTCCCCAAAAAGCTCACATGTGAGACACTGCAGGAAGGTTCAGAGGAGAAATGATTGGGTTGTAAGAGTCTTAACCCAATCTGTGAATTAGTCCCTGATGGGATTAATTGAAGTATTTGGGTGTGGTTGGAGGAGGTGGGAATTGGGGCGTGGCTATGGGGTATAAATTTTGTATCTGGAGAGTGAAGTCTCTCTCTCTCTGATTCCTGATCACCGTGATGTAAGCCACTTCCTCCACCACTCTTTCCTGCCATGATGTTCAGCCTCACCTCAAGTTCCAAGGAATGGAGCCCACCTTCTATGGAGTAAGACCTCTGAAACTGTGAGCCCTCAAATAAACTTTTCCTCCTCTACAATTGTGCTGGTCAGATCCTTTTAGTCGCAGCAGCAAAAAAGCTGACTAAAACACTTCTATTATAAAATAACTTTTAAGATTTTTATTTTTATAATTAAAAATAGTCATTTTAATATAATTTTGTGGCATTTAGAGTCTAATGGTACAACGCTGTGCCACTACCTCCTCTATCAAGTTCCACAACATTTTTATCACTTCAAAATGAAATCTCAAGATGACACATAATGGGGGGAGGGAGGGGTTAGTATTAGGGTTAGAGTTAGGGTTAGGGAGGGGGGCAAGAATGGAGGAAGGAAGGACTGTATAGAGGGAAAAGAGGGGTGGGAGGGGTGGGGGGAAGGGAAAAATAACAGAATGAATCAAACAACATTACCCTATGTAAATTTATGATTACACAAATGGAATGCCTTTATGCCATGTACAAACAGAGAAACAACATGTATCCCATTTGTTTACAATTAAAAAAAAAAATTTTTAAATGAAATCTCAAGCCCATTAAACAACCACTCCCTCTGCCTCCTCACCCCTGCCCCTGGCAACTACCAATCTGATTTTTGTCATTAAAGATTTAGTTATCTCAGATATTTCATAAAAATCAAATCATGCAAAAATCCTGTGGCCTTCTGTGACTGACTTCTATGGTATAACATAGTTTTCATATAGTTTCATCCACATTACAGTACCTATCAGTAAGTAATTCATTCCTTTTAGGGTAAAAATATTATTTATAAATAAATATACATATATTTATATATGGAGTACTTTTGCAATGTTGTCCCCTAATTACCTAGGGAAGAGGTTAAAAAATGCACGCACTGAATAAATAGGCAATCCACATAAACAGGTCCCAGTATGTAAAACTCAGTGGATGTTTATTCTCCTCATCATTGTTATTATTGGGATGATAGATTTTTTTTTGACTTACACACATATCCTTTGGTTCTAAATCTTATTTGCCAAAACCTCTGTGATGGTTATTTTTTTTTTAACACAAAACAAAACTTTATTTGGAAAACCAGCATAGAAAGGAGCACTGACTAGAAAATTAAGCCACAATTAAGTAGATAAGCTCTCCGTAAATATTCAAAATTACTTAAGAAGAGTGTATCACCCAATTCTATTTATCACAGATCCTAATTTTCAACTGAAGAATTTCCTATGCAATCACTTAATACAAAATTCCAAACTTAAAAATCAGCCTGTATGTAAACGAAATGATGAGGAAAAGAATAATCTGTAAAACGAACGATATGTTGTTAATAACAGTATTTCATACTATGAATTCAAGTAACTCGAGAAAGGCCCAAATGTGTCAATAATTAATCCCCAAAACCGGATTAGCCAACTTCTGGTTATGTCTTTTCAAAAAACCTATGATTGGACACAAGAAAGTTACACTTCATTAGAAATGAAAAATATATACTTCCTGAGCACAATTTGAACAAAACATGAATAAAGTAATGTAAAATATATATATCTGTACTTTTCACAACATAAGGGAATTATTGATTATGATTTATTTATGTATTCCTTTGGCTAAGCTATGGTTGCCCAATAATTTGTCAAAAGCCTGTCCTAACTGTTGCCAGAAAAGGTATTTTTAAAAGAACTCCAAGTAAAGACCAGCATTTAAATCAGCAAATTTTAAGTCCTTTGGCCACCATGTGAGTGCACTTCATCTAATCCATTGAAGGTCATGAGAGCAGACTGAGGTTTGTGGAAGAAGGAATTCTGCCTCAAGATGGCGATACAAAAACATTGCATTTCCAACCTGCTGGCCTGCCTTTTGGAGTTCAAACTTGCCAGCCTCCACAGTCACATAAACCAAGTCCTTAACACATACACACATAGATGGAGACACATATATGAATATGTGTGTGTATAGATACTCATCTCCTACTGGTTTGATTTCTCTGCAGAACCCCTAATACATTCTCCCTTTATCAAAAGCGTATCCATCCCACATCTTGTACTTTTTTATCTCCCAACACAGAGCAGCCTCCCACCCAAGTCTATTCCAGCAGTCTTTCTTTCACCCCCAACCTAGTCTAGTCCTGTTTCATCTCGTCTCCTTCACACAGTGACATTTGAAGTCAGCATCATTGGATTATAGATCTGATGGAAAAGGTCATCAACCATTGCAGGCTCCTACAATTAGTCAGTTACGGTGGCAGCATGAATCCATGCCCCTACAAGAGTGAGGCCAATACTCTTCCTAAGGACTCTGTATCTTTTCATCTTTGTAAGGCATGCTGTGTGTGGAACAATACCAGACACCTATTAGCCACTTCAATGTGGACATCTGAGGTTATATAAAAACTAGAGCATTAATTTCTTTAGTGTGGAGTGTCACTCAACAACTTATCTTTAGGGAGTTTTGAGCTCCCCAGGCTGAAGAATAAGTTTGAAATTTATCCTCTCAGGTAATTTCTATATTTTCCACCAGGTAATCAAATGCTTATGGCTATTGCACAGTTCTCAAATATTTTATCAATTATAAACAAACCCAGCTTTGATAACAGCACTAGCAATGATGATCTACTCTACTTATTTATCGCCAAAGAAATAGCCAAGCATTTGGCACATCAAAACCTTCAGAAATTTTTAAAAATTAAACAAATAGGTAGACTCTACATTCATGCATTAACCTTTGTTCTAAGTTATTTAATGAGTTTAGATTTAAATATATTCTGTCTTTCCTCTGAAGTAATGATGCAAACTCTTCTAGGATTTACATTTAATGGGAAAATATGTCCCCAAATCTGGTAAGTTTTACATGCTTGTGGGCATGTATTTAATAAAGATATGATTCATAATTGGTTTTCCATGAAGGCATCCAATTTAAATTTTAAGTCCACTTTAATTAGCAGTTTTCTTCTTCAAATCATTGTTTACAATGGAAAATTTTAAGAAACACAAATCCCCCCTGGCAAATGAATGTGTATTTAATGTCTGGGTCAAGTGTAGCCTCACCTTCTCTCTTTCTACCTTAATTGCAAAACCATGTTCATACCTCTGATTCTTTTTTAAAACTACCTTTATTTTGCTTAGTTTTTTTTTTTTTTTTAATCTGATTCTTTTAATTGGGCCTTTCTACCTGGCTGTAGGTTAAGCACTCAAGAAAGACTCCAGGAGTAGCTCTTCTCTATCTATCTGGAGAAAAAAGAAGCCTCAGGATCTGATAGATACTATTGTCTAAGACTAGTCACTGATGATCCCTTTTAATAAATACCTTATATGTACCAGAAACAAAGCTCTATGCCTACAGAGAAATAGAGGGTCTACCTGTCAGTGTATGTGCAATATAGATGGAGAGTTAGAAAATGTTTCTAAAGGATAACTAAAGACAACATAGAAAGTATAAAACTGTCATATGAATGGTGCAGAGCAAGCATGTCATAGGGCTTCTCCTACCATAATGTTCTTGGAAGACATTGCTACTCAATCATGCTGCCTGTCTTAGTGTGGCCAGTGAGAATAAAAGCACCTTGGATTTGATGGCTGACACAACAAACATTTATTTCTCATTTATTTTAATTCTGGAGTCTGTGAGGTCCAAGATTAAAGTACCAGAAGATCCAGTATCTGGTAAGGGTCACTTCTTGGCTCCTAAACAGCTACCACACATGATCCAGAGAGAGCCCACTTAGAAAAGCTCCACACTCATGATCTAATTACCTCCCCAAAGCCCCAAATTCAAATACCATCACATTGAGAATTAAGCTTCAACATATGTATTTGGGGGGAGAGGGGACACAACATTGAATCTACACACTTGTTTTTCCCAATGAGTCTGGATAGAGCCTCACTTTCACATTACCGCAACACAGCATACCTTATAGCCACTACCAACCAGTCAGAGGAAGCATATGCAATGACATCCATTTGCCATCTTGCACAGATAATGCCATTGGCAATCAAAAGAGTACAAGGTCATATAAGAACAGAACAATCAGGCAAGACTTCTTAAGAATATTGGTACATGAGCATGAAACACTGATGGGATGCATCCAAGAAGCAGAAAGATAGAGATGAGGAGGGGAGTGGTAGGGAAAAGATAAGACCTTCCAGGACACACCTCTAGTGACCTACTTCCTCCAACTAGGTCTCACCTCCAAGTAGTCCATTTAGCTATCAGTGGATTAATCCACTGATGAGGTCAAAGCCCTCATGGTCAAATCTTTGCCGAGAATTCCAACTCTGGCTCTTTGTTGCATTATGGATCATGCTTTCAATGCATGAGTCTTTGGGGGAACATTCCAGATACAAACTATAATGGAATAGAAATTTTCAAACCACATCCTAAATCTGAGCTTACATCATCAGCACTGAAGAACTTTGAGTAAAAAAAAAAAGGTAATATTAGGTCATCTTATTTTCCATTACCTTCTTATAAGGACTAAGGGGCTGCCAGTATGACTCCTCATCATCTAGTGTGGAATAATACTTATCTGATCCTGAAAATTCTCTCCAACCCCATCCATACAATCCCATGAATGAACACAATCTGATGACCAGGGACACTCATAAGTCTTGTTCCATTCTGATACCAGTATGGATGGTGGGGATGGACATTGTGACCATGGAAGCACAGATAGAAAGTGGGAAATGTACTTTCTTCACATGTCCTTCTGACTTGCCTATGATTGCCCCTTTGAACTTTCCATTTACTCAACAAGACTCAAAGAAATACCATATGCTCTTTAGGACTGCACAAGTTCACCACCCAGACAGAAGTTGGCCAAGGTGCCAATTCCATTCTGCCCACAGAGTTGTTTGGGAAAAGAGCAGTGGGATGTAATATTTTACATTTAGTTTTTTTGCATAATTTGTATCCCCATCTATTTCTTCTTCCTCTCCTTTTACCCTAGCTCCAATTAGAAAATTCCACTGTACAAAATTCTACTCCACAGGAATCTACATAAAACTTAGGAAGCCATTGGTATATAAAGAACCCTAATTCAAGAGGGTAGGACAGAGCAAGTCATGTAATCAAAGGCGATTAAAGACATTCATGCAATTCATGCAATTGTGAATTTATACCCTTTGCATACACAATTATGGAGAATTGTTCAGAAGCTTACACACTGTGGCACTGAATGGTTTCCAAAAGTCACTTAAGGTATAAGAAGCACTTATTTCAGTCTTGGGAAACATGAGTTTTGTTTGTATTCTTATACATATTTGGCACATGCAATGCAGGCTCTGCTTTCAGAACATTTGGCCCTAAATAAAAAGAAATGTGTCAGCAAATCCACCAAGAAATACAGCAAACCTAAAACTTCTTTTGTTGGATCCAGAGGGAGGTTGAGGGTGAATCTATTTGTTTTCCCCTGAAAGCAACATCTGGATATAATTGCCAAGAGTTCTGGCTGCTTTGGCACATATAACCAAGCAAAACATTTTATCCAGCGCAGTCACTGCAAAGCTGTCTAATGCTCACAGCAAACCTGGAATATGGTTAAGAGGGCAAAGTGTCTATGAGAGTAGGCTGATCTCCTCTGTATCTCTCCATAACCTTAGATATCTACCACCTGCTCCAGAGTATGCAAGTTACCACTTGCAGACTTACTGGATTTCTTGGAGGTGCATGGTGATGGGGAGAAAGATCTATTCCTGTAACTTCATCTAGTAAATAAGAGACAAGTCAAGACTTTATAGTCCATCTACTAGGCTTAAGTACCAACTCTGCCACCCACTTTCTCTGTGACTAGGCCAGTTGTATAACACTGGCCTCATCAGTGAAATTAAAATAATAATAGTAAATGCCTCTTGACACTGTTGAACAGATAAGATGACAAATACAAAGTGGCCACATAGAGTAATCTCTCAATGAATGTAGGCAGAACATACGGAATGATTTTATTATGTTCTCCCTGGGTTTCATTTTTACTTCTCTGAGAGAAGTCTCCTCCATTTTAAAAAAGAAGTTACCACACTTCCAATTCCTTAAATACCAAATTCTTTGAAGGAGGAGTCCATCACCCTGTGTCATCCTTCCCTAACCACCATTAGCTCATACCTCCTGCTCCCTCCCCTCTAACGAGCGATGGGGATCACTAACCAACAACCTTTGCTGAGCAACTTGGAGTGCGTCCTGGTTGGCCAGACATACTTCTCTACTCAATTGACAAGAGTGGAATGCTGGGACATGGGCAAACATATGTGCTACCTATGAGCAAAAACCTACGTACACTTAGTCTAGCCTGTTACATTCTTGCCTTTTTCTGTAAGAACAATGTGGAAAAGAAAGGCTACTCATTTAGGCTTATTCATGGAATGAGAAAATCCTAGAGCTCAAGATAGGCCCAGAGAATCACAACCAACTCAAAGGCTTCATTTAATGTCAGAAATAAATAGATGGTTGATTTTATTCTATTGATAACGAAGTTTGTTGCTGCAGCAAAAGCTTACTAATACCTTGCACCTGTTCTCCAGCTAGCCTAAAAATATTTCCTTATAATATTTAATGCGGGACCATCGATGGAGGACCATTCTGTTCGTCATACTCCTCCTTCTTTTTCCACCTTTCTATGTATGGTTTCCAAGAATGTTGTCATGTTTTTAACTGTTGACTCCCCTGATCACCAGTTTTGGGGCCATAGGTAGTAGCTGGCCTAGTCTGCCATGGAAGAAAAGTGTGAAGCAAATCCACAAACAGAAGTAGACATGAAAGGAAGCATGCAAGGAGAACAGGCCACTGGACAGAGTTGTTCTGTGTCTATGGATGAATATTCATGCCTAAGAAAGAGTTCCCAACTAGAGAGGGGCCCAGAATGTCAGCATGAGAACAAAGGCAAGAAATTCTCTGTTCAGATAGGAAGGACTTATGTGTACTATACGGTGACCAGTGGCCACCAGCTTGAAAAGGCAAGTCCAGGCAGAACAGGTCAGGGTCAGAGTGGTTTAAACTCAAGTATTCCTGCATAGATCAAAGACTTGAGGAGCTATCCCAATTCCCCCAGGTTATGAAGTTAAATCTAAAGGAAGAACACCAGGGCTTTAACAAAAGCTGGCCAAATCATGGAGTTGCGAAGAGAATCACCATACAGATCTAGGACACTGAAAGGGATCAGTCATTCCCGATAATATGAATAAAAGGCTTTGCAGCCCAACAGCAGCTCATTGGAGCTGGCCTGGGCCCAACTTCCCACTAGTTTCTGGTACAGCAAGCCTACCATCAGAATTACTGGGATCTCCCAAATACTTCTGCTCTAATGCTGCACAGGAAGAGTCCAAAATAAATATAAAAGTTATTTTAGGACTTAGAGGTAAAATAGCCCTTTATCACACATCTCAAATCTTTTTCTTTTTTCAAGGTGTGATAAGAAAGAACAATTTGCTCACAAACCGTCTTTCTTCTTTTACAAAGAAAGAGAAGCTAACGTGGGCATGGTATCCACCTAATATTTGTCCTTCCAGAATATAATGGTCCAAAAGCTGCGGGTTATTGGATTGGAGACTAGAAAAACAATGGCAGGGGACTCCTTGAAGAGCTCTGTTGGCCCAGTCACTATGGACTCCCATGAGGTCAAGGTACAGCCCATGGAGTCACAGCTTCCCAGATCCCCCTCTTCAGGTCCTTAGAGACCTTGGACTTCCTTGGACTTACACAGGCAGGCAGGGCTTAATTTTTCAAGGAAGATGATCTACTGAGGAAGGTGGGGAAGGGGGTGATTGTCCTCAATCTGAAGAATCGGGTGAATAAATGGACCAATGAGCAGAGCCATGTAGGATTACAAAATTACTAAATACAGCACTAAATTATAATAGCCTACGCCTCTGAGGAATAAGTAAGTGCTAGCTGATGATGTAAAGATGCACAAAGAACACTAATTTTAATCCCCATAATATCCCTGATGATAGGTGCTATTGAAAGTCCCATTTTACAGGGGAGAAAATGAAGAATGAGAGAGTTTAAGCACTAAATTTTTCCCAGATTTATCCTGAAGACATTAACAGCGTATGTAAAGAATTATCCACAGAATTTGAATGAAAATTTTCTCATTCATTAGTCATTGAAAAATCAGGGCAAAAACCAAATTAAGATATAATCCCATGTTTTGGTAATTATAAATATATATGCATTTTAAGGTTCCAGGAGAACATGCACCAAAATGTTAATAGTGATCTACTAATGTAAGGTTGTGGATACTTCTGATAACCCCTTCACTTGTGCAAACTTTCTAATAAAAAAGAATTGTTTTCCACAGAACAAAAGCTATGCTAATTTTTTAAATAATAAAGTAAAATGAAGGATTATCTGGGCAACAAGCTGATCAAGTTTGTGGACATTTTTCTATGTACATAGAAGCAAGCAGAATTGCTGCTACAAGTAGAATTCCAGCATTTCTCAAATGTGTGTGTTGCTAGGGTAAAAAGTGTTTCATAGTCAAATAAATTGGGGAATTCTGCATACTCCTCTTGAAGATACACAATGCATAAATTCTGTTAGAAAAAAAAACAATTTAATTGGTTTAACCCAGCATTTTCCAATCTTATTTCCTCACAGAGCCCACTGACACATAATACTTATTTATAGTATTATAAATTTAAGAAAAGTTCATACATTTTGAAAGTGGTGATTTTATTTATCACTCATCTTCTGTTGATCATACAACCCTTATAGAGCACAATATATGTTTATATATCAAGGGGTCTGGAAATATCGCAGAGTTCAAATCTGAGTTGCTTGCTTCAGTATTCACTGGCCGTGTGACCCTTGAACAACCTCAATTTTAAAGTGGAGCCAGTACCACTTCAGTACCAACTGAATCTCAAGCACCTGTAATAAAGATTCTGACTCTATTATTTTTTTATATTTGACCGTGGACCTCTTGTTAAATTTCATCCTTTCTTTCCCTTTTGGCCCCACATATGGATAGGGTGGTTAAAAAAAAAAAGCCTATGCATACATCCACTTCTATAGCATGGGCAGAAAATAGAGTTCAGTCCAGGCCCTAGCCCTTTAATGGTCCAACTCTTTCCTGCTTTGCCCAAGCCAGCCCAATCCTGCTCATAATCAACCAGCTGCCCACAGAGTCCCTTGATTGAATAAGCTTTCTCCTAAATTCTCTGGGTGTGTAGTGTCACCAGCTTCCACGTTCAAATCAAATCTCAGGTTTCAGGTGAGGATCTATTTTGACTCTGCAAGGTGACTACAAAACAGGCTCCTTCTGAGAATTAAGTTAATTGTGTCTGCTGCACCGTAGATGCTCCATGAATATTTGTTATTTTTCTTCTCCAAAGTTGTGCCACCCTAGAGGAACAGCTGCTAATTGGAGACAGGAAATTAGATAAATACCTCTGACGGCTGCTTTTCAAAGAACGCTCATTTAGGCTTTGTTTTTGGTACCTGAGCTGCTAAAAGAAAAGATTAAAAATAATATTATGCATAAAAATGAATTTTTCACACGAACCATATTCCTGTGACGAATGACAGGAACATAAACCATTCTAGTCCAAATAAAAACTACTTTCTCAACCTAGAGATTAAATTTTTCAAATTTTCCAAGCATTACCTGAAATAATAAGGAAGGATTTCAAACTAAGGATGGTGTTTTTAATAGAACAAGGAAATGACCAAGGAGTAGAGATCACATATTCTTAATTCTGTAACATAACAGGAGTCAAAGAGAGGAACCCCAGTTCTCCCAAAGCATCGGGTCATTCACTGATCACTCTAGGATATTAGAGCAGGGAATGCAGAAGAGTGAGGAATGATAGGAAGGTGGCTCATAAAGTTAGTGGGTGATGCTGACATTCAGGTACCCTATTGACCCCCTCAGTTTTCATTGGTGCAAGAGCAAGAAAGCAAATTAAAGAAGGGGCAAATTGCTGGAAGTGCCATTGCAGAGAAGTCCTCCATTGGGTTAGGACTGTTTGAACAGGAAATTTGACATTTCTTTCTAGTCATCGTGGATTACCTGCAACCTCATACTATATATTGCTTACATAATTTGTATAAGCAGTTTCATTTCAATAGACTCTAGAAGATTCTGTGGTGCACTGTCCATATCTCCCACTTAGAACTGAGGTACACTCTGCTATTAGTGCTGGTTGCTAACAGTTCAGCTTTGTTCCCCTAGAGAAACTGCCCTCAGCCAAAGGGGCCGACCTCTCCCCAAACTGGACCTATCCCAAAGACCTCATAGATACTGTATCTGCCACCTTGCCCCATTTACAGCATCTGTCCCAACTCCACAGAGTTCCACAGGACCCTCTGAGGCTTCTGTTATAGCTGCCTGGAAGTTCAATTTTCCTCTTATCTGATATTAATTCCTACCCTTCTTTACAGGGGTTGTTTCCAAAAGAACCCCACTGCCCCCACACCACCCCAGAAAACCTCCTGCATTCAAATCAGCAGCTCAGAGTACATTCCAGACAATGGCATTTGAAAGGACTAAGTAAAGAGGAGAAAATGCAGGTTAAGCAAGTTAGAAAAAATAAGTCTTATGTTTATTTATTAATTATTCTCATTTTCCTTTAAAATAGCAAACTTCAGACATGAACTTTTTTTGGTCAAGATAGACAATGGTTAGTTTCAAAATCTCATGAGAAGAAACAGCACAGCATGCTTGCAAAACTAGATGCAAACTTAAATTCTCAAGCAGTATTTACTTTTCCCATGACTGAAGTTGAAATTTGCTCTATTTCTATCTGCATCGTAATTGTGGCTTTCTAGCATCTTTGAATACCCTTTCTACATGTTGGTGAGTTTCCACACTGAGACCCACCTGTGTGAGATGGAAGCCAGGGAACTTGGTTTCCCTGGTCCCTTGCAATCAGAAGACAGGGAAATAAGCCATACATACCTCCACACAGATTTCAGTGCGGAGAAAAAAATAGCCAATAAAGAATGCAGCACTGAATGTATCTTATTAGAAAGGGGAGAGGGAGCATGGAAGAGAAATATCAAGCTTTGAGAATCTAGAATGTGAGAGGATTTAGCAGCTGTGTCTCAGGTCACTGTCCTTGGTGAGGACTGGAGAATGCACATCTGCCCCTCACAGTACGGCACCTGTGGGGACCTTCAGAAAACACCATGTCAATTTTCTTCCTGATCGCATGGCCTCTGAGCCTCATTCTCTTAGTATTCTCTGTTTAAACCAGTTTCAGAGGGTAAGCAATGCACTGTTCCAAACCAGGAGTTCAGACACATCACATCTCCTAAACCCACGCTTGACGGCTCTAACCTTCAGTCTAAAACCATCATGCTACCTATTCTCACTGGATGAATGAGGGATGCTAAAGATTTGGGCAGGTTAATTTTTTTCTCGATATTCCAAATGCTAACTAGATGGTTGCTCACTTTATTCCATCCCATTCATATTCAATTTTTATATTTTCCAGATCAATTTTCCTTACTCTAGCAAATTCAGATTGTCCAAATGGCTAATTTAATACAACATCTAAATCAATAAAAGCAGCTGTTGACATTTTTCTTTCTTGAATTCTATAATATATCCTCTCCTAGTTTTCCTCCTAACTGGTCCCTTCTCTGCTTCTTTGTGCACACTTTCTCCTCTACTCAAAATCTAAACGTTAGCATTCCTCTGACTGGGTCTTTTATTCTCTCTCCATACCCTCAGTTGTTAAACTGAAGCACTGCAGCTTTAAATAAGACTTATATGTAGGTGACAATCACATCTATATCTCCAGTCTTGAGATATATTTTCAATTTTAAATGTGATATATCACCATAGGATTGCCTAAAAGATATCTCAAACTTAACATATCCAAAATGGAATATCCAAATGTCCACATCATCCACCTCATAGATCATACCAAACATCTAAGAACCATCATTCATTCATCTTTTCCCCTTTATTACCTATGTGATTCAGAGTCAGAGCAAACATCTGAAAGAAGTTGGTGTAAGATACAAAAGAATTTATTATAATGAATTTGATGTGTGCTTCCATTAAAATATCAGAACATATCAACTTCATTTTTAAATGTAAAATAAGGTAAAATATAATCTGAGATTGCAGGCTCACAGGAAACAACAAAGAAACCACTATCTCATGTGGGGAAATAATCCAAAGAATGAAAGCACAAAATCAGGACTGAATTCTGTTTTGATGTCCATGAAGAACAAGAGCAAAACTACAGACACATACTGTACAGAAAGTGACTCAACAGTCAAAATATTCTGATTTATAATCCTGAATTAGAGTATCAAAGATCAGGAAACACTATGGGAAGGAGGGAAAAAATAAGCAATCTTAATCTCAAGAATGCATGAGGGAAATGTATATCATTGAATTGATCTCAATTTTAAAATTAAGGCAGTAGAGATGAATACATCTCAAAAGAGTTAAACAACAAGAATGAAACTCAAAGTATGACATATGATTCGCAAGTGGCTGAGAAATTCAAAGTAAAGAAAATTGTAGACAAATGAGCAGATTAAAAAATCTGCTAAAATGCTAAATATTTCAGTTAGAACAAAGATGGCATGAGTTAAATTTCCCTCTTCAAAAGAAGAAAATTCTCAGATAGAATTAAAATGTAAACCCAACTATATCCTGTATGTAAGGACACCTAAAATAAAATGGTGCAAAGGGGTGAAAAGTTAAACTATGGACCAGATAGATATGTGTATAGAACCAGATATATAGACAGTAAAGACAAATATATGTTGGTAATATAATCATCAAGTTAAACAGAATTAAAAAATGAAAAAGGTCATTTTGTAAGGCAGAATCCATGATTAATATTAAACAAAATTGGGAAACTTTGTTAATAGCCTCGGGTTTAACAAAACTAATTTTGCTCTTGCAATTGGGGTGCTGTGCACCCTTCCCTCATAACCCCCACCTTCCTTCATTCTTTCTACATTTAATAGCATCCTGAAACTATAAGAAAATAACTCTAAAGGAAGAGAGGGGCTACTGGCAGTCTGTGGAGGCAAGTCCCCAAAAGAGAAAGTCTTAAATGCTGTTAGAGTATAGGTAAAGGAGAAAAAAGATTGTCATGAACTCCATTAATGTTTTAATTTCATTTTTTTTCTTTAATTTCAACCTATAAGGGTACCCAGGATGAGCTGGGCTAGGTAGAACATTCACATCACCCTCCAAAGGGAATTTAGGCAGAACCTACATGGACTTAGGATCATCTGCATCTGTTTCCATTTCAGGTGAGGGGTAAAGATCAGAAGACAGCTTCCTTATTCCAGCAGTGGAAAAGAAAATAATTGGTACTTTGAAAAAATACTGCAGATCTGCATGAAAAGCATAAGTGAATGCTTACTGAAAACAAAAATCCAAGATGGTCCCTATAGAAGAAATGGAAAAGAAAGAAAAGTGTGTGTGTGTGTGTGTACTTGCACGTACGTGTTCTCAAACGAAGTCCCAGCCTCCTTCTACCTACACTGAAGTGCATTATTTGGGTATTTTAGTCAGCTTTTCATTACTGTCCTAATATGCCTGAGAAAAACAACTTCAAAGAGAAAAGATTTATCTGGGCTCATGATTTCAGAGTGTTCAGTCCATGTTCACCTAACTCCATTGTTATAGACCTTCAGTAAGGCAGAGAATCAAGCTGGAAAAGGCATGGTGGAACAGGATTATTCACCTCAAGATGGCAGGGAAGCAGAGAGAGTCAGAGAAAGGAAGGAGCAGGGAACAAGATATACCCCTGTGACATATGTCCTCCAATAAGACCCCCACTCCAACAGTTTTCACCACCTCCCAATAATAATCCACCAATGGGTTAATCTGCTGATGAGGTCAGAGTCTGTTATCCAAACACTACCTCAAAGACCCACTGCTTCACTGGGGACCAATGCAGCACACCTTCAACACATGAGCCTTTGGGGAACATTCCAGATCTAAACTATAACACTGGGCATTCTGATGATTCTGCAGATACAACAAAATTTAAAAGATAGTCCTAGGAACTGAAATCCAACTCTACAGCTCATGAACAGTAGTAGTTCAGATGCTTTGAAGACCACCATGATGCAGGTCTCTCCAATTTTGCCTTGTTTATAAGAACTTATTACCAAGAGCCAGATAAACCTCTGGAAAGACATATGAGAGTGGGGTTTTGGAAGCAGGAAACAGGATTGGGGATGGGAAATGAAGAGGATAATAAATAAAATATTAAAAGAGAAGTCATATCTGAATAAGGATGATCAAGTGTTATAAACTGAGAAGTAGAGATGATCGTTCCAATTCTGCATAACTAGGAGGAAAGAAGTGTTTGCTTGAAAGCCTGGCTAACTTTCTCTTTTAATCCCTACAAGGCTCTGAGGTACACATCACCCTTTTGACGAGAAGTGAAATAGATGAACTCAACAAGACAGGCACTTACCCAAATTCACCCCAATGATGAGCAAGGTCTGAAATCCACCCCTGCCTGGCTCCACAGCCTGTGTCTCAACCATGGCACATTAGGTTTCTCTAAAGTTTATGCTGGATGTGGTTTTTCTATAAATAGAAATCAATAGGTGTGCAATATCATGGTCATGCTATAGTAAAGAGCTTTTCCTACAGACCACATACTTTCAATTTCTTTTCTATGTCTTAGTTGAATTTCTTTCATTCTGGAGACAGACTCCAAATAAGTTTCTTCGGAGGCTAAAAAAGGCTTCTTGGCTCAGACCTTTCTGGTGAAGTCTATGTAAGGTCCCACATCCCCCCAAAAGAATATTTAGAAAACTCAAGTGACCATTAAAACTTCACAATCCACCATGGTGTAGAGAAACACACAGAAAACTAAACCTCAAGGTGTTTGTCAGAAATCTTTACTATGTCTTCTTACAACTCACCATGGTTCTTCCAAAGGAAAGAGACATTTGAAAAGTCTTTGGGAAAGCCACAATGAACAAGCCCCACTCCCCCTTCATAAATCTTGCTATTGTGTAGTGATACACCATCAAGACAGGCCACATTTATCTCCCCAAAGCAAGCCTGGCAAGAATATGTTCAGAAAATATTGGTCATGTTATCTTTCCAAGAGGTTAAGAGAGGGATTTGCTTATCTATAATGATTTATGGAACTGACAAATGGGTGTACAAATGTGACCAGGAAATGCATAACAGTAGACAGAATGGCTTAAAATGAAATTATGGTGTCAAGACACAAAGCCGATAGCTCCATTCTATAATGGGACAAAGGAACTGGGATTCATAAATCACATTTGTCAAGAATAAATAAAAAGAGTACCAGATGAGGCCAGTGGCCCTTGTTGTTTCTGTCTCAGAATTTGTTGACCTGCCCCCGCCTGGCCCTGCCCTGCTCTGCCTCTGTCAGAGATAAGAGCCTCTATTGCTTTCTCGCTATCTCCAGATTAGGTCTAAACACCAATAAATAAGATACAGTGGCTCCTGTTAGTGTTTCCTGTCTGTATCTGACTTTCCTGGTGACTGCTAAATGATTTTCTGTGACTTAATGATTGAAGCTGCGACTGTGTATATCTGAGCAAGACCCATATCAATCCATCCTGTGAATAAGTCCTCAGCAGTTACTGTAGCAAGAACACCTGAATTCCAGTTCTGGCTTCACCACTACCTGCCTGAGTGACTTTGGACAAGTTTCCCATTTCTCCTTCTTTCATTTGCTACACCATTTAAAAATACATCATCACACAGCTTTAAAAAGTGAGAGAAGAATGCAGACAGGTGAAAAGTCATCACATGAAGTCATGCCAGTACCCCAGCCCTGTGGCTATTTCATTGCCAAGCACACTAGGGAAGGAGGGCATGAACAGATAAATATTTATAAAGATGACCTGAAGTCTCATATCTATAAATGAAAAAAGATGGAATACACATCTGCCAGATTTGTCAGTCTTTTTAATTCTGGAGTTGTAGCATTGAACTTAGAAGAATACCTGGCATCTGTTGATGCAACTGACATTTTAACACCAACTGAACTGTTCTGAAATAAAAATACTTTATGATTTCCTGGTTTTTGCAAAACATTCCCTCCTGTGTTTTACTGTAGCCCTGAGAAAATTCAAAGACAAACAAACTTCAATACAACTCCCCCTCCTACCCCTTGTGCTATTTTAAGGTCTAACTGCACTGTGGGTAGCAGTTGGCATAAGCACTTGCCAGAAACCGTTTATTTTAATTCCCTAGAGAAGACAGCTAACCTCCAGGTGTTCCTTTCAATGGATCCTGCTCATGCTGTGATGCTCATACACATGTTTTCATACATTCTGAAGCCTGGGTTTTGAACAAGTATTGTTCCAAGAACATTTTCAGGCTTGGAAGGTATCACTCTATCAGGCTCTTAGCCCTGTTTCTTCATCCACCTCTGCTCCATGAGCATCCTGGGTACCTGCAAGAGGCCAAGAGACAGCACTAAGTATCCCAGTCCTCACCCCTAACTCCATCCCTGCTTTGACCTGGTTCCTAAGTTGCTGGCTTTGTCTCCCATGTGCAGATTCCTGCTTGCCCTCTAGAACTGAGTCAGCCACTCCCATTTGGACTTTGCTGCTCTTCCTAGAACAAAGACTGGTACCTGCTCTGAACATTCAACCAATTTTCAACAAAGCCGCACAATCAAGGCCTGGCCCTCTCAGCCTGTTATCTCTTCTTTTGTGACCTACCAGAAGGAAAGAGGTAGCAGTTTGTACGAGGCTGTGACATCCATTCTCAGCCTCCTCAATGCATGGACACTCACCCCTCTGCTTCCAAGCAAGAAAACAAACACAAGAGAATGAGAATCAGAAGAACTGCTAGAAAAGACTGATGTCCCCAGGTCAGCAAAAACACAACAGGTATGGAAGTCTATAATTTTTTAATAATCATTTTGTTGAACTAGAGTGTATATATAAAAGTGTGCAAAATAAATATGCACATACCTTGCTCCTGAGAGTAACAATTAGTACAAACTCCCCTTCTCCTTTTTGTGTTTTATGTTCATAAAAAAAGGAGAGAGTTCTACTTTGCTTTCACAGCTGAATGCTAGTCTAAGAAATAATCTAGTTTTGTTTTTGTTTTTGTTTCGGTAAGTAACTTCGACTTCATGAACCTCCAACAGGCAAATTTTAAAAACATTGAATGATCTCAAGTCAGGCCACACTGGACTTTCATTTTGCTGATAGGAGCTGATACATCAAAACAATAAAAAGGGATTTGTGCAGAAAGAGGAATGTGGAAGTAGCAGAAGAAGAAACTTCAGGATGAAGATAACAGGAACGTTTTGCTAAATTGGTACCACAATTTAATTATATTGTATGATGTATGTAAATCCTCTTCTCTATTACCCCACAAAACTTTAAACAAAATACCTACTTCTCATGAACATGTTGTAAAATCAGATCTGCTTGAGAAATGCAAGAAAGCGCAATTAATGGCCTCAGGGTTGCCACCACGAGTCAGCCAAGGAAAATCAAGTCTCTTCTTGGCTTATACATACTTTGCAATTCACTCCCCCCAAAACTGTTCAAAGATCTACTGAGCCAGGAGGTTGCTGCACTGCCCCAAGGAGAAGGCAATGATTTTGTTTCACAATATAAAAATGAGAAAATTGAGAAGACCCAGTTTGAGGAGGAATATGATTTAATTCATTTTCAGATAATTTTTTTTTATTCTGCAGGAGTTCACTGCCAAAAGAGCCACAAGAGGGTCGCAATGTTGATTTGAGCCGGTCATTGAGACTGTCAAGGCAAACGAGCCAATCTTATTAATGAACACATTACATTGCCCATGTGCACACCTGCAATTAACCAGCCAAAAATCCATCATGATGGGCAGTTAAAATTATCCACAGCCACAAAAATAAGACTGGAAGAATATGATTTGGGAAAATGTCCTCTAGGTCACCATGTAGGCCTCTGTTCTCATCTAGAATTTGAAAATGATCTTCTGATCATTTCTGAGTAAAGCCATTGAAGATGGCTGCAGTGCTTCAGGAGAAATCTGCCTTTCTTCATTCAAGTCCTCCAAGATTCCTAAAATACAAATGGACCTAGGGCAGAGTTTTTTGTATCATAATTGCTATTGTTCTTTTCAAGTCCTTCTCAAATTTAAGGAAGACTCAGAGTTCTTGCGGGTCACTTGTTTAAATCCCTCTCTTCAGAGAGTCTACTTTAGGAAATCTTCATCAATCCCACCCAGGTGATTTGGATGTATCTGTTCCAAGGATTTCCTTTTGAGAAATACTACAATCATTTGCAGAATTGATATTCTATATGGGGTGGAGACCCACTTTTTCTTTAATTTCCAATTCATCACAGACTTGTAGTTTTATAAAAATATAATTAAAATGAATTATTAGAAAGATAAAATTAAAAATCAGAAATGTATATACACATCTAAGTCCTAACATTTTGTTATTAAGTTAAGCACATGTGAAATCAACAAACATATCAATTTGGCAAATAATCAATTCAGCAATAAATATAATCAGAACAAACATAATACAGGAAAAGAACAAAATCTTGCATCTCATTCATCAGAGGTATGCACACACAGCCAGGTGTGGTAAGGCACACCTGTAATCCCAGCGACTCCAGAGGCTGAGGCAGGAGGATGGCAAGTTCAAGGCCAGCCTCAGCAATTTAGTGAAGCCTTAAGTAACTTAGTGAGACTCTGTCTCAAAATAAAACATAAAAAGGGCTAGGGATATGGCTCAGTGGTTAAGCAACCCTAGGTTAAATCCCCAGTACCAGAAAAAAAAAATATGCATAGAGACAATAAACACAGACTCTTTATTATACTTGTAACTCTTGTTATTTCACACTCATAACTAAACGAAAAATTACGAGTTAGTAATTCCCCACATTTTGAGTGAACACTACCATGTAATCAGCATTTAAAATCTTCAGTATAAAAAATGCATTTGAAACCTAGATTAGATTAACACTATTCACAAGGAATAATGTGTATCTAAATGATTTCGGTGTTTTTGTCTTAATAAAGCTCGTAGTAGATAACCCTAACCCAGAGAGGTATGTTGGTAGAAATGGAAGAATACAAAGCAATTTCAAGAAATTCAAGTTATTCTTTTCTAACTTTTAACAGAGCCTTATCAGGCATGATTGACTTGCCGCTCACACCAGGAGATTCCCCATGCAACTTCACCACCCAAACTGGTCTCTATTCCACTCAAAGACAAAGCCACTGATCACTGCTTGAAAGTGGCCACAATTGAAAATTGCAATCAAAATCTTCTTCATTTCTGTACTCGCCTCCTGTGGACCAGTCATAAACAGTCCTCAGACTATACCTTTTTTAAATTGCTAAATGATAGATATTTGTTTCCCAGAGTTTGCAAGACTGGGAAGTCAAAGGTCAAGGTGCCTGTAGGCTTGATTTCTGGTTAGAGGTGCTCTGTGCTTCAAGATGGTACCTTGAACACTGTGTCTTCACATGGCTAAAGTGGAAGTATAAGCAGGGTCAAACCCTGTGTGAAGTCTCTTTTGTAACAGCCTTAATCCCATTCAACAGGGAGGAGCCCCATATGACCTAGTCACCTGCTAAAGGCCCACCTCTAGATACTCTTCCATTGGAGAGTGTGTTAACCTAAATTTTGGAGGAACACAAACATTCTTGCCATAGCCCAAAGGATATGGGAGAGAGGGTTTATTTTTCATGAAGACAGTTTGATTAAACTGTATTGGTTAATCTTGGTGGTCTCTTTTTGACGTAGTTATGAGGAACAAACCACACCTTGAATAGCACTGGCCTCTTCTGCCACCTGATTGGTCTGTCAGTGCTACGTTCTGCAAAAACTCAAGGTAAACAGACACAGTCCCTTACAAACACCAGAATTTCACTCAAAGGTCTGTGGAAATTTAGCATATTTTGGAGCAATGCATTAAACTGCCTTATGCCTCAAAACCATGCAGATGGCAAAATAGCTGACAGACATTTGTGTCTTTCATTTTTAAATTATGGTGTTTCCAAACAAAATTAACTTTACATTCATTTATAAGAAGTATGTTTTTGTTTGAAGTCCTTGTAAATAATAGTTGTCATTTTATGCTCATTATGAGAACTGAAAACAATTTCAATCACACAAATCCAATTAGCAGGAATACATGGTGCAAATAAAAGGGAAAGAGAGCCACAGGAATAAACTCTGGTCCTCCAAAAGAGAGGATAGGCGTGCATTCTAAAGGTTCGCTTCAATTATATTCTAACTACTGGATCTAGCCCCACTGGCTAGAGCACCCCAACACTGTTGAGAACCCTGAATGTATGAAGTTAGTCCATGCATAGGGCCCATATTTCTACTCCACAGAATGTCAGCCAAGCAAGAAAAAGAGGACTTAATTAGGCTTGGGAATTATTTCCAATCACTAACTTCCATGAAAAAATTTTTTCATAGAAATATTTTTGCTCTGCCACTAGCACTGGATGAGTCCCATCTGTCTGTGGATTCAGGTTCCACATTGGGGTTCTACACATCCATCCCTCCTCCATCTGTCCATGCCAATGGCTCTTGACCTTCACATTCCAGAAAACAGCTGCCCAACTGTTGACTATTGCGCAAGACTGGCTCTTGCCACCACAGGGAACACAGTGCTATGGTCCAGTCCAACAGCTATTGCCTTAAGCTACAAAAGATACATGGCTCAAGGTAGAGGGGAACATAATGTGTTAGTAATAAGAGGTAAGAGTCACAGCAAAAAGTCAAATAGGACTCAAAGGAAGATTGTGAGAAGTTTGCCTCCTGGAAATATTCAAAAGTGTGGTCACAGCAGTACTAGTTGAGCTCAGATAGAAGTGTGATTCTAAGGAGCAGACCAGAGACTAGTGGGGTGACAGGATGCTTCTGAAGGCAACATGACATGTTGTATGCAGTGATGGGATTATGCGAGTGGTTGCTGCCTTGCCAGTGCCAGCTTTTCTGATCCCTTATGATGACTTCCAAACATTCAAGATGGTCCTACAAATGCCAAAAGATGAGAACACTACTCCATACATCTCTCTTCCTCCTATCCAGGGTAGTATTTCTAAAGATGTGGACCAGAGCAGGAGGGAAAGGGAGTAGGGAAAGATGTTGTAAAATGCAGATTCTCAACTCTCACCCTATTTCAAAAGATCTGAGAGTGAATCTCCAAAACTGAATATTTTTGTTCTGGCAGGAATATGGAAGAAAGCTCAGTCCCAGATTAGGCAAGTCTCTGCTGCTGGCCAAGATCTTGAAGTCCAGCTCTGTTTGCCAAGCCCTGGATGCTGCAGGAAATGAACCATCCCACCTGCAGCCTCTGCTGCCTAGACCCTGGGCCTCTACTGTCAAAGGCAGGAAAGGCCACTACAGCTTCACATTCCTTTCAAGGACATGAAGGATCAAACACACTGCCATAAAACTTGGCTGCTCCACAGCATATGAGCTGACCTTTCCTTATCCCTGCCAGGCGGGCCTGAGTCTGACTTCCTGATTAGCTCTGTAAGATCAGAAGGAACCAAGACTCTACCCTATAATGATTATAATAACCACTCCTGTATGTTGGAACCTCGAGTGTGCCAGAACCCCTATATAACCCTCACAGCACCACACTAAAGTAGGAGTTATTATCCCATTTTATAGGTTTGAAAAATAAGGGCCTGAGAAGTTATCACACAGCTAGTAAGTAATGAATGTGATAAGTGGTGGCTCACACCCCACCATATACAAAGTTGGTCTACCACTGACAACTCAGAACTCCATCTAGTTTCCTCTTGGTGACTTTAGTCTCACTTCCTGAATCCCCAACTGTTCAACATCCTGCCCCAAACCAGAGCCATACTAGTGCCAACCTTGTCTATTGGGCCCAGTTACCTGACCAGGCACCTATGATGTCAACATGGGCCGGGATCAAACTAGAGTGTGTTTCCTATTGGAGCCTGTTAAAACAGGTGACCCTGGAAAAGAGCACAGTTAGATATCCAAGTTAGACCTCCTCCACCCAGTCCTTCCCCATTTCCTGCTGAAGCAGAGTCAGGAAACTTGACAGGAAAAAATACACATTTTCAGAATTTTGGAACCTTGACCCAACCTTTCTATTTAATGACAGAGTAGTGTTTCTCAAAGTATGACTCTTGCATTGGGCTCATGATCAGGTGTGGCCCTGCCTCAGGATCACCAGGGCTGCTTTAAAGATGAAAACTCCCAGGTGCCTCTGAGAGATGCCAAACCAGACTTTCCAGGAGCATCTCCATCACAGAAACAGCAGGCCACCGACAGCCTTCAGCTCTGAATGGGTGTACATTTGCTTTTCTGACATAGTTTATGACAATACTCATAAGAACTCTCAGTTCACTCATATTAAGAGCAAAGGAAGAAAAAAGAAAATTAAGGATACAGAGTAGCTAGGAAGGATCGGGCACCTTGTATTCTTTCCCACAGTTAACCTTCCCAGCAAACCGTTAATGGTGGTTTTATTATCACCTGTCTTTTAAATTAAAGACACTGAGACTCTAAAAGATTAAATGCTTTGTCCAAGGTCAAGAGGTTAGATGGAGTTCAGTGTACATGCAAACTACCCAAGTCTACCTGAGCCCAGTCCGCAGGTTACTCCCTTGGTGTCTCTCTAGCCTTCCCCAAGTCACGCACTACAGATCATGCACACATCACTGGCTGTTTTACTCCTTCTATTACTTGGTTCTTTTGCCATGATATAGAAATCACTCATGCCTTGAGCACACAAGAAGTTGTCAGTCATTAGTTGGTAAATAAATGAATGGATTCTATGTGACCTTTTAAATCTGTAACTAAATCATATATTTCAAACTGCCATGATCTATAAACCTGTAAACAATGTTTATTTAAACTCTGAAACTTGATCTTTATTTATCATTACAAATCAGGGAGTCAACTAACTATGGCACATAGGTCATTCCAACTCACAGCCTGTTGTTCCAGCCCATAAAGCTAGGAAGAGCTTTATATTTTGAAAGAGTTGTTTTAAAAACAAAGGAAGGAAGGAAGGAAGGAAGGAAGGAAGGAAGGAAGGAAGGAAGGAAGGAAGGAAGGAAGGAAGGAAGGAAGGAAGGGAGGGAGGGAGGGAGGGAGGGAAAGGATAGGAAAGGAGGAAGATCACAGAGACAACATGTGACCTGCAAAGCAAAAAATATTTACTGTCTAGCTGTTTACTGAAAAAAATTGCCAGGCCCTGCTATAGATGATTTCAAAAATTATTATGCATTCTCAACAGAGGTAATATTGTGATAAAATTGATTTTTAGAGGAATGAAAAAAATTTTTAATTATTTTCTGAATAAGTAAATATGTGTGGTTATAGTACATAAACAAATATACAGTATATTTGTGGTTTGAAATTTTATAATGGAGATGGTAATTACAAAAATTGTCTAAATGGCTTCTTCATGAAATCATAATAAAAAAGAAGTCGAGAAACACTGTGCTAAACAATAGCTAAAAGTTGGGGGGATGGCCTCATGCATGGGATTTGCTGCCAAGCATCCTCTTTGTGGCCATACTCTAGGATCAAACCCACCCATTAACCCACTGACCTTTGCAGAGCTGTAGTATCACATCACAAACCCTACCAGGACAGCCCAATGTCTCTCTCCTAATAGTCATCTGTTATTAAAGATAAAGTCAAAAGTTTTTCATTTTGTTTTTCTTTTTTATTTATTTGTTGCTTGTTTGTTTGGTACTGGGGATTGAACCCAAGGGTGCTCTATAGACTGAGCCACATTCCCCAGACCTCTCTGTTTTTTATTTTGAGACAGTGTCTCACTAATTGCCAACGTTGGCCTTAAACTTGTGATTCTCCTGCCTCAGCCTCCTGAATAGCTGAAATTTAAGGCGTGCCTTACAGCTTACAGCAAGAGAAATATTTTTTGCACTGAGAAATTCACATGTGTTGTCCCCATTTTTAGCCCTTGAAATGTGTTACAGCCAAAGATAAGCATTCACAGGATCTATTGTCCAAGGGGATCAAGTGACAAGCTGGAGAAGTACCTGGCAGCCAGAGAGGCAAGCCCCCAGTTCCTCTGTAGCAAACATTCACAAAAGAGTTGATTTTGTTTCTTTCAACCCACTCCAATCCACATCCTCCCATAAAGCTTCTCTTGCCAAAATCACAAGTACTACTCCATGCCGACAGATCCAGTGAATATTTTTCTCTTCTCATATTACTTGACCTCTCATTATCCTTTGAAATATTCCCTTCTTCTTGTTATACAACTCTCTTCTTTCTTGCAACTACAGATTTTGTTGATTTTTCTCTTACCTCTTTGGACAACCCTTCCCTATGTCCTTTTTGTTTCCTCTTCCTCTACCTAAACTGTCAAAACTACCCAGGGCAGTCCAAGACGCCTCTTTTTCTTTGTTCTCTCCCTAGGCTACCTAAACCAGTCCTAGCTTTAAGGGCCATTTATATGCTTTTGAGTCACCACTTGTATCTCCTCACTCCTCCTTGAATTCTGGATTCAGGTCCAGCCACTTTGTGGATATCTTTCTTCACTTTGATATCTTAGAGATACTTCAAATTTCAAGAAATCCTTGATTTCTCCTCTCCTTCAAACCAACCTAGTCCTAATCAGGTATATCAGTTCAAGTCCAGTCAGGAAAACAGAATCAACCAGCAGGTGGTGTATACCTGCAATCCCAGCTACTCAAGAGGCAGAGGCAGAAAAATCACAAGTTCAAGGTCAGACTCAGCAACTTAGTGAGGCCCTGTCTCAAACCAAAACATAAAAAATAATGGGATGTAGTTCAGTAGTAGAGTGCTCCTGGGTTCAATCCCCACCACCAAAAGAAAGAAAGGGAAGGAAGGAGGGAGAAGGGAGGAAAGGAAAACAAAACAATCACTCTCAGTTTCTCCAACAGAAAGAATTTAATACCAGGAAACTTTAACACCTGATGAAAACAACAGATGATAGGACAGCTTGCTATGGTCTGACTATTGTGCTCCCTCCCCCCCCCCCACTCCACCCCTAACCCCCCATCAAATTTATATGTTAAGACCATACCTCCCAAGGAGATGTTATTAGGAGGTGGGGCCTGTGGGAAATGATTATCATGAGGGTGGAACCCTCAAATGGGATTAGCAACCTTAGAAAAGAGACCCCAGAGAGCTAACTAGCTTTTTCCACCATGTAAGGATGGAGCAAGAAGCTGCCACCTATGAACCAGAAACATTTGCCACTGCCTTGATCTTGGATTCCCTGGCCTCCAAAACTGATAAAAATAAAGTTTTCCTCCTCCAAAGCTACTCAGTCTTAGGTGTTCTGTTGCAGCAGCCTGAATGAACTAAGACAAATCCATAATTTATCCACTGAAGGAAATCATCATCACCTGAAGGGTTGGAAGGAAAGAAGAAATAAAAAAGTCACTAGAGCCCAGAAGCCAGTATTATCCGAGAGATCTGGGGCTGTGAAAGCTACCAGAAGCTAGAGCTGTAGAAGAGACAAATACCTGCTAGCAACACCTAAGACAGAGTAAGAAGGAGAAATCCCCCTCACTTCTACTTTTTCCTACCAATCCATCTTCTACCACTACATCCATTCACCAAATCTCCCCAAAACCAGCTGACAATGGACCCCAAGAATGAAGGGGTCTTACAACAGAGACAAGCATGAATAAGATGAGGAAAAAATATGAGAAAAAGCAGGAAATGGTCAGTCTTCTCTTTCTTGGTAAATGGAACCATCTCCAGGGAGTTAAAAAAGCCCAATTTTGAAAATCATTCTTTACTCTTCCTGTTTTAGTCAGCTTTTTCACTGCTGTGACCAAAAGACCTGACAAGAACATTTTTAGGGGAGGAAAAGTTTATTTGAGGCCTCACGGTTTCAGAAGACTCAGTTCATAGAAGGCCAGCTCCATTCCTTGGGCTCCAGATGAGGCAGAACAATATGGCAGAAGAGTGTGGCAGAGAGAAGTGTTGGGACTAATGACACGTTAACTAACTCAGGCTGACTCCTTACTCCCTGGCGAGTGAGCAGGATCAAGGCCTCAAAGGTGGTTTCAATAGTTAATGATGATAAATCGGACCACCGTCAGGGATTGGTTAACAACAGTTCCGCAAACGTGATCAGCTCGTGCTTACCATATGGTCCTATGGGACTCTCACCTGCATCAACCTCCCATGCCTTGCTGACCTTTAAGCTGATTGGTTCCCGCCTAGCCTCCACCCTACATAAAATCTGTGCGACTTCCTCAATAAAGGAGATTCCTGCTGTGCCTCGTGTGCTGACAGACCTCCCCGCTCTGGTGTGTTTCCTTTGCCGCCAACACTCATCATCCTGCTCGGCCAGTATTCTCCTTAGGCGGGCCCTGAAGAGGTACATCTGACCTTGTTGCCTGACTGGGAGTAACAGGAAGCAGCTCAGGTGATGATCAGGAAACAGGGAGAGAGACTCCACTTGCCAGATACAAAATGCATACTCAAAGGGACACCCCCCAATGCCTACCTCCTCCAGCCACACCCTACCCACCTTCAGTTACCGCTCAGTTAATCCCATTAGGGGATTCATTCACTGATAGGTTTAAGCCTTTCATAACCCACTCATTTCTCCTCTAAACCTTCTTGCATTGTCTCATAGAGAAGCTTTTGGGGGACACCAAACCATAATACATCCAAACCATAACACTGTCCTTTTGTTGATCACTCATTATAGTCTAATATCTGATACACAGTCTGTCAATTCTATCTCACAAACAAATCTGTCTGCTTCTTTCCACCAGTCACCCTTGTCCATAATCCTTACTCTTCACCTAATCCTCAGCAAGACCTCCTGAGTGTTCCCTCTGCTACCACTCTGCCCTGCTTCCAACACCCACATGGTGGCCAAGGTGATATTATAAATTTCAACATCAAGTTATGTCATCTCCTGCTGAAAACCTTAAGTGGTTCCTTCTGCTTGTAATGGAAGTTGGAACAGTTCAGATCAACCTTCCTGATAAAGATCTCTAAAAACTTGGACAAAACATTTTTTAAAGAAAAGAGGAATTACCAAACAAAAATAAACAAACAAAAAAACCTCTCTGAGGAAACGAACCATCATACAGGCATTAGATCATTACTCATAAAAAAATTTGGTGAAGCATACAACATGTAGCCAAAGGAACCTAGGCACATAAGGAAATGTTACCATGAGCACAAGCCAGAAGAAACAGAACACCAAAGCAGTTCCAAAGCATTCACATATTGTAGTTATTAGGCATGGGCTACCTAGTTTACAAGTTCAAAGGCATAAAAGCCAAGTTTAAAAGTTTTGGAAAATAAGTAGAAACTATAAAAAGTGACATAGCAGATTTTTTTAAATACCCAGATAGAATTTAAGACTTTTTAAAATGCGATAAACAAAAATTTAATGCAAATTAGTCTCAGCTAAAGAGGAAATCATGCCATGATTTATAGAGAGAATGTTATTCAAAACGCAGCACAGAAATAAAAGGTGGAAAATTAATGGAAAAGAGCAGAACAAATACAGAATATATGATAAGAGGGTCTAGTATACCTTTTCATGAAGTCCTAAGAGGAGAAGAAAGAATGAGTGGGACAGACCCAGGACTTAAAGAAACACGTTAAGAATGTTCCAGAACTGAAGAAAAACCTCAATTCACAGATTCAAGAAGCTGAATAAATTGCATGCTAAACAGTTTTTTTTTTTTTTTAATCTCATGCCTGGACATATCATGAAAAACCTTGGAAAAACATACTTTTAAAAATATATTTTTAATAACACAGCCAAAAGAAAGAGGAAGAAAATATGACAGTCACTGGAAGCTGACTTCTTACCAGCAACAACAGAAGCTAGAAGAGGAACAATATCTTCAATGTGCCTAGAGAAAGTAAACTGCCAACCCACATTTTATATGCAGAAAAACAAATTCTTCAAGAACAAAGGGAAAATAAAGATTATTTCAAACCAAAACTCAGAGAATACATTGTCATCAGCCCTCTACCAGATACAAAGGACATATTCAGAGCAGGAGGAAAATTATTTTGCTAAAAAGGATACCCGTGTAGAAGGAATGAAGAGCAAACAAAGAGATCAATGTCTGAGATTAAGATACATAACTCAGACCAGGCTCAGTGGCGTGTACCCATAATCCCAGTGGTACAGGAGGCTGAGGTAGGAGCACTGAGAGTTCAAAGTCAACCTCAGCAAAAGCAAGGCACCTAAGCCACTCAGTGAGACCCTGTCTCTAAATAAAATACAAAAGAGGGATATGGCTCAGTGGTTAAGTGCCCCTGAGTTCAATCCCTGGTACAAAAAAAAAAAAAAAAAAAAGATATATAACTCAAACTCAAATACCTGGTATCATAATCTGTAACCCCTCTGGAGACTGAAGGCTGACACAAAGACTTGCACAATATTTTTTCCCAAGGGAGAAGAGTAGGGGACTGTGGAGAACAAAACAGGACAGGAACAAAAGTCAAAAGCAGGTTCTCTTCTGTGGACAACTGAACCCAGATCTTACCCTGGGCCTTCTGAGAAGCCAAGTAAAATGAATGCAGCAAAGAATTGTCCACTTGAAGGGCAAAAGACAAGAGGAGTTACTCACCAACTTCTGTCCCCTCCTGCTCATTACCACCTCATATTCATGCATTCAAACTGTGAATTGATAGTAAACCCTATAAATACAACAAACCCTCTAAACCAAACATGGCATTTTTGCAGCAGAAGAATCTGAGACTCAGAAAGATTAGCTTATGCCAATTTACCCAGAAAGTAATTATGCTAAAGTTCAATTCCAGCTCAGAGTCACTCCTGTTACAATGTTCAGATCACATCCTATACATCACAGAGCAGGTCAAACATAAATTGAAGTATGAGAAATAGACTTGCTTTATTAAAGATAGCTTTCCTTTTGTCACAGAATTAGCAAAACAGTGATGTAATAACAATACAAGCAACTATCTCTGGCAGAATTCTCCCTTAGGTTTCTAAGGTCTGGAATTAATCTGAGACATAGCACAAACTTGAAGAATTGCTTCCCCCACCACCACCAAATAATATTATAAAGCTGTAATCATTCTTATTTCTCTTAGAACCCTAAGGGATTTTTTGCACATCTTTGGCTATTATGCTTTTGCATGTTTGTTTGCATCTATTAACTTATGGTGGAAAACATGAACAAGCTCAAGGCTTCTGCCTCACACCAGCCCCATTCTGCTTGGTGACTGCAGACTTGATGGACACTTTTAGCATCCCTGTGATGTTGGCAACAACTTGATGCTGATTCTGGGGCTGCTCAATCTCTAACAGAGTGCTACATCAATGTATAAATATATGTGAACAAATCTGCCAAGTCTTAAAAATCAGGAAGATTAGTAGTGATGATGACGGCGATACTTCCCTCCTCAACATCAGAGTATGACAAGTCATTTTACCATCTTCCTACAGAAAGCAAAAACAGGAAACTCTACAGTAGGGATCTTTCTTCAGGAAATATAGTTCCTGCTCTCCAAATTAAAACAAACCCTGAAAAAGATGAGATGAAAAGTCTGTACAGCCAGCAGCGATCTCTTGCAGAGGAGAGAATGGAAATTCTGTTTCAGTACCATCGAATATGTCTGCTCAACAGGTCCCACAGAGGCTGCAGTGTTCATCCTGAACTTAGACACTAGACTGCCAATGAATGGCATATGAAAATGAAGAAGAAAATTATTCATTTACACATTCACAATGAACATCAGGGAACCTAGTTACATTGTGTGTGTGTGTGTTGTGTGTGTTTGTTTCAAAAATACTCCCATTGTTAACTAAATCTTTTCCAGGATATTTAAGGTGCAGAATGCAGTGCTTTTTACATAGTATTATACATAGTCCTTGGATGTTTATATTCAATGGCACTTGACTATACATTCAAAAATGTTCAAACTCCTCACATCATCTTGTATAGTCAGTTTATCATGCAAAATTGACAGATGCAGTTATGTGAGTTCAAAGGAATTTCATAAAGTCATAAATTCCTAAATCTCTTCCTACCTATCTCATGCATCTTATTTTTTCTCACTATTGGTTGTCTAACTATGATTCATATTAAAAATAATGGCAAGGAGAGAACCAAACTGTGTCTCCTGTGCAAAAACAAACCCGTATTTCTCTTTTTATTAAAAAAGGTGAAGAACTGTCTACCTCCTTGGGAAACAGAACCATTCTAATGAATTACTAAGCTCTAAAAACCCTGAATCCCTTTCAACCTTTTCAAGTTGATCATCTGTGTGTGAGTCACTCACAGTAAATCTACATCTGAACATTTTTAGTCTTAACCAAATGTTGCCTCATTATCCTCAAGCTGAAACTATGCTATAAGCTCAGCCAACTTCCCTCTTTCCTTTGACGACACACCTGCCAGAAATACAGTCACTTCTGAGTAATCTGTTCATTACTCCCTGGCTAGTGATTTCCTTCCCTGAAGATCTTGTTCTTGCTTTTGATATTCATTCACCCTTCCTCTCTGGCCCCTTTCTGCAGGACCTCATTTGTCTCTGTACATAGTGTCAGACCATGGGTTAAGTCCAAGTTCCAGCCTTAAACCAGACAAGTCCAGAGACTGTCAACAGCTGTTTTGCCATTGGAACTGGGAGACAACTTCTCCAGATTTTTGTTGTAGGGTAGGAAGCCCTCGATTTTAAACAAAACGATGGATGGAATCCACTCCTCCACCAAAAGCCAGACTACCCATCTGGTCCCCTCTTCCAGGATCTCTTGAGCACCCCACTGCGATGTCTGGAACCAAGAGAGGAATTCTGCTCTGACTCAAAGTGATAGACCGAGCCCTGCCTTCCAACCTCCTTCAAAGCAGCCCTGCGTGTCTACGCTAGGTCCCGTTTCTGCTCCTTCCATCCGTGACTGCTGCCAGAATGACTAACAGGTCCTTGCATTTCATCTGCACTGCCCTTGCTTCATTTCCTAGAACAGCCCCTCTTACTGCGTACATGACTGACCACAGTGACATTGGCCAAGTTCTTGCCAGAACAAGGATAAGTAGGCTGGTCCTCACCAAGACCCCGGGCACTTCCCAGGAGTCATGTCAATGCCACACTCCCCCCTGGGAGCAACCCCTTGTCTTCCTTCTTCATCCACTCTTAGGTTCTACCCTCTTGTTCCCAACATGTCACAGAGCTAGTGTTACCACCTCACTGGGAACTGCCACTTCCTCAGGGACCATCAGAGCCACTATTTCTGAGTTAGAGTGGCAGAAATATGTCTAACTAAAGGAGAAATTGCATCCAACTCCGAGCTTTAAACATGCAGCTGGGCCTGGGGTTGTGGCTCAGTGGTACAGCCCTTGCCTGGCACACATGAAGCACTGGGTTTGAGCCCCAGCACCACATAATAAAACCTAAAGAAACAAAATAAGCTGGGGCAACTGATCCCTTGGTGGAAGGCCTGGGTGCCTCATAGCCCAGGACAAATGTGGCACAGCTCCTTGGGATATCTATCTTACTTAAGAGCAATAACTTCAAACCTCTTAAAATAAAGGATGAAGTATTACAGAGTAAAATACAGGATGTATATTAATCTTAAGTATAAAGCCTAAGACATTTAGGAAATTTAATTGAGGTGAAAATATCAGTCTGACTCTAGCCCACCTGCCTCACAGCACCCGGTCAATTCACAGGTGCAGGTGTCCCCTCTTCCGAGTGACTACCAAGGTCACTCAAGAGACATGTCTCTCCTGGCTGTTTGCCATCACTCAAGGTGGTTCCCGTCGTGTCTGGAGTAAATTTCATATTTTATAGATGTGATCCTTTACCCTCTGACTCTGCCACCAAACATTTATTTTCTTGAGACCATTTCAGATGTTGTTCCTGAGAAGAGTTTGAAGCGCTGATGTGACTCCAGAGGTTTATCACCCAGGCTGACACTGAGAAGTGACTGTGTGTGTGTGTGTGTGTGTGTGTGTGTGTGTGTGTGTGATATATGATAATGTGTGATACTATAATATCAATATAAAATGGGGGGATTACAAAGCAATTGCTGTCTCAATAATAATACACATAATTGAATTTAATTTTCTTTTTTTGCCATCATTATAAACAGAGCTACAATGAACATTCTTATCATCGTATCCTCTTTTTTGCCCACTTTGTTATTCCTCTGAGCAAAATAGGATAAACTTAAGGATATGGATCTTTAGAATTTCATTCCAAAAACAGGATAAATGGGCCAAATATTTCTAGTTTTATAAATCCCAGGACGAGGTCATGATGACAATATTTAACACTGGAAAGAAGAGTATCTACAAATACTGAGGTCATACTAAAGTTGGTGAAGTATTTTCTTCTTCTTTGTGTAATATTTTTCTTCTTTTAAAAATTTTTTTTAAATTTTATTTGTTCTAATTAGTTGTACGTGACAGTAGAATGCATTTATACATTTTGATAAATCATACATAAATAGAGTGTAATCTCTCATTTTTCTGATTACAGCATCTTAAGGTCACATCTGACCCCAGTTTGACTCAGTCCAACATCCCTAATGTAGGTGATGAGAAACAAAAGTGATGAAGCAGATACAGTGGGAATGTAGGACTGAATTCCAATGCCCACCCCACCACCACTATGAACTCTGGCTACCCACAGACAGCAGTTTCAGGACACGTATCTTACCCCTCCTCCTAACATGCAGCAGGATCACAGAAATAAAATGCTCCTGAGGAGAGCAATGAACATGAGAGTCATAAAAGTAACTGATACTGAGCAGACAAAATCCTTCAAATGTGGATTTTAAAGAAATAAAACAACAGAAAATGATGTACGTGACCCATGCAACAGTGGTATGCGGCTGGCACTTGTCTGGGTCTTTGGATGTTCAATGTACACACTCATACCCTCAGTTTCATCAGCTCTGAGCATCACCCTCCCCAAGTCACAAAGGCCAAGAAAGCACACAGATATATCCAGTGCACTTTTCCTGGTCTGAGAGAACCTACTGGATGTGTCCACTGGGGAGGAAAAGCCACTCAAAACTGACACTGAGCACCAGTGTGCTGGTGCTTCCTACCTGCTCCATCCCTGGCCATTGACTCCTCATAGAATCCATAAAAATTAATAATATGACTACCACCACCTTCAGATAAAAACACCCAGGGTTATAGTAGGCTTGGATTCTTTGAAAAAAAAAAAAAAAAATATATATATATATATATATATATATTTAATTTGATCTCAGGCCCACATATCACACAGCTCCATGAACATGGGGGCCTGTCTAAGGAATAAAAGGGCAGTGGGCACCATGGGTGACCCACTGAAGCAGAGGTCAGGGCAGCCAGAGCTCATGGAGGGGTAGCACCCGACTATGGGAAATGATGGGAGATGCCAGATGCTCTGTCCGCAGTCTTGTTAAGAGCCAAATCAGAGTTCTTGATTTATCTGATGAAAGGTAACTGGAGTAATTTTTCAAGGTCAATACAAACAGCACGCTCAAAGCCACAGCTCTGCTGCCCATGAATTGCAACAAAAAAATAATTGCACCACCCCTGTCGACTCTTTTAAAAATAACAAATTTGTAATCAGCAAAACTAAAAAGAGTGCTATCCCTTCTGCTCCCCAAATCCCTTAGAAAAGACTAAGGACTTGGGGACTGTGACATTGTGAAGAAACAGAAAAATAACTCAAATAGTGTGATTTATAAAAAAATACTCAGGTTGATTAAAGGTATCACCCTTGGCTCCAAATGCTTCAAGAACTGCCCAGATGAATCCTTTTTTTCTGATTGCTTATAAATTACAGTTTGCTGAATCTGTAATTCACAGAAATGTATCATGGTGACCGCCTTGTAAATGTCAATGCTAAGCCACCAGTCCCTTTCCTTACAGGCTGTGATTATGGATTAAATGATTTCATAAACATATTAGGTGTTTCACATTTGGCATGAAGCTATCTTAGAGCTCCCACAATCTGTCATTGCTGTTAATGAGATATCGACCTCCTTAGAACCCAAATGAAAAAGTTCCTGTTTGAATGTCAGCCAGGAAGAAAACCCTCCAGAACTTCTGTAAAGTCTGCAGACTCCTCTCTGACACATCACCCAGCTCAGCCTCAGAGAGAAAGCCAACTTCTTAAGCAGACAAGGACCACATCTTGTGCAATGGGAAAAATAGTCCCTGATGTGTGGGATCCTTTCTTTCCTCACATCACCAAGGACCACCTTGAAAGGTATTTGTTTCTCAAACATTTTCAATGAAGACCCCCTAACAATAGAGAATGATGAACTCACATATTCAGGGGGTCTGAAACTATGACTGCCAGATCCTACCCTCATTTCAAAATGTCCTGGAAGTTTTGTGTGATATCTTTAAATTTTTATTATATACCTTATATCCTATTCCACAACATTTCCAGGCTTAATTTAGTATTTAAGAAACTTGGGGGCCAGTGAAATTGATATCCTGACAAAGGAAATCATGCTTATCCTGGATATTAAGTAGACTGTAGCTTTTAGCCTCACAAAAACCCCAGGGATTCCCATAGCCCACTATAAGAATATCAGTTTTGGGGAATTTTAAAAATGGAGACACTTTCATTTAATATCAAGAGTGAGGAAACTGATAAATAAATGTGGTTTTGAGTTACAGAATTATTCTCAAATGTCTCTTTTCCTGGATAAGTTAAGTAATTTCCCTATATTCTTGCCAAATTCCATAAAAAGTGTTTCTTTATGTTGCTGTTGGTACATTATAGGTCAAAGATAATAGCTAATTATAGTTTTGTTCATATTCCTTTCTTAACAATGAAACTTCAGGATGGAAGGGACATCACGAAACAAGCCCAGAAAGGAGATCAGATGCTTCATATGTAGAACAAAACTTGACTTTGAGACTTTGGGGTCTTTAAAAGTCCTTGTTCAAAAGGGTCTTTAAGCCACCACCCAGCTGGAGCTACCTGTAGTGATGGTCTTCAAACTTCTCTTCACATATATCCTAAAAGAAATTTGAAAACTGATGTCCCTAATCAAACATTTTTATTTATAATTTCAATAATTGCAAAAGGGCATACTAACTAGCACATAATAAGTATTGACATTTTTAATTAGATTTTATATATCCCTCATTTAAATATTTCCAGTAGAAATTGAGGGTCACAGTGGTTTGATATTAAACATCATCTCATTTAAAAAAAAAAAAAAAAGCAAGTTCTTCCTGCTGTTTTGTTTTTATTTTGTTTTGTTTTTGTTTTTGTTTTTGTTTTTGTGTGGTACTGTGGATTGAACCCAGAGTGCTTTATCACTGAACTATAACCCCAGCTCTTTTAATGTTTTCGTTTTGAGTCAGGACCTCTCTAAATTGCTAAGTCTGGCCTAGAACTTGTGATCCTCCTCACCAGCCTCCTGACTTGCTGAGATTACAGGGATGCACCACCACATCAGGCTTTTTCTTACTGTAAGGGTTAATTTGAATTGTCAACTTGATTGGATTAAGAGATGCCAATGATTAAGAGGCTTCTGGGTATGCCCATGAGGGCATATCTAGAAATGACTGACATGTAGGATAGGAACTGAAGTGGAGCCCCTCCCTAAGCGTGGGCAGCACCACCCAATAGGATGGTGGCTTAGATGGAATAAAAGTTGGAAGGACAAGGAAGCAGATGCAGATGCAAACTCAGCTCTTCTTGAACAGGTTCTTGATTGCTGCTTCGATCCTCTGAGCATATCGAACTCTCATTTCTTCACTCTTCCAAAATGGACCCTGCCAGTGATTCTCCAGGTAGTTTCCAGAAGCCTTGGTCTTGGACTATGGGAGAACTATTGATCCCTCTTGTTCTGGGGCTTCCACCTCTTGGACTGTGCAGCTGCTGGTTCTTCCAGCTCTCTAGACTGCAGACAGCCATTGTGGACTATCGAAGTTCTGGTTGAGTAGGTAAATCTAATAAATCCCCTTTTATAATCATACTTCCTGTTGATTCTGTTCCTCTAAAGAACCCTGACTAATACACTTGTCTTTTGATGTCTTTTTCACAAGCTTATATTTTCACTGTTTTCAAAACCAAATTTTATCCAAATGTAACATATTTTATTTCATGAAAGTTTTATTATTATAATGTTCTCTTCAACAAAACAGGTGTACACATAGAATTTTTAGTTTATTTGCTTTGTTTGTCATACAACTCTAAATCATTAGACAGGTTTTGCTATAATAATGCTAAGTTAAAAAAAAAAATCCCTGAATCTCAGTGACCACAATAACAAATAGCTATTTTTATGACTTCATAGTCTCTGGGTCATGAAGATGGACCTGCTAAAGGCAGCAGGTCAGGTCAGCTAGACTTGGCTCCAGGTCTATTCCCTATCTCTTCCTTTTTGTCCTAGAGTCACCTAGACATTTTCTCATGAGGGTGGCTGGCATAAGTTCAAGAGGTAACATCAAATCACACAACACATTTAGAGCCTCTGCTTGGCTCACAGCTCACATTTGCTAGGATCCCATTGGTTAAAGTAAATCATGTGTTCTGTCCAACATGGGTGGAATGGGGAAGTGTACTTTAACTACAAGGTTAATGAATGAAGAATTGAGAAGAGAATCATTTAAGGTTTAAAACTTTTTCTTCTGATCAATCATTTAAGATTTAGAACCTTGCTAAGTTGCTGAGGTTGGCCTTGAATTTGCAATCTTCCTGTCTCAGCCTTCCGAGTCCCTGGGATTACAGGCATGTGCCACTGTGCCCATCTTAAAAATAGACCAAAAGCTAATATTAATGACCTAGATGCTAATAACTTGATTCAGTCTTCTTTTAATTTTGCTGAAAGTAAAGTATTGGAAACTATGGGTTTTCAAAAGATTTTTATTAGATGTTCATTCTATTTACTATTTTTTTTATTTCTAGGAAGTACATTTAAGAGACAGAGACTTTGCCATGCTCTATCAAGAAACTATTAATTATACCTGCCTATACTGATACTCTCATTTATGAAAATCTTGCTAAACATAATTCACTCAGAAAGGAATGGGAAAATGTAATATTTCTAATTTTAACACAACTGCTAAGTAATATTTATGGATAAAATGCTCTTAGTAATCAAAGTTGGAGCAGCAGATAAACTGTTATAGATGATTTTCATATAACCTAATGATGATACCAGTCCTCACATCTAATCACCAAATCAGAGTTCCTTTCAATCAAAGGGTCTTTTAATCTTTTTGCCCAAAGATTCTGACTTCATTTTTCACTTCAAATAAATATGCTAATAAAAGACCCTATGACACTCATCTCAATTTCGAATGTAACAACAGTCTACAATAATTTGATCTCTTTCTTCAAAGATCAATTTTAAAAGACATAAGTTCAACATCCTACATTTATTAATATTGACCGATGATACTTTCCAATTGTGATTTAACTTCTGAGGACCTAAGCTTGTTTCTGAATAAAACAATGCTCCCACAACCAGGAAGTATTGAAGCCATGGATCTGAAGGGTAAAGTTGGCATTTGTCCAGTCATTGAAACAGCTTGGATGTGAAAAAAACTTACATTAATTTTCCAATAAAAGCCCAAACCAACTCCATCAGAGGGCTGGTTATTTGCCTACAAGATTAAAAGAAAGGAACACCTCAAATCACACTGAGAAGAAGTAGTGGATCTGTACACATAAAAATGATATACAGGGATTTTGTTCAGCCTCTATTGGAAGTGGAAAACTCTACTTATCTTATAGATACCAGCAAATTACTTTCTTTCATTCTTTCCCCTACATTCACAACTTTTGGCTTTCCAGATTTCCCCCAAATAAAACAAGTAAATTAAGTGGAATGATTGGCAGCTGGCAGTGGGCAGTGAGAAAGCAGACGGTTTAAAAACTAAGAGACCTGAAGGCATATGGCAAGAGGCAGAGGGACTCTTGAGCAGACAGGATTTGCTAGGTGCTAAGAGAAGGAAAGCTAGTAAGACAGAGATGTGAGAAGAGAGCTCTGATACCCACTTCCTCTCCCTGTTCTCCATTCAAGAAGGACTCTCTGGGTTGGGATTACAGAAAATGATTTAGGATTAAAATAATTAACTGCTCTGAAAACTCTTCTGGAGGTCTCATATGTTATTGATGGGTCAAAAAAGTCATCTTCTGTTGGCTTTGCTGTCCTGGTCAGGTCAGATATTAATGGCTTTGTAAATAGACTTGAATTTAGGTTGTTATGGTTTGGACATGGTTGGGACCCCGAGAGTTCACCAGCTGTAGGAGTGGAATCTCATATGGTGGTATTAAGAAGTGGGGTATAGTGGACAGTGGTTTACTCATTGGGTGTCCTGCCTTCTGGAGAGACTGATGCTGGTCTCACAAACTTATTAGCTCCCATGACAATGGACTGTTATATAAAAAGTAAACCTACCTATGAATTGCTCTGGATTCCTGTCTCACCATATGTTCTCTTCTGCACACTCTCCTGACATTTTGATGCCATCCACCATGAGAGCTTCACTAAGACCAAACAGATGAAACCACCCAATTTTGAACTCTCAGTCTTCAACATTGCAAATTAAATAAACCTCTTTTCTATATAAAGTAGCCAGCATCAAGCATTTTATTATAGCAATAGAAGACAGACTAATATGTAGGTTCTGCTTACATCACAAGTACAATTTGGAAAAAGGAAGAGGGAGATTAGCCTTCTACCTGTGGAAACTGTCAGAAACTCAAGAACAGGCCACAGGGCCAGTCAGTTTCTGATCTGGCTAAGACCTTGAGAGGAGTACAATATGCATCTGTTAATCATCCCAAATGTTTAAAATCTTCACATTTCAGCCACATCCAAGTTGCCTGTCTTTGGGAAAGTGCACTATGATTTTCTTCATAAGTGAAATGAAGACTGGATTTCCAGGGCTACAAAACTAAGAAGTGCTACATTCAAATTACCTTTCTAGAATTCAAGTTACCTGTCTCATCTCAAAGAATGCAAAGTAGACATGCATTACTTTTGTTAAGCTCCAAGAGGACAAAATGTTTATGGAGGAATCTAAGTTTATTTCTCCTTCAGCAATTTATTTATTTCTTCCATCTTTCCTTTACATTTCATCCTTTACATTTTTCTGCAGAGGGAATAGGATGGTGCCATAGCCTTCCTATTTTATAAAAAATGAACACTTTTATTCCTCTTATCGGATTCTGTACAGCTGATCTAGGTACTCCAAAGATCTCTAAGATGATCCTGCCCTCACATTTACCTTTCACTGGGCCTGCCCTCTGCAAGTGAGCGGAATCTGTGACGGTGATGAGAAATCAGCCAATGATTAGGGTTTCTTATACCACATCCCTGACTTTAAAAAAGGGAGATGGTCTAGATTAGCCATTATCAGAGTTTTCTCCAGATGGTAGGGAAAGGAGAAGTCAGAGTTTCTAACATGACAAAGATTCCATGGGCAGCCACACTGATGGCTTTGAAAATAGGGAAAGCCATGTGAAAAGGACCTAAGAGCAACCTTGAAAAGTTGTGAGTGACCCTTGCTGACAACCCACAGGAAAATAAGACTTTGATCTTAGGACCACAAGGAACTGGATTCTACCAACAAACCACACAGATGAGCTTGGGAACTGATTGTTCCCCAAAGCATCCAGATAAAAATATGACTTTGAGACTCTCCGGAGAGAACCCAACCATGGCACTGGACTTCTGACTCACAGAAAGGTGACGTAATAAAGAGTGTTGTTTAAAACTTCTAAATCTGTGGCAATTTGCTACGCAGCAAGAGAAAAATCAATACATCAGTCTTCTATTTAAACTAAGGATCTTCACACACAAAAGAAACAAGATCAAGGACAGAATTTCTAAGCAATGTAGTTTCTCATGGTAATTAAATGTGTGGACACAGGTTTATGTGCATGGGCCATGCTGTGGCCAGCTTGGTAAAGGGATCATCTCTGTGAATATTCAGTTGCTTTCAAACACTGCATGTCATTAATGATCATCCCCTCTGATTCTTACAGTTGCATATACTGAACTTTTAAGGAAGAATAAAAAAACTTCAAAAAGGAGAGTAATTTCTCCCGGAGCCAAAGAGGACAAAGGATAGGTTTCTCTGTATACCAAATTTGAAAAACGGGTCATTAGAAGCATTCTTCTTGTCATGTTTACACTGAAAACTCAACCTCCAAGAGGTGCTTATTACTAAAACGGAAAGTTTAATATGTAAAAGCCAGAAAAATAAGATGCCAAATGTAAATCTACAGTTTTAGCAGTTGAGTAATGAATGACAGGGGGAAGGGGTAACATCTTCTGAAAAATACCTTCAACTGTCGCTACTAGGATGATAAATTCAACTAGCTATAAAAACCTTCCTCTGAAAGAAACAGCTTTATGAAATTATTCTCTAGGAAACTTCACACAGTCATGCCATCAGAGGAGCATTTAAAACTATTCATATGTTACCAGCTTAGAGACAGTGAGAGATGAAGGTTTTGTATCAATAACACTGAACCAACATGTTGCTAAGGTCAAGATGCTTTCGTACTGAGAGTGCAAAGAAGCCCTGCACCAGACCCGCAGGTCCATCCAGACACATCACAACAACAGTAAGGTTGCTGGCTCATGAGGCAGACCACCAGCTGGGCCTGTCTGCAAAGCAGGGAAGGGGATCTTTAGCAGTCAACTTGAAGAAGATTCTAATGCCTTCATTCTCCTCTACCTTGATCTTAACTTCCTTCTGCTAAAGTCACCTACTCAGAAAACACTAGCAGAAATCTATGTCATGGGACCACATTGTTACCTCTATATTTGAATTTTATCCAAGTATAGAGCAAAAACTCATCATTACATAATGAATTAATATGCGCCAAACATTTCTAAATGCTTTCTGAACCACGTCTCCTTCCCAGTGAGCCAGTGTCTATGCCTCACCACATTGATGATGGTCTGAGAAAGAAGAGAGGCAAATGTTTCCTAAAGGAGAACATGCTAGAGGGAAGTCTGTGCCCAACAAGGAGAAAAAGCAGCCCATCCGGTCAGCCCTGGAAGATCCGGGCATCTCATAGTCCTTAGCAGGAGTGGAGGCTCTGGAGAAAAGCTGGATCTGCAATCAGTGAAATTAACCAGCTAACTTCTTATTTGGTACATTATAATTACACACACTAGCAGGATTCATTGTTACATATCCAAATACACCCACAGTATAATAAAGGAATTTTTCTTTTCATATCTGAATATGATGAATAAATTTGAAACCCTTTCATGCAAAGGTTTCATAGTAGTTTGGAGAAAAGGCAAAGCAGGCAAGCCAAGCCATCCTATTGTCCACAGCAGTGGAGTCAGAGTGAACTCAAGGGTTCCTCTGAGGAGCCAGAGCCTCATTTGTATCACAATCAATGTACTGTGTGGTCCCGTCATGACCAACTGGTCCTGCTTTGTCTGGGAATTTCCTAGTTTTAGCACTGAAAGTTTCATGGGTCAGGAAACCCCTCTGTCCTACATGAATCCTGACTTTGTATATATCAGTTGGCAACCATTAATTACAAGTATAGTAATGAATGTAAAATGGAGAAATGTATTTGGCGGAGATACCCTTCTAACAATGTGGCATCACTAACCTTATCTACAAGGAAACATAAAAGATTTATAGTTATCAATGGACACTCATCTAAATAACCTTTTGAGAATTCTTTACTGGCAGAGTTTGAGCCTGAGGCCCGATTTCTTCAAGTTTTAAACTGACCCATATCATCCTGGATAATAATTTAAGAAGTCATTCTTTGCACTAGAATTGTGCCAGGATTGCATCGACATATGTTAATTTGTTTTCCTTGTAATTGCAGTGGAGCCTCTGAAGCATCCAGAGTGTCAGGGATACAGTAAACAGGGGTTACAAATGCATCCCTGATGTGGACCATGTTGGGCAGAAGTGGAGAGTGGAATGGATGCATCAGCCTGGCCACCTCTGTAAGGTCCTGCCTGCCTGCAGGAGGGAAGAGCAGGTGGAGGGTCAGAGAGACCTGAATATCCTGCTCCCTCCCTGTCCTCACCCCAGACAGAAAAGAGCTGTGTGTCCACTGCCTTCAGCTGCTAATTTTAGCATGTAGAGTTGATTAATATTGAGCCTCTGCTCTCACCATTGAAAATCAATACAAAAATTACTAATGACATCACTGCACATTATGAGTAGTTTTAGGGAAATGTGTCCTGTCTCAATGAGTAATGGTAATGCAAACACCATGTGGAAAGACTCAACATAATAATAAGGGGCCCTATACTAACCAGGCTCATTTGAATTTTAAGCCCATTTGAGTTTCTGCTTCTCTTTACCACTCAGTCCCCTGATGGATGTAATAATTAAAAGTAAAATGCTGTCAAACTTCATGGATAATTGAAAAACTAAATCATCACCTTCCAGGAAAAAGTAAGGTGGCTATATATTTTTTGAAAAAAAAATATGCTCTTCTGCTATAACCTTGGGCTCAGCTGTGGTTTTGATGAGTATCCCGCTGAAGGTCCATGTGTTAAAGGCTTGGTCCTCAGGGTGGTGCTATTGGGAGGTGGTGGAACCTTTAGGAGGTGGGCCTTGTGGGATTTCTCTAGGTCATTAATGGAGTGACACTAAATGGGATGGTGAGACCTCAGTCTCCTTCCCCTTCCTCTTTTTCACTTCTTGACTGATGAGGTGAATGGTTTGTTCCACCATGTGCTCCTGCCATGGAGTGCTTGCTCCCCAGAGCCCCGAAGCAATAGAGCAACTTTATCATGGACTAGAAACCTCCAAAATCAGGAGCCCAAATAAATCTTTTCTTTTTATAAGTTAAGTGTCTCAGGCATTTTGTTATAGTGCCAGAAAAACCTGACTAATACAAGCTTTGACAAAGTGAGCAATAAAATGGGCAACCCTATGACCATGTAAACAAAAGGAAGCAGTGAACTGATAATCCCTCTCCAGAGGAAACATGCAAAGCAAAATACACTAAATGTATCGGTATGGGGAGAAGAAGAGCTGTGGACACAAACTCAGGTAGGAGAGAGAAATGAGAATGGAAAGACTATTAATATTCAACTCTGATAGCTTCCTCAACCTATCACTCACTCTCCACATACAAGACTCTAGGGGGCATTAGGCACACCAATCTCGAAGCCTCTGCATTCTCACTCCTAATAATTAACACCTGTCACCTCTTTGGAGCACTACTGTTGGTCTGCTAGAACTGCAAGAAGCTCCTGGGAGTTTATTCCTTCCAAGGTGGCCAATGGCCAGAGACTGGAAAATGCAGCAGTATATAAAAATATAAAACTAGGCTGGACAAACTCTGCAGTATGTTTTACACCCCAGAGCATCCATGCAGAATTAGGCTCAGGTGAGGTCTTCCTCTGAAATTCCACTTTGCTCAGCTTCTCCCACACCCCTGCTGCTTCTCCAGAGGGCCATTCCTCATACATCACTTGTGTCTGAATCCCTATCTTGAGATCTATTTCTAGGGAACCTAACACAGTTCCCATTCCATTGTTTTTTGGGAAATGTGAATGTAAAGTTAAATGTCATAAGCCAGCATAAATCTCAGTTCATTTCCAGCGGAGAGTCAAACTGATTGAATTTTGTTTGCAAAATGCGGGGCCTGAGAAGAGAATCTGGACATCAACAAGAGGCGGCTGCTACCTTCCATGTAGTGCTAAAGTTCTAGACCAGAGTATTAAGGAGAAAAAAAAAACTATCTTTACAAATTCAGAAGATCAGAAGGTGATAAAAGAACCAGTCCTCTGCAAAGGTGAACTCAGGTCCAAAGTGAAGCTGCTTTCCAAAGGTGCAAAGAAGGCCGCAGCCTTTCCTCTTGCCTTAAGAGAACTGAAAATATCAAATGTTATCTTTGTATCTATGAATATAAACTCTTTTGTCTCCAGATGCTGTCCAGATGGCTAGGTTTGATGAAAAAATCATGGAATTCACTGAAATCAAAATCCATGTTGTACACCAGCAATGAACAAGTTGAATTCGAAATTAAACAAATAATACTATTTATATTACCTCCCAACGTAATGAAATACTTAGGTGTTAATCTTACAAAATATCTACTACATATACAGAAAAAGTATGAAACTCTGATGAAAGAAATCGAAGATGATTTAAATAAATGAAGAGATATGTGTGCATGCATTGGAAGATTTGCTATTAAGATGTCGATTCTTACAAATTTTATCTATCAATAGAATGCAACTCCTGTCAAAATTCCAAAAAGCTACTTCATAGATGTCAATAAGCTTACTCTGAAGTTTATGTAGAAAAGGAAAAACAGAACAACAACACAATAGTGAAGAAAACTGGTTAACTCACACCACTAAATTTCAAGTGGTATTATAAATCGATAGTAGTCAAGACAGCATATTATTGATGATAAAATGCAGGCATAGATCCATGGAAAAAAAATGGAGATTCTGGAAACAGTTGCACACAAAAGTGATTCTATTGTGAGGGAGAGGGGTGAATAGGCAAAGCCCAAAAGATTTTTAAGGTAGTGAAACTATTCTGCATGACGCTGTAATGGTCAGCATGTGACATATATTTGCCAAAACCTATTAAACTATACAACACAAAGAGTGAACTTTAATGTATGCAAACTTGGAGGGGGGATCATCTAGGAGGTTGGGAGAATCCTAAAATGGAAAGTAAAATACAGTTTTAAAAAATCAACTGTACTTTTCAACTGTAAGAAATAACTACAACTTCACTAAAATGATTGTGGGGGGAACCATGTTGATTTCAGTATCTGTATAAATTAATGCCCCTAATCTAAGAATTAGCTCATGAAAAGTATACTACATAAGTACTGTACTCTGGTTGATAAAGTTGTTTCCCATGGGGATTACAAATGATCAGTCTGATGCTGCCATACATACACAGTAGATTTGAACAATTAAGTAAATGATGATTGATGGTAGAAGCCAGGTTTCTAATTAGAATGGGGAGTTAACCAAGGGAGGAGGTTAAAATGATCTATGCAGTCATAGATCAGACCTGAGGACATTAATATGAACTTGCTTTACTTAATATAGGTATAGATGGCCACATATAGAAATAGTTACGAATATGAGCATATAAGTGGATTAGTATATACATAATGTTTTTCTTGGTCTGTCAACTGAGAGGACCAGAAACAATGACACTTCACTAACAACAAGCATACCTAGGGCCAAGTTCTCAATGTCTGTTTTAGAGTTCTCCCAAGAAACAGAGTTAATAGGGAGAGAGAGAGAGAGAGAGACAGAGAGAGACAGACAGAGACAGAGAGAGACAGAGAAGAGGAAAGGAGAGGAGAGGAGAGATTAGATTCACTGTGGGAATTAGCTCATGAATATATGCAGGCTGAGAAATCTAATGACCTGCCATTTCTAAGCTGGAGACCCAGGAAAGGTGGTGGTGTAATTAATACAAATCCAAAGACCTGAGAACCAAGAAAAACACTGGTGTAAGTACAAAAGTCTGAAGGCCTGGGAACCAGGTGATCTGATGTCCAAGGGTAGGAGAAGATAGATATCCTAGATCAAGGAGAACAAAAGTTCCTGTTTCCTCTAACTTTTTTGTTTTATTCAGGCTCTCGATGGATTGGATGATGACCACCTCCATTGGTGAGGGTAGATTTTCTTTACTCAGATTAATCTCTGCCAGAAACACCCTCTTGGATGCACCCATAAATATTTTACAAGCTATCCGAGGATCCCATAACCCAGTCAAGTTGGCATAAAAATAAACACTACAGTTTCTAATACCATTCTCCAAGGAAAGAAAACAAGGATCTTTGGGAAAATAATAAGTATAGAACATCGAAGAACAAAATTGAAGACCTCAGAAAATGGAAAGACTTCCCATGTCACTTAATAGGCAGAATTAATTTGTTAAAATGACTACACTACCAAAAGCAATATCTAGATTCAGTGCGATCCCCATCAAAATGCCAATGGCATTCTTTGCAGAACTATAAAAAAAAAAAAGTAGTTCTAAAATTTATTTGGAAGAATAAAAGACTTAGAATAGCCATAGCAATTTTAAGCCCAAAAAAAGTAATGCTGGAGGCATCACAAAACCTGACTTCAAATTATGCTACAGAGCTATGGTAACAGAAGAGCATTGTGCTGTCATGAAAACAGACAATGACAGAATAGAAGATACAGAAACAAGACCACACAGATACAGTCATCTGATCCTTGACAAGGTGCCAAAAACACACATTAGAGAAAGGACAGCCTTTTAAACAAATGGTTATTCATATGTAGAAGAATAAAACTAGGCCCTTATCTCTCACCCTGCACAAAAAATCAACTCTAAATAATCAAAGACCTTAGAATTAGACCAGATAACTATAATGCACCAATAAAAATGTGGAAAAATAAAATAATTAGAAATAAAGTCAACAAAAAGGAAAAAAGATTTGTGTAATGAAAACTGCAAAACATTGCTGAAAGAAACAAGACAATTAAATAGAAAGACATATTTATGAATTGAGACACTGATATTGTTAAAAGGTCCATGCAACAAAAAGCATTCTACAAATTCAATGTAATCCCTATCAAAATTCTAATGGCGTTGTATGAAGAAACATAAACAAAGTCCCAAAATTCATATGGAATCTCAGTAGACTCCAAACAACCAAAATAAACTATAAAAGAAGTATAAAAGTGTGACATATGAAGCATAAAAGAAGTATATAGCTAGAGGCCTCATACTTCCTGACTTCAAAGCTGTAGTAACTAAGTCAGTTTGATACTTTCATAAAGATAGCTATATACACAAATGGAATAAAAAAGAAAATCCAGAAGTAAAGCCAATGTATATGATCAAATTGTGGCAATGGTTCAAGACTTCACAATGGGACAGATATTTTCTTCAATAAATCATAGTGCAAAAAAATGAAGATAACCCCTTAGCTTATACCACATTTTAAAAAATGCAAACTCAAAATGAATTAAGTACTCAAATATGAGACCTGAAACTATATAAATCTTCAAGCAAAGGAGAAGAGCTTCATGATATTGAAATGGGCAATTATCTCTTGGATAGAACACCAAATTCACAGGTAACAAAAGCAAAAGTAGATAAATGAGATTACATCAAACTTAAAAACTCACAGGGCAAACAATCAATGAAGTGAAAAAGCAACCTACACGAGGTGATAAAATATTTTCAAACCATATTTTGAATCAGAGGTTCCTACCTAAATGGATAAAGAACTCCTACACAACTTTACAGAAAAATAATAATTTTTAAATGGGCAAAGATTTGAACAGACATTTCTACAAAGAAGATAGATATACCACTGGCCAATGAGCATATGAAAGGATGTTCAACATCTCTAGTCATCAAGAAAATGCCAACCAAAACCACACTATCATCTCTTATCTATTAGGATGGCTTCTTTCAAAAAGATAGAAAATAACAAGTGTTGGCAAGGATGGATAGAAATTGGAATCCTTGAACATTGTTGACGGCATTGTAAAATGATGCAGCTGTCATGTAAAACAGTACAGAACATCCTCAAAAAAATTAAAAATAGAAACATCACATGATTCAGCAATCCCACTTTGGGACATATATACAATAGACTTTAACAAAGGATCTCTAAAATATATTTGTACAATCATTGTTCATTGCAGCATTATAGACAATATCCAAGATGTGCAAGTAGCATAAATGCCCACTGGTGGATAAATGGGTAAAGGAAATATGGTATATACGTGCAGTGGAATATTATTTAGACTTTAAAAGAAGGTAGTCCTGTCATCTGTTACCATATGGATGAGCCTTGAGGACATTATGATAAGTAAAATAATCCAAACACAAAATGACAAATACAGAATGATTTCACTTTATATGAGAAATCCGTTTTATAATGCTGTTCATATAGTTAACAATACTTTCATGTACACTTAAAATAGTTAAGAAGCAGAAGATCAATAAAAGAAGAGTAATTTCAAAGTAAGGGGCAGAAGAGAAATAAAACTAAAGGTGAAATCAATGAAATAATAACAGTAAATCAGTAGAAAAGTCAACAAAACCAAAAACTGGTTCTTTGAAATAATCAATAATATCAATAAACCAGGCTAACAAGTCAGACTAAGGAAAAAAACAGAAAGAAGACACATATTACTAGTAACAGAAAGGAAAGAGGACACATCTCTCCAGATCCCATGGAGATTAAAACGATAATAAAAGAATGCTATGAAAAATTATCTGCCCACAAATTTGAGAACTTCAGCAAAATGGACCAATTTTTTGAAAGATGCAATTTTTCAAAAAATTCATATAAAAATAGATAATTGTAACAATAACCAAACTAATAACCTTCTCAAACAGAAAGCACTAGGCCTATATATGTTCACTGATGAATTCTACCAAAACTTTAGGGAATATGTTATACCAATTCTCTTACAGTCTCCTTCAGATGATAGAAGCAGGGGGATTACTTCCTACCTAGTTCATCCAATGAGGTCAGCATTACCTTAACACCAAAACTAGACAAAGACACAACAAAAATAAATAAATAAAACTATAGCCTAATAACTCTCATTATTTCAGTCAGTTTTTTTTTTCCCATGTGACCAAAAAAAACCAAAAAGATCAATTTTAAGGAGTAAAAGTTTATTTGGGGGCTCACGGTTCCAGCAGTCTCAGTCCATAGATGGCTGATTCTGTTACTCTGGGTTGAAGTATAGCCCAGAACATCATGGCAGAAGTGTGTGGCAAAGGAAAGAAGCTAGGAATATGACATCAAGAAGCAGAAAGAACTCTTCTTAAAAAGGGAAAAATACAAAACCCAAAGGCAGACCCCCAGGGACCCACCTCCTCCAGTCACACTCTACTTGCCTACATTTACCACCATGTTAATCACTATCATGGGATGAATACACTGATTAAGATAAACCTTTTATAACCCAATCATTTCATCTCTAAATTTTCTTGCATTATCTCACACCTGATCTGTTAGGGGACACCTCATTGCAAAATGTTCTTATGAACATAGTTGCAAAAATTCCCTACAAAATATTAACAAAGCAAATCCAATAATGCATAAAAAGATTTATATACCACAACCATGTGAGATTTATCCCAGGTATGTAAAGCTGGTTCAACATTAGAAAATCAATTAACATAATCCATTATATCAGCAAGCTAAAGGAGAAAAATCACACGATCATATTAATAGATGTAAAAAAGTATTTGACAAAGTCCAACATCCATTCACTGATGAAATCTCTCAGTAAATTAGAAATAGAAGGGAACTTTCCTCAACTTGATTAAGAACAGCCACAAAAACCTATAGCTCACATCATATTTAATGATTAGAAACTAGAAATTTTCTATTAAGATCAGGACCAAGTCAAAGTGTCCTCTCTCACCATTCCTATTTAATATTACACTGAAAGTCCTAACTAATGTAATAAGAAAACAAAAAATAATAATAATTATAGCTATACTGGATCAAGAATAAAATAAAATATAATAAAACTGTCTTTGTTCATATATGACACAATTATCTATGTAGAAACTCTGAAAGAACTGGCACAGAAAAACTCCTGGAACTAATTGGCAATTTAGCAAGGCTGCAGGATACATTAATATATAAGTTAGTCACCTTCCAATATGCTAGCAGTGAACAATGAAATTTGAAATTAAGAACACATTACCATTTACATTAACACAAAAAATAGGTATAAATCTAACAAAACATGTACAAGATCTATGTGAGGAAAACAGCAAACTTCTGATGAAAGAATTCAAAGAACAAAATAAATGGAGAGATATTCCATGTTCATGGATAGGAAGAGCCAATATTGTCAAGATGCCAGTTCTTCTCAACTTATTCTATAGATTCAATACAATCCCAGTCAAAATTCCAGCAATTTATTTGGGGGCTGTTGACAAAGTGATTCCAAAGTTTACATGACAAGGCAAAAAAACCAGAATAGCAAACAGTATTGAAGGAAGACTGATATTGCCCAACTTACAGACTTACTATAAAGCTACAGTAATCAAGACAAGATGTTATTAGTTGTAGAAAGATAAATATATCAATGGAACAGAAGAGAGAGTCTACAAATGGATTAATATCACATGAATACATATGTTTTATATATATATTAGTATATTAGTTATATATATATATTACTAATATTTATATAACTAATCTTTGACAGAAGAGCAGTCAATACCATAGAGAAAAGGGCATCTTTTTAACAAGTTGTCCTATAACAATTAGATAACCACATGCAAAAAAAAAAAAATCTAGAAACAGATTTCATACCTTCATACCCTTCACAAAAATCTAACTCAAAATTAATTGCACACATAAATATAAAGTGAAAAACTATAAAACTCCTAGAAGCTAAGATAGGTGATTCTCTAGATAACCTTGAGTTTCATGATGACTTTTTAGATAGGCATGATCTATGAGAAAGAATGAATAATGCTGGCTTTCATTAAAATCAAAGTATTCTGCTGTGTGAAAGATACTGTCAAAAGAATGAAAAAAATAAACCACAGGTAGGAGACTATACTTGCAAAAGGCATATCTGATAAAGGACTGTTATCGAAAATACATAAAAAATCTCAACAGTAAGAATTAAAACAACCTGATTTTAAAATATTACAAGGACCTTAGTAGACACCTTACCAAAGAACATGCACAGATGGAAAATAAATGTACGGAAAGATACTGCACATCATATGTAATCAGGAAAAGGCAAATTAAAAGAACAATGAGATTCCACAATTTTTAAATATGGTATTTCAGTTGTAATGAGAGAGGTAGAGCTTCAAGAATATTGGGTTCACAAGTATTTTTCCTGTGGCTATTTTAACAAGGTTTTCTTGTAGAAAAATTCAATGGTTTATTTGAACTGAAAATAATTATCATAATCCTAGAGCATGTACTGAGAAAGGGTATATTCATTATGTTTTTTTTACATCATTCCCTTAGTCCTTTCTTTAAATTCCATGAAAATAAAATCTAGGGGGAAAAATATACCATAATTTTATATTCCCTCAAATGGCTAAGTTGAAGAAAACAGAGGGTAAAAAGCCTAATAGTTTCTCTCCATAGCTGCAAAATCAAACATCATGAAGCACACATAATATTTGCTTCTCAAGGTGATTAATGAAAATCTTGACCTCTGACTTCCTTAAACCCAAAGAAAATTAAACTTCCCACCAGATCCCTCCTGTGCCTGAGGCCAGAAAAACCTATTGTTCATCTTAGGGATGCAGGCATGGAAAGGAGCTGTCACAAGAAATGCAATGACCTGGGTTTTCAGGAGTGCCTCACTTTCTCTCCAACTGCTGAGCTTCAGCTAGCCTGCAGTCAAGGCAAGGGGAGGAGGGTAAGTTCTCTCAACCTCCCATCACATGCTAGGCAATTCATCTGTCTCATGTGAGGTAACTCTCCACATAACTCAAGGATTAATGAGGATGGAGAGAGACTTCTGGTCTTCCCAATGAAACAGAAGTCAACAGGCAAAGCTGTTCTGCTTAATATTCCAGAATCAGAGAATGATATTCTGCCTTTCCTAATCATTTAACAAAACAGAGCAAGGGGGCTTGAAAGCTGGGAGGGAAGGAAAGAAGGATGAATAGGTGAAGCACAGAGAAAGTTTAGGGCAGCAAAACTATTCCATATGAAACTGGAAGAGTGGATCTGTCTCCATGCATTGTCAAACCCTATAGAACAAAGGTTTTTCAAGATGGCGGCCTAGAGGGTGGCTGCATTTCGTGTTGCTCCAGGACTCAGGATTCAAGAGAGGAGATATTGGGACGCTTGGGACCAACTCAAAGTAGCCGGGTGACTCTCACCCCCTGGGGGGGCATCCCGGATGGGACGGGGGTCCCGGAACGCAGGAAACTTTGTGAAGTAGAACTGCCGGCGAGACGCCCCTCCCCCCGCTGGAGCAGTGAACTCGGATAGCTGGGAGCGCCGTAGAGGAGGCCGCTCGGCACAGCGCTGGGACTCGGAGCAGCCACTGGGGCTCCGGCGGCTGCCCGGGGGAGGAGTGGCGGGGAGAACTGTGTGGACTCAGGACACCGGGGCCTGCCCTGAGGAGGAGGAGAGGAGCGTGGCCACTTGGATTCGGAGAGACTGCACCAGAGCTGCAGGCGGTTGCCAGAGGAGAAGCTGCGCGGCGAGCTGTTTGGAATCAGAACGACGCTTCTGAACACCGGGGCCTGCCCTGAGGACGAGGAGGAAGAGGAGCGGCCGCTTGGATTCGGGTGACTACACGGGAGCTACAGGCGGTTGCCAGAGAAGGGGCTGCGTGGCGAGCTGTTTGGACTCTGACCACTTCTGAACCCTGGGGCCTGCCCGGAGGAGTAGGAGAAGGAGGAGAAGGAGCGCGGCGGGTCCTTTGGACTCGCAGTGACTGCATTAGCGCTCCAGGCGGCTGCTCAGAGGAGAAGGCGAGTGGTGAGTTGTTTGGTCTTAAAGTGACAGCTCCTGAACACAGGGGGGCTGCCTGGAGGAGAAGCGTGGTGGGACACTTGGTCTTGAGGGGCCGCACCAGAGCTCCGGGCGGTGCCCAGAGGACCCGTGCAGCGGGTCACGTGGATTCAGAGCCACTCAGAGGGACTGCTCCTGAACACCCGGGGGGTTATCTGGAGAAGGAGGAGGAACGGGGAGGGTCACTTCGACTCGGAGTGATTGATTGCCCCGGGCTACGGGTGGTTGGTGGGAGGAGGAGGCACGAAGTGAGTTTCTTGGACTCCTAGTGACCGCACCGGCATACTGGGCGGCTGTCTGGAGGAAGAGGCCTGTGGCGGGTCTCTGGGACTCAGAGCGATTGTTCGGGGCCACAGGTGGCTGCTCAGAGGAGGGGCCACGCAGCCAGGCGATTAGGTGCAGAACAGGGTCCCAGGATCTAGGAGGCTTCTGGGTGGAAGAGCCGCACAGAGACAGGCTTAGGGCGGAGCGAAGGTTCCAGGCCTATGGGCAAATTCTCTGAGGAGGGGCAGCCTAAGGAGATTCATCTGCGAAGGGTGAGGCTCCCAGGCCCAGGAGGTAGGGCCGAGCCCCTGGAAACTTTGCAGAGGAAGGCAGCCCAGCCCAGGCAGTAGCTGTAAATTGAGGGGAACCTCTAGGAGGAGACTGACCAGCGAGACCTCCCCACTGGGTGAGTCTTCCCTGCCTGGTGAGGTTTCCCCACAAGGACGGTAAAACCAGAGACACAGGCCCAAACAGGCCTTGCCTCAGCCCACAGCCTAGGTCCCCTTTGGATGACCATTGGTCAACAAGTGGAGGCACCTCTGCCCACTAGCAGGGAATATACCCCACCTGAAGGCCACCACTCCTAGAGAGGCAGCTTCCTTGTGGAGCACCGCATTATCAACTTCCTCCAAGACTTCAGCCTACTGAAGGCTAAGAGGGGATATATATAGAAATCTTCAGGGACATTGTAAATCAACAGAGGAAATCTGCAATATCTCAGCGGTCCACTGATATCTGAACAATATGAGAAAACAAGGAAAGAAAATGCTGCAAACAAATCTAGATGTTACATCAATAAAACCCAATGACAGCATGGCAGAAGAAATGACAGAAAAGGAGTTCAGAATGTACATAATTAAAATGATCAGAGAAGCAAACGATGAGATGAAAGAGCAAATGCAAGCATTGAATGATCGCACCAATCGACAGTTAAAAGAGCAAATACAGGAAGCAAAAGATCATTTCAATAAAGAGTTAGAGATATTGAAAAAAAACCAAACAGAAATCCTTGACATGAAGGAAACAATAAACCAAATTAAGAACTCCATAGAAAGCATATCCAATAGGATAGAACACCTGGAAGACAGAACCTCAGACATTGAAGACAAAATATTTAACCTTGAAAACAAAGTTGATCAAACAGAGAAGATGGTAAGAAATCATGAACAGAATCTACAAGAACTATGGGATATCATGAAAAGGCCAAATTTGAGAATTATTGGGATTGAGGAAGGCCTAGAGAAACAAGCCAAAGGAATGAACAACCTATTCAATGAAATAATATCAGAAAATTTCCCAAATCTGAAGAATGAAATGGAAAATCAAGTTCAAGAGGCTTATAGGACTCCAAATACACAAAATTACAACAGACCCACACCAAGGCACATTATAATGAAAATTCCTAACATACAAAATAAAGACAGAATTTTAAAGGCTGTGAGAGAAAAGAACCAAATTACATTCAGGGGGAAACCAATACGCATATCAGCAGATTTTTCAATCCAGACCCTAAAAGCTAGAAGGTCCTGGAACAACATTTTTCAAGCCCTGAAAGAAAATGGATGCCAACCAAGAATCTTATACCCAGCAAAACTTACCTTCAAATTTGACGATGAAATAAAATCCTTCCATGATAAACAAAAGCTAAAAGAATTTATAAAACGAAAGCCAGCATTACAGAACATTCTCAACAAAATATTCCATGAGGAAGAGATGAAAAACAAAGAAGCAAATCAGCAAAGGGAGGAAATATCCTAAAGGAATTGTCAAATAAAGGAGGAAACAAGTTGTGTCAAACAAATAAATAAACAAAATTTTAAAAATGAACCAAATGACCGGGAAACCAAATCATTTCTCTATAATAACCCTGAATGTTAATGGCCTGAATTCATCAATCAAAAGACATAGACTGGCAGACTGGATTAAAAAGAAAGATCCAACAATATGTTGCCTGCAAGAGACTCACCTCATAGAAAAAGATACCCATAGATTAAAGGTGAAAGGATGGGGAAAAACATACCATGCACATGGACTCAGCAAAAAAGCTGGAGTATCCATCCTCATTTCCGATAATGTGGACTTCAAGCCAAAGTTAGTCAGAAGGGATAAAGAAGGTCATTTCATACTGCTTAAGGGAAGCATAAATCAGCAAGATATAACAATCATAAACATCTATGCCCCAAACAGTGGCTCATCTATGTATGTCAAACAAATCCTTCTCAATTTCAGAAACCAAATAGACCACAACACAATAATACTAGGTGATTTTAACACGCCGCTCTCACCACTGGACAGATCTTCCAGACAAAAATTGAGCAAAGAAACCATAGATCTCAACAACACAATCAATAATTTAGACTTAACGGACATTTATAGAATATTCCATCCAACCAAGAGTGAATACACTTTCTTCTCAGCAGCACATGGATCCTTCTCTAAAATAGACCATATATTATGCCACAAAGCTAATGTTAGCAAATACAAGAAGATAGAGACACTACCATGTATTCTATCAGATCATAATGGATTGAAGTTAGAAATAAATGAAAGAGTAAAACACAGAAACTATTCCAACATCTGGAGATTAAACAATATGCTATTATATGATGAATGGATAACAGAAGATATTAGGAAGGAAATTAAAAAATTCTTAGAGGTAAATGAGAACAAAGAAACATCATATCAAAATCTCTGGGACACTATGAAAGCAGTACTTACAGGGAAATTTATTTCATGGAGCGCATTTAATAAAAGAAGTAAAACTCAACAAATAAACAACCTAACACTACAGCTCAAAGCCTTAGAAAAAGAAGAACAGAACAGCACCAAAAGTAGTAGAAGACAGGAAATAGTTAAACTCAGAGCTGAAATCAATGAAATTGAAACAAAAGAAACAATACAAAAAATTGACAAAATAAATAGTTGGTTCTTCGAAAAAATAAACAAAATTGATAAACCTTTAGCCACACTAACAAAGAGAAGACGAGAGAAAACCCAAATCACTAAAATTCGGAATGAACAAGGAAATATCACAACAGACAGGATGGAAATACAAAACATAATTAGAAGCTATTTTGAAAATCTATACTCCAACAAAATAGAAAATTTCGAAGACATCAACAGGTTTCTAGAGACATATGAATTGCCTAAACTGAATGAGGAGGACATAAACAATTTAAATAGACCAATCTCAAGTACTGAAATAGAAGAAGTCATCAAAAGCCTACCAACAAAGAAAAGTCCGGGACCAGATGGGTTCTCAGCCGAGTTCTACAAAACCTTTAAGGAAGAGCTCATTCCAATACTTCTCAAAGTATTCCATAAAATAGAAGAGGAGGGAACCCTCCCAAACTCATTCTATGAAGCCAATATCACACTGATACCTAAACCAGACAGAGACTCATCAAGGAAAGAAAATTTCAGACCAATATCCTTAATGAACATCGACGCAAAAATTCTCAACAAAATTTTAGCAAATCGCATACAAAAACATATTAAAAAGATAGTGCACCATGATCAAGTGGGTTTCATCCCAGGGATGCAAGGTTGGTTCAACATCAGGAAATCAATAAACGTAATTCACCATATTAATAGACTTAAAGTCAAGAATCACATGATTATTTCAATAGATGCAGAAAAAGCATTTGATAAAATATAGCACCCCTTCATGCTCAAAACACTAGAAAAAATAGGGATAGTGGGAACATTCCTTAATATTGTAAAGGCCATTTATGCTAAGCCCATGGCTAATATTATTCTAAATGGTGAAAAACTGAAAGCATTCCCCCTAAAAACTGGAACAAGGCAGGGATGCCCTCTTTCACCACTTCTATTCAACATCGTTCTCGAGACTCTGGCCAGAGCAATTAGACAAACCAAAGAAATTAAAGGGATACGAATTGGAAAAGAAGAACTCAAACTATCCCTGTTCGCTGATGACATGATTATATATTTAGAGGAACCTGGAAATTCCACCAGAAAACTCTTAGAACTCATAAGTGATTTCAGTAAAGCAGCAGGTTACAAGATCAATGCCCATAAATCCAACGCATTTTTATACATAAGTGATGAATCTTCAGAAAGAGAAATTAGGAAAACTACCCCATTCACAATAGTCTCGAAAAAAATAAAATACTTGGGAATCAATCTCACAAAAGAGGTGAAAGACCTCTACAATGAGAACTATACAACACTAAAGAAAGAAATTAAAGAACACCTTAGAAGATGGAAAGATCTTCCATGTTCTTGGATAGGAAGAATTAATATTGTCAAAATGGCCATACTACCTAAAGTGCTATACAAATTCAATGCAATTCCAATTAAAATCCCAATTGTGTACCTTACAGAAATAGAGCAAGCAATTATGAAATTCATCTGGAAGAATAAGAAACCCAGAATAGCTAAAGCAATCCTTAGCAGGAAGAGTGAAACAGGGGGTATTGCAATACCAGATCTTCAACTCTACTACAAAGCAATAGTAACAAAAATGGCATGGTATTGGTACCAAAATAGAAAGGTAGATCAATGGTACAGAATAGAGGACACGGACACAAACCCAAATAAATACAATTTTCTCATACTAGACAAAGGGGCCAAAAATATGCAATGGAGAAAAGATAGCCTCTTCAACAAATGGTGCTGGGAGAATTGGAAATCCATATGCAACAGAATGAAACTAAACCCATATCTCTCACCATGCACGAAACTAAACTCAAAATGGATTAAGGACCTCGGAATCAGATCAGACACCCTGTAGATTATAGAAGAAAAAGTAGGTCTAGATCTTCCACATGTCAGCTTAGGACCAGACTTCCTCAACAGGACTCCCATAGCATAAGAAATAAAAGCAAGAATCAATAACTGGGATAGATTCAAACTAAAAAGCTTTCTCTCAGCAAAGGAAACTATCAGCAATGCAAAGAAAGAGCCTACAGAGTGGGAGAATATCTTTGCCAATCATACTTCAGATAGAGCACTAATCTCCAGAATCTATAAAGAACTCAAAAAACTCTACTCCAAGAATTCAAATAGTCCAGTCAACAAATGGGCTAAGGAAATGAATAGACACTTCACAGAAGAAGATCTACAAGCAATCAACAAACATATGGAAAAATGTTCAACATCTCTAGTAATAAGAGAAATGCAAATCAAAACCACCCTAAGATTCCATCTCACCCCAATTAGAATGGCGATTATCAAGAATACGAGCAACAACAGGTGTTGGCGAGGATGTGGGGAGAAAGGTACACTCATACACTGCTGGTGGGGCTGCAAATTAGTGCAGCCACTATGGAAAGCAGTGTGGAGATTCCTTAGAAAACTTGGAATGGAACCACCATTTGACCCAGCTATCCCACTCCTTGGCCTATACCCAAAGGACTTAAAATCTGCATACTACAGAAATACAGCCACATCAATGTTCATAGCTGCTCAATTCACAATAGCCAGACTGTGGAACCAACCTAGATGCCCTTCAATTGACGAGTGGATAAAGAAACTGTGGTATATATATACTATGGAATATTACTCAGCCATAAAGAATGATAAAATTATGACATTTGCAGGCAAATGGATGAAATTGGAGAATATCATGCTAAGTGAGATAAGCCAATCTCAAAAAGCCAAAGGACGAATGATATCGCTAATAAGTGGAGGATGACACATAATGGGGGGGAGGGAAGGGTTAGAGTTAGGGTTGGGGAGGGGGGCAAGTATGGAGGAAGGAACTACTGTATAGAGGGTAAAGAGGGGTGGGAGGGGTGGGGGGAAGGGAAAAAATGACGGAATGAATCAAGCAACATTGCTCTATGTAAATTTATGATTACACAAATGGTATGCCTTTACGCCATGTACAAACAGAGAAACAACATGTATCCCATTTGTTTACAATAAAAAAAAAAAAAACCCTATAGAACTATATAAGATAAAAAGTCAACCTTGTCTTGTATGGAAAGCAGTATGGAGATTCCTCAGAAAACTTGACCAAGTTATCTCACCCCTCAGTTGATACCCAGAGGACTTAAAATCAACATACTACAGTGACACAGCCACAACAGTGTTTACAGCAGCTCAAGGGATAAAGAAAATGTCATATATATATAATATTCCATCATATATATGATTGAATATTACTGAGATTCAAAGAAGAATAAAATTCTAGCATTTGCTGATAAATGGGTAGAGTTAGAGAACAACATGCTAAGTGAAATAAGCCAAACCCAAAAAAAAAAAAAAAAAAAAACAAAGTCCAAATTTTTTCTCTGATATGTGGGTGCTAATTCACAACAAGGGGGAGGAGATAGGGAAGAATAGAATTACATTATATTAGGTAGAGGGAAGTGAAGGGAGGGGAAGGGGCATGGAGGAAGGAGGGATAATGGAGTGAAATAGACATTATTACCTCATGTACATGTATGACTGCATGATTGATGTGATCCTATAATATGTATAATCAGAAAAATGAGAGATTACACTCCATTTATGTATGATCTGTCAAAATGTATAAATGCATCCTACTGTTCATGCACAACTAATTAGAACAAATTTAAAAAAAGAAAAAATGTCAACCTTAATACAAACTCCAAATCATAGATAATAATAATGTATCAAGATTGGTTTATTAATTGTTACCCAATTACCATATTAAAGGAAACTGTGTGCTTAGGATGGAAGGGCGTGGAAGGAACCTGCTACACAGTCTTTTCAGTTATTCCAAAAAATTTAAAACTATACTAAAAATAGACTATTAATTATAAGATAATATGACAATGATAACAATGTGCCCTTTGAGAACCCACCCTTCCTTACTGTCTTGGGGTACACCTTGCTTTTCTCCCAATGGAGGTATAGGATATATTTTGACTGGGACTATTTGGCTGTCTACCTTTGTCGAATACAGAGATGACCCAATTCTAACAGGTCCAGCTGCAGCTGAGGGTCACAAGATACTAAGATCTTCCTGGAAAGCAGTGGGAGTGAGCTTCATGGTAGAGCATCTCTGAATGAAGAATGGATGCCACAGTGGCAGAAAAGCTCCTTCCGGATAATTCTCCTGCAGTCAGCAGAAATTGTGCAGGACCACAAAATGCTTCTTAGCTGTGTTTATTTTGTTCTATTCAGGTACATGTGCTTCATTGTGAGTGAATATTTCTGAGTTAGGGTAGAGGTGACTACGTTCAGACTCCTATGATACAACAGTTACTATTGATTTAAAAAAAAAAAAAAAACACTTTAAGATTCTGGGAACTAGACTAGCTTTGGATTTTTTTTAAAATATTCATAAAAATTTTATTAATGTATATATTCTATATTGGGTAAAATCTCTTAAACATAATCCTTCCAATACTAAACTTGATATCTCTTGATTATATTTTTTAAATTTTTTAATTTGTTCTAATTAGTTGTACATGACAGTAGAATGCATTCATACATTTTGATAGATCATAGTGTAATCTCTCAATTTTCTGATTGCACATATTATAGGATCACATTGCAGTCAGACATGTACATGAGGTAATAATGTCTGTTTCACTCTACTATCCTCCCTACCTCCATACCCCTTCCCCTCCCTTCACTCCCCTCTACCTAATCTTAAGTAACTCTATTCTTCCCTAGTCCCCCCACCCCTTGTTGTGAATTAGCATCTGCATATCAGAGAAAACATTTGGCCTTTGTTTTTTTGGGTTTGGCTTATTTCACATAGCATGATATTCTCCAACTCCATCCAATTTACCAGCAAATGCCACAATCTCATTCTTCTTTAGATTCTTTAAGCTATTCCAGAAACCCAAAGGACCTGGGCTACTAAAAAGGGCATCATATTATTTTTGAGTTCTCAGAGGGCAAAGGCTGAGACTTGGATGCCATAATTAATTAGTGAGATCATCCCAGGAAGCAGAAGTGAGGGACTGAGGAAGGCAGGAGAAGGAGAAAACCCAACAGAAGGGGATATAAAGTTCTGAAAGCTGGAAACTGGTAGCTGACCACAAACAGTTGCCACAGACTCTCACAACTCATCAGGCAAAGCCACCATGGAACAAGACGAGAACAAAACTAACCCATAATCTCAACTAAACACAAAGACAAGGATACTGTACACCGCCAAAAACAATCCACATGAGGGAGTCCTTCTTCATCAATAGCTCTAGCAACACTGTTAGTCCTGCCTCTTAGATTTAAAAGAATCGAAACATCCAGGCATCAAATTGTCCCTATAACCAGTTAGGCACCCAGTTCAGAAAAAAAATCCATTTCCTACAATTCTTTTCTAAACCACCCAGCATAGGGGCTGGGATGTAGCTCAGTAGCAAAGCATCTGCCTCGCATTCTCAAAGCCCTGGGTTCGACCCCCAGTTCCAAAAAAGGCAAAAAAAAAAAAAAAAAAAAAAAAAAATCCCACCAAAACTATCCAGCATAAATCCATCTTCTATTAAAAAAAAAAAAAAAAAAAAAAAAAAAAGTTTCCCTCAACTGTCTCACAGTTCCCCGTGGTATGGATTCTCCCTTGTTGCAAGCTGTAAACCTAACTTTGTTTGACTTCAGGAAAGGTCCTGTGGTCTTGGGTTGATAGGTTCTGACATCAATAAAAGGTGCATCAGTAAGTTAATGACCATGTGGGAAAATGGGATTCAAACCCAGGTGAACCACCAAGGAGAAGTCACACTTCAGGATCATGCCACCAGAAGATGGAGATGGCTACAGAATTCATCATGAATTCTCATTCTTCTTTATTTGAGAGCTGCCCCTGAGGCACTAACTCCCCTGTTCTTCTGGATTGTGCCTGTCTGAAGCTGAAAGACCTTTCGCAGCTCTTGAGGACTCTAAGGGACAGCAAAGCAAAGCAGAGAGACATCTTGAGTTGTGCTCACGGTGTGAGCACACACTGTGGGACTCTGAGGAGACACACTGATCTGTCCATCACAGAGGTGCTGAAAGTAGGTGGTCCCAGGAGATGCAGAGCATCCCAAGCTTCTTCTATAGGTGTTCTGGCATTAAGACAGCCCTCATTTTCACAGATGCAGAAATCAAAGCTGAACACAGTGAGAAGTGTTGAACTTGGGTCACATAAATGTTTTCTTTGAATTAAAAAAAAAAACTTTGCTAAAATTTTTTTCTGCCAGATGTATGTTTTTGTTCTTCTTTTCCAGATGTGTTTCTACGTTTGTAAACAGAAGGAAACATATTAAGCCCCACCTCTCATTTTATCAAATTATGGTGTTGTCAGCTATGACAGACCATCTTAAGGAATATGCAGAACCACTTGCAGCAGTAGTTTGTGAACTCTTTTGTAGTCATGGAACCCTTTTCTTCTTCAGAGAAAATCTTATGGGGTACGTAGATCACAGACGAAAAGTCAGAGCCTCCCCCTCTCGAGACCTCTTACATGGCCTCAGTCAGCTTCTGAGGCTCTTCTGAGAAGGCCCAAGACTACAGAGCACAGAGCAAATCAAGAATAAAAGACAGAATATTGGATATCCAGATGCCTACACCAGCCTGACATCTATCGGCTTGCTACACTTAGCTAGTCACACAATAAAGTATCTCACTGCTTAATCTATGAGATGGGGCTCTTCTTGCCCTGGAATTCCAGTCTCTTTCTTACATAGTACAGATATCTCATTTGTCAACCTATGATTGAGGTTAAGTGGGCTGATAAACAGCCCCAACCCTGCTGACATAATTCACAACTAATCTCATTCATTCTCCAAGTACAAATTCAACTGTTTGAATCCCCTCCATGCATCACTGGCTCCTGCTGTGACACCATCCTCCTTTATTATTTATTTGTTGAAACACATTATCTTGTGCCCCCATGATTCTATCTTAATAGATATGTAGCTGAACATAGGGGCAAGGCTAAACAAAACTCTCTGTCTCTTGCTTGCAATTTCCCTTAGGAAATAAGGATAAACATAGCAAAGCTACGTGATTAGATGCTAAATGTACTGACCAGAAAGTAAAGAAAGTTTTTTGTTTGGGTCTGGTTTGGGTTTTAGTTTGGGGGCTTTCATGATACTGGGTTTGAACCCAGAGCTGTGTGCATGCCAGGCAAGACTTTAACACTACACTATATCCCCAGTTTAGTGTTAGAGAGTTTAAGGGTCCAGTAATCTATGTATGCTGGAAAACAATAAAGACAGGGGAACATTTATCCATAATCTGCTATCTATATTTCAGAGGGATATAATAGGATGTTTGTGATTTCTCTAAAAATTCTCCAGGAAGGATCAATGAATCAAGACTGGCAAAATGTTGCTAATACATCAATACATAAAAGTCCATTATTTTGTCAGCTTTGTAGTATATTGGAATTTTTCCATTGTGAAAGGTTTATAAATATATGTGTGATGTCAATCTTAAATCCTTGACACAATTCTCTCATTTAATCTTTTTAAAAAAAATGTAAAAGAACAAATAAGTAATTTACCAAAGAAAAATGGAGCTAGCATTTCCCTTGAGCTTTCTGATCCTAAGAAAAAGGTCATGCAAAGGTAGAGTGTGACTTCGAGGAAAGTGGGGGCTTTCCAGGGGAGGGAACATCATGTACAGATTCCCTGAGATCAGAACCCCAGGACAGAACCAACACTAGGAGGAAATGGTTTTGCAACTCATAAATACGTCTTATCATCTGGTTAATATAAGCCACTTGTCTCATCACCATATCAATTTACCAAACTAATAAAAGCAGATCAGTGAGGTTGAGAATTGGGTATTGAACAGAAAAATGATTGATTGATTTGAATAGCCAGGTGTTTGAAACAAGAACTGTCTCCACTGTGTTCTAGCTCCAGTGAGGAATGAAGGGAGCAGATCATGCTGACAGCTGGATGAAGCAGAAGCTCTAGCTCCTCCCAACTTCTGGAAGAGTAACTTCCCCTTTTGCTTCCTTTACACTTCCAGCTTCTGGATAAAAAGCATATGCTGAGCACTTACTGGTTTGCTGGGTGCTAGACTGAATGCTGAGGTTACGATGGACTTGTCCAGCCCTCCAAGAGCTCCAATCCCAGATCAGTAGCCAAGAAAGGGAATTGATAACAAAGGATGAGAGGGTGGTTAGGGATCCTTGGAGGAAGCAGATGCTTTATTCAACTGTGAAGCAAGGATAGGACTAGGCAAACAAAACCCAGAGAAAGGTAGGCAGGCTTAAGATGTGTTTGGCTAGGAGGTGGGAGTGGGTGGTTTTATTGAAAAATAGTGGAAAAGAAGGTTACAGAGAAGGGTAAAGAAAAGATTATCTTTAGACTTGAGTTCTCAGCTAAAGGTAATGAAAAGTCATTGGTATTTTCTGACCGATGCAGAGAGACGTCTCATACACAGTCTAGTACATTACACTTTGGGGATCAATTTTTACACCTCCCTAGGTCCACACCCTTTCCCATGTGACTTTACATTTCTCCCATATATGCATGAATGAAGTGCATTTCTTCACTCCTCGGCTTTGGGATCAGCTATAAAACTTGCTTTGGGAACTGAGCATAAAGTTAGGGTTTGAAATGTGCTTTTTCAATGGGTCTTCTTCTTGTACTTTGTCATTGCCATGACAAAGACACGCCCTGGAGAGGCTGCTAGTCCGGGGAGAATGGAGACTGTGCTCAAGAGACCTGTGGTCTTGCAGTAAGAACTGGGACTTTCCCACCCTCTGCAGCCAAAGCAGAACCATTCAGCTGTGCCCTGCTTAGATCGATCTCTGGCCAAGTCATGATGCATGAGCAAGTCCAGCTGAGAGCAATAGACATACCCAGTTGACTTGTAGATATATGAGCTAAATAAATGCTTTTTGTTATATGCCACTGAGATTTTTGAGCTATTTGTCAGTCAACTACAGTAATAGTTAACTAATACATTCACTATATTTCTCTCTCCAAAAAAAAAATAAATAAAAGCATAGATTACCTTGTCAAGGAGGCTAGTCACTGTGGTAAAATGTGGTCACTTGGAAGGTTAAGGCTGGGGAATCCTTATCTTCAGTGAAAGGAAGGACAAAATCATTCTGGAGACAACTATGGAAACACAGGGTTCTGGGTGAGATAATGTGCGTATACCCTTCCTATGTTTTTGACCTGACCTACTTATAGGGCACAGACAGACGTGAGTGGCAGGAACACGAGGTTAAGGGAACAGTACTATAAAATGGGCCCACTGTGCTGACCCACACACACTTTCTTTTCTGAGAAGCAATCTACCTGCAGCTGTGCCTGGTTTAAGTGGAAAGGATATGTCACATTCCTCAGCAAACTACCTGTTTTCTGCAGGAGAAATGAGGACCTGAAATAATTTCACTAAGAGAAATACAAGTCACCCTGAAGGGGGCACTTTTGTGACACTTTCACAGACCAGATTTCTGAACTCAGGGAAAGAATGATTCCCTCCAACCATAAAGTCTTTTTTTTTTTTTTTTTTTTTTGTAAACAAATGGGATACATGTTGTTTCTCTGTTTGTACATGGAGTCAAGGCATACAGTTTGTGTAATCATAAATTTACATAGGGTAATGTTGTTTGATTCATTCTGTTATTTTTTTCCTTCCCCCCACCCCTCCCACCCCTCTTTTCCCTCTATACAGTCCTTCCTTCCTCCATTCTTGACCCCTCCTTAACCCTAACCCTAACGCTAACCCCTCCCACCCCCCATTATATGTCCTCATCCGCTTATCAGCGAGATCATTCATCCTTTAGTTTTTTGAGATTGGCTTATCTCACTTAGCATGATATTCCCCAATTTCATCCATTTGCCTTCAAATGCCATAATTTTATCATTCTTTATGGCCGAGTAATATTCCATTATATATATATATATACACACACCACAGTTTCTTTATCCATTCATCAATTGAAGGACATCTAGGTTGGTTCCACAATCTGGCTATGGTGAATTGAGCAGCAATGAACATTTATGTGGCTGTATCTCTGTAGTATGCTGATTTTAAGTCCTTTGGGTATAGGTCAAGGAGTGGGATAGCTGGGTCAAATGGTGGTTCCTTTCCAAGCTTTCTGAGGAATCTCCATACTGCTTTCAAGAGTGGCTGCACTAATTTGCAACCCCACCAGCAATGTATGAGTGTACCTTTTTCCCCACGTCCTCGCCAACACCTATTGTTGCTTGTGTTCTTGATAATCACCATTCTAATTGGGGTGAGATGGAATCTTAGGGTAGTTTTGATTTGCATTTCTCTTATTACTAGAGATGTTGAACATTTTTTCATATATCTGTAGATTGCTTGTACATCTTCTTCCATGAAGTGTCTGTTCATTTCCTTAGCCTATTTGTTGATTGGATTATTTGTATTCTTGGTGTAGAGTTTTTTGAGTTCTTTATATATTCTGGAAATTAGCGCTCTATCTGAAGTATGAGTGGCAGATTTTCTCCCACTCTGTAGGCTCTCTCTTCACATTACTGATAGTTTCCTTTGCTGAGAGAAAGCTTTTTAGTTTGAATCTACCCCAGTTCCTCCAACCATAAAGTCTTTAAGAACATACTCCAACTAGAACCAGTCAGCACAGGCCAAGTGACCTAAAGTGGTCATGGCAACAGGGACCTGAAAGTCTGATATCATCGTGCTGTCAGTCAAAAGTCAAGAGGTGGACCTGAGGGGACTCTCTGGAAACTTCCCCATGGCCCCTAATAAAACTGGAGGGCAAGAGAGGCACTGTCCCTCTCCTCCCTGAGAGGACCCACTCTCTCCCTTGAAAGTGTACCCTTTCCCCATCCCTTCTAATAAACTCATGCCTGTTATTCTCAGCAATGCATCTGCAATCTTTCTGACTTTATCACAAGAATGGGTGTTTGAAGCAGGGACCTTCACCTGCCTTAATTTTCTGGAAGGCCCAGCCCTGTAGTACTATCTCTCCCTAGCCTTCTACAAGAAACAATACTTGTTGTGTAGAAGTTAGGAGCATTCTATAAAGCTCTGGAAAACTTTTATCCAATCCTGGAAAGTTGACAAGTAAACTGCCCTGGAAAAGTAAATATTTTACATCCCAAAACTTTGATATGTTACACACACACACACACACACACACACGAGTGTGTGGGCACACCCCTCCCAAATCTAAATGCCTCTGAGGTTTAGCAGTGTGCATGGATTTAAAACATGTTTTTATCATATAAAGGGAAATTTCCTTTATAACAAATTGATCTCTTTCAACATATGAAAGCTCACATTTGTAAAGTCATCATCAGGGGAGCATCTTGGGCATATTCAACACATTTTAGTTTTCTGATTTTAAAATACTGACTGACCTTTAGCTATTTTAAAAGGAAAAAATAATGTAGGCTTCACAACTGTCTGCAACTCTATTATTAGGGGGGGAAAAATGTACAACTTGAACATTTCAGTTCCCAGACCTTATCTCTTCTTCGTGACGGCTAGTCCTAGGCAAGTTGGAGCGAAGCAGTCCTAAACGCTTATTGCTTCCCTAGTCCAGGAATTGGGGCTGTTAGCTAGGGTAGAATAAAAAAGAGGAAGAAATAAAGCTACGAGTCCCCAAGACTGATAGTCAAACCCTTACCAAATTTTTCTCTCCCAGAGACTTGGGCAGGGATGAACCCCAAGGGCTTTGTAACCCTCAGGGGCGGCCACCACCTCACAGTTCCACATCCCCAGGTCACCATCCTGCCAGAGGGTCCATTTCAGCAGATGCAGCTCAGCTCATCCTCTGGTTAGTGTCAGGAGAAAGGTCTCCATGGCTGGAGTCGCCCACAGGACAAATCAGGACATTTCAAAACAGTAATTTGATAAGACTCTCCTAACCGTTAGGACATTTTTATCTTCTCTTTTTTAGCATCTATAGCAAAACAGACCTAATCCACATGTAAAAAGCACTCTTTTGCACTTTCCTGTAAAAGTAGGTGCATACCCCCACTCCCACAGTCTCTCTCCTTCCTTCACCATCATTTGATGGCTGAGACTTTTCTCATAAACAGCACCATCTGCTGACCACCCAACCTCACCTCTTCCCTCTCCCAATGTCTTAGCCATGCACCAGCATATCCCTGGGCCTGGTCCACCCCCACTCTCTCTCTCCTGCCCTCTGGGATAAAGTGAAGCTAAGCTAGGGCTGTACCCTGTAGAGCTTATCTGAGAGGCTTTACACTGCCATGAGCAAGAACATCTTGTTATGATGATACAATCCTTATCTTGTCAGACAGAACTATCCCATTTTGAGAGACTAAACCTAGCAGGGCAGAAAATGAGAAAGATACCAAACCCAGATTGTCAGGAATGCATTTATCAGAAGCCAATATAGCTCCAATCCCTCAGGTACAGGTCAGGGAGCAAGATCCAGGCCCGGACATTGTCTCACCTGCCAAACTCAGTCACTCTCTGATCAGAGCCAAGTCAGTCCTCCAGGCCAGACACACAGTGTCCTGGTGACAAGGACAGATTCCAGATAATCTCCTCACCTGGGAGAGGTGACTGTGATGCTGCCTACACCGCCACCTGGTGGATCCTTGGTGATGTGCCATCCTGCAAAGCCTGAAGGAAGACCAACAAAATCTCAACTACAGTCCGTGCTGCCCAAAAGTGAAAGCTTTGCTCTGCCTTTAATTCTTTCTCACACCTGCTTGCTCTTGTTCGACAGTCCAGATTTCTCTGGTAATGAGCATGATGAGAGAAAACTCGACAAACCCTAATCCAATTTGAAATAAAGCGACTTACTCCTTTCCTTTGCTGGGGTGCATTAGACATCAAATCAGCCAGAACCAGTGTTGGGATATGCTCGGATGTGTTCTTTCAGCTCAACTTAATACAGACAATAACTATTGCCAGGTAAAAGCATTCACAAAATCCCTGCCATCATAACTCATATTACCAGAGCAATCGCAGCAGACAAAGGGGACACAAAATGTTCTGGAAAGTGAGCAAGAGAGAACTCTGGAGCATCACAAGCTTTAGAAATGGTCAGCAGGGGATACTTTTCTTGTAACATTGACCTATGTTTTGCTTACTGCTGTTTTCATCTCCTTCGATTTCATGCAAGCAGCCTTGGTAATACTCTACCCTGGGGTGCCCTTGCAGAGCAGGATATAGTAAGCAGTTGAGGTCAGAGCTGCCCTTCTCCTGCCCTCTGTAATGGCCCCCTGAGGAGAAAATACTGGGGACCTCGGAGGCAGAGTGGATAGAGGGAGCCCCTACTGCAAGGAGAAAATACAGGGCAGAGTCTCTGATGACAGAAATAGCTCTGAACCCCATAAGAAATGGGAACAGTGCTCCAGGAAGGTCACAGAGACCCTCAAGGGGACACTGGGCAGAAGGGCCAGATCCAACAGCCCAAAGTGCCTGGGCTCCTGGCCTCACCAGAAGGTCTGCTGCCTCAAGCTGAACCTGAACAGGCCCTGGGGCAGAGACACAAGGGTGTGTCTCAGTAGTAACCAATGTGGACCCATGGCTCGTGACTGGAAAGGCATCCCCTTGCTGATCTCTGAGAGGTGAGTGATCCCAGGACTATGGCACAGGCTGAGAAGTGACGCCCACAGTAACACCTGAGGTGAAATGTCCTGTCAACCCAACAGAATGGGGCTCAGCATATTAGAAAATAAAAAAAAAGTGATCCTTCCTGTACACCCTCTATGAAGGACTCAGCTTCACACTGCCCCAAACATATTGGCATGGAATAGACTGCAGAAATCTGCCACTAGAATTACAGGCACCTGGGAGGAAATATAAAACAGAGACTGAAGACAGAGAGTTAGGGGTAAGAAATTAAAATCCAAGCATTTAAAACCCATAGTCACACACAGTCCCCTGAGTGGACCAAGACAGGTCTGGACTTTGACCATGTTAGTGATGGGTGACTCCAGATCCTTAGCAAGGGACATCTAGAACACAAATCACAGTCAACAATTAGTAGCTATGGCTATCAAGTATGTCCGTTGAAATCTAAATAAAAATGACCAACAATCTTCTACCACAAGCTACCCAGTGAAATTCTTTCTTGTAAGAAGCCCAGGAAAACTGGCAAAGTCTCAGATTCAGTCTTTCTCTCTTTCCAGATAGGTGTAAGACAACAAAATTCTTTCCCTCACATATAAGTTGGGCTATTTCATTCCTTAACACTTAAATCTATGGTCATTTTTGTTCTCAAAAAGCAATCATTTGATTATGAAAATTCATCATACTCAAGATTAGTGCATTTTATTACATTTATTTTGCCCTCAACTTTAATAATTTTTTTTAAAAAGGAATACTTACTATAGGAGTCCCTAAAATCTAGAAACAGACATACATGTCATCAAAGACATCTGCAAAACATTAAAAGTAATATACTATCAGTCCTCCTTCCACACTTTAAGATGCCCTAGATTTGGATCAGGTTAATGGAGAATGAACATAAATAATATTCTTATTTTATAGTATGAATTCGACCAATTTCAACAACACAGGTTACCTGAGCAGGACAGAACCAGGTGAGCAGACTCCAGCACCATGTTAGCATGGAAATATATGTAAGTTTGGTGCTATGGGAGAAAAAGAAAAGCCATTCTTTTTAAATTTTTTTCTTCAGAAAACCAGATTGGGAGAGAGGATGTCAGCTCCTTTACCTGTCTACTGTGCTCACTTAAGCACGTCTCTTTTTCTCCTTAGGACCCCGATGTTCAGCTGTGAATGTTTAAGGTACACAAGTGACCCCTACATCTTAAACTTTACGATTCTGTGTTTAATCTCTCCAGAAAGCTCAGGGCAACTCATTATAAGCCATACAAGTGAGATGCCCTGTAGGTGAACATCTCCAAGAAGATGCTGCTATTCCAAATTCCTGACTAGAAACCAAGCCTGGAGCAGCTGAGGTCACACAAAAACTGAAAACAAAGTGTCTCATGACCTCCACATCATTAAAGAGAAATGAATGCTGGGGTTTCCATGTTGCTAATGGGGAAATCAACATATTTGCTTTCTAGAGGCCCCTTCGACAGGTCATGGACCTAGAGGTTAGAAGCAGATAGGACTTACACCCTCACCCTGGCACCAGAATCCATCCTCTGGCCTACAAAGGGAGGGGCTCCAGAGTAGACTAGTTTAGAAAATCTGGGGAGCGTACCAAGGCCTCCCCAGTAATCTATCAGCTACCAAGCAAGGACCTATATTGCTTTGCAGTCTAGAAAAAATAGAACATAGCCCAAGGACCAAAGAACAGCCGAGTCACCTGGCCAGGCTAAGTGTGGCTGAGCCAGCTCACATAATATCATCACAAAGAAGGTATTTTTGAAAGATTAAAAAGCAACAAACCCACTGCAATGCAACACCAGCAAATTTATGTCAGAACAGATTCACGCAGGCAGCACTGCAGGCTCCCGTGATTACAAATGCCAAGAGCGCCACCTGCTGCCCGTCCTGAAAAGCCCATTTGTTCTTTCTCCACCATCAACAAAAGGTGCTTTAAGGGAGCAGGCCCCAAACTGGAGGAGAATGCTGGCAATCTGAAGTTCCCTCCAAGGTTCATGAGCTGTTTGTGGGTGTTTCTATTTTTTTGATAATCTAAAAAGGTTAATACAAATATATGCCAGGTTACCAAACTGATAGGAAAGAAAAATCATCAAACCAGATTTCAAGCCTTTATACTGCATGGTTAGGTTAATGACTCCTGTCAGGAGTCATTATTTTCCTTGTTACAGGTTAATGAAACTGAAAAGAGGTGAACTAATTCCTTAAGAAATTATGCACAAAAGTCAAAGGACTCAGCTACAAGCTCATGGTGATCGTGGACAAGTGATGAGAATTGAATTATGCAGGGTTTACAAAGGCACAAGCATCTCTAACTCAAAAGAACCCAAGACAGAACAGTTAGGAGCATATTTTCAGTCAAAGCACAACTGAATGAGGGCAAAACATCATTCATCCCATTAAACTGACATAGATTATCAATAAGTGTTATTTGAATTTAATTTTAATTTTGTTTTGGTTATATGATTAGTTTTGTTTGACTGTAATGAATTACAAGGGCAGGGCATAGTGGCTCACACCTGTAATCCCAGCAACTCGGGAGACTGAATCAGGAGGATGGCAAGTTTGAGGTCAGCCTCAGCAACTTAGTGAGACCCTGTCCCAAAATAAAAAATAAAAAGGGCTGGGGATGTAGCTCAGGGACAAAATGTCCCTGGGTTCAATCCCCAGTACTGAAAGAAGGAGAGAGAAAAGAGAATGAATGAATTACAAGGACAATAAATATATAACTAGTGTTGTTTGGAATATGTATTGCATTATATAAATGATTTAATTCCTTCCAATTTGTGTGTGTGTGTGTGTGTGTGTGTGTGTGTGTGTGTGTGTGCGCGCGCGTTCGTTTGTGGGTTATTTGTTAAATAAATGAATGCCAATATTGAGAGTTCACTAGAGCTTTCTTCCCCCAAAAAGGAGTCCATACATGACTCACTACTGGGCAGGTGTTAGCTGTAATAATGGCATGCTTCATAACAACAACCAAAAAAAAAACAGACTTAATGCCTTATAATAACAAACATTTGTTTATCTCATACAGTTTTGCTGGTCAGGTAGGTCCTCTCTGCTTCAGTGTTAGGCCAGGTTCAGGTCTGTTCCCAGGGTCTCTCACTGGAGCTTCTCAGGACATGCTCCTTATGACAGATGGCAAAAGCACAAGTGGCCAAGCTAAAGAGACAAACATTTAAATCCTCTATTCACACCACATCTGCTCACATTCTACTGGCTCAGGCAAGTTTCTTGGCCAACATCCTGGAGCAGGGAGGCCCAGACACAGAAGCTGGGGGATTCTGGGACAAAGGCAGGAGGGAAGGTGCAGTTGTAGACAAATAATCAATCACAAACCCACATTTCAGAAACACTCCTCTTTAGGAGATTGCTCATATTCCCATTGCTTATTTTTTAAAAAGTAAAACTCCAACCCAAGTGGTAAATTAAGTCCATGAATTTTATTCTCTTCTTCCATTTCTGAAATCTAAATGAACTTAGGCATAAAAATTCTAAATCATAGTAGGTATTCTGACAGGAAACCAGAGAAGGGTAGCAACCATATACCTAAAACATAAAAACTGAAAGAGTACAGACAAAGGAATTCCTTCCTCTAGAAGGAATGCCAGCCTCTTCACCACCAGCTGAATTGCCTTCTAAGAAGGGCCCAGCTGGAAACTGATGATGAAAGGAATCTGACTTCTACCCCAGCTCTGGGCCAAAGTGACAAGAGATGGGGTGGAGTGGTGTTGTAAGTCAACAGAGAGCAAATTCCTACGGGTATGGCACCATGGCCTGCTACCAAGTTCTGACAGAATGGATTTCACCTCTCCCCATATCTCATCCCTGCAATATGCATGTGGAAAGCAAGCAGGATGGTATGTGGATTCTACAAAAATGGCACCTGCTATGGGTAGCAGTGAAACTGAGGAGTGAGAGAATCTTGATCCCAGAAGCTTTGGGCTGCAGAAGTAGACAGAGAGAGGGAAAGACTCAAACAAATGTGGCATTCTCATGGTAAGGTGCCTCCATCCATGGAGACAAAGACTTTCAATAATCCACGCAAGACCTAACCCAGTGTCCCATATTATGCAAATGAGACCAGTCTTACCCAGGAGGATAAGCAATCAGAACAATCACAGAATGTATCAAAGGACCCCACAAGTTAAAAGGGACAGCCCATAGTAATTAAAATACTGTGTTTTGAGGCTGGGGTTGCAGTGCCCTGGTAGAACATATAATTGGCATTTGAGCAGCTCTGAGTTACCCAGCACCAAGCATATACATTTGGTTCTGGCACATGGATTAACAGGTTAATGACATAGAATAATTTTAGATTCGATGTATAAGAAAATGTCATATAAATAACAAATGAAACATCCTTTAATTTTTTTAAAAAATTATTGATAGTAAAAAATAAATAAATAGGGCTGACAACTGGCTAACCACCTAGGAGGAAAAATTGAAGGTGGACTCCCCTACTTAATGTCTCGCAACCTGTTTAATGTTTAACATTGATATACATTAGAGAATTATTTAATATTTCATCTTAGTTTGGGAAAGGCCTCACTCAGCAACATATCAGCATCGAAACCTAAAATAGAGGACCAGGGAGGCAAACTATCAGATGAGGAGCATGTTTCTTTGAAAGGGAAGCTTACCAGAGGTGTGCCCCAAGTGATGGGCATAAAGCAGAGTAGCACTTAAGGGTGGCACTAGGGATACCAGTCATTTCCTGTCCGCTCCAAATCATCCTCGTCTTAGAAAATCTGCCTGGAACTCACCCTCCCCTAAAAGGGTAGCACATGTACCATGTGACCTGGCACCACCATCAGACACAGCTGATTGGACTAGAGGTGGACACCTGACCCAGGGTGAGCCCATCAAAGTTTCTTTCCCCAGAATTTGGAAAAAGAACCCTAAGAGACTGAGCCAGGGAGCTCCAAGGCAACGAGTTGTAAAGTAATGGAGAATCAGGAGCTGGAGTGGGCTCCATCACACCTGCAAATGCGAGGAAAACAGCCCAGGTTGCTGGTCAAAGCTCCCAGGTGTGCAGAGGAGAAAAGGAAGAGAGCGCTCTGTCCAAGGGCTCACTGAGATCTCCCCCTGGTGGCTGTGGAGTACTGGATGTTGACCTTCTGGGTCTCAGGAAGACCTTTTCCAAAAGTCCTCCGTGGCCTTTCTGTAAGTCCCCTTGCTACTCAAAGGATTTGTGCTGTGCATCGTCCTGGCAACTTTATGATTCTCAGTGAAGATACAGTGCATATTGTTTTAGTCAGCTTTTTCTGTGCGTGGCTAAAGCACCTGACCAACACAATTACAGAGGAAAAATTCTTCAGGGGCTCACCGTTTCAGAAGTCTCCATGCATCAACAGCAGGCTCCCATTCCTTGGGGCTGGAGGTGAGGCTGCACATCAGGGCAGAGCATGTGGCAGAGGGAAGCAGCTCACAGGACGATCAGGAAGCCACAGAGCAGAAACTCTCCTCTCAAGATGCAAAAGCCACGCCCCCAATCCACCTCCTCCACTTACCCCACAGTTAATTCCATGGTGGGGGTTGATTCACTGAGGGGGTTAAGGCTCTCCCAGTCCAATCGGTTCTTCTGGAACCTTCTCGCCTTGTCTCACACGTGAGCTTTTGGGGGACACCTCACATCCAAACCATAACACATATGGACCCATGTGTTAGGAAAATGTCCTTCGAAAAAAGAACAAAGCAGACATAAGAGGAGGCGTGTGAGGGGAGTGGGGGAGCCAGGGCTACTGGATCTGCTCTATTTGCAACAGGTGCAAACTAGCCAGGAGAGCACAGCCTGGGAAAATGAACCAAGGGAAAGCAGCCTTCAGTCCCTGGGAAGCACACAGAAGGCAGGAGAAGGGAGGCCTGCGCAGGAGAGCTTCCGGAGGAGACATAGGAGCGGCAGATGTGGAACAGAATGTCCCACGGTGCTTCCATTTATTTTCAAAAGAACAGACAAAGGAAAGAAAAAAGTGATGTTCAGCCCTTGAAGGAGTTTTAGGAGCGCTGAAAGAGTCCGACCAGGCAGCTTGGACCTCGCAGGTACAAAGGCGCAGGCCCCTGATTCCAGACGGGGCGCAGCTCCTCTGACCCCGCAACCTCAGCTTGTTTCCCTGATGTTGATTTTTTTTTACCCCTAAAGGGAAGTTTTAAGAGAGGAACAGAATTAAAGGACTCACCCTCAGGTTTGAAGACTTCCCTCCCCTCCTAAAATAATAGTGCTAGGCTGGCGCCACTGGCAGAAGTTGAGCCTTTTATGAAAATAGAATCAAACTTCACTGATCTCATTTTGGGAAATGGAGGCTGTTGGGGGGGGGGGGGGGAAGTGCTTTTGGTTTTGTTTCTTAATGAGTGCAAAAATGCAGAACTGCCCGGGGTCACAACCAGAAAATGAGGAATGGAGCCTCAGAGGAATGAGGATCAATGAAACTAAAAGGCCCAGTGGCTCAGGGGCCACTTTCGTTTCTGTTGTGATTTTTCTAGTACAGACTTTGTCGTTTGGCTACATTTCCAGAGCCATGAATCTGAACTGAAAAAACAGTTTTAATTGCTGTTGCTGATTGAGGTGGATAAGGGAGCAAGTGTCTTCCACAATAATATCCATCTCAGACACCAGAGGCACCTCATCCTTTCCCTGGGAGTAGGAGTCCGGATGTGAGAGCTGCAATAAACCTTTGGCAAGACAGAAAAGAGGAATAAGTCACAGAATCAACTGTTTGTTTCCAGAATCCACACCTGAAATTAGTGTGAGATGAGTGAGGCACTCTTCTTGTCTTCAAAATTCAAGGACTCCCCAATTAAGAGTCCCCAAGTAAGAAAGGTAAGTAATCTTTTCATGCAAGAGTTTTAAAAATCAAAATAAATACCAAATAGAAAGTTCTTGATTTTTAAGTCACATTCTTAAATGTAGTGGCTGAGGAGGCTACCTCACTGACTGCACTTTAATCCCAGCCCTGCCCAGGGAAGTATGTGGAAATGTGTGGAGGGTTTAGGAAGAGAGAAAAGAATGTACAGAGAGAAAAAGAAAGAAAAGGTTCTCTACCCCGCACAACCTAAACAAAGAGAGTCTTCCTGGCTCAAGGAACCAGAGAGAGAAAATGAATAAATTCCTCAAGCTCCAGAGCGCCACTGATACAAACGAAGACCCAGAGAAGAGTCAGGACCTGAGGAGGAATAATTAGTGTGACAGGGAAGACAGGCCTCCAGGCAGTCCTACAGAAGATTCTCAGGTCCTAGAGTGACAAGGAAGCAGCAGGGAGCCACTGGGCTGAGACAATGGGTGCATCATCAAGAACCCCAAGGATGCGTCCCATGACTTAGCACTTTATAAAATGTCCAATGTGAAGTGACAGCTGAGCTCACTACCCACCAGCAAGCAGGATGGGGTTACATAGTCAAAACAAAATTGATATAAAATAAAATTATAATAACTCTTTCACCCCTATGGCTTCAGACTAACATTTATACCTGCTACATCCAGATAGAGAAACCAAGGTCAAAGTGTTAATTAGGCAAAATGTTACATTAGGACTGGATGAATCGACATTTGCTAGAGAAATCTATCAATTTATAAAATGAATTCTAGTTTTAGGAAGAATGCCTATTAAAATCATACTTTCCATTTCCAGAGTTACCTCTGCAATGGTCCTGCAAAAATTTCTTGCTGCCAAATGACCAAGAACCTTTGGTGATAGTTGACAGAAAATTAGATCCATCAGGGAGACATCAGTCTTCCCCTCCCCCCACCTCCCACCAAAGTTTATTTGGGAAGTTGGAGCAAAGAATATTTACAGCCTGCTCTCTTCTATCAGGAGAGACCAAGATCTCTCAAGTGAAATTTACTTTCTGATCATGATGAAGTTATTGGCTTTCTGTTGACATAAATTACATGGCTACCACACTAGAGGACACATCATTTTCTCTGTGCTGAATGGTTCTTGTAATAGCAGCTGAATTTCTCCTAAGGTCAAATTTTCTTCTCCAAGTATATTCAGTGATATGAAACTTGTCAGACCAAATCTAGATATATCTTTATGTTCTGATATTATTTGATTCCACAATTCTATCAGGAAGATAGACAAGGAGAAAAACAATATACCATTAATGACAACATAAATGTCTGATGCTACTCTGTACAGCATCTGTGTAAAACAGAAAGAATACAACCCAAAAGAAAGGGAGAAATTTCCACTATTTATCCCAAGTACCCCTGCCTTCTGGAAAACAATTACAAAACTTTCACTGCAATTCCCAGATTCTAGCATACCCTCACTGTAAGATATGCCCACGGTTTAATGAGAGTTTTTAAGGGAAAAAGGAAAGGATATTAAGGACGTATCAATGCACTCCAATAGAAGAAATATGAAAAAGTATTCATTCTGTAAATTTAAACCAGCAATGAACTTGCTGTCTGATAGCAACTCCGCCATTAGTGACTGCCACAGTGGGGTGACCATGGCAATCCACACTGGGACAACAGCAAGGTCATAAAACTTGGGATCAGTATGCAGAAAAAGGGAGAGAAGAGCTTCTCTAAGTTCCCTAAGCAAGATGACATGGTGGGAAAATCCATGGCCTTTGGTAATCATGGGGTCAGATCTCAACTCTGCTATGTACAACCTGTGTGACTTGAAGCCTCATCAGTAAACAGGGGATTTCTTCATGCACAAGAGAAATATTTATTGTGCCCCTAAATTTTTCTAGGCACTGTTTTAGCCATTGGTGATACAGAGGAACAAAATAGAGAAGATTCCTGCTCCCGTGGAGATTACATGTTGGGGGTGGGTCAGCAGACAAATAGAATAAACCAAGTAAGATCATTTCCAAGCAAGGAACACCCTGAGGGAATGAAATAAGGGGATGGGAGAGTATCTGAGGGAAGTGACCCTCTACAAAGGTAACACAAGCTGAGACTTCCAAGAGGAAGTCTAGAGGAAAGTCTAGAGGCTAGAGGAAACTCATTCTAGAGAAGGAACAACCAGTACAAGGCCTCCAAAGGTGGAGAAGCCGCAGAAGCATCTGTGTGACTGAAGCAGGTCTAGCCATGGGAAGGTGGGAGATGAAATCAGCATGGTAGGAAGAGCCAGAGCATTCTGCTCTCACCTGTCGCAGCGAGTTTGGTTATGTTCTAAATGTAATAGAAAACCAAAAGCAGAAGACATGATTAAATTTTTGCTATCGTCCTTCAGAGAAGAGGTGCTGGAGTGGAATAAAGTTCCTGTACCATGAGGTTGTTTGTAAAACAGTTGAAAAAATTTCAAAGACCTAGCACAGTGCCGTACTCCTCCTCCTATGTGAACTTAAACAACCACTATTAATTATAATATATGTGAAACTGTATTCACGTTCATCACTTCCTTCAATACATTGCATTTAATCATAAGTTTAAGGATCTGCTCCCAGCCAGGACTGATCTTCTTGATGTTAGACACTGTTGCCATATACATTGTTGTCTTCTTAGGGTCTGGTACGCTCACTGGCTCATGAGGAGCACTCATTCATATTTGCTGAGGAAAGAGATGATTTATGAGTGATTTTTTTCCCTAAATATAGAGAAAGGAACCTGGCATAGTCTCTATCCCTTTACCACAAATATTGAGGTGAAAATTCAGGTTTAGAAAGGTGAGTAGGTTAACAAGGAGGATGGCTAATCCACCTCACCGAAATGGTGGATGTGGTTGAATGCAAAAGTGGTCATTCTGGGAGCACGTCCACCACCATGTTATCAAGTCCAGGAGAGTGAGTAACCATGTGGAGTGAGTCCAGCTGTTTCACCTATTCCAGGAAACAACAGCAGAGCACAGCCTGGGCCAGGACCACCCAGCTGAACCTAACCCACATTCCTATCCTGCAGTGTCATGAGAAATAACAAATTGTTGTTTTAAACCATTGAGTTTGTTTTGTTATGCAGCAAGAGCTAACTAATGCAACCAACCATAGTAGAGGAAGAAATGCAACCGGGGGGTAAATCAGTAGGTTTCTAGTATAGACTTTGTCATTTGGCTACATTTCCATAGCCATGAATCTGAACTGAAAAACAGTTTTAATTGCTGTTGCTGATTGAGGTGGACAAGGGAGCAAGTGTCTTCCACAATAATATCCATCTCAGACACCAGTGGCAGCCTCACTCTGTGCCCTGGTCCTGTGGGATTAATCTTAGCCTAGGAAGACAAGCATTAGGCAGGTCATTCTAGGTATGGAAGGGCCCAATCAAGAGGGGCTGGAGATGGACCCCCCAAGGACAGCAACAACTTGCTTATTATAACTGAATGTGAGAAATGACAAGTTGTCTTTCCTGGGGAGCAGACACTGGGAGATCTGTGTGCAGGAAGGCTCCTGAGGACTATTCTCAATATCACCATCTGCTGGGGAAGAGGGTGCAAATGCATAGAATTGGAAAGAAGATAACTGTGATATAGTTGAGCACAGGCTTCATTTAATCCCACAGGGAGCTAAAATGGCCCGGCCCTACAGAACCATCCTGAGTTGTAGCAAGGGGACTGGATCTCTGTAACCAGTAATTGGATATGAGCTGTCCCAGACTCAATCCAGCCAAGGACATGGACAGGAGATCAGGTTCTTTGGGGATCTATCAGGCAACCACAGCATCCATATCAGCATCTTGAGTTTTCAGGGGGAGAATGACAGAAGCACCTCTGATAACTGAAGCAGGTAAGGAATACAAAGCAACTGCTTCATTGCTGCCCAACTCAAAAGGAGCTGGAGAAAAGTTCTAAAGAAAGAACAATTGACATCATTACCATGAGGGCTTCACTGGAAGAGTCTCCTCTGGAAGGATGAACCATAGCCCCTAAGCTTCCTTGAGATCCACCATCAACTCCCAAACAATTTGCAAATGAGTGGGTCACATGAGATGCCTCCAGCTCCACAGTACTGGCCACTAGTTTCTAACACAGCAATTGGTCCTTGTAAAGTGAAAGGACTGAGACCAGTACTAAAGGAGTCTCCATATAAACACCTCTGATGCAGGAAAGAGACTTCTTGGTATTGCTCATTCACAGACATTTGAGATTCAGCCTTGCAAGATGAGAAAAAAACAGGAGCTGGGACCTGGGTTTGATGCCACTGTGTACCAGGAGCTGGTATTTTTGGTAAACCAAGTGCTGATGGACAGGTTATGTCATGTCTGTGAGCCTCACTCTCTGCAAATTGAGACTGAGAGTCATACCTGGTGGTGCCATTGTTCTCAGGTGGAAATTAGTTACATAGAAGAATTTACCCCAAAAGTTCTAAAGTGCTACACAGTTGTCAAAGTTTAGAACATAGCTTCTGTGTAATTCTATCTCTATTATGTCCAGATATTAACACTTAAATTTAAAAATAAAAAAAACATGCTGCAAATCATGAGAGGAAAGAGAAATTTTCTATTGCTCTTTACAGGGAGATAAATGAATTCAAAATCAAGTTGGCAATATCTGGTCAATGGGATTTTTCTCTCTCCAAGAAAAGAAACCCTTCCAAAAGAGCACAAAGGATATATGTAGGATGGTAAATATAGCACTTTTTAATAATAGGGAATCAGTGAGAAACAGCCTAAATGTCCATCAGGATAGAAACTAAAGAAGTTAAGTGGTGTTATGTCTTAGATATGAGGTGTCCATGTGAAAGAAAATGCAAGAAAGTTTAGAGGTTAAATGATTGGGTTATGAGAGCCTTAACCTCATCAGTACATTAATCCTCTTGAATGGATTAGTTGGTGGTAATTGTAGGAAGTAGAGTGTGATTGGAGGAGGTAGGTTGCTGCAGGCATGCTTTAGGGGTATATGTGTTGTCCCTGGTGTGCTGAGCTTAGTCACTCTCTTTACTTTCTGGTTGTCATGTCCTGAGCTGCTTTCCTCCTCCATGCTCTTCTGCCATGATGTTCTATCTCACCTTTTCCCCAGAGCAATGGAGTCAGCCATCTATGGACTGAGACCTCTAAAACGTATGAACCCCAAATAAACTTTTCCTCTTCTAAAATTTTTCTTGATCACAGCAATGAAAAAGCTGACGAAAACAAGTGGATATACTCAAGAGATATTGAGGAAGAAAAATCAGTGAGAATGGACTGGATTTAAGAGTAATTCTGCTGTTTTGAACCTACTCAGCAACACCATTCCCTGAGACAAGGAGCAATGGAGGAGGACCAGGCTTGGGTCTGATGACTGTGCATTCTGCCTCAGAGGAACTAATGCCTGAACATGGATGCCATGGAGGCAGTTGGGAAGATGGGTCTAGAACTTGGAGAAGAAAACTTGAATATAGACATCAATAGGGTAGGGAAGACAAGGATCATCTGTAAATAGATAGTGAGTGTAGACAAAGATGCCAAGGGAGAGACAGACTGGGACAGACTTTGAGGAACTTCAAAAGTATAATAGACCTTTATTGAGGTATAATAGACCAACAGTAAACTGCACATATCAAATGTGTACAATTTGATAAGTTTTGACATATATTAACCCATGAATCCATTATTACACTCAAGGTAATGAACATAACCATTAACCCACAATTACTATCTGTGCTTTTGCAATTTCTCTTTCCCTTTTCTCCCCATTTCTGTTCCCAGGTAACCCCTGATTTGCTTCTGTCACGATGTTTTGTAGGTAAGTGAAATAATCCAATAATAATCCATATATAGTCCAATAATCCAGAATAGTAAGTATATAAATGGAACAATCCAAATGCCAAAATCCAAAAATCAGGAAAATGTGGCATTACAAATGTCAACAGGAGAAATGACTGTAGAGAAAGCAGTCAATAGGATCAAATGATGATAATGAGGATGGGAAAATTGTTTTGCATTTAGTGACATGAAGGTAACTAGCACCTTATCAAATTATGTTCCATTAGCAATGGAATCCAGTGCTGGCCTTTTTCAAATTTTTAGAATTAGTACCATTGCACACCCTGCTGGGCAGCACCCTCTTCTTAGGGCCTGAGTCTCAGGGTCCCTTCTCTGAACTCCTGAGGTTAAAGTACCAGCTGGTTTCTCTTGGAACAATTTCAGGTTTCTAGTAGGTGTCACAAGTTTGGTTCCCTGGAAAGCCAACTCTGGTCCAGATTTGCATAGCAAAAATTCCTAGGGAGTCTCAGGATCATCACCCCTGGGAGAAAAAGGAAAGAAGCCAGACCAGGAAAGAGAAAAGTTAGACTATGATGCAGTTTCAGCTACGGCTAGTCCAAACTCCACAGGGAGCTCAGAAGCTAGCTGGCCTTTCAGCATCACCCCCAGCAGGCAAAGGTCTGAACCTTCATTCATTACACAGACTAGGTATTGGATATGGCCTGCCCCAGGAGGGGTCTGTGGGCTAACTCTTCCCAGTGAACAGGGATTCCTGTGGAAGTCTGACAGCTGCCATCTGTCAGAGGGCAGCACCCAAGCAGGCTATTCCCTCCATTTTGAAGGAAGAACTAGGTGGCACGTTCCAGCCTCCCCTACAAGGAATTTCTCCTCTGAGTTTCTAGGACCTAATCACTCCAACCCTTCCCTTGGTCCTCTACTTAGGAATGGAAACTACTTCCTACAGCTACTATCTCTAAGTTGTTGCAGAGCCTCCTCTCTGCATTCTCCACTTTCCAACACCTGTTTAAGCAATTTCTTTTACTAAATTCTCTAGCACTCTTTTCCTAATACAGTCCTCCACCCAGATGACTCCAATAGTGATAGATAAGGTAGAGCAGGAGTGAGAAGCCCACACTTCTGAGTCTGTGGCCCACTGACCAGGTTGCACATGACCTGGAAAGGTTAGTTAGGGCAATACCAGAATGTTTGCTCACACACACCCCCAGAGTCATCCGAACTCTGGAACATGTGCTCTGTGCCCTCCGTATGTATGCCCTGCAGGTGGGAATGTGCCCCAACTCAAACTCTTTCAAATCTCCGTGGAATCCATTCACTGCATTTCCGACATACTAATGAACTAAATGGTTTCCTTGTGAGCTGAAATATTAATAGTCACAGTATGAGTGCCTGAATTCAGGTAGTAGTGACACAGGCTCAGGGCAGAAAAACAATATAAATAGGTATTATAGAAGCAAGAATGATCGATTTTTTCTTTCCATTTTTTAGACTGCACCAGATCTGATTTCTGGTCACACTACAATGCTTGGTTAGCACATCCTAAATATAAACAGCTCCTATTAATTTATCAAGTGTCCATCACATTTATATGTAGTCACGTTGGCTTCAGGAGATGCATCTGGACTATAATTCCCTGACTCTCATTACTAGCATTAAGAAGCAATCAGAATACAGATCCACTTCTGTTATTCAGAGCACATTTTATTGACACAGAAAGACCATGATTCACCTTATTAATTTCACAGGGGAGTTTAGACACTAGTAAGCACCGCTCTTGTAATACACCATGAACTTGATCACATGGAGAAAGCAAAACACATCATAATTACCAAAATCCCACACGAATAACAATGCTTACCCCAAAGAAAGTATTAAAGACTTTAAATATACAAATCTAAAAATATGTTACAACATTTAACATGAAGACTCAGTTTATTTTTTCATATACTTTGAAATAAACTGAGTGTCTCTTCTCTGATTCTTCAATTATGTGAAGAAGTCCATTTCATTGCTTCTCCCTCGACTTTCATCCTCTTCTACTTTCTTGAGCAGAACTGAGGCTGATCAGTTCTGTGACTATGATGCCTGCTCCGCAGCCCTCTTGTGCTGGCTCCGGACGTGGCCCTCACTGCTGGGGGCCACCTCTTTTTGCAGGTTCACTGTGCTGGTCTTTCCAACCGTTTCAATCCAAGGATGCTGAAGAACCTGGTGGGCTGTGTAACGCTTTTTGGGATCTACCACCAGCAACCGGCTCACCAGATCTTTGGCAGCTATAGGAGTGGAAGAGATGGAAGAGAGGGATACATGGTAAATTCAGGCGGTTCTGAATTTTTTCCTCCCCAGACATGAAAGAACAACCACATCCATGTCAGCACCATGGCTGGCTATCAGGCTCTTTGGTGTTCCAGAAGAGAACAGAACAACCAAAAATGGAGACGTTCTAGGCCTACTCCTGACTATTGAGCATCTGAAATCTAGCCAGGGAGACTGAGGAACTGAATTTTCATGTCACTTACTTTAAGCAATCCACATTTAAATTTATCCATGTGTGGCCAACGGGTATTGTGTTGAACAGTCCAGCTCTGGGATGTCTGTTCATCTCTCTAGAACCTCAGGGCAAGGCCCACTCCTAACATCTGTGCCCTCAGGGCAAGAGAACAAACAGAGGCCACAAACCATACATCTATGCATCTTAAAGTTTTAAATCAAACTAGCAGGTTTTGAAATAAAATATGTTCTCTCATCTTCCACTGACAAATATGTTTCCATGTAGGTATGAAGAAATGAATCAATAAATAGCACAAATTCAAAATCAACTTCATTTCCTGCCCAGGACCATGGCTGATTTCTAGAGGGATGTGGTGACACCTGATGGGCCAGGTGGCAGAGAGGCAGGACAAAATATTTCTCCCTGGCCTGCTGGCTCTCCCAGCCTGGCCCATAGAGCCTATTCTTCCAACCATTTGAGGAATGCATAAGAAGAAAACACACACTTGTTTTTCTTGGGTTTTTTTTTGTTTGTTTGTTTGTTTGTTCATTTGTTTTTTTGGTTTTTGGTACTGGGTATTGAACCCAGGGACACTTAACAACTGAGCCATATCCCCAGCCCTTTTTCATATTTTATTTAGAGACAGGATCTCACTGCGTTGCTTAGGGCCTCACTAAGTTGCTAGGGCTGGCTTTGAACTTACTATCCTCTTGCCTCAGCCTTCCCAGCTGCTGGGATTACAGGCATGCGCCACCATACCGGGCAAAAACACTTTTTTAAACCTTTCTTGTAGGATGCCTCTTTATCAAGATCAGCTGCTCAACCACCAATCACCCCTTCCCCCCCCCCCCACTATGCAGCTACCTCTAGAGCACAAAAGCCATGGATTGTCTCCTATTCCACCCACTAAGTTCAAGTTGGGCAAATTCTGCCCACAAAGTGCCCTGGTCCCACCCTGACCAGCATTACTCCTTCAAGGTCCTCAGAAGACTCGGAGGCTGAGAGGCCAGATTTAAACTGAGACTTCTCAGACTCTCATGTTAGCACCACGTGCTGGCTAGCAGGCGCTGGGATTCTAACACTATGGTCCAACAGAAGATGGAGACATTCTAGACCTGTTCTATGAACTCATGACTACTGAGCATTTGAAACCAGTGAGATTCATATTTATCTACATTAAGTATGTAGACATACAATGTATGGCCTTATTTGACCAACTGATGATTGGATACCCCAACCCCCACCTCGAGCTCTCTCTATGCTCTCCAAACAGTCATTCCAAGGTCACCCTTTGGCACAGGAGGAAGAGGCTGAGAGAAGAAGCCTCTTAGACCTTGAAGTGGGCATGGGCCATGTGGATAGGGAAAATGGGCTCTGGGCTCTGGAGGACACATCTCCATGGCTACACAGTCGCCTCACTCTGTGGGGAGAGTATAACCAAAGCAGGGCCATCATAGGAATGGGGACCAGGACAGAAGCATCCATGCCCAAGTCTAAGGACCATGCTGCAGAGGACTTCAGTTCCCAAGTTGCCATTGCCCTGCTCAGGTCAGACCCTACTCCACCGACAGCAAGTCATGCCTCTCCTTACCTTATTTAAGAGGGAAAGTGAAGCTTTTCCCTTTCTTCAGTCCCCAGTTCTAGGGAGGAGGTAGAAGCTGGAGATGGAGGCAGTTCAATAAACTAATCTTGACAAAATGAAGTCCTCACTCCTGTCTAACTTTCTAAGTTCAAGACTCAAACCCCACAATATCCAGTTCTCAGTTTCATAAGGGTGGTAACTAGTAGAGACAAATCAGTAGAGACGAGGGGAGAGATTCCATTTGGAATCTGATACAATTGAAGACCAAAGGGAGAAGGACCATGCATGTATTCAGCTCACTAAAAAGTAGTGGAGACCTACACCTCTTACCTTGCAGAGTCCCTGCACTCCAGGTGCACCCCCACAAGACCCCTAATTATTCACATGCACATCAAGTACTTTGAGTCCTTCCGTTGGCAATACTTCTGGATATAAGACGGTCTTTCTCTTTCCAAACAAGAGTTATGTTCCTGATATTTTTCAGTTATGAGGTTCTTTAATGACCTTAAGGGAAAGTAGTTGGTGACTGCAACTGATACTTAGATTTTTTTCTTTAACTCTCAAAGCAAGTCATGTCTTCAGAGAGCTACACGAAGCTACATGAAACAACTGAGGAAATAAGGGTTGAGGCACAGCACGTTGACAGCCCAGATCCATGCCGGGCACTGTGGTGACCTTCTATGTGTCTTCTCACATATTTATCTGAAAACCTGCTTTGGGGTCAGAACCCAGAAGGGATCTCAGCCCCATATCCCCTCCTCTCCTGTATGCAGAAGCTCCTAATCTCACCATCAGAGATATTGTCCCAGTAAGGAGCAAGGAACTCGAAGTGACCCAGTTGGATGATGTTAAAGAGCTCATCCTGGTCCCTGTCCGGGCTGCGGAAGGGAGGGAAGCCACACAGGAGGATGTAGAGGATCACGCCAGCAGCCCACATGTCCACCTCCAGTCCATAACCTGCCAAAGGCAGAAACACAAGTGAATCTGAGACCAGATAGGATCAAATGTGATGAAATAAATGACAGAAAACTGTAGTTCTCAATAGTTGTAAGTCACAAAGGACTTCAGCTTTCAGTAAGTAAGGGCTGCTTCCAAACTCTTGGTGGGCTTTATCATCAACCACCCTTCCCCTGTGCCAACTCCTATAAGCAAGGAGTACACACCAAGCACCAGACTTTGAGTAACAAAGTGGACTTGGACCTCTGCCACTTTTGCAATCCTTTATTACTAATCTTTGAGAAACTAAGCACAGAAATTGAAAGCAAATGTGTGGAAACTTACAGAAAATTGATAAGGTTATAACATTCAACTGCATGAGCCATAGACATGTCTCAGTGAACAGAACATAGGTCAGTTCAGATGTTGTCAACATGCATGATAAGTCACATGTGGCACAAGCTATATTCTAACTACAGGCAGTAAGATCATTCATGAGTCCACATTGTATTGGAAATTTAAAACCCTAAGCTAACCCTCAAGAATAGTTTGGAAATTACTTCTAGCAGTCTATTTCCTGTCTATTCATTACCTTTTCCCTAATTAAAAAATATATTGATCTTTTTAATGATTATTAAGACTTCCTTGTGCATATAAGCACACACACTCACACGCACACAGAAATGCTTTTTTTCTTTTTTTTTTTTTACACAAAATCAGAATCACTTTGTACATAACACATGTTATCCCCTATCTCATTCACCTAATATTGTATCATGGCATTTCCTATATAAGAATTTTCCTATGAAGAATACAAAAAATACTCTTCATAAATGTGATTCATAAGAACAGTCAGTATATTGTAATTTGTCATTTTCCAGTATTTTAACAACTGTAAGGCATTTTCTGATACAAATCCTTACATTTTAAATATTTACATGCATCTGAGTATATTCTTCAAATAACTTTATAGAAATGAGTTGTGTTTTTTTTTGTTGTTGTTGTTGTTTTTTTTTTTTTTTTTTTTTTTGTCCTTCTGAGGTGCCAGGGATTCAAACCGCGGCCCCTGTGCATGCTAGGCAAGCGCTTTCCTACACAAGCCATTTCTTCAGCTCCACTTTATAGAAATGAAATGCATAAAATAATATTTGATACATACCAATCACCCTCCCAAAAGTTGTAGCAGGAATATATATGTTTACAAACGCTTTTTTGCCTTTAGAAAAGGCAAACACTTGAAACACTTGGAAGCTTTTTTTTTTTTTTAGATCTACACAATGCCTTTATTTTGTTTGTTTAGTTTTTTTTTTTTTTTTTTTTTTTTTTTTTTATGTGGTGCTGGGGATCAAACCCAGTGCCTCACACATGCTAAGCAAGCGTTCTACCACTGAGCCACAACCCCAGCCCACACTTGGCACCTTTAATGTGGAAGTTAGCTGTTCATTATTAAGCCCCAGAGAAAGTTTGTCAAGATACGACTACACATTAAGAAGATATGAAGGGCCTAAGTCACGAATGATACCTTTTAGCTAATTTGATGGCATCTGCTCAGTTCTCAACTATCTTTTACTCTTGGTGGGGACTGATCTTCTGGGCCTCCCCATCGTCTTGCAATCTGCTGTTGGTTTCTGTGACACTGCCCTTTCCTGATCCTCTTCCTGCCTTCAGGCAGCCCCATCCTCTGCCAGCCCCTCGTTCCTTCTCTTGTGCCAGAACATTTGACCTTTCTCAAGAATCCATGCTTTGCTGTCCACTGGTGTCACTGAGGGGCTCACCGTCTCCCCAGTTCAGTCACCATTTACGTGAATCTCAAAACTACATGTTCGTTCCATGGCCCCTGCCTCCTTGCAAAGTGGATGACTCCGTGTATCCATCCTGATACAGTGTCGAGCACACTACACTGTCACTGAACACACTCTGAATACATTGTAAAGTTAGCATGTTCAAAATTTAATTCATCCCATCCCCCATCCTCCAAAAGAGGTTTTCTTTCCAACACCCTGTTTTAGTTGATATTACCACCAATGTTGGATTTCCCCACAAGTTTATGTTGTCTGTTTGCTTTTATCCAGTTCTTCAATGTTTCCATTAAAATGTTTATGTCCCTTAGTATTCTCCCATCTAATTTAAATCAGTTACCATGTGAATCACATTTAAAACCAATTTTAAACCAATTGCCATAAGAGCCACATTACAGTGGCTACTCTGCTGGTCATTCCAAGTTTAAACACCTTCCCATTTGTGGTGACCTAGGCTCAGTCTACCCAACCAAATGTCTCAAGTCTACTGAGGCATCTTCTCAATATCTCTACTACCCAACCTTGTACATGTGCTGGTCTCATCATCTAAGCTTCCCTGGTGCCTCTGCTACTAGGAATCTACCCCTCCCTTCTCCCTACCACCAAGCCTACAACCTATCCAGAGCTTTTCCATCTTACCGAGGATGAGTAAACCCTCCTTCAAGAGTGCCACAGCAGTCCAATAGTCACATATGTGGAATCATATAATAATCATTTCCTTTTTATTTATTTTGCAGAGTATATTGCTAAAATAGTTCATTAGGCCCTCACATGATATGCCAAGAGGTAACAAAGATTCATGGAGTTTGAATTGGGATACCTTTTTCTTTTAAATGCATGACTTGATAAAGGAGTTTTTAAACCAAGCACCATAGAACTCTTTCAGTTCTGTCCCATTTGAGGTAGTGTTGGGTCAGCTGCAAGATGGCCTGGCTTGCTTCAAGTTCTCCACCATCTTTCATCTCACTGTCCTAGACACACACACACACACCTGTCCTCTGTAAAAAGGGCAGCCCTGATGAGGAAAAAGTTCTCCTGTTCCAAATATTTCCATTAAAAATCTGAGTCCAAGCCTCAGTTCCAATTCTCTGAGATTTTAATTGCTCCAGATTCAAAAATACTAAATACTAAAAATAAGACATTTGTTAGTAGGAGCGCTCCAGTCCCACAGAGCAATGTGTAACACTTACCTTTCTCAGAAAGAATTTCAGGCGCTACATAAGTTGGAGTCCCACACACAGTAAATATAGGTCTCACCACGTGCTTTGCAAGGCCAAAATCGGCCAGTTTCAAGGTGGTTGATTTGTCCTCATTTCGCTGAACCTGTAAGGAACCAAAATCTCCAAACCATTAAAACTGCGATGAGAACTAAGGAATACTAATGAGACAACAAGCAAGGTCAAGGCAGGCAAACAGTAAACCTACCCAAGCCTAAGTTCAGCCCAACTCTTACAAATCATCCCACTTGACCTCAGAGGCAAGTGCTCACAGTTTCAACTAAAAAACTAAATGAGGTTTACTGTGCCATCTACCAACAGAGTAGTCAGAAGCAGTTATTTAAATTTATTAATTAAAACTCAGTCTCTCAGTTGCTCTGGGCACATCGCAAGTACCTAACAGTGCCCTGTGGCTTGTGGCTACCATATGGATAGTGCGGAGAGAGAACATGTCCATCATTGCAGACAGTCCTATTGGACAGCACTGAGTTGGAACAAGGATCAGTGGATACTTTGAGTACAGACTAGCTTTTGTGAAAACTAGAAGAAGCCTGTGGGCATGCAAAGTCATGTGGACATGGACAGAAGTGGGGGAGAACTGGGAATTAGAATGAAGAAGTAAGCAAAGAGCAGGAAAGGGTGGCTAAATACAGGTCCTAATCAGGAGGCATGGGGTCTTAAGAACCAAACAGGCCAGAAGACTGAATAATTCTAAGTCCAAGATTGGCAGCTAATGGTTCTGGACAAATTTCCGTACTCCTGTGACCCTTCTATTTCATCCTTCATTAAAAGGAAAGAGGAGGGGCTGGGGTTGTGGCTCAGTGGGACAGCACTTGCCTAGCATGGGTGAGGCACTGAGTTCAATCCTTAGCACCACATGAAAATAAATAAAATAAATACATGTTTTAAAAGTCACAGCTCAAAAAGAAAAAAAGGAGGAGATCATAATTTCCAGCAAATATGATTGTGTCAGGAATAAAGTGTTCACCCTAAAATGACCGATAATCCCAGTTTACCTGGGACTCCCGCCAGGTTTTAGAGAAAGATAGAATCAGTCATTTTTTAAAATAGAGAAGAGACACAGTTGGCCTTGAAGCAAAAATTAAAGACAGGCAGTCAGTGTAGATAGGTATTCAGGTCAGATGGAGAAAATGGAGACCGGTTTGGGTCCAGGAAGTTGGAGACTGCCCCTGGGAGATTGGAATGTTGAAGTCTCCGGAGCCCTTTGATTACCAAGCTTATCTTCTTCCTGCTGGATCAGTCCATCTGGTCCTTCCCCCTGCCCACCTGCTTCTCACCTTTTGGTCATCCCACTGGCATCTCCTGGGCCAAGGCATATATGCGAGAAGGAGAGAGATAAGAGGAAAGAGGGCAGGAGAACAAAGAAAGTCTAAAATGTATAAAAGGGGCAGGACAGTCTCACTTCTTGGGATATCAGGACACCAGCTATGACCCCCTTCTCCCTCTTGGGAGAAATCCGTGTTACTTACTTTTTAAATAAAACCTACTTTATTACACTTGCCTTGGCACTTTTCTAATATTCAAACTTCAACATTTGAGGAAGCAGAACTTGTCACCAATAACCAGGGGTATCACCCTCACACTGAATGAGGACCGTCTCAACTCCTCCCTCTGCGACCCCATCAAAACTGATCCCATCTAAGATTCATTCCTTCAACCAAGCCTTTCTAATCCCTGGCAAACCAGTTCTACCACCAAGTTAATATGTCCTATCCTTCACCCTCAAGAGATTTGCATATAAGATAATGATTATTAGGAAATGTTAGCTCTTCACCTAAAAGAAAAGAATCTGAAAAGGTACGCCTAATAAGCATTTAGGTGACTATGCAAGAAATAATAAAAACTAAAAGTATGTTATAGTTCACATTTTTGAAAAGAAAAAGAATAGAAACAAACAATGGGAAAGGCAACCCAGCATCTCTTGCTGCAAGTTCAAAATGTATTGATACCATCATTCCATGGAAGCAGTTTTCATTTGGAGAGAAAAGTTAAATAATTGATGCAAATCAAAACTCCAGCCTCCTTCCATACTCGTTGGTACCTACAATCAGATCAAAGATCAACTGCCCATATCTCATCTTAGAATCTGATTGCTTTGGACCAAAGGGGAACTCAACACTCAGTTAGCTCCTTATGTGAAAACTTACTGGGATAAACCTGGGCAATTTTATCCAAGTAAGATACCTATTGGTGCCACCAGACCCATAAGAGAAATTACCAACTTGTCTGCAGGCACATATCCTCACATCTCTTCTGGAACTGAAGCAAAGATTCCCTATGGTCCGAGCAGCACTTGGGTCAGGAGGACACTAGGGGGACTCTGGTTCTCCTTGTGCTTCATGAGCCATGGGCAACACCTGGCAATGCAGGGTAAAACAGCCATTCCCCAGTTTCTACTGGCCAGAATCAGTTCTCTGCATTTGCTCTGGTTCCTGTCAGTGAGCTGACATCTCTATAAGCAGCATGTGTCTTAATTACTGAGCTTGAGTCATCGCTGCACAATCTAATCAATGTCTCCATAAATGACCTGAACAAATGGAAAGTCATAGATTTACAACTAAAACACAATTCTGCTTGGACTGTATATATAGATAGACATAGCCCAAAAGGGGACAAAGGCATCATTTAGACTAGAAAATCTAGTTTGGAAGGGAAGAAAAACAAAATAATTTATTGCCTATAAGTGCCAGATGGAGCATCCACATTCATCACATTTGCTGGAGAAAGAAAGGAAAGAAAGAAAGAAAGAAAGAAAGAGAGGGGGGGGGGGGAGGGGAGGGAGGGGGGGAGAGGGAAGGAGGGAGGGAGGGGGGAGAGGGAGGAAGGGAAGGAAGGAAGGAAGGAAGGAAGGAAGGAAGGAAGGAAGGAAGGAAGGAAGGAAGGAAGGAAGGAAGAGAAAAATGAAAGAAAGAAAGAAAGAAAGAAGGAAAGAAGAAGAAGAAGAAGAAGAAGAAAGAAAGAAAGGAAAGAAGAGAGAAAAGAAAGAAAAAGAAAGAGAGAATGAAAAGAAAGAAAGAAAGAAAAAAGAAAAAAAAGAAAGAAAGAATTAGATACAGATATATCCTGTGATTTGAATAACGGCCTCTGACTCTCTTGTGGCTGTGTTGCACTGAGAACTACCTGTGCAAAGATGGAGGTCAAGATGGCCCAGTCGCTATGGTGACGCTGGCCCCAGCAAACTCCATGCAAAGGCTTAGAGTTATCATTCAAGTCCTTGAGTTCAAGCACCAACACCGGGGAATGGAGAATTCTGAGCAAAACAAGATGACCCTGATGTCTCTCCAGTCCTGCATCCTTCAGATTGCCTACTTTGCTGAAACTTTCCCACAGATAACCCTTTGAAGAAACCTATATAATAAACATGCTGAGCTAGCTCTGGGTCACTGTTTCTCCATCGGAGAACAGTGTCCCACCTAGCCCCACCTTTGTCTGTGTGTGTCTGTTTGTCTTTTCCTCGTCCCCCATCGCCTCTCATCCGGCATCTTCTGAATTAATGGCCATGCCTCAGAGAAAGAGATGAGAGGGCCGTGGCAATATCCCTCAAAAATATTTGTACATATTCCCAACCAAACGGTTAGCATTGAACCTACCAAAAGAAGGTGTGTATTCCTATTGCAAAATAAGTCAAACATTCCCTTCCTCATGGAAACCCCCAATTCCCAAACCTGGCTCCACGGAGCCAGTACCAGTAGGAGATTAAATATTTTGGAAACCCAGGCTTTTATTTTGAAAATATATTATGTTAAATGTCCAGATGCTGATGAACACGTTTTCAAAATGACAGATCTGTTTTTATGGTACTTTATGGGCCTGCTTAAAATACATTATGCCTCCTCCTCTCTCTTCCCTTTAGGTCTCAAGACCACCCCATAACATCCACCAGCACATGCACAGGACCCAGGGGTTTAAGATGAGTGTTCGTCTCTTCCCCAAAGTGTTTTCCACTCGTCTCCCACTTCTGCTCTCAGGAGGCATTATTCTTCAGTGCTGTCATTTATCTCCCCTGTGTAAGCAGCCTAACTGCGTTTAAGTTCATGTGCTGATTGTGAATTTTTTGGTTTGTTTTTTGCTTTTCCACAGGCATCTTACATTCCAGCTGCAGAACACTTCCTGTCTTAATCCTTGAAATGAAGTGAGTGATGTCCTCCCGGGGTCATTTTCCTCCCACATTCTATGAGAGTCTAGAGAGGAGGTGCATCACCTATTGGTTCAGAATTCCACCCCAGCCCTGTTGGGGTGACAGTGAATAAAGACAGGTCCCTTCCAAAGATGGAAAATAAGCACCATGACCCCCCTCCACCAGTTATCCTTTGGGCTTCTCTGAGTTAGCATCCCAGGATCCCCCAGCTAATCCTTGAAGGAACTACTTCTCTGATCCTCGCCCCCTCTCTCACTCCTCCCTACTCTGACCAGTACTAAAAGCATCACTTGGGAGCTTATTGGAAATCTCAGTCACCAAAATCAGCATTTCTGCAAGATCCCAAAGGGAGTCACGTGCACAGCAACATTCTGGGGGATCCCCATGTCAACATGCCTCTTTTGACCACAAATGTCCAAAATGAATGCCACACACCAGATGCAATTTGATCAGGGTGGTGAGCCTCAGACCTCCCAGCCGACCAATCATTGGGAGGCCATAGGGGCAACCAAAGACCTCACTAAATGTCCCACTCCAGTGTCCCCCCCTCAGAAAGCCTTCCTGGACTTTGTTGGGCTTAGTGGAAGCCCTGCTCAGAGCTCGTGGCACACACTTCCCTTGCCCTCACTCCACACACCCCTGTCTCTATTTCCCGGTTCTGGGTCATGCTTCTGCAAGGGCTGCTGGAGCCCCCCTTAACTGCCAGGATGTAGGGATTGCTTCATACAGCGTCATGACTGTTGCCTGTCTGTGTTCATCTCCCCGCTTCCAGCCACACCAAAGTGTTCTGCTTATCCAGGTGATCTGTACTACTGACATAAGCTTCCAGATAAACCCTTCTCTAAATACGATTCAAAGCCTCAAGAGAAATCCTCATTGTTATGAACAATTAGCTTCCACTCTATACTTCAATAGTACATCAATTTAAATATGATCTTGTGATTTGTTTCACTTCTGAACAGAAGATGGCAGCAGAGTATATGCCAAACATCAAACTGCCTTAAAAGGACCTGGGTAAAGCTTGGTATTTTTGCTAATTTCTTACTTGATCCTTCACGGTTCTTTTAACCTGTTCCCTCCAAGGTTCATTTTCAACTGGTCACAAGGACAGAAACCAAATCTTGGAAACCAAATCACATTAAAGTGCCAGTACCTGAAATCAATTTATATTATAGCAGTAAAAGAGAGTGTCGTCAAAAAAATGGCTGAAAAAAAATCAGTAGGGGTAAGGTCTTCCCAGGGACCTGTCACATCATGAGCCTATGACGTGACTCAGGGACTTACATACCACATCATCTTTTTTCTATGAATTAACATCTCATATGCGTTCAGCAAATATTAATTCAATGCCTAGCATGTGCCAGGTACTGCTGTAGATATTAAGAATAGAGCAGTGAATGAAACAGATAAAGTTCTTGCTCTTAGGATGCCCCCTTTCTACTTACAAACAGTATTTAACTAAATTGGTGATGTCAGGCAGTGGTGAGTATTAAGAAAAAGTGGGATAAAGGCTATGTGGTTATTTATGTTTAAATAAGATTTAAAATCCAGTGCCTTAGACATGCAAGGTACATTTTAAATGTTCATGATGTTATCAGACACTGGATTTCAGCAATAACATGAAATAAACAGAGGACACTTCCATCATTACTGGACCAGGTAGGCATAGGCAGTGGTGGGGGTTGGAATTTTAAACAGGGTGGCTTAAGGAAGGACCCCCTAAGGAAGCGACATTTGAAAGAAGTTGGGGTGAGCCATATTAAGATCGGAGGAGTGAGTTTTCAGGTGAAGGAAACATCAAGTGCAAAGGCCCAAGGGTATGTGCAGCACAGTATAGGAACAGCCAGCGGGATGGAGCAGAGCAAATGAAGAGAATCTATAAAAGGAAGACTGGGGCCACACTACGCAGGACGTTCTAGATCATGGGAATGAACTTGACTTTCACTCCCTTTGGCAGGACGCCAGAGGCAGCTCTGAGCATATCAGTTACCATGAACCCAGCTGGTTCAGAGATGGCTAGTCCCACTGAGGAAGACATGGACAATGAACTGTGGGTGCTTCTGGGTCAAGTCTGCTAACCTCACATTTTACAGCACATTTTAGGTCACCAACAAGTTGTCTGATTGGATGAGAATCTCAAACTCAATGTCAGAAACATCACTCTGACCCTGCTCTCCTCTCCCAGAATTCCCCTGAGAACAATCATCACAGGAAGATAGTCATATCTCAACTTAAAAAGACACAACCTTCATTTTCTCTACATCCCCCTTATCCCATTTCTATAATCTCCTTCACACACACACACACACACACACACACACACACACACACATACACACACACACAGAACAGGTGTATATACACACAACCTACAGTTTCCCACATTCCATTCTGTCCCTTCAGATGACCACTTCTCTCTACCCACCTCTGTGCCCCAAGACCAAGCCACCGTCACCTTGTGCTAGAGCCCAGCAAGGAGCCCACCCCAGCTATGGCAGAGGGCTCCTCACCCCTTACCCTCACATAACCTGGAACTATGGGACTTTTGGAAGGAGATAAAATGGAAATAGGGGTTTCATGTTCATGCCATCGGGCAAGTCGATCTCAGACCTCAGAAGCTTGTAGAAGAGATTTACTGAGCTGCTTCAGAATAAGGGCATATTTAAGAAACTTAATCTTGGATCCTCAGATGGCTCACAAGAGTACACTCTCTTAGGTAAAAACTCACACAAACACGGGCATTAAGAGAATAACAAGGAGGCCTGGGGTTGTAGCTCAATGGTAGAGTGCTTGCCTCACTGGGTTCGATCCTCAGTACCACATAAAAATAAATATATAAAAAGATATTGTGTGTCCATTTACAACTAAAAATATTTTAAAAAAGAGAATAAGGGTCAGAGAAGGAGCTCAGAATGTACATAATTAAAATGATCTGTGAAATAAAGGAGGATATAAGAGAGAAAATGCAGGCAACAAAAGACCACTTCAATAAAGAAATAAGAGAGCAAATGCAGGTAGCAAAAGATTGTCTCAATAAAGAGATAGAGATTTTGAAAAAAAAAAAAAAAAAAAGAACTCCTTGAAATGAAGGAAACAACAACCCAAATTAAAACCTCAGTAGAAAGCATCACCAACAGACTAGATCACTTAAGGAAATAAAGACAAAATATATACTCTTGAAAATAAAGTTGACCACACAGAAGAGATGGTAAGAAACCATGAACAGAGCTTCCAAGAATTATGAGATAATATGAAAAGACCAAATTTATTATTATTGGGATGGGGGATGGCACAGAGGTACAAACAAAAGGAATGTACAATCTTTTCATTAAGATAATATCAGAAAATTTCCCAAACCTAAAAAATGAAATGGAAAATCAAATACAAGAAGCTTACAGGACACCAAATGTACAAAATTACAACAGAACCACACCAATGCACATAATAATGAAAATGTCTAGCATACAAAATGAGAATAGAATTTTAAAGACCACAAGAGAAAAGTATCAGATTACATATACAGGGAAACCAATACGTATATCAGCAGACTTCTTAGCCTAGACCCTAAAAGCTAGAAGGGCCTGGAACAACATATTTTAAGCTCTGAAAGAAAATGGATGCCAACCAAGCAAAACTAAGCTTCAGCAAAACTACATCCAGCAAAACTAAGCTTCAGATTTGATGACCTTCCATGATAAAGAAAAGTTAAAAGAATTTACAAATAGAAAACCTGTACTACAGAACATTCTCAGCAAAATATTCCATGAGGAGGAAGTGAACGACAACAATGAAAGTCAGCAAAGGGAGGAACTACACTAAAGGAAAAACCAATCAAGGAGAAACCAAGTCAAGTTAAAAACCAAAAATAAAACCAAGTGACCGGGAATACAAATCATATCTCAATAATAACCCTGAATGTTAATGGCCTAAATTCATCAATCAAAAGACACAGACTGACAGACTGAAATGAAAAACAACAACAAAAAAAGACCCAAAAACAATATGCTGCCTATAAGAGACTCATCTCACAGAAACACACATCCACAGACTGAAGGTGAAAGGATGGGAAAAAAAACCATATCACTCACATGGACTGCATAAACAAGCAGGGGTTTAATCTTCATATCAGAAAAAGTGGACTTCAAGCCAAAGTTAGTCAGAAGGGATAAAGAAGACATTCCATACATCAACAAGACATAATAATCATAAATATTTATGCCCTAAACAATGGAGCATCTATTTACATCAAACAAACCCTTCTCAATTTCAAGAATCAAATAGTCCACAACAAAATAATACTGGGTGACTTTAACACACTTCTCTCACCACTGGATAGATGTTCCAAACAAAAACTGAACAAAGAAAGTATAGAACTCAATAATACAATCAATAATTAGACTTAAAAGACATATATAGAATATTCCATCCATCAATGAGCACACACACTTTTTTCTCAGCAGCACATGGATCTTTCTCTAAAATAGACCATATGTTATGCCACAAAGCAACTCTCAGCAAATACAAAAAAATATACTACCTTGCATTCTATCAGATCATAATGGAATGAAATTAGAAATCCACAATAAAATAAAAAATAGAAACTACTCTAACACATGGAGACTAAATAATACATTTTGAATGATGCATGGATAGCAGAAGACATCAAGGAGGAGATAAAAAAAATTCTTAGAGATAAATGGGAACAATGATATAACATATCAAAATCTCTGGGACACTATAAAAGCAGTACTAAGGGGAAAGTTCATTGCATTGAGTTCATTCATTAAAAGAATAAAATGTCAACAAATAAATTACCTATCATTACATTTCAAAGCCCTAGAAAAAGAACAGATCAACACCAAAAGTAGAAAACATGAAATAATTAAAATCAGAGCTGAAATCAATGAAATTGGAACAAAAGAAGCAATTGAAAAAATTGACCAAACAAAAAGTTGGTTCTTTGAAAAAATAAATAAAATTGATAAACTCTTAGCTAACAAAGAGAAGAAAAGAAAAAACTCAAATTATTGAAATTCGTGAAGAAAAAGGAAATATCACGACAGACACTATTGAGATACAGAAGATAATTAGACACTATTTTTGGAAATTAATATTCCAAAAAAATAGAAAATCTCAAAGACATCAACAAATTCTTAGAGACATATGATCTACCCAAACTGAATCAGGAGGACATACATAATTTAAACAGATTGATTACAAGCAATGAAATAGAAGACACCAACAAAAGCCTACCAACCAAAGATCTCCCATGTTCATGGATAGGAAGAATTAATATTGTCAAAATGGCCATACTACCAAAAGTGCTATATAGATTCAATGCAATTCCAATTAAAATCCCAATGATGTACCTTACAGAAATAGAGCAAGCAATTATGAAATTCATCTGGGAGAATAAGAAACCCAGAATAGCTAAAGCAATCCTCAGTAGAAAGAGCGAACCAGGGGGTATCGCAATACCAGATCTTCAACTCTATTGCAAAGCAATAGTAATAAAAACGGCATGGTATTGGTACCAAAATAGACAGGTAGATCAATGGTACAGAATAGAGATCATGGACACTAACCCAAATAAATACAATTTTCTCACTAGACAAAGGTGCCAAAAATATGCAATGGAGAAAAGATAGCCTCTTCAACAAATGGTGCTGGGAAAACTGGAAAACCATATGCAACAGAGTGAAATTAAACTCCTATCTCTCACCCTGCACAAAACTCAACTCACAATGGATCAAGGACCTCAGAATCAGACCAGAGACCCTGCATCTTATAGAAGAAAAAGTAGGTCCAAACCTTCAACGTGTTGGCTTAGGATCAGACTTCCTTAACAGGACTCCCATAGCACAAGAAATAAAAGCAAGAATCAACATCTGGAATAGATTCAAACTAAATAGCTTTCTCTCAGCAAACTATCAGTAATGTGAAGAGAGAGCCTACAGAGTGGGAGGATATCTTTGCCACTCATACTTCAGATAGAGCGCTAATATCCAGAATCTATAAAGAACTCAAAAAACTCTACACCAAGAATACAAATAATCCAATCAACAAATGGGCTAAGGAAATGAACAGACACTTCACGGAAGAAGACGTAGAAGCAATCAACAGATATATGAAAAAATGTTCAACATCTCTAGTAATAAGAGAAATGCAAATCAAAACTACCCTAAGATTTCATCTCACCCCAATTAGAATGGCGATTATCAAGAACATAAGCAACAATAGGTGTTGGTGAGGATGTGGGGAAAAAGGTACATTCATACATTGCTGGTGGGTTGCAAATTAGTGCAGCCACTCTGGAAAGCAGTATGGAGATTCCTCAGAAAGCTTGGAATGGAACCACCATTTGACCCAGCTATCCCACTCCTTGGCCTATACCCAAAGGACTTAAAATCAGCATACTACAGAGATACAGCCACATCAACGTTCATAGCTGCTCAATTCACCATAGCCAGATTGTGGAACCAACCTAGATGCCCTTCAGTTGATGAATGGATAAAGAAACGGTGGCATATATATATACAATGGAATATTACTCCGCCATAAAGAATGATAAAATTATGGCATTTGCAGGCAAATGGATGAAATTGGAGGATATCATGCTAAGTGAGATAAGCCAATCTCAAAAAACTAAAGGACGAATGATCTCGCTGATAAGCGGATGAGGACATATAGTGGGGGGTAGGAGGGGTTAGCGTTAGGGCTAGGGTTAGGTTTAGGGTTAGGGATAAGGAGGGTAGTAAGAATGGAGGAAAGAAGGACTGTATAGAGGGAAAAGAGGGGTGGGAGGGGTGGGGGGGAGAATGAATCAAACAACATTGCTCTATGTAAATTTATGATTTTTAATAAAAACATGGGGAAAAAAAAGCCTACCAACCAAGAAAAGCCCAGTACCAGATGGATTCTCATCCAAGTTCTACAAGACTTTCAAAGAACTAATATCAATATTCATCAAATTATTCCATGAAATAGAATAGGAGAGAACCCTTCCAAACTCATTCTATGAAGCTAGTATCACCCTGATACCAAAATAAGACAGACCCATCAAGGAAAGAAAACTTCAGACCAATATCACTGATGAACAATAGATGTAAAAATTCTTAACAAAATTCTGGCAAATCACATACAAAAACATAATAAAAAGATATTGCACCATGACCAAGTGGGGTTCATCCCAGGGATGCAAGATTGGTTCAACATCCAAACATCAATAAATGTAGTTCAATACATTAATAGACTTAATGATAAGAATCATATGATCATCTCAATAGATGCAGAAAAAGCATTTGATAAAATACAGCACCCCTTCACATTCAAAACACTAGAAAAAATAGGGATAGTAGGAATATACCTCAACATTGTAAAAGCTATCTATACTAAGCCCAAGGCCAACATCATTCTAAATGGTGAAAAATTAAAAGCAATCCCTTTAAAAACTGGAATAAGACAGGGATGCCCTCTTTTACCACTTCTATTCAATGTAGTCCTTGAAACTCTAGCCAGAGCAATTAGACAGACCAAAGAAATTAAAGGAATATGAATAGGAAAAGAAGAACTCAAACTATCCCTATTTGCCAATGACATGATTCTATATTTAAAGGATCCAAAAAATTCCACCAGAAAACTTCTAGAACTCACAAATGAATTCAGTAAAGTAGGATACAAAATCAATACGCATCAATCTAATGCCTTTCTACACATCAGTGATGAATGAGAAATTAGGAAAACTACCCCATTTACGATAGCCTCAAAAAAGGGGGGGGGGGGGGCTGGGGATGTAGCTCAGTTGGTAGAGTGCTTGCCTCGCATGCACAAGGCCCTAGGTTCAATTCCCAGCACCCTCTCCTCTCAAAAAAAAAAAAAAAAAAAAAAAAAAAAAACTTGGGAATTAATCTAAGAAAAGGGGTGAAAGACCCCTACAATAAAAACTACAGAACACTAAAGAAAGAAATTAAAGAAGACCTTAGGATGGAAAGATCTCCCGTGTTCTTGGATAGGTAAAATGAATACTGTCAAAATGGCCATACTACCAAACATGTTATACAGATTCAATGCAATTCCAATTAAGATCCCAATATCTTTCCTCATAGAAATAGATAAAGCAATGATTAAATTCATTTGGAAAAATAAGAGACCCAAAATAGCCAAAGTAATTCTTAGTAAGAAGAGTGATACAGGAGGCATCTCAATACCAGCCCTTAAACTACACTACAAAGCAATAGTAACAAAAACAGCATGGTATTGGCACCAAAATAGAAAGTATACCAATGGTACAGAATAGAGGACACAGAGACAAACCCACATAAATACAGTTATCTCATACTAGACAAAAGGTGCCAAAAACATACAATGGAAAAAAGATAGCCTCTTCAACAAATGGTGCTGGGAAAACTGGAAATCCATATGCAATGAAATGAAACTAAACCCCTATCTCTCACCCTGCACAAAACTCAGCTCAGAGTAGATCAAGAACCTAGGAATTAGACCACAGACCCTGGGCCTAATAGAAGAAAAAGTAGGCCCAAATCTTCATCATGTCGGTTTAGGACCTAACTTCCTTAACAAGACTCCTAAAACCTAAGAAGGAAAATCAAGAATCAATAAATGGGATGGATTCAGAGTTTGGGGTTGTGGTTCAGTGGTAGAGCACTTGCCTGGCATGTATGAGGCACTGAATTCAATCCTCAGCACCACATAAAAATAAATAAAATAAAGATATTGTGTCCACCTACAACTAAAAATAATATTTTTTTAAAAAGGAATGGATATAAACTAAAAAGCTTTTTCTCAGCAAAGGAAACAATCAATAATGTGGAGAGAGAGCCTATAGAGTGGGAGAAAATCTTTATCACACGCACTTCAGATAAAGAACTACTTTCTAGGATTTATAAAGAACTCAAAAACCCTAACACCAAAAATACAAATAACCCAATCAATAAATGGGCTAAGGAACTGAGCAGACATTTCAAAGAAGAAAATATACAATTGATCAACAAATATATGAAAAAATGTTGAACATCTCTAGTAATTAGAGAAATACAAATCAAAACTCTAAGATTTCATCTCACTCCAGTCAGAATGGCAATTATCAAGAACACAAGCAACAATAAGCGTTAACGAGGACATAGGGAAAAAGGGACATTCATACATTGCTGGTGGGAATGCAAATTGGTGCAATCACTCTGGAAACCAGTATGGGATTCCTTAGAAAACTTGGAATGGAACCACTGTTTGACCCAGCTATCCCACTCCTTTGTCAATACCCAAAGGACTTAAAATCAGCATACTACAGTGACACAGTCACATCAATGTTTATAGCAGCTCAATTTACAATAGCTAAACTGTGGAACCAACCTAGATGCCCTTCAACAGATGAATGGGTAAAGAAACTGTGGAATATATACACAATGGAATATTACTCAGCTTTAAAGTAGAATAAAATTATGGCATTTGCAGATAAATGGATGAAGCTGGAGAATATCATGCTAAGTGAAATAAGCCAATCCTAAAAACCCAAAGGCCAAATGTTTTCTCTGATAATTGAATGCTGATCCATAATTGGGGTGGCAGGGCAAGGAAAGATTGGAGGAACTTTGAATTGGGCAGAGGGGAGTGAGGGAGGGGAGGGGGCAAGGAGGTAGGAAAGATGGTGGAATGAGACAGACTTTATTACCCTGTGTACGTGTATGATTGCACGAATGGTGTGACTCTACATGGTGTACAACCAGAAAAATGAAAAGATGTGCTCCATTTGTGTACAATGAATTGAAATGCATTCTGCTGTCACATATAACTAATTATAACTAATAAAAAAATTTTTTTAAAGAGAACAATAAGGGATTGGTGTTATTAATCTTAACTAAATAACCTGAACTAAAGGCCTGTATCATTGTGTTTTTCTTTAGTGATTTCATGTTATTGTTGAAATTCATGTTTTCTGATTTTATTAAGAGTAGCCTAAAAAGATATGTTTCATGGCTATTTTCAATTTTTAATTAATGTGATCTGTATATAAAAATATCCATGAATACTTAGGCCATTGACGAGAAGACAAGGACACCTCTGTCATACAAGCTAAGGGGAAAGGAGATTGAAACTAAAGCTGGTAGAAGTTTTGCTGATCAGGGAGAATTGTGCATTATTGAACCAATAGCGGCAAGGATCACTGAGTCCTTCTTGTGTATCACAGTAGAAGCAGATAAAGAATGCAGGGAGGGAGTTGAGATCAACAAATTGATTGAGTAGGTCTACCTTGGAGGGAGAATGGACGAGGAGTATAGCGGACTATTTTCCATCCTTCTAGGTTTTCCTTGCCCCTGGGGACAGCAGTTAGTGCCCTATCCTGTCCATACTCAGCAGATGAACATCTAGATGAGTCCATTCTTCCTAAAAGCAATAAGAGGCCAGCAAGAGGGTACCACTGTTTTCCTCAGCCAAGCCGTGATCTGTCCCCATCACCCTGCCACCCCTTCTCCTGGATTCTGATGGTCTTCCAGCACTCCGGAGCTGCAGCAGCTGGGCTGGAGTCAGGGGTATGAGTTAGGGAAATGAACACTCTGCAGGTCAGTTAAGGGGCAGGCTTGCCCACCCTTCTCATACCTTTCAGTCCTGTTTCCAGAGTAAGAGCCTGCCCTCTCTTGCCCTTGTTCTGGAAGGGATTTTCTTAAATGACTCTGCTCATGTCTGGCACTGCTTTGATCCCTCCCCGCATCCACTCACCCAGTTTTCTTTGCTGGATATGATATCTCAGCCACTGGCTATGAATGACCTGGCCTGTGCATTTCCTGTCCTGTGTGAACCGGTCTGATCAGCATCACTTAAGCTTCTGTTTGCCTCCTCCCCTTCTTCCCCAGGGCCCAGCCAACACCACCAAGCAGATTCTAACCTCTTTGGGGAACACACTGGCAGAAGCAGCAATTAACACAGATATTTCTGCAAGCTGGAAAATCTCATAATTAAAATTTCTTTCGTGAGACCCCAGGAGTCCAAATAACCCGAAGGGAAGAGGAACACTAGCATCTTATCAGAAATGTGATCCTAGGTAGAAACAGATAAACTTGGTAAGACAGGCCTGAAATTTTACTCTCGGGCCTAATTATCAGACATCGATATTTCTGTTGATTAAAACAACATGGTAAGCTGGCTATCTTCATGAAGATCTCTTATCACATTCAGAAAACCTCTAACAAGCAACAGTTAACCATTGACCGTATAATCAAAAGTTAGTTCTCACATAATCACTTTCCCAAGCTTAGCAAAGACAGGTCTCAATAGAGACAGCAGCCACACATTAAATTAAGAAAGGGTTTGGTGAGATGAATGTATAAAGAAAATGTGTACACAATAGAGTTTTACTCGTCCATAAAGAAAAATGAAATTATGACTTTCACAGGAAAATGGATGGAACTTGAGAACATTATGTTAGCAAAATAAGCCAAACTCAGAAGGTCAAGGGTCATTTGTTTTCTCTCATATGTGGAAACTAGAGAGGAAAAAGGAAAAGAAAGGTGTGGGGGGGTAGGGATTTCATGAAAATCAAAGGGAGATGAGCAGAGGAAAAGGACCAAGGGGGTGGACTGTGGGGAGGGAGGGAGAGTGCTAGGGAGTGATACTGGCCAATTTATATTCTTATTTGTGTGCATGTACAAATATGTAACAACAAATCTCACCAATATATACAACTATAATGCACCAATAAAAATGTATAAAGAGAAAAAAATTTTTTAAAGAATTCATTGAGGGGCTGGGGTTGTAGCTCAGTGGTAGAGCACTTGCCTAGCACATGTGAGGCACTGGGTTTGATTCTCAGCACTGAACATAAATAAATAAAAATAAATGTCCATCAACAACTAAAAAAATTTTTCAAAAACAATTCCTTGAATACAAATCAAAGCAAATGAAGAACCTGAACTGATATACAGTAACCACCACAGCAATATATATTAATATTCCATCTTTTTAAAAACATTTTATATGTTTTTAATTTGTTCTAATATTTCATCTTAGAATAAAAACAAGTTTGCAATGTCATTATTATATCAGCAAGCTTAGGGAGGACATCTTTCTAAACACAGACAATGAGCCAATTGTCAAAGTCAACATTATCTTCATCTGTCTGAAAAATCAGAAAGCACTGACATCAGATAACATTTAGACTCCTGATCACAATATCTTGAACTTCACTCACCCAGAAAAAGGACAAACATGTTTTATTTCAATAAATGCAAGCTGACACATTACCCACAGGAGCCCAAATAATTAACCCTTCCTTCAAAAGATGGCTCAAATATGTAGCTTTCTGCAGTTTCTGAAGCCATACCATCACCCATACAGAAATTTATTAAAAAAAAAAAAAACTGTAGACCTTCTTCAAAATTAGAAAAGAGAAAAAGGTCTAAATATCAATGAAGATAAAAAACAATCAATAACTCATATTTTGAACTAAAAAATAATAGCTACTCTGCAGTTGCAATTCCCCTTTCCCTGTTTCTCTCTCTCTCTCTCTCTCTCTCTCTCTCTCTCTCTCTCACACACACACACACACACACACACACACACACACCATTTCCCCAAACGACTAAAAGCACACAGGTACTGACATTGAAGTCCATAAAGAATTGCCAAAAGACTTCAGAGGCAATCAGCTTGTCCTTACTAAACATATTCCTTACAGTGTCTCTACTTCTTCGAGTGAACTTTTCCATCATTCTACACTCCATGCCATTTAAAATTGCTGGCAAAAGTCCCTTCACACAAGTGAGAGCCTTGATTGCCCAAGAGATGAGCAAAGCAACAGATGGGTTCCAGGAGCTTGTTAGAAAATACAAGCTAAGCTAATTGTCCCCACAAGAAAACAGTCCTATAGAGCAGAGGATCTTGTTCCACACATTTGAGAACTTGTGTAACTGTGATAATGCTTTAGGAGGTGCATGTCCAAAATGTTCAGCTCATGGGACCCACTCAAGCCTCTAATCAGTCCCTCCTGCTTAAACAATTTGGTGAAAACAGAAGAGTCATTTGTTCAAAACAGACACTGACACACACACACACACACACACACACACACACACACACCTATTGCAATTCCAAATGTCATAATCAACAGTTCACAACACATCATACATGGAAAATATTTGACCTCAGACACAAAAGACAGAAATAATTTAAACATGAGTGAAAGAAGGACAAGGGCATCTAATTAATGCAAAACAATATCTTTTTTTCCTGAGAGGGTGTTATTTGAACGTAATTCAGACCACTCAGGTGACCAGCCAAATTACTTCTGCAATTTCAAAAACTGGGCATAAACAAGGTTGTCTGATTTCGTGGTCAACATAGACCTCGTTTTGCCAAATAATTAGCATGATGTACTCTGCGTTTCAGTCTGCTTGCAGAAGCAGTTTAAGAGTGGTTAATGTACTGGAGTAATGTTTTCAGAACTGATCTATAGCCATGACAATTCAGGGAAACCAGCTACATCCCTTTCTCCCTGCAAAATACAGCTCACTGAAATCATTTTGTCTCCATTTGCTATTGCTATGTCTGCAGCAATGTGGCTTTGAGTGCTTACTGTGATAGCCAGCTTGATATCAGAGTTGTTTCCAATGTGATGATAATAATAGCAGCTGCCACTGGTGAACTGCCGGCTATCTCCCGCAGTCTGCTGTGGTCTTTATTCATCCATCCAACCTGTGTTTACATATTAAATCTCTACCGTGCGACAGGACTGTTCTAGGTTTCAGGGTATAGTCTGAATAAAACAGAGCCTCTGTTGTCATGGAACTTTCTTCCCAGTAAGAGAAGGAAGACAGGAAAGTGAAGAATGTTTCAGGTGGTGGTCAGGGCTATGGAGAAGACAGTGGGAAACAGGGAGGTCAGTGGAGTAGGGCAAAGGATCGGGGAAGGAGGACGGGAAGGAAAGGGAAGTTATTGGGGAAGGAGGGTGATCAAATTACATGCATGTAGGAATGTGGCATAATGGATCCCACTATTACATATAGTTAACATACACCAATACAAATTAAAGGAAAAGAAAAGGAAGAAATAAAAAATTTTAAATTAAAATAAAAAAGTGGAATACAGACTCCAGATGGTGACAGTGTGAGGCTGCTGTCCTGACAAAGACGTCCAGGAATACACTTATGGTCAGACCCGTGGGGTTTATCAACTCACAGCAAAAGGGAGAATGCTGGCATCTCAGCAAGAGGGTGTCCAAAGGCCTTCTCATGAGGTTTGGGCTGTGTTACATGATTTGGGGGAGAGTTGAAAAAAGCAAGGGGTTTGCTCTGGATAGTGTCAGGAAATAGGAGTCCTTCCAGGGTGGAATACCTTTGTAATTCCCATTTGGAGGTGGGAGGAATGAGGCAAGGCAATTTCTGATCATAGTCAATGGCGGATACATGGCCATATTTGTTATTATCTGCATGCGTACATTATTATAAAGGAGTCTGGTTTTTGTCTTGATACATCATGGTCACAGGGTGGCCCTATCAGAGGTTGGTGCTCTATAAAACTATATGTGTTCAACAGTAGAACACCACAGTTGAGCTGGGAATACCAGGCTAGCTCCCTGCAGTCAAGGGCTGCTCCTCTTTCCTATGCTTCATCTGTACTCCCTATTGTGCTATTGTTATTTTTCTCTTAAAAATGAGTAAACTGAGGCTCAGAGAGGTAAAGGGCTTATCCTGAAGTGAGTAACTAAGAAAGCCAGGGTTCAAACCCAGGATATCTGATTTCAGGGTCAGCCCCTTACCATTCCACACACAGACACCTGCAAACTATCATCCCTTTAGAATTCCCTGGCAAAATAGTATCCTCAAAAGGGCCATAGGGAGGGTCTCAGTGGAAAGTCAGTCAATGGTAGGCACCAAGCCTAGGCAGAAACTGCCATCCATGGACACCCCAGTACCTGGGCCAGAGGATGTGCAAAAGATCAAGAAATTAAGTCTGCCTGGTGACCATCCAAGCAAATTTTTTTTTCTCCCGAGGAAACAGTTTTCATTTATTTAAATGGCAAGGTTTATTTTTCAGTAATTTCATCAAAACCAATTTATCTCAGCAACCTACAAAATCTAACTACAGTTGAAAAAATTAGAACAAGTATGCTAAAATAACATAAAGGTAATGTCCTAGTATGTAAAGGTAATAGGATATGAAGCAATTAATATTTATTTTATCCCATTAAAAAAAAAAAAAAAAAACTACCCCACAGTAGCAAAAATGAGGCTTACCAGGAGATTTTCCGGCTTGAGATCCCGGTGGACGATGTTCTTGTCATGCAGGTGGACCAGGGCTTTACATAAGTCCATGATCATGAGGGCAGCCTCAGGCTCCGGAAACTTCACACTTTCTATGATGGCATCAAAAAGGTCCCCTCCCTGCACATACTCCATGATCAGGTAGATTTCTGTTTCCGTTTCATATACCTCGTGCAATTTCACTATGTTGGGGTGAGAGAGGCTCTGGATGATTAAGATCTCGCTGTCAACTATGTCCTCCTTACCCTTGAGTTTGGACTTGTCGATGATCTTCATGGCGTAGGCCTGCCTGGTCTCCCGGTGCCTGCACTCCTTCACCACGGCAAAATTCCCATCCCCGATGACCCGGCCCATCTCATAGTGCTTCTCCACATTTGCTGAGATGATGCCCGCAGGCCGCAGCTTCCGGTTGCTGGGCCTTTCTGGCTTGTTCTCTTCTGGCCTTGTCTTGGGCTCTTTCTCTACCCTAGCAGGGGTGTCATCTCTGAGAGCCACCTTTCTCCCTCCTGATGTACCTGGCTTCTTCTCCTTCTCTGCCTCCTTCTCCTCCTCTCGGGTCCTGGGGAGCTTCTCAAGGTCAGCCTGGGGCTCTCTCAGGAGCCAGCCACCATGCTTGCTCCTGCAAACATGCTTGGCATCTTTCTTCACATCTCTCTGCCCCTCCTCTGTGGCTGGTGCACTCTCCACCCCGTCCTTCTTGGCCTTAGTGGCTCCCTGATGGTGGCTTTCCTGATCCTCTGGGTCTCTGTCTACTTTCTTGTCCGTGCTCTTGCTGGGTCTCCTCAGCTCTTGAGTGGGATTCCTGGGGCTGTTCCTGTGGCTGTCTCCTTTCCACCCTTCCTCCCCGCCTGCAGGGTTCGCCTCTGGAGACCTCCTGCAGCTTCTCGTCCTCACCAGCTTGTCCACGTCGTACCTTTGGCACTTGCCCATGTCCAGCTCGCTGGCCCCCAGGGAGAGCCTCTCCCTCTGCAGGCTCTGCTGGAGCTCCCTCTCTCGCTTGCACTTCTCACATCTGATAATCTCCCCTGAGGTCTTTTCGATCTCCACCCCCAGGTGCTTCTCTCCACTTGCATGCCTTTCTTCCAGAGCAGTTTCCCTGGGCGGCTTGCCACCTGCTTCAGGCTCCCGTCTTCCCCCCACCCACTTCTTCTGGGCCCTCACCTTGTCCTCCAGCACCGGCTCCTGGGGGGACTTCCCCTGATGCCCAATGGCTGCCTTGCTCCCGGCAGCCTCACCGCTGCGCCCCGTCTCCCCACAGTGATGACCTCCTTTCAGAGTCTTGCCATAGAGTCTGCTTCTCAGCCTTGGAGAAGGGACGCGGCTGTGCTGGGTCAATGTCAGAGCCCGGTTTCTGTTAGGATACAGTTCTTCTACAGCCACCTGAATGCTCTTCAAGGTCAATGGTTCTTTGCCCATGGCTATGAAAGCATCCCCTTCCCTGAAGAAATCAGAGACACTCCTGATTTCCCTGCCCTTCAGGTTAAAGAGCTTCCTCACACGATCATTCTTCCACCTGGGAAAGCCCAAGGCTTCTGAGATGTCTGCTATGAGCTGCTCGAACGTCTGCACCGACCGCCTGTTAAGGAGCAGGGTGACCTTGCGGAGGGGCTGCCCGCCCAGCTTCACTACGGTCACCACCCTGGGCTTCAGTGGGCTGTTCTCAGCCTGGACGGAGTGAAGGCCATTCTGGGGACTGAACATGGGCATGACAGAGCCACGTGGCCCCAGGAATGGTTTCTCCAGGTTCCCTCGGCCAGGAGGCAGCCAGGTGCCCTGCAGCCTTCGCTCTGTGATTTTAGAGCTTAAATATTTCAGAGAATGGTCACATAGGCCTCGATGTCCTGCAACAGAAAAAGGACAACAGCACATCAGTCTATGTACGTTCAAAGAGCGCTCAGGCTCCACCGGACCGTACTAAGGATTCTTATTCTACTAAGTGTGGTCTCTGGGAATCTGCTTGAAATCATGGAGTCCTTATACCTTAGGTCTTGTCCCCAGTCTCCTCTATGAGACACCAGCAATGCAGAACGGAGTTAGCACTGGGCTGAGGCTACGCCTGCAGCCTCTCAGGGACCCACTCCCCAGACCAATCAAACGTTGGGGGCCTCTAGCGGCATGGGCTGGCTCTGCACATGCAACCCCATCTTCTCCAAAGTAAATGGGCTTCAAGGACCTACAACTGAGATGAGAGGTCCAATGTTCACTGCCTAGGAAGCAACAGGAAGCCAGAACATCCTGGAACATTATGGTGTGCAGATTCACCCACCTCTTTACCAACAACAACTTTCCCAGCTAGATTTTCAATTTAATTAGCTAAGGCAATAGGGGAAGAGGTTATGATCACAGGGTTTGAGACAGACCCAGATTTTAATCCTGAAGTGGCCATTGACTACTATGTGAACCTGGACAAATTATTTTTGTTTCAGATGTTTCATCCATAAAGTAGGAATGATAACACCTTCCTCCCAGGATTTTGTGAAGAGTAAGTAAGAAAATGATTATAGTTCCCTAAACACAGTGCTTGACACCCAGTGAGGACACAGTAATTGCCAGTTATCAAGACTTTTCTTATAATCTTAATATCTATTTTGTATTATAATTTCATTTAATTAGTGACATTACTGATAAAGTAAAAGTCTATGGTGCACAGCCTTGCCTGACATCATGAGAAATGCTAGATGTGCCATGATGTGGTGGGTATTTCTTACTCTAATTGGGATGCTCTTGCATTAGACATTGGCAAAATGAAATTAAAAGAGGTTTCAAACTAAGTATAGAAACTTCCTCCTCCAGATGGTTTTTTTCCTCCACTTACTAAAATAAAGAAAGGAGTTAGGTGTGTAGCTCAATGGTAGAACACATGCTTTAGCATGTGCAAGACCCTGGGTTTGATCTCCAGCACTGGAAAGAGAGAGAGAAAGACAGAGAGAGAGAAAAGGTGGGGGTGGGAACCAAAGTCTCATAAATGTTCAGAGCTTAGATAATGAGAATATATAAGAATAAAATAAGACTTTGAATTTCCTGATCAACTGTACCCAGCTGAGGTAAAATAATTTCCCCAATTTCTATGCTGGTCTGACAAAAAATCAGAAAATAGAATCTGTAATTCCATTAAACCTTGAGGGTTGGCTGAGAATTGTTAAAGTTACCCCACAGGATTCATATGTCACACCCTATACATAGGAATCTGCCATGCATATTTCCTTAAGAAAGAAGTTAAAAGTAATTATTTATAAGTGTATCTGGATCAACTATAGCAGAAACTCCAGTTGTGCCAGGAGGGGCAGTTTGGCCCAGCATTTCCACACAGAATGTTTTTTTGTTTTTTAATTATAACATACAATCTGTTCTGAGATGATTTCCATCTAGACACAGGTGTCAGATCAGATGACAAGATAGCGGCTGGTACTGATCTTCCCACATGCCACAAATTTATGAGCTTAACAATCACATTTACAGTTAAAGGATTTATTTATGGGCATCTGTTATCCTTTTTCTTCTCACAATCCTTCAAATGGCTCTGCCTCCCTCTGTCAGGGACCGTTGGTGAAGAAAGAGAGACAGAAATCTGCAGCACTGATAACTAGTTTGCATTTCCTGCACTGGGGAACAGAAAGAAGGTGACCCTCAAATGCTTGTAAGCAAAGGGTTGGGGTTCTCACTCATTTGGCTTGTGGTGCTTCACAAGGAGTAGGATCCTGGACATATACCTGTCAAATTAAGCAAATAAGGTCCTAAATATTTTCTCTGAGAAGCAGTGACAGAGGAAAGTATCTTAGCTAATCTCCCAGACTGGGGCTTTTCCCAGCAGAGGAAGGGAAAGGATAAGGAAGCCCTAGGGACAGACCATCAGATGAGGTCAGAGGAGGAAGGACACACCAGAAAAACTTGGGGGCCTCAAGGGGTAGATCAAATGGAAGTTCCAGGAGAATGAGCAACCAAGAGCGCTTAAAGGTCAGTATCTAGACATAGACACAGACACAGCATAGATACAGATACTGAGTTGGGCCTTTAACATTAGATGAGGTGAAGCACCCCAATAGAAGGACTGAGGAACCCTAGTGTAGGGCAGGTCAGGTTGTCCATATGGATGTTGAGGTTATCACAAATGAAGGTAAAACTCAAGGTGGAACAGAAAACTCTGGTAAGGTAGATAAAGTAAATAAGGTACGGGCAGGCCTATATGAGGTGCCAAGGCAAAAGGGTATGTTAGAACTCTCAACTGAGGAAGCATGTTATAGGAGAGAAGAAAAATAATAGCCCTGAAACAGACTGAAATGCCAAATTCTGAGCCCTGCCATCAAACTCCACAGTCTCTGGAAAAGAAGAATTCTCTATTCCAGCAAAGAAAATGGGGTGGGATCCTTAGGGGGGACCAGGAGATGGAAGAAGCATCCAGTGAATATATTAAGGATGCTAGAGATCCTAGCATAGAAAGGGGCTCGGGAAGTTCCCAGAGGAAGGTCTTAACTGGGATTTTAGAGACATAAAGTGGTACTTGTAGAACAGGATGAGCACTGATGGACCTTACAGATTGTGTGGTGACTTAGAATGACAAGGACACAAGTCATGGTGATCCCAAGCACTCCCTCTGTAGAGTCAGGGTACGGTGATGGGTGATTTGGCACAATGGGACCCACAGTTGGGGTGGGAGGAGGAAGGGACGTGCTCTTGGGAAGGCTAAGACAGATGCAGCAGCCTCTCCCTCACAACTCCTCTTGACCCCTTGTGGTTGGGAGAACATTCCATCCCTGAACTAAGACAGGACTCCACAAGAGCATCTGTCATCCAAGGGCACAAACATAATGTACAGACCGAGCAGCTCAGCCCCTGCCACACAGCATCAGGCATGATCAGTCCACCAACCAGGCATTCACAAACTCACTCAGAAGCTGTACAGTCTGAGGCAAGAATGAGAACTCAGTCGCCACCTTCCCAGCATAACTGGGACCTGCAGCAATGGTACCTCTGGTTCTGTCTGCATCAAGCTACTGGGGAGCGGCAGGAAAACGAAACCCATTTCAATCCTCTCTTCCACAGGCCCAGCTTCCTCCTTTAAAGTTCTTAGTCCAGAGCAAAGTGTTTTTCTTTACAAGCAAGAGAAAAAAAAAAAAAAAATAAGGAGACTCTAAATGCCTGGTCCATCCACAGGGAAAGCAAACAATGTGGGCAGGGGCATAGCCCTGGGCTCAGCCTCCAAGAACATTCTCATCCCCAAGGACACTGTGCACCAAGTATTTCAGACTCACCACAGCAGCATTGTTCCGGTACCTACCCCAATCACCCTACCAGAAAGCCCTAGGCCAACCACCATCTATTCATCTCCAACAATTTACTTGCAAAATTGATGAAACAGAGCCATAGGAAATTGCCAGTAGATCTCTCAATTTGTGTGTGTGTGTGGGTGTGTGTGTGCGCTGCTGGGGATTGAACTCAAGACCTTGTGCGTGGAAGGCAAGCACTCTACCAAGTGAGCTATATCCCCAGCCCCGATCTATCTGTTTTGACCTACACAAATCAGAAATTTCAGAAGGCTCAACCTAATCTAATTGAATCCATACTCTATCCCTACATCAATGATAAATCGTTTATGAAGCTACAAAAGGTATAGAGAGCAAAAATTGAACATCCCAACCCCCACCTCTCAGCCACCAAACCAGTAGCTTCCCAGGAAGCAAGTGACAAAGGGAAAGCACACTCTTGTAACACTCTATCTTTCTGCTCATTTCCTACAGTAATGTAAATTGGCCTCAATTTGACAATACCACTGCTTTTGCTTCATATGCCCCTAATACAAAGGTCCATAGGGTTCTCTCTAGCCCAACTGACCATACACATCATACAAATGAACGAGGACTGCTTTTGATAATCCACTCTTCTGCTCAAAAACCTACAGTAGCTCCTCATTACCATCAAGGGTCAAACCCAAACCCCATGAGAATGACAGGTAAGGCCCCACCCAGCAGGCCCCACCCATCTCAATCCCACTCCACCCTCACTCCCCAACCCATCCAGTTCTCACCACCTTAAAGGTCTAAGGTCCACCTCTACCACCACACCTGCCCTGTCCTAGCAAGTTCACAACAAAAGCTCCCACCTTCTCAGAAGCACTGCTCATTCCTTAAACCAAGATTTAGCACAAATGCTTGAGATCCAAGCTCTGCCACACCTCTTGGCTAATTGTTGCTTCATCTTAGTAGGTGTAAGTATTCTCCCTCTTAACTAAACTATAAAAACTCCAAAGGCAGAGACCAAGATTGTGTAAACTCCCCTACTTCGCCCTATTATAGAGAGTAAACTCAAGATTTGGGGAGCAAGACTCAACCCTAACATCAGATGTAAATGTGGACTTCAGTCTTCCAGCTGAGTGTCACTACCACCAGCACCTGGCACCAGCAGCCTCACAGAGCAGACCTCCTAAGAAGATTAAATACATGAAACGAAAGAAAACATGATCTTCCTCAGTACTGGGAGAAAGAAGAGAAAAGGAAGGAAAAAAGAAGGAAGGAAGAAAACATGATCCCAGACATCAATTTCCACAAGGAAATCTGCCAAGAAAACTAATAGAGATAGGGAAGAGACCTACATTTCTTTAGTTTGATAAAGCTTCATTTTATTGTTGTGCAAAGAACACTGAGCATGGACTCAGACTCTGTGGCCCTGCCAAGCTCTTATTATCTGGATTCTCCTAGAAACATTGCATAATCTTTCTAAACCTCGGTTTCCCCACCTACCAAACAGCATTAATATCTCACTCATGCTGACCTAGATGGTCAGCTTGCCCTAGATGGGTACTCCGCTGTGCTTATTTTTCCCCCCACTCTAAAAGAAAATAGGACTTGCAACCTTGGGTATTCCCCAAATCCATGCACATCTCAAGGTCAGAGAGAATGTGAGGCTGTGTGTGACCCAGACGGATGAATCTGTTGTTCATGGAGCCATTGACATAGAAAACCAGTAGGAACAGGACAATAAGAAACTCTCCAGCAAACATAAGCACATAGCTCTTCTGGAGAGAGAGAGCAGCTTCCTGCTCACTGACCTGAAGCTGCCCTGACTCCAGTGGGAGCCAATAAACTCTAAATGAACCAGCATGGCCAAGTGGGGTTGGGTCCCAGAAATCACATTTCCTATCTGCTGCTGCAGGTAAGATGAATTTGCATAACTGGACTCCATGCCGCACCTAACTAAGCTGGAAAAGCTGCCAAAGTGACAAAGTGACTACAGGTCACATTAATCCACTTTCCTGCCTAACTGCCTATATTATTTTGTTTATTTATTAGACTACAACTCTTCTAATCATCAAGTTTAGGAGAGTGACAAATTTGTAGAGAGGTAACAAAAGCAAAGGGTTTGGGCTTCTAGGGCAATAAAGCCCTTGGACTAGTACATATGGACTTGTATAGCCTTTTAAGTGTGGCAGCAGGACCCAATTAAATCCAAACTAGGATCCAGGATTGGCTTTGGTCCATGGTGGGTGTGCTTCTCCAGGACCTATCTGCACCAGTTGCCAAACAGGCAGACAAGCGGGTAGTTGGAAAGGGAAGGAGAGTTTGTGCACAGGAAACTGTAGACCCCTGGGAGGACATAAAGGCACAGCAGGCAATGACAAGGAGCACCAGGATGGCATCTGCCCTGCACTCCTGGATCCCAGAACAGCTGGTGAAGCACCTCTGGGGACCAGAGAGAAGGATGGATGTGGAAGAAGCTGTTGCCAAAGCCTTTGGGAGGCTTTGGGGCTTGGCAGCCTCAGCAGAATCAGGGGAAGGCCATGAGGGGCCTTGGGGAGACAGTGACAGCAGGAGGGCAGCGCTGGGGAAGGGGGAGTATCAGGAGTGACAGGACACCTGGAGGAAGAACAGGAGCTGCAAGCCATGGTGCCCCTGAGCACAGGTGACATCCTACTCTGGGGACTCTGAGGACACTGGCAGAGGGCCTGTATGAGCAGGAGAGTCCAGTAAGATTCGCCAAGCTGGGCATTAATATTAACATGGCCTCATGTGCTCCCAGGGCTGGGGACACCTCAGGCACACCAGCCACCCTAACAATAACCTTATCTCCACTTTCCCTCCAGCTGCCCACTTTCCTGCGGATGGACTCTCCTGCTGCTTTCCAACCTTTCTCCACAGCCTGTAGACCGTCCTTTCCTGTCAGGGCCCTCTTCACCAGCGGCCTCTTCATGCCAGTGTCTGGGAGCCTCTCCAATGCTCCCGCCCAATTCCCCACATTGCCCTTCTCAGGGACACCGGACGCTGGTTTGCTGAGACCAGCGCTCTCCCCAGGGAAAGCTGATCTTTCCTTCTCACCCCTGGGTTTAAAGTTTCCTCCTAGTCCTCCAGCATCCCCAGGGCTGCACCAGCCACTCTGAAACTCCGGGAGGGCGGGGCTCCCAAGCAGGCTGCTGATTTCTGTGACCTGGATATTTAATCTCAGTTGTCTGTTGCAGCAAGATTCACAGTCACCTTGGGCTTGGGCTGAGTTTTGCTTTTCCAGGTGCTGTTCAGGGAGGCACTTTGGGTGTGTTCACATGGAAGAGTGGGCTAAGTACACCCCACCTTGGAACTGCTTTCCCTTCAGCTGCCCAGATGCCTCTAAGACTTTAAAGTTTACTTGTTTTGCCTGGTAATGCACCTCCAGGGCCTCCAGCAGCCCACTCATCTCCACTGGTCTGTGTCAACAGCACATTCAAACACCCCGGCTCAACGGAGCTCTGCCACATTCCCTGCGTGCAGACAAAGCTGCAAAAATCATTTGAAAAGCAGGCTCCCTCAACTTCTTCTCAAGAAAGACGAAGTGCATCTATCTCATTTCCACATCTTCACACTTGGGTCTGAAGGGATTTTAAATGGACTCAGGACATTTGGAATGCCTGAACCTTCTGTCAGAGCCCACACCTGGACACTGACCCCGCTGTCACCACAGGTGTATCTGAAGAGCAGGTGGAGACTTCCTTACCCATTGCTGCACAGGGTAGAGGAGGCCAACCACTTGCAGATTCTTTTTAAAAGTTATTCTTAAAGAATTTTGACTCCTTGATATGACAACCTCCATGGACAACATACGATTAAATAACAAGCAAGCAAAATAACTCTAAGAAGAAATGTTTCCCCAAAACATACAGCTTTCATTCAAACACTGGGGTGGTTTACATCAATGTTGACAGCAGCTCAATTTACAATAGCTAAACTACGGAACCAACCTAGATGCCTTCAACAGATGAATGGATAAACAAAATGTGATTAAATATATATGATGGAATATTACTCAGCTTTAAAGAAGAATGAAATCCTGGCATTTGCTGGTAAATGGATGGAGTTACAGAATATCATGGTAAGTGAAGTAAGTCAAACCCAAAAAACCAAAGGCCGAATGTTTTCTCTGATATGTGGAAGCTAATTCACAATAAGTGGAGGGGGGGGGTGAGGATAGGGAAGAATAGAGTTACTTTATATTGGATAGAGAGGAGTGAAGGGAGGGGAAGGGGTGTGGGGGAAGGAAGGATAGTAGAGTGAAGCAGACATTATTACATGCATGACTGCCTGCATGACCCATGTGATCCTGCAATATGTAAAATCAGAAAAATAAGAGATTACACTTTCTTTATGTATGATCTATCAAAATATATAAATGCATTCTACTGTCATGCAACTAATTAGAACAAATAAAATAAAATTATCTTAAAAATAAATAAAAGGAAATATTATGAATAGTCTCATACCAATAAGTGAGACAAAAGAAATGAATGAATTCCATGAAAGTCACATATTATCAAAGTTCACTCAAGAAAAAAATGAATAACTTAAATAGTTTTATGGTGCCGTCGATTTAGGTACCCCCCGCTGAGGGAGAACTATAAATATTCAGTAAATGATTGTTGACACAGTCAAATTCACTTGCTGGTAAAAAGTCTCACAAGCAGCTTATGTTGAAATACAAATCCTTTGTAAACAAAAGTAGTGTCATGAATCCAATCTAAGGAAGACATGTGTGTTGGATGCAAAGACTGTGTGGGTGCAAATCTTTGCACACTGGAACTGAAAACACATCTCCCAGCAGCCCATCACTCCCAACTAACACATACAACTATAGACCAGAAAAGTAAGCAATGATCCAAAGGTCACACAGCTAGCTAGTAAGAACTAAAACGATTCTTCCACAGATCCTGAATCTTTTTGAAGGATGACCCTGACAAGTTCAGAGTGTTACTTGTAATCCTGGAATAAAAAAAAAATTCATGGCAACCTTCCAAAGAAATGGAGTGGGGCTCAGACTCATCTGCAGCCATCAACACCTAAGCAAAGCAGTTTCATTTAGCTCTGCCCTAGTTGTTAAGCCAGCCAGCATCCCAATTAGGCAAAATACAGTCACACAGTATTCCTACAGCTGGCAAGAAACAGGTAGGTTTTCCCTGATATCCCTGTAGACAGGATGATCTAAAAAGGCAACTCCCCAAAGTATATTAAGATTCCAAACAAAGGAGAATGATGTTGCCATAAAGCAGAGGAAGATGCAAACTTCTCCTCCATCTGGGAATTCAGCCTGGGCTTGGTTTTCTTCTGGTTTAGAATAGGAAAGGCATGGTGCCAACACCCTAATGGCAGAAGGCATCCACCAGGCATCTCAAGGTGCCAGCAGCAGTCCCAGTACCCTCCTGAGTGCCAGAGCCAAGGGACCCTCGCCCACATCTCTGCTGGAAGAGGACCCTGCCGTCCTCAGTGCAGTGGGAGCCTGCCAGGCCACCACCAGCCCAGCCTCCCGGACGGCTGTCAATACCAACAAGACGACAGGCATCAGGTCTTCCACCATGGTGAGCACTCCACACACTGTGGTCAAGTCAGATTGATGGGCTAGGGACATAGCTCAGTGCGTGCCTAGCATACCCAAGGCCCTGGGTTCAATCCCCAGCACCACCCAAAAAAAAAAAAAAAAAAAAATCAAATTGACAACAATGTCACCGAGGCAGCAAGCCTGCTCTTCTGCTGAGAAACCAGCATCAGTGAGGAGAAAAGAACACGTTCCTTCAAAAAGCCCAACTCTGCGTCCACACCTTTTGAGAGCATCACAAGCAGTGTTTTAACAAAGACTCTCCCCTGGGTACAGGGAAACCTTGGCAGCTTTTGGTTTCTCCAGGGGCTGTGGTTAAGCTTCTTCGGAAGCCCTTACAATTCCATCTCCTGGCATTTGGCAAAAATATATAATTTGCAAAAATTGAGTCTACTAAATGGATCCTGCTTGGCAAGATTCCAAACGCAAAGACCTAGTTCCAAGCATGTGGCAGGCTGGCAATGAATAGGTGTCACATGGAAGAGCCCAATGAATGTGCAGTAGGGTTGATGGAAGCAGCCCACCTGAGGAGTCCAGAAGCATCAGAATGTGCTGGGGGAGTCAAGCAGCCAGGAACCCAGGGTTTTCCATCTCTTTCTGCCCCCGAATTTATCTAAAGCTATGTAGCCATCAACTTTTTGCAAGGACAGCAGACTGTTGTGACTGCTGCTGCTACCCACCCAGATCCAGGTAGGTGACCCCAGTTGAGGCCACCTCCTTGCTTGATTCCACCCTCTGACCACCTTACCCCCAAGTTCCCTTCTCCTGAGAGGTCTCCCCCAAATATCACCTGCAAAATCATCCACATCTCAGGTTCTGATTCTAGACCCCCACCATGAAAGGCCTTTAAATTTTAAAATAAGAATAAGCACAGACTATTTTGTGGCATTTTTAGAACTCCAGAATAAGAAAGTTCTTCTCTTCCACTTCATTAAAAAATAAATAAAGTAGAATTACCCAGAGGTACCTGGATGGTCTTTAAGCTATTTCCTTCACACACATCCTTCCTGCTTTCCTTTAGATTGGCCAGGAGTCTCATATCAGTCCCTGCAGACTCTCCAATCACCCCACCCCTCACATGCCCACCTGCTTTCCTCCAGAGTGCCTAACACTATAGATGTCACATCATTTGCATGATGTTTAACCTTTGTATCCCCAGTCCTCCAATTCAGTACTAACACCATTAATTAAAATGATCATGCCTACCACAGTGGCGTGTAGTAGATGCTCAGTAAAAACATGTGAGCAAATGCCTGACTAGTTCATGGTCATTATCCCCAGAATCTAATTTTGTAGCTTTTATGCTAAAAACTGATACCGTCAAGGGTAGGAAAAGAACCATAAGAATATTTAAGGAAAAATTTTTCTTAAGCTATAAAAGGCTTCGCTTCTAGAAGGTTGCACTTCTAGTATATTGTAGTTAATTGTAGGTTAATAAAGCACAGTGACAACCTCCAGACATAGACAACCAGCTAGCCAGGAGCTGCTCAGAGTTTCTGAGTTACTCAAAGCAGTACAGAAAACAGAAATCTTTCCTTATTTCCCTGAAACAGTCAGATATTTGAAGCCCAATTCCCTCCTCCTCCCAATTAAAAAAAAAAAAAATCTATCATGTATATTTTTCTTTGGTTCTTAACATGCTTACTTAAGACTATTTAAAAGCACATACATTGTTAGTGGCCCTGTGAGCATGCTGGGGAAAAGATAAAGAGATACCAATCTCAGTAGGGTATGGAGGCACATGCCTGTAATCCCAGCGATTTGGGAGGCTGAGGCACAAGGATCACAAGTTCAAGGTCAGCCTCAGCAACTTAGCAAAGCCCTAAGCAACTTTGCAGGAACCTGTCTCAAAATAAAATAAAAATAAATAAATAAACAAGGCTGAGGATGTGGCTCAGTGGTTAAGAATCCCTGGTTCAATCCTCAACACTAACACTCCATGTTCCTCTCTAAGAACACAGTTTCATGGAGGCACCTACCTTGTACCTAAACATAAAGAGAACTAGGCAGCCACTGCAGTCTTTGCAATGTTGACAAAGCATTTGGGGGAAAAAAAGTAAATAACTAAGAAATGTTCCTGGGAACATGGGAACCCCAGAGTCTGTCAACTGGTTCTCAGATTCTTTGTTCCCTTTGTTCCTTATGGCAAATGTGGATTCCTATTTTCCTCTCAGGCTATAGAACATCTTTGGAAAATACCAACTTTGAAAACCTGTAAAACACTGTCGGTTGTACTGTCCTTGTAGAAAACGATCAATTAACTGGAACTCTAAGTTACTATGATGACATTAAGGAAAAAAGCTTCAAAAGGCTTCATTTCCCAAAGCATGGTATACTTACACCCCTGAATCCAGGAACTTCCCCATAAATCCGATTACTGGGGAGGTCTGCAACCCTTGGACATCAGTTGACCCCAAAATCCCCAAAAGAAAAAGGAGCTCTAAGCTAGCACACTTATTTTCTTATTCTCTTTTCTTTTTAAGTTAATAAGTTTGATAATATGGGTTTTATCTGGCACACAGGTGAGACCCTGATCAGGGATGTGGTGTCCTTTCATTTACTTTTAAATTAACCAGTCAGACCTGCCAGGCTCCACTTGTCAGCATCAATGAGGAGGTGGCTGCCTCGGACATCATCTCTTATTATCCAGGCTCAAAAGATAAAGATGTTATTACTGACAAGTGCCAATTGCCTAGAAGACTTTGATGTTTGGGCTAGTGAAGTCTCTGACCAGAAACACTTACAGGTAAGTTTTAAATGTGTGGGACATTATGAACCCAAGCTGTTTGTTTTCATGGCTCCCATAATTCTGCATTTGGTCCTAGTGGGGACAAGATCCAGGGATTCCTACCAAATGCCCGACTCCTTTGTGTGACTTTTCTTTGTATTCCTCCCTTCCTCCATGAATTTATTTCAATTGTAGGACATACCTACTTATTTATTCTGAATCACCTGAAAAGGCAATTAGAGCTTATAGAATATTATGACACAGTTTCATATGTTTTCACTTCAAAATAGAGTTAGAAAGTGGTCAGTTACAAGACAGAAAATTATAATTATATACATTTATACCACTTAAATATTAATTTTCTATATATGTTGGAAAGCTTATACCCACACACACAAGTTTTTCAATATAACTGCAATAAGTTGGGAAGTAACATGAAAAAGTAAAAACATTCACAAGGTCAACCTATAGAAAATTCCTAGGACTAACTTTTACAAGAAATGTGCAGGATCAACATAAGGAAAACTACTCAACTGTGAGAGGAACCAGACAAGCCATGGAAATGACTGTCCATTCTAGAATGTTAAGTCCTAACTGTTAAAACCACCTGTTTGACAGTATCTGGTTCTTCCCTATTGTAACTTGTAGGTTCCATGCAATTTCAGTACTAGTGCAACTTTTGAAGGAGAACAAGGAGTTGAGTAATGAGATAGTAAAATATATTACAGAACTACAATGACAGTGTTTGGTACTTGCACAAGAACTCAAGGGGAAAAAAAAAAACTGTAGGCCCAAAATAGATACAACTTCACATAACAATTGAATCTATAATAAAAGATGATTACAAACCCAGCAGGAAGGTCAGAATAATTTTTATTCAATATTGGGACAATTAGTTAATAATTTAGAAATGAATTTGGATTTTCATCTGACAAATAATACCACAATAACTGCCAGATGAACTAAAAGCATAAATTTTACTTTTATGATATTTATCGAACAACTGAAGAAGGAAGGAGTTTGGAAATGGGGAGCATTCACAGAGATCACAGGTAAAAGCTCCCAGAGAGCTCTTAGGGATCAGTCCAGGATGGAGAAATGGAGGGTGAGCTGACATAAGTGGTGGCACCCCAAAAGGACAGTACTGATGCTACATGTCAGGTAGGTTGGCGCCTCAACTGAAAAATGCCCCAAAGTTCAAAGGCCAAGTTTCCTGCTTATGAGTTCAGTGTGCACTGAGCAGTCCTCCCGTGTCAGATTCTCCCTAGGAAACATGCAGCATCAGATCCCCCATCCAAAATGCATGGCCCCTGGGTTGCCACAGCTGCTGAACAGGCAGGGAGGGTGCTCTGGATCTTAACTCTTGCATGAGAAATGACATGCAGCACTTCCACCCACTGTCTGCTGGCCAGAGATGGTCACATGACCTCAAGCACAAGCATCTTAGGTTGGGATTTCCCCCAAGATGAGCCTGAGACAAAGATATGAGTTCATCTAGGGGGCTGATCCCCAGAAGCAATGCAGGAACATGAAGAACTAAAGTCACAACAGTGATGTGAGCCAGCAGGTTACTGCTGTGGACAACCTGGGCTCAGTTTTGCTGGGAATCTCCAGGGAGACTGGGCAGAACATGCCTCAGCGTGCCTGGATGTCCCACCAGAGGAGCAAGGAAACTGATAATGATCCACTAGTCCCCTCTGTTAGCACGTGAGGACTGGTCCAAAGGATATAAACTGCCCAGCACTTCCTGTCTGCACCAAAAATGAGTCAATCCTGCTTCTGCAACCAGAGAAGGCCCTCAAACAGGGTTGCAGTGGCTTGCAATGGGAACCATCAGAACAGGAAAGGCAAACCATGGAGGGACTGATAGTATCTGCTAAAGGTGAGTATGTGGTTATCTGGCAGGATCAACAGTCTTTGCCATAGGTGTAGAGACCCAAGCTCCAAAGAACTCTGGCTGCAGCCATCTGAAACCAGGCAATATCTCAAAGAAACTGTACAGCTAGGTTTATGGAACCCATTCCTGGAAGAGATGCTCCTAAAATCACAGCTGTTATTGTTAGGAGATCTGTTCCTCCAACCAACCCTGAAGCCCAAATGTGCTTCTTGTAGGGTGTCCTGCAGTAGCTGGCAGATGTGAATCTGCTGTCTGGCAAAAATGCTCCCCTGGTTGGGGATAAAAAGACACAGTGCTATCTTCAAGGAGCATGTGGTTTCTGGGGGTGACAGGTATTCTCTTGATCACAAGACTTTAATCACAAGTTCCAAAGAGATGCAGAGGAGGGGAGGTCATATGTGTCCCTGGAGGACTCAGTGGCTCTGCTATAAAGATCACACCTGTGCCAAGACCAAGAGAGAGTAGAAGTCCATCACAACCAGAAACAAGAGCATAAAAGCCACTCTGGCAGCTTGTTCCTATCACCTCCCATCCATAAGTGCATTAGGTTAATCATTTATATAATGAGGAAACCCTGTTAGATTTTTAAGTACTTAATACTGAAAATTTAACAAACACCAGATTTCACTCTAGAAAATTATGTGATTTTATCTTGTCTGCGAAATTTTTGTTTGTTTGTGTGGCTTCGTGTTCTCTTCCTTCCACTTCCCCAAAGTGTGAAGTTTCCATTGTCCTCATTATGTAATTATCTAGAGATCACTGAACCTGTGCCACATCACTCCATGGAGAATTTTAAGCATCTGTCTAAAAGAACAAGGCGGAAAGTGACTGAGCTCTTGAAAACTGAGGGCAGATAACTCATCTCGCTTAGTATGACAGCTTTTATCTCACAAACATCTGCAATGCTCTCAATTTTTTTTTTTCACTTTTCTGAAATGAATAAAAGACAAAAAAAAAATCGTGCTTAATTGGGCAAAAAGTGTCCAGAACCTACTCCAGCAGATCAGAAGAAACAGGCACAAGAGAGAAGCTAATAAAGCCGCTCAATTCATTCTAATGATCACTAATTCAATGTTCCATAGAGGAAATATAGACACCACGAGTACAGCAGTTTCTGAAAAACTAGTTCAGGAAAGCACATGTCAGTTAAAGATGGGATGACAGAAATGGTCTGAGACGGTTATGGTCTTAAGCTTTTCTGTCCTTGCTGTGCACACCTGTCGTCCTCGTCCTAATCACTAGCATGTCAACCACCCCAGATCCTCATGGTAAAAAGTCATCCTGACTCCTCGTCCCTTCCATCATCTTCCACATGCAGCCCACCGTCAAGACCCATGGGTTCCTAAAGGTCTGCTGGGGTAATAACCAGCCAGTGAGCAGGAACACTTGCTCCTGGTGGTGACATAAGAAGAACTTCAAAGAATGTGATAACATGGGCAAGGAGAAGGAAAACGGGCCACTTCCCTTGTCTCCAATCTTTAGGCAAGTCTTTTGATTTGGATGTGTGGTATCCCCAAAAGCTCAGGTGTGAAACAATGCAAGGACATTCGGAGGTGAAATGATGAAGATTGCAAGAGCTGTAACCTAATGGATGGATTACTCTACTGATATGAATTAACTGGGAAGTACCTGCAGGCAGGAGGATGTGGCTGGAGGAAGTAGGTCACTGGAGATATGCCTTTGGGGTATAAATTTTGTCCTGGTGAGCAGAGCTCGCTCTCCCATGCCTCTCTCTCTTTCTGCTTCCTGGTTGCCATGTCCTGAGCTGCTTTCCTCCATTGGGTCTTTCCACCATAATGTTCTGCCTCACCTTAGGCCCAGGGCTACAGAGTTGGCCGTCTATGAACTGACACCCCTGAAACCATGAGCCAAAATAAACTTTCTCTCTTCTACATTGTTCTTGTCAGGTCTTCTGGTCTCAGTGACACAAAGCTCACTGACACAGCAGGGAATCAAAGCGGAGAGACCTTGGTGGTAAAGTGAAGGAAAGCACTCATAAAACATCTGAAGAAATTCATCTGCACAGTGGGCACACAGCCTATCCTACACTCTGCCCCTTCTTGAAGAAGCAGCCTGGCCCTCCATGGTGTCTCAGCCCATAGCCCCTGAGGAATGCCTGAGTAATAAATGCCCAAACCTTGTCCCTCTCTGTTGAGTCCTTCAAATTCTTTCTGTGGGATTAATAAACAGCTTTTGCAGCTCTGGAACTGATCAAGGCAGCTCTCTCAAATCTAGCACCCCCCTTCCCCCTTCCCTAAACTACTGCCTCGGTTCCCACCCTCGTCCCGTCTGTACCTCCACCCGAGACCTCCACAGCTTGCTGTCTCTGGCTTTCCTGCCTGTGCCTCACCTACCCTGCACATCCTGGCCTAAGTGTTGTCTCCAACCCATTAAGCTGATCTCTCTCCCCTTCAGGAGGCACTCCAATGGTTCTCCCTTTCCACCTGTTTCTCAAATCCTGGGGGATCCTCAGACATTCAAGAGGGTCTACAAGCTCTCAAAGAAATGGTTTTTTGTTTAACTTTGTGCTTTCATCTTCAAGACAATTTCTTTTATTATCCTGGACCATCTAAATGACCATATTATAACCAAGTTTTGCATTATCAAGTATCATTTCATTATCAATGTGGTCAAAACCATGAAATGTAACTTTAATCATCACAGGCTAATAAGAAAAATCACAAATTGGATTTAATACACAGAGAAGGAACTGATGAGAGAATTGAGCCATCACATAGGCCATGTGGCATGGCACATAGCACACCAAACTCTTAAGAATCTGAGTGACAGTGTTCAGAAATAGTTTTGGCAAAAATGAAATTTTATCACATTAAATTCAGGACATTGATCTGAATATATTCAGTTTGTGATTGTGTTGGTATTTTATTTATATATGTGTTTTGGTTTTATGATCATAGGAGAGCTCCAAGTATCTCAAGTTTAGAAATATTTAATGCTAACGCAGCCACTTCAATGTTTACACCAGCTCAATTCACAATAGCTAGATTGTGGAACCAACCTAGATGCCCTTCAACAGTGAATAGATAAAGAAACTGTGGTATATATACACAGTGGAATATTATTCAGCCATAAAGAAGAATAAAATTATGGCATTTGCAGGTAAAATGGGTGGAATTGGAGAATATCATGCTAAGTGGAATAAGCCAATCCTAAAAACCACAGGCCAAATGTTTTCCCTGATAAGTGGATGATGATACATAATGGGGGTGGGGGAGCGGAGGGTAAAAGAAGAAAGGAGGAACTTTGGATTATGTAGAGGGAAATGAGAGCAGGGAAGGGTGGGGGTATGAAAGATGGTGGAATGAGACAGACATAATTACCCTATGTACATGTATGATTACATAAATGATGTCAGTCTACATCGTGTACAACCATAGAAATGAAAAGTTGTACCCCATTTGTGTATAAGGAATCAAAATGCAATCTGTAAAAATTAAAAAAATAAAGTAAAAATAAAGTAAAAAATAGAAGTATTTAATGCTACTATGTATCTGAATTGCCTTATAATAAAAATAATTTAAGCCAATACTAGGCATCTACAAGTTTCTTTTTCTTTCTTTCCTTCTTTTTCCTTCTTTCTTTCTTTCTTTAAAGGAATCCATGCCCATTTGAGAAACTGGCTTCAGGCAAATGTGGAAGAGAATGATGTTCTCTGAACTTTCCATCCATCCCCTCTCCACCCATCACCAATTCCAAGGTCCCTCACAATTTAAGTTTTGGCCAATGGAGTGTGAACATAAACAACAATACATTCATTCCAGAGGAGGCATAAGGAAGATAGCAACTCTCCCACTCTCTTCTGGCACAAGTGACTACACAGTCCACATTTTCCAGACAGTGAGACATCAAGCTGGGGCCTTCTACTCACAGATGCATACTGTGAGTGAGAAGGAATCTTTCTTGGGTTAACCTATAAGATGATGAAGTTGATTTGTTACTGCAGCAGAGCTTAGCCTATCCTGACCAATCCAGGTTCAGGAACTTAGCCCTGCCCCACCAAGCCCTTCCCACCACACCTCATGTCCAAATAACCCTTGTTTCAATGACATGAATACACCAAGCTGTTCCATGGCACCCTACTTTGCACATGCTGTTCCTTAACCCTAGAATGCAATTCCCCAGATACTTCTGCCTTCCTTCTCTACTCCAGCCACAGTAATTCATCTTTTAAAATCCAGTTCAGATATAATCACCACCAGGAAGTTTTTTCTCCCTTTTCCATCACTTTTAACCAGCCTCTCCATTATCCATGAACTCTACAGAATGTTTATCTCATCATATCACAATTATACCTTTCAATGCCTGATCCCACACCACCTACCCCATCCCATCACACTGTGATAGGGCCACTGGTTTAGTCACCTCTACAACCTCAGGATTGGCATGCAAAAGTGGGCACCATTTAGCCATTTGTCCAGAAAGAACTTCATACCAAGGCATAGAAAAAAGCTGAATTCTTCCTGGTCCTTAGGGCATCTGAAGAAAGTTGAATTAGATCCATTACCAGCCAAGGACAACATCTTACTCAAGGACAGAAATTCTTACTATCTCCAACACAGCTCCAGGACAGACCTGCCCAGGAGGCCTGAACCCTCCATCTCTCCCCAGACACAGAGATTCAGATTACCTGGGAAGGAAAGACTGATCTAAGGTCCTGTGCTCAAAATGTGGTCCCCAAATGAGCAACAGCTCCAAGATTTAGAAGCCAGTGAGAAAGGCAGGATCTCAGGCTCCCAGACCTTCTAAATCAGAATCTGTATTTTAACAGGATCCCCAGATGATTCAAAGGCCCTAAAATATTTGAAGAGTACAGGCCCAAGGCAGCTGAACATAATCTCTTCAGCCTAAAAGGTCACTTTAATTATACTTTTCATTTGTAATAACAGGTAAGTGCTTCATATTGCTAAATCTTAAAGATGCCCACTTTACCAATAAGAAAACTGAGGCTCAGAGGGTTGGATCACATGGCTTTCCAATGTCAGAGCCAGGATCTAAGGGCTGTTCAGATGGACTCAAGAGCCCTAAATGGATAACCACACACTGTAGGCACCCTGATGTTTGCAAATTTCTGTGAACACTCAGGCAGCTCTAGAGACACTCCTGGGCCCTTCATGCAGGTGCTGATCTGGTGTTTATCTCTATTCTCTCACTTACTACCCACATCTTGAAGCCTCTACAAATACCACTGTCCCCAAGAGACTGCCGATTGTCCCCAGGTAAGGATTTTATAAGCTTGCTCAACAACTGCTTAATGAGTCAATGAAAATATTTCCTCTTTGAACATCAAACAACACACAGCTGGAAAACTATTATTAAAGAAAGGTTCCCAGAGAAGTTCAAGGACTTGCCCAAGTAGCTCGGAGGCCTCAGATCTCTGGGACTGGAACACAACACCCCTCCCTCATAGCAGGTACAGATGTCTTCTTCCCATTTTCTATTCTCCCTGGATTTCCCTCTTCTGACCTATATTATCAGGCAGCTAACAAAAGCATGCTTCTCAAAGAACTCCCCCACATATGCATCTTTAAAAGGGGCTCTGCTCTATCCGCAGATGGGCCAAATTTAGACATTAACAGGCAACCACCACAGGAAAAGGTGGGGAAATGCAGGATATCAGAGATATCCTGAACCCAAAGAAAAGAAACTCTACCAAGCAAAATGAACTAAAGCTGCCCATCTCAGCTACAAAGACCCCACTGTTAAGACAAGGGGCCCCTGGGAGGTCAGACTGGTAGAAACCCACCTCTCTCTCCAGCAAGGCACCACCACCCCACAGCAGTCTGTGGTACTATGGCTCCATTGGCTAAAACAGCCCTTTTCCTTCTCTCCACTGGCTTCAGAAAGATGCAAAGACATTTTCCCAGCTGGTCCAGAGAAAAGCAAAACATCTGCCTGAAATATTCAAATATCCAGGAAAACATGGAAAGGAAATTTCCCTTGAACTGGGGAAGAGGAGGATAAGAAAAACCTAGAACTGAGATCGTGGGATTGTTCAACTATTCTCCATGTGGCTTTGGTTTTTCTGAGTACTCAGAGTACCTCCTGGAATGCTAAGGGTCATGTGCAAAGCCAAAGGCATGCTGATAAATGCTCATGGTGCTGAGCCCCCACTTGCCAATCCTGTGCCTGGACACAGGGGTTCATCCGCCCAGAGGGGAGCACCTTTTGTGATTTTAGGCAAAGGCAACCTCCAGACCAACACAGGCTACCAGTTACTTGCTATAGATACCAGAGGAAGAAAAATCAAGAGTGAGAAGGGTCCATGTTTCTGTTTGGGTTCCTTAAAATCAGATCCTAAATAAGACTTCCTATGAAAGTGTATTAGGAGGTAGGGGAATGAAATAGGTGGGGGAATGAAGAAGTAAGTCGAGAAAGAGAAGTAAGCCAAGCAAAGACTCACAGAAGTCAAGTTGATGTGACTCCACAGAACATCTCTGGAAACAAAAGATGTCATGCTTCAGAGTGTCCCACTGAAGAACCAAGGAGCTATGTATACTCAGCACCCATCAGTCATTGGTTAGGGCCTGCCCCCAGAGGCATTATAAATTTCCAGGCCCTCCTTGCTCTCAGTTCCCACTGCTTTGGCTCCTGCAGCCCAGGGTCATCGTCCAACAAAGAAATGGAGGGGCCGGAAGTTGAGAGTGAAAGTACTCAGGGCACCCAAGTGCACAAAGACAGCAAAGCTCTCTATAAAAGGACATGGATCACCAGGTATGGTGGGCACACACCTATTTAATCCCAGCTATTTAAGAGGTTGAGGCAGGAGGATCACAAGTTCAAAGACAGCCTTGGCAATTTAGCCAGCGAGACTCTGTCTCAAAATTAAAAGAAAACAAAAAGAGGGGGCTGTGGATTAATTCAGTGGTAGAGCCCCCCTGCATTCAAGCCCCAGTATGAGGGGGAGAGGGATTATGCCTCAGCGAACTCTCAAGCCTCAAGGAAAAAAAGTTACAGTGCATTTTTCAGAAATAGCTTTTTGCTTTTCTCTATTCTTTCTCCAGGGAAGCGTTTCCTGGCACCACTCAGAGCTATCCAAATATTAAACTGAAATGCTTTTCTCAAGTCGGGCTATCAGCCAAACCCAATATTCCTCTCTGTCTCCCTGGGCCCCTGGTTTTTTTTTGTTTGTTTGTTTGTTTGTTTGTTTGTTTGTTTGTTTGTTTTTGCTACCTTGCCTAAGGGTAAGCCCTGATGTTTGTCTACTATTTTAGATGCCTCCTTCAGTGTGATCACTAGCTCAGCATTAACCCAACAGATCACCCCTGTAAGCAGTAACACAGGCTGATTCCATGGCTCCTGACATAATCACCAAAGTGCAGGGCCTCCTAGTGCCAAGATATTTCGTGAGAGCCAGTGACGAAGGTGGGACCCAGCTTCAATTTGACAACTGTCATCTTGGGTAATACACCAGGGCAAGGAAAGGAAACGGGATCAACTAGGAGGGGGTGAGGTGGAGAGATGACTAACTGTCAGGAATGAATAACAACCTAGTTCCCTCCACAACTTCTCCTCACCCCGCTCTCCTGGCAGGCGGATACTCTGAAAAGGTGTCCCCAGACGCCTCTGCCCAGCACTTACTAGTCTTCTCCCTTCCTCACCACACCTCGCCCCCAGAGCCAGTCGTGGAAGGGAGCGTAAATATGGACCTATATTTGAAATTAATTCAGGGGATATTTCACGAGCTTAGTGGGGCTTTCTTTTTCTGTTAATTTCCAAATGCTCTGCCTTTTCCTAATTGCCTTTCGTTCTGCTGTGTCTCTTCATCTGTTCTTTTTCTTTCCTTCAGATGGGTCAGAGTTTTGGAGTCCAGGATTCAAGTTCCAGTTCTACCACTATTAAGTAGGAGCTTCGGTTTTCTCATCCAAGAAATGGAGCTAATCCCCTTCTCATTACAGGTGTATGGAAAGGGGATGAAAGGAGGTGAACTTCAGGTAAAGTGCCTGCACATGGAGACGCTCAGTAAACCTCAGCTCCCTCCCTGGCGCCTTCTCTCTTTCTGCAACCCAGCCACACCTCACAGGATGCCCAGAACGTTTTTCAGGAAGGGCCGCCGGGCTGCAGGAGAGTGGGAACCAGTTCCAGACAGCGTTACCCCTCTAGCAAGCGAGTTCCAGGCGGTGTAGACACACGCAAGCGCATGCACAGACACACACGCTTTGGGCAGCCTTGCGGGCTCTGGCTCTGTTGCTCCATCCCGCACCCAGCTCTGTCGGGCGATTTAAATCTTCCCATCCCCGCCAAGGCGGCGCCCCGGACCCGGCGGCACTTACCAGGGGCAGGCCGCGCTGGGCAGCCGGGGGCCGGCCGGGCCGGGGGCGGCGGCGGGCGCGGGGCGGGCGTGGCGGCGGGCATGGCGCGGCGGCGGGCTCCGGGAGAGCCTGGCTCAAAGGTGGCCGCGCGGGACGAGGCTCGACGGCCGAGCGGGCGCGGGAAGGCGGGAGCAGCGAGGTGCAGCAGCAAGGAGCCGGCGCCGGCGCTCCCTCGGCACTCGCTCCCGCCGCCCGCCCCGCACCGCGCCCGGCGACAGCCACGGGGAACGTCTCCGGGGGCGCGGGGCTTAGCAACCGCGCACAGCCGTAGCCGCCCTCCCTGCGCTGGCTGGGCTGTGCGCGCGGCGCCTGGCCCAGGAGGCCGGGCGGAGCCGGGCTTTGAACTTGAGCTCACATCCCGGGCTAAGCCTGTGAGCTCCCAAAGGCGGCCCCCGGGGACCCCCTCGGAGGCCCCGCCCCGCCCCGCCCCGCGGGGTGCAGCCCTTCCTCCTTCCGGTCGCAGTTCCAGCTGGACCTGGTAGGACCAGGTTTTGAAGGAGCACCCCTCCCGCGTTTTCTGTGGGCTGCAGTTCAAAAGGCGCCCCCGGGACCCCTGACAGTCCTTGCCCGTCTCGGGCGTGCGGGTGTCAGACTTCCCGAAACACTCCCCGCTACCCGGTTCCAGCAACGCACACATGCTAGACTCCTGGGCAGTCCTCCTACACCACCCTTCTTGGTCCCAAGATTCCAAGTGCCAGTTCGCTGGTCTGAGAGACAGGCTGCAGAATGTTTCTCCAGCCTCGTGGCTTCTTGGTACCACCTGAAGGCTGCTCATTGACTCCTTGCATTGTTGTGATGGTTGTGGAATGGTCCCTTCTCAGCACTGCATTCTCAAAGTCCCAGGTGTCCCAAGAGTTGCACTGTCCCGGGGCCCTTCCGAGGAGGGATGTTGAATGCACAGAAACCATACCCACCTCTCAACACTGCCACAGAGGGACGTGGATCAAGATTATGGATTAGTTTTGCCTTGTTCAGGTGACAGAGTGGCCTGGCCTGATGTTGATGTTCTGAGAAAGTGTTTGTGCTCAACAGAACATCAAGGCAGAGATGATAGCACCAGACTCACTCCCAGATTTCAGGAGCTGTCTTTCTCTTTATCACACCTAACAAGAAGTCTTGCAGACTGTCACATGTTTGTTCAGCTGCTGGTTTCCAGGTTTCCAGATAGCCACCTTCAGTACTGTCTTTCTCCACAGACCTGTTGCCTCAAAGTCATTAAAGAGCTGCAACATCTCCAGGAAACCACTATGAGAACAGGAACTCCTAGTTCTTTCTGATTTGTTGGCCAGACAACTCCAAATCATCATCAAGGACCATTTTCAGCAATCCAGTTTCCCAACAGTGAACAAAGTCACAAATGCCCTGCCTTCAGGTCATCCTCCTCCTATTGAGAGAAGATAGATCATAAAAATAATCAAGTAACGTGATAAATAATACAAAAAAAAAAGAAGAAAGGAAAATGAGAGTATTATTATTTTTAAGGAAAGGTGACATTTAAGCAAAAATTTGGGGAAACAGCTAATTTGGAAAACTGCCCTGGAGATACTCAAACACTTTCTTTTTAGAAGTCCTTTAACAGTCACTCTTCCTGATCCTATCATTTATATTTTAGGGGTAAATGAAGTTCAATAAGCTGAACTTCAGAAAAGGGTTTATTTAACTTTTGTGAAAGAGAAATCAGATGACTTGTGGATTTTTGTTTTGTTTTGTTTTGTTTTCTCCTTACAAAAGCAGCAGTCTGGCAATGTTTAATTCTGGTTAGATAGTCATTGTTTATTTATTAAAAGATGTCTATTAAGCAATCATAGTGAACATCTTAACTCAAGATTACTTCACAACAGTAAGGGATAGTGTAATGATTTAGATGTGAGGTATGTAACCTATAGGGTGTGCCAGGCTAGCTCAGACGCAGGTAAGAGCCAACGGAGTCATAACCCAGACCCCGGGAGTTGGGTAAAAGCAGGCTTGTGGCGAGCAACCTACAAACTCATTTATTGCAGGAGAAACCATACATTTTATAGACTTTTAACCCAATCACAATGTGCCACGGGGGATCAGACCACCAGGCCCCTATACCCCTTGGTAACACTAGGTAAATTTGGGGACAGTCCTTTACTTTCCTAAGAGGCCAGAGGGGAATGCTCCTCTCCATAGGTATTCCTGATGGGTGTGAATGTGTGAAGGTTTTCCTTTTACACACTTGAAACATTCACAGCTGCTAGCCAAGACTTAGGATTTCTCCCAGTAGTATCCCCAAAAAGCTCATGTGTGAGACAATGCAAGAGGGTTTGAGGTAAACTGATTGGGTTATAAGAGTCTTAAACCGATTGTGAATTAATTCCCTGAGAGGGATTAACTACCCCTTTTCTCTCTTTCTCCCCCCCCCCCTTTCTGATCATCTGCCCTGAGCCACTGTACTCTTCCACCATGTTCTGCCTCACCTAAAGCCCTAAGGAATGGAACCAGCCTTCTATAAGCTGAAATTCTGAAACTGTGATCTTCAGCTTTTCTTCCTCTAAATAAATAACTTTCCTCCTCTAAAATTGTTCTTGTCAGGTCTTTCTTTTGGTCATATCATCAAAAGTTGACTAAAATAGACCCATGCATCTTATTGAACACTGTAGAAAAAATTGCTAGTAGCCTATTCATTACAGATTTTCTCCTCCTGACCTAGTAACAGAACCCCAGTTTCTAGCTGAGCACACTACAACTGCAGTAGAGACTATGTTTCCCAACCTCCCTTAAAGCCAGGAATGGCCATATGAAAAGTTTTTGACCATTGAATATAAAAGAGTTTTAAGTGGGACTTTCTAATTGTCTCCAAGATACTGCTGCCACTGATAGACACATCTGATTGCCCTTCTCAACCCCTTTCCTTGGTCCTGGTGATAAGTCATGATGTCTGTGGTATGTGGTATTATTGTTTCAGTTTTTCCCGCCCTCTCTTAATAGAATCAAACAACCCACCTATGTTAGTCAGCTTTCCATTACTATGACAAAATACCTGAGATAATCAACTTAAAGGAGGAAATGTTTGGGCTCATGGTTTCAGAGGTTTCAATTCATAGTGACTTGACCTTCTTGTTTTGGGCCCATAATAGCACAGTACATCATGGCAGGAGCTTATAACAGAGGAGGCTATTCACTTCCTGGTGACTAGAAAGCAAAGAAAAAGATAGGAAGGGGCCCAGTTCTCACTATCGAAGGCATCCTCTAATGACCTAACTTAGATTCACCTCCTAAGGATTCTACCACTTCCCAATAGTGCCACAGGCTGGTGACCAAGCCTGTAACACATGGAAATTCAGGGGACACTTCCAAACCATAGCACTTCCCTTTACACTTACAAATGATTGCATTGATTTTAGTCTTGGAAATCTTAGTTACTTTGGCTAATGGGATGTTATAGGACATAATGTAAACACAAGCTAGAAATATACCTTTTGGTTAAGCTCCTGCCAAAAGTCTAAGTAACTAGTGATTTGAAGAGCGTGTTGATAAAGATGCAACAGACCTACAGCTAAATACAGCTGACCTGCAGTCTGAAGTGGGTCTACCCCAACAGACTTGTAGAACTTGGAATGATACAGATAAATAACCACTATTGTAAGCCACCGAGTTTGGGGCTTGCTTATCACTCAGGACTATTGCAGCTAAAGCAAACATAATGGCCCTTGATACTGGAGCTCCATCATCCTTCTTGGGTCACTGACTTTGAAATTAAAAGTCCTAAGAATTGAAGAGCAGAAAAATAGAAGTCTGAGACCCCTATGACATCATGAAAGTACTCCACCACCTGACCTATTAACTTTGGATTTCTCTTTTAAGAGAGAATAAATCTTTATATGTTTAAGTCACTAAAACAAAATATATAGTATTCCCTGGAAAAAGATGATTTGTATCCATCCCTCAAAGAAAGAGACCATTTTATTTTCACACTAAGAGAAACACTGAACACACACATTTGCAATCATTTAAATGTAAAACAGAAGACAGAAAAGGAACATCATGCTTATCGTGGGCCACTTAACTAGGAATTCATTTGGCATAGCTGACAAGAAAGGAACAATAGCCATGGCAGTCTAGAAAAGGTGTCAGGGCTATTTTGGTTACAAGTAAGCAAAATTTACTCAATTTACTCAGGTTAAGTGGCAGGGTGCACAAGACATTTTAAGAATATCTGAAGAAATCTCAAGGACAACCAAAAACAGCTTGGCAACCACTTCAACACCTTTCTCTTGAACATCCCCCACAATTGCTAAGTCTCAAAATCCAGTTTCTCCAAAGAATATACTTAGTCCAGCTTATATATTCTGACTAGGACACTTACACCACTGGTCAGTCACTGGATTTGCAGCTGAGGGTTAGAAGTCCAGCCCTTGTCCAAACTGCCATGGAACAATGAGAAAGAAGATAGAGGAAGAAGAATAGAATAATGGTCATTCTGAAGTGCACAGGGCATTTTAAACCTAGAAACAGGGGGAGCTGCATAAAGGAGACAAATTGACTAACATACCCAGGACATCAGGTCAGTTCTAGCTGAGGAAAGAGCTGGAACCATTTCTGGAGGTCGAGTCTGAGCAGGATACCACTGTGTGTTCAGGAATGACTTGGAGGAAAAACTGTGATAAAGAGATCATGGAGCCTCCAAGAGAAAATTCCCTATTCTCTCTACTGCCAGGATTATTCCAGAAGGAGATTCCAAGAAAGGGGGGAAATCCAGCACCTTCTATAGCATAGCTCCATGTTCTAACAACTCCACAGTGTGCATTTCTCAATCTTCTCATCATACCGACAGGACATTGCTATGTGCCTTCACACCCCAGCTGTCGCCTTCTCTCCTTTCCTCCCCAGGTAAACTTCACAAGAGAGATTACTTCATGTTCTCCATCTGTGCTTGCTCACTTCTGCAGAGCTCCTTGGGCCTGCTGCAATCTGACTTATCTTTCTGCATTGCCACAGTAAACAAAATTCAGTCTGTTTTGGTCAGCTCACTGCAGCTATAACCATCTTGATGCTTACAGCTTCTTGAAACTCTCTTCTGTCCTGACTCCTTCCAGTTCACCCTTCCATCTCAAAGCACTTTTGCTAGTTGTGGGGCTCTCTTCCTCCATTCAATCCTTGAGCATAGATATTCCTCAGGTTTTTTTTTTTTTTTTTTTTCCTTCCTTCTCTTTGGTAGATTCTCCATGCATGATCTTATCTAAGCCCTTGGTTTCAATTTCAGACTGATCTCATCCCCTCTCTCTCCCAAGATGTCTCTACTAGACATCTCATAGATATCTCTTAGAACACATCTCCCAAAACCTCCTCATCTTTCCCACCCAAAGCCTGTCCCTCCTACTGGATTCTTGGTCTTATTTTTAGGTCTTCAAGTTATACTTGCAGAAATTAATGTCAACTCCACAGTCACCAGATCCTCTGCTCTTCTTTCCTACTTCCCTGCCATCGCCTCATTCAGGCTTTCATGACATCCCATCTAGACCATCCCAACCCCTTCCTCCCTGGGAAGTGGCATCCCTTCCAGCCTTACTCCCAGAGCATCAGCCTTACCAGAGGCACAAAAATCTTTCTCTATATAGATCTACATGATTGCATAATTTCTCCACTTAAAATCCTCCAGTGGTTCTCTGTTTCATAAAAGTTCAAATTTATACTTTCTGTTATGATCTGCAAAGCTCTTCAACATTGGATCTGGCCCCCGACTCAACCTTCATCAACTGCCACTCCCCTGACTACTCTGGGTTCCAGCTAGTGTAAATTCCTTGCTTGGCCTTGGCCTCCATCTCTTTGCATACACAAGCTCCATCTGCCCGTGTGTAGTCTTTACTTGAGCATCACCTCCTCTGCCGAACTATGACTCATGTTTTTCATAGGTAACTATTCTGTCCCTTCCCCGATAACAAATCACCACCAGAAGGATGGGAAAGTAAGGTGGGCCAATGTGTTGAGCCATCATGGCCAAGCTGATCTCTCCCCAAGGTTGCCAACTGACCCAGTCAGTGGTACATCCCATCAAGCCAGTGATTCTTACCTTCCCTTAACTGAACTATGATGTCCAGGTCTGGTCTGGAGACTCGTGGTATTTGACCTGAGTTCACTCTAGTGAGAGGAGTCAAAGATGAAATCAAAACTGCTGCCTAAGGTAAAATATGGGATTTCCTGTGAGTGTTATTAATGCATATAATCTCTCTTCTCACTTTAGTTGAGAAAACTGTATCAGCTATGTGTGGACACGATTTAAGGAATATATCTAAAGTATGTTAGCACTTTTCCTGGATACAAGCTCCTGCTTTTAAACAAATCATTTTATTCCCAATGTCTAGTAAAGTTGCCATCTGGATCCTCCTGATGTCCACAAATATGCCACTCTGCTGTGAAAGCAAGATGCAGACAATTGTTCTGTAGTACAGCAAGAATAAAAAATTATTTTCAATTTATAATTTCAAAATTATAAACAATTTTGAAATGTGGGATAGTGATAAAAGGAAAGTCCAGAAGATTCTCGGTACAGTAATAGATTCAAGGCAAGATTTCAAGTATTATAGAATACAATGATACTTTTAAAACAATGTTTCTCAAAACACTGCTTATAATTAGCTATAATAGTTTAAAAAGGAAACTAGGCTTATGTCTTAAAAAACTAGACTATGGTACAATATTATGTGTAATGCTGTTGAATTACCAAACCTGCCCTCCAAAAAGGAAGAGATAATAAATAAAACAATCCTAAGATTCCAGAATAAGACAGATGTCATACAAAGTTAGAGACAAGCGTGTACACATGCACATTTGTCCATACTTACCAGGAAACACCCTGGAACTGAAACTATAAAAAGACATTTCCTCAATATGGGCTCAAATACTCTTACATAAAATGTCTACATAAATATATTCAAGATTCAGTTGGCCTTTGATAAATTCTTCCTATTTATCTTATGTCTCAGGATAGAAGGTCACCTGATACATGGGTGCTGTCCTCAACGATAAACAGAAAGAAAACAGACTTTTACACATACTGAGGGCTTGCTGCTTTACAGCCTGGATCTGGAAACTGCACAGACCTTGCAGACAAACCTAATCTCCCACCAGTTTTATTAATAAAGCTTTATTGGAATATAACCATGACTATTCATTTACATATTGTCTATGCTGCTTTTGAGTAGTTGAAATAGAGACTGTCTGACCCACAAAGTCCTTTACAGAAAAAGCCTACCGCCCACTAATGTAGTGTCCACACATGTCTGTGTTCTGTCGTGCCTGAAATGAATAAGAGTTAGCCACCAAAGTTCACTTATCTATATGTCTAATAGTCATGAGAACTACTCTGGAACAAAATAAAAGTTCCTCATCCAAGTTCAAGATGGTCATCCTGGTTTAACCTAACCCTTTCAGTCTTCCACCCACTGATGTACCCACCTCCTCTGAATATTCTCAAAATCCTTACTGAATAGAGAAATCAGAATATGAGAAGAGAGAAAATAATTCTGAACTATCAGGAGCATCAGTAAAGGGTCGCTTGTTTTAAATTCTGAGATAGGGTCATTCTTGCTATGTTCTTGGGACTGTCTCCTATTTTGCAACATGAAAACAGAGAGCCTAAGACCCCACTGAAGATCAAACAGCCTAATCATTTGCAGAAGCCAAACTGGAATCCATGCATGTCTGTTCCAAAGCAATGCTTCTGCCACCATGCTTTGCTGCCCAATCAATTTATTCATTTATTCACCAGATAAATATTTATGTAGCCTTTTGGGGATGTCTACTATGTTCCAGACACTATGCCAGATACCAGGGACACAAGGATCCTCAAAACACTGAAGAGCAAATGATATCAGGGCAACATATATTTTAAATAAGATTAATGTGACCTCCCCCCACACACACACCTCAGAAACCCCTAAATCCACAGTCCAACAAAAAACTTAAAGAAATTATATCTTTATGAAAGACAGTGCCATGATTCTGTTTTTCTAAAAGATGTAGTGCAGATTAGATTAGAATGTAACCCTAAAGTATATGTGTGATGTGCGAATGTTGATATGATGTCTTCAAGTTGAGTGGTAAAATGTGAAGCAATTGCTCAAACCAGTTCAGCTTTTGTTGTTGTTGTTTTTACCTAGATTATCTTTGAATTTCTATTAACCGCCCTGCCAAATGGAAGTCTGGTGTCATGTTGACATGGAGCCCACTAGACTGTGACGGGTCACACCCAATCACCATGCCACAATCTCTAACCTGGGGGTCATTCTTTTTCAGTATGATCTTGGGCAGACTTTTTTACTTAACATTTTAAAAATAGAAGTTCATTCTCTGATCTTGATACAGCATCTTAAAATTCAAACAACAGCTCTGGCTATTTAAGGGATGATTTTATTATTTCATTCTGCTTAATTTTCAAAGTTATATGAATTCTTTCATAGAAATCTAGAAAGGGTAAAGAAAATGGATTACTTTGGTTATTCTAACATTTTAAGTGTAAATCATGGAGAAGGCTCCAATATAAGTAGCAAATATAGATCTATCTATGCCAAGACAAATGCAAGATGCTCAAAACTAGCGTATGGTTTTACATAGTCATAAAAGTTTTCTTTATAATGAAGGAACTTTGGATGGTGTAGAGGAAAATGGGGCAGGAGGGGGTGGGGGAAGGAAAGGTAGTAGACTGAGACAGACATTATTACTCTATGTATATGTATGATTACATGAATGGTGTGAATCTACATTGTGTACAACCACAGAAATGAAAAGTTACACCCCATTTGTGTGCAATGAATCAAAATGCAGTCTTTATTTGCTTTTTTTTTTTTTGTAATTAAACCAGTGGTTTGGTAGTGAAGACATAAAATCTGACCATCACTGGATCAGCAACCTCCTGAACCCTAACCCTCAAGAACTGTCTTGAAACTCTGTCCAAAAATGGCAGAATTCGTCTGTACTTTTTACCATTTTCAAATTGAGTACAGTGACAAAGACACTGTTGCAGGTAAACTAATTGTCACCCTGCCCCAGAATAAATCAGACCTTCCACTGTAAAACTGATAAGCTAATCATTAATGGTTGATGGGCACAGTGGCCACTTCTATAGTCCCAGCTACTTGGGAAACTGAGGCAAGAAGATCACTTGAGCCCATGAGTTCGAGACCAGCTTGGGCAACATAAATAATTTTTAAAAATAATAAAAACATGAAGAGAAGGTGGAGATCAAATCCATGAGCTAATAAGAAATCATGCAATTGATCATTTAAATATATTGAATGAAATTTTAAAAGAATAAAACGTATTGGATGTTCAGAAAAATTAATGGCCAAAAATAATGACTAAAACTTCAGGCACATAACTCCACGTTGTACTCTGTACACATAAAACAGGATAAGAATCTTGAAAACCCAGTCACAAAACCATGACAAAATTATGCCTGGACAAAGAGCAGAAATGTCTATTAACAAAAGGGTCTTATCACCAGGTACAGTGGTGCACCCCTGTAATCCTAGCAGCTCAGGAGTCTGATGCAGGAGGATTGTAAGTTCAAAGTCAGTCTCAGCAACTTAGGGAGGCACTAAGCAACTCAGCTAGATCCTGTCTCTAAATAAATTACCAAAAAAAAAAAGGGTTGGAGGTGTGTCTCAGTGGTTAATTACCACTGAGTTCAATACCTGGTACAAAAAAAAAAAAAAAAAAATTATTATTGTTTTAGTCATTTTTTTCATTGCTGTGACTAAATGACCAAAGGACATGACCAGAATAATTTCAGAGAAAGAAAAGTTTATTAGAGGGCTTATGGTTTCAGAGGTCTTAGTCCATAAAAGGCCGGTTCCATTCCTCAGGAATAGAGGTAAGGCAGAACGTCATGGTGGAAGAGTGTGGCAGAGGGAAGCAGCTCACATGGTGATCTGGAAGCAGAGAGAAAGCAACTTCACTCTCCAGATACAAAATATATACCCCTAACCATGCCCCCAATGAGCCACTTCCTCCAGCCACACCCCACCTGCCTCCATTTACCACTCGGTTAATCCCATCGGAGATTAATTCACTGATTAGGTTAAAGCTATAGCCCAATCATTTCCCCACACAAACCTTGCATTGTCTCACACATGAGCTTTTGGGGGACATCTCACATCCAAACCATAACACTTATCAAACAGCAATACGGAGAGTCACATGAAATCAGAGGATACAGAAGGAAAGAGGAATTGGTACTGTGTGTGGTAGAAATTACTCCAGTTTAGATTTGGACAAAGCCCTGTAAAATATGATCCAGCTCTCCACCCAAGCATAAGGGAGAGGCACTCAATGACTTTCATGTTCCAGGAGAAGAGATTGCTTTGGGAAGCAGTGTTATAAACTGAAAAGCAATGTGGGGGACAGAGCTAATGGAACATCAGCCACCTATGAACCCAAAAAGGCAGTCAATCCATCCACAGCATTATTGACAGAGAACAGTCAGCAGTCAACAGCATGCACTCTGGTCATCATACCACGTCAAGGAGTCAGTGAAAGTCATGAACATGCTCAAATGACAGTAACTAAATATCAGCCTTCTTAGTAAGCTGCAAGGAAAATGGCCAACAAGAACGACTCTGATTTTTCCCACAGTCACGAAGCATGCTCACACAAATTGTGGACATAAAGATGAGATTGTAAAACTGTTTTGTGTGTGTCACTGACAACATAAAAAATAATAACAAAAGATCTCTTTTATGATTCCATGTGGCAAGTATCAGGGATATACTCAGTGTCTTGGGGGAGCTAAGCTTCTAACATCATGACTCAAATATCACAATTATATATATCAAAGAGATCAACATTTCATAAGGAGGTTGGGTTGTAGTAGAAATGACTCCATCTCTGAGTTTTTCCTTGTCACTTCATTTTCTTCATTTATTACAGAGAGAAGTCCACATATTTCTGAGCATGTTTAAAAACCACTTTTAAACTGCACTGGACCATGAAGAAATTCTTTGCCAGGACAAATCAACCAAGTGCAGAATAGGAATGCAAGTGGCATTTTCTTTCCAGCTCAATCATTCACCTTCAGGGCTGTGAGTGCAATGTGACTTTCCACCTGAGTGAGGTCTTCAGTAAGAAATTGCTCCCCAGTTTCTATGTGGTAATACGAATCCAACATCCAAACCAACAAAGAGAGTTTCCAAACACCTGCTGGCATACTGAGCTCATGAAATCGTGATTCAGTACAAGCAAGGAAGTAAGGAAAGAACACAGCTAAAGAAAGACTGTCCTATTGCTCAAGATACCAGATACAGACCCTGAACCACAAAAACAGAACACTCTTCTCCCTCCCAATCTGAAACTATTGCTACTATTAATTATGATTTTTAAAAATATCCAGTAGTGTAATATTTTTAAACTATAATATTTTAGGAATCTGAAGTTGGTAAACTACAAGTCAGCAAGGCCCTGAGCAACTTAGCAAGACCCTCTCCCAAAATAAAAAGGGGTTGGGGATGTAGCTCAGCAGTAAAGCACCCCTGGGCTCAATCTCCAGTACCAAGAAAACGAAAACAAAAATAAAGGAATGAAAAAATCCCTAGTTGTCATGTTGAGGGAGATGTAGAAGGGCATCAGCATCAAGGGCAAGAGTGAGGGAGTCCGAGGCAGGTCCAGACCAAAGGAGCATGGAGAGGGTCTTCCAAAGAGGTCAACTTTGCAGTTAGAAGCACTTATGGACACAAGCTGGGGACCCAATTAGACAGACAATTCTATACCCATGCTTCTAAGCAGGGAATCCAATAGAAAAACTAAAAGAGTTATGTGGACACAGGGGACATCAATGACCAATGGTGAGGAGAGAGTGGAGAAAGGAGGATATAAGAAAAGGAGGAAAATACAGGAACTCTACAAAGAACAAGCCAAAACATCCCCACCAGACTCCCAACTCTGGGGCTCCTTCTCTTTGGAAAGGTCTGTTACTGTCACTTTTGCAATAAACGTGCTGCTTGCTCTCTCTCTATTCTGTCCTTCAATTCTTTGCTAAATGGAAACAAGACAGAAACAATGTCTCCCCTAGACAGTAACAATGTCTCCTTGTTTTATCCTTTCATCTTTAACAATTCAAACCTCCAACCTTCATGAATGGTCTGATTTCAAAAAACAAAATGAATTCCCGAATAAACAGACTATAGACCAAAAAGGTTGGCCCAGTTCTTTTTGCAACGTGAGAGCAGTGCAATCAGGACTGGGTCTTGATATCCATGGTCTTCTCTGAGTCCTTCTCTTTGTTGTGTACGTGTGCATAGAACTTATTGGCTTGAAATTTCAAGAATTTTGCAACTGTTCCATGAATCTTCAGACCATCCCACTTACACTGAGAGTGGGTAGGGAGCATGAGACCCAGGGAAATGAAACAGCCTCTTCTGTGTTAGCGAAGAGAATAAGGATGAAAAGAAAAAAATGTCAAACTTTGTTCTGGATCACTTTTAATAATGTCATTTCTTGCAGCATTTGAGCAGCAAGGAAATCAGACAAAAATCCCCTCAAATTATCTGTAAGTCAGAAAAGTAGCAATTTTTTTTAAAAAGTCTATTTTCAAGAAAGCATTTTAAAAGCACAATTATCTAACAAGCAAAACTGATAATTATATAATTCCGCAGCATTTGGCAGCATGATAACTTTTGTTTAAAGGAATGGGTGGGATTCATCTTGTGCCTTTGTGTCTACAGAACTTTGTGCCTTGGATCATTAGAGAACTCTCATACAAAACAACAAGGTTATCATCAATCAATGTCCTGCAGGGATAGGCACTATTTATCTTAGTCATTAGGAAAATAGAAGTTGAAGAGTGCACATGGAAATTGCTGGTAATAAAAATAGTCAAGATAACGGTTTAAAGAATGTTTTCTCTGACAAATTAAAGCAAATGACACACAATCAGTGACAGAAAACTTGGTTCCCAGAATAATGGCACCTCCTACACCTTGAACTTTAAGAAGGTGAACCTTGGTTCTTAGAAACTCAATTATAGAGAGCATCTATTATGTGCTAGTCTGCTTTGCTACCTTGATATGAATTGTTTTATTTATTCCAACCTATGTGTTGCTTATTTACTCCAACGTAATTGTTATGCCCTTTTATAAAATGAATCAGAGGAAGTAATCGGATGAAGGTCACACAGCTAATAAGCCAACCAAGGAAGTACTTGAATCTAGGTCTGTCTGACACCAAAGGCTATGTTTACTATACCACACTACTACCAGCTGGGAGGCAAGTTTATTAGTTAGCTCTTGCTGTGTAACAAACAATTCCAAAACTTAGTGTCTTAAAAATCACAACCACTTATTTAGCTAATGATTTGGTGAGCTCATGATTTAGGATGGACTCAGGGCACTTAAGTTGTGCCTGGGCTCCTTCATGTACTTGCAATAATCTGATAGTTTGACTAGGTGCTGACTGGTCTAGGGACAGGCTTGTCTCTGGTCTATGTAATTTCTAATCATTTAAAAGGTTAGCCCAGGCTTGTACACATGGAATTTGGGCAGTGTCCCAAGAGAACAAGTGGTTGGGTGTAAAACCTTTTGAGTTATAGGCTCCAAATTAACATAACACCCTTTCCATCACATTCTGTTGTCCACAGCCAGTCTCCAGTCCAGCTCAGATTCAAGGGGGAAGGTACAGACTTATGCTCTTGAAGAGAGAAGCTATAAACCATATTGCACATCACCCTTAGGACTTCCTTTCCCAAACCCATGGCCTCTCTCTAGCCATAGGAAAGCACCAGGAAAACCCAAACTGAGATTCTTTTCAAAGTCATGAAAGACAGAATGAAAAATTGTTGAAAATTGAAGGGGGGATTAAAAGGAGACATGACAACTAAATTCATAGGGCTATTGTTTTGGTTTTGATTTGGTTTGATACTGGGAATTGAACCCTGGAGTGCTTTACCACTGAGCTGCATCCCCAGCCCTTTTTATTTGTTTATTTTGTGACAGAGTCTAAGTCATTTAGGGCCTCCCTAATTTGCTGAGGCTGTCCTCAAGCCTACAGTCCTCCTACCTCAGCCTCTCGAGTCACTGGGATTGTAGGCATGTGCCACCATGCCTGGCTCAACACAGGGTTCTGAATTGGATCCTAAAATAGAAGAATATTGGAAGAGAGATCAGTTAAATCCAAAGTTTGTAGTTTTATTTAAAACTTAGGTACCCTCCTTTGGATAGGTTATAAGGTTACCTTACTTATTCTTGACTTTAAAAGGAATGCTTAAAAAAAAAAAGGAATGCTTTCCAATTCACATTATGAAGCATGATATTCACCATAGCTATAGTCGATGGCATTTGTTTAGGTTAAAGAAATTTATTCAGGTTAAAGAAATGTCTGCCTAATCTTAGTTTGCTAAGAGCTTTGCATAAGGAATGTATGCTGAATTTTAGTAAATGTTTTTTTCTTTATCTACTGGAACAATCATATGATATTCATCTTTTGATATATTAATAATTTACCAATGTTAATTTACATAATCAGTTTCCTAGAATTAAGAAAATCTTGTATTCTTGGATAGCCTAACTGGACCATTATGTATTGCATTTTTAATACCTTATTGAATTTAGATTGGTGATATTTTCTTTAGGATGTCTGTCCCTCTATTTATGAGTAAGAGTGGCCTATAATTTACCTTATTCATCCTCCCTCTGTAAGATCTTTATACCAAGGTTATGATAGCTTGTGTAAAATGAATGAAATATTCCATTTTTTAATATTGTCTGGAGTAGTAAATTTGAGATTGAAGCTAACTGTTTTTTTCATGTTGCATAAAACCTGTCTGTAAGATGATTTGGCTCTAGCATTTTCTTTGTAGGAAGACTTTGAACATTTAATTCAATTTATTATATGACTATAAGTCATTTAGATTCTTTGTTTCCTCTATAGTTGATTTATGTAACTTGTGCTTCTCTAAGAATTTTCTCATAAATCTAAATTTTAAAATTTATTGGTATAAACTAATTCCTAATATCCTCTTAGTTTCAGTTTAATCTCTGAAATGCAGTATATTCTTTTAATTGAATATGATTTATGTAGGCCTTCTCTCTTTATGCATATTTTTTAGTTAAAAACTTTGCTTTGACCAATATCTATTGTATGCTTGTTTTATATTTTGTTAACTTCTGTACTTTTTTCTATACTCCTAATTTCCTTGGATTTATACTGTTTTTATTTTCCTGTCTTTTAAAGTTAGATATTTAGTTCATTAACTTGGAGGCTTTCTTTCTAAGATATGTATTTTATCTTAGAAGTTTATATATTTATATCTTTATGTATTTTCTTCTAAGTACTGTTCACAAGTTCTGTTTCATTTTAAGTAGTTTCTTATTTCCATGGTGATTTCAATTTTTAACCCAGGGGTCATTTTAGAATGTGAGTAAAAAATTTTTAAAATATACGATATTTTTCTAGTCATATTTTTGTTATCAATTTATAACATAATTATATGTAGACATAATACAAATCCTTTGAAAACTGTTGAGGCTATTTTGTGACCTACCATATGGTCATTTTTATTCCATATCTTATATGTTCTTGAAAAGAATTGGATCTTGAATGCAATGATCTACACATGTCCTCAGATTTATCCTAATTGTACTTTCAAAATTTCTATTCCTGAGGGAACTTTTGCTGCTTGATCTATTAAGTATTGTACTGAGTGTTAGTTTTTAAAAATATCTTGCCATAATCATAGATTTGCCTAGTTCTTCTTATTGATCTGTCAATTTTTACTTTGCACATCACAAGACCATGTTATTAGCTGTATACAGATTTTAAACAATTATGTCTTCCTAGAGAAGTAAACCTTTTATCATCATATAGTGACTCCCTGTATCTGTAATAGTGTTTTAAAAGTATGTTTTTAGCTGATATTAATGTAATTGTTGCAGCTTTATTTTGGCCAATATTTTTTCCTATCCTTGACTTTCAATCTTTCTATCTCCTTATGTTTTAGGTGAGTTTATTATAAATATCAGATAGATGAATTTTCAGATTTTATCTGGTCCAAAGTTCTTTTTAACTATAGTTTAGTGTGACTACATAGCTTTACAATGATATGTCTAGATGAGAATTTCCTTTTAATTATCTGACTTGATATTCATTGGAATTCCTAAAGAAGTGAGAGAAAGCCATCATCCAGCTAACACACCCCTTGCCAAGCCATAAGCCCTGAGGTAGAGCGAGCCATATCCCTGAGAGAAGGATGTCACCCTGCCATTCTCTTGCCACAAAGAATTGGTGTATAAAACTGGGTCTCTTTAGAAAGAAAAAAAAATCATATATATATATATATATATATATATATGTATATATATATATATAAATTATATACATATAAAACTTTCAGTTAAGTTTTGCAAAACAAAAGATTTCCTATCTCACTCTCTCCTCTGAAATAAAAAGAAAGCAAAGTAAGTCACTCTGACTTTGGGGACAGTAGGAAACAACAAATACCCAAATCCTCAATCTAGAAAAATCAGCTGCAAAGTGCAATGAAATTTGAACCAAGTAGGGGAAGGATACTGGAAGAGGACTTGCATATTTAAAGACCGAAGGCAGAGACCATGGAAAATGATAAGACCTCAGGGACTAAACCATTATGCCCTTTCTTTGGACAGGGGGCTGGGAGCATCCCTAGCTCTGCTCTTCTGGAGTGGTTGGGGAGGAGAGGAGCTGAACAAGAAACCTCACAGATGGTCATCTTTACAGGCTATTTGGGGTCAGTACGACAGGGTGGAAAATCAACTCTGCATTCTGATACTACTGATATTCGCCAGCTAAAATGAAAGGCAAAATGCTAAATCACGATATGTGAGTTTCTGCATGAGCCAAGCAGGACCACTGCTCAGTCCTGGCATAATTGTTTCCTCAGGGCATGGGGGAGTTTGTGAGAAAATGTTGGAGGTTGACATCCTAAATCTAAGGTGCCTGCAACTTCAGTTCACTTCCCCCATCTTTTCACCTTGCTCTCCTTCAGCAGGGAAGAAGGTAGAAAAGAACAGTGTTATGGTTTGGATCAGAAATGTTCCCCCAAAGCTTATGTGTTAAAAGGCTTGGTCCCCAGTGTAGAAGTGTTCAGAGGTGGGGCCTTCAGAAAGTGATTGGATTATGAGAGCTCTGGCCTCATTAATGGATTAATCCATTGATGAATTCATAGCATAGTGGACTGGACTATTGGGGGGGTGGAAACTTTAGGAGGGGAGACCTAGCTGGAGAAAGTAGGTCTCTGGGGGTGTGCCTCGGAAGAGTATATGTCCCTAACATGCCCCCCCCCCTCTCTTTCTCTCTCTCTCTCTCTCTCTCTCTCTCTCCCCCCTTCTTCTTCTCTCTTTCTCTCTCTCCTCCTTCTTCTCCTTCTCCTTTCTCTCTCTGCCTTCCTCTCTCTCTCTCTCTCCTGGCTGCCATGAGGTGTCCAGCTTTGCTCCCCTCCACTGCCCCCATCACCATGGTGGTGTCTTACCAGAGGCCTAGAAACAATGGAAACAAATGACCAAGGACTGAAACCTCTGAAACAATGATCCAAAATAAATGTTTCCTCCTTCAAGCAAATTTTCCCAGTTATTTTTTTCACAGTAACAGAAACCTGACTAACAAAATCTACATTCATAGGTGAACAATAATGAAAACTTGCCAAATTTAGTTTCTATCCTAGGTAATATAGGAGGGAAAGAAGAAGGGGCAGATGAAGAATACACAGCAGAAGTTTGCCACGAATTAGAGGGAAATTTTGGATAGATGTTAACCCATTTTATCAACCAAACTGCAGAATCTATGGTCTTTTTAAAGCAAAGGCTCACAGAGGGTGTGATGATGATCAGGTGGAAACAGAATGTGTAATCTCAGAAATAAGTGTAAGCTAAATGTTTTATTGATGTTTCAGAGTTTAAGAGCCATATTAGAAAGCAAATATAAGCACAGACGTCTCAATGAAAACAAAGTTGAGCATGTAGAATTCTGATAGATTTGAGAAGGTTGAACAAAATAAGTTTAAAGAGTATATTAGAAAAACTATTAATAATAAAAGTCATGCGTAGGAAATCTATCATAAAAATCACATCTCTGAAGTAAACTGAGCAAATGAAGCAAGAAAAACAATACCTAGAGATATAATAGAAAAAAACCTTTTCTATTTAAAAATATGTTTGGGTTCAAAAACTCAGAATGACTTACACTGAGCCATATCTTAATAAAGATACTGGACTTCAAGTGTAAAGAAATAATGGGTGTATGTGGGAGGGTGGGTAGTGATTGACTTATAATACAGGGTGACAAATCAGACAGGCCTAGGACTTCACCACTGCACTCTTAAAGCTGGAGAGAGTGAAGCAAAACTTCCAAAGTCTTTGGAGAAAGAACACATGTTCAATCTAAATGAAATTCAAGTATTGGGCAAGGAACATTTTCGAACATGAGAGATCTTGAGGAATACAGTATCTATGAGTCCTTGGAGAAGCTATATGGTGAAAAATTCAGTAATAGAAAAGAAAAAAAGTTGTAATGAGAACACCTAAACCATTCATTTACAAAGCCAAAGCCAAACACTGCCATCTTAAACGTAGACTTTAAACAATAACTGCCAAAGAGAATTAAAATGTTATAACCCAGGTATATACTCTGTATATATGCTCTGTGTTTATGCTCTGTATCAATAATTGGTTTACCTAGATATGAAAATACATCTTTGGTTCCTACTCCATATATATATTTATGTCCCTCCATGTATACATTTATGTCCATAGGTATATATATATATATATATATATACACACACTGACATATTTGCTCTAAGCCTATGAGTATGTAATGCTCATTTTTTTAAACAGAGTATATTTCCCATTTTTTCTGTTATAAACAGAAGTATTACTAACCTGTTCTTTCTCCTTTACTTTGTAAGCATAGACTTGAGGAAACTGTTCACAAGAAACCACATGCTCCAGTTGTGAGCCTATTTCTCATCAAGCAACTGAAAAATTTTCAATGTAAATGCAGAAAAAATAAGTGAATTGGGTTAAAGTTCATATCCAGCTTACTGATGTAAATGAATCTGTTGACAGATAAATTTCTAAATGCAATGCCAAGAACATTAAAAACTGATTCCGGTAAATAGAAATAGTACTGGAATGAAAACTGTGGGAGCAAGAGCAAACTATATTTGCTTATATGATTATGTCAAAATGAACTTCAATATTATATAACTATAATACACTAATACAAGCATTTTTAAAAACCACACATACACAAAAAAGAACTTCTATTGGAGGCTGGAAAGTTTTCAGGTAATTCACCAAATAAAGAAGTCCAGTTGGTAATGACCTGAAGTTAAGGCCAGCTTCAGTCATGATTCTCATTTGAGGAGTACATCACAGAACAGATTTCCAGATCTCAGCTCATTTCATCCTCAAAACCAACCTGTAAAGAAGAGATGTTATTATTCTCATTTTATATGTTAAAAAAAATCAAACACTCCAAAGTTTTTCAGCTAGGTCAGTGGTAGAGCTGGAAATCAATGCAGAGGTCTTTTGGCTACAAAGAGTTTCTTCCCCTACTCCACTGATTCCCACTCTCACCTGCAGATTCTGAGTCATGGGGTTAGAGATGGTCCAAACATTCTGCATTTCTAACCCCTAAGTGATACCCAGGCTGTTGTTTTGTAGACCTCACCTGGGGAACAAGGCCTCCACCACCCTGCCTAAATTATCAGGCAAGAAAGGAAAAGCAACTGTGCGAGCAATAACTCCAGAAGCCTGCATGGACAGTGGCCAGCATCAGCACCTTCCTAGGGGAGTCTCCTGGGGAGGCCCATGAGAAGAGGTAGAACAGCCTCTTCATATGATAGAGAGCTCGAAACTTGTGGGGTTTTCATTTTTGATTTTTAATGCAGCATCCCTTTTTGAACCAAAATTTTACGTGAAACCTTAATATACAAAACCACCTATAGCAGAATTTCCTTGGCAAATATTCCTTTTATGTATTCAAAGTTACAACATATTCCTGCTAAAATTAAATAAGCACAATGTGACTTTGGGTAATACAAATTTTTCACATAAGAGTTTATGGCAGATAAAGTATTGGTAAGTCACGGCATTCAGAAAGCAACAGAACTCAGGAGTCTATCGGGTGTTCAAAAATATAGGAAAATGTTCAATTGAGGTTGCTGCCAGAGCAATAGAATATGGTAAGAATAAAACAAAATAATAGTGCTGAGAACCTCTTTTGCCCACAGTACTCAATGCTGGCCGATGTGATGAGATGGACTCTCATAAGCATTGCTTGACAGGGTACAAGTTTTAAAAAGTAATTAGCTCTAAGATTCTGTTAAAATATTTACATGATTTTTCTCAATAATTTTCTTTTGAGACTCTGTCCTAGGAAAATACTCTTAGATGCAGAAGAAAGAAACTAATGTTTACTGAGTGTATACTATTAGATATTACACTAGGCATTTGTGACCTTGAAAAACCATGCATTAGATATGAAATAGATCCTGTTAACTCCATTTTACATAGTTATCTAATATCATATGGCTGGATATTCTGGCCCAGCTTTATCTAGTTCTGAAGACTATATTCCACATTCAAAATTTCTTGATTGTCAAGAACTTTTACTCTGAAGGACCATCATTCTCACGTTTCTTGGTATCCTGTCTTCATCTTTCCTTCCCTCCTATCTACAGTCATGGCTATGAAAAGTTGAGTGGGAATTTGAGGTTCTAAGAGACACCTCTTCAGTCCTCAGCAGGCGGATACTGATTAGATTCCAAACAAATGTCATCAGAGGGAATTTGGCTCTCTTTGCATCTGAGTTATTGCTAGAGGAAAACATCTGGATTAGACAGGAAATTCTGAGAAAAACCCAAGAGTGCAACTGTGGGAGCTCATTTCAAACTTTCCAGTTCTCAATGAAAAATTCCACCATTAAGGACATTAGAGACAGATGTCAGTGCATCATGGGAATTGCCCACAAGAAATCAGCTCAGTGGAAAAAAATGTGTCCCAGAGACACAAAATTGATGCTGTTCTGTTAATAGACTCCAACAACTCCTGTGGGGCCTCCATCATGGAACATTCAACATGACCCAGGGACATTCCAAGGAACAGCTACTAAGACTCCCAAGGCAGCTGCTTTCTGCTCTGCCAGCATGAGCCTGGTGAGGCCCACCAGGCTGGCATGCTCTGGATAGTGAAACAGGGCAACACTGACCTCCTTCCAGCAAAGGACTTAGGTAAAGAACTTATAGATGGGGCTGCTCTGCCTCATTCTCCACTCCTAGTGGACCATGGCAAGAGCACCATGAGGGAGTTGAGGTCTGCCCTGTTGGTCTAAGCAAAGAGGCCCAAGATGACCCAGGTACACAATTTTCCTGTTAGAAACTAGAGAGAGGTATGCCCTGGGTAAGATCAGGCTTTATGCCTTTGAAAGGAAAAGTAATTTTTGGATTATCTAAAAGGTTAGAAAATGTGAACAAAAGTAATTTCTGCTCATGGCCATGACCTCTGAGCTCTGACCAGGAAGCAGGCTGCTGTCCTCCTCCCCCTGGCTTACCGCACTGGTCCTTGCCTCTCCTCTGGCCTTAGGACCACATTCAGAGGAGCCACCTGAGTCCCTGTCAGCTTGAGGTAGGGCTTTCTGAGTGTGGGTGTAGTTAAGATCCTCAATGACTTTTTTTGGATTCCCAGGATTTTCATTCTAACATAGAGAGAAGATACAAAAGAACAGGTCATAAAAACTGTCTTGCAGCTCTTTATGCCACCACTCAGATCAGCATCTCTAAAGGGCCCTGTATTTCAGAGAATTTGCTCATCATTCATATAATATTTATCTAGATCCTTGCAGTTGCTTCATTTCTGAGTCAACTGAAATGTAAGAATTTGAAAGCCTCGCAGAATAAAAAAAGAAAAGTCAAATTAAAAAAAAATGACAAAGCCAAGTGTGGTGGCACATGCCTATAATCCCAACCATTTGGGAGGTGCAGACTGGAGAGTTGCAAGTTCAAAGCCAAGTTAGCAAGACTCCTGTCTCAAAATAAAAAGGACTGGGCATCTGATACTTGACAAAGGTGCCAAAATTACATATTAGAGAAAAGACGCCTTTTTAACAAATGGTTCTGCCAAACTGGCTATCCATATGTAGAAGAATGAAATTAGATCCCTATATTTCACCTTGCACAAAAGTCACATCAAATGGATCAAAGACTTAAGAATTAGACCAGAACTGTGCAACTGCTAGAAGAAAACAGTGTCAACACTTTGTCATACAGGTGCAGACACCAAATTCCTCAACAAGACCTCTGAAGTTCAAGAAATGAAACCAAGAATCAGTAAATGAGATGCCATCAAACCTAAAAGCTTCTGCACAGCAAAGTAAAAGTTAAAGAGAGAGCCTATGGAATGGGAGAAAGTCTTTGCTAGCTAGTACTCCAATAGGGGATTAATATCCAGAGTATATAAAGAACTCAAAAAACTCAATGCCAAAACAAACAAACAAACAAATAACCCAATCAGTAAATGGGCAAAAGAACTAAAAAGAAAATTCTCAAAAGAAGTAACAGAAATAGCCAACAAATATATGAAAAAAATCTTTAGCATGTCTAGCAATTAGGCAAATACAAATCAAAATTGCACTAAGATTTCATCTCACTCCAATCAGAATGACAATTATCAAGAACACAAATAATAATAAATGTAGACAAAGATGTGAGAGAAAAAGCACACTGATACATTGTTGGGGAAACAGCAGATTTATTAGTACAACCACTCTGGAAAGCAGTGTGGAGATTCCTCAAAAAACTAGGGACAGAACCACCATATGACCCAGCTATCCCTCTCCTCAGTATTTATCCAAAAGGTCTACAATCATCATACCAAAGTGATACAGGTATTTCAATGTTTATAGCAGTACAATTCACAATAGCCAAATTTACAGAATCAACCCAGATGCCTATCAATAAATGGATCAAGAAAATGTGGTATAGATACACAATGGAGTTCTACTCAGTCATAAGGAAGAATGAAATAATTACAGGTTGACATGTAATTGAATGAAATAATGACATTTACCAGTGAATGGATGGAAATGGAGAAAACCATGCTAAAGTGAAATAATTCAGACTCAAAATCAAGGGCCCAATGTTTTCTCTCATTTGTGGAAGCTGAAGCAGAATAAGGGAAAGAAGGTGGTGGAGGAGGGGATTGGATATCATAAAGACAGAAGGAAGATCAGTGGAATAGAAGGAGAACAAGAGAGAGAGGGAGGAAAGAAAGGGGGAGCAATATGGAAAAATTTAACCAAATCATGTTATAAACATATATAAAGATATCAAAGGAAATTTTACATTTATGCATATGTAGAAAGTACCAATCAAAAATAAACAAATAAAGGAAAGAAGATGGGTAGAATAGAGGAGGGAGAATAGAAAAGCAGAGGAAGGGAGAAAAGAGGGGGCAGGAATGGAGATTTAAATAAAATTTTTGCATGTATGATTTTAGCAAAATGAACCCAAATACTATGTAAAATTATAATTCTCTGATTAAAAAAGAATGAAAGTTAGATTTTTTTTAAAAAGGCACAGGACATAACTCAGTGGTGTGTCTTTGTGTTCAATTCCCAGTAATGAAAAAAAAATGATAAAAGTTTATATCAACTTAACATATTAAGCCAGGCAGAGTGGCACACACCTGTAATCCCAGCATCTCAGGAGGCTGAGGCAGGAGGATCAGGAGTTCAAAGTCAGCCTCAGCAATTTAGCAAGGCGCTGAGAAACTCAGTGAAGCTCTGTCTAAGTAAAATACAAAAAAAGACTGGGGGTGTGACTCAGTGGCCCCTGAATTCAAAACCTGGTACCCCCTCTACAAAAAAATTAACATATTTTTTACATTCATTTTTTTTCCAATTAAAATTTTCTTGATCTTTTTAAAGTAACAACAAAATTCTTGGATTCTTAAAGATAATATATGTAATAATAGCAAACCTGAAACATAATAGAAAGAAGTGGTGGGTTACCTGGAAATCCTATAGCCATAATTTCTGTAACTCCCCCTCCCTTAGCCTCTGCATCTAACCCATAACCAAGTCCTGCCAATTTTACCTTCAAAATGTCTTCCAAATCCTTCTGCATCTTCCCATCTCAACCACCATCACTACTAAGCTAAGCCATCATCACCAGTCACCGCCATAATCTCCTAACTCAAATCCTTGCTTCATTTCTGGCCCTTGGTCCATCTGTTCCACACTGGAAGCCAGAAAGCCTGTCATAGAATGCAAGCATGACCATGCCCCACTCTTTCATAAATGTCTTCAATGGCAAAGAAAGATTTCAAAAAACGGGCCCCTGTTTATCCATTAGGATAAACCTAAATGAAACCTCAAGCCACAGCAAGGGGTCTCTACAAATATCCAGAATATCTAACTCTTTTTAAGATACAAAATGCCAAGTATATATGATTATAGGAAGAGCCTGGAACTCTCACACTTGCTGGTGAGAATATAAAATAGTATCATCACTTTGGAAATTGAGTTTACAAAATCTATTAGAGCTGAACACACAACCATCCTGTGTTTCTGCAATTATACTATTAAATTTATATCCAATATTCACAGCAGCACAATTTGTAATAGTCTAAACTAGAAATTCCCAAATGCTCACCCACATTAGAATGGATAGAGATGAAATATTTATGCAGTGAGAATGCACAACCTACAATCATAACAACATAGATGGACCCACGTATATATTACAGTGAAAGAAGTAAAATACCAGGGCATCTATGGTACAATTGCATTTATATAGCATACAAAAACAGGCATGCATATATGTGTCCTGAAGCCAAAATAGTGCTTCTTCTCAGAAGGAGGGGTGTGAACTGGAAGGGGTTGCAGGAGGAGTCCTGGCTTCTGATAACAGTCTGATTTTCAGTCTGGGTGTAAGTTAGATGAATATGCAGTTTATGAAAATTCAGCAAGTTGTGCAGTTACCTTGTGTGCACTTTTTTTGTATGTTTTAAGTTCAATTTTAAAAGAGTTGAAGTCAGGTGAAGTGACACATGCCTGTGATCCCAGCAGCTCAGGAGGCTGAGGCAGGACGATCACAAGTTCAAAGCCACCCTCAGCAAAAGGGAGGTGCTAAGCAACTCAGTGAGACCCTGTCACTAAATAAAATACAAAAAAGGACTTGGGATGTGGCTCAATGGCCCAGTTCCCCTGAGTTCAATCCCCAGTACCCCCCCCCAAAAAAAGTGTTGAAATTGTTCAGTAACTTCCACTGAAGGTAAAATCCCAAACCCTTAACATGGGTTACAAGACCATATATCATTCAGTACCTGCCCACAACTCCATCCTTCTTTAGGCCTCCAGTCCCTTTACTTACTAACTCCAGCTTCCCTGTCCTTGAGCCAGCTCCTGGTTTGTACCTCATTTCTTCTCACCCCAGCCCTGCTGCACCTGATGCTCCCTTAGCCTAGAATACTGATTGACCAACTATGGCTCTGTTATGGTTCAGATATATGTCTCCCGCAAGATCCTGTTAGTGCAGTAATAGTCAGAGGTAAATGATTAGATTATGAGATCTTTGACCTAATTGGTCTATTCTAGTTTGAATGGACTGACTGGGTGCTAACTGTGGGGTAGCTGGGGGTGTTCCCTGGAAGGGTACCTCTGCCCTGCAGCCCATTTCCCCTCCCCTCTTTCTCCTTCTTGACCCTGCCATGAGCTGAGCACTGTTTCTCTTCTGGCCTCTTCCTCCATGATGTGCTGCCTCATCCTGGACCCAGAGCAATGGAGTCAGCAGTCTATGGACTGAGACCTCTAGAACCATGAGCCCCAAATAAACTTCTCCTCCTCTAAAATTGTTCTCATCAGGTATTTTGGTCACAGTGACGCAAAAACTGACAAAAACAGACTCACAGGCCAATCATGCCTGCTGCCTGTTTTTGTAAATAAAGTTTTATTGGAATATAGACAAGCCTGTTCATTTAAATATTGTCAGTGGTTGCTTTTGTTCGATAATAGCAACAGAGATTGTATGGCCCACAAATTTGAAAATATTTACTATCTGGCCCTTTATAGAAAAACTTTGCCAACCCCTGGCCTAGAACATTTTTACATGCCTACTCTACCTCCATCTGTCTAACGCCTACTCACTTTTCAGAACTGAAGGGGGAAAAAATTGAAAAAGCCTCTTTTGTCCTTTGCAGGAAGCCTAGGCCCATGTGTCCTTTACTCCTGAACGTTCCTCCAGGCCCTCCTTGCTTCTGTTCTCAAATGGATTCTTTTGCTCCTAGTGCAAAACACAAAATTCCTCATGGCCTAAAGCCCCTGCATACCTACTGTGTACCTCTCTGGCCTTCTCTCCCACACTAGCTCAGAACTCATTCTAAGACCTACTCCAACTGTTCTACTCCTCAGGACCTTTGCCCATGTTGTACCCTCTGCCATGGATGTGCTTTCACATTTCCTTACCTAGCCACCCTTGACTTAGTCTTCACATGTCAGCTTAAACATCGCTCAACAAAATAGGCCTCTCCCTTTGTGTGTTTAGCACCGCCAACTGCTGGAGTCTCTTCCCTCTGTACCACTTCCAAACTGAGCATCTTCTTGATCCTGTCCCTGCCCCACCTTTGAGTCTCCAGCATGTTCCACAGAGTCCACCAGTGCCCCTCTTCCAGGTGATGACCGTTACAGATGAGTAGTAGCTCCCACCGTATCTCCACCCTCTGCCCACTGCCCTACCCTAGAACTGGTGCTGTTTCTCACTAGAGAGGGAACAAAGAAAAAACAAGGAGGAGTCATGGATCTTTTCTGAAACCCAGAGCCCCCCCATCAGGAGGCTCCAGCTGTTGGCTCCCTCAGGGGCAGATTTTGCTACAGGAAGCTCCTCCACTGAGGTCACACCCTTGGAGCAGTCCACATCAAAGACTGAGTCAGGTCAGAGCATGAAGGCTAGGCCTTCATTCCACCTCTGGACAGCTCTGAGGGAAGTCTCATTCAGAATACCTGTTATGGTTTGGATGTGCGGTGTCCACTAGAGACTCGTGTGAGACAACCCAAGATTTAGAGGAGAAATTCTTGGGTTATGAGAACCTTAATCCAATCAGAGAATTAATTCCGTGATGGGATTAACTGAGTGGTAACTGAAGGCAGGTGGGATGTGACTGGAGGAGGTGGGTCAATGGGGGTGTGTCTTTGGCGTACATATTTTGTATCTGGAGAGTGGAGTCTCTCTGTGTTTCCTGATCATCATGTGAGCTGCTTCCCTCCACCACACTCTTCCACCATGATGTTCTGCCTCACCTCCAGCCCTGAGGAATGGAGCTGGCTATCTATGGACTGAAACCTCTGAAACCGTGAGCCCCCAAATAAACTGATCCTCCTCTACAGTCATTCTAGTCAGATCTTGTAGTCACAGCAGCAAAAAAGCCAACTAAAACAGCACCCTTGTCAGACCTGCATTGTGCTTTGACTTGACTCTGTCCAATCTTCCTTCGTCGTCCTTCCTTTTACAGATTTTGATTCTTAATAAGCATCATGAACCCCACTCTGTCTCAGCCTCTACTTCCAGAGAACCTACCTTATGACATTTGTTTATGGGGTGTTCCAGAATAAACCCATAGTTCAGAATCAGGCAGACCTGGACCGGAATCCTACCGTGGGACTCACTGACTGGGTGACCTTGAGAGGGTATTTTACTACCTTCTCAGCCTCCACCTCATCATCAAATGGAGATGATAACATCTTCATTGCAAGGTTGCTTTTAAGATGAACTGAAGCAATGGTATAAGGCAGACGTTTAAATGGAAGTTGGGAATGGCATCCCAAAGCTATAAATATTAGATATCAAATCAACTTGAAGGACAGACCCCCATAGAGTCTGTACTTCAAAGTATATATCCCATGGTGAATTACATGACCCTTGTAACTCCTCACCTATGTCAATTTATAAACCGTGTAATTAAGGGGTGTGTCTTAAAATGAATGATTTGTAACTCTAAACAGCAGTATAAATGAATTTCACAAACCTAATATTGGGTTAATATCCAAAACACTTAAGGAACTCAAAAAACTCATTAGCAGGAAATAAACAGTTTTTAAAAATGGGCAAAGGATGATCTATCATGGTGGCACATGCCTGTCATCCCAGGTATTCTGGAGGCTTAGACAGGAGGACCTCAAGTTCAAAATTAACCTGGGCAACTTAGGGAGACCTTGTCTCAAAATAAAATAAAAAGGGCTGGAGATATAGCTCTGTGAGAGAACAACCCTGGGTTCAATCCCCAACACAGGGGGGAAGAAAAAGGCTGAATAGACATTTCTCCAAAGACATCCAGGAAAATGCAAATTAAAACCACTTAAGGTATCACTTTATGCCCGTTAGAATGGCTATTACTAAAAGAAATTGAAAGATGAGTGTTGGCAAAGACATGGAGAAAAGGAAACCCTCAAACACTTGAACACTGTTGGTGGACTGTAATTTGGCACAAACTGTATGGAAAATAGTATGGGGGAGCCTCAAAAAATTAGAAATAAAACTACCATATCATCTGACAATTCTCCTACTGAGTATAATCCTAAGGAATTGAAATCAATATGTCAAAGAGATAGCTGCACTCTCTGTTCATTGTGGTGCTATTCACAAAAGGTAAAATATGGAATCAATCTTAGTGTTTCTCAATAGATGAATGAATCAAAAACTGTGGCCCATATGCACAATGGAATGTTACTCGACTTTTAAAAAGAAGAAAATCCTATCATTGCCACAACACAGGTGAACCTGGAAGACATTATATTGAGTAAACTAAGCCAGGCAAAGACAAATACCACATGATCTCACTGAGATGTGCAGTCTAAAAGGGCAAACCCAGAAGCAGAGTACAATGATATTTATCAGGGACCAGGGGAGGATGGGAAAGGAGGATTGGGGAGACGTTCAAAGGACACAAAATTTGATTTATGAAAAAGTTCAAGAGATCTGTAATATAGCATGGCACCGATAGTTAGTAACAATGTCATGTATACTTGAAAATTTCTCTAGGAATAAACTTAAGTGTTTTCACCACAAAAATAAAATAAGTATGTGAGATGATGACATGCTAATTAGTTTATTTTAGACCTTTCACAGTGTATGCTTTTATCAAAAGATCATATTGTAGACCATAAATATGTGCAGGTTTTACTTTCTAATTAAAAAATTAAATGAAAAAATAACTAAAGAAATCAGGTACAAAAGATTTTACCCCATATGATTCCATGACATAAAGAAGAAAAACTGGCAAAAACAAATACAGGGAGTTAGAAGCCAGGGTCACAGCCACCCTTGGTGAGACTGTGACTTGAGGGAGGCACAGTGCCAGTCATGCTCTGGTTCTTGATCTGAGCTCTGGTCACACAAAGTGCTCCATCTGAGGAAATCCACTGAGTTTTCCTCTTGTGATATATCCACTTATCTGCGTAATAATCAAAATGGATAATCCCATTTCTCTACACAAGCAAAAATCAATAATTCTGTGGGAAATAAAGCATCATTCACACGAGGAACAGAAATACTCAAGAATCAGAATTAATAAGGAATGACAACGTTGCTTGCAGAGACAATAACTTAACGCTCTTAAAGAACGTAAAAGAGCAACTGAGTGAATGGAAAGTGATATGATTTCATCATTAGGATGACAACATAGCAAAGCTGCCAGTTCTTACACAAAAACGTAAAAATTCCTTGTATCCGATTAAAGCAGTGATCTCAAAGAGGTCCACAGACAGAGGTTCTCAGATCGTAGCGTCCATCAGAATCAGTGGGAGAGCTCCTGGAAACGGATGGTAGGGTCCCACCCTCAAAGTTTCTAATCCAGAATTTCTCAGAGTGAGACCAAGGCTTTGCATCACCAAGTTCCCAGGTGATGCTGGTGCTGCTGATTCAGCCCTTAGACACTTTGAGAACCAATGCTCTGGACCCTCCTCCCCACCTCACAGAAAACCCACCTCCCACAGGGGCACTGATGAGACCTTTACTGCATGGACTTAAAGTGAAGAAATTTTGTCCTTCATGGAATACTAATTTATTCAGGAAAGGGAGAAGGATTAGCTATTGCCAGCCTTTTGAAAGGAGTTGCCTACACTGCTCAGGGTCAACTCCACCTTCAACTCCACCTTATTACCTCCTCAACCCAAAGGCTTCTCCCTTCTCCACTCTGCTATCATTTCCTGCTTGCTGGTAATCACTGCCTCGGAAAACTTGAAGTAAGAGAAGGACTCTAAAGAATGTGATCCGGAAGGAAATGGAGAGGGGGAGCTGGCTACTTCCCTTATCTCCAATCTTTAGATGAGAATCAAAGCAGAGTGACCTTGGTTGTAATGTAAAGGAATGTACCACAAAGCATCCAAAGAAATCCATACTGTGAGTCCCTCCCCCATTGTATCCCAGGCTGTGGCCACTAGGAGTGGGTAATAAAATGTCCAAAACCTCTCCTGGGAGTCTTTCCTGTTCTTTATTTGGGATGAGTAAACAGTATGCTTGGGGCGTTGGCAGTCCTCGGGCTGAATACTGCTAATGGCTCCAAAGACCTTCTAATTGTTGTATCTAATGGAAATTGTCCAGTCACTGTGCCTCATATTCTCCTATAGTGACTTTTTCACCTCCCAAAACCCCTCCACATCCTTGACATTTGAGGGTGTCTACCTGTCTGGCCATTCTCTCTTCACCTTCTCCCAGAATCCATTTCTTTGCCCTCCCTTTAAATGCAGTCGCTCTGGGATCTGCCTTCTGCTCACGCTCCCCAGGCCATCTTTCCATGCCCTTCCCTTCATCCTCCCTCTTTCCCCCAAGCTAGATACTCATCTGTTGGTATTGTCTAGAGCGTCTTCACGTAGATGTCAAGAAACAAAGCAGATGGAAAACTTTGCCCCTGTGGGCCTTACATTCTAGAGCAACTCTGACACCAGGACTTAGCTGAGGCATAGAATATTGGTTTAATAAATACTTCTTGAATGAATATATTTGCCCTGCAATAATCACAGCTATTTTCCAGAACAGAGTTACAAGAAAGAGAAGCAAAAGGGCATGTGTGGAAGTGGGGGAGACCCAGGGAGAAGCCAATAGAGGGGAGGAGATGGCTCCCACATGGAACCAGACAATAGTTTCCAAATTAAAACTTGGAAAGTTTAAAAGGAACATGCCTGCAGGAACATAACTATAGCTCAGTTTCCTGCATCACCAGCATTATGCTCTAGAGGGGCCCTGCTCCTCAAGCTGAGATTCTGATCTGCCTAGGGTGGTGGTGCGGGTGACTCAATACCATGCCAGAGCCATCTCTGCATGCTATGGATGCTTTGGTGAGCTCAATGGAGAGGGAGGTAAGAGGCAGACTCTGAGCAGGCCTGCATATTTGAGTGTCAATCTTAAAGAAGCAAGAGACGAATAGGGGCCTGGGTAGGGAGCCCAGGACCAGGGTTATGAGGATGATGGGGAAGTACTTATATTATTAAATGGCATATTACTAGGTTGGTTTAGGAGACCAGTCTGAAAAGATGGCTTCAGCAATGGGAAGACATGGAGGTTGAGGAAACAGCAGCAGCTTTTCTTGGTAACTCTTCCTGGCATGGTTTTCTGATTTCATTTCACTGCATATCGGTCCTGACAGTATTAACCTTCCTTCCTCAATTGTGGTCTTCCACATCATGAGGACCCCCTCTACCTCACTGCCTCAGTTCTGCCCATGCCCCTTGCCAGCAAGGTGGGCTGGAACTGTAGAGGTATAATGACTGATGGCCAGGACAGGCTCTGCCGGTGACTGGGTGCCAGTTTCTTCTCTGATTTCTTCATCATATCATCATCATCATCATCATCCAGTAATTATTCCATGCTGGGCATTGTTCTAAGTACTTGTGTGTGTGTGCGCGCGCACGCGTGTGTTCCCACATATTAACTCATTTGATCCTCACAACTACCCCAGGAAGGAAGTACTTTTACAAATGAGGAAGCTGGAACACAGAAAGGCTACGTATTTAACTCACACAGCTAGTTAGTGGTGAAATAGCTCCACAGTAAAGCACCTGCCTAGCATGAAACTTTTACGTCCATCCCACACAAACAAAAAAGGCTGAATTTGAATAGAGGCAGGATGACTTCAGGCAAATGGTTCAATTTTGTTTGAAACACTGACTGCTATGTAATGTTGCTGAGAGGATTCTGAAACCACGTCTGGAATGAGTAGGAAACACGCCACAGCCGATGAGCAATATCTGTGATGGTGACTGTATACTCTTTTTATTTTATTATGGTATTAGATAATGAGAGAGACTTTCCTTGATTAAACTTTAGTTTGGCTCCTTCTCTGAGTCCTCTATTTTTTCTTTTTCTTTTTTCTTTCTTTCTTTTTTTTTTCTTCTTGGCACCGGGGATTGAACCCAAGGCCTCACACATGCTAAGCATAAGCACGTGCTCTACCACTGAGCTACACCCACAGCCTGAAGTCCTGTTTGTTTGTTTCTTGAAGTGCTGGGAATTGAACCCAGGGCCTTGGACATGCTACCTGAGCTTTTTTTGACTTGGCCTCATCCTATCTTTGGTTTGCCTCACCCATTCTTAGAAAGTATTATCTTTGATTAAGTTATGCTACAATTGAAAAAAAAAAAAAAAACTCAGTGGCTTACAATAGCAAAGATTGTGCCTTGTTCCTATTACACGTGAGCCATGAGCCAACCATGGCTCTGCTCCTGATGACTTCTGCCTGCTGGGATCCTGGCTAAAAGTGCCATCCCCTCTAGGACGTACCATGCTCATGGCAGAGGGAAAAGAGACATGGTGGAACTTCTGATGCACTTAAAGCTCACATTTCCACTTGGTAAATAGCATGGTACATTGGCCATAGCAAGTCAGAATGGCCCATTCCGATGTCACTGGTAGAAACACAATCCACACACAAGTAGGGGCACCAGGAAAAGTGCTGCAGAAATGAACCCAGCCTAGAGCAGCAGCTGGCAAGTGGTCATGCCAGTGTCTGGTTCTGGCTCAGTTCTTTCTTCTCTGACTTCAGTTCCTCAACTGCAGTGTGTGTGTGTGTGTGTGTGTGTGTGTGTGTGTGTGTGTGTGTGTGTGTGAGAGAGAGAGAGGAGGTGTGGAGGGATGGGAAGGAGAGGTGAGAGGAATGAATCTCTAAAGTCCTTTCCAGTATTATTTTTCTTTCTTTTATTTGTTTTTAATTTTTACAGACTGCATTTTGATTCATTGTACACTAATGGGTTATAACTTTTCGTTTCTATGGTTGTGCACAATGTTCATTTTCACCTGCTACCCCAATACTCGCACTCCTGTCTTATCTGCCCACCTGGGTTTCACAGCCATGGATTTCACTCCCTCTTAGCCTACTTTCATACTTAACATGAACCAACAATCTTCATTTTTTCCTTATACCTAACACTGACAAGTTTCCATGTACAACAGACACTGCATCTAGTCCCAGTTTTACTCACACAGGGCATTGGTCCTACATGTCACCTGAAGTGGCAGAGTGTTCCCTCTCACGCTCCCCTACCTTTACTGATCAAAAGTCATCCTGCTCACCTAAGAAGGCAACTGATATGTTCAGGTTTATTGTCTCACGCATGGGCCTCTGCTCTGCTAACACAACCAGGTCCTGGTTCCTTCCACTGATGCTAAAATTTCTGATGCCTCTGCTTGATATCTTCCCAGCTGTGAGTTTGTATGTGTCTGGGGCTTGGAGGCAGGGAGCCTTGTTCCTCCAGACTTTTTGCTTCCAGTGGTTTCCATTCACCTTTCCTTGATCCACTGCTACATTTCTAGCTCTGTCCCACCTCCACCAAACCAGCATTACAATGCACACATTTAAGTTTCTATACCAAATGGTCTGGTCAATCTCAGAATAGTAGACACTTAAGGAGATACAGACTAGGGGCTCTGACAGTGGTTGGCCCCCTGGATGCGACTCCCTTCCTCACTCAGACTTTATTCCTATTGGTTTCTCATTTTACCATGTTCATGATGCTCAACAAGTATCTCTATGACTCCAGCTGTTAATTTATTCAAGTAATTCCCCCTTCCCACAGAAGGAGGGGTTCCACAACTTGCAAATTTCTACAGTACCAGAGCACAGGTGCTCATGGTGGCAGATTGAAGAGGGAGATTAAGTAGTTCTTCTCTTCCTGGGTTTGCTGCTGTATTTGCTACCCAGAAAAGATGGTTCCAGCTTCCAAGAGAGCCTTTTGATTTCATGTCTTCCCTAGAAGAGAATGGTGACATTACCAGTTCCATTCCTCCATGACAAAATTCCTTTCACTCCTTTCCTATGGATCTGATATCACAGTACTTCAGAATGTCGTGATGGGTTGCCCCACTCAGAACCCCCTCCAGGGAGCAAGTTCTTATGAAGCTACAGGGAAGACAACGTGTAGTCCTGAGTGGTCAGTCCTGCAGAGACATCTCACTCAAGGTCATTCTTCCCAGAACCACCCACGTTTAATGAGTGATCAAGGAAAGATATAGGGACTGGCCATCTTGACCCAACACTTGACAATTCTGAAGCATCACTGGAGTTATAAAGCTTCCAATGGATCAGCCAAGCTATCATTTGGCTTGCTTAGCAGCTTAACTTTTCTGTGGTTCCCTTCTGGTTCTTTCCTCTCCATTCCATGAGTGTTGATCCCAAGGGTTCAATTAATAACCATCTTGCAGGCTAAACTCCATCTCAGAGTCAGTTTCTCAAGAACCTAACCTGCAATAGACAGCAACTCCAAAAGTCACTGATATATGTGCATATACAATTAATAAGGGACTCCTCTTTATTCTACCTCCCCTGTCATCCACAACCAAGACCACGCAAACATATGTTATCATATTTACAGCAGGACTTACCAACCTGAATGCTACTGACATTTGGGACTGAAAAATTCTTTGTTGTGGGAGCTGTCCTATGCATTGTAGGATGTTTAACAACACTACTGACCTCTGCCCACTAGTTTCCAGTAGTGCCTCCCCAAAAGGTCTCCAACATGGCCAAATGTCTTCTGTGGAGAAAAATCACCCCTCGTTGAAAACTACTGATTTAGAAGAAGCATTCCAGCAGGCAGATTCAGCAAGTGCAGGAAAGCACTTGGACCTTGACATAAATATTTTGTACTGAACATGAAATGCCTCTTCTTGAGATCCTTGCCAGAAAATTCCATCTCCAATTTCAATCTCAGACGTGCTTGTCAAAAGCACAGTAGAGGCAACAGATGCTCGAGAAGACTGAACTAGGGAACTTCTTAGCCCTCCCTTCCTCTAGATATTTTTCATTTCTTTCTCTGCAACAGTTCAGATCCAAGAAAACAACATGCCTGGACCACATTCCTTAGATGGTAAATATGAATGATATTAATAATAATAAACTTCCCTGGAATAAGTTGGTTTATTCATTTGATTTTACCAAGGGTAAATATAAAATGATCCCATGAATGTACAAGTATGCTTTGTGATTGAGGAAGAAACAATCCATTATATTCAGCATTCCCAAAGGATGAACCCAGAAATTTTTCTGGGCCCTTCTCTCTTGCTATATTTTCTTTTGTGGGTCAAAAGCACTATGCTAAATATCAAAAAAACTCTAACAAATTTACCCCATTCCTTTTACCTTGGTGTTGGGGGAGACAGTCATCATAATCATTAGGATAAAAGCACTCCTCTGGAAGTCAGGAAGTCACTGGTTCCTGGGAAGTGGAGAGTGAGAAGGTAAAAGGTGAATCTTTTCTGAAAACCAGTACGGTATTAATATATTGCTATAGTCCACCCAACATCACCTCCTCTGGGGACACCCACTCTCCTCCACTCTAGTTGTTTCTTGTGAATTGCCAATCACAGGGTTTTGCCTTTATGACCATAGCACAGAGCCAATACCTTGCTTGATCACCCAACCTCTCCCCTGGGTACTTGGCTCTTGAGTGGAAATGGAGAATGTCTGAAGGCTGGTGGAGCTGACTCATTCTCCATTAGTCCAGACAGTCCATGCAATCCTGCTGCTAACTGGTGCTGCACCAGTTTCTGTCTTTCCTTAAAACTTTCCTGCACATAGACCTCTAAAAGAATTTTGAAAACTTTAAAGAGTTTTTTTAAAAGAATTTTCACACATTTTTTATATGCCATCTAAAATTTGTTAACATGAGTTATTCATTGTAAGGAATGTAATTTCTAGTTCATCGTAAATATGTACTTTCAAAATAAAACTGTCATGTCCCTCTTTTAAATATTGTCAAAAATATAAATCCCAAAGCAATTTGAGATCTATCATCAACTTTTTTTTTTTTTTTTTTTAGACAGGGCCTTGCTAAGTTGCGTAGGGCCTTGCTAATTGTATGAAGCTGGCTTTAAACTTGTGATCCTCCTGCTTCAACCTCCTGAGCCACTGGGATTATAGATGTGTGCCACCCTGCCAAGCTATCAAGCATTTTTTAAACAGTATATGAACAAGCTTTTTGTTAGCCATGGGAGATTATGTCATTTCTTTTCTCCTTGAATGTATAGTTCCATTGCATATCACCACATAATTTTATTCCGCCTTTATACTAGAAAACCTTTAACTGATCACCCCATCATTTCTTTTTTTTTTTTAAAGCACTTTTTAAAAACTTTATTTTACTTATTTGTTTTTATGTGGTGCTGAGGATTGAACCCAGTACTTCACACATGCTAAGCAAGTGCTCTGCCACTGAGCTACAGCCCCAGCAGACCCCCACCCCATCATTTCTTACAATAAAAAATAATATGAAGTTAGTCTTTTAAATTTAAGTATATATTATATTAAATAAATAGATAGTAATGGATTATAGTCCATTGAATAAAATAAGAATGCATGAGTTCATAGTGACACAAATGAATTAAATAGAAAATTTGATTAAAAAACAGAATATTACCTAATTTCAAAGAATGTTTATAGAAAATATTTATTAATTACAATGGAAAAATAGTAACTCTATAGGAAAAAACCTTGGCAGACAACACTTTAATCCAAAGTTAACAGCACCAGTAATGGGACAAATTGAAATCATGTACCACTCGATGAATACAGTTAGGAGAGTAAGCATCACTTCTGTGATACTCCTGCCAAATTGTATAACCCAACTCTCATCTTGAGTAACTTCAGATAAACCCACAGTGAGCAAAGCAACATCCTACAAAGTCTCTGTCCCATAATCTCCAAAGATAGTAAGTCCATCTGGTCAAAAAAAGAGGAGGAGCTTTCCAGAGTTAAAGGAGACTAAAAAGGTATGAGCTGCACATGGTGGTACACACCTATAATCCCAGCAACTCAGGAGGCTGAGGCAAGATGGCCATTTGAAGCCAGCCTTAGCAACTAAGCAAGACTCAGTCTCAAAATGTTAAAAAAAAAGGGGGGGGGGCGGCGGTGGAGCTTGGGACTTCACTCAGAGGTAAAGCACCCGTGGGTTCAATTCCCAGTGTAGCAAAAAAAAAAAAAAAAAGAAAGAAAGAAAGAAAAAGAAATATATATGATATTTAAAGAAAGATATGATTATGAACTGAATTTTATAGGACATTATTGTAACACGGTATTCTAAATGAGATCTTAAGATTACATATTAAATATATACATGTATGTATATGTACATATAAATTTCTGATTTTGATGGCTATATTGTGGTTTAGTAGAAAAATGTCCTCATCTGTGGTAGGTGCACACTAAACTTTCTGATAAGTCATGGGGTGTTATCAGCAACTTACCCTACAAAATAAGTTCTTTATCCAGCTTTTGCAATTCTTCTGTAAGTTTGAGATTGTTCAAAATAAGAAGGATTAAGAATAAAACCAGGGTGAGGAAGACTGGGAAAAAAACAGGATCTCAGCATGCTGACTTACAAAAAAAGTCAAAGGTTGAACAAGATCTGATCTCAGGAGTTGACTCCACATTCAATGATTTGGCTAAAATGGAGTCTGGATAGATCACATTATTTCAGTCATAAAATAGTCTCTTTGTCCAAGTATAGTCTGTCAATGCTGTGTACTCAGGATACAAGAGTGAGCAACCTAGGCATGATCCCGGATCTACAGAAGTCAGTGGCTAAGCAGGTTAGACAAGTAAAAGCCAATAGCAGCATATCAGTAGGAAGTAGATGAGACTCAAACCCAGAGTGGACATGAGGTGATCTTCTCCAAGGAAATAAGGTCCAAACAGAAAGCAAGCATAAGCCAGAAAGGAATGTCACTTCAATGTCCATATTATACACTAAAATATGATTCAAGGGATAAAATATGATCCAAGGAATAGTGAATGTTAAAATCTATGAACCTCATTGCTCTGATTTGGCAAGTTTTTAACCAGAGCAACAGTGCTTCCTTTAGGGACATCTCTCCAGGTGCTACAGACTGAATTTGCCCTCTCAAAATTTGTATGTTGAAATCAGATCCCTAATGTGGTGCTATTTGGAGATGGAGCCTTTGGGTGGTGGGGTCGCTGTGTTGAGGACCCTACAAAAGAGGCCCCAGGGAGCTCCCCCACCCCTTCCACCATAAATAGACCACATCTCTATGCCATCTGTGGACCTTCACCAGACACCAAATCACCCGAGAGTGCCTTGATCTTGGATTTCCCAGCCTTCAGGACTGCAAGAAATAACTTTTTATTCTCTATTAACCACACAGTCCGTGCTACTTTCGTTACAGCAGCCTGAAACTAAGATGCCAAGCATTGTTCAACTCCAGGTGAAGTAAACTCACTCGTTCTTCCCCTGCCCACACAGGGAGCATGGGTGTTAGGCTGAAAACCATCTTCCAAAAGTGATGGAGCAATGCTCTGGAGATTTATCTGTGATGTCTCATAAACAGTTGCTATGGCAACCACAAAACAAGGCAGTTACCAAGTGCATGTATCTCAGCAGAATTCTCCTGACCCCACTTGCTCTGAGCACATGCTCACCTAATGCAGTGGAGATTTGGTGTGTGGAATGTCAAAGAAGAAAAAAAGGAAGAGCCAGGGCCTTTCAGGAAGAAACTAGTAATATGAACAGATAGCCTTTTGTCTGAAAGTGAAAGTTAAGCTTAATGTGCCTGAGAAGTGTTCTTGCATGAATCAGCATGAACTCAAGACTTTGAAGTTGTCCTTCCTACTTTTGAAATTGCCATACCATTTCTGCTTGATCATATCCAAAGCAACCTTGCAGGGCAGGTCACATGCCTCATTTAGCAGGAAGGGGAAGAGTTAAAAATTCTAACTCTTGGTCCAAGATGAAGAAATGGCTGAAACATTTTTTTGGATTACAGCAATGTCTTCTGGGTTTTCTCTCTAGGAGCGGTGATGGGCTGGACCAACTGGGCCAACCAAGAAGTAACTTGCACTGGTGAGAATGGTCAAGCCCGTCAGAGAAGAGGGAACCAGGGTCCATATAGGTCTTATGGACCTCCCTTCTTTCCCATGTGTGAGTAGCTTCCCTACTTACAAGGTTGTGCTGAAGAAGGGCATTATACTTTAAATGTGATAGTAGGTAGTACTTAGTTCAGATTATAAAAAAAATCTTATGCAGCATACCAAGATTAGCTATGAGAAGGAACTGCAACCTGACCACCTTTAGACTCATCTGGGGAACTTCAATCCAGTAGATTTTGAGAATCAGCATACCAATTTCCTTGAATCAAAATGTAGTCTGTTAAAATAAAAAAAAAAATTAATAAAAAAATTAAGTACTTTGTTTGAGAAAAATGTAAGTAAGTAAGTATGATCCCGGAGTGTTTGCCTCATCTACACCAGTGGAAAGCAGTCAGGAGAGGCACGAAAGGACCACTGTGACCAGCAATGTAGGAAAAGTAAGTTCTGTGAGCAGTCCACAGAGAGCTATCTGCCACCGTTGTGACCCTTGTGCCTAGTAGCCATTCCATCCTGACTAATCCATGACCAGGCATCCTCTCCCCAACTTCTACTGTCTCCTCTTCTTTTATAGGGCCTCTCATTGTGAATCCTTGACAACTATGTTAGTCAGTATTTCAACACTGTGACCAAAATACCTGACAAGAACAACTTAGAGGGCTGGGGATATAGCCCAGTTGGTCAAGTGCTTACCTTGCATGCACAAGGCCCTGGGTTCAATCCCCAGGACCATAAAAATAAGCACACAAACAAAACAAAACAAACAAATAAAAAGAACAACTTAGAGGAAGAAATGTTTATTTGGGCTCATGGTTTCAGACTTTGCAGTCCATGGTTGGGGGACTCCACTGCTCTGGGACTAAAGGTGAAATAGAACATCATGGTGAAGGGTGTAGCGGAAGGAAACTGCTCCACTCATTGTAGCCAGGAAGCAGAGAGAGGAAGTGAGGAACCAGGAACAAAATATAAACCCCAAGGGCTTGCCTCCAGTGACCACTCCCTCCAGCCATGCCCCACCTGCCAACAGTCACCACCAAGTAATCCATTCAGATTATTGATCCATCAAGTGGTTTAATTCACTGATGAGGTTACTGTACTCATCGTGTAGTCAGTTCGCCTTTCAACATTGCTGATTGGCTATCATGTTTCCAACACATGAGCTTTTGGGGGACACTTCATATTCAAACCATAACAACAACTCAGCCTCTTTTCACTCCTGGGAAAGGAGGAAGGTCATCAAAGTAGGTTCCAGGTGCTGAGATTGCAGAGGTGAATAAAAAGGTCAAAATCCAAGTTTCAAGAATTTGCTATCTAGTAGGTGAAGATAGACAATGAAGAAGAAGACAAGTAAGATAAAAAGTATTATTATTACTTATTACAAAAGTGTTACAAATAACAGTAATTGCTATAAGGTGGACACAACAGAAAGCTGCCAGGGCACAGTGGTGCATGCCTATCATCCCAGTGGCTCAGGAGGCTGAGGTAGGAGGATGTCGAGTTCAAAGCCAGCCTCAGTAATTTAGGCTCTAAGCAACTCAGTGAGATCCTGTCTCTAAATAAAATATAAAAAGGGCTGGGGATGTGGCTCAGTGGTTGAGTGTCCCTGGATTCAATCCCCAGTACCAAACAAAAACAAACCCAGAAAGCTGTAACACAGTATAACTCAGGGGCTAGGGTGAGCCTCTCAACTGTCCCTGTCTCAGCATGGTCTTGGCAACTGAGGACTAGAGTCTCATCTTCCAAAGGAGGAGAGAAGCACCTTGTGTGAGTGGGGTGGAGCGGTGGTGGATCCCTTTGCATTTCAGCAGATTGTTGTCATCTGAGCTCTGTTGCCAGGCAACACAGTCATGCCACAGGCAAACCAGGCAGAGAGCTTCAAATCCAGGTGAGCAAAGCCAATTTCTGCTAAGTAGGATAGCTCTCACCCAGAGCATCTTGGGACCTTGAAAGAGAAAGAGGAAGAGGTACACTTGAAGATGGCAGTGTCAGCAGTTCTCACATTAATACATGGAAAAAGAGAAGACTGAAACATCTTTTTGACAGCAACATTTTAGTAGAAACAATGCTTAGTACAAATTACACAAGTCTTGGCCAGAAAGATCACTAGGTGTCTCTCTTGTTCACACCCCCTACAACTGATTAACCCTATTGTCTTCCTGGGTTCCCTGGCCCCACACCCTCACTGGCAAACTGACTCTAAAGTCACAGAGGCACTTGGCAGTAGGGGCTTTTCCTGATGGCCCCATTTACTGCTCTGAGACAGACACCTGAATTAAGCAGGGGAAAATTCTGACATATCCTCAACCCTGAGCATCTGAGGTATGTCTCCTTAGCTTAACACATGAGCGGTACTTAATCTCTTGCTACTGATAATCAATCAATATCCTGGGCACCTCCCTGCTAGCTGATCTCAAGGTGTGTTTGCAGATTGCTTGGTCCTTCTCAGAGATTAAGGGGAAACAACACAATTTGCTCTTCTTATTCAAGATTTTTAGACCTGATATCATGTGGTCCACCATTAGCTGCAGATCCCGCATAGAAAGCCCCTGTCCAGCCCACCTAGCGTCCACAACTATTCAAGTATGAAAACAATAGGGAGCTAATAAGTAGGTAGAGAACATCTGGAAAGATCCTAGAGAAAACAGAGAGGATCCCAGAACTGGGGACTATTTTCTTCTGATAGCACATGCCAATTCTGAAAGAGCCTGTTGAGAGACCTTTGTGGGTCTAGAGAAACAAAATGGAGGCTAGAGCCCACCAAGGGTGAGTTTACTGATAAACTCCCATGCCCTAAATTGTGACCCCAAGAGGCTATATCCCAGGATTGAGGGCAAGTCTGAAGTAAGACCTTCCTTGCACTGAAGTCATCTGAGTGGTTCAGACAAATTCAATCCTGGACAATGGATTAGATCAGAGTGATCGTGGGTTTTCAGTGCCCCAAGTGTCCATGCCAAACCAAATTAATATCCAACTTTCAGCTGTCATTTATCTTATTCATCAGAATATAAACTACATGGTCATGCACATTTATCTTCCGGCATATGACACAGGGAATTCTCAATAAATATGTGTTGACTTAATAAAGAAATGAGTCCATAGAATCCATTCTCCACCTTCCCACTGACCCAACAGAGGTCTGGCCACTTCCTGGAAGGCTCTTTGGAAAGAGGGCACATCCTATTACACAAAGATCCCATCCTCATCCCTCTTCATCTGAGCCAACCAGGCTTCCCCCATCCACCTTCTTGCTTATTCCTCTGTTTCCCCCTTAGAACAAGGGGCCAGACTCATCCCTCTGACACTTGTTGACTGGATTGTACAATGAATGTTTGGCAGTCATGACTGAAATTTTATAATTAGGAAATTTCACTGACAAATCTGGCAGACCTGGTTACTACTTGGGAACTGTCTACTGGAGCCTGGTTGTGACTAGGCTTCTTAGAAGGGTCACATATTCTCCTGATCTCCACCTGGCCAGCCTCACTGACCTAACCAATGCAACTGAAACAGGCATTTGAATTTAGAGCCTGATTTTAAAATAAAAAATTTTCAAGCCAGGAAGAGGAGTACCTGGCCCATCTTCCATCTTTCAGGAGGCTGAGGTGGGAGGATCACTTGAGTTCAGGAATAGAGACCAGCCTGGGCAACACAGGGAGACTTTGTTTCAAAATAAACAAACAGAAATAAAATTATTTCCAACCCAAAGGAAATCCCAAATTTCTTGTCTATGACAACAAGACTATGCTTGCCTTGTTGATGACCCAAGAATAAATAAAGGCATCAAATTTCCCCATTAGCTTCCCTGGCACACAATATTATAATAGTATATCCTTCTCAGAAGGCTTAAATCTTAAATCAAATATTGACAGTTATAGATACAGATACAGATAAATATTCTTTTCGGTACTGAGGATTGAACCCAGGGATGCTCTACTACTGAGCTACATCCCCAGCTCTTTTTATTTTTTTATCTTGAGACTAGGTCTTGCTGAGTTGCTGAGGATGTCCTGGAACTTGCAATCCTCCTACCTCTGCTTCCCAATAGGGAAGCTGGGGTTGGAGGTGGGTGCCACCTTGTCCGGCTGAATCAAATATAATACTTAAGAGTAAGTTCAACAGTGAATGACACCTCACCTTAAAAAGACATTTAAATAAACTAGACAAAAGTTTATTTCTCTTTCCTGGAAAGCTCAGAAATGGCAGTCCGCAGCTGGCAAGACCCTCCTTATGACATCTCCAGTTTCCAAGTAACCAGCACGGCCCATACTTTCAAGGCCACTTGCGATCCAAGACAGGCCCTTGTCACTAGTTGTCATGTCCAAATCCCAGACAAAAGGAATGTTTTGGTTTTTTTTATCTTAAAAATACACAGAAGTTGAACACATTCACCCTGTTTCCATCCTGTTTCCGCCAGCACTCAGCCCCTGGGGCTTCCCTTTTGCTAAAATAAAGGCATAAGTCTACACTTTTTCAGCTGTGTCCATGTGACCAGTTAAACACCAGGGATTCTATTTCCACAAAACAAAAGGCCCCGGGGCACACATCTATAATTCTAGTGACTCAGGGCACTAAGGGAAAACGATGGTTTAACCATATTACCTCGGGTGAAGTAGGTTCAGGCCAAAAGCAGATAAGAGGGAGAAACGGAACCTTGCAGGTTTTTTTATTCACAGATCCCTAGGAGAACCTAGCACACCATGCAGGGACACTTGGGGAGAACCTAGCACACCATGCAGGGACACTTGGGGAGAACCTAGCACACCATGCAGGGACACTTGGGGAGAACCTAGCACACCATGCAGGGACACTTGGGGAGAACCTAGCACACCATGCAGGGACACTTGGGGAGAACCTAGCACACCATGCAGGGACACTTGGGGAGAACCTAGCACACCGTGCAGGGACATTTGGGGAGAACCTAGCACACCATGCGGGGACACTTGGGAAAGTACCAGGCAGAGGTGGTGACAAAGCAGAAGGAGGAAGGGAGAGTGTGCCTTTATGGTAGTTTCTATGGGGATGCATTGGGCAAGGCATGGAAAGCAATAGGTAAGGCTACTCTGGCTACTTTTAATAATTCCAGAATTAGCTAATTGGAATAATTTGTGAAGCAGAGGGGCTGTCCCTAATCATCTGGTACCAGGTTCTGGGGTGATTAGGACAAGTGTATAGTGGTTCAGGTGTCGTGGCCTTGGGTGTGAGAGCTTAATAGAGGAGGTGGTTAGGGATGTGGACTTAATTTGCTGCTCAAGAAGGGGAACTGATCAGCCTATAGCCAGTGCCTCAAAACTGGATCAGGAGAGTATTTAACAAAACTAAACACAGAGCCACAGTCTTTGTGGTCATGTGAATTTTATCTCCGGGACAGGTACTAAATAGCAGCCAGAGACAAGGATCCTGGAGGAGGAAAATCAGAAAAAAAAAAAAAAAAAAAAAAAAAAAAAAAATACATCAATAAACATTAATTATTAGGATTAAAAATCCATTGAGGGTATTCCAGCTACTATGGCTGCATAAAAAACTACCCCCAAAACATACTGGCTTAAAATAACATTTATCTTGCTTGTAGTTCTGCAGCTTGGATAGAGCTCAATGAGAATAGTTTGTCTCTGCTCCTCTTGGCTTTGTATGGGGCAGCCTGAGGGCTTGGGGCTAGGATCACCTGAAGGCTTGCTCACTTCTGTGTTCATCTGTGAGCTGTCTGGTTGAGGCTTGTTGTGGGCTGAGACCTTGTCTGGGCCTTGGGGAGAATACATAAGTGAACTCTCCATGTGGCTCCTTGGGTTTCCTTACAACATGGTGGCTGGGTTTACCAAAAGAGAGAACCAAGTAGAATCATATTGCTTTTTATGACCCAGCTTTGGAAATAATACTGTCTTCCTTCTGCTATATTCTATTCCTTCTGCCAGAAACAAAGTTCCGCCCAGGTTCAGGTAGGGGAATAAACTCTGTCAGTCAATGAGAGGTGTCAAAGGGCTGGTAGAGCATTTGGACTAAAAGTGTTAGAAAGTACAATCTGCCTCAGAGGCTGGGGGAAGCCCAGAAGGTGTCTGAGGTGTGAGAAGTGAGGTATGGCACAATGAACTTGGCTGTAAAGAATCTGAGAAAGGAACCAAGCAAGTTATACCCTGACTATGGTGAAGACAGAACTGGACAATACTGGTAAGTGGCACAGAGCTTACATGGCCTACCTGATAACTGCCATCTCTCTTTACAAGTGTCTGTGCTGGGTGCTGCTTAGAGCTGGTGATAGTGGTGGGACTGGTTAAGGTTTACCTGCAGTTGCAGGAGTGGGTGGTCCTGGTTGCTGCATCAGACCCAGCTAGGGTGCCTGGACTCAGTCTTGGCCCTGCAAAAGAGTGAATCTGAAAACTGTCATGAACCCTGTGGGGGTAGAACACACCATCCCTCATGTTTACATTGTGCTACTGAGGAGCAGAGCCACGTACCAAAGGGTGGTAAGGAAAACACACAGGCAGGCTGCCTCACCTCTGAAACATCAGTTTCCAGATGTGCAAAGTGGGCATTGCCTGCAGATCTGTGTTACCGGGAAGACTAAATACAGTGACACCATGAGATACTTGGTTAGCAAATATTGGCTAGTGAGTGCTCCACACCGATGCTGTGATGGCTATGTTTGGATGTCTCAGGAGCATTCGCAAAGGAAAAGGAAGTAAGTGCCAATTCTTCAACCAGGAATAGATTGATTTCTAGGTGGCAACATCAACTTGTGATATTAATTCCCAGGAGCATGTACAGGGAAGTCATTTACAGAGTTTGAAAAGGGAGATGAACTGCTTCTTGATTTGAGCCTGACAGAGCAGAGAGCCTCCCACTCACAACAGAGGACCTGCAGACTGGGTTTCCCAGAGAAACAGGCTTGCTCTTGCTGCAAGGGAGCTGCCTCTGTTTGAGGCTGAGACTGACACACAGCCCCAGTTCCTCTAGTGTTGGGCTGTGAAAAGAGGCCAAGAGCCCAGCTCTTTCCTATCGCCGTAGGCCTCCTTTCCTTTTCTTTACTCTGCCTGTCTATCACCTCTCAGGAACTCAGTTCAGGGTGGCCTGGTCCCTCCACGAGGGGGCCCATGTTACTAGGCAGAGCTGTGGGACAGGGAACTGTGAAGGCAGCATTCAAACATTATGACAGTCTCCCATGCGCCCACTCGAGGGCACACTCTTGGCCCTGATTCTGTGAGAAGCTGTGAGCCAAAAATGTGTCTCCTCTAGACAAGAAAATGTGTCTAGAATAGCACTTGTCTGCACCCCCACACACACCCCACCAGCCCCATCAAACTTTTGGACCAGATACTAGCCTGACGAGCCGCAGGTGCTCCATTCTGGACTTCCCTCCCTTCCCCCTGCCTTCTTCCCCTCGGGGTCAGCTGTAAATTCACTTTGGAAGTCTGCAGAACTTCTTCCAGGGCCCCATGAAGAAGTCTGGGATTTTTTTCTCTTTTTCATTTTCCCCTACTACTGGCAATTGAACCCAGTAGCAGAGCCTTGCACGTACTAGACAAGTGTCCTACCACCAAGTCACATCCCCAGCCCCTTTTTATTTTAGGGCAGGGGCTTGCTAAGTTGCCGAGACCAGTTTCAAACTTGTGAACCTCCTGCCTCAGTCACCCAAATAGCTGGGATTACAAAAGGTGTATGACACTGTGCCTGGCTTTTATTTTAATAGTCCCCTGATTCTCCTTACTACCTCTAAAATCTATGTCCAATGCATTTCAACAAACATTTGTTGAGGCCCTACTATGGGCCAGCCTCATGCTTCATGCCAGGACAGGTAACTAGAAGCTCTCTATCTAGACAGCACAGCCCAAGAGAACTTGCTAGGGCAATGGGAGTGTTCTGTGTTCCATCCCTATAGTATCCAATATGGAAACTACTAGCCACACATGGCTGCACAGCACTTAAAATGTGGCTAAGGTAAAAGAGGAACTGAAATGTCCATTTTACTTAACTTCCATTCATTTTAATCTTAATAAATAAATAGTGACTGCTATGTTGAACAGTGTTGGCTGGAAGGAGGTAAGCATGTGCACAAAGAGCTCTATTCCACCTTCTGCTCAAAAGGCCTGCAATAGAGGCCAGGAGACCACACAATGGGGGAGAAGAGTCTCAGTCCCCACTTCAGAGAGATTAATTTATGCATGAAGGTTAGGAAAGCCTTCTGGAGATGGTGGTCTAGGTAAAGGGTGTTAAAGGGAGGAAAGGACTTCTACAGTGAATCTGAGGAGAAAAGGGACTTCCAGGCAGGCACTAGCATGGGACAATGCAGTGAAGTTGGGAAGTGCAGTTAGAACAGGGAGATGCTGGACCATCCAGCTGACATGAAATATGAGGCAGGGCAAGTGGGCTGAAGAGACACCCAGGCTCTACACCTGGAGTGCTCTCTGCCTCTGAGGAATGGAGTGGTAAAGCCAAGAGGAGCTTTAAGAAGCAGGCAGTGTGTCTAAGATCCAAAAGACAACAAAAGTTGTGCAGCCTGGGGGTGGGTGCCGGGTCCAGAAAGAGGGACTGCAGCCCTGAGTCAGGGTTGAGGTAAGCATTGCGGGGGAGGGGGGGGGGGGCAGTGCAAGCATGTCCTTGATGTCATGCCCAGTGCCTTCTGCCCTGTCCTGCACCCAACTAATTTTCAGTCAAAGAGGTCAAAACACACGGAACTGCCCCATAAATGTCTGTAGGAAGGATGCATCAAATTGAGCAATTTCTGAGACTTGGTGATTGAACAGAATTTAGCCATGGGGATAAAACAGGAGTAGAGATTCATTCCCTCAGACTCCAGAGAGCTCTTGGGTGCCTACTAATGGCTGCATACACAAGCATAGGGGATGTGGCAGGAAACAGCCAGTCCTGCTCTTGGGGAGCTTACCGTTTTATTGAGGGAGGCAACTGGATTCTCCTGAGCTCCCAACTGAGGGGAGGATAATCATTAATGAGAAATGAGGAATCAGGAAGAAAAACTGACCCACAGGGAAAACATGTGTGGGTCATGCTGGTTTTAGGTGCATAAGGTTGGAAATTCCTGGAAGAGGGGTCTAGAAGCAAGACTTGATTGTGAAGTCCTGAGCAGAGTGGAGAATCTGAGATACCTGTCCCCCAACCAGAGTGGCAGAGATGTCCAGAAATAGAATCAGAAAACCACAATCTTAGCAAGATGACCTCTAGACTGCTTCCTCTTATACCAAACAGGCAGCCTCTTCCTGTTGAGCAGAATACCCTCCATACACGACCCCACCCCCATACACCTACTCTCATCACTGCGTGGAGATAAAAGGATTTTTAGATCCTTTCAGACTGCAAGCTCCCACTTTATTTTTTAAAATATCTCCTGTAATATGGTGGACAAAATAGTATTTGTCCCTTGGCAAAGTTTCCTTCTCAGATATATTTCCAGATTTTAGTTCACTTGGACTAATTTGCAAGTGGCCTTAATTCCACCTGGACACCCCCAGGCAGCCTACACCATATTTTTTCCTTTGAGTATAATGCAAAAAAAAAAAGGAAGAAATGAGAAATTCAACCACATGCACCCTCTTTCTCCATGCCTACTCCCTGCCACACACAGGCACACACACACTTGTACACATTTGCCTGCAGCTGTAAGTGTCCTGCCCTCTCCACAGCTGAGCCCTTGGGCCCAGACCACATTCCGTCTCCTCCAGCACAATCAGCATCTGACAACCCCGCATCTCCAAAATCTACTTTTATTCTAACAGGATTTCTACTTCTTTAAAATTTTTACTTGGATGTCCTTGATAGAAGAGAGATTAGAATTCTTCCAGAAAATTGCCTCAGTCACAAGTCCAGGTCACTCTAGCCTGACTCAGGTTCATTTTTTTTAAATATTTTTTTTAGTTGTAGATGGACATAATACCTTTATTTATTCATTTTATGTGGTGTTGAGGATAGAACCCAGTGCCTCATGCATGCCAGGCAAGAGCTCTACCACTGAGCCACAACCCCAGCTCTGACTCAGGTTCTTAAAGCGTTGAGCTTTGATGAGCTAGCAGAGTTGATGATCAAGGTTCACACTCCTGTGGTAAGTTGTAAGAATGCCAGTGTTTGGTAGCAGGCACACAAAGTCCCAGGACAACAGACTGCATCTTCTGCCTTTTGTCCAGCTGTTCTGATACTGCACAGCCCCAGCTAGAGATGAAGTCTTTTCCCCCTGCTCTGACTCAGAAGTTCTACGTTGAAAAAGTCACCAACCTGATCTTCAGGTCTGTGTCTTCCCTTGTGAAATTAGAAACATTCCACTAGAGGGAATGTTTCCCTCCTCTTCTCCTTCCTTGGAGGGGACTGGGCACTGTGTGGTCCCAGGGGTTCCTCTCCAAGGCTGGAAAGACCAGTGGGAAGGCATCCCCAGTACTGGGTTTACCACCCTGGCTTCTGCCCTGGAAAATGGACTTTTGAGCACCTCACCTGTGTACACAGGTAACATAGTCACCTGAGAGGGGCTGGATTGGGGGGTCAACAAATTAACACCTGCAAGGTTAGCATCAAAATAACCAAAGGACCCCAGGAATTGGAAGCATGCTGATATCCATTTGAAATAAATGAAGAAATTTATGGGATAAAAGATGAAAGAAAAATGTTCATACCCTCAAGAAAACTTCCACCATATTTCTGTACAACGTTACTGCATGGGCTACTGCTGAAGTTATCGTCCAGAGGGACAAAGCTAGATAAGGTTCTCAGAGCCTCTGTCTCCACCATTATGTCTCCATTATTATGGATATAATAATGGTGGGGCTCTTGTGGGGCTGTTGGTGTCCTCCCTGGGCAGGACCTGTAGGAGCCAGTATGAAAGACTCATTCAAAAAATTGTAGCTGCTATTACAGACAGAATCCAGGGAAGGCCCAGGAGGAAGCCATCAGTTATGAGACTGGGATGGGCAAAGATGCTCTCAGGGAGTAAGATAGAATGTAGAGTCAAGATTACCAGGAGCAGGACATAACAAGATCAGGAGATAAAAATCAAGGTGTAACTAATGGACAACACTAGAAGCTAAGATTTTTCCTTATTCCTGGGAAGCTGGAGATGCACAGCAGATAGATTTGGGTCAGTTGGATGAGAGGCACAGAGCCATGGAGAACCTCAATGGTTATCCATAAGACCATCTTTTCCAACGGGTTATCATTGCCATAGAATACATGACAATACCTCTTAATACGGTTTTGCAAAAACCTGAGTATCTCTCTGCAAACACCAGAGTGGGTTCTTTTCTAACTATCTCTTTGGACAAGAAATATTTCCTTCTTGATTTTCCATTTGCTTTCTTTCTCTTTTCTTGGTGCCAGGGGCACTTAACTACTGAGCCACATTCCCAGTCCTTTATTTATTATTCTGAGACAGGATCTCACTATATTGCTCAGGGGCTTGCTAAATTGCTGAGGCTGACTTTGAACTTGCAATCCTCCTGCCTCAACCTCCTGAACCTCTGGGTTTACAAGTGTCCACTTTGATTTCTGAAAACAAGTTTTTTATGCCCAGAAATAATCCAAACTATTTCCAAAAATCCAACTCTTACAGAATACTGAAGCTCATCACCATCACTAATTTAGAACTGCATTTTTTATTTATTTTTGCAAAAAATGGATTGAAACACAGAACCTCTTCCATAGTTTGAGTTTTCAGTGAGCAATTGATCTTTGCCATATTTCCACCCAGAATATTTAGACCTTTTTAAAAAAGTGTCTCCAATTTTGCAGTCTCCCAAACACCCTTAAAGGGAACCTTTATTTGGACATTTATAGGCATGTTTCTCTAATGTTAATCCCTCAAAGTAGGAATGTCAAGTTATAGATAGAGTAGAATACAGCCTTAAACAAGGAAGGACGTTCTGACGTATGCTACAACATGGAAGAGACTTGAAGACACCATGACAAGTGAAATAAGTCATTCACAAAAAGACAACTATGGTGTGAGTCTGTTTACATAAGGTAACTAGAGTGGTCAAGTTCAAAGAGACAGAAAGTAGAAGGTTGTTGCCAGGGGCTTGGAGGGAGGCAAGTGGGGGAATTGGTGTTTAGTGAGTAGAGTTTCAGTTCTAGAAGATGAAACAGTGCCAGAGGATGGGTGCACAGCAACATGAACATACTTAACACTATGGAACGTTACACTTTAAAATGATTAGGTAAATTTTATGTTATCTGTCTTAATAATTTTATTTTTTATTAATAATTTTTTAAAAAGGGAAAAAAATGAAACAAAAAGAATGCTGAATCCAAAGGCGAGTCCACTCATAGTTACAATAGCTGTTGTTGAAGTGCCATCCACGCAGGACCTGTTCCCATTACAGAGAGTGGGAAAACCCCTTCCAACAGTCTCACCAGCATGGGTGCTGTCGATCTTTTCTTCATCATGACTTGGTAATGGCAAATGGGGATGGAAAGAGGACAGAAATTGACACACTCAAAGTGTAACAGAAGAGTGTTCCCCTGCTCACCTCATCCAGATACTCCGTAGTAGCCATCAAGTAAATTAGGGTGCAGCTGTTTTCAGGGTAGGTGTGGATCTCTGTGAATACCTCCAGAAACTCCAGAGTTATTCTAGTTTTCTTCTCCCATCCCACTCCCTAACCTTAAAAATGATGACTCCTAAAATCACAGACTGGCCTACATATTTCCCTGAAACAGCTGTCCTGCAGAATCACTAAAACTTGGGTTAAAAATAGACTCAGTCTCTAAAAGGAGGTTGGGTTCTTGGGAACAAAGCCCTCTTAGAAATGTTCCCACCTCTGTAAAGGGCACACAAAAGCTGACCCAGCTTTGTTCCCAGAGCTCCTTGTTGCTCATGACCACCCTTCTTGGCCCTGGAAACAAATCCCTATGTGAACTCTTTTCAGAGTTTTGATCCATCTATGGAAGGGAGGTGGGAAGGGAGGAAGGATAAGGTCATGAAATAAAGCCACAAGCCTGTGTTATTATTTCCATTTTACAAATTCCCAGATGGGCTCAGAGACTTTAAATAAGGGGTCTGGATTCACATGCTCAGTATGGGAAGCCTAATTTTAATTTTAGGCACCACTTCAAAGATATTATTGTGACAGTATCCTGTTTACCTGTTGCAACTCAATGCCACCAAAGGTCCTATCAGACAATCAGATCATGTCACAGTGTGAAGAGTGAGGTACATGTGTCTTAATAGAGAACATGAACTTCTGAACGGATGGAAGGCTTCAGCACGGCTTGTAAACAACAGCCTACCTAAAGTACGCCAGGTACCTTGCTGATGGCTTCTCCCCCTCCTTCCTGAGTGGGGAACACAGGGGTGTGTGGGAGTGAGGATCAGCTGTCTGAGGCAGACCTGGTTTCTCTGCTGCAGTAAGGAATTAAAGCCTACCAGGTTAAACAGAGAGGTTTGCAATGAACTCTTTTCCTCTGTACTGTTTGGGGGGTTGCTGAGTGGCTTCTCATGATGATTCCTCATGCAGCCCACTTGGCCTTTAGTTCTCCAGTTAGAATCTCTGGAGCAGCTTAAGTGACAAGGTTAGGTACAGCCATTTCAGTTGCCCAGGAGAGAGATTTGTGACAGAAAGGAGAGCAGTTACCTGGTGCATTGATTTCTCTATCCTCTGAATCATGAGCTGGAGGATGACCTCAGGGACACAGATTTGTGATAATTACATGGTATTGATCCTGGAACACATTTAAAGCATCCCAGACCCAGGTCACCCTACTGAGGAATGCCAAGGAGAACTTACTTTATTTTGAGATTTTGTGTGTGTGTGTGTGTGTGTGTGAGGAGGGGGCAGGAGAGAGTGAGGGAGAGATGTTAGATAGTCAGAGGATTTTAATGGTTTTGTGGCTAAAGAAGCTATAAATGCTTAGATTCCTGACCTGCAAGGACCCTGAAGGAAATGATGCGTGAGAAGAAATGACCAAAGAGTGGTACAGCACTGTGCTATTTGCTAAGAATTGTGATCTGAACCTGCAAAAAAAAGAGTACATATCCCAGGCCCTGAGCCCTGAGCCTCTTCCCTCTGAAGTCCTGTGTCTCAGAGGCCCAAGGCTGACTACTGGGGGAAGAGAGTGTGCAGACATGGAATGAGTTTTGACACGACTGCCATGTCTCCACTGCAAGGGAGGCCTTTTATGGTTTGGGGTGAAGCAAGGATGGGAAGAGAAGGAGTAGGGGAGAAGTCTCCACTCATAATCTTATCCCAGACCCTACAAATTTTAGAGGCAGGCCTTCCTTTCTGTGACAACCAACAGTGTTGGTTAACAGTGCCCCTGGGGAACAGTGGTAAGAACCCTGTAACATTGACCCACTCTGCCTGCAGGTTGCCCTGGCAACCAAGTTAGACAGCTGGTTGCCAAGATGACAAAAGCTTGATTCTGAGGGTGGATTCTAGGATCCCCTCAGAGTCCTAGGGTTGTAGGTACTATGGTACTAGGATCCCCACCAGGCCAGGAGAAGAGGCGGATGACGCTCTTTCCTCGCAATGACAGACTGTAATGCAGGGGGTCCAATAGAGAGTTCTTCTCTGCCACCTATCTGCTCCCCAGGCCCAGGCTCATCCCTTAATATGTAATGCTATATATAAGTAGTTCTCAGCCTTTGTTTTGGAAAATTCTTTTAAGATCTGAAGATCATGGATGCAATATGCCTAACAGTACATAGTAGGCCCTCATTTGGTTATGCATTGTATTACAAACAGCGATTAGAAACAGTCATCATTTATTAATTTTCATAATTTTAAGGGTCAGAAATCTGGGGAGGTCTCAACTCGTGGTGGTTTTACTCCATTTGGCATGAGTAAGGGGTACTATTCAACCACATTTATCCAGCACCTGAGCCAAAAACAAGAAGGCTTCACTCACGTGTGTGGTGCCTTGGACTCCTCCCCTTGGCTTCTCTTCTACACACGGCCTCTCCAACGCCGGGGTTCATCACAGCATGGTGGTCAATCCTTACATGATTGCTGAATTATCCCAATCTACCAGGTCTGCTTAAAGGCAAGACCTGGAATGGGGACAGTTTCACTTCTGCTGCTTTTTGTTGGCTAAAATTAGTCTATAGGGGAGGAAGACAGACCCTACTCTGGATGAAGAGTGACCTACACAGACAGGGATGGGAAGGAATGGAGAGTGGCTGTCCTTGAAGTCCCCCTAGCCCTCAAGTCCCTATTTGACTATACATTTGTTTCTACTCTCTATTTCCCTCTGCCCCTTTCAGGAAAGTACCCAGGATTTTAGGCTCCCTCAGTGCAAGGGTGAGACCGATATGTGCATCATGACCAACAGGGACCTACTGTCACCCTCAGTGCAATACAGTGGGGAGATGAGATAACCTGAGTGGGGGATGGTGAACCAAAGATTTAGTTACAAAGTCTATACCAGATGCCTCAGGCTCCCAGCATTTCCAGACTCAGCTGGGAAGGAGAAAAGTCACCCCCCATCTCTGATTCCCTGCCAGCTGGAACAGTGTGTGTCAGTGGCAGTCATGATAAACTGAAGAGGAAGGGATCTCCTTCATGTCACCCATACTGCTTAAGCCTCCCTTCTGGTACTTAAAGAGACCTTAAAAAGCAGTAGGCACCCCAATAATGACTCAGGTTGAATTTCTCACTAAAAAAGCAATAGGGTTCAGAATGGGATTTGAATTAATTTAAATAAAATGTGACATTTCTTGCACAACCAAGATTCATGTGTATTATTCTACTGCTAGACCATTAAACCCCAGGATCATCAAAGTGATTCTCAAACTGATTCTAGTGTCAGTTGAAGACTCAGGAAGTTCACATCTAACTATTTCTCTTAGTCACAGGAGGGATCGTCTTGTCCTGCCTGGGAACCCCTTTCTGTGTGTTTCAGATGATAGAGTCCAAGACTGGTTCATCTCCTGGCCTCACCCCTCTCACATCCCACAATCCATTCACCTACCTGGTAGCACTGAACTCCACCCCTCAGAAGGGTCCAGTAGAGCCTGCTCCATCGGTATTAGAGAAAGTGATAGTCACCAGTGGGAGACCTTGGCGACCTATGTGACCTATGAGCATTAACATAACTCTCTTTCCACATTATTTAAGAGCAGGTGTAATATCAGCTTTCAGTTACCCAGAGGTCTGTGAGCTCTTGCAGTTGTCAGTGCTGACCAGGCTGCCCAGAAAACTTGGGGCTCATTTTGAACTACAAATTTCCACTCAGAGAAACTGAGGCAGGCTGAACACAGGTGAACACAGGTTGTTGAGTCCTGGGTTTGCAAGGAGAGGTGTGAGGCATGAGATTCGTGTATGTGAACCACAATACTCAGGGTAATAAAGGGTGCAGGCACAGAAGAGAGTAAAGCCGGCAACTTTGGGAGCAGTGCTAGGCTGGGCTATCCACTAGGAATGAGTTTTGGCATCTGCTTTGTCCTCTTTTGAGAGGTCAGAGTCCAGGCTGCTCCTGGTGGTCAACAGTAAGACAGACTTACGTTTCACTACAGGACATTCCACTTTCCTACAGAAAAATACTACGTCAAAAGACAAAGTGAAGGTTGAAAGGAATAAGCCTTCTAAATACCCAAGGGGTAGCATACTCTGTGCACTGATACTTGGTGGGAATGATGGACCCCAAGAAAGAATTGCTGGCATGTGCTGTTGACCTCAGCACCTGAGTCCTTAGTGGAAAGAGTGCTGGTTGGCATCAGAAAACCCTGCCCAAGGCCTCAGCCCTGCCTCAAACCAGCTCTGTGACCCAGGACAAGACACATTATCTCAGTTTCCACCAATTTTTCTACCAGTGATAAGGTAAGGCATCAGCAGCGTGTGGATGCTTTTGCTGTCTCATTGGTGTTCATCCTTCCTTCAGTCACTGGAAGACTGGACCCTGGTCCCAGGGAATTTGAGAACAAGGATTCTTGAATCAGAATGCTCAGGCACAATTATGTGTGTGTTGGTGGGAAAAAGGGAGAGAACAGCAACCAGAGGCATAAGTAAGGCTTCCTGTCCTCAGCTGGCCTCAAAACAACCCAAACAACAAAGGACCCAAACAACATTATGAATGGCTACCATTGAATGCAAGGAAGTGGAACCAATATCTAAGACCAGTTGGAAGATGGCTTTTAGGATGAAATGTTCCTAAACACTCACTCCCCTGACTTGGGAGAGAGTAGTCACATAGGCACTTAGCTAACAGCTAGATACAGAGAGGTACCCATAGGCAACCATGGGGTAACATGACAAAGCCTCAACTAAAGGAAGACCCCCATGCAGAAAATGGGTCACGCCCAAGAGGCCTGACAGCTGTCCTTTGAAAGGCTTGCCCAGGGCGGTTTCAAGATGGCTGACTAGAGGGTGACTGTATCTCCGGCACTCCAGAACTCAGGATTCAAGAAGAGGAGGTACTGAGAGACTTGGACGAACTCAGAGACACTGGGTGAGTCGCTCCCACAGTGTGAAGCTTGGCCAGGGCAGCAGGTTGGGACAGTGGGCAGCTTCTCGGAACAGGGCAGGGCAGTGAGAGGTTTTCCCCAGCAGCCCGGCTCCATCCAGCGGCAGGCCCATTCCACGGCCAGCTTCTCGCAGCAGACCCACCTAGTGAGAGGCTTTCCACGCACACCCAGTCCCAGTGGCCACCCCGGTCAGGTCCGCAGATAACTTCTCAGAGCAGGGCAGGGCAGTGAGAGGCGTTCCCCAGCAGCCTGGCTCCATTCGGCGGCAGGCCCGTTCCATAGCCAGCTTCTCAGAGCAGACCTGCCCAGTGAGAGGCTTTCCCAGCACACACATCCCCTAATCCCGCACCCAGCAGCTGGCCAGGGGCAGCTTTCTTCGGAAGCACTGAATTATCAAATTCCTCCAAGACTTCAGGCTACTGAAGGCTGGGAGGTGATACACTGGAAATCTACAGGGACACTATAAGCCAAAGAGGAAATCTGCAATATTTCAGAGACCCACTGACATCTGATCAATATGAGAAAACAAGAGAAGAAAATGTCCCAAACAAACCTAGATACTATATCAATAAAACCCAATGACAGCACAGCAGAAGAAATGTCAGAAAGGGAGTTCAGAACGGACATAATTAAAAAAATCAGGGAAGCAAACGAGGAGATGAAAGAGCAAATGCAGGCATTGAAGGACGAGATGAAAGAGCAAATGAAGGCATTAAATGATCACATCAATCAACAGTTAAAAGAGCAAATACAGGAAGCAAAAGATCATTTCAATAAAGAGTTAAGAGATACTGAAAAAAAAAAAAAAAACAGAAATCCTTGAAATGAAGGAAACAATAAACCAAATTTAAAACTCCATAGAAAGCATAACCAATAGGATAGAACACCTGGAAGACAGAACCTCAGACATTGAAGACAAAATGTTTAATCTTGAAAACAAAGTTGACCAAACAGAGAAGATGCTAAGAAATCATGAACAGAATCTACAAGAATTATGGGATATCATGAAAAGGCCAAATTTGAGAATTATCGGGATAGAGGAAGGCACAGAGAAACAAACCAAAGGAATGAACAATATATTCAATGAAATATCAGAAAATTTCCCAAATCTGAAGAATGAAATGGAAAACCAGGTACAAGAGGCTTATAGAACTCCACATACACAAAATTACAACAGACCCACACCAAGGCACATTATTATGAAAATACCTAACATACAAAATAAAGACAGAAATTTTAAAGGCTGCAAGAAAAAAGAATCGAATTACATTCAGGGGGAAACCAATACGGATATCAGCAGATTTTTCAATCCAGACCCTAAAAGCTAGAAGGGCCTGGAACAACATATATCAAGCCCTGAAGGAAAATGGATGCCAACCAAGAATCTTATATCCAGCAAAACTTACCTTCAGATTTGATGATGAAATAAAATCCTTCCATGATAAACAAAAACTAAAAGAATTTACAAAAAGAAAGCCGGCATTACAGAACATTCTCAACAAAATATCCCATGAGGAAGAGATGAAAAACAATCATGCAAATCAGCAAAGGGAGGAACTAGCCTAAAGGAATAGCTAAATAAAGGAGAAACCAAGTCGTGTCAAAAAACAAAAATGAGCCAAATGACTGGTAATATAAATCATATCTCAATAATAACCCTGAATGTTAATGGCCTGAACTCATTAATCAAAAGACGTAGACTGGCTGATTGGATTAAAAAGAAAGATCCAACAATATGCTGCCTGCAAGAGACTCATGTCATAGAAAGAGACACCCACAGACTAAAGGTGAAAGGATGGGGAAAAACATACCATGCACACGGACACAGCAAAAAAGCTGGAGTATCCTTCCTCATTTCAGATAATGTGGACTTCAAGCCAAAGTTAGTCAGAAGGGATAAAGAAAGACATTTCATACTGCTTAAGGGAAGCATAAATCAGCAAGACATAACAATCATAAATATCTATGCCCCAAACATTGGCTCATCCATGTATGTCAAACAAATCCTTCTCAATTCCAGAAATCAAATAGACCACAACATATTAATACTAGGCGATTTTAACACACCTCTCTCACCACTGGACAGATCTTCCAAAAAAAAAAAACTGAATAAAGAAACCATAGATCTCAATAACATCATCAACAATTTAGACTTAAAGGACATATATAGAATATACCATCCAACAAAGAGTGAATATACCTTCTTCTCAGCAGCACATGGATCCTTCTCTAAAATAGACCATATTTTATGCCATAAAGCTAATGTTAGCAAATACAAGATAGAGATACTACCTTGTATTCTAACAGATCATAATGTATTGAAATTAGAAATAAATGACAGAATAAAAAACAGAAACTACTCCAACACCTGGAGATTAAACAATATGCTATTATATGATGAATGGATAACAGAAGACATCAAGAGGGAAATAAAAAAATTCTTAGAAGTAAACGAGAACAAAGAAACATCACATCAAAATCTCTGGGACACTATGAAAGCAGTACTTAGAGGAAGATTTATTTCATGGAGCATATTCAATAAAAGAAGTAAAATTCAACAAATAATTGACTTAACACTACAGCTTAAAGCCCTAGAAAAAGAAGGACAAATCAACACCAAAAGTAGTAGAAGACAGGAAATAGTTAAAATCAGAGCTGAAATCAATGAAATTCAAACAAAAGAAACAATAGAAAAAATTAACAAAATAAATAGTTGGTTCTTTGAAAAAATAATCAAAATTGATAAACCCTTTGCCACACTAACAAAGAGAAGAAGAGAGAAAACTCAAATTACTAAAATTCGGAATGAACAAGGAAATATCACGACAGACACAAGTGAAATACAAAACATAATTAGAAGCTATTTTGAAATCTATACTCCACAAATCAGAAAATCTCGAAGACACCAACAGGTTTCTAGAGACATATGAATTACCTAAACAGAACCAGGAGGACATACACAACGTAAATAGATCAATTTTAAGTAATGAAATAGAAGAGGTCATCAAAAGCCTACCAACAAAGAAAAGTCCAGGACCAGATGGGTTCTCAGCCGAGTTCTACAAAACCTTTAAAGAAGAGCTCATTCCAATACTCCTCAAAGTATTCCATGAAATAGAAGAGGAGGGAACCCTCCCAAACTCATTCTATGAAGCCTATGAAGCCAATATCACCCTGATACCTAAACCAGACAGAGACACATCGAGGAAAGAAAATTTCAGACCAATATTCTTAAAGAATATTGACGCAAAAATTCTCAACAAAATCTTAGCAAATTGCATACAAAAATATATTTAAAAGATAGTGCACCACGATCAAGTGGGTTTTATCCCAGGGATGCAAGGTTGGTTCAACATCTGGAAATCAATAAATGTCATTCATCATATCAACAGACTTAAAGTTAAGAATCACATGATTATTTTGATAGATGCAGAAAAAGCATTTGATAAAATACAGCATCCCTTTATGCTCAAAACACTAGAAAAAATAGGGATAGTGGGAACATTCCTTAACATTGTAAAGGCCATCTATGCTAAGCCCATGGCCAATATCATTCTAAATGGTGAAAAACTGAAAGCATTCCCCCTAAAAACTGGAACAAGGCAGGGATGCCCTCTTTCACCACTTCTACTCAACATTGTCCTTGAAACTCTAGCCAGAGCAATTAGAGAAACCAAAGAAATTAAAGGAATACGAATAGGAAAAGACGAACTCAAACTATCCCTATTTGCTGATGACATGATTATATATTTAGAGGAACCCAGAAATTCCACCAGAAAACTTTTAGAACTCATAAGTGAATTCAGTAAAGTAGCAGGATATAAGATCAATGCTCGTAAATCCAAAGCATTTTTATACATAAGTGATGAATCTTCAGAAAAAGAAGTTAGGAAAACTACCCCATTTACAATAGCCTCAGGAAAAAAAAAATTTGGGAATCAATCTCACAAAAGAGGTGAAAGACCTCTACAATGAGAACTACAGAACACTAAAGAAAGAAATTAAAGGAAACCTTAGAAGATGGAAAGATCTCCCATGTTCTTGGATAGGCAGAATTAATATTGTCAAAATGGCCATACTATCAAAAGTGCTATACAGATTCAGTGCAATTCCAATTAAAATCCCAATGACATACCTTACAGAAATAGAGCAAACAATTATGAAATTCATCTGGGAGAATAAGAAACCCAGAATAGCTAAAGCAATCCTCAGTAGAAAGAGCAAAGCAGGGGGTATCGCAATACCAGATCTTCAACTCTATTACAAAGCAATTGTAACAAAAACGGCATGGTATTGGTACCAAAATAGACAGGTAGATCAATGGTACAGAATAGAGGACATGGACATAAACCCAAATAAATACAATTTTCTCATACTAGACAAAGGTGCCAAAAATATGCAATGGAGAAAAGATAGCCTCTTCAACAAATGGTGCTGGGAAAACTGGAAAACCATATGCAACAGAGTGAAATTAAACCCCTATCTCTCACCCTGCACAAAACTCAACTCAAAATGGATCAAGGACCTCAGAATCAGACCAGAGACCCTGCATCTTATAGAAGAAAAAGTAGGTCCAAATCTTCAACATGTTGGCTTAGGATCAGACTTCCTTAACAGGACTCCCATAGCACAAGAAATAAAAGCAAGAATCAACAACTGGAATAGATTCCAACTAAAAAGCTTTCTCTCAGCAAAGGAAACTATCAGTACTGTGAAGAGAGAGCCTACAGAGTGGGAGAAAATCTTTGCCACTCATACTACAGATAAGAGTGCTAATTTCCAGAACATATAAAGATCTCAAAAAACTCTACACCAAGAATACAAATAATCCAATCAACAAATGGGCTAAGGAAACGAACAGACACTTCACAGAAGAAGATGTACAAGCAATCAACAGATATATGAAAAAATGTTCAACATCTCTAGTAATAAGAGAAATGCAAATCAAAACTACCCTAAGATTCCATCTCACCCCAATTAGAATGGCGATTATCAAGAACACAAGCAACAATAGGTGTTGGCGAGGATGTGGGGAAAAAGGTACACTCATACATTGCTGGTGGGGTTGCAAATTAGTGCAACCGCTGTGGAAAGCAGTATGGAGATTCCTCAGAAAGCTTGGAATGGAACCCCCATTTGACCCAGCTATCCCACTCCTTGGCCTATACCCAAAGGACTTAAAATCTGCATACTACAGAGATACAGCCACATCAATGTTCATTGCTGCTCAATTCACCATAGCCAGATTGTGGAACCAATCTGTATGTCCTTCAACTGGTGAATGGATAAAGAAACTGTGGCATATATATATATATATATATATACACACACACACACACACACACACACACAATGGAATACTACTCGGCCATAAAGAATGATAAAATTATGGCATTTCCAGGCAAATGAATGAAATTGGAGAATATCATGCTAAGTGAGATAAGCTAATCTCAAAAAACCAAAGGACGAATGATCTCGCTGATAAGCAGATGATGACATATAATGGGGGGTGGGAGTGGGCAAGAATGAAGGAGGGACTGTATAGAGGGAAAAGCGGGGTGGGAGGGTAGGGAAGAAAATAACAGAATGAATCAAACAACATTACCCTATGTGAATGTATGATTACACAAATGGTATGCCTTTACTCCATGTACAAACAGAATTAACATATATCCCATTTGTTTACAATAAAAATAAATTAAAAAAAAAAAGAAGAAGAAAGTCTTGCCCATGATCTGGAACTTAGACTTCAAGAGGGTTCCCACCATTCCTAGAACTGGCAGTCCTAAACTGTTTACACAGAAAGGTAGCTCCTTTCAACGTATTTTCCTTCTGAGACTGAAATTTTGATACGTGCTAGACAGAAGCTGCCTACATGGTAACCCCCCAGTAAAATCCCTGAGTTCTTAGTCACTAATAAGCTTCCCTTACCGGTTTTACCTGTGTCCCTACAACTCATTGCTGGAAATGTGCTAAGCATGCTCCCTGTGGCTCTGGATGGGCACTCAGAAGCATGCACCTAGTACCTGGACTTCGCCTGTGTGCCCTGTGCCTTTACTGACTGCGCCTGGCATGCTTTACAAACCACAATCATGCCTCCTACATGCTGAGTTCTGCAAGTTCTCCCTAGTAAGTTCAGAACCCAAGAGTAATGTTTAGGATCCCTGAGACACACCCCCATTTTGGACTTCCAGCCAGGCCCCACTACCAGACTGGGCTCCAGAACTCAGGTCATTAATGGATATTTCTAATCCTTCTATTGAACTTCATTCTTCCCTCCCAACCTCCACATTTGTGCTCTGACCTTTATGAGTTGTAGACAGATTGTAGGGGGAGGCTCTCTTAGGCTCTTCTGCTAAACAGTGCTGATAGAGAAGGCAGCAGATCATCTGCTCCTGTGCTGAATCTCTAATTTTTTAAAAAATATCTTTTTAGTTGTAGGTGGACATAATACCTTTATTTTCTTTTTATGTGGTGCTGAGAATCGAACCCAGGGCCTCACGTGTGCTAGGTGAGCATTCTACAACTAAGCCACAACCCCACCCCTAAGCCTCTAATTTTGAAGAATGGAACTGAACACTTTACTTGCTAAGGTTCAAAGGTCCTGCTCACCCCACACAAGCAAACAGTGACATCATAGCACCAACACTAAGCCATGGCAATGGCTCATGGAACCACTCTGTCAGGCAGGAAGGAATCTTTGATCAATTTCTCAAAGCGTGAAATTAAGGCTCTGCTGCATTATGTAAGTGCTGCTACCACCCCTACTCAGGTCCACTTCTATCACCACCATATTTTCACATCTTTCTCTCTCTACCACACCAGATCATGAGGCCCCAAGGGCAGTGCTACACTCAGGATTGAACAGATCTGACCTTCTCTAAGTCACATGGCTCACTGGGGCAAGGAATAGTCTCCCAGCTCCCAGGTCAAAGTTCCTTGCCCGGGGGATGTCCTGGTATATACCACTGACAAAGCTCCTTACTTTCCAAACCCCATGTGCCTGAAGAGCACCCAAATTGGAAAGAATGTGCACAAGGTGGGCCCAGAAGAACACTCCACTGAGCTGGATTTCTCTGACACTGGATTTCTTAATTTTAGCAGGCTTAGAAAGCTTCTGCTTTGGCCAGCATCAATCAGCTGACCAGAAGGAACCAGCTCCAAAATCTACCCCTTCTCTTGGTAGAGATTAGAAATAAACAACAGGACAGTGGTAAGAGAAATGATTGAACTTTATAAAAATGTGATAATACAGCAATATTTGATTTTTTTTTCCTTTTTCTGGCAAGTAAAGTTTATAAAAAAAACACCTGGAATAAAAATTAGAAACATAACCTAATAAAATTAGAAACAAACATTTCAAGGAACAAGTCATTGGGAAAGACATAAAAAGACAAGGAAGGAAAAACAGTGAGCAGCTGAAGCAGTAGCTACATGGGGGAAGTTGGTTCTGCTGTGAAGACAAACTAATCAAAGACCAACATGAACCTGACCTTCCATAGCAGGCTGGGCCGAGTGGGCTAAGGATGGGCAATAACCACCAGAGAGGCAGCAAGGCTTCCTAAAGAGACCAGACGGATGGTGCTGGCTCAGTGAGTATAGGGGGACAGTGGCTTCCTTCAAACAAACAGCCCACATGCAAGCCCCTCTTACAGGGCCTCCCAGTCACATGGCAGTGATGCACAGCCAAATCTTGAAGAATTGGCACTGTAAGGCTGGCTTCCTCCTCTGTCCACTTGATTCTAACCTCAGTTCTACAGGTCACTGTCCCACAGTAGTGAGCTCAGTGGGTAGAAACACATCAAAATGTCAACCTAAGCTTGGGAGGCAAATGTGCCAGGGAGAAATTAAGAAATCTGGACACCTAAAGCTACATACAAAACACTTTTTGGAATGTCTGCACCATAGCCAAGGTGGAATTAGGACCACCGTGGAGAGGCAGGCCAGGAACACCAGGCAACATTCCCCTAGAGGGAAAGGGCGTCCCAAGGATGCTGGGTGAGTTCTTGACTACATTCTGAGGTAGTCTAAACGTGACTTGCACAGGTAGCTGGAAATGGTTACAAAAAATGGAGGGAGGGAGGGCAGAAAAGTTGCCATACAGAGAAAGGGCTAACATATATAATGGAAGGAACTACACTACAAATGGGCTCAGAGATAACCAGGATGCAGCCTAGGCTCGGGGTGGCTGGCAGTAGGGCCCACATGGACCCTGGACACACACAACTCTTACACTACTTGCTGTTGCAGCAGTGTGGCAGGAGATGAGGGAATCCACAGAAGGATTTCCTGGCCCCAAGCAGTGGCCACTCTGAGATGAGGGGTGTTTGTCTTAAATGCCTAGCCTCCTGCTACTGACTCATGTCACGATGGGGCTGAACCAGAGAGCCTGGGGGCTTTGGGGCAGGGAGTCCCAGTGTTCCCTTCAACAGGCTCCTCTAACCTGCACATGTCTAGGGGGACTAATACTGCTAGACCTTAACTTGGAAAACACTTATAAGGAACCTGCAGGTGATGGAGCACTCTAACCCTAAGCCACCACTGAAAGAGAAACAACAAGAAGCAAAGGTGGTGTTCGACACCCCCCATACTCTATTTTCTTAAAGCTAATTTACATTCTTATTCTCTTCTGCCCTCCAGCATTCAGAATTCTAAGACAGGATGGAATGTTCTGAAGGTTTAGGAGGCAGCAGCTGTTAGGATGTCAGTATTTTCTCTGCTTTCCACATTTTCGTGAACGTCTCCTAGGACGGAGTTCACCAAAGTCTTCAACTTCATTTTCATAATCATCTTCCTGAACAATACCTAAAAGAAACAAGAAAAACAGAAAACAGAGACAAGGCAAAGGTGATTTTTCCCCCATTCCACTGTAAAATGTAACATCCTAGTAAAATCTAATATTTCTGTAATCATTTTATATTAAAGAAATGAAGCTTTCTGCTAGGGTGCTGAAGAGAATTTTCCTTTGAATATTGATACTACTTCCCAAGAAGAGACAAAGTAAATGCTCTACTCCAGAATTTAGATTCTTTTTAGCTGGTTCTTCTGGCCTTATTCTAGAGGCCATTTAAGTGGCAAATCAAGCAAAATCTAAACCGTACCCTTGATTTGTATACTAATTACCTTCCTTTTGAAACAATCACAAAATTATAGTCCCCAGAAGGAACTTATATTCTACAGGTTTTTTATTGGCAGAGATATTTGTGCCAGGTCCCTTCAAGACTTCCCCAGCTCTGGGATCTGGATTTTCCAGTAGCATCTGGATTAGGTCTCAGAAGGGCAATCAATCAAAGCTGATGAAATCCTCAGAGCAAAAGGAAATGTGGTCCAGCTGGGAAGGAGCAGCAGCTGGAATGGGCAAGAGGAAAGACACTGTGGATCACACAGAACTTGGCAAGAAATTCTGACTGCCAACAAAGAAACCTGAATTGCTCTTCTCAGTCCTGTAATCCTCTGTAGGAAGATGCTGCAAGCTTCCCCAGTGGTTTTGTTTGTTTTGTTCACAAGTATATTCATAACAGCACTGATACATACTATATGCTCAGGAAATAGTCACAGATTTATTTGTTTGTTTATATAATTAATTAATTTTGGGTACTGGGGGTTGAACCCATGGGGGCTTAACCACTGAGCTATATTCCCAGGCTTTTTTATTTTAGATCTTGCTAAATTGCTTGGGGCCTCTCTTAAGTTGCTGAGGCTGGCCTTGAACTTGAGATCCTCCTGCCTGAGCCTCCTAAGATGCTAGGATTAGACCTGCACCAGCCTGCCCAGCTATATCCACTGACTTAATGAATGACTGACAAAGACAAATATTTTATCAAGGGATGGCTTTGTGTAATACTTTGTCTATCCTTGGTTGTCACTCTATTGAGTATGTGCAGTGACTGAACATCATTAATAATAGCTCATCAGGGCTGGGCTTGTGGTTCAGTGGTAAAGTGCTTGCCCAGCATGTGTAAGGCACTGGGTTTGATAAAAACAAATAAATAAATAAAATAAGGTTAAAAAAATAGGAAGCTTTAAAAATAAATAAATAGCTCAGCAGCAGCAAAAGGTTTTTAGCGACTAATATGAGCCCAGAATAATGGCCCTCATAGTCTGATGGGGAAATTTGAACACCATGTTGCTAATAGTTTGATCACTGTCATGACACTTCTAGACAGTGAGAGGCCACTATTGATGTCAGTGAGGAGACAGCAGCATCAAGAACCACAGGATCCAAAGTGTTACCTGTCCTTGGATAAAAGGACTCCTTACCTTCATCCTTTAAGTGGAGCTCTGTTTTTGTTAGCCACTCCTGTGCATCCCTGACTGAGAGGACAAGAATTTTGACCAGCCGAGTCATTGCCTCCTCCGCTGCAGAAACCAAGGAACAGGGATTCTGAGTCAAGAGGTTGCTGCAGGAACCAGAACACCATGTACTAGAGCCAAAGTGCCCATACCCAAGAGCTGGTCTGTCTGTGCTTTCTCTGAAAAAAGCCTTCCTTACAAGGTAAAGGACCCAAAGCTGCTTTTTGCTGCATGAAGTCATTATGTGCACATTACTATGCCATTACTGTGCATCTGTAGAGACTGCCAATAGGAAACCTTTCCAGGAAATATGTGCTCAAAATGCCATTAAAACTTAAGCTGAAGAGAGTGTCTGAATTACAGAAGATTTTTAAATATGCAATTTGGCTAGTTTTGTACATAACTTCTACCCAGTACTGCTAAGAAATAGCTTACAAGAAGGCTGGGGGTCACTTGATTTTAAGACCACATAAGAATTCTCATTATTCAAAGCTCACAATGGGTATGCCTTAAGGGACCCTCCTATAAAAAAGAGAACAGCTATGTATTTCAAGATCTTACTCTAGGATTCTGCACATAGTAGGTGCTCAAGGAAAGATCACCAAATTAATGAACCGGGAGAACCTTAAAGAGTTTTCTCAAGATTTCAAACGTTCTTCCTATATCCTCTCCATAGAATTAGTTACCAAACTATATTCTCCTCTATAGGGCCTGGGGAAAGCCATTCTGGTCAAAAATAATCACAATTTTTTAATTGGGGAAGATGTGGCCCAAACAGTGAGATTTTGCTGTAATTTGAGAACAAAAATTCTTTACTCATATTTCGGCTAATGCCAAGATCCCATCAGCCCCAAGTCAGTTCTCACTATGAAGAACATAACTCTGAGTCTAACATGCCAGTCTAACACCATCTGGGTCCCATCTCCACAGGTCCTTACCTCCAGCCCAGGCCTTTCGCCTGTAGAGGTCCTCCACCAAGTCTGAAACCCTCTTGATGTGCTCCTGGACCTTCCTCTGCAGCATGTGGCTATGCTCTTTAGAACCCAGGTGACTACGGATCCACACGCTCTGCTCAATGTCCTGTACCACGAGTTTGCCTTCATCAATGGCTGGGTCTACCTTCTCATGGAAAAATTCTGAGTATTTCTGGTAAGCCACCTGCTGCTTCTGGTGGCCTTCTAGGCGGATGTGCTGCTCATAAGACTCGCTGCTCCTCTCCCGACACTCCTTTCCTTCCATCTCAGCCCTGGAAAGGACCACAGCTTCTGAAGCTGCTCCCTCAAATGCTTTGCTGGAGCTGAAGTAGTTCTCAGGGCTGCGGGTGAACTTCACCCCACACAGGTCACACTGGGTCCTGTCTACATCAGCCCTTTTGAAGTTCCCGACCCCAGGCTCCCTAGCCTCCTCCCTGACACGTTCAGTCTGGACTCGTCTCCTCCAGCTGATACAGAGAGACACCACCAGACACGCTCTTCTCAACTTGCGCTGGATGGAGGCCTTCCGCTGCTTCTGCGATAGGATTGCAGCCAGGAGGTGGTCTCGGTCTTCCAGTGCCAGCTCATCCGTCTCATCCTGACCAAACTCACACTCGGGTTCAGCAAAGTAGTCCACTGGGCCCACACAGAGTAAGCGATTTAGTTTGACCTCCTCATGACAGAGGCCACGGACCACAGACCCTTTGGTGTGCACGCTGTCCCACCGCCAGTGACAGTCCATCAGGTATTCTTCATCTCGCTCAAAGAGCAGATCCTGGAGTGCCTCAGCCACAGACTTCACATTGACAGCCATCAACACTCGCCTCACCACCTTCCGGAGCCTCTCAGGGACCTGATCCGGGCAGTCCATGCTCATCAGCTGCAGCCTTGTCTCAATCTCCTGGAAGTGTCGGTACAGAAGAGGCTTGCAGAATGGCTGCAGGACCTCCTCGGCATTCACGAGCATCACCAAGCACAGCACCAGTGTCCGCTCAGCCTCGCCTGAGACCACATAGTCTATTTCACTAAAGGCATCAAGCAGGACATTAAAGTTCGCATTCTCATAGCCACATAGCACCTTGACGAGGTAGGAGAGGTGAAATCGGAAGTCCTGAATGGCTCTTGTCACATCCTTCGGTTTGTAATCCTGAATGATGGAGAACACATCCCCAAGCTCCTTGTCCTTCTTGCTGAACAGGAACTCCCAGTAGTGCAGGAGCGCAATGTAGCTCTTGGGGAGGCACAGGATGGCATTCTTCCAGAGGCGGGCCAGCACCACCCCGCAGTGGATGAACTGGAACTCCAACAGGGCTACTGTGTTTCCAATGCTGGGGATAAGTGGTTCTTTGCACCTCTTGATGAGGACATTCATAAAACGGAAAAAGAGCCTCTTGTAGTCTTCTGGGTTCCTGTACACATATAACTGGTCGATGCAATTCTCCAGCAGCCGGATGAAGCACAGATGGGTCTTCTCTGTACTTTCATCATCCTTGTTGGGTACCAGCATGCCAAATTTCCCTTCTATTCCTTTCATCCTGCTGCTTCTCCCCCTGCCCCTCTCCTCTTTCTCAGACTCCAGAGCTTTCAGTTCCCTGTTGTAGTTGTCCTCCTCCTGGTGGAGCAGCTTTCCAAACTCCTCGGGGTAGCTGGAGGACAGAAGGAAAGCCTGCATGGCGCTCAGCCACAGATCTGTGGACTCCCGACGGCTGCGCGCCCTTTCATTTTGAAACAGAGAGTGGATGTACTCTTTCAAAGCAAACCTGTAGGATCGGAACGATTTGTAATTTGGTTTGAGGATTTCTTTGCATGCCATGGGATTTTCTGACAGCACTCTCTGATGGAAATGCCTAGGGAAGAGGACATTTAGAAAGGATTTGCAAAGGCCATATGTATCTGAAGACAAAATATAATCTATTTCTTCAAGTTCTTCGGTTAAGATTTTAGGAAATACTTTTTTGGCTTCCAAAAGCAATCCATTGATTGCCACCAGGTGCATTTTTGACTGAACCAAACATTTGGCCTCACAACGCCTCAGAGGCCTATGAAAATCTTCACAGTTTTCATCATCACATTTTAAACCTACAATAAACCTCGCACAGATCCCTGGGTAGGTCTTCCCAAGCAGGCTCTGTGTGATCTGACACAGCCTGCTCAAAAGGTGTTTGTTGAGGGCCAATTTCACTTGGTCAGTCATGATCAAGAAATGATCTTTTGTCTTCTTCTCTCTCAAGTTCAAATCCAAGTCAAAAATTATTCTTAATATGGGTCCAGGGTCATTCTGAGCTATCTGGCAATATTTGGCATCTACCTGGGAAATTCCAAAAAATTCAAAGCAAGATTTGACCATTTCCTTCTCAGCATTGTTAGTCACTCTCTTGAGAGCCCTGACCAGGTTGAGAAGAACTTCCAAGCCCCCTGGTGCCAGGGCCAGAACCTTCTCAGGCTCAGCCTCACACTGACTGGCTGCTTCATAGAGTGCTTCCACCACTCCGGCTGAGTGGTTGAGTGTGTCAAACTTGAGGATGGCATCTTTGAGCTTCTGGAAGTCTCTCAGAATTACCCCCAGCAGAAACTGGGCCTCTGCAATACCAGACAACTGGCTGGTTTGATAGCAGAGATCAAGCGCTTCTCTTAGGATGGCCTTGGTATGCTCTATGTCAGAATCTCTGGCCACGTTGAGGCGGGCAACCCCCAGCAGACAGGAGGCCTGGAAGTCCTTGTCAGCAGTGAGCCTGGCAGCTTCCAGGAGGCAGCCATGTTGCTTCATCAAAAGGGCAGCCTCTTCTCTCCGACCTTCCCTGTTCAGCAGGTCTGCAGCTTCTGCTAGGCGTTTTCGGGACTTGAGGAACACCAGCTGGTCTTCTATGTCTAGCTTTGAGAGGACAGCCATCATTTCCTTGATCTTATTTGCACTCAGGTACTTCGCTGCAGCTTCCAAATAAAACTGACTGGCAGAATATGACAGCTTGGAAATAGGAAGGGTCTTGGTCTTTAGCATTTCTTCATACCTGAAAATGTCACACGATTATCACCCAACCAATAGGAATTTCCTTCAAAATATAGCACAGAAGTAATTTAAATAAAACACCCACATGGAGATATTTTTAAAAAGACCTGAACTTATTAAGCATTCAAGCATTTTTATAAATGCTTCATTATACAGGTATCAGTATAATAATAATAATAAATAATAAAATCTCCATTCTTCAAAGAAATCAGGCATTAGTATGCATGATTAATGAAATACAGTGCCATTACAACTCGAGCAAGGGGAAGTTAAGTTTGAAAGCCAATCTATAGGGCAAAATTTATGCACAGTCAAAATTATCCTTGAAAAAACTCCCTTCAGCTCTCATAAAAGCATAATTATTTTGAGCATACAACACCAATAAATTTGAAGGCAATTAATGAGAAAGGATGAAGTGGGTGCTGTATACACATTAGCAATGGTACCCGTCTTCCCCTTATGCAACTCATGATTCTTCCCTTGCCAGGTGTGCGTGGATTCATGTGAGACTAGTGAAGCTCTGGTGGGTCCTCCTTTATTCTGCCCATCAAAGTCAGCATAGCCTGTTATATACACACTTGTAACAAACCCTTCATTTTCTTTGGTCCCCTTGCATGACACTGTGTCAAAGCTTATAAAGAGCAGAAAACAGTCCTGGTCTCAAGGAGCTCCTGACTCAGTACCAAGGCCATACTCGAGAGGGATGAATTCATTACAGCCCAGGAACTTCAGAAGCAGCAAGATAACACCATCCAGGGCAGCCTGCCCCCAGAGAGAGCAGGAGAAGGGACAGAGATGGGAGAGAATGAAGCCACTTACTTTTCCACTGCAATGGCAGCTTCCTCAAAAAGCTCTTCTTGGCAGTACATTTTGAGTGCTAGATCAAACTCCTGAATCTGCTCAAAGCATCTGAAAGCATCTTTGTAGCACTGACTTCGTTTATAGAAATAGGCAGCATCTCTTATCTGTGACAGAATAAAATTGTACCTTTATATAAAGTATTCTTAACTTTTTAACAGAAAATCAGAATGTGTTGGACATAGTCAAGAATGAAGGGAACACAGAACCCTCATGCACAAAGTGGTGTGGCCATTCTGGAAAGGAACATGGTACGCTCGGTAGCGTGCATGTCCACTCCTAGTGATACAAATCATAAAAGGTTCACACAGTACCATGAGGCAACATGCTGTCCCACAGTGCTAGAAAATGTAAAAATCAGAACAAGATGCCATTTATATAAACTTCCTTCAAGGACACATGATATTAAAGATATTATTAAATGGAGGAAGAGAATGAACAAATAAAATGCAATGATTGGGCCTTGTACCCAACGAGGTGGGTTTGCCCTGAACAGAAATGTATATTTGACTCTTCATCTTACACTTCTCATCCAGCCCATCACCTAACCCAGCATTTCCGAACTATGACCCCATCCCACCACCTCCTCTACCACCGTGTAGTGCAAACTCCATCTCAGACTAAGCAGCTGCTAGACTCTCCTAATTGACCTTTCTGCTTCTACTCTTGCTCCCCTACAGAACTCTCCACAGAGCATCCAATTAGTTTCATGTGACTTCTCCACTCAAAACCTTCCCAGGCTCTCTGTTGCACTTGAACAAAGTCTGGTCCTATCATAGGCAACAAGTCCCTGCACATTCTCTTCCTGCCACCCTCTCTTGCTCATGGCGCCACTTCTGTCCTCTTCATTCTACTCTGGCCAAATTGGCTTCCTTGACCTTCTTTAAACTTACTAAAATGCTCCCACTTCAGGGCTTTTACCTATAAGTGTTCTGGCTATAAAGTCTGCCAACAGTTGTTCTCAGAATTTCTGCTCAAAAGTCAGCTCTCTGACCCCACTGTCTAAAATAGCTACCTGTTCTCCCCTGCCATGCCTTCTTCTTCGTAAGCTTCATCACCACTGACACCTCACAGACTACTTACTTATCTATTATCTCTCCCCTGCACAGGGAAGAAGGGGGAAATCTCTGAAAAGACTGAACTCTCTTCTTTATGGTCTTCTGGTCACAAAGCACCCATAATTCCTGGCACAAAACAGGAGGTGTATCTGTTTAATGTTTAATTCAAAATTTTACTTGCTGCATCTTAGACTCAAAGAAAAAATGAAAATGAAACAAAATATACATGATGAACCCCAAAAAACCCCCTCATCTTTAATGACATAAGATACAGGAAGTGCTAAAATAAAAAGATGCAGATGTAAGTTTCTTCTACAACCAGAGACGTCATAGACCAGGGCCCTCCTAGACCAATCTCAGTCACATAGACAAAACCCTGCAATCCCTACATCTAACCATCACTCTTTTCCTCTCCTTGACAATGCCAATTACTCAAGAGAAAAATCCCTGTGTGTAAATGAAAGCCCATTAGGTGTCAAGTGTGTGTCCAATTGGAGTGATAAAGAAGAGACTTTAAGTAGCAGCTCCCCCTCAGGATGTCCTGCTCCCTGAGGAGGCAGCACCTCTCATTCTAGCAAGGGTGTGGAAAGGTTTCCAGGGAAACCAGCAGTGCTTCCCGCAGAGAGGCAGGAAGCAAGGGAGGCATAGGAACCCTGAAGGGAAAACTTATACTCCTGTAGCACCCACACAAACATTTCTTCCCAGAGATAGAGTTATGTTACATATGTTATGTCAAGTTATGTTGTAGCTTGGATATAAGCTGTCTCCTGAAAAGTTAATGTGGTAATGCAGGAATATTCAGAGGTGAGATGATTAGATTGAGAGCTGTAACCTAATTGGTGAATTAATCCATTTACTGGATTAATAATTTGAATGGATTACCAGGTAATAACTGCACACAGGTGAGGTGTGGCTGGAAGCAATGATACCAGCCAATCATGGATTGAACTTCTGAAACCATATGCCCAAAATAAACTTTTCCTCCCTTAAGTTGTTCTTGTCAGGTATTTTGGTCACAAGAGTGAAAAGTGGATTGACATAGATCTCATGCATTTGGGAGCTGGGAATGGGAAGACAGTTTGGCCTGAAGACTTAGCAAAGGCTGATGCCAAGGTAGACAATTTTAATCTTGCTAATCAAACTGGAGGAGATGATCACAGTAAGTTTGACACTGGCTGAGGATTGAATGCCCTTCCAGGGAGTGGGGTAAGGGAGTGCTTAGCAAAGGTAGGAACCAGATTCTTCCCTGAATGGATTTTATAGCTGCTGGAATGTACTGGCAAGAGAAAGTAGAAGGTGGCCTAGAAGCTGAGCTTAGGCAAGCGGAAAGGTAGAGGGAAAGCTGACTCTCCAGGAGCAGGGTGGCCTCCACACTTCGAAGGTACTGTAGTCCTGAAGAAAGCTGTGAGTGCTATACTTATGATTGACTGGTCTCCCCTACCCCACTTTCAGAGGCAGTGCTGGTCAGGTTAGGTGGTCAAGATGGGTAAGCAGACAAGGGAAGTACTCTGGCTCAGTTATGGCAGGGGCTGGTAGGCAGAAACCTACTGGGAAATTTGAAGGGTGACCTGAGGTCAGTGCAGGCAGAAAGGAGAGAGTGTAGTAACTGCTCAGAGTCCAAGTGGTGGCACTGACAATTGGAGAGCAGACACTAAAGAACCTGAAGAGGCTGGAAATTATTCTAGTTCCTGGAATATAGGACCCAAACTTCCACCCACACTGAAATGTTTTCCCCAGGGTCCCTTTTTTGTCTCCATTTCCCACATCCTGAGAAGTCACATCCCCTGATAATCATGGAGCAGGAAAGGCAGTGTTAGAAAGGCTTTCTCTTCACAGACAATGACCTTGGGTCACCCTTCAAACTTCCCAGTAGGTTCCACTACTACCCCTCCAGGGTCTAGGGTGCTCTGGGTATCCCAGGAGTTATTGCATTTGACAGAAACATGGAAACGGGTCTTTCTATTGGAGGGTCATAAAACCTGACATGGGGGAAATGTAACAGCTCACAGTTGGACACTCTAAAGCACATTGTCTCCATCTACCTATAGTAAAGTACCAGATTGTTTTAAATTTCTAATCCATCACCACTGATACATTAAAAAAAGAATTGCTAAGAAAATAACCACCACTTGGATGTCCACAGCACACCAAATGGTTACAAAAATCTCTAACTGCTTACTTCCCTCTTCTGTATTAATCTTGCTTCAAACAAAAGTCTGCAGCCCACTGTCAGCTGGCTGACCATCCATGAGTAACTGCTCCTGACTAGTAGCTCTGTCCAGCAGGACTTTCTGTAATGATGGGTATTCCATAATAATGAGCACTCACACAATATGGTTGGTGAGACTAAGGTTGTGAATTTTTAAAGATTGTATTACATTCTAATTAATTTAAAATTTAAATTAAATAGACTCATGTGGATGCTGGAATGGACAATGCTGATCTAAAATAATTACCAGGAACACAGAAAAACCTCCATGTTAACACCAGACCACCTGCCCAAGCCAACCTCCGACTATGAACACAGGGAAAGAGAAGGCAGGAATATTCAATACCCATCTGCCTGTGGTTTGAACATTTGGCTTCCCTTGGATAATATCAGGCCTTGAACATTAACATAGACACAGATGTAGACAGACAGACAGACAGACACACACACACACACACACACACACACACACACACACACACACACACACACACACCATCTTCAGGGCTTTCTGAAAGCTTGAGCAGATAAAGAAAGAAGGGCCACAAGCAGAGGTGGAGGATCACATGCCCCATTCTGTTCTAGGGAAGCCCAGTTCTCCCAGGAGAAGCTGTGGGTTGGGGGCCTTACCTTCCCCAGCCTCTCACACAACTGGGCAGAGAGTTGGAACTCCTTGGCATAGCTCAGACACTTAAGAGACAGCTTCGGCTCATTGCACTCCAAATAGGTCTTAGCCAGCTCCAAATACTCCAATTGCTTTTCCCTGGAGGAAGGGAAACAAAACAGAATTTCCATGCACTATTAATATAACATCAATATATTTAACCTGCTGCTCTCATCAGAGCAAATCTGAAATGATACTAGCAAACTTACTTGGGGCTGACTTTCTTGGATTTCATGTTCAGAGCAGTATTGTGGGCCAGGGCCAACTTCTCCTTCTCAAATGCACCTCCTTTCTGGTAACACTTGGCTGCAACCTGGAATAGGCAAAAAGGTTTGATTCCCAGAACACTAATGGAAGTGACACTGAACAAGAGTTCGAGTATGCATTATATGATTTTATTGATAAAGCACTAAGCCTCACTCAGCCCAATGTGAGAAGCAAGAGCAGAAAAATACAGTTATGCTAAAGAGAGTAGCCTCAGAGGATAAAGTCCAACAGTGTACCAGCCAATTATCCAGAAGTATCCAGAAGCCATGAAAAAGATGCATACTATTATTTTTTATCAGCCACCATAATGACATCCTTGTTTAATCTTACAAAAGCCACGTGCAAAAGGTAACCTTGTCATTGTACATATAGCAACTTCAGATCAGAGTCATGGAGCAATAGGCCCAAAGTCACCCCGTGGTGTTTCTGGGCTTTGACACAGCTGCTAAATACAACAGCTAACTACAACAGTCACAGTACATGTACTGGGAGTAGAAATATCCAGCCATGTGGAGTACACGGATCTGTTACCAAGTCCTTTGTCTAGAAGGTGTACAGGCATGTGTCACAGGGGGACTGGTCTGCACCCAATCCTTGACAGCAGAAAGCTGCTTTTCCAAAACAGCAATGTTCATACCATGTTTCGAAGTGTAGATTACGGGGGCAGGAAAGTTTACATTTTGCCCAGTGTGGGCATGGGAGGGACTAAGTGGCACTTGCTGATAAAATGGACAGGATGGTACCCATTTCATGCTCATGATCTTTGATCTAGCCTCCCTAGCCTCATAGGCCTCCTTCTACTCCCTTGACCTCTGCCCACACCTTTCCACCACAGGGCCTTTGTGCATATTTCTGCTTCTAATAAAATTCTTTTCAGTCCTTTCTCTACCTAGTTAACTTCATCCATTCTACCAGTTTCAGTTCAAGTTTTCCTTCCTCAAAAAAGGCTTCCCCTGCCTCTCTGTCCAGTACAGGTGGCTGTGGGAGCAGCTGTTCATTCATCTGTGATACCTGCAGCAACTAGGCCTGTGTACTGTCTCTGGCCTATTCTGCTCACCTAAATATAATAGGGGGCCCATAGCTCAACAGGTATTTGTTGAATGATTGAATCTTGTGTGGTGGTTCTGAAACACTTATGACATGCAGCCAGAAACTCAATAAACCATCTGAGTCCTGAAGTCCTTTAGCAGACCCAAAATAAATTTAGGTGAGGAGAAGGCTTTTTATAATATTCTCATCTGTGTTGGCTCCTCTAAAAAGATTTTAGACTCAAACATTCAAAAGTATTTTTAAAAAGATAACTAGAAATCCATGGGCAACCCATATGGGTAACACCAAAGAATTCTGAAGGAAATAAAGGGTAATTTTTCAATATCATACCAATACCTGCCGCCCATCTTCTCTCCCTACCACTCGCCCTTCACCCCACCAAAAAGTTCTTGGTTGTACAACAACAGCCAAATGTTCAGTATTTCTTTCCAATTATAATAAGGATATGCAATGAATAAAGTTTGGGGGCTTGATCAATTTTTTTCAGCTAAATAGTACATATTTTTGAAACTACCTCCCAGACAAACCAAACTTATAATGGTATAAATTTTATTTTCTTACCTCACATAACAGATTGTAAGAGTGGTCATAATCCTTCACTCCACCCTGTCTTTGCCCACGCCCCTTTATAATGTAACTTTTCAGCTTCGGACTGTTGCCTATCTCCCCTCCCTTCCAATGTGGAAGGGACTTTCTTGGCCAACAGAAGTCAGAAGAAGTGACATTTGCCCAGTAGAAGGACAGGCTCAAGGGACCACGTACTTCTGCTCACCTTCTTTGAACACTGGCCTCCCATAAACAAGTCCAGGCTAGCCTGCTGGAGGATGAAGGACAGATGGTCCAGGAACCCCAATGACTCCATCACCTTAGCCAAGAGCCAGTCAACCCCAAGAACTGCCTAGCTGAGTGGAAGCTGAATGCAGACTCACAAGTTGCCTAGCTGAGAACAGAAGAACCATCCAGCTAAACTCACATTGCCACCCACAGACCTGGGAGCAACATAAATGGCTTGTTATAACCACTAAATTTGGAAGCTGTTTGTTATGCACCAATAGGTAACTGATAAACCCTAGATGTGAGTTATTTGCTACGGACATGAACTATTTTCCTTACCACAGCAAAGAAAAGCTCTTCCAAGAATTGGGACCAAGGAAACTTGGGGAATTCCCTCTTGTCGGCATTCATAACAAAGACACATCGCACCCATGGCTTCCAGTAAGTTCTGGTTTGCAGTTTCATGGTTCTTATCACTTTCCAGTCCCTTCACTTAGGCCCAGCTCCATGAAATTCCAGTGAAAAGAAGGATCGTTAGAGTAGGACAAGCCCTCCAGAGAATCATCATCTCCAAACACTTGTTCAGAAACAGCAATAGAAACTGCAGACACTTTTCCTGTAACACATGAGGAGCTGGACCCTCCTAACCTCAACACTGAGGTATAGAGAGGAAAGAAAATGACCTGCCCAAACCCAGCCCCAGCTGTTCTCTCAAGAAGCATCTCATTCAGCTGCAGGCACAGGTAAGTGCTAGGGGGTTCAAAACACAGGGAAGGGCACATTTCTGTGTGGTCATACCTGGGGTGGCAGACACTGTTCATTACTCACAGTACTCTCTTGTCCCTTTCTTGCCTGATGGTAGAACCTACCTCCCACAAAGGGCTGAAACTGCCAGAGAGGACTGCAGTACCTGACTCCCTTGCAAATGTGATAGTGAGATGTATGAGGAAGGCCACTGGGGACTTCATTATAAAAAAAAAAAAGAGATGTGTGAGAAGAAAGTGCCTGCTCTTTGTTCCTGCTTGGGTTGCTGCTAAGGGGGTTGGGTGCTTGGACTCACTGCAGCATATATTACTCAACCATGGCAGGGAACATCTCTAAAAAGCTACAGATGACACAAGAAAGAGAAGGAATGAGATTAGGCTCATGTTGATTGTGTTGAACTACAAAAATACCAACACAACTCTTCTCGCAGAGTGTCTGCGACTTGCAAGTGAAGATACTACCTCCTGGGAGATACCTGCCAAGGTGCCCCACCCGAGACCCTGTGAGATGAAGGAATGCTGACTATGGGGAAGGTAATGGGCTCTTTAATTTGGCTTCAATATTTCAAAAGGCCCACTACAGACCAAATATTTCCTAAAAGAAGACTGCTCAAGCCAGAAGATTTGAGACTGGAAGTGGGTCACAGTTCAGTCTACTGAAAAGCTTACCCCATTCTCACCAGATTCAGACTGGCAGCGAAGTCAATATCTGATCAATTGGAAAAAATAAACAAAAGACTAATCTGTTACTGCTTTAAAATGATAAAAAAGTTTTTAAGCACAGAGTATAGATAGAAAAAAAATAAACAAAAGAATTCTCTGGTGGAACAAAGGCCATGACCCTCCATTTACCTATCAGCACATGCTGGCACTTGGGCAAAATAAAGGATCATCAGGCCTGTCATGACAGGGGAGGGAGCAAGACAGGGAGACCTCCTCATTACCAGATAGCCTGATGTTTCAGAACAAGTGGCACAAACACCATTGTCATTGCCCCAGCCTGCTGACACCTGTGATGGTAGGAAACCTGCCTATGAGGTGTGACAAGGCCAGCAGTTACAAAGCACCCTCATGGCTGGCTCCTGGTCCAGCTCCTTACCTTCCAGCACTGGTGCTTGGCATAATATTCTCCTTGAGCAATCCATTCCTCAGGAGTTGAGGTCTTAACAAACATGCTATCATCAAAGTCTAAAATGAAAAAGAAAAGCAGGTTTGCTTCTCTTAGCATTCATTCACTTATACCAGTTGTTATGGCTCTATTTTGTGTCACCCCCCCCCCAGAATCTTTAAAGAGGTGATTAACTTAAAATGAGACCATTATTGTGGGCCCTAACTCAACCTGACTAGTGACAGAAAATTAGGACATACACAGAGACCCCAGGAGCACACCTGCACTGAGGAAAGATTGTGTGAGGACACAGCAAGAAGGCAGCCATTTGCAAAGCCTCAGGAGAAACCAGCCTTGCCAGCACCTTGCTCCTCGACTTCTAGCCACTAGAACTGTCAGAAATACATTTCTGTCATTTGAGAAATCTAGCCTGTGGAATTTTGTTACAGCAGACACAGCAGGCTAATACGCCTGTGTTATCTTGCTAGTCTTCTTTTTTTTTTTTTTTTTTTATTGTAAACAAATGGGATACATGTTGTTTCTCTGTTTGTACATGGCACAAAGGCATACCATTGTGTAATCATAAATTTACATAGAGTAATGTTGTTTGATTCATTCTGTTATTTTTTTCCCTTCCCCCCACCCCTCCCACCCCTCTTTACCCTCTATACAGTCCTTCCTTCCTCCATACTTGCCCCCCTCCCTAACCCTAACTCTAACCCTAACACTAACCCTTCCCTCCCCCCCATATGTGTCATCCTCCACTTATTAGCGATATCATTCGTCCTTTGGCTTTTTGAGATTGGCTTATCTCACTTAGCATGATATTCTCCAATTTCATCCATTTGCCTGCAAATGCCATAATTTTATCATTCTTTATGGCAGAGTAATATTCCATTGTATATATATACCACAGTTTCTTTATCCACTCATCAATTGAAGGGCATCTAGGTTGGTTCCACAGTCTGGCTATTGTGAATTGAGCAGCAATGAACATTGATGTGGCTGTGTCTCTGTAGTATGCTGATTTTAAGTCCTTTGGGTATAGGCCAAGGAGTGGGATAGCTGGGTCAAATGGAGGGTCCATTCCGAGTTTTCTAAGGAATCTCCACACTGCTTTCCAGAGTGGCTGCACTAATTTGCAGCCCACCAGCAATGTATGAGTGTACCTTTCTCCCCACATCCTCGCCAACACCTGTTGTTGCTCGTATTCTTGATAATCGCCATTCTAATTGGGGTGAGATGGAATCTTAGGGTGGTTTTGATTTGCATTTCTCTTATTACTAGCTAGTCTTCTTTAAGATCTATTTTAGCTTACCAAGCCAGGTGGGTATGGCTTTCAGAAGGAAAAGGTGGAGGTGAGAAATGATGTGATTTGGTTTTTTAAATTTATGTCTACTTTCCTTTTCTGTCTATGAATCAGAAGACAACAGCAATTACTAACTCCTCCTTGAAAACCCAAAGCCACGTAGCTCTCTGCAAGCTCCCAAGCAGGGAATTTAGAAAGGAAAAGATAACAGAGTTTTACAGTACAGATGCAACTTGACTTATGATGGTTGTATCCTGATAAACCCCACAGTAAATTGAATTTGAAAGTATCACCAATTGAAAATGCATTTCATACACCTAACCTACTGACATCATGGCCTAGCAACATGGTATACTTCAGAGTATTGGTTGTTTACTCTTGTGACTGCATGGATGACCGGGAGATGTAGCTCACTGCCACTGCCCAGCATCACAAGAGCGTGCTATACCACATATTGTTAGCCTGGGAAAAAATCAAAACTTGAAATACAGTTTCTACACCATCGTAAAGTTGAGAAACTCTAAGTTGAACCATGGTAAGCCAGGGACCATCTCTATTTCCCAATGTGCATACTCTGTCCTCATCACAGAAAGCAATCTGGCACACTCTTGTTGCTGGACACAGACTATTCCAAACACCCACTGTGTGTCCCTTCTGTTACACATTAGCCTGTGGTGATTGTATCAACCTTCCCCCATCAACCCCCTCCCCAGTATAACTAGCAATGAACAAAAACTCACAGCTTCTTGAAGCATGAGAAAGACAGTAAATGCTGGGATAATGAGGACCCAAATTAGAGCTGATAGAGTCAGAGATACCCAGGTCAATGGATAGCAACCAGAGAAGTGAGGCAGACCTGCCAGATTTGTTTAGAATGACAAGAAGGCTTCAGAGTCTGATCCCTTCCTGCTTCCCTCTGCTATCCACTGTGGTACTGTGCAGAGGTGACTTCACAGTGTCTCATTCTGAATCCACGTGCGCCATTACTGCCCTGGTGAGATTTTATTCCCACAGCAAAACCCTGTATTATCTCTGAACAGGACCAGTGAACTTGCAGGTGCCATGCTGAAGAAACATAAATTGCATAGTTGCCATATTCATCCCAAGTTCTCCTGCTCAGAGGAAATGGGTGCTCTTAAAGACTTTACCATGAGCAACTGTAACTTGTAATTAAGACTCTACTTTTTCTTGCATTCTTATGCTACCAAGACATAAATTATAATGTTTTTCATTTGAATTTTTTAAATTAAAATAATGCCTATGTTGAGCTCTTACAGTGGGTACTAGAACATATTTAGGGATTAAAAGGAGTATGAGCTACAAGAAAAATTGAAAATGACCATGCTAGACCAACCCACTCCTTTCCTTTCAGTGGAGGAGGGAAAGGTCCATGGAGAGAAATTGGAGCCTGAACAAGGTCATGTGGCTACTTGGGTGAAGAGGTTTTAGGAGAAGATAGGTTTTCAAACTCCAAGTCTTTGACTTTTTCCCTCGTACGACAGTCAGATCCTAGGAACAGAACATCTAATCCTGGTCCCCAACTGAGCCATCAGCAATAACCAAAAATAGCCTCCACAAAACAGCTGAGGATTGCTCAGGAAACCAGCAAACTTCTCCACAGTAGCAGAGCCTGGTCCCTCCCCTCCCCTTAGAGAAATTAACTAAGACCCTAGAGGAGCTGACTCAGCAACTAGCCCTCAAAAAAGGACTAACCTTTCTCCTTTATGAAGAGCTGATTACTTCTTAAAAGCTATACCATCGGGACACTTTGACTTCATTTTTTAATTAACCAGTCTTGGTAAATTGTGAAAATAATACATGATAATAGTTTTTGTAAACTCTGCAAACAGCATAGAGGGCATAAAGGTGAAAGATAAATGGTGTTCCCCAGTCCTAATAGCAGCGATAACCATTACAAATAGCTTCTGTTCATATGGTCCATCTCTCTCTCTCCAAACTCTCCTGATTTAGACTCCTGTAACCCATAACAGGAACTGAACAGCTACAGGTAAACGCTGACGGATCCCTTACTATCTGAACTCTTGGTTTTTCTTTTGTGAAACTTAGGAACTAAACAGATGCCGACAATCTATATTTCAAAACCCTCACAAACCTCATTCCCAACATACATACTCAGAAACTGAATTAGGTTTGATAGTTAAGGACACCTAAGTAGGTGTTTGCATACACACACGCATAATGGTTCTATGCTGATACATACTGATTTACATATAGAGTTTTTATATAGATATAACATAAAATTCTTTAAAAATTCAATCATTCTATCCATACTGCTTTAAATTTTGCTTTTCTTCATCTTGAATACATCCTGAACATCTTTCCATATCAGTAAATGGAAATCTACCTTACTTTTTTTTAATGGTCACATGGAATTCCACTGAAAGAAACATATTAGCCTTTCTTACACTGGATACTTAGGTTTTCAGATTCTAGTAATTACAAACAGGGCTGTGCAATCTTTATATTAATAAGCATCTGCTCAGAAGCTCATAGCAATTTATAATCTCCCAACAGGGCCTATTTCTGCCAACCTCTATCCATAGCACTCACTTTAAAAGGACAATAAAAGATCTTTCCCAAAGGAGTAACTCTCTCAATTCCACCACAATCACACTTTCCCACATAGCTTAACAAATAAGTAAGGGCTCTCTTTTCTCAGATCATGAAAAGGAAAAAGGAAGTGCTTCAAAAAACTATACCCTGGGCTAGGAGCATAGCTCAATCAACGGTAGAGCACTTGCCCCAGAATATATGGGGTGCTGGGTTCAATCTCCAGCACTGCAAAAACGGAACAGCAGCAACAAAGTTATGCCCTTTCAACTTGACCATAAGAGCAGGCGAGAGGAATGTGCTTCCTCCGACACTATTTTAGTGAAATCTTACCTTTATTTTCATCTGTCTTCACAACTTGGACAAAATCTCTTCTAATGAAATATTTAAAAGCAGGAGCCCGTTTCTCCAGGTTTTCATCAAAGATCCACAGGTTGACCCGAGCCCGTGTGATGGCAGTATACAGCTGCTTCAGCTCACCATTGAGGAGCTGGTAATAAGATTGAGGACAAAGATGATGAGCATTCTGTCTACAGCTACAATGGGATGCACTTCAATAGGCTCACTCTGATCTTGGGAAAACATGAAAACTAAGTTTTAGAGAAGCCCAGCACAGCTGTGAACAGGAGCCCAGGAGTTCAGTGACAGCAGCACAAGTAAGCCCAGCTCTAGAAAGGTTATGAGAAACTCCATTCCTTCCTACTGAGAAGGCAAGTAAGCACACCACCAATATAGGATGCTCTTGAATCTGCTATAGGTTTTTTTAAGTTTTAATTCTGAATTAATTATAGATTTAACAGAAGTTACAAAGATAGTAAAAAGTTAGAAAGACAGTGTACCTTTCATTCAGTTTACCCCAATGGTTACATGTTACACATTTGCTGTGACTTGTTTTTAAAAATTAAACCATTATAGCTATCATTAGTACTAAACTACTTAAGAGCTACTCCAATTGTCTTCTGCAAATTCATTTATATTTTATAATATAGGTGGTCATTCATAAACAGTGAAAAATTTACCTTTTCCTTTTTTATCATTATGTCAACTTTTTATCTTTCTACACTGAGTAAAAACTTTAAGAATATGTTGAAGGAAAACAAATAATTGACATAGTTGGAAATATTTAAATTAGGATGGGAAGTATTCAATAGTTTATCATTCAATAACAAGTTAGCTATAGGTATGTTTTTAGGCATCTTGGGTTGAGGATATTTTCTTCTGTTTATAAATCCTTGAACATTTTTATCACAATAGCTGTTAGAATTGTATTAATTACTGTTCATAATCTGTTGAAATTATCCTTTTTCTCATGTATTTGGATAATGTGGAGGAAAACTTCATTGTTAATTATTCACATCTCTCTAACTAACATTTTATGTATGACTGATTTGACTTATTAATATCATTAAGGGTTTTGTATTTATTTTCCTTAAGTATATAATTCTAGAATTTTCTTCATTCGCAAAATTATTCAGATTTTATAAGACTTAGGAAATTATTTCTTTTTTGTGTACTCTGAAAGGGTTTAAGTACATTAAGTAATATTGTATTAAAAAATTGGGAACAATCTACAGATGAAGTAGTTGAGTAATAGATTGCTTTAAGAGAATATTTAGAATTATAACTATGAAATATTTTTGACAGACAGAAAAATTATTATTTTCTATTCTTTTCTGGTCAGGCCCTTTTAACTTATGTTCTTCAAATTGTTGTTTCCAAAATTTATTGAAATAGAATTTTTTCTGTATTTTGTAAATACATATTTTTAGTTGTCGATGGACACAATACATTTATTTTACTTATTTATATGTGGTGCTGGGGATTAAACCCAGTGACTCAAATGTGCTATACAAGTGCTCTACCTCTGAGCTACAACCCAAGTCCATTGTTTGTTTATTTTACACTTTTAAAAATAATGATTGCGATACTTATGTGCCAAGCATACTTTAGTTTATAAAATTTTCTATAACTTCAAAATCCTGAATAAAAAAATTAGTTTTTAAAATTTTATATATAAAAATGTTCACACTTCCTCCAACTTCTATTCTCTTACAAGGCAAAAGTAATTTGAAGAATATATATTCTTTCAACAAAAGTTGAATAAAATACACTTATTTTATGTAAATTAATATATATTTAGTATGAATACACATTTTATATCCTATATATTTATGTATTTATATGTGCAAAATATCTTCAACAAGAGAGCTGATGTAAGAAGAGTTTGACATGATTATCTAAGTAAAATATATAGCAAATATATAAGAAACTAGGTTAATTTAGATTAGTTTAAGTATTTGGAATGTTAATCAAAGGTGCTTGTTATTTAAATGTCATTCCTTCACTTTAACTTAAATATTTCATTTTAAAACTTGTCATTTTAATAAGCATTCTCTCTCTACTCCCTCATACTAAGTATATTTCATTTAGTCATCATAGAACCAAAATTATATATTTTACAGGAAAAAAATGATTATCCATTCTCATCCTATTTAAAAAATTTTACTCCATTAATAGATAAAGCAATTTATTATACATATGGATACATATGGTAGCATTCACACTTACTGAGCTAAAAGTTAAAGCTTTTGAAATAACTTATTAATATTAAGAAAATAAAGTTAGACATTTGAAATTGTCCAACTGCAGAAAATTTCTGTGTCTTCATGTTTCTGTCATTTGACTTTTCTGCTATTTTTTATGCTTGTGTATGTAGGCTGTTCTGTTCACAAGACTATAGGGAGTACTCAAAAATAGCCAATAATTTTAAAGATTACTCAATGGCATGATTGTAAATCCATAAAATTTGGGGTATATGATTAGGATAATCCATTTAAGATTTAAACTTTCTGGAGTATAAAATATATTAGGTTGCCTTTGTGTAAATTTCAAGGAGATAGTATCTCTTTATCAGGAAAGAAAAATATTTATGTACAGTGGGAGAATTATGACAGTTGATGGGAAAAATTTTTAAAAAGTGCCTTCAAACATGAACATGCTATAAGTCAGAGGCCACCAGGGACTTAATAATTTGACTATGAAAAGTTATTTTTTTCAATAATACTTAGTATGATTAAAGTTGCTGATTAATAAAATCCCAACCAATACCTCCAAGGGATTCTTTAAAAACCTGGAAATGTTTCTAAATTCCATATGAAAAAAAAGGTGATGCTATTAACACCCACATTACTTGGGAATTTAAAAGAGAAAAAGCTAATTAACAAAGAGAGACATGTGTGTCTTCCAGTAATTAAAAATTTCATGGAACTGAAAAAGTGCAGTGTATGGTTTTAAGTAGTGTGAAAGAGATGAAAATAAGAAACAAAACAAATAAAACATGAGAGTTTGGCATACTCTTGAATGTACACATATAAATTATATACAATAGTCAACTCATAGATAAGAGCACCTCAAGTGTCTTAAATGCATACTAATTTTTTTTAAAAATGGATGGATCTCCCAGGAGAAAAAAATTTGTAATTGTTCTGCCAATCTTCTTCAAGGGTTGATATTACTGGGGTGACCTTTTACTCTTGGCCAAGGAGCACAGTTTTGATTTGGACATTATTAAAGTCTTTCTTATGTTTCTGATTATAAATGAAAAAAAAAAAAAAAAAAAAAAGAGCTACTCCAAGACCACATCAAAATTTCTGAATAGAGCTGAGTTTCAGAGGTGAACAGAAGGTACCAGTCTTCCCTTTCCACTTTCAGACAGCACCCCATCTACTGAGTCTAGCTCCCTGCTGAGCAATAGGGAATATGCCAACACTAAGACCCTTGTCCCTTCCTTTCCCATCCCCTACACCCCACTGCTGATGTCAAGGAGCATCAGCCAAATGCATGGTTACATTTTTCATCTCATCTTATTTACAAGCTTTGTTTACTAATTCCATGTCAAATAAGTATGTGGACAAGTGGCAGAAATTCACCTTGTACATTTCTGGATTCACCATGAGGGAACGAGTCTGAGAAGAGCTTGGTTCTCCAGGGGTACTTCAACCAATGGCCAGTTTTCCTCTCTCGAGTCAGATTGATGAAGGTGTAAATGAGGAAATGATCTTCCATTCCTTGTAAGCCTGGACAACAATGACAAATTAAAGACCAACAAAATATGCTTCTGAACTGTCTCTCCAAGCTTCATGGAGAATTAGCTCACTCAGAAGAGTTGGGGTCAGGTCTCCAATCCTGTGGCCTCAGAATGGAAGGGAGCGGGGCTAAGGTTGCACAAGCATGAATCAAGTAAGCTACAGTGAATATTCCATACACACCTAGCCAACACAACTCAGAAGCCAGGCACTCATGCCCACTTTGGGGAAGAACACTAAGGGCCCAGGAAGTTATTCTAATTGAAAGAATTTCAACAAGCAGTATGGGCAGGGGAATTCTCATCCCTTCTTACAACATGGTTAAGAAATGCCACTTAGTGGGGCTGGGGAGATAGCTCAGTTGGTAGAGTGCTTGCCTTGTAAGCATAAGGCCCTGGGTTCGATCCCCAGCACCCCAAAAAAAAAAAAGAAAGAAAAAAGAAATGCCACTTAGTGCCAGCAGTTAAAACAGGTGGCAAATTTTTCTACAAATTATTCAACGAAGGATGGAAGAAAAATCAGGTGTTGGGAGATGTACTGCGCAAGGCAGACTCTGAGATGAAACAGGAAAAATGCAGGTCTTCTACTTATTAACTATGTGAACTTGCACACATTGCTTATTCTCCTATTCTATAAAATGTGGAAAGCAGAACCACTCAAGTTTAAAGGGAAAATAAAAGGAGATAATCAATGTCAAGTGTCTAGTCCAGTACTTGACATTTTACCTATTCTTTTCCTTTACCAAAACCCCAAACCAGTGTAACTGTGTAGGCCAGGGGTTATCAAATTTCTCTTCTCCAAAGGGTCTGATAATAAATAATTGGCTTTGCAGGTCACATGGCTTCTCTTGGAACTACTCAGCTCTGCCACCATGGTGCTGAAGCAGTCAGTCAACATGTAAATGAATGAGTGTGCTATGTGTTCCAGTGAACATATAATTCCATGTACCATGGAATATTATTCTCCTTTGAGTTTTTCCAACATCTCAAAAATTAGAATCAATTCTTAGTCCACAGAATGTACAAAACAGGGAGTAGGCTGAATTTGGCCAGCAGGTTATCATGTTCAGACCCCAGCAAAGCTGAAGTACCTAGATTTATGCAGTATTTGGAGTCAGAAATTCCTAAGAAATTTCGGATTTCATACTTTACTGTATACTTTGTAAGAGTAGCTAGTTAACTCTCCTAGACTTTTCTTTTTTATAAAATGGTACTCTCTGCCATCTACATAACAACTATGTAATCTAAGATGCAGAAAAGATAAAGTTGATAATTAATTACCTGTTTTAAAGTTACCCTATAACTTAAACTATGCAGTTAAATTATGTTAAATGTCCTAATACTGTCTATTAAAGAGGAATGGTTTGCTACTAATCAATTACGGAATTAATCACCATGTTCTAAAAAGAGATGTTGATAGTGAAATCATTTAAGTAGCTGAAAGGTTTTAGAAAAAAATCTTCAAGACATATTTATTACTATCCTCTTTGTGAAGTTATTTAGCTGGCAGAAACTGTTTGACAAGGAAGCAGGCAAAAAGACACAAGTGCTTGACACTTGAGAGGACCTTTTGGAAGGCAACGTGAGGTGCAAACTGGCTGACTTTGAAAGGGCTGGGGAAGCACAGTGTATTTTAAACTGCTGGGAGAAAAGCAAAAGCTGCTTAGATAGCACATGACTGATCTGTTTCCATCAAAGGCATTTTATTTTCAAGACAGAGACTTGAGGAGTAATGTGTATTTGTAGCAAGAATGTTGGCCTACAGCAATGTGGCAATAAAAAGAGCAACATTTAAGTCTTCCAGTTTCTTTCTGTGGAACCAAGGCTTAGACTCCACTAGTAAACTTACCTTTGAGGGGCCTCATTCTTGAAGTCCAAAGTTCACTGGCCAAACCAGTTAGCCAACCCATAACAGCTGTGGGTTTTCTAAGTCCCTCCAGTCTCATTCACAACATGAGCTTAAAAAAAGGACTCCCCACTGGGACAGAGTGTAAATTGTAATTATCCTTCCAAATCCCAAGAAGGGACAGTTTGGGGTAACTGGGAAAATAACTGCCCCTCCCCAAAGATGACATAGCATCCACAAGGAAAAGTTTTGTGTAATATTCCTTGGTTCCTTTCCCCATCTCATAAGGTGGCCCTGGAAAACCACGTGATTTAAACAGCAGAAGAAATCCTGTAGAAAGAAGAATCACAAACTGGGACAGCAAGGCCCTCCCCTCCCAACCCCTTGCCCATACACACTCACAAGCCCCTAGCAACAGGTGCTGCAAAGAGAGTGTTTGCCTGAAAAATAAACAGAGGTGGAGGAAGAGGCCAATGAGGAAGAGAGAAGCTCTTCACAGTTCCCCAAGTCAAACAGCATAAACTGCTCAGCAACTGTCAGCCAGTCATCTCGAAAGAAACCCCAGGCCTCAGCCCATAGAGGCTGGAGATATATTTGATCTGTCTTCCCTCTTCTTTTATTAAAGCATTCTTCTCATTTGCTGACAGATGCTTTTTGGCTAGAGATTGGAAGTGATAAACTGAGAGTGAACTTTGTGCAGGGGAATGCATGACATGTATGTTAGAAAGCACCACATCAAAAGTTGTTTTAGAAGTCTACTGTGTACATAGGATAAAGCGGATGTTACCAAAGATTCAGTTTGGGTTTCTGTCCCTCTGGTTGTCCCTGTCTCTGTATCTCTCTCCTTTTCTTTTCTTTTTATTTATTTATTTTTTTTAATTTCATGCAACTCACTGAGCCATTAGTGGGAGCATAGAGTTCAGCCTTATTCATTTCCAAGATCAAGTTGAGACCAAACAACTAGATTTCTCTTTCAACAACAGAACCCACCACAACTTACAGATGCTTAAATCCAGATGCTTGAGTTTCTTACTGGTACATGCATACAACTGGCACTTTAATAAAGGACAGGAACAACAGTCTTATCCCTTCCTCTTTTAGGAAAGCCTCGGTCAGCCATGACCAATACATGTATTATTAGAATAAAAAAGGTAGTCCTCAGATTCAAAATTGTTCCAGGGTTAATGAGTGGACATCTGATTTTATTAGTAAAATTTGATAGAAAAGGGATGTACATAAGGAATTTTAACGATATGCTCATTGTAGAAGGTTCTGGCAGCCAATTTACATGTGAAGCTTTAAAAGGAAGGGATTACAAGGGAAAGAGATTTATAACTCAAAGCATCTGAATTTGTCTTCAGGCCCTGCTGACTATATTATGACTATGGGCAATTTACTTAACCTTGGTGACCTTCAGTTTTACTTATAAAATGATAATAAAAATACATAAAAATAGCCTCGAAGGGTTGGTAAGAGTCAGACAATGCATTTAAAAAGTACTTTGTAAACTGTAAATCACCTATAGCAATATTAGCCATAGGTATTAAGGCAAACATGACATTAAAAGAGATTAGGAAAAAAAGTAAGGATTCTATTTCAAGGCTCAGCTCTGGGGCAGATTTAAGGTATCAAAGCTAACAGTGCTCCCGATTCAGGTATAAAACTGCTCCTTCAAGCATGCACCATATGTAGTGAGAACTCTGCAAAGGGACCAGGACACAGCCAGCTAAGTCTCCAAAGAAGACTCCACAGTACAGTCAGCAATCAGCCTGAGTCCCCACCCAAAGATAGTAAAATTAAACTAGTGGCTAGGAAATCTAAGATGATGGTCTTGATTTGGTGGTTCTCCCCAAAATGAACTAAGCTGAAGAACAAAACCATCACAAGGACTCAAGAGCCAAGTCAAAATGATGGCTGATACAGAAGTCACTGGGGGTCAACCTGGGGACTCTCTGGCTGCCCTGGTCTACCTGGGCTGCAAGCAGTGATAGTGAAGCCATGCCATAGAAAGATCCCAGGCAGGGCAGTGGTTTTTGTCCCCCATATTACCTGATCCAGCAGGAAAGAAGCCAAGTCTCATTTGTCTTCCTGAAGTTGTCTATGAACTGACCTTGCCCAGTTCTGTCCTCATAGGATGGACATTGCTAACCTTGCCTTCATTTGTAAGGCTCTCCTTAGAGCTTGCTCCAACTTAGGCATCCCTGGGAGCCAAGGACAACAGTAGCTAATGAAAACTGGAAACTGGCACTTGAATTGTAGGCATTCAGAAGATGAAGACAAGACAAAGCATGTACCCAAATAAGGGTATAGGGAGAACCAGCCCAAAACATCCCATGAAACAACCCACTCCATGGTCAAAACTCACCCCTCACACTAAAATGAATTGTGTTCTAAAACACAAAAAGGCACCTGTGTGACAAACATCCTCAGCTCCAAATTCTCTTTCCCCAGAGTGGAATTTCAGTTCATAGTCTCAGGTTATATGAGAAGAATTCAGTGTGACATACCTCAGAATCAGTAAAAAAGTTGTAAAGGAGAACATCATCAAATTCTAAGCCTTTTGCTTCATAAACTGTCAGCACAAGTGCTAACCCCAGTTCTTCTGGAATTTTCTCCTTTGCCATTTCATTGGCAACAAGGATTACCTGAGGTAAAACAAAACAAAATCAAATTCTACAAAGAAAAGCCTGGTAAAGGCCAATGTGTTCTAATGGGAGGCAGTTAAGTAATGTCATTAAAGAGAAACAGCCAGCATGGACTTGGTCAGTCAGGACAAGGGAAATATTAAAACAATTAGTCATATCACCTATCTCTGGAGCTCATCCACTCTGGACAAGAGCTATTGAATTCTGCCTTATGAATAATTCAGCCTCTCAAACTTTTTTCAATTGCAAACTTCTTTTATTACAAAACACACAATTCCAAGGAGCTCACCTGGTGGGCACCAAATTCAATGGGTTGGGTTTTCCTTTTGTTCCCTCTTAGCAAAATTGCCAAGTCGCTTACACTACAAGACTCCAGAACAGTTGGTTTGGGACCATCAAAGAGGCCAGAATCTCTGGGAAGTCGATCAAAAGATTCTGGAAAGTAGAACTGAAGTAAATCCACTACTCCTGATGCCAGATTGAGGATTCCTGAGATAAAACAGAAGACACATGTCAGATACTGTACACCATAGCTGAGGTTTTGGCTATTTTATTTTGGGAGTTTGTTTATTTGTTTGTTTTATTGTTGTCGTTGCTTTTGTTTTTTTACCCCTGAGGAGTATTTGCTCTGGCAGTATGTATAATTGTATAATTACAAGTTTATTTCCAGTGCTCCTTTGATTATCAATGAGGCCCCAAGCTGTACTACTCTGGGTGCAATGAATGAAGGCAGAGATGCACTGCTGTGCTGAGAGGGTTTTGTGGAACATCATTCCCAACTTATAATCCTACTAGAGAAAATTACCTCCTAAAGAAGAGTCAAGGCAGAAATGTAATCTAAATAATTAGAGCTGTTATAATGCCCATAAAAGAGACCAGTAGAGACTATCATAAGAAAACAAGAATTACCCTGTCTCCTTTCATTGGTGCTCAGAACACTGGAAGCAACGTTACCATGGTAACAGTAGCACTGGATGTTAGCTGGGGACAACACCCAAGGCTTCTACCACTTTTTCCTCCAGGTTTACACCCAGCTGAAAGAGGACTACACTAAGAAAAATTGTCAGAACAGGAGAAAATATTTTCCAAAGAGTTTCCCCCCACATCCCATTTCTTGTCTAAGCTTTAAGTGACATTGACTAAACACCTAACATACAATAGTCATCTTCATAGAAATCTTCCATTTAATCCTCACAACAATCTAGTGAGACAAATGAGACAATCACACTTTTACAAACGGGACATCTATGTCTGAGAAGTTAATAAATGCCTCCAAGTGATAGGATTGAAACTGGATTGAATGTACATTTTCCTAGGTCTCTCCATTTCTCATATGTTCTCTACTTAACATACATAGATTATAATGGTCTAAACAGAACATCATGAAATGGGCATATGTATCCCCATTACTATTACCGAATAGTAAAGGAAAATTTTACTATCCAACACTAATCATGAGCCTAAGTGGAAACTGCTGCATCTAAGCAAATCAGTTGCTACTGTGTTTCCCTCTTCATTACGAACCAGAAAAGGCAAGAGCACAAGTATTCATTGCACTGAAAAACTGGAATCTACTTAAATAACATTCAGGAAACTAGATAAATAATGGTTGATATCTCATACTCAAGGAATAAAAGACAGTTCAACCATATAAAGGAATGAAGTATGGACACACAATATAACATGGGTTAAAACTTGAAAACATTGTGCTTAGTGAAAGAAGCCAGACAGGAATGGCCCCATACTGTATCATTCTATTTCAATGAAACATCTACAGTAGGCAAATCCACAGAAAAGGAAAGGTGAGTTGCTGCCATGGAGTGGGACAAAGAGTGCAATGAGAAGTAATTCCTATGGTTATGGGGTTTCTTTCTAGGGTGATGAAAATGTTCTGTAATTACAAAGTCGTGACAGTTACATATCATTGTAAATTTATTTTAAACTCACTAAACTGAACATTTCAAATGGGTGAATTTTGTTCTATGTGAATTTCAACCTGGAAAATAATTTTAAAATGAGGGAAATGTTCACTAAACATAGCATGTATATTCACCACATATTCAATAAATATGTATGTGACATATGTGACAAATACATATAATGTATATGTCAAAATATTAGAAAAAACAGTGTTTCACATAATGGAATTAGAAACTGCAATATATGAAATCAACAAAAGATGTGAAGGGAAAATTCATAAAGAATTCTTACAAAGCAATAAAAAATACAACTTATTTTAAAAATATGCAGTAAAAATAGACAGGAACCTAATATCCCTGGAAAATGGATAGAAAATTGTGACACAGTCATAAAATGGAGTACTAATAGAATAACTGAGAAATGCATGAACTAGGGGCTTGGGTTGTGGCTCAATGGTAGAGCACTTGCCTGGCATATGTGAGGCCCTACATTCAATACTCAGCACCACATGTAAATAAATAAAATAAAAAAAGATCCATTGACAACTAAAAAAAATTTTTTTTTAAAGTACTGTGTCCATCTACAACAACTAAAAAAAGAAAAAAAAAAAATGCATGAACTGAAGTGCCATGTAAACGCCATGCAGAAATCTCAAAAACACATTGTATGGCAAAAACACAGCCGCAGAAACACTTAACAGGAATGATCCTATTGAATAAGGTTTTAAAATATAAAATAATATCATATATTGTTCCTATTGAATAAGGTTTTAAAATATAAAATAACATCATATATTGTTCATAAATAATTTAGAACAGAAAGAACATTTTTAAGCACTTATAAACCATAAAGGAAATTATCTGGTGTTGGTGTCACATTATTTAAATGCTCTGTGCCTCAGCTTCCTATTATGTACAATGGGAACAATATCTACCTTATATGGTTGCTATGAGAGTTAAGCATAGGTACTAGATGTAAGCTGCTTAGCATCATGCCTGGCACAGATAAGGGGCATAACTGAAATAAAAATAAAAAGCAACCCAGCTTTTTTGCTTTTCCTTGGGAGAAAAGCTACTTTAAAGGTTAATGATTTCTAAATAGTATATTAATGTACACAGATTAAGCAAGTTCTTCCAGGGTGTTTTAACAAAAGTTCTCAAAGCAGCTTAAGTGTTCCCCTGAAATGTTTCCATGCCATGACAAATTTTACCCAACCACATTTTTAATTATTGATTTTTGAATGAGTGGTGGCATAAATAATAAGATTTCTTGTTCCTGAGTGTAAATACTAAAAAAACTCCAAAATGTGACTCTTGCTTTAGCTGCAAAAGCATGTTAGGCACTAGCTTGAAGCTCCCTTGTGCCCAGGTCAATGCCCATGCACCTCCCCAGCAGATAAGCCCAGGCTAGACTTACCAGAGTGGGACCTATAATTCTGGTACAGCTGGTGGATCTTCTTGGGCTTGCGGACAGCACACTGCTTATCCACAGTGTTTCTGCTGGCATAGTGGAACAGAGAGCGCAGATCACTGAAGCGGAAGGCTACACCCTTCATGATGCTCTGGGCTGTGTCTCCAGTGAGGAACATGGCATTAGGGTCATTGATGCATTTCATCAGCAGTGCCAGCTCAGCTTGGGTGAAGTCCTGAATCTCATCACCATAAAGCTCATGGATAGACCAGGGGAGCACCCTGAGCTTCGACAGCCTTCGAGACAGATTGTACAGAACATCCTCCTCATCAAAATAACCTTTCTGGGACCTGATCTGCTGATACAGACAAAAGAGACTGTATATCTCACTCCGATCTTCCTTGAAATTGGGGGACCGTTTCCTACCTAATTTCTTATATGCTTCCTCAGTGAGTCTCCCATAGGGACAGCTGAGGGCTTCAAAAGAACCTTTCAGAAAAGATTTTATTTCTTTCCAAATCAGTGCAGGGTTGTAGGAGGTTTTCCCTTTGGTCATTTTGGGCCATATCTCATTGGTGAACACCTCGAATGTCACATATACCCGGGGGTCACTGTCACCTACACGCATTTCTGCAGCTTTATCCTCCTCGCTATAGTCCCCATCTGCCTCAGCCTCCTCCTCATCTTCTTGCCAATTAGGGATGGTCAACTCTTCCTGCGTGGACCATCCTATGATGGTTCTTTTCAAGCTTCCATCTTCGTTTCTCAGAAAAAATGGTTTGGGCAAAGAAGCATCAAGCAGGAGGAGCAGCTGTTTGGAAGTGACAAACAGAGGAAAGTTCTCATCTTTCAGGTCCTGGAGTTTGTGAACATTGGGTTCCAGTGGTTTGTAGTGACTGGTGGCCTTGGTAGACTTGGAAAGCTCAATAAAGTTCCTTTGTACCTCTTGGCACAGGACATGGTTCTTGGTCACAAAGATCTGATGCAAATGCTCCAGTTGGTGGGGATGCTCTGGGGTATACCCTTCTACCACATGACCATCCCCCACTGCCTCCACCCCTGCTCCCCCTACACAGGCTTCACTCTCCTGCTCCTCCTCTACGCTGTCTACTGTTTCCACCTCAAAGGAACCTTCTTCTTCTTCATCCTCTTCTTCTTCTTCTTTTTGCTCCCTATCTGGACCCCTTTTCTGGGTTCTGCTTCCAACTTTCTCTTTGGCCAGATCTGTTTGGCCAGCAGTGGGCTTCCTGCCTGCTCAGCTTTTTCCCAGTAAATGTGAAACTTCTTCCATAGCCTGTACAAGCAGCAGGTTGTCTTCCCAGTGCCACTCCGACCAATGAGGATGATGGGCTCCAGTGGCCTAGGGTTGAGGTCAATCACTGCATACTCAAGCTCACCCACTCGGAAAGGGTACTCCACTGTTGCTGTCATGTCATTGAGGATGTTGAAGGCCATGTTGGTGCTGAAGCTGTGGAACTTCATGATATTATATTCTGTCTCCACTGCACTGGCTGGGGGAAAGTACTCGGGATCCACTTGCTCCCTGCTCTTCTCTGCCTCTGTGTCCTCCACATAGCAGCGGGGTATTCGCTTTTGGACTTTCATGTTAGCTGAAACTAAGCCTTTGTTGATACCCTTCAGCTTCTTACGCAGGACACAGGACAATCCCCGGTTGTAGGCACTGCAGATGGCCATGATGGAATCTGACAGTTTGCAGTGATCTAAGACAATGTCCCAGATCCGGATGATTTCCGTGTAGACCCGCCCCGATTTCTCCAGGGAGGATGTGTTTCTCTCTGTAGAGATAATCTTCTCTGGGTTCTCACTGCATCGAGGGGAGAAATCAATGGCAAGCTCCCACAGCATCCTAGCTCCTTTGTCCAGCTTAGCTTCAAAGAGCCGGATGTTTCCTTTCAGGTGCTTCAGGCGCTTCTGCAGGCCCTGGGTCCACTCACCATTCCCCAGTTGCTGAATAGCAAGAATAATTTTCTTCTTTATGACCTTGGTCATAACCTTACTGGACAGCTTCTTCAGCATTTCTGAAGTACATTCGATCTCCCAGGTCATGTTATCAAAATCCTGGAGGCATGCTTCGATTTCCTGCATGCTCCAATTGTCCTGATCATCACTGCCCTCCCTCCCTCTGTTGCCAGCAGGAACAAGCTGTGAGGCCCCAGGGCCTGCCTGAGCATGTCCTTCCCCTGCCTCAGGGACAGCAGAATTGTTTCCACTACAGTCAGAGCTCCCAGCATTCAGGGTTTGCTGGAGTTTGTCTTTCTTTCCTTCCATGCCACCTCCTACTTCCAGAGGTTCAGGGCACTGAGGACAGTCCTCTGGAAGGGCTGTATCCAACTCAACCTGTTGAATTAAAATTGTGATATCCTGCACAAGGCGGTCTCTCAAGGAGCGTGGCCTGGTAGCTTCAGACTCCTGCCTGGTCACCTGGGCACCAGGGAGAATCTCCCAGCTGTCAGGAACTGTGACTCCTTCAGAGGGGGTTCTAGGAGTGCTGCTACATGGCAGTGACTTGAAGGAACCCTGAGACTTGAGCTGAGATGTATGACCAGCAGTGGAAGACCTCGAGAGCTTCCCCAGGTGGGCAGCAGAGTCTTGCCTGCTCCTCCGCCTGCTCTCTGTCAGAGCTTTATTCCAGGCTAAAAGTAGAGCATCATTCTTCTTAATCCGGTGCCGTACATCTTTGCCTTCTTTGTTCTTCAGGCTGAAATTGATGTCAAACTTCACCAGCAGGTCTATTAACTTCTTCATGCGCTTCAGCATGCCCTTCTGAAAGAGGAGGTGCATGAGGGTATTCCCATTGCTGTCCTGGATGTTAGGATTGAGGTAGTAATATTCAGTGGGGTTGGACCAGAATAAATCCAAGAGGTGGCTGAGGAAGTTAAAGCCAATGTCAGCTGAAAGACACAAACAAACTCCTGTGAGTATTGAGCCAGTCTTCCCAGAGATCAGCAGACCTAAGTTTGAGAAAGGTGCCAGCCTGGGACATCTCAGAACATTGAACTCTCCCAAGTATCTGGTTATTTAAATAACCCAGTGGTTCTCAACTAATGGTGATTTATTTACCATTGGACATTTGGCAACATCTGGAAGCATTTTGATTGTCACAACCAGGAGGGTGTCACTGGCAACCAACTAGTAGGAAGAGGCCAGAGATGCTGCTAGATATCCTATGATGCACAAGACAACAAAGAATTCCCCAACTCAAATGTCAGGAGTAAGTCCAGAAATCACCTTATAATACTATATCCAGTGAGATCTTGCATGCCAGGATTCTTGAAAATGGTATAAATAAATGGAAAGTATCTGTCAGCTACTGGATAGTCAACTTTGGCATTTAAAAATCAATGTGTCCACCCTGACCATTCACCATGATGGTCACATCTTCTCATCATGCTATGGATAAGAGACCAGGAGATATGGGCATGCTTGTCCAGGAAATAGGCCTTTTTCAGACAATGTTTCCCAAATGGAAAGATCAAAAAGCACAATACCAGTTCTAATTTCTGGCTTCTTCCCTTTTATGATTTGGATACAAGGTGTCCCCCAAAGCTCCTATGTTAATACAGGAATCCTTGGAGGTGAAATGATTGGTTTGTGAGAGCTTAACCAAATTAGTTGATATAGTTTGAATGCACTGACTGGGTGGTAACTGTAAGCAGGTGAGGGGAAGCTGGAGGAGGAGATCCCTATGGATATGCCCTGGAAAGGAGCATCTTCCCTGTCACCCCCTCAGCCTTTTTCCCTTCTCTTTCTCTGCTTCCTTATTGCCATGAGGGGAACAGCTTTCCTTTGTCATGCCCTTTCCCCATAATGTTCTATTCATCTTGGACCCAAAGTAATGGAGTTGCCATCTATGGACCCAGACCTCTCAAAATTGAGCCCCAAATAAACTTTTCCTCCTCTAAGTTGTTCTTTTCAGGTATTTTGGTCACAGTGATGCAAAGTTAACTAAAACACTCCTCGAGGAAAAGATTACTTTAAAAAAGGCTTACCATTGATATCTAGAAAGATGTGGAGTGCTGCATGCAAAGGAGTATCCCCTTCGGTGAGAGAAATACTGTGGGGGTCTGCACCCTTGGTCAAGAGAAGAAAAGCCAACTCAAAGTCCTCATGTTTCAGGCACATGAGCAGTGGCCTCTCCTGGCTCTCCTGGAGACCCTCGGGCAAGGCTGGAGAGGGAAGAAAAGAAGGGCATCTGTAAGCATGTCAACATCCCTGGGAAGAGGTACAGCCTGGCTCACCTAAAGAGAAAGGGACTGCTTCTGTCACTTAGTTGCCAAGGAAGGGCTGCTGCTGACTTGACTATCAAGATCCTCCTACCACCCTGGTACTCACAGGCTGAAAGCCCTGCTCCTTCAAGTGCCCTGTCTACAGGCCTTGCCCACCGCCAGCCCCTCCTCTCATGCCACCACAGAACCCACAGTTCCCACCATGCATTGCCTCAGAGTAAGGGCAGGGCAGGAGAATAATGGCAATCCTACTGCTTGCCTAATATCCAACACAGTCAGTGAGCAGGACATGAATACCTTTCCCACATGATTTGTTTCTACTAAGTATTTGCCTTCAATTGCCATCTTCCCTTTCACATATCTGCCCCCTGTATCACTTTCCTTTGAACTCAATCCACAAACCCACTCTGCACTTCAGTCTCCTTGAACTCCACCAAGGCTCTGCCCCATGTAGACCTGCAGCAGCTGAGCATTCACCTCTGTGGACTTGGTTCCTGGCACCAAATCCTGAAAGAGACTCTATAAGGGCTTACTGAATCAAGGAATGAAACAGGAAACCATGATAACTACAGTTTTTGAGCAAAGAAAGTAACACTCCACATAAGGGGTTTGAAGAAATAAGTTGTAGAAGGCACTCCATCTACCTCCTGAAAGCTGTGGGTACAGCCAATGCATAAAGGCTGTGCATTGTGTATGGCACGCTAACGACTGAGGACCCAAGCACTACTGCACCTTATGAAGGGTACTTCTGCTTACATGAGTGGAGGTGTTGCGGGGGGAGTTGGTGTTTCTAAATTACTTTTTAAATAAATGCCAATCTAGCAAGATGTCTGCACACTCCAGACACATGCCCAGTTACGTGCACTTGTTCTGATTCAAGTGACAGATGTTTCCACCCACCAATTCCTTGGCTGGTTCACTAAAAACAATCATCTCAAATCCCAATCCATTGATTAGAAAAGATATCATAAGAGTTGACCAAAAGCCTCGCAGGGAAAATCTAGCCAGAGGCCAGGGAGAAATGACCACTGTGAACTAAACCAGAGCCAAGGACCATCCACATACCTAATGTTTCTTATATTATGATAGAAAGAGAACAGGGATAACTGAAATTCACAAAAATGCACAGTTCCTACAAGAAAACTCATTAACCCTCATAGCTGCTTCAAAAACACTTAAGATACAGTGGGGAGAATGAGGCAAAATTTCATGATGCCTTCAAAAGCAAGAGGAAGCCAGGCCACCAGTCCAGACAACCTGAAAAACACTCCAGTGCATTTCATCTGGGCATTCTCACCTCCACTGTCTATCAGGCGGCCCAGGAGCTGTGTCTTCCGCTGGTCCCAGGCACTGAGGTGGGGAATGATGGTGCAGATGTCCAGGTCCGAGAGGTTGCAGTCCTTGATGAAGCAATCTCCAGGTGGTGGTTCCCCACTTACTTTGCGTGTTAGCAGCAGAAGCACTTCAGGCCATTTCTGTTTTTCCAGTAAGAACTTGATGAAGGTGTTGGCACAGTCTCGATTAATGTCACAGATCAGGTCAGGAGGAATTTCTTTCAAAAATAAGAAATCAACCACACTCGACAAAAGGTTCATATGATTTCTCTTTCTCCCCCATTACAACCCAACATTTACACACAACTAACAGAGATTACAGATCAATATTTTTAAGCACTGATGAAACTATAAACAAATAATAACTTTGAGTAAGTTGCTTAACCACTCGTGAATATCAATGTAACTAATGACCTCACAAGCTTATGGAGGACATTAAAAATACCCTAAGAGAGTACAGAACCTGGCCCCAGATATAGAAGAATTGACCATTGCTTCTTGAGGCAGAGTACTGAGTTCAGTACTTGAGTCAGGCAAAAGCCTGGCAAACATACTTGAGTCAGGCCAAAGCCTGACTTAAATTTTCCATAATAGTAAGTGTATGCCCTGCTTAAGAAACACCAAATTACAGGGGAACACTGAAGGACAATTAGAAAGTCAAGATTTGTAGGATAATAGTGAGAGGGTGGTTGATCCCTCGTTCTGAATTTTGAATCATGCTACATAAGTGTTGCCATCTGTCTTTGATGTCCAGAGACAGGATAATGGTTATTCCATGCCACACTTTTAATGAATCTTAACAGAGAAAAACTTTTAGAACAGATCCTCAGTAAGTAGATTGCCAGATATAGCAAATAAAAATATAGCATGCCAGTTAAAATTGAATTTCAGATGAAAAATAAATTTTTAGTGTATCTCATGTAATATTTGGGACATATACTAAAATAATTGTTTATCTGAGATTCAAATTCTACTGGGCATTCTGTATTTGGTCTGGCAATCCTACCAGTAAGAAAGCAGGGAGGAAGAGCAGATGGGAAGAAATCAAAAATTACCTAAATATGAGCAACCTGATTTGCATTTGCTAGTTTTTGCTTCCCATCTTTTTCTAAATTTTCTAAAATGAATATTCATTTTAATATTTTAAATATTCATTTAAAATAAGAACAAATTAAATATAGGCAAGTCTATCATCTTATTTTAACAAGGATTAGAATAAAAGTAAAAAGGCAAACTTTTAAAATAAACATTTGCACTTTCTCTTCCCCAGAATCTATTCACTGGTCTTCTGGTAACTGCACTCCCACTCTCCAGTACTCTGCTAAGGTATGAAAGGGACAGGGCAGCACATGATTTGGGCCTGAACCAAGTCAAGACTCTCCATCCTCCTGATCAGTTATTGGTTCAGAGGTATGCACTGATCAAAAGTGAAGCCTTGGACTTTTGTTCCAACTGCCATGAGAAAGAAATGGGTCCACAAGTCCAGAAATGCTGGATAAGTCACAGATTAGAGATCTAGATTTATTCTGAGAGTCTAAGATAAAATCTGACCAGAGGACAGTTAAGTTGTAAGACGGGAGGGAATGGGTGCTGTTGACAGAGGTTACAGTTCATTTCTAGCATGGAAGTGAAAGATAAAAGAAAGTTACTTTTTTGACAACTTAAGCCAATTTGAGTCTGCCAATTCCAACAGAAACAGTTATCAACATCCCATTCTATGAGCAGTTAAAGAAACAAAGAGGAGAGAAAAAGAGACAAAAGAGTTAAGTAAATTCAAGACTTAACTCTGGAGGAAAGCTGTGGGGAGAATAGGAAAGACACAAGAGTGTGGAACACAGAGAAAAAGGGAAAGAGCCTACCCAGAGACAGAGGATCCCACACTGACCCACAGGATCCCCCAAAGAGAAACAAAGGAAGCTCAGGAACACAGACCCTAAGAAACAAAGGACATTCAAGACGTAACATTGCCATCTTGAAAGATTTTGACCAAGGTCAAGTTTTATTTTCATAACCCTAAGTTAGTATAAAAGAATGACTTCATGTGTCAGATGACATTAAGTCCAAAACTAAGAGGATCCTTAGATGTGATTTGTACAGAATGTCCACATCTAATAGAGCTCACAAAAGAAGGGCTCATCCAAGAGACTTGTGTGTGCCATTTGTCTTTGACCCATTTCTTTCATATACAAGAAAACAAGCCAAATATTGCAATGGAAACTTATTCAACTCACCCTAAAAGCTAATGAGTATTAACATTTTATGTAGAGGACTTTGGATTAACTGATCTATACATTATCTCATGAGATTAGTTCCCCAGCTAAGTCCAGGATGACAAAATTGAAGCTTAAAGAGGTAAGTAATTGAACCAAAGTCATAGATCAAGCAAGTGGTAGAACTAAGACTCAAACACAAAACTTCAAGCCTTGGGACTGAGGAGATAGCTCAGTCGGTAGAGTGCTTGCCTTGTAAGCACAAGGCCCTGGGTTTGATCCCCAGCACCTCCCCCCAAAAAACCAACAACTTCAAGCCTTAAATGCTAGGATCTGCTATATATCCTGAAAAGCATTTCTGGTTTTCTGGTCATGTCTTCCTGTACGCTCTGTAAGACTGAGACATCTCAGTCTTATTGAAATGTCAGTTTTTTAAATGCTAAATTTCAAAAACTTAGAATTCCTAGAACATGCCATAATTATCTAAAGTTTATCTTCTAAAGTTCTTTGGGGAAAGTTTCCTGGTTTTCTCATAAAGAAAAAAATTAACATTCAATTCTACAATAACCTATACTCCAACATTAGCCATTATGTATAGAAGAAACATCTGTGATATGTAAAGAGTGACTACATCTGCAAAGAATAACTAATAAGACAGTTTACATGAAAAACTAGTACCAGAGGTTGCCTCTGGGGATGGAATTTAGGGACTTCTCTCTATCATACAACCTAGATAGACTTTTCACTGAAGAACTCTCTGTGCTGTTTAAATGTTCTAGATGTAGAGAATGACCTTTATTTTTAGAGAATAATTTTTAGAAGATATTAGAGTTGAATTTGGTCTTGGATTTTGAGGCACTGAAGATTAAATCCAGGCCTTATGCATGCTAAGCCTACTTTCTATCACTGAGCAACATCCCCAGTTCCTAGAAAAGCAAGTTAATGGGCACAGATCATCTTTAACACAACTGAATGTTGTGAAGAAAAATACCTTGCAGAGAAGAAAGGAGGCGCAAAAACCTCTGAACTACTTCCTGCTTCAGAAAGTTTTTATGCAATAACCGGTTTCCTGAATTCATGTACTGCACCAGTTGCTCAGAGGTCTTCCGGAAAATGTCGCTGTCACTAGTGGGTCCATCACCACTGATGAGTCCTGCAAAACACCACCACGTGATGTTTCTGAATGCAGAGATCGCAGCTGTGGTAGATTGCAAAAATAACCACAATTCTCTTCCCTTCTCTGTATTCACATTTTTTGCAACATAACTTTGCAGTTCCTTCCATCAAGAAGGGTGGATTATTACCCATTTCAGTCCTTTTATTTTGGCCTGGCTTATAGAGTTGCTATGACCAGTATATTTCAGTAGATGCGATTTTTGTGCCAGTTTTGAGCCTGGGCCTCAAGAAATTTTGTATTCTTCTATTGGCTCTTAGAACCCGGCCTCTGCCATAAGAAGTTCAGGCTAGCCTGCTGGGGAATAAGAGACAGTATGGAATAAAGAGAAATCAGCTTGAATCAAGTGGGTTTCATCCCAGGGATGCAAGGTTGGTTCAACATCAGGAAATCAATAAACATAATTCACCATATTAATAGACTTAAAGTCAAGAATCACATGATTATTTCAATAGATGCAGAAAAAGCATTTGATAAAATACAGCACCCCTTCATGCTCAAAACACTAGAAAAAATAGGGATAGTGGGAACATTCCTTAACATCGTAAAGGCCATTTATGCTAAGCCCATGGCTAATATCATTCTAAATGGTGAAAAACTGAAAGCATTCCCCCTAAAAACTGGAACAAGGCAGGGATGCCCTCTTTCACCACTTCTATTCAACATCGTTCTTGAGACTCTGGCCAGAGCAATTAGACAAACCAAAGAAATTAAAGGGATACGAATTGGAAAAGAAGAACTCAAACTATCCCTGTTCGCTGATGACATGATTATATATTTAGAGGAACCAGGAAATTCCACCAGAAAACTCTTAGAACTCATAAGTGATTTCAGTAAAGTAGCAGGTTACAAGATCAATGCCCATAAATCCAACGCATTTTTATACATAAGTGATGAATCTTCAGAAAGAGAAATTAGGAAAACTACCCCATTCACAATAGCCTCGAAAAAATAAAATACTTGGGAATCAATCTCACAAAAGAGGTGAAAGACCTCTACAATGAGAACTATACAACACTAAAGAAAGAAATTAAAGAACACCTTAGAAGATGGAAAGATCTTCCATGTTCTTGGATAGGAAGAATTAATATTGTCAAAATGGCCATACTACCTAAAGTGCTATACAAATTCAATGCAATTCCAATTAAAATCCCAATTGTGTACCTTACAGAAATAGAGCAAGCAATTATGAAATTCATCTGGAAGAATAAGAAACCCAGAATAGCTAAAGCAATCCTTAGCAGGAAGAGTGAAACAGGGGGTATTGCAATACCAGATCTTCAACTCTACTACAAAGCAATAGTAACAAAAACGACATGGTATTGGTACCAAAATAGAAAGGTAGATCAATGGTACAGAATAGAGGACACGGACACAAACCCAAATAAATACAATTTTCTCATACTAGACAAAGGGGCCAAAAATATGCAATGGAGAAAAGATAGCCTCTTCAACAAATGGTGCTGGGAGAATTGGAAATCCATATGCAACAGAATGAAACTAAACCCATATCTCTCACCATGCACGAAACTAAACTCAAAATGGATTAAGGACCTCAGAATCAGACCAGAGACCCTGCAGATTATAGAAGAAAAAGTAGGTCCAAATCTTCACCTTGTTGGTCTAGGACCAGACTTCCTTAACAGGACTCCCATAGCACAAGAAATAAAAGCTAGAATCAACCACTGGGATAGATTCAAACTAAAAAGCTTTCTCTCAGCAAAGGAAACTATCAGCAATGCGAAGATTGAGCCTACAGAGTGGGAGAAATCTTTGCCAATCATACTTCAGATAGTGCACTAATCACCAGAATCTATAAAGAACTCAAAAAACTCTACTCCAAGAATTCAAATAATCCAGTTGACAAATGGGCTAAGGAAATGAATAGACACTTCACAGAAGAAGATCTACAAGCAATCACAAACATATGGAAAAATGTTCAACATCTCACTTCAGAAGCAGCAAGATAACACCATCCAGGGCAGCCTGCCCCCAGAGAGAGCAGGAGAAGGGACAGAGATGGGAGAGAATGAAGCCACTTACTTTTCCACTGCAATGGCAGCTTCCTCAAAAAGCTCTTCTTGGCAGTACATTTTGAGTGCTAGATCAAACTCCTGAATCTGCTCAAAGCATCTGAAAGCATCTTTGTAGCACTGACTTCGTTTATAGAAATAGGCAGCATCTCTTATCTGTGACAGAATAAAATTGTACCTTTATATAAAGTATTCTTAACTTTTTAACAGAAAATCAGAATGTGTTGGACGTAGTCAAGAATGAAGGGAACACAGAACCCTCATGCACAAAGTGGTGTGGCCATTCTGGAAAGGAACATGGTACGCTCGGTAGCGTGCATGTCCACTCCTAGTGATACAAATCATAAAAGGTTCACACAGTACCATGAGGCAACATGCTGTCCCACAGTGCTAGAAAATGTAAAAATCAGAACAAGATGCCATTTATATAAACTTCCTTCAAGGACACATGATATTAAAGATATATTAAATGGAGGAAGAGAATGAACAAATAAAATGCAATGATTGGGCCTTGTACCCAACGAGGTGGGTTTGCCCTGAACAGAAATGTATATTTGACTCTTCATCTTACACTTCTCATCCAGCCCATCACCTAACCCAGCATTTCCGAACTATGACCCCATCCCACCACCTCCTCTACCACCGTGTAGTGCAAACTCCATCTCAGACTAAGCAGCTGCTAGACTCTCCTAATTGACCTTTCTGCTTCTACTCTTGCTCCCCTACAGAACTCTCCACAGAGCATCCAATTAGTTTCATGTGACTTCTCCACTCAAAACCTTCCCAGGCTCTCTGTTGCACTTGAACAAAGTCTGGTCCTATCATAGGCAACAAGTCCCTGCACATTCTCTTCCTGCCACCCTCTCTTGCTCATGGCGCCACTTCTGTCCTCTTCATTCTACTCTGGCCAAATTGGCTTCCTTGACCTTCTTTAAACTTACTAAAATGCTCCCACTTCAGGGCTTTTACCTATAAGTGTTCTGGCTATAAAGTCTGCCAACAGTTGTTCTCAGAATTTCTGCTCAAAAGTCAGCTCTCTGACCCCACTGTCTAAAATAGCTACCTGTTCTCCCCTGCCATGCCTTCTTCTTCGTAAGCTTCATCACCACTGACACCTCACAGACTACTTACTTATCTATTATCTCTCCCCTGCACAGGGAAGAAGGGGGAAATCTCTGAAAAGACTGAACTCTCTTCTTTATGGTCTTCTGGTCACAAAGCACCCATAATTCCTGGCACAAAACAGGAGGTGTATCTGTTTAATGTTTAATTCAAAATTTTACTTGCTGCATCTTAGACTCAAAGAAAAAATGAAAATGAAACAAATATACATGATGAACCCCAAAAAACCCCCTCATCTTTAATGACATAAGATACAGGAAGTGCTAAAATAAAAAGATGCAGATGTAAGTTTCTTCTACAACCAGAGACGTCATAGACCAGGGCCCTCCTAGACCAATCTCAGTCACATAGACAAAACCCTGCAATCCCTACATCTAACCATCACTCTTTTCCTCTCCTTGACAATGCCAATTACTCAAGAGAAAAATCCCTGTGTGTAAATGAAAGCCCATTAGGTGTCAAGTGTGTGTCCAATTGGAGTGATAAAGAAGAGACTTTAAGTAGCAGCTCCCCCTCAGGATGTCCTGCTCCCTGAGGAGGCAGCACCTCTCATTCTAGCAAGGGTGTGGAAAGGTTTCCAGGGAAACCAGCAGTGCTTCCCGCAGAGAGGCAGGAAGCAAGGGAGGCATAGGAACCCCTGAAGGGAAAACTTATACTCCTGTAGCACCCACACAAACATTTCTTCCCAGAGATAGAGTTATGTTACATATGTTATGTCAAGTTATGTTGTAGCTTGGATATAAGCTGTCTCCTGAAAAGTTAATGTGGTAATGCAGGAATATTCAGAGGTGAGATGATTAGATTGAGAGCTGTAACCTAATTGGTGAATTAATCCATTTACTGGATTAATAATTTGAATGGATTACCAGGTAATAACTGCACACAGGTGAGGTGTGGCTGGAAGCAATGATACCAGCCAATCATGGATTGAACTTCTGAAACCATATGCCCAAAATAAACTTTTCCTCCCTTAAGTTGTTCTTGTCAGGTATTTTGGTCACAAGAGTGAAAAGTGGATTGACATAGATCTCATGCATTTGGGAGCTGGGAATGGGAAGACAGTTTGGCCTGAAGACTTAGCAAAGGCTGATGCCAAGGTAGACAATTTTAATCTTGCTAATCAAACTGGAGGAGATGATCACAGTAAGTTTGACACTGGCTGAGGATTGAATGCCCTTCCAGGGAGTGGGGTAAGGGAGTGCTTAGCAAAGGTAGGAACCAGATTCTTCCCTGAATGGATTTTATAGCTGCTGGAATGTACTGGCAAGAGAAAGTAGAAGGTGGCCTAGAAGCTGAGCTTAGGCAAGCGGAAAGGTAGAGGGAAAGCTGACTCTCCAGGAGCAGGGTGGCCTCCACACTTCGAAGGTACTGTAGTCCTGAAGAAAGCTGTGAGTGCTATACTTATGATTGACTGGTCTCCCCTACCCCACTTTCAGAGGCAGTGCTGGTCAGGTTAGGTGGTCAAGATGGGTAAGCAGACAAGGGAAGTACTCTGGCTCAGTTATGGCAGGGGCTGGTAGGCAGAAACCTACTGGGAAATTTGAAGGGTGACCTGAGGTCAGTGCAGGCAGAAAGGAGAGAGTGTAGTAACTGCTCAGAGTCCAAGTGGTGGCACTGACAATTGGAGAGCAGACACTAAAGAACCTGAAGAGGCTGGAAATTATTCTAGTTCCTGGAATATAGGACCCAAACTTCCACCCACACTGAAATGTTTTCCCCAGGGTCCCTTTTTTGTCTCCATTTCCCACATCCTGAGAAGTCACATCCCCTGATAATCATGGAGCAGGAAAGGCAGTGTTAGAAAGGCTTTCTCTTCACAGACAATGACCTTGGGTCACCCTTCAAACTTCCCAGTAGGTTCCACTACTACCCCTCCAGGGTCTAGGGTGCTCTGGGTATCCCAGGAGTTATTGCATTTGACAGAAACATGGAAACGGGTCTTTCTATTGGAGGGTCATAAAACCTGACATGGGGGAAATGTAACAGCTCACAGTTGGACACTCTAAAGCACATTGTCTCCATCTACCTATAGTAAAGTACCAGATTGTTTAAATTTCTAATCCATCACCACTGATACATTAAAAAAAGAATTGCTAAGAAAATAACCACCACTTGGATGTCCACAGCACACCAAATGGTTACAAAAATCTCTAACTGCTTACTTCCTCTTCTGTATTAATCTTGCTTCAAACAAAAGTCTGCAGCCCACTGTCAGCTGGCTGACCATCCATGAGTAACTGCTCCTGACTAGTAGCTCTGTCCAGCAGGACTTTCTGTAATGATGGGTATTCCATAATAATGAGCACTCACACAATATGGTTGGTGAGACTAAGGTTGTGAATTTTTAAAGATTGTATTACATTCTAATTAATTTAAAATTTAAATTAAATAGACTCATGTGGATGCTGGAATGGACAATGCTGATCTAAAATAATTACCAGGAACACAGAAAAACCTCCATGTTAACACCAGACCACCTGCCCAAGCCAACCTCCGACTATGAACACAGGGAAAGAGAAGGCAGGAATATTCAATACCCATCTGCCTGTGGTTTGAACATTTGGCTTCCCTTGGATAATATCAGGCCTTGAACATTAACATAGACACAGATGTAGACAGACAGACAGACAGACACACACACACACACACACACACACACACACACACACACACACACACACACAGCATCTTCAGGGCTTTCTGGAAAGCTTGAGCAGATAAAGAAAGAAGGGCCACAAGCAGAGGTGGAGGATCACATGCCCCATTCTGTCTAGGGAAGCCCAGTTCTCCCAGGAGAAGCTGTGGGTTGGGGGCCTTACCTTCCCCAGCCTCTCACACAACTGGGCAGAGAGTTGGAACTCCTTGGCATAGCTCAGACCACTTAAGAGACAGCTTCGGCTCATTGCACTCCAAATAGGTCTTAGCCAGCTCCAAATACTCCAATTGCTTTTCCCTGGAGGAAGGGAAACAAAACAGAATTTCCATGCACTATTAATATAACATCAATATATTTAACCTGCTGCTCTCATCAGAGCAAATCTGAAATGATACTAGCAAACTTACTTGGGGCTGACTTTCTTGGATTTCATGTTCAGAGCAGTATTGTGGGCCAGGGCCAACTTCTCCTTCTCAAATGCACCTCCTTTCTGGTAACACTTGGCTGCAACCTGGAATAGGCAAAAAGGTTTGATTCCCAGAACACTAATGGAAGTGACACTGAACAAGAGTTCGAGTATGCATTATATGATTTTATTGATAAAGCACTAAGCCTCACTCAGCCCAATGTGAGAAGCAAGAGCAGAAAAATACAGTTATGCTAAAGAGAGTAGCCTCAGAGGATAAAGTCCAACAGTGTACCAGCCAATTATCCAGAAGTATCCAGAAGCCATGAAAAAGATGCATACTATTATTTTTTATCAGCCACCATAATGACATCCTTGTTTAATCTTACAAAAGCCACGTGCAAAAGGTAACCTTGTCATTGTACATATAGCAACTTCAGATCAGAGTCATGGAGCAATAGGCCCAAAGTCACCCCGTGGTGTTTCTGGGCTTTGACACAGCTGCTAAATACAACAGCTAACTACAACAGTCACAGTACATGTACTGGGAGTAGAAATATCCAGCCATGTGGAGTACACGGATCTGTTACCAAGTCCTTTGTCTAGAAGGTGTACAGGCATGTGTCACAGGGGGACTGGTCTGCACCCAATCCTTGACAGCAGAAAGCTGCTTTTCCAAAACAGCAATGTTCATACCATGTTTCGAAGTGTAGATTACGGGGGCAGGAAAGTTTACATTTTGCCCAGTGTGGGCATGGGAGGGACTAAGTGGCACTTGCTGATAAAATGGACAGGATGGTACCCATTTCATGCTCATGATCTTTGATCTAGCCTCCCTAGCCTCATAGGCCTCCTTCTACTCCCTTGACCTCTGCCCACAACCTTTCCACCACAGGGCCTTTGTGCATATTTCTGCTTCTAATAAAATTCTTTTCAGTCCTTTCTCTACCTAGTTAACTTCATCCATTCTACCAGTTTCAGTTCAAGTTTTCCTTCCTCAAAAAAGGCTTCCCCTGCCTCTCTGTCCAGTACAGGTGGCTGTGGGAGCAGCTGTTCATTCATCTGTGATACCTGCAGCAACTAGGCCTGTGTACTGTCTCTGGCCTATTCTGCTCACCTAAATATAATAGGGGGCCCATAGCTCAACAGGTATTTGTTGAATGATTGAATCTTGTGTGGTGGTTCTGAAACACTTATGACATGCAGCCAGAAACTCAATAAACCATCTGAGTCCTGAAGTCCTTTAGCAGACCCAAAATAAATTTAGGTGAGGAGAAGGCTTTTTATAATATTCTCATCTGTGTTGGCTCCTCTAAAAAGATTTTAGACTCAAACATTCAAAAGTATTTTTAAAAAGATAACTAGAAATCCATGGGCAACCCATATGGGTAACACCAAAGAATTCTGAAGGAAATAAAGGGTAATTTTTCAATATCATACCAATACCTGCCGCCCATCTTCTCTCCCTACCACTCGCCCTTCACCCCACCAAAAAGTTCTTGGTTGTACAACAACAGCCAAATGTTCAGTATTTCTTTCCAATTATAATAAGGATATGCAATGAATAAAGTTTGGGGGCTTGATCAATTTTTTTCAGCTAAATAGTACATATTTTTGAAACTACCTCCCAGACAAACCAAACTTATAATGGTATAAATTTTATTTTCTTACCTCACATAACAGATTGTAAGAGTGGTCATAATCCTTCACTCCACCCTGTCTTTGCCCACGCCCCTTTATAATGTAACTTTTCAGCTTCGGACTGTTGCCTATCTCCCCTCCCTTCCAATGTGGAAGGGACTTTCTTGGCCAACAGAAGTCAGAAGAAGTGACATTTGCCCAGTAGAAGGACAGGCTCAAGGGACCACGTACTTCTGCTCACCTTCTTTGAACACTGGCCTCCCATAAACAAGTCCAGGCTAGCCTGCTGGAGGATGAAGGACAGATGGTCCAGGAACCCCAATGACTCCATCACCTTAGCCAAGAGCCAGTCAACCCCCAAGAACTGCCTAGCTGAGTGGAAGCTGAATGCAGACTCACAAGTTGCCTAGCTGAGAACAGAAGAACCATCCAGCTAAACTCACATTGCCACCCACAGACCTGGGAGCAACATAAATGGCTTGTTATAACCACTAAATTTGGAAGCTGTTTGTTATGCACCAATAGGTAACTGATAAACCCTAGATGTGAGTTATTTGCTACGGACATGAACTATTTTCCTTACCACAGCAAAGAAAGCTCTTCCAAGAATTGGGACCAAGGAAACTTGGGGAATTCCCTCTTGTAGGCATTCATAACAAAGACACATCGCACCCATGGCTTCCAGTAAGTTCTGGTTTGCAGTTTCATGGTTCTTATCACTTTCCAGTCCCTTCACTTAGGCCCAGCTCCATGAAATTCCAGTGAAAAGAAGGATCGTTAGAGTAGGACAAGCCCTCCAGAGAATCATCATCTCCAAACACTTGTTCAGAAACAGCAATAGAAACTGCAGACACTTTTCCTGTAACACATGAGGAGCTGGACCCTCCTAACCTCAACACTGAGGTATAGAGAGGAAAGAAAATGACCTGCCCAAACCCAGCCCCAGCTGTTCTCTCAAGAAGCATCTCATTCAGCTGCAGGCACAGGTAAGTGCTAGGGGGTCAAAACACAGGGAAGGGCACATTTCTGTGTGGTCATACCTGGGGTGGCAGACACTGTTCATTACTCACAGTACTCTCTTGTCCCTTTCTTGCCTGATGGTAGAACCTACCTCCCACAAAGGGCTGAAACTGCCAGAGAGGACTGCAGTACCTGACTCCCTTGCAAATGTGATAGTGAGATGTATGAGGAAGGCCACTGGGGACTTCATTATAAAAAAAAAAAAAGAGATGTGTGAGAAGAAAGTGCCTGCTCTTTGTTCCTGCTTGGGTTGCTGCTAAGGGGGTTGGGTGCTTGGACTCACTGCAGCATATATTACTCAACCATGGCAGGGAACATCTCTAAAAAGCTACAGATGACACAAGAAAGAGAAGGAATGAGATTAGGCTCATGTTGATTGTGTTGAACTACAAAAATACCAACACAACTCTTCTCGCAGAGTGTCTGCGACTTGCAAGTGAAGATACTACCTCCTGGGAGATACCTGCCAAGGTGCCCCACCCGAGACCCTGTGAGATGAAGGAATGCTGACTATGGGGAAGGTAATGGGCTCTTTAATTTGGCTTCAATATTTCAAAAGGCCCACTACAGACCAAATATTTCCTAAAAGAAGACTGCTCAAGCCAAGAAGATTTGAGACTGGAAGTGGGTCACAGTTCAGTCTACTGAAAAGCTTACCCCATTCTCACCAGATTCAGACTGGCAGCGAAGTCAATATCTGATCAATTGGAAAAAATAAACAAAAGACTAATCTGTTACTGCTTTAAAATGATAAAAAAGTTTTTAAGCACAGAGTATAGATAGAAAAAAAAATAAACAAAAGAATTCTCTGGTGGAACAAAGGCCATGACCCTCCATTTACCTATCAGCACATGCTGGCACTTGGGCAAAATAAAGGATCATCAGGCCTGTCATGACAGGGGAGGGAGCAAGACAGGGAGACCTCCTCATTACCAGATAGCCTGATGTTTCAGAACAAGTGGCACAAACACCATTGTCATTGCCCCAGCCTGCTGACACCTGTGATGGTAGGAAACCTGCCTATGAGGTGTGACAAGGCCAGCAGTTACAAAGCACCCTCATGGCTGGCTCCTGGTCCAGCTCCTTACCTTCCAGCACTGGTGCTTGGCATAATATTCTCCTTGAGCAATCCATTCCTCAGGAGTTGAGGTCTTAACAAACATGCTATCATCAAAGTCTAAAATGAAAAAGAAAAGCAGGTTTGCTTCTCTTAGCATTCATTCACTTATACCAGTTGTTATGGCTCTATTTTGTGTCACCCCCCCCCCCAGAATCTTTAAAGAGGTGATTAACTTAAAATGAGACCATTATTGTGGGCCCTAACTCAACCTGACTAGTGACAGAAAATTAGGACATACACAGAGACCCCAGGAGCACACCTGCACTGAGGAAAGATTGTGTGAGGACACAGCAAGAAGGCAGCCATTTGCAAAGCCTCAGGAGAAACCAGCCTTGCCAGCACCTTGCTCCTCGACTTCTAGCCACTAGAACTGTCAGAAATACATTTCTGTCATTTGAGAAATCTAGCCTGTGGAATTTTGTTACAGCAGACACAGCAGGCTAATACGCCTGTGTTATCTTGCTAGTCTTCTTTTTTTTTTTTTTTTTTATTGTAAACAAATGGGATACATGTTGTTTCTCTGTTTGTACATGGCACAAAGGCATACCATTTGTGTAATCATAAATTTACATAGAGTAATGTTGTTTGATTCATTCTGTTATTTTTTCCCTTCCCCCCACCCCTCCCACCCCTCTTTACCCTCTATACAGTCCTTCCTTCCTCCATACTTGCCCCCCTCCCTAACCCTAACTCTAACCCTAACACTAACCCTTCCCTCCCCCCCATTATGTGTCATCCTCCACTTATTAGCGATATCATTCGTCCTTTGGCTTTTTGAGATTGGCTTATCTCACTTAGCATGATATTCTCCAATTTCATCCATTTGCCTGCAAATGCCATAATTTTATCATTCTTTATGGCAGAGTAATATTCCATTGTATATATATACCACAGTTTCTTTATCCACTCATCAATTGAAGGGCATCTAGGTTGGTTCCACAGTCTGGCTATTGTGAATTGAGCAGCAATGAACATTGATGTGGCTGTGTCTCTGTAGTATGCTGATTTTAAGTCCTTTGGGTATAGGCCAAGGAGTGGGATAGCTGGGTCAAATGGAGGGTCCATTCCGAGTTTTCTAAGGAATCTCCACACTGCTTTCCAGAGTGGCTGCACTAATTTGCAGCCCCACCAGCAATGTATGAGTGTACCTTTCTCCCCACATCCTCGCCAACACCTGTTGTTGCTCGTATTCTTGATAATCGCCATTCTAATTGGGGTGAGATGGAATCTTAGGGTGGTTTTGATTTGCATTTCTCTTATTACTAGCTAGTCTTCTTTAAGATCTATTTAGCTTACCAAGCCAGGTGGGTATGGCTTTCAGAAGGAAAAGGTGGAGGTGAGAAATGATGTGATTTGGTTTTTTAAATTTATGTCTACTTTCCTTTTCTGTCTATGAATCAGAAGACAACAGCAATTACTAACTCCTCCTTGAAAACCCAAAGCCACGTAGCTCTCTGCAAGCTCCCAAGCAGGGAATTTAGAAAGGAAAAGATAACAGAGTTTTACAGTACAGATGCAACTTGACTTATGATGGTTGTATCCTGATAAACCCCACAGTAAATTGAATTTGAAAGTATCACCAATTGAAAATGCATTTCATACACCTAACCTACTGACATCATGGCCTAGCAACATGGTATACTTCAGAGTATTGGTTGTTTACTCTTGTGACTGCATGGATGACCGGGAGATGTAGCTCACTGCCACTGCCCAGCATCACAAGAGCGTGCTATACCACATATTGTTAGCCTGGGAAAAAAATCAAAACTTGAAATACAGTTTCTACACCATCGTAAAGTTGAGAAACTCTAAGTTGAACCATGGTAAGCCAGGGACCATCTCTATTTCCCAATGTGCATACTCTGTCCTCATCACAGAAAGCAATCTGGCACACTCTTGTTGCTGGACACAGACTATTCCAAACACCCACTGTGTGTCCCTTCTGTTACACATTAGCCTGTGGTGATTGTATCAACCTTCCCCCATCAACCCCCTCCCCAGTATAACTAGCAATGAACAAAAAACTCACAGCTTCTTGAAGCATGAGAAAGACAGTAAATGCTGGGATAATGAGGACCCAAATTAGAGCTGATAGAGTCAGAGATACCCAGGTCAATGGATAGCAACCAGAGAAGTGAGGCAGACCTGCCAGATTTGTTTAGAATGACAAGAAGGCTTCAGAGTCTGATCCCTTCCTGCTTTCCCTCTGCTATCCACTGTGGTACTGTGCAGAGGTGACTTCACAGTGTCTCATTCTGAATCCACGTGCGCCATTACTGCCCTGGTGAGATTTTATTCCCACAGCAAAACCCTGTATTATCTCTGAACAGGACCAGTGAACTTGCAGGTGCCATGCTGAAGAAACATAAATTGCATAGTTGCCATATTCATCCCAAGTTCTCCTGCTCAGAGGAAATGGGTGCTCTTAAAGACTTTACCATGAGCAACTGTAACTTGTAATTAAGACTCTACTTTTTCTTGCATTCTTATGCTACCAAGACATAAATTATAATGTTTTTCATTTTGAATTTTTAAATTAAAATAATGCCTATGTTGAGCTCTTACAGTGGGTACTAGAACATATTTAGGGATTAAAAGGAGTATGAGCTACAAGAAAAATTGAAAATGACCATGCTAGACCAACCCACTCCTTTTCCTTTCAGTGGAGGAGGGAAAGGTCCATGGAGAGAAATTGGAGCCTGAACAAGGTCATGTGGCTACTTGGGTGAAGAGGTTTTAGGAGAAGATAGGTTTTCAAACTCCAAGTCTTTGACTTTTTCCCTCGTACGACAGTCAGATCCTAGGAACAGAACATCTAATCCTGGTCCCCAACTGAGCCATCAGCAATAACCAAAAATAGCCTCCACAAAACAGCTGAGGATTGCTCAGGAAACCAGCAAACTTCTCCACAGTAGCAGAGCCTGGTCCCTCCCCTCCCCTTAGAGAAATTAACTAAGACCCTAGAGGAGCTGACTCAGCAACTAGCCCTCAAAAAAGACTAACCTTTCTCCTTTATGAAGAGCTGATTACTTCTTAAAAGCTATACCATCGGGACACTTTGACTTCATTTTTTAATTAACCAGTCTTGGTAAATTGTGAAAATAATACATGATAATAGTTTTTGTAAACTCTGCAAACAGCATAGAGGGCATAAAGGTGAAAGATAAATGGTGTTCCCCAGTCCTAATAGCAGCGATAACCATTACAAATAGCTTCTGTTCATATGGTCCATCTCTCTCTCTCCAAACTCTCCTGATTTAGACTCCTGTAACCCATAACAGGAACTGAACAGCTACAGGTAAACGCTGACGGATCCCTTACTATCTGAACTCTTGGTTTTTCTTTTGTGAAACTTAGGAACTAAACAGATGCCGACAATCTATTATTTCAAACCCTCACAAACCTCATTCCCAACATACATACTCAGAAACTGAATTAGGTTTGATAGTTAAGGACACCTAAGTAGGTGTTTGCATACACACACGCATAATGGTTCTATGCTGATACATACTGATTTACATATAGAGTTTTTATATAGATATAACATAAAATTCTTTAAAAATTCAATCATTCTATCCATACTGCTTTAAATTTTGCTTTTCTTCATCTTGAATACATCCTGAACATCTTTCCATATCAGTAAATGGAAATCTACCTTACTTTTTTTAATGGTCACATGGAATTCCACTGAAAGAAACATATTAGCCTTTCTTACACTGGATACTTAGGTTTTCAGATTCTAGTAATTACAAACAGGGCTGTGCAATCTTTATATTAATAAGCATCTGCTCAGAAGCTCATAGCAATTTATAATCTCCCAACAGGGCCTATTTCTGCCAACCTCTATCCATAGCACTCACTTTAAAAGGACAATAAAAGATCTTTCCCAAAGGAGTTAACTCTCTCAATTCCACCACAATCACACTTTCCCACATAGCTTAACAAATAAGTAAGGGCTCTCTTTTCTCAGATCATGAAAAGGAAAAAGGAAGTGCTTCAAAAAACTATACCCTGGGCTAGGAGCATAGCTCAATCAACGGTAGAGCACTTGCCCAGAATATATGGGGTGCTGGGTTCAATCTCCAGCACTGCAAAAACGGAACAGCAGCAACAAAGTTATGCCCTTTCAACTTGACCATAAGAGCAGGCGAGAGGAATGTGCTTCCTCCGACACTATTTTAGTGAAATCTTACCTTTATTTTCATCTGTCTTCACAACTTGGACAAAATCTCTTCTAATGAAATATTTAAAAGCAGGAGCCCGTTTCTCCAGGTTTTCATCAAAGATCCACAGGTTGACCCGAGCCCGTGTGATGGCAGTATACAGCTGCTTCAGCTCACCATTGAGGAGCTGGTAATAAGATTGAGGACAAAGATGATGAGCATTCTGTCTACAGCTACAATGGGATGCACTTCAATAGGCTCACTCTGATCTTGGGAAAACATGAAAACTAAGTTTTAGAGAAGCCCAGCACAGCTGTGAACAGGAGCCCAGGAGTTCAGTGACAGCAGCACAAGTAAGCCCAGCTCTAGAAAGGTTATGAGAAACTCCATTCCTTCCTACTGAGAAGGCAAGTAAGCACACCACCAATATAGGATGCTCTTGAATCTGCTATAGGTTTTTTTAAGTTTTAATTCTGAATTAATTATAGATTTAACAGAAGTTACAAAGATAGTAAAAAGTTAGAAAGACAGTGTACCTTTCATTCAGTTTACCCCAATGGTTACATGTTACACATTTGCTGTGACTTGTTTTTAAAATTAAACCATTATAGCTATCATTAGTACTAAACTACTTAAGAGCTACTCCAATTGTCTTCTGCAAATTCATTTATATTTTATAATATAGGTGGTCATTCATAAACAGTGAAAAATTTACCTTTTCCTTTTTTATCATTATGTCAACTTTTTATCTTTCTACACTGAGTAAAAACTTTAAGAATATGTTGAAGGAAAACAAATAATTGACATAGTTGGAAATATTTAAATTAGGATGGGAAGTATTCAATAGTTTATCATTCAATAACAAGTTAGCTATAGGTATGTTTTTAGGCATCTTGGGTTGAGGATATTTTCTTCTGTTTATAAATCCTTGAACATTTTTATCACAATAGCTGTTAGAATTGTATTAATTACTGTTCATAATCTGTTGAAATTATCCTTTTTCTCATGTATTTGGATAATGTGGAGGAAAACTTCATTGTTAATTATTCACATCTCTCTAACTAACATTTTATGTATGACTGATTTGACTTATTAATATCATTAAGGGTTTTGTATTTATTTTCCTTAAGTATATAATTCTAGAATTTTCTTCATTCGCAAAATTATTCAGATTTTATAAGACTTAGGAAATTATTTCTTTTTGTGTACTCTGAAAGGGTTTTTAAGTACATTAAGTAATATTGTATTAAAAATTGGGAACAATCTACAGATGAAGTAGTTGAGTAATAGATTGCTTTAAGAGAATATTTAGAATTATAACTATGAAATATTTTTGACAGACAGAAAAATTATTATTTTCTATTCTTTTCTGGTCAGGCCCTTTTAACTTATGTTCTTCAAATTGTTGTTTCCAAAATTTATTGAATAGAATTTTTTCTGTATTTTGTAAATACATATTTTTAGTTGTCGATGGACACAATACATTTATTTTACTTATTTATATGTGGTGCTGGGGATTAACCCAGTGACTCAAAGTGCTATACAAGTGCTCTACCTCTGAGCTACAACCCAAGTCCATTGTTTGTTTATTTTACACTTTTAAAAATAATGATTGCGATACTTATGTGCCAAGCATACTTTAGTTTATAAAATTTTCTATAACTTTCAAATCCTGAATAAAAAAATTAGTTTTTAAAATTTTATATATAAAAATGTTCACACTTCCTCCAACTTCTATTCTCTTACAAGGCAAAAGTAATTTGAAGAATATATATTCTTTCAACAAAAGTTGAATAAAATACACTTATTTTATGTAAATTAATATATATTAGTATGAATACACATTTTATATCCTATATATTTATGTATTTATATGTGCAAAATATCTTCAACAAGAGAGCTGATGTAAGAAGAGTTTGACATGATTATCTAAGTAAAATATATAGCAAATATATAAGAAACTAGGTTAATTTAGATTAGTTTAAGTATTGGAATGTTAATCAAAGGTGCTTGTTATTTAAATGTCATTCCTTCACTTTAACTTAAATATTTCATTTTAAAACTTGTCATTTTAATAAGCATTCTCTCTCTACTCCCTCATACTAAGTATATTCATTTAGTCATCATAGAACCAAAATTATATATTTTACAGGAAAAAAATGATTATCCATTCTCATCCTATTTAAAAAATTTTACTCCATTAATAGATAAAGCAATTTATTATACATATGGATACATATGGTAGCATTCACACTTACTGAGCTAAAAGTTAAAGCTTTTGAAATAACTTATTAATATAAGAAAATAAAGTTAGACATTTGAATTGTCCAACTGCAGAAATTTCTGTGTCTCATGTTTCTGTCATTTGACTTTTCTGCTATTTTTTATGCTTGTGTATGTAGGCTGTTCTGTTCACCAAGACTATAGGGAGTACTCAAAATAGCCAATAATTTTAAAGATTACTCAATGGCATGATTGTAATCCATAAAATTTGGGGTATATGATTAGGATAATCCATTTAAGATTTAACTTTCTGGAGTATAAAATATATTAGGTTGCCTTTGTGTAAATTTCAAGGGAGATAGTACTCTTATCAGGAAAGAAAAATATTTATGTACAGTGGGAGAATTATGACAGTTGATGGGAAAAATTTTTAAAAAGTGCCTTCAAACATGAACATGCTATAAGTCAGAGGCCACCAGGGACTTAATAATTTGACTATGAAAAGTTATTTTTTTCAATAATACTTAGTATGATTAAAGTTGCTGATTAATAAAATCCCAACCAATACCTCCAAGGGATTCTTTAAAAACCTGGAAATGTTTCTAAATTCCATATGAAAAAAAAGGTGATGCTATTAACACCCACATTACTTGGGAATTTAAAAGAGAAAAAGCTAATTAACAAAAGAGAGACATGTGTGTCTTCCAGTAATTAAAAATTTCATGGAACTGAAAAAGTGCAGTGTATGGTTTTAAGTAGTGTGAAAGAGATGAAAATAAGAAACAAAACAAATAAAACATGAGAGTTTGGCATACTCTTGAATGTACACATATAAATTATATACAATAGTCAACTCATAGATAAGAGCACCTCAAGTGTCTTAAATGCATACTAATTTTTTTAAAAATGGATGGATCTCCCAGGAGAAAAAAATTTGTAATTGTTCTGCCAATCTTCTTCAAGGGTTGATATTACTGGGGGTTGACCTTTTACTCTTGGCCAAGGAGCACAGTTTTTGATTTGGACATTATTAAAGTCTTTCTTATGTTTCTGATTATAAATGAAAAAAAAAAAAAAAAAAAAAAGAGCTACTCCAAGACCACATCAAATTTCTGAATAGAGCTGAGTTTCAGAGGTGAACAGAAGGTACCAGTCTTCCCTTTCCACTTTCAGGACAGCACCCCATCTACTGAGTCTAGCTCCCTGCTGAGCAATAGGGAATATGCCAACACTAAGACCCTTGTCCCTTCCTTTCCCATCCCCTACACCCCACTGCTGATGTCAAGGAGCATCAGCCAAATGCATGGTTACATTTTTCATCTCATCTTATTTTACAAGCTTTGTTTACTAATTCCATGTCAAATAAGTATGTGGACAAGTGGCAGAAATTCACCTTGTACATTTCTGGATTCACCATGAGGGAACGAGTCTGAGAAGAGCTTGGTTTCTCCAGGGGTACTTCAACCAATGGCCAGTTTTCCTCTCTCGAGTCAGATGATGAAGGTGTAAATGAGGAAATGATCTTCCATTCCTTGTAAGCCTGGACAACAATGACAAATTAAAGACCAACAAAATATGCTTCTGAACTGTCTCTCCAAGCTTCATGGAGAATTAGCTCACTCAGAAGAGTTGGGGTCAGGTCTCCAATCCTGTGGCCTCAGAATGGAAGGGAGCGGGGCTAAGGTTGCACAAGCATGAATCAAGTAAGCTACAGTGAATATTCCATACACACCTAGCCAACACAACTCAGAAGCCAGGCACTCATGCCCACTTTGGGGAAGAACACTAAGGGCCCAGGAAGTTATTCTAATTGAAAGAATTTCAACAAGCAGTATGGGCAGGGGAATTCTCATCCCTTCTTACAACATGGTTAAGAAATGCCACTTAGTGGGGCTGGGGAGATAGCTCAGTTGGTAGAGTGCTTGCCTTGTAAGCATAAGGCCCTGGGTTCGATCCCCAGCACCCCAAAAAAAAAAAAGAAAGAAAAAAGAAATGCCACTTAGTGCCAGCAGTTAAAACAGGTGGCAAATTTTTCTACAAATTATTCAACGAAGGATGGAAGAAAAATCAGGTGTTGGGAGATGTACTGCGCAAGGCAGACTCTGAGATGAAACAGGAAAAATGCAGGTCTTCTACTTATTAACTATGTGAACTTGCACACATTGCTTATTCTCCTATTCTATAAATGTGGAAAGCAGAAACCACTCAAGTTTAAAGGGAAAATAAAAGGAGATAATCAATGTCAAGTGTCTAGTCCAGTACTTGACATTTTACCTATTCTTTTCCTTTACCAAAACCCCAAAACCAGTGTAACTGTGTAGGCCAGGGGTTATCAAATTTCTCTTCTCCAAAGGGTCTGATAATAAATAATTGGCTTTGCAGGTCACATGGCTTCTCTTGGAACTACTCAGCTCTGCCACCATGGTGCTGAAGCAGTCAGTCAACATGTAAATGAATGAGTGTGCTATGTGTTCCAGTGAACATATAATTCCATGTACCATGGAATATTATTCTCCTTTGAGTTTTTTCCAACATCTCAAAAATTTAGAATCAATTCTTAGTCCACAGAATGTACAAAACAGGGAGTAGGCTGAATTTGGCCAGCAGGTTATCATGTTCAGACCCCAGCAAAGCTGAAGTACCTAGATTTATGCAGTATTTGGAGTCAGAAATTCCTAAGAAATTTCGGATTTCATACTTTACTGTATACTTTGTAAGAGTAGCTAGTTAACTCTCCTAGACTTTTCTTTTTTATAAAATGGTACTCTCTGCCATCTACATAACAACTATGTAATCTAAGATGCAGAAAAGATAAAGTTGATAATTAATTACCTGTTTTAAGTTACCCTATAACTTAAACTATGCAGTTAAATTATGTTAAATGTCCTAAATACTGTCTATTAAAGAGGAATGGTTTGCTACTAATCAATTACGGAATTAATCACCATGTTCTAAAAAGAGATGTTGATAGTGAAATCATTTAAGTAGCTGAAAGGTTTAGAAAAAAATCTTCAAGACATATTTATTACTATCCTCTTTGTGAAGTTATTTAGCTGGCAGAACTGTTTGACAAGGAAGCAGGCAAAAAGACACAAGTGCTTGACACTTGAGAGGACCTTTTTGGAAGGCAACGTGAGGTGCAAACTGGCTGACTTTGAAAGGGCTGGGGAAGCACAGTGTATTTTAAAACTGCTGGGAGAAAAGCAAAAGCTGCTTAGATAGCACATGACTGATCTGTTTCCATCAAAGGCATTTTATTTTCAAGACAGAGACTTTGAGGAGTATGTGTATTTGTAGCAAGAATGTTGGCCTACAGCAATGTGGCAATAAAAAGAGCAACATTTAAGTCTTCCAGTTTCTTTCTGTGGAACCAAGGCTTAGACTCCACTAGTAAACTTACCTTTGAGGGGCTCATTCTTGAAGTCCAAAGTTCACTGGCCAAACCAGTTAGCCAACCCATAAAAGCTGTGGGTTTTCTAAGTCCCTCCAGTCTCATTCACAACATGAGCTTAAAAAAGGACTCCCCACTGGGACAGAGTGTAAATTGTAATTATCCTTCCAAATCCCAAGAAGGACAGTTTGGGGGTAACTGGGAAAATAACTGCCCCTCCCCAAAGATGAAATAGCATCCACAAGGGAAAAGTTTTGTGTAATATTCCTTGGTTCCTTCCCCATCTCATAAGGTGGCCCTGGAAACCACGTGATTTAACAGCAGAAGAAATCCTGTAGAAAGAAGAATCACAAACTGGGACAGCAAGGCCCTCCCCTCCCAACCCCTTGCCCATACACACTCACAAGCCCTAGCAACAGGTGCTGCAAAGAGAGTGTTTGCCTGAAAAATAAACAGAGGTGGAGGAAGAGGCCAATGAGGAAGAGAGAAGCTCTTCACAGTTCCCCAAGTCAAACAGCAATAACTGCTCAGCAACTGTCAGCCAGTCATCTCGAAAGAAACCCCAGGCCTCAGCCCATAGAGGCTGGAGATATATTTGATCTGTCTTCCCTCTTCTTTTATTAAAGCATTCTTCTCATTTGCTGACAGATGCTTTTTGGCTAGAGATTGGAAGTGATAAACTGAGAGTGAACTTTGTGCAGGGGAATGCATGATAACATGTATGTTAGAAAGCACCACATCAAAAGTTGTTTTAGAAGTCTACTGTGTACATAGGATAAAGCGGATGTTACCAAAGATTCAGTTTGGGTTTCTGTCCCCTCTGGTTGTCCCTGTCTCTGTATCTCTCTCCTTTTCTTTTCTTTTTATTTATTTATTTTTTTTAATTTCATGCAACTCACTGAGCCATTAGTGGGAGCATAGAGTTCAGCCTTATTCATTTCCAAGATCAAGTTGAGACCAAACAACTAGATTTCTCTTTCAACAACAGAACCCACCACAACTTACAGATGCTTAAATCCAGATGCTTGAGTTTCTTACTGGTACATGCATACAACTGGCACTTTAATAAAGGACAGGAACAACAGTCTTATCCCTTCCTCTTTTAGGAAAGCCTCGGTCAGCCATGACCAATACATGTATTATTAGAATAAAAAAGGTAGTCCTCAGATTCAAAATTGTTCCAGGGTTAATGAGTGGACATCTGATTTTATTAGTAAAATTTGATAGAAAAGGGATGTACATAAGGAATTTAACGATATGCTCATTGTAGAAGGTTCTGGCAGCCAATTTACATGTGAAGCTTTAAAAGGAAGGGATTACAAGGGAAAGAGATTTATAACTCAAAGCATCTGAATTGTCTTCAGGCCCTGCTGACTATATTATGACTATGGGCAATTTACTTAACCTTGGTGACCTTCAGTTTTACTTATAAAATGATAATAAAAATACATAAAAATAGCCTCGAAGGGTTGGTAAGAGTCAGACAATGCATTTAAAAAGTACTTTGTAAACTGTAAATCACCTATAGCAATATTAGCCATAGGTATTAAGGCAAACATGACATTAAAAGAGATTAGGAAAAAAAGTAAGGATTCTATTTCAAGGCTCAGCTCTGGGGCAGATTTAAGGTATCAAAGCTAACAGTGCTCCCGATTCAGGTATAAAACTGCTCCTTCAAGCATGCACCATATGTAGTGAGAACTCTGCAAAGGGACCAGGACACAGCCAGCTAAGTCTCCAAAGAAGACTCCACAGTACAGTCAGCAATCAGCCTGAGTCCCCACCCAAAGATAGTAAAATTAAACTAGTGGCTAGGAAATCTAAGATGATGGTCTTGATTTGGTGGTTCTCCCCAAATGAACTAAGCTGAAGAACAAAACCATCACAAGGACTCAAGAGCCAAGTCAAAATGATGGCTGATACAGAAGTCACTGGGGGTCAACCTGGGGACCTCTCTGGCTGCCCTGGTCTACCTGGGCTGCAAGCAGTGATAGTGAAGCCATGCCATAGAAAGATCCCAGGCAGGGCAGTGGTTTTTGTCCCCCATATTACCTGATCCAGCAGGAAAGAAGCCAAGTCTCATTTGTCTTCCTGAAGTTGTCTATGAACTGACCTTGCCCAGTTCTGTCCTCATAGGATGGACATTGCTAACCTTGCCTTCATTTGTAAGGCTCTCCTTAGAGCTTGCTCCAACTTAGGCATCCCTGGGAGCCAAGGACAACAGTAGCTAATGAAAACTGGAAACTGGCACTTGAATTGTAGGCATTCAGAAGATGAAGACAAGACAAAGCATGTACCCAAATAAGGGTATAGGGAGAACCAGCCCAAAACATCCCATGAAACAACCCACTCCATGGTCAAAACTCACCCCTCACACTAAAATGAATTGTGTTCTAAAACACAAAAAGGCACCTGTGTGACAAACATCCTCAGCTCCAAATTCTCTTTCCCCAGAGTGGAATTTCAGTTCATAGTCTCAGGTTATATGAGAAGAATTCAGTGTGACATACCTCAGAATCAGTAAAAAAGTTGTAAAGGAGAACATCATCAAATTCTAAGCCTTTTGCTTCATAAACTGTCAGCACAAGTGCTAACCCCAGTTCTTCTGGAATTTTCTCCTTTGCCATTTCATTGGCAACAAGGATTACCTGAGGTAAAACAAAACAAAATCAAATTCTACAAAGAAAAGCCTGGTAAGGCCAATGTGTTCTAATGGGAGGCAGTTAAGTAATGTCATTAAAGAGAAACAGCCAGCATGGACTTGGTCAGTCAGGACAAGGGAAATATTAAAACAATTAGTCATATCACCTATCTCTGGAGCTCATCCACTCTGGACAAGAGCTATTGAATTCTGCCTTATGAATAATTCAGCCTCTCAAACTTTTTTCAATTGCAAACTTCTTTTATTACAAAACACACAATTCCAAGGAGCTCACCTGGTGGGCACCAAATTCAATGGGTTGGGTTTTCCTTTTGTTCCCTCTTAGCAAAATTGCCAAGTCGCTTACACTACAAGACTCCAGAACAGTTGGTTTGGGACCATCAAAGAGGCCAGAATCTCTGGGAAGTCGATCAAAGATTCTGGAAAGTAGAACTGAAGTAAATCCACTACTCCTGATGCCAGATTGAGGATTCCTGAGATAAAACAGAAGACACATGTCAGATACTGTACACCATAGCTGAGGTTTTGGCTATTTTATTTTGGGAGTTTGTTTATTTGTTTGTTTTATTGTTGTCGTTGCTTTTGTTTTTTTACCCCTGAGGAGTATTTGCTCTGGCAGTATGTATAATTGTATAATTACAAGTTTATTTCCAGTGCTCCTTTGATTATCAATGAGGCCCCAAGCTGTACTACTCTGGGTGCAATGAATGAAGGCAGAGATGCACTGCTGTGCTGAGAGGGTTTTGTGGAACATCATTCCCAACTTATAATCCTACTAGAGAAATTACCTCCTAAAGAAGAGTCAAGGCAGAAATGTAATCTAAATAATTAGAGCTGTTATAATGCCATAAAAGAGACCAGTAGAGACTATCATAAGAAAACAAGAATTACCCTGTCTCCTTTCATTGGTGCTCAGAACACTGGAAGCAACGTTACCATGGTAACAGTAGCACTGGATGTTAGCTGGGGACAACACCCAAGGCTTCTACCACTTTTTCCTCCAGGTTTACACCCAGCTGAAAGAGGACTACACTAAGAAAAATTGTCAGAACAGGAGAAAATATTTTCCAAAGAGTTTCCCCCCACATCCCATTTCTTGTCTAAGCTTTAAGTGACATTGACTAAACACCTAACATACAATAGTCATCTTCATAGAAATCTTCCATTTAATCCTCACAACAATCTAGTGAGACAAATGAGACAATCACACTTTTACAAACGGGACATCTATGTCTGAGAAGTTAATAAATGCCTCCAAGTGATAGGATTGAAACTGGATTGAATGTACATTTTCCTAGGTCTCTCCATTTCTCATATGTTCTCTACTTAACATACATAGATTATAATGGTCTAAACAGAACATCATGAAATGGGCATATGTATCCCCATTACTATTACCGAATAGTAAAGGAAAATTTTACTATCCAACACTAATCATGAGCCTAAGTGGAAACTGCTGCATCTAAGCAAATCAGTTGCTACTGTGTTTCCCTCTTCATTACGAACCAGAAAAGGCAAGAGCACAAGTATTCATTGCACTGAAAAACTGGAATCTACTTAAATAACATTCAGGAAACTAGATAAATAATGGTTGATATACTCATACTCAAGGAATAAAAGACAGTTCAACCATATAAAGGAATGAAGTATGGACACACAATATAACATGGGTTAAAACTTGAAAACATTGTGCTTAGTGAAAGAAGCCAGACAGGAATGGCCCCATACTGTATCATCTATTTCAATGAAACATCTACAGTAGGCAAATCCACAGAAAAGGAAAGGTGAGTTGCTGCCATGGAGTGGGACAAAGAGTGCAATGAGAAGTAATTCCTATGGTTATGGGGTTTCTTTCTAGGGTGATGAAATGTTCTGTAATTACAAAGTCGTGACAGTTACATATCATTGTAAATTTATTTTAAACTCACTAAACTGAACATTTCAAATGGGTGAATTTTGTTCTATGTGAATTTCAACCTGGAAAATAATTTTAAAATGAGGGAAATGTTCACTAAACATAGCATGTATATTCACCACATATTCAATAAATATGTATGTGACATATGTGACAAATACATATAATGTATATGTCAAAATATTAGAAAAAACAGTGTTTCACATAATGGAATTAGAAACTGCAATATATGAAATCAACAAAAGATGTGAAGGGAAAATTCATAAAGAATTCTTACAAAGCAATAAAAAAATACAACTTATTTTAAAAATATGCAGTAAAAATAGACAGGAACCTAATATCCCTGGAAAATGGATAGAAAATTGTGACACAGTCATAAAATGGAGTACTAATAGAATAACTGAGAAATGCATGAACTAGGGGCTTGGGTTGTGGCTCAATGGTAGAGCACTTGCCTGGCATATGTGAGGCCCTACATTCAATACTCAGCACCACATGTAAATAAATAAAATAAAAAAAGATCCATTGACAACTAAAAAAAAATTTTTTTTAAAGTACTGTGTCCATCTACAACTAAAAAAAGAAAAAAAAAAGAAATGCATGAACTGAAGTGCCATGTAAACGCCATGCAGAAATCTCAAAAACACATTGTATGGCAAAAACACAGCCGCAGAAACACTTAACAGGAATGATCCTATTGAATAAGGTTTTAAAATATAAAATAATATCATATATTGTTCCTATTGAATAAGGTTTTAAAATATAAAATAACATCATATATTGTTCATAAATAATTTAGAACAGAAAGAACATTTTTAAGCACTTATAAACCATAAAGGAAATTATCTGGTGTTGGTGTCACATTATTTAAATGCTCTGTGCCTCAGCTTCCTATTATGTACAATGGAACAATATCTACCTTATATGGTTGCTATGAGAGTTAAGCATAGGTACTAGATGTAAGCTGCTTAGCATCATGCCTGGCACAGATAAGGGGCATAACTGAAATAAAAATAAAAAGCAACCCAGCTTTTTTTGCTTTTCCTTGGGAGAAAAGCTACTTTAAAGGTTAATGATTTCTAAATAGTATATTAATGTACACAGATTAAGCAAGTTCTTCCAGGGTGTTTTAACAAAAGTTCTCAAAGCAGCTTAAGTGTTCCCCTGAAATGTTTCCATGCCATGACAAATTTTACCCAACCACATTTTTAATTATTGATTTTTGAATGAGTGGTGGCATAAATAATAAGATTTCTTGTTCCTGAGTGTAAATACTAAAAAAACTCCAAAATGTGACTCTTGCTTTAGCTGCAAAAGCATGTTAGGCACTAGCTTGAAGCTCCCTTGTGCCCAGGTCAATGCCCATGCACCTCCCCAGCAGATAAGCCCAGGCTAGACTTACCAGAGTGGGACCTATAATTCTGGTACAGCTGGTGGATCTTCTTGGGCTTGCGGACAGCACACTGCTTATCCACAGTGTTTCTGCTGGCATAGTGGAACAGAGAGCGCAGATCACTGAAGCGGAAGGCTACACCCTTCATGATGCTCTGGGCTGTGTCTCCAGTGAGGAACATGGCATTAGGGTCATTGATGCATTTCATCAGCAGTGCCAGCTCAGCTTGGGTGAAGTCCTGAATCTCATCACCATAAAGCTCATGGATAGACCAGGGGAGCACCCTGAGCTTCGACAGCCTTCGAGACAGATTGTACAGAACATCCTCCTCATCAAAATAACCTTTCTGGGACCTGATCTGCTGATACAGACAAAAGAGACTGTATATCTCACTCCGATCTTCCTTGAAATTGGGGGACCGTTTCCTACCTAATTTCTTATATGCTTCCTCAGTGAGTCTCCCATAGGGACAGCTGAGGGCTTCAAAAGAACCTTTCAGAAAAGATTTTATTTCTTTCCAAATCAGTGCAGGGTTGTAGGAGGTTTTCCCTTTGGTCATTTTGGGCCATATCTCATTGGTGAACACCTCGAATGTCACATATACCCGGGGGTCACTGTCACCTACACGCATTTCTGCAGCTTATCCTCCTCGCTATAGTCCCCATCTGCCTCAGCCTCCTCCTCATCTTCTTGCCAATTAGGGATGGTCAACTCTTCCTGCGTGGACCATCCTATGATGGTTCTTTTCAAGCTTCCATCTTCGTTTCTCAGAAAAATGGTTTGGGCAAAGAAGCATCAAGCAGGAGGAGCAGCTGTTTGGAAGTGACAAACAGAGGAAAGTTCTCATCTTTCAGGTCCTGGAGTTTGTGAACATTGGGTTCCAGTGGTTTGTAGTGACTGGTGGCCTTGGTAGACTTGGAAAGCTCAATAAAGTTCCTTTGTACCTCTTGGCACAGGACATGGTTCTTGGTCACAAAGATCTGATGCAAATGCTCCAGTTGGTGGGGATGCTCTGGGGTATACCCTTCTACCACATGACCATCCCCCACTGCCTCCACCCCTGCTCCCCCTACACAGGCTTCACTCTCCTGCTCCTCCTCTACGCTGTCTACTGTTTCCACCTCAAAGGAACCTTCTTCTTCTTCATCCTCTTCTTCTTCTTCTTTTTGCTCCCTATCTGGACCCTCTTTTCTGGGTTCTGCTTCCAACTTTCTCTTTGGCCAGATCTGTTTGGCCAGCAGTGGGCTTCCTGCCTGCTCAGCTTTTTCCCAGTAAATGTGAAACTTCTTCCATAGCCTGTACAAGCAGCAGGTTGTCTTCCCAGTGCCACTCCGACCAATGAGGATGATGGGCTCCAGTGGCCTAGGGTTGAGGTCAATCACTGCATACTCAAGCTCACCCACTCGGAAAGGGTACTCCACTGTTGCTGTCATGTCATTGAGGATGTTGAAGGCCATGTTGGTGCTGAAGCTGTGGAACTTCATGATATTATATTCTGTCTCCACTGCACTGGCTGGGGGAAAGTACTCGGGATCCACTTGCTCCCTGCTCTTCTCTGCCTCTGTGTCCTCCACATAGCAGCGGGGTATTCGCTTTTGGACTTTCATGTTAGCTGAAACTAAGCCTTTGTTGATACCCTTCAGCTTCTTACGCAGGACACAGGACAATCCCCGGTTGTAGGCACTGCAGATGGCCATGATGGAATCTGACAGTTTGCAGTGATCTAAGACAATGTCCCAGATCCGGATGATTTCCGTGTAGACCCGCCCCGATTTCTCCAGGGAGGATGTGTTTCTCTCTGTAGAGATAATCTTCTCTGGGTTCTCACTGCATCGAGGGGAGAAATCAATGGCAAGCTCCCACAGCATCCTAGCTCCTTTGTCCAGCTTAGCTTCAAAGAGCCGGATGTTTCCTTTCAGGTGCTTCAGGCGCTTCTGCAGGCCCTGGGTCCACTCACCATTCCCCAGTTGCTGAATAGCAAGAATAATTTTCTTCTTTATGACCTTGGTCATAACCTTACTGGACAGCTTCTTCAGCATTTCTGAAGTACATTCGATCTCCCAGGTCATGTTATCAAAATCCTGGAGGCATGCTTCGATTTCCTGCATGCTCCAATTGTCCTGATCATCACTGCCCTCCCTCCCTCTGTTGCCAGCAGGAACAAGCTGTGAGGCCCCCAGGGCCTGCCTGAGCATGTCCTTCCCCTGCCTCAGGGACAGCAGAATTGTTTCCACTACAGTCAGAGCTCCCAGCATTCAGGGTTTGCTGGAGTTTGTCTTTCTTTCCTTCCATGCCACCTCCTACTTCCAGAGGTTCAGGGCACTGAGGACAGTCCTCTGGAAGGGCTGTATCCAACTCAACCTGTTGAATTAAAATTGTGATATCCTGCACAAGGCGGTCTCTCAAGGAGCGTGGCCTGGTAGCTTCAGACTCCTGCCTGGTCACCTGGGCACCAGGGAGAATCTCCCAGCTGTCAGGAACTGTGACTCCTTCAGAGGGGTTCTAGGAGTGCTGCTACATGGCAGTGACTTGAAGGAACCCTGAGACTTGAGCTGAGATGTATGACCAGCAGTGGAAGACCTCGAGAGCTTCCCCAGGTGGGCAGCAGAGTCTTGCCTGCTCCTCCGCCTGCTCTCTGTCAGAGCTTTATTCCAGGCTAAAAGTAGAGCATCATTCTTCTTAATCCGGTGCCGTACATCTTTGCCTTCTTTGTTCTTCAGGCTGAAATTGATGTCAAACTTCACCAGCAGGTCTATTAACTTCTTCATGCGCTTCAGCATGCCCTTCTGAAAGAGGAGGTGCATGAGGGTATTCCCATTGCTGTCCTGGATGTTAGGATTGAGGTAGTAATATTCAGTGGGGTTGGACCAGAATAAATCCAAGAGGTGGCTGAGGAAGTTAAAGCCAATGTCAGCTGAAAGACACAAACAAACTCCTGTGAGTATTGAGCCAGTCTTCCCAGAGATCAGCAGACCTAAGTTTGAGAAAGGTGCCAGCCTGGGACATCTCAGAACATTGAACTCTCCCAAGTATCTGGTTATTTAAATAACCCAGTGGTTCTCAACTAATGGTGATTATTACCATTGGACATTTGGCAACATCTGGAAGCATTTTGATTGTCACAACCAGGAGGGTGTCACTGGCAACCAACTAGTAGGAAGAGGCCAGAGATGCTGCTAGATATCCTATGATGCACAAGACAACAAAGAATTCCCCAACTCAAATGTCAGGAGTAAGTCCAGAAATCACCTTATAATACTATATCCAGTGAGATCTTGCATGCCAGGATTCTGAAAATGGTATAAATAAATGGAAAGTATCTGTCAGCTACTGGATAGTCAACTTGGCATTTAAAAATCAATGTGTCCACCCTGACCATTCACCATGATGGTCACATCTTCTCATCATGCTATGGATAAGAGACCAGGAGATATGGGCATGCTTGTCCAGGAAATAGGCCTTTTTCAGACAATGTTTCCCAATGGAAAGATTCAAAAGCACAATACCAGTTCTAATTTCTGGCTTCTTCCCTTTTATGATTTGGATACAAGGTGTCCCCCAAAGCTCCTATGTTAATACAGGAATCCTTGGAGGTGAAATGATTGGTTTGTGAGAGCTTAACCAAATTAGTTGATATAGTTTGAATGCACTGACTGGGTGGTAACTGTAAGCAGGTGAGGGGAAGCTGGAGGAGGAGATCCCTATGGATATGCCCTGGAAAGGAGCATCTTCCCTGTCACCCCCTCAGCCTTTTTCCCTTCTCTTTCTCTGCTTCCTTATTGCCATGAGGGGAACAGCTTTCCTTTGTCATGCCCTTTCCCCATAATGTTCTATTCATCTTGGACCCAAAGTAATGGAGTTGCCATCTATGGACCCAGACCTCTCAAATTGAGCCCCAAATAAACTTTTCCTCCTCTAAGTTGTTCTTTTCAGGTATTTTGGTCACAGTGATGCAAAGTTAACTAAAACACTCCTCGAGGAAAAGATTACTTTAAAAAGGCTTACCATTGATATCTAGAAAGATGTGGAGTGCTGCATGCAAAGGAGTATCCCCTTCGGTGAGAGAAATACTGTGGGGGTCTGCACCCTTGGTCAAGAGAAGAAAAGCCAACTCAAAGTTCCTCATGTTTCAGGCACATGAGCAGTGGCCTCTCCTGGCTCTCCTGGAGACCCTCGGGCAAGGCTGGAGAGGGAAGAAAAGAAGGGCATCTGTAAGCATGTCAACATCCCTGGGAAGAGGTACAGCCTGGCTCACCTAAAGAGAAAGGGACTGCTTCTGTCACTTAGTTGCCAAGGAAGGGCTGCTGCTGACTTGACTATCAAGATCCTCCTACCACCCCTGGTACTCACAGGCTGAAAGCCCTGCTCCTTCAAGTGCCCTGTCTACAGGCCTTGCCCACCGCCAGCCCCTCCTCTCATGCCACCACAGAACCCACAGTTCCCACCATGCATTGCCTCAGAGTAAGGGCAGGGCAGGAGAATAATGGCAATCCTACTGCTTGCCTAATATCCAACACAGTCAGTGAGCAGGACATGAATACCTTTCCCACATGATTTGTTTCTACTAAGTATTTGCCTTCAATTGCCATCTTCCCCTTTCACATATCTGCCCCCTGTATCACTTTCCTTTGAACTCAATCCACAAACCCACTCTGCACTTCAGTCTCCTTGAACTCCACCAAGGCTCTGCCCCATGTAGACCTGCAGCAGCTGAGCATTCACCTCTGTGGACTTGGTTCCTGGCACCAAATCCTGAAAGAGACTCTATAAGGGCTTACTGAATCAAGGAATGAAACAGGAAACCATGATAACTACAGTTTTTGAGCAAAGAAAGTAACACTCCACATAAGGGGTTTGAAGAAATAAGTTGTAGAAGGCACTCCATCTACCTCCTGAAAGCTGTGGGTACAGCCAATGCATAAAGGCTGTGCATTGTGTATGGCACGCTAACGACTGAGGACCCAAGCACTACTGCACCTTATGAAGGGTACTTCTGCTTACATGAGTGGAGGTGTTGCGGGGGGAGTTGGTGTTTCTAAATTACTTTTTAATAAATGCCAATCTAGCAAGATGTCTGCACACTCCAGACACATGCCCAGTTACGTGCACTTGTTCTGATTCAAGTGACAGATGTTTCCACCCACCAATTCCTTGGCTGGTTCACTAAAAACAATCATCTCAAATCCCAATCCATTGATTAGAAAAGATATCATAAGAGTTGACCAAAAGCCTCGCAGGGAAATCTAGCCAGAGGCCAGGGAGAAATGACCACTGTGAACTAAACCAGAGCCAAGGACCATCCACATACCTAATGTTTCTTATATTATGATAGAAAGAGAACAGGGATAACTGAAATTCACAAAAATGCACAGTTCCTACAAGAAAACTCATTAACCCTCATAGCTGCTTCAAAAACACTTAAGATACAGTGGGGAGAATGAGGCAAAATTTCATGATGCCTTCAAAAGCAAGAGGAAGCCAGGCCACCAGTCCAGACAACCTGGAAAACACTCCAGTGCATTTCATCTGGGCATTCTCACCTCCACTGTCTATCAGGCGGCCCAGGAGCTGTGTCTTCCGCTGGTCCCAGGCACTGAGGTGGGGAATGATGGTGCAGATGTCCAGGTCCGAGAGGTTGCAGTCCTTGATGAAGCAATCTCCAGGTGGTGGTTCCCCACTTACTTTGCGTGTTAGCAGCAGAAGCACTTCAGGCCATTTCTGTTTTTCCAGTAAGAACTTGATGAAGGTGTTGGCACAGTCTCGATTAATGTCACAGATCAGGTCAGGAGGAATTTCTTTCAAAAATAAGAAATCAACCACACTCGACAAAAGGTTCATATGATTCTCTTTCTCCCCCATTACAACCCAACATTTACACACAACTAACAGAGATTACAGATCAATATTTTTAAGCACTGATGAAACTATAAACAAATAATAACTTTGAGTAAGTTGCTTAACCACTCGTGAATATCAATGTAACTAATGACCTCACAAGCTTATGGAGGACATTAAAAATACCCTAAGAGAGTACAGAACCTGGCCCCAGATATAGAAGAATTGACCATTGCTTCTTGAGGCAGAGTACTGAGTTCAGTACTTGAGTCAGGCAAAAGCCTGGCAAACATACTTGAGTCAGGCCAAAGCCTGACTTAAATTTTCCATAATAGTAAGTGTATGCCCTGCTTAAGAAACACCAAATTACAGGGGAACACTGAAGGACAATTAGAAAGTCAAGATTTGTAGGATAATAGTGAGAGGGTGGTTGATCCCTCGTTCTGAATTTTGAATCATGCTACATAAGTGTTGCCATCTGTCTTTGATGTCCAGAGACAGGATAATGGTTATTCCATGCCACACTTTTAATGAATCTTAACAGAGAAAAACTTTTAGAACAGATCCTCAGTAAGTAGATTGCCAGATATAGCAAATAAAAATATAGCATGCCAGTTAAAATTGAATTTCAGATGAAAAATAAATTTTTAGTGTATCTCATGTAATATTTGGGACATATACTAAAATAATTGTTTATCTGAGATTCAAATTCTACTGGGCATTCTGTATTTGGTCTGGCAATCCTACCAGTAAGAAAGCAGGGAGGAAGAGCAGATGGGAAGAAATCAAAAATTACCTAAATATGAGCAACCTGATTTGCATTTGCTAGTTTTTTGCTTCCCATCTTTTTCTAAATTTTCTAAAATGAATATTCATTTTAATATTTTAAATATTCATTTTAAAATAAGAACAAATTTAAATATAGGCAAGTCTATCATCTTATTTTAACAAGGATTAGAATAAAAGTAAAAAGGCAAACTTTTAAAATAAACATTTGCACTTTCTCTTCCCCAGAATCTATTCACTGGTCTTCTGGTAACTGCACTCCCACTCTCCAGTACTCTGCTAAGGTATGAAAGGGACAGGGCAGCACATGATTTGGGCCTGAACCAAGTCAAGACTCTCCATCCTCCTGATCAGTTATTGGTTCAGAGGTATGCACTGATCAAAAGTGAAGCCTTGGACTTTTGTTCCAACTGCCATGAGAAAGAAATGGGTCCACAAGTCCAGAAATGCTGGATAAGTCACAGATTAGAGATCTAGATTTATTCTGAGAGTCTAAGATAAAATCTGACCAGAGGACAGTTAAGTTGTAAGACGGGAGGGAATGGGTGCTGTTGACAGAGGTTACAGTTCATTTCTAGCATGGAAGTGAAAGATAAAAGAAAGTTACTTTTTTGACAACTTAAGCCAATTTGAGTCTGCCAATTCCAACAGAAACAGTTATCAACATCCCATTCTATGAGCAGTTAAAGAAACAAAGAGGAGAGAAAAAGAGACAAAAGAGTTAAGTAAATTCAAGACTTAACTCTGGAGGAAAGCTGTGGGGAGAATAGGAAAGACACAAGAGTGTGGAACACAGAGAAAAAGGGAAAGAGCCTACCCAGAGACAGAGGATCCCACACTGACCCACAGGATCCCCCAAAGAGAAACAAAGGAAGCTCAGGAACACAGACCCTAAGAAACAAAGGACATTCAAGACGTAACATTGCCATCTTGAAAGATTTTGACCAAGGTCAAGTTTTATTTTCATAACCCTAAGTTAGTATAAAAGAATGACTTCATGTGTCAGATGACATTAAGTCCAAAACTAAGAGGATCCTTAGATGTGATTTGTACAGAATGTCCACATCTAATAGAGCTCACAAAAGAAGGGCTCATCCAAGAGACTTGTGTGTGCCATTTGTCTTTGACCCATTTCTTTCATATACAAGAAACAAGCCAAATATTGCAATGGAAACTTATTCAACTCACCCTAAAAGCTAATGAGTATTAACATTTTATGTAGAGGACTTTGGATTAACTGATCTATACATTATCTCATGAGATTAGTTCCCCAGCTAAGTCCAGGATGACAAAATTGAAGCTTAAAGAGGTAAGTAATTGAACCAAAGTCATAGATCAAGCAAGTGGTAGAACTAAGACTCAAACACAAAACTTCAAGCCTTGGGACTGAGGAGATAGCTCAGTCGGTAGAGTGCTTGCCTTGTAAGCACAAGGCCCTGGGTTTGATCCCCAGCACCTCCCCCCCAAAAAACCAACAACTTCAAGCCTTAAATGCTAGGATCTGCTATATATCCTGAAAAGCATTTCTGGTTTTCTGGTCATGTCTTCCTGTACGCTCTGTAAGACTGAGACATCTCAGTCTTATTGAAATGTCAGTTTTTTAAATGCTAAATTTCAAAAACTTAGAATTCCTAGAACATGCCATAATTATCTAAAGTTTATCTTCTAAAGTTCTTTGGGGAAAGTTTCCTGGTTTTCTCATAAAGAAAAAAATTAACATTCAATTCTACAATACCTATACTCCAACATTAGCCATTATGTATAGAAGAAACATCTGTGATATGTAAAGAGTGACTACATCTGCAAAGAATAACTAATAAGACAGTTTACATGAAAAACTAGTACCAGAGGTTGCCTCTGGGGATGGAATTTAGGGACTTCTCTCTATCATACAACCTAGATAGACTTTTCACTGAAGAACTCTCTGTGCTGTTTAAATGTTCTAGATGTAGAGAATGACCTTTATTTTTAGAGAATAATTTTTAGAAGATATTAGAGTTGAATTTGGTCTTGGATTTTGAGGCACTGAAGATTAAATCCAGGCCTTATGCATGCTAAGCCTACTTTCTATCACTGAGCAACATCCCCAGTTCCTAGAAAAGCAAGTTAATGGGCACAGATCATCTTTAACACAACTGAATGTTGTGAAGAAAAATACCTTGCAGAGAAGAAAGGAGGCGCAAAAACCTCTGAACTACTTCCTGCTTCAGAAAGTTTTTATGCAATAACCGGTTTCCTGAATTCATGTACTGCACCAGTTGCTCAGAGGTCTTCCGGAAAATGTCGCTGTCACTAGTGGGTCCATCACCACTGATGAGTCCTGCAAAACACCACCACGTGATGTTTCTGAATGCAGAGATCGCAGCTGTGGTAGATTGCAAAAATAACCACAATTCTCTTCCCTTCTCTGTATTCACATTTTTTGCAACATAACTTTGCAGTTCCTTCCATCAAGAAGGGTGGATTATTACCCATTTCAGTCCTTTTATTTTGGCCTGGCTTATAGAGTTGCTATGACCAGTATATTTCAGTAGATGCGATTTTTGTGCCAGTTTTGAGCCTGGGCCTCAAGAAATTTTGTATTCTTCTATTGGCTCTTAGAACCCGGCCTCTGCCATAAGAAGTTCAGGCTAGCCTGCTGGGGAATAAGAGACAGTATGGAATAAAGAGAAATCAGCTTGAATCAAGTGGGTTTCATCCCAGGGATGCAAGGTTGGTTCAACATCAGGAAATCAATAAACGTAATTCACCATATTAATAGACTTAAAGTCAAGAATCACATGATTATTTCAATAGATGCAGAAAAAGCATTTGATAAAATACAGCACCCCTTCATGCTCAAAACACTAGAAAAAATAGGGATAGTGGGAACATTCCTTAACATTGTAAAGGCCATTTATGCTAAGCCCATGGCTAATATCATTCTAAATGGTGAAAAACTGAAAGCATTCCCCCTAAAAACTGGAACAAGGCAGGGATGCCCTCTTTCACCACTTCTATTCAACATCTTTCTTGAGACTCTGGCCAGAGCAATTAGACAAACCAAAGAAATTAAAGGGATACGAATTGGAAAAGAAGAACTCAAACTATCCCTGTTCGCTGATGACATGATTATATATTTAGAGGAACCAGGAAATTCCACCAGAAAACTCTTAGAACTCATAAGTGATTTCAGTAAAGTAGCAGGTTACAAGATCAATGCCCATAAATCCAACGCATTTTTATACATAAGTGATAAATCTTCAGAAAAAGAAATTAGGAAAACTACCCCATTCACAATAGCCTCGAAAAAAAATAAAATACTTGGGAATCAATCTTACAAAAGAGGTGAAAGACCTCTACAATGAGAACTATACAACACTAAAGAAAGAAATTAAAGAACACCTTAGAAGATGGAAAGATCTTCCATGTTCTTGGATAGGAAGAATTAATATTGTCAAAATGGCCATACTACCTAAAGTGCTATACAAATTCAATGCAATTCCAATTAAAATCCCAATTGTGTACCTTACAGAAATAGAGCAAGCAATTATGAAATTCATCTGGAAGAATAAGAAACCCAGAATAGCTAAAGCAATCCTTAGCAGGAAGAGTGAAACAGGGGGTATTGCAATACCAGATCTTCAACTCTACTACAAAGCAATAGTAACAAAAACGACATGGTATTGGTACCAAAATAGAAAGGTAGATCAATGGTACAGAATAGAGGACACGGACACAAACCCAAATAAATACAATTTTCTCATACTAGACAAAGGGGCCAAAAATATGCAATGGAGAAAAGATAGCCTCTTCAACAAATGGTGCTGGGAGAATTGGAAATCCATATGCAACAGAATGAAACTAAACCCATATCTCTCACCATGCACGAAACTAAACTCAAAATGGATTAAGGACCTCAGAATCAGACCAGAGACCCTGCAGATTATAGAAGAAAAAGTAGGTCCAAATCTTCACCTTGTTGGTCTAGGACCAGACTTCCTTAACAGGACTCCCATAGCACAAGAAATAAAAGCTAGAATCAACCACTGGGATAGATTCAAACTAAAAAGCTTTCTCTCAGCAAAGGAAACTATCAGCAATGCGAAGAAAGAGCCTACAGAGTGGGAGAAAATCTTTGCCAATCATACTTCAGATAGAGCACTAATCTCCAGAATCTATAAAGAACTCAAAAAACTCTACTCCAAGAATTCAAATAGTCCAGTCAACAAATGGGCTAAGGAAATGAATAGACACTTCACAGAAGAAGATCTACAAGCAATCAACAAACATATGGAAAAATGTTCAACATCTCTAGTAATAAGAGAAATGCAAATCAAAACCACCCTAAGATTCCATCTCACCCCAATTAGAATGGCGATTATCAAGAATACGAGCAACAACAGGTGTTGGCGAGGATGTGGGGAGAAAGGTACACTCATACACTGCTGGTGGGGCTGCAAATTAGTGCAGCCACTATGGAAAGCAGTGTGGAGATTCCTTAGAAAACTTGGAATGGAACCACCATTTGACCCAGCTATCCCACTCCTTGGCCTATACCCAAAGGACTTAAAATCTGCATACTACAGAAATACAGCCACATCAATGTTCATAGCTGCTCAATTCACAATAGCCAGACTGTGGAACCAACCTAGATGCCCTTCAATTGATGAGTGGATAAAGAAACTGTGGTATATATATACAATGGAATATTACTCAGCCATAAAGAATGATAAAATTATGACATTTGCAGGCAAATGGATGAAATTGGAGAATATCATGCTAAGTGAGATAGGCCGATCTCAAAAAGCCAAAGGACGAATGATATTGCTGATAAGTGGAGGATGACACATAATGGGGGGGAGGGAAGGGTAAGGGTTAGGGTTAGGGAGGGGGGCAAGTATGGAGGAAGGAACTACTGTATAGAGGGTAAAGAGGGGTGGGAGGGGTGGGGGGAAGGGAAAAAATAACAGAATGAATCAAACAACATTGCTCTATGTAAATTTATGATTACACAAATGGTATGCCTTTACGCCATGTACAAACAGAGAAACAACATGTATCCCATTTGTTTACAATAAAAAAATAAATAAAATAAAATAAAATAAAATAAAAAAAAAGAGAGAAATCAGCTTGAAATCAGTTATCCAATCTGAGGCTTCATAGATGTGAAAGAGCCCAACCAAGATCAGCAAAGACTACAGACACTTGAAGGAGTTCAATTAAGATTGTAAGAACAGCCCAGATTAAATTGTAGACATACAGAATCAAGAGCTAAATAAATGCTTTTTTTTTTTAGTCATTAAATTTGGGGTAGTTTGTTAAGATAACTAATAAAACAATTCAGGGAAGTAACAGTAGAAAGGTGGCTTAGTGCAATGGCATCATCCAACCATATGCAAACCATTCAAATTTGTATCTCTTACGGACAATCTCGAAAGGCCACTTTAAGTAAAGAGTCATCTCTGTGGCCAAGGAAGACAATATCTCCTTGATTCAACTTATTCAAGTAAACAGTCATGATGATGTTAAAACACCTACTGATGATGTTAAAACTGAATTACACCCTCAAAAAGCATTCTTAGTCTAAATGGAATCTTACTGAACAGATAGGAGAGCAAAGGTGTACATCTGTTTTCTCACCAAAAGAAAAGAGCCTGACTCACAGTAGAAGTGCTCTCATGGTTGTAAAGAGATGAATTAATGTCCAGTGTTGTGTTCTAACAAACTGCAAATACATTAAAAGAGATGGACTATTTGAAAATGAGGGCAAACAATAAAAGCATTGTTATCTTCAGACAGGCTGCCCAGAAGCAGGTCCAGAGTCAAGGAATTGTGTGCGAGTAGTTTATTAAGGAGGAAGACCAGCAAAGGAGTAAGGAAGCAAGAGAAAAGTGGAAGAGGACTTCAACTGAGGGTGTGAGTTCAAGCAAAGTCCCACAGAGAGTGGCCTTGCCTCATCCCACAGGGGATTTCTGGACTGTGAATCACACCTCAGAGTTGTCTCTATGTAAGGTAACTGGAAAGAGTTTTCATATTCTCACATCTATCAGTCACTGCCCACAGGCTGCAATGGAAAATGGAAATTCCCAGGCACCTCTGGTTTGAAGGAGCATGAGCCAAACAGGCTCTCTAAGTCCAAAGATAGTCCTTGAAAACAAAACAAGTCTTAGGTACTGACTTTTCAAAATGAAGAAACATCAAGGTTAGGAAGTGCACAGAAATGGTAAAAAGGAATCCAATGGAGCAGGGAAGGAACTCCAGCCTTATCTGATGCACACCTGGATCACATTTCAACAAATCAAATCAGCACACCAGAAACATCCATGCACCAACTTCTGGGGCAAACACTCATTGCCATCGAATCAAGACAGTTTCAGACACCAGGCAGAAGTAGAATCTACACTACTCCAAAGAAGAGAAGAAGGTAACTTTGCCAGATGAGAACCCACATCACTTTAACTAGAAGCATACTGAGACAGAAAACATGTGGGTGGTAGTAGAATGATGTCTGGCTGGCACCCCTGGACTTTGCCTCCTACCTTCATCCTAAAATACCTATGAAGACACAGAAAACAATAAAACTTTACAGTACAGAAAAAAAAAAGGGGGGGCCTTTGGTAAAAGAAGAATTTCCTTCACTATCAAGCTGAGGGACGCTTGCTGCTTGCCCCCTTGTACCATGCCATTAAAAGCTTTTCAGGCAGATCACTCATCCCCCAGAAAAATTAGCTTAATACAAAAGTCACATGAAAATGAACAGAAATGTGCTAAGCTTGACAATAGAGATAATTAGATGCAGTATGATAAATACATGATTACATGGTTTAGATAGTTAAGAAGGCAGTTCCAGATTAGAGAAACCTCCAGACTTTAGGGGGGGAAAATCAGAGAATGTTACTGACAACTAAAAATGCATAGAAGGAAAGTTCTAAGTAAGACAAATGGTGTCCCTGAATAGTAAGACGGTAGGTGGGTGATTTCTTTATTATACTAAATTTTTGTGTTTTTTTTCCTAAATTTTCTACAAGCTTACTAAGAGACAAAAGAAACATCAGGCTATGAAACTGCTTATGCATTATAATCACAGATTTTTTTTTAAAGATGACTATTAACTGAACAATAACAAAACTGAATAAAAACAAGCCAAAGTGTAATTACAATAAATTTTTGTTTCCATAAAGAACTATATTTGTATAATTTTCTATAATGGCCATATTTTAAAAATATATTTAAGCAAATTTGAAATTAAAAATTAAAGAGATCTTCTGAAGTTAAAATAGTGCTAAGAAATATTAGGAAATAGAAATAAATCATTTCATTTTTGCCCCAAATATTTTTTTAAGGTATAAAAGGCAAACTGATAAATTGTATTACACATAATTTGATCAAGTTAAATTAATATATACATTCCATTTTTATAAAAGAAAATAAAAATGTCATAATTATAAATGTATAGAATTAGACTAAATGACCAAATCCCAAATATATTAATTATCCTAACAGGTGCACTTAAGAGAAAATTAGTATTTTCTTTCCTACATTTCCCACATTTTCTCAAACAAATGAAAACACAGGTTTATAAAAAGGAGAAAATGCACTGAATATCCTTTAAATCAAAACTTCACATCTACATTAACTAGAAAGGAGCAAAAACCGTCAGCTCCCCTCAGAGGCCTACTCTTGAGCTCACTTGAAAAGACAAAGTGATAGTAACACAAAGGCTCCAATCTGCTTGTTCTTGGTCCTAAGAGCTAAGCAGCAACAGCTACTGGTGAAAGTGGACATGGATGCCATCTGCTGGTGGCCATGAAAGGCAAGTAAAGGCAATAATCTATAATCTTGACTATTTAGGATAAAAGTTTTGCCCTTCAAAGTGGTCCCTGGCATTCCCTGGCATTCCCTGGCACTGTGAGAAATGTAGAATCTCTGGTCTTACCCTGAACCTGCTGAATCAAAATCTGCATCTTAACAGGCTCCCAAATATTTGTGTGCATGAGCACATTGGAAAAACTCTGGTTTAGAGAACCAAAAATCTTCCCACGAGACCCTTTATTTCTCAAACTTTATTTCTCACCTCCATGCCAAAGACAACCCTGTTCAAAGAGATCAGCACCATTGTTATCAGGAAAATGGGTTACAGAGATCCTCAGAAAGGGTCAAAGAAGAAAGCATCTTTAATCCTAGTCTGAAATTGAAATGCTCATTTACCATCCAAGTGCAAAAACCTCATATCCTAAAGGTGCTGCACTCAGGACCACAGGTATAAAAAGTTAAAATCATCGGGTAAGACTTTTTAGTCAGGAATAAGGGTACAAATACCCCAGCAGCAGCTGTTTCCAAAGACAATATTTCCCTCTGTCCCCTCAATCAATGAAGATGAGGAGGGATAATGGTCCATAAAAATAAAGTAGATCCATCTTCATTCCCATGGCTCTTGGGGCACCTTCCACCATTTTCTTGACTACTACTCTGGATATAAAGGCCTTTTGGCTGTTGAAGTATATAAAACTATACTGCTCAATTAGTGGCCACTAACTTACATAAGTTATTAAAGAAAAATAAATTTTCAATTGTTTAGATGCACAAGACATTCACATTTTGTACAAATATAAAACAACAAATCCCACCATTATGTACAAATCTAATGAACCAATAAAAAGTGGGAAAAATAATACTAATAAAAAAGACATACACATTTTAACTGCTCAACAGCTACATGTAACCAATGCCTAGTATATCAGACACAGCAAATACAGAATATTTTCATCATCTTATGTAATTATATGGCATGGAAATGATCTAGAAAGATCTCCTAGTCCCACCTTAGGTTTTGAAGTTTGTGCAACAGGCAAAATATTAGAAGCAAAATGTATACTACAACTATATACAGCCATATGGATGTATAAAGGAACAGTGACAGTTAGGACAATGTCTCTCCCATTCAGAAATCATTACCCACAGAGATCATATTTGAAGATTGACTTCTACAAGGGTTCTGCTGTTAGAAGTACTATAGGAAATACAGGAAGGCTCCAATTTACTAGCCCTTCCTTACTATCTTTTTAAATTTGTATCAGTTCTTTTCACTTTTAACTGTTTCTCTATAATCTTTCAATATTCCTTTAGCCTTGTCATGAAAATCTTAATGGTCAGTGTTTCAGAAAACTTTGAAGTACTCAAACATCCAACAAGTTTGCCAAGGAGTACTGGGGGCTTTAGGTTTAACTGCATCCACTGCCATCACAGGTTACCTGATGAGCCAAATGGTGCACATTCCTCTCATGCATGGTTTTCTGCCAAGCAAGTACAGCTGAACTGTAATGAGTAGAGACAGGCTGAGATTCTTCTACTGAGTCTCTTCTCTTGGATCCAAACACAGGCTACTGATTTAACTGGTAAAGACGAACAAAGTGAGATCCAGAACCTGTCTCAGGGCTGCCAGTGTAGCTCAGGGGTAGAGCACTTGTCAGCATATCCAAGGGCCTGGGTTCCACCCAGTCCCACAAAAGGGGGTTTAAAAAAAAAAAAAAAAACCCTGTCTCAATGAGATGTTTTTTCAAAGATTCTATTATACAAGAAAATTATCAAAACTTTAAAACTACATGAATGAATATGCTAAGAAGTATTAACACTAAATATACCCATTATTCTAAGAATTAAAATCAAAATTTATAAAGATAAATTTACAAAGCAGCCACTTCCTACCATTAACTAGGAGTTCTATTTTTGTTGTTATTTTAAAACCTAGAAATTCATTGGCAAAGGAATCTGTGTGGTTATTTTAAATTTCTCAAATTGGGGAAACAATTCTGAAACTGACATCATGTACACAAGCTCTCAGAAAGCTTCACAATGGTTTGTTAATTATATAACCTCAAGAAGAAATCATAATTCCTTAAAACATGAGGTCATTCAAAAACTAAACATGATATGTCACAGCTTGAGAAGAACATCCATAGAAAAAAAAGAGAATTCTGCAAATACATTTCTCTTTCCTCATCATCATGGCCTCATGGAAAGGACAGATGATATTAATATAAATAAGGAAAAATTGAAATGGGGAAATTTCAGTGGGGGGTGTATTAAATGAAAAGCAGCTTCAACCTTCCTACATAAAACTTTTCCATACTCTGGCAACTGCAATAATCCCTAGACGTCAGACTGCCTCCCACCTTGACGAACACCACCTACAGACTGCCTTCTCCCACCCATTCTGGGAGGGAGTTTTTCAGAAGAAACAAATTCAAATAACTACAGAACATTAACACTATCCACTTAATAAGTATTGATCAAGCTATTATATCATTCACAAACATAAATAATATAAAGATCAGAAGATGATTAAAGAAAAGCAACAGCACAAAATAGAACTAAGAAAAGGAATTAGCTAACCCTAAAAGTAACATAAATCATTCAGGGAAGAGAAGAGAACATTTTTGTGTGTGTGTGTGTGTGGTGCTGGGGATCGAACCCAGGGCCTTGTGCTTGCAAGGCAAGCACTCTACCAACTGAGCTATTTCCCCAGCCTGAGAACATTCTTTAAATAAATAAATATAGATAGATAAAAAGAGATATACATACATACATACATACACATACATTCTTTATATGTATGCAAATAATATTCTTTTTTTTTTTTTTTTTTTTTGCCGTGTTGGGGATCAAACCCAGGGCCCTGTGCTTGTAAGGCAAGCACTTTACCAATGAGCTATCTCCCCAGTCCACAAGTAATATTCTTAAATGTGATTCAAGAAGATATGATAAATGCAAAATAAGAATAAGCTGTTATAATGAGAAACAATGAGAACAAGAAAGAGATTCTTAGAAATTAAAACTATGATAACTCAAATTTTAAAATGTAGCAATGGACAGATTGAGTTATAAAAGGAAAATCTAAAGACCAAGTTAAAAATCTAGGAAGAAAAGAAAAGGAAACTATTAGGGACATAAGTTGAGAGACATTTATTAGTAATTCAAGAAACTCATCCATTTAATAGTAGTAGCAATGAGAAAAAAGAAACATTGGAGAGAAACAAAATAATAAAAGGTAATTTCTTTAAGCTAAGAAAGATAGATTGAAATGGACCAACAGGTGCCAAACAAGAATAATGAATAAGAACCCACATCTTGATACATCTCAAGGAAATTTGAGAACTCAAAGACAGAGAAAATTCTAGAAGGAGAAAAAAAAATCAGATTAGCATCAGACTTCTCATCAGTATAAAGTGGGAATAGAAGGCAATGAAACAATTTCTTTAAAGTTGTAACAAGGTAATACATGTATTTCATAAATCAAAAGATACCACAGATTGAACACAAGAAAAAGCTGCCATTAAAACTTCCACATATCACTGGTTGTAAAACTCATTCTAATTACAAAGGTAATAAAATGGGAGAAAGTACAACTTACTACCAAAGAAATATAATATGTCTATACTCAAGTTATCCATTAATGAGAATAAAATAAAGACATTTTCAAAAACTTGTTAAGTCTACCATCCATGCTGCCTTCATGAAAAACTTATTTTTACTATCTAGCAGATCAAGAAAGAAACTTATGCAGGTAACAGAAAATCATACACAAGTGTAAGAACAAGAAACATAAAAATACATTTCATTAAACTGGGATGCTTAAAGAGTATCACATATAAAAAGCAAAGTTTTCAGGACATTTAGTGACTCATTTCTGTGAGTCCAGCCATGCTACTAGTTGTAGAAAGAGTAACATTCATATAATCATGCTACCATCAATCTATAGATGAAACATGGAAAGCTCAGAGTTAAGAAATGGAATGTAAATGATACAAGTAACATTTCCAGATCAAATTCAACAAGTAGGACTAACATAGTCAAATATTTCATCTTATTCAGTAGAGTCTGTCAATAGAGACTAACGCAAATCAATAAATCAAGAAATAGAGATATAAGTATATTTTCAATTGTTGGCAGTGACTTTTTTCTGAGAAGCAGACTTGATTTTTGTTATCTCCTACTGTGTATAAATTTTTTTTTCATTTTTACTGTGTACATGTGTTAAAAAAAAATTACCTATACTGTCTAGAGGTAGATCTGGAAAAGTTCCCAAATGTCATAGATACTCTCTAAGTAAGAGTTGTCCCATTCTATCTTTCCAAAAAAAGTGAACAAGTTTTCTGAATATTGGGGAGGAGGGGGTCTCACTTCCATATATGTATTCCAAGAAGAGATAAACTGATTTGTATCTGATATCACAGAACCAGTTTTATCCCCCCAAAAAAGTTAATGTACGGAGTTGTACCTGATAGGTCCTTAGGACATGTAGCCAGCTTTTCCAAGTGACTGTTGATTTTCTCAATGGCTTTGAAGTTCTTATTCCTCTTCAGGACATCCACAGCAGACCGAGATTGTCGATCCAGCAGAGTGGGGTCTGCCCCAAAGCGCAGGAGCATCTGCACATCCTCTGTTTGTCCTAGGGCAGGCCAAAATGAGAAGGGGGGACTGTCATGGTTCCTTCCATAAGGAGATGTCCCCATGAGTGCTCTTCCTCCCAGTTGCCCAGGACAAAAAAAGCAGGCTCCTTCTGTTTAAGAAACCTAAACTGCTAGCTTAGGGCAGTTCACCCAACTCCCCAAAGCCAGGAGTCCTGTATGGAGTGGGAAGGACAATAGCTTTTAAGAGGTTCAGAAGTGCGCTCCTCTCTACCTTTCTCCCCTCTCCTTGGCAACAAGCAAGGAGAGGGGGAATCTGGTTACTAGGCAACAGTTACAGCTGTAAGGATAAGAGCAAGCTGTGACTTCAGTTCTTTATTCCCTAGAAAGGAAACAGAATATTGTTCCAGAAAAGAAAAAAAAAAGCCTATCTGGGGACAGGAGAAGAAAGTAGCAACTGCTTTGACAATCAGGTTTTTTTGTTGTTGTTGTTACTATTACCACCCTCCCAGCTCCAAATCTCTGGCTGTAAGCTCCATTTGCTGCTCTGATGTATTTATTTGCCAACCATCAAGGTGACTCTGTGATCACAGATGCAACAGTTTTCAGAATGGAACGTGTTTATCCCTGGGGGTGCACAAAGGATTAAGTCTGCACCAAATTAAACAAATTAATGTCTGACCTTCAACTTCTGTAGGTAATCTTTAGTAAAACTCATCAAGGCATCTTTATTCCAAATACCATCCTGCTTATGGTGTTCTCCTTTCTCATCTCCCTAGTCACAATTGCCCATCTCTCACTTTACAAAACTTAACTCATACTTCCTACCCATCAAGAATCTTGCCAGAGTAGGCAAAATTCTAAGGCACCAAGATTCCTGATCCATGATATAAAAATACCTTTGCCCTGTTATGCAATCAAATATTAATCCAGATGCTACTGTAAAGAAACTCTGAAAAGGTAATTAGGATTCCCAAATCAGTTGACCTGAAGATGGGTAGATTATGCTGATCAGCCTGACCTAATTATATGAGTCCTAAAGATCAAAGTTCTAGAGGTCTGAAAGAGAAGAGATCAAAGATTCACAGTATGAAAGGGATTTGATGCATAAGAAATCCCCAGCAGGTATGCAGATACAAGGGACCATAGCACAAATGTATGTGGCCTGTAGAAGCTATGAGTAGCTTCTGTTGACCACCATTCAAGGAAGCAGGGACCTCAGTCAAAAATCTAGGAAGAACTGGTCCTTGCCAGTTCTACCGATAAGCTTGAAAGAGGCCTAGAAGTCTAGATGAGCACATAGCTCAGGCTAAAAGCTTGATTTCAGTCTTGCCAGAAAATGAGCAGGAACACTCACCTCACACCAGACTACTAACCTATAGAACTGTGAGCTAATAAATGGGTGTTGTTCTAAGTCACTGAGTTTATGGTTGTTACACAGTACAGAAAACTAATATAAGTACTATATTATAATGTCCCAAAGGAAGGGACAATTAAAACTGATGCTTGCAAAGCCCATTTTAAAAGGCACTGCAATCCACCCCTACCTACCTCTAAAACTTTATTTTTACATTTAATAATTATAAAAACATTCACTATATTTATGCTTTGATTAGCTCTGTGGTAATAATTTTAGTCATAATTCAATTCATAAAACATATTTAACCCTTAGAACCTGACAATCACAGGAATGTTTTAGCATTTAAAGTTACATGAGTATTTTTGTTCCAGAAGACTAATACTGGATGACCAATAAGGTATTCAAGCATAGAATATATTAGGAAAACTTCTTTTGGGAAAGTTAATGGGAAAGATCCCAAAAAAGGAATGCACAGTTGATATTTATTACTATTAAAGAGCTTGTCTATAATATTTAAAATGGATGTTAGAGGATATAAAATTTCTGTGACATTTACATTATTATATGTAAGGAGTAAGATGTTCTATTTTAAAATATGATCATATGTAAAATTCTGAAAAATAATCCTTTCTTGTAATTATTTAGATTTCCATTTCCATGTTAAAAATTCCAGATATCAACTTGAAAACATGTAAAGAGGCACACAGGTTTTCAAAATTATTTTAGGGGACAAGGAATCAAAATCTGAAGACCACTGACAAAATTTTTTGCCTGGCCAGTATTCATTCCCTCTTTTCCTGAGGCAGGGGAAAAGTTTTCCTTTGGAAAAGTGCCTCTTGTTCAGTCTCAGCCTACCTGATTTGATGAGAATAAACACCAGACAGAAACAAAGACCTGTCATACTCTACCTCCACTCCAAAGCCAGGTCCAAGAGCTAATACCACACCAGCATCTGGCCAATCAGGTCATTCTGCCCTACAGGTTCTGTCCGACCCACCAGCTCAAGGGGCAAAGGTCTGACCACCACCTTGCTAGTCAAATCATTCCATCCTGCTGGTTCTGTCCCATCATGCCTTCAAGACCTGACTAGGACTTAGTTAATCAGATAGTTCCATCCTTCTAGTCGGGTGGTTGGTTCATGGAGGACATGTGACCAAAGTCAGGTCAATTAGAATACTGGTAGTATTTTTACTGAACCATTGGAAGGTAGGAGGTAATCCCCTCTTTGGCTGAGATTGACAAACTGGCAGAAAGTAAGCCTGAATGTTCTGGTGCTTCAACTAAAAAAGAGCTTTACTAACAATGAACTTGGCACAGAAGAAAGCAGAGGTAAGAGGTAAGACACATTCTCGAAGACACCATTGCAGCAAGCATCTGAACCAAATTCTGGACTTTTCATTCACAAGAGTCAATAAATTCCCTTTCTTGCCTAAACCAGTTTGAGTACCCTATTACAACCAAGCCAGATGGAACAAGTCCTTACCCATCCTCACATCTCCAATTCTAGAAGATGATCATTTCTAGGTTTGGGTTTGCTGTTGCCCAACTCTGCTGATTCCCTGAGACTCTGCCTTCCTAGGATTTTCAAATCACTCTGCTGCAGAACCAACAGAACCATCATAACAATCAGCACCCACCAAAATACATCTTTTGGAAAGTTCAGACTCCCAGAAAGTCTGAACCTCCCGACAATGTTTCACATGCTCTTTACATATCCCAAGGATAAACAAACAAACCAATAAGATGGAAGTAAAAACAAGATATAGGACAAACACTGAAAGAAAAAAAAAAAGCCTAAGCATTCTACAAATAACTAACATAGCCACAATAAAGGGGGTGGGAAAGAACGATACCTTGACTCAATGTTCTAAAGCTAAAGATTAAAAAAAACAAAGTAAGTATAAATGAACAAATGATTCAATAACCATAAATATAGTTAATAAAAATGCTTCTCACTAAAAATAAATTTTAAAAAATAAAATAAATATATGGGCAGAGGGAACAGTTCTTAATTACAAGAGAATTCCAAATAAAAAACATAAAAATTAATATTGAGATTAAAGTAATAACCACTACTGACCAAATCCACCAACGGATACTATACTTAGCCTACAAAACTTTAAGAAGAAATAAGATTATTTACAAAGTTTTGAAGTATCTCCTCCAATATATTCATTAACTGTAATTTGGAAAGCTAGTTACTTTATAGTGGAGAGATTCAACAGATCACACCTTAACCAAAAAAAATCAAGGTTAACCTTATAAGACATATTGACATCATGAATCTCTTGATATGATACTCTGAAAACACAAGGTAATTGCTATATTTTTACCCAAAATGTGTAATTTCATTCTGGTTATAAGAAAATGTAAAATAATCCCAAACCGATAGGCAGTCTACAAAACAACTGACCAATACTCTTCAAAAGGATCAAAGTCATGAAAGACAAGGAAAGACTGACAAACTGTCACAGATTGGAGGAAATTAAGTGTAATGCGAGATCCTGGGACAGAAAAGGTGCATTAGTGAAAAAAACTAGTGAAATTTATATGAGGTCTGTATAGTATTGATAGTATTATATCAATGTTATTTTCTTGATTTTGACATTGCCATTATGGGAAGCTAGGTGAGAGCATAAGGAGAACCATTTTTGCCAAAATTTTTGTAAGTCTCAAATGAGTTCAAAATAAGTTTTTTTTTTTTAATAAAATAATTAAATTCCCTGATAAAAAATAGGAAGAGGAAAGGAGTTAAGGAGAAAGAGAAGGAAAAAGGAAGAGAAGTAGCCTGGAAGAGTTGAGAGGCCTTATTCAGCAGAGGCCATGGAGGCAGCCTGTGTATACATCTATATGGAGAAAGGGCTCTCCTTACTTCATCTTTATTCTCTCAACTTTCAGGAAGTTGGAAAGGTTTCATTGTTTCTAATAAACAGGATACAATTGGACAGTCAAACACCATTAAGTAAGCAAACATTCACACAATGAGTGTTCCCAAAAGATAAGAGAAGGGAAAGGCACACAAAATACATTCAACAAAAAAATTGCTGAAACTTTCTAAATCTTGAAAAATACATAGGCATTCAGGTCCAAGAAGCACAAAGGACTCCCCCACTCCAAAAGTAATGTCCTCTCTAAAGCATATTATAATCAAACTCTCAAAATAACAAGACAGGGAATTCTTTTAAAAAGCAAGGGAAAAGCATCAAGTTACTTATAAGGAAATCCCCATTAAACTAACAGCAATTTTCTTAACAGAACTTTTATAGGACAGGACAGGATAAATTCTAACAGAAAAAAAATTGCCAACCAAGAATACCACAACCAGCAAAGCTATCTGTCATAAATGAGGAAGAAATAAAGACTTTCCAAGACAAGCAAACACTGGGGGGAATTCATCACTACCAGATGGACCCCCTACAAGAAATACTTAAGGTCTAGCATGTGCAAGGCCCTGGGTTCAATGGAAGAAGGGAAGGAAGGAAGGGGAGAGAGATGCTTAGGGGAGTCCTATACTAGAAACAAAACAATGATAATGACCATAATGAAAACACAGTAGTACAAAACTCAGTAGTACACAAAACTAACATACACAAATGAGAAAAAGAAGAAAATCAAACCCCACAAATACATAAAAACCACTAAACCACAAAGATAAACAAGAAGAGAGGAATAAAGGAACAAAAGATATTGCTATGGTTTGGATCTAGGAATGTTCCCTGAAAAACTCATGTGTTAGGCAATGCAGTAATATTCAAAGGTGAAAAGATTGGATTATGAGGGCTATAATCTCATCAGTGGAGTAATCCATTTGATGGATTAATAATTTGAATGAACATGTGGGTAGTAACTGTAGGCAGGTGGGTCAAGGCTGGAGGAAGTACGTCACTGGGTATGCCTTGGGTACTATATTTTGTCCTTGCCTCCTTGAGCACGTGCACTCTCTCTGCTTTCTGGCTGCCATGAGCTGAGTAGCTTTCCTCTGCCATTCCCTCCAATCATATTTCTACAACTATACTATAGACTTAATGGGAAAAACAGAAATGTACAGAACATTTCATTCAAGCTGCAAAATACACAAAATACATTCTTCTCACCAGCACATGGAACATTTGCCATTCTTTAGGACATAAAACAAGTCTCAACAAATTTGAAAATATAAAATAATAGCATGTATTTTCACTGACCACAAAGGAATAAAACCAGAAATCAAACAAGAAGGCTATGGTTAAAGCTCAGTAGTAGAGTACTTGCCTATCTACAGACAGGGTTCTAGATTTGATCCCTTATAATACACACATACACACATACACATGCACACAAGAAACTTTACAAATTGGGCAAATGCAAGAAAGTTAAACAATATACTCAAACAGCTAGTGGGTCAAAGAAAAAAATCAAAGGGAAATTATGAAATTTCTTAAAACACATGAAAATGAAGACACAATATACGAAACTCTACGGGAAACAGTAAAAGCAGTATAAAGAGGAAATTTAATAGCAAATAAAAACATTTAAAATAAAAAGAAAACCACAAAGATTAAAAAAAAAAAAAAAAAACCTGATGATATAACCCAAGGAACTTGAAAAGCAAGAACAAACCTAAGTCAAAATTAGTAGATGGAAAGAAATAACAGAGACTAGAAATAAACAAAATAGAAACTAAAAAAGATAGATCAACAAGATAAAGAAATGGTTTTTAAAAAGCTAAAGACAAAACTTTATACTAACCAAGAATAAAAAGAGAGACAACTCAAATAAAATCAAAGATGAGAAAGGAGACATTATAACTGATAACCACAGAAATACAAAGGATCATTAGGAACTATTACAAACAACTATATACCAATGAATTGGAAAACCTAGAATACATGGATAAATTTATAGACACACAAAACCCACCAAATCTGAACAATAAGGTCACAGAAAACCTGAACAGACCAGTAACAACTAACTAAATTAAACTGGAAATAAAGTCTCCTGACAAAAAAAGTAATATAAAAAAGCCCAGAACCAGAAGCTTCACTGCTGAATTTTACCACTTATATAGAAAAAACTAACACCGATTCTCCTCAAACCATTTCAAAGTATTAAAAAGGAGGAAACCTTCTCAAACCCACTCTATGAGGCCAGCATTACCTTGATACAAAAACCAGAGAAGAACATAACAACCAAAAAACTAGAAACAAACATCCCCAATAAACATAGATGTAAAAATTCTCAAAATACTAGCAAATCTAATTCAATAACACATTAAAAAGATTACATACCAAGTGGGATTTATCCCAGGGATGCATCACATACATAAATCAATAAATATATCACATCAAATTGATAAACATAATACAGCACCACATAAAAAGAATAAAGAATGAAAAAAATATATTATCATCTCAACAAAAAAAGTCAATAAAATTCAACATCCCTTCATGATAAAAACCCTTAAACATTAGGGACAGCCTATACCATTTAAAACAGAGAAAAGCTGAAGTAATTTCCTTTAAGACAACAAGCCAAGGATACCCACTTTCACCACTAATTCAATACAGAACTAGAAGGCTTAGCCACAGAAATAAGATGAGAAAGAAATTTTAAAAAATCCAAATAGAAAAGGAGGTCAAATTATCCTTATTTGCAGATAACATGATTTTATATATAGAAAAAACGTAAGATTTCACCAAAAAAAAAAAGCCTAATACCATTAATAACAGATTCAGTACAGTTGGTTACAAGATACAAAAATCAACATGTAAAAATAAGTAGCTTTTTTATACAACAATACTGAAACTGCCGAGAACTACATCAAGAAAGAAATACCATTCACAATAGCTACAAAAAAATCTAGGAACAAATTTAAGCAAGGAAATGAAGGATATCTACAATGAAAATTACAAAACGGTAATGAACAAAATTCAAGAGGGCATTAGAAAATGGAAAGATATCCCATATTCATAGATTGGAAGAATTAATATTGTTAATATGTCCATATTAAAATGTCCACAGTGATCCACAGGTTCAATGCAATTCCTATCGAAACACCAAAGACATTCATCAAGGAAACCAAAATAGCCAAAGGAATCCTGAAAAAAAGAACAAAGCTGTGACGATTACAATGCCTAACTTTAGAACATATTACAAAACTATGGTAACCAAGACAGTACAATACTGGCATAAACACAAACTTAAGAGACCAACAGAACAGAATAAAGAACCCTGAACTATATTCAAATTGCAGTCAAATAATTTTCAACAAAGTAAACAAGAACATACTTTGGAGAAAGGAAGTCTCATCAATAAATGGTGCTGAGGAAACTAGATATCCATATGCTGCCAAAAGAAACTAGATCACCATCTCTCACCATATAAAAAAAAAAAAAATCAACTCAGTGTTCAAAGATTTAAATGTATGACCCCAAACTATGAAACTATCAAATGAATAGAGAAGAAACACTTCAGGACATTAGTCTTGACAAAGATTTTTCTGGATATGACTTCAATAGCATGAACAATAAAGGCAAAAATTGATAAATGGGATTAAATCAAACTAAAAATATTCTGTACAGCAAAGAACACAATCAACAGAGTAAAGAGAGTAAACAGACAACATACAGAATGGAGAAGATTTTAAAACTACTCTCTGACAAGGGATTAACTTTCAGAATATACAAACTCTAAATAGAAAAAAAATCCAATTAAAAAATCAGCAAATAGCATGATAGACATTTCTCAAAAAGGATACATAAATAGCCAACAAGTATATGATATACTATTCAACATCATCAATCATCAGGAAAACACAAATCAAAGTCACAATGAGACATCTCACCCAATATTTGGGATGGCTATTATAAAAAAGGCAAAAAAATAATAAGTGCTAGTAAGGATACAGAGAAAGGGAAACTCTCGTACACTGTTTGAGGAGTGTAAATTAATATAACTATTATGGAAAACAGTTTGAAGTTTCCTCAAAAATTTAGAAATAGAACTTCCATATGATCCAGCAATCCCACTACTGTAATTGCAATGGTATGTCAAAGACACATTTGCACTTCCATGCTTACTGCAGCACTTTTCACAATAAGCATGATCTAGAATAAACCAAGGTTTCCATCAACAGAAGAATGGATAAAGCAAATGAATAAACACACAATGGAAATTATTCAGTCACACAAAGAATGAAATTCTATCATTTTCAGCAACATGGACATATCCAAAGGACATTATCTTAAGTAAAATAACGCAGTTTAAGTAAAATAACGCAGTCACAGGAAAACAAATAATGCATGTTCTCATGCACAGGCTGTGAAAATTTTGGTTGTCAACTTGAGAAGATTAAGGAATGCATAGAGAACTAATAAAGCATATTTCTGGGTATGTCTGTGAGGGTAATTCCAGAAAATATTGGTATGTGGGCCAGTGAATGCAGTGGGGAAGATCCACCCTGCATATAGGCAGCCCCATCAAATAAGCTGAGGGCCCAAATGAAAGAAAACAGCAGAAGCAGGAAGTGGGCTCTTGTTCAAACTCCCCTTTTGAGAGTGGGTGCATTTCTCTGATGCTGTGACCATGGACATCAGAGCCCAAGCTCTTCAACCTTTGAATACAGACTTGCACCAATGGCTCTCCAGGGGGGTTTTGGGTCTTTGGGCTGTGACAGGGTCTGCATCATTGGCCCCTCTCTTGTTCCAAAGCTTCCTATTTCTTGGACTGAGAAACTACTGATTTCTCTAGCTATCCAACTTACAGTCATTGTGGGACTTTCATCCTCTGATCATGTAAGCCAATCTAATGAAGTCCCTCTTATAATAATTATATCTACAAAGAGATATATCATTGATATTTATATAATTATATATGATATATAATTGATATATTATTTATATGGTTATATATGCCATATACATATTTATATAATTATATGTTATATATATACATTTGATATATATACATATACATGTGGGTGTGTATGTGTATATATATATATATCATTGGTTCTGTTTCTCTGGAGAATGTTTACTAATACATATTGGAAACTAAAAAGCTGATCCAAAGAAGGACTGAATAGTGGGTACCAGAGCCTGGGAAGAATATGAGAAAGAGAGGGATGGAGTTAGATAGGAGAAATAACTTCTAATGTTCTAGTACAGCAGGATAACCATGATTGACAACAATTAATTGAATATTACAAAACAGTAGTAGAGGGGATTCTGAATGTTCCCAATACAAAGAAATGATTTATGTCTGAGGTGAGAGATATACCAATTATTCTGATCTAATCATTACGTATTATTTATATACATTGAAATGTCACACTGTATGTCCATAAATAAGTACAATTATTACATGTTGATTAAAATTAAAATACATTTTTTAAATTAATTACTTAAGTAAATAAAATTGGGCTGTCCAATATGGTAGCCACTAGCCACATTTGGCTACTGAATGCCTGAAATAAGGCTAATCCATATTCTAATGTACTGAGAGAGTAAAATACATTCTATACTTTAAAATACAAAAGTTAAAAAATGGAAAATGTCTCAGTAAGTTTATATTAATTACAAAGAAAAATAACATTTTGATATATGGGTTAAATAAAGTATACTATCAAAATTAATTTCACCTATTTTGCTATACAGCTACTAAAAGTTTTTAAGTATATATGTGGCTCTCATTATACTTGCATTAGACAGTGCTGATTAAAACTGAAATGCTTGCCAATTTAGCACTGAAGGCATAACATATCTATAAAATACTCCAAAATTACTCAAGCTACATGGATAATAGGAAGCTTAGATATATTTCTTTGCCAATCAAAGTCCTTACTGGAAATATTTTTTCCTGAGGATTTGCAGTGCTGAAATATGTCAAAAGAGCACAATGATTGGTAGCATAGAATTTAATTATTAATTAACAAGCAAATGTTAGCTTTGGCACAATGGCATGCTGGGGTCAGCACATACCAGTTCACAGATCACAAGGGCCAATTGTCCAAAAATAATGCAAGCTACTTAATAACATTTACAATAAAACACATTAAAACAAAACATGGGATGTAGCTCAGTGGACCAAAAAAAAAAAAAAAAAATTGATTTACTACTGATTCATGCTAAAACAAGGATGAAACTTGAAAATATGCTACTGAAAAAAAAATCCAGTCCCCCAAATCTACATATTATATAATTTCACTGACCTGAAATATCTAGAAAAGGCAAATTCATGGAGACAGATTGCCAGTGGTTGCTTAGGACTGGAGGGGTAGGGAAAAGGGGATAACTGCTAATGGATGTGGTGTTTCTTTGCGGGGCTAACAAAAATGTTCTAAAATCGACTTGTGATGATGGCTGCACAACTTTGCAAATTTACTAAAAAGCATTACATTATAGGCATCAAACAGGTGAATTATATAATCAGGAATTATATTTTGATGAATCTTGAAAAAATCCACAGGACACCCTTTCTGTTGTCCCACATGTAGGTCCTAGGTCCCCGTTCAGTGGGGAATAACATTAGAGAAATAAGACTCACCAGCTCCTCTTGAGACCTGCTGAAAAGGGAACTTTTGAGACCTGCTGCAATTTCCTAGGACCCACCAAACCAGAGGTCACCAAAAGGAGTCCTTTAGGCTATGTCTATTCCACAGGCCTGATTAATTTTTTTTAGGCATGTTTAATTCTGATTAGAGATTTAAAAATCAGAGATATCACAGTTTTGTTTTTTTAAATTCATATTCCCTTCATCCCTTGCCATTAGAAAATGACAACTTAGCCTGGTGCCTATGACCAGCTTCAGGTCACAGCAGCACAAGCTCCCATGACACCCTGTCACCGCCCTTCTACTGAGTCTGAGCCCATTACCATTATGAAAAAAAAAAAAAAAAAATGTATTCTCCAAAACAGAAAACAAAGACTGAGTGGCCTGAGAGTTTCAGGAAAAATCAGCATCATCAGAGAGCTCTAAGGAGTGAGTATCTTCTCATTTCACAAACTAAGTATGTCCATGTCCAAAGAATCAGTTTTTTCCTATATGTGCCAGCCTCTCTTCAATGTGGCCTTCCTGGCCCCAGTAGGTATGGAAGGTTACAGTTTCTGTGTTAAATTCTAAATGCCAGGAAGGCAAGACCACATCTATTGTCTGGCTCAAAGTTAAACTCCACTGCTAACACAAATCTGGCATAAAATAAAGCACCTTGTAACATGCAATGAGTGGGAGAACAATCACAGCCAGAGCCCAGGTTCTTGAGTCATTCAAGCCTGCAGAAGCCACTCAAAGCCAAAGAATAAGTGAGTCCAGCAACTCTTCCCCCTCACCCCACCTTCTTTCTATATATAGTCTATTATCCCAATTATGCTGAATTCAAGGGAAAGGTTAGCCTTCTGAGCCTGCTACAGGGTGGGAAGGGCAAAAGTGGTGGTGAGTTATGTGAATTTTCTAATGCCTGTAACCACCCAGCCCATACCACACCTCCAGCACAGTGCTGCCACTTACGCTTGATGAGGTATCCTGGGGAGTGAGCAGCAACAACATGTAGGACAGTGCAGCCATCCTCATCCTTCTGGTTAATGCGTCCTTTCCACTCAGGCTTGTGGTCCATTAACCACCTGAAAAGCTGGTTTTCCCCTAAAGGGAATTAAAATCAGTTATAGATGTTATTTTCTACATATATAAAATCAGCAAAGCAAATCAATGTGTGCCACACTAAGGTAACAAATGGTGAATCCAACATGTTTCCACTCACCACAAATAGGTGTGGGGAGACACAGGAGTGTGCAAATGGAAAGGATGAATTACAGAAAGGTATTCATAATAAGCCCAGGTCAAGTTCCCTAAAAGCCTGAGACAGGGATTTTAATACATGTGATTTATCAAGGAAAAGACAGATCTCAGGAGAAAGACAGCAGGACAGGGCAAGGGAAGGTGCTAAGCAAAGAAGTGGTCTTGGCTGCAGTTGGCTCCAGTCTGATCTCTCCAGGAGCTCAGTAGCATGAACTGCATCACAGCTCTGACCCACCCTCAGGCCCGGCCTGGCCTTTGTATCCCCCTGTCAGTCAGTCAAAAGCTACAGAATATCCCAGGGAAAAGGCAAGATTGGGGGAGGACCTTCCTGGGAAGTGATGCCTAGGAGCAAAAAAGCAATTCTCTGGCCAAAGGGGCAGCTGTGAGTTGTTATCAGTCAACAAATACCACAGCTGGGGACAGGCATTGTTTTAAAGAGAATATGGGCACCACCAGCCTCCACTTTAGTCATCAAGTTAGGATCTCAGATTAGATTGCCCTACTCCATTATTATCAACAGGACATAGATTTTAAGTGTTTCCCTAGATTCCTTCCTTGTAGCGACTGAGATCTAGGAAAGCCACATACTTCTGCCAACTCTGTGGATACCATTTACACCATTTCAGAGATGTCCTGAAACCAATCAGGGATAAACTCAAAGACTTGACCTTACCAATACTGCCTGTAACAGCAGGAGCTAACTTGAAGAGTTAGCTAACTTACAGAGTAGACTCAGTGGAAAGTAATGACATTATAACCCGGGAAACACTTTTTTGCCATCCACTTTCCTAGTTTGAAACTGGGAGGATTGGATTCAACTGCTCTGAATCAGGCTCCACTTGTAAATATTTTAGCCATTAATCTGTGTAAAAATAAAAATATCTTATGGATTTCCCAATATATGAAAATAGATGTGGCAAGACAAAAATCTGTCAAAAACAAAGATAGGGGCCTAAGGCCTCAAGCCCCTGGCCATTTCAACCACTCCCATTTCTGTGGAGACAATGTAGACTAGAACTTGTTTTCTTGGCACCTTTGGCTCTAAAATGGTATGGGCAAATGTTCAATATTGATGCCCAGTATACTTGTCAAAGAAAAACAAGCTTCTGTCTAAAGTGTGAGTGAGTGTATGTGTCAATGACAGAATAAAAACATTTTAAAATTTAAATCTTATAACCAGATGGTGAAGCTTACAAAATTTTGTTTATAAAAATAGCAGTCCTCTAAAAGAACCACAACCAAACTGTATCAGTAATAACCCATTTTTCCCTGAGGATGTCCAAAGTTCCAGACAACGGCAATAGGCCTTCTGGGCTATAGAGAAAATTAATGTGGTGGGGAGAGGACCACCAAAGCTGCCTTTGCCAGCAGGGGAAACTACAGCTCTCCCGGAGTGCTGCCCAGAAGTGGCTGTCTGTTCCAAGTTCTTTCCTTAGGTCCCAAGGCTTCACCCTATTGCCAGAATCTGTCCAGGATCATGGAATCCTTTCAATTTGGACCTCTTATAGCAACTAAGTCCCAGGAGAAATAAAAATGATACTATTGAACTTCTCCTTTCATTCATTTGAAAATTCAAATCATTTGGATAGTCTCCATTCAAGTAGTTAAATTCTGGTTTCACTTGAGCTCAGCAGAGACCAAGGTCTAAGAGCTGGAGGACAGCTTGGAGGGTGTAACTAGGAGAACACTCACTTGCTTGGATACAGAGTCGCATGAGTGCATGAAGAGGGTACGGTCCTATCGTCTCAATACTTGCACCAATGGAGATAAGCCACTGGACTAATTTGGGCACCTGTTCCATTTTCTCATAAAGTCCAATGAAGACATACTTCTGGAAAACACACACACACACAAAGGAAGAATCATAAGAATCATGGAAGTTACTATAACTGTATTATTATGGTTTGGGTCTGGAATGTCCCACAAAGGCTCATGTGCTAAAGGCGTGGTCCCCAGATGGTGGCGCTACAGAGTTGTGGTAGAAATTTCAGGAGGTAGAGTCTAGTGGGAGGAAGTAGGTCATTAGGGGCATGACCCTGAAGGAAATAGTGGAAACTGGAGTCATGTCCTCTTCTCTGCTTCCCAGTCACCATGAGGAGGTGAGCAGCTTTGTTCTACCTTGCCCTCCGCACAATGATGTTCAACTTCACCACAGGTCCAAAAGCAATGGTTCCAGTCAACCATGAGCCAAAATAAATCTCTCCTCCTTTTAAGTTGTTTATCTCAGGTGTTTTTTTCACAGCAACAAAAAGCTGACAAACACAAAATATGAAACTTCACATTCCTGTACCCGTAAAATTTGGAATCAGTAAAACCTGGATTTGATGTCTTCCAAGCTTAAGATTATTATAAGTAACAAATTTGTGATAAGGCAGCTAAAGGGGAAGTCTCAAATACACGGCCTGATTTGAAACTATGAGTTTCAAGTCACTTACCTCAAAGAGACTTTTCAGTGACAACTCAGGAACATGAATATTTCCTGGTAGTCGGTCTTTTTTTGCTGACAACAGTAGAAATGACTGATAGGAGGGGGGGAAAAAAGAAAAGGTCAGAATAATAATGTTCTTCACATAGTTTATCAGAGCATAAAGATTATTTTAAGCCTTAAACAAACAAACAAAAGAAAAAAAAATGCTCTTGCTTTGTCCTTTTTTTTTTTAAGCTCCTACAAAGTTTTTCAGCCTGAGTCATGAGAATCAAAGTCTCTCAATCCAGTCAACTTCCTGTTCTTGCTGAGGGCTAAGTTCTCTGCATATTTCCTCAATGCCTGCTGAGGGCAGGAGCAGCTGTCACACAGCATTGCAGACAGTATAGTGGCAACAGGGTAAAAAAGTAATTCCCTGCAAAGTTCTTAAAGTATGACCAGAAGTCTTGAATCCTTCAGAATTATCACATCCTTATCAACTCTTTAACACACCAGTGTTTCATAAGCCCCAAGTACTTGAGGCCCATTAGACCCTATTGTGTGGTATGCTAGAACCAGCTCCCATCAGCTAGTGAGCTGATTGTGCACATCTCTTCCTATCTTGGCTGTGATGAGAGTATTTACACTATTGGAAACTGGCAAATACTACAAATCAGGTCTCTCTCTCTCTCTCTCTCTCTCTCTCTCTCTCTCTCTCTCTCTCTCTCTCTCTCTCTCTCTCTCTCTCTCTCTTTCCCCAGAAGGTCAGTTGTTAAACCATGACCTTATGTAAAATCGCATACTCAGAAAGGCTCCTATTGAGATCATCCAGGTATGCCAACAGGATGAATTATTCCAGGCTCTGGTATGACCCATCTCAATCCAAACCTCCCTCATATATGCCCTGGTTAGAAGACTTAGGACTTCAGAAATTGATACAATGGCCTCGTCTTTTTCTAGCTTCTTTGAGTGTGGTGTCACTTAAACAAGCACACTGCCCACACTCAACCTGAGATGATACATCCAGGGTTCTGATAGTCCTGATTGCTAGTCTGGTTTTTACAAGATTCCTCAGTCTCCAGTAATTGAGAATTACAAGGCCTAACTGCAGCCAAAATGTCAGATCTGTGTTATGATTTGAATATGAGATGTCCTCCAAAAAAGCTCATGTGTGAGATGATGCAGGCATGTTTGGAGGTGAAATGATCAGATTATAAGAGTCACAAACTAATCGGTGGATTAATAAGTTGAATGAACTATTGTACTGGAAGGTAACTGGAGAAAGTAGGTCTCTGTGAGCATGACTTTGGGGTTTATATTTTGTCTCTGACACCTTGTTATCCCTCTCTGCTTCCTGGCTGCCTTGAGCTGAGCAGCCTTCTTCCACCATACCACTCACTCCACAATGATGTCTACCTCATCTTGGGCCCAGAGCAATGGAGCTGGTCAACCATGAACTGAAACTGTTGTTGTTCCACAACCCTAAGTTGTTCTTGTCATGTATTTTGGTCACAATGACAAAAAACTGACTAACACAAACTACCACTTGGGCTGGATTCCTGAGGCTTATTGTTTGCATGGAGTGATAATCTATCAGAAGCTGCCTCTCTCCCATAGGCCATGGAATTCTATTCATGTCCACCTCACACCAGGAAGAGGGGAGCAGAGCTCCTTCCTAGGTATATATAAATTGATCTGCATTTCTGCTAATGAGGACTAAGGCCACCTACTCAGAGATCTACCTTAGTAGTAGAATCACAGAATTTCAGAATTTTTTAAAAAATAAAACTGGAAAGATCCTTATGATAGATCTCTTAGTCCAGCCTTCTTATCCAAAGAGAAAAGATCCCAAATGTCATAACAGTGTCCTAGATTTCTGATTTCTAGTTCACCAAGAGTACAGTCTGTTTTCCTTATCCTCGCTGCCTGCCCTCCTAAGAACTTTAAATATGGGAGTAAGCTTCAGGGAGACCAAGGCTAGACTTAAGGGGGTTTCCCATGAATCCCTGAAATTATATGTATAATTATCTGTGAATGCAAAGAGAGTCCCATAGTTTTCATTAGACTTCCATTAGAATTCATGACCTTGCCAAAAACTGAATTCTCTATTCTAAAGTCATTCAACCTGCCTGGACCTAGAGTCCTGAACAGTCTTCCCTTGATTCTGGTAACTTTTCTGGAATGCCCAACTTTAGAAAACCTAGCATCCCCTTTCTAACCAATTTCCCAATCTTGGCCACCCCATGCTCATGAGCACTTGAAACCCATCATCAATGAAAACTACTGTTCACTGGGCACATAGCATATATCAGGTATCATAAAACTTCTTAGCTCAGTGCCTGGCAAATCAGAAGACTTCAATAAACATTAGTGAATGTTATTATTAGTTATTCTGGTACATTATTTTTTAATTCTCAAAAAAAATACTTTAAATAACAAGTTTGTATGTTGCAACTTACAAATGAAGAAATGAGGCTCAAAGGAGAAGTAATCAAACCAAAACAGTAAATGGAGGATTAGGATTCAAAGATACCTAAGCACACTCTCATTTAGTTGCTATTTCCTGTTTTTTGCAAACCCTTAAAATTATTCAGAAACCCTCTGAGCAGCACACACAGGTCATCTGGGCCCAGAAGAGTAGTTGAAGCAGGACAGAAGGAATTATGAAGATGAATGTACAACATTCATTGTCATTGTCCTCATCTCACCCTACCATTAGCATTTGAATTTTCCATTTCTTTGATAACACTGAAGATACAGATCAAGGGGCCAGATTGCCAAAGACTAAGTATTTTTACTATCTTAAAAAAAAAAAAAAAAAAAAAAAACAGAAATTGGTTGATTAGGATATCTCAATAACTTTCTATCTTTAACACTATTTCAGTTTAAAAGGTATTTTGGCATCAACATAAATAAATAACACAATTCCTCAGTGTCAAAAGGAAGAAATAATTTCATCAAAAGTATACTTTCCCAATAAGATAGCCATCTCCTTGTACTTACATGCCATAATCCTTTCTTTGCCAACTTTTCTATTACAGATTGCCATACTTCTGTTGAAAACCCAGTAGTGAAAATATGATCAAAGCAGGGTAAGAAACTCTGCAAAACTATGGAGTCACCTAAAAAAAAGTTCCATAGTTTAGAAATGTTTCCATCAACAACTTAAAATAATATTAAAAGAAAATAAAATAAAGATCCATCAACAACTTAAAATAATATTTAAATAAAGATAAAGATCCATCAACAATTTAAAATAATATTTAAAAAAAAGAAATGTTAACATGGACCACACACAGACAAATGGTAAATTAAAGATCTTAGAAAGAAGGGCATTTCAAAGTATAAAGTCCTTTATAACTGACTGAAGTGGCAATCATTTTAAGTTTACTCATAAAATCAATCTCCTAAGAGTCAGGAGGCATAATGTGGGCTAACATTCACTTAGCCTTTCTATTTGCAGAGCCCATTGGTAAGTGCTTATATTTAATTCTCAAACAAACCAGTAAGGCAGTGTCTATTTTCTGCACTTACAGAGGAAGAAATGGAAGCTTAAGGGAAGTTATAAAACTCACTTCCCTTAAGAAAAATGTGATAAATATTATTGTTACACAACAGATTGAAATTATGATCACTGACGACAGGTTTCATGGCATATCATGCAGCTGGTTCATGACAAAAATCAAGACTGGAACTGAGATCTACCAACTCTTCTGGTCAATACGACTTCTAACCTAGTGGCTCATCAACCCAAAGTATCTCATGATCCTCTGCATCACCCCTCTTAAACTCTAGGATAACAATGACCAAAGGGACAGGCCAAGTGCCAGAAAAACATGGCACCTCTTCTGGAGTTATTAACTTCAAGGCATAAGTAAACATTAAAACAGACATACAATGTATGAAAAGATACAAAATATCCATAAATTTATTTTTCAAAATTTAGAAACTGGGCCATACCCTCCAAAAAGAAGTACTTTGGTAGAAAAGTGTCAGATGTATTTATTGCCCTAAGAAGTCCTGTTAATTGCCTCCACTCAGGGTGGGGGCATAACAGAAACACTAGGGTTATCTTAAGGTACAGTCACCAAGAAGCAGTTTTCTGAATTCCCATAACTCTAGCCTGGCTTCTGACAGGACAATGGCTTGTAAAAGATGAAGAAAAGACAATGAGGAAGTTCAGAGAATGGGCCAAGCCATTAGATTAAGAGGAAAAAGAGATCATCATTGCACAAATAAGAATAAAATTATGGCGTTTGCTGGTAAATGAAAAGAACTGGAGAACATTATACTAAGTGAAATAAGTCAGACTCAGAAGTCAAGGGTCAAATGCTTTCTCCTATGCAGAAGCTAGAGTTAAAGAAGAAAAAATAAAAGGGGGTGAAGATAGAAGGGATATCAGTAGAGTAGATGAAGTGGATTGGGGGTGGGGACAAGGAGAGGAACTATGGAATGAAATTGACCAAGCTATACTATGTACATATATGAATTCCACCTTTATTTCTGTCTATAAAGCACCAATTAAAAAACAATAAATAAATGGAAGACCAGTGGAGTAGAATGATAGGGAAGAGGGAAAGAGAGAACAGGAGGTAAAGTGGAAGTACTGGGGATTAAAATGGAGCAAATTATGTTTCATGTATGTATGAATGTCAAAAATGAATCCATTATTATGTGTAACTATAATTCACTAATAAAACATTTAAAATTTTTTTTTACAAAAAAGGCGAGCTTTGGCCACTGTGAGCAAAACGCTGACTATAGAGCTGTGGCTCACCCACACCTGTCTGGAGACCTCGATTTCTCTGTCTGAAGAACATGACTATGCCTGCCTCTAACCCTTCCCACTGCAACTCTCTGAGCCAACCTAATCAAAATTCACAGGACTCCACTAACAGACCACAGAAGTGGCTTTCCCCCAATAACACTGGGAACAGTTGAATTGATAACAGTTGAGTCAACTGCTAGCAATGATTTCCCCACTTCTGAAAGTCAAAGACCATTTCTCAGTATTTCTACTATGTACTTTTTTCACACTCTAATACTATGAAAGAGGCACATGTCTTACAATTGATGCTTTCTCTCACTGGCAAACCATAAATTAATGACACATCTTAAATCAGTGCAATTTAAGTTTGATCAAACACAATACTTGAAAACAAAGACCTGGATATTGGCAGAACTTGACAGTGTAAGTCACATTATGCTTGATAGGCTTCTGGTTTTGCCTAAACTGCACCACTGACAAAATCATCTCACAGGCCAGGTCATCAGAGTGATCTAATGCAGAGATGCAGAAAGTTCCCATAAAAGTCCCTCCTAGACTGAGTGGGTAGGACCTCTGCTGAAATGGCTGCTGTACCAGACAGGTAGCATCACAGTGTGATGCAGAGCATCCTTTATCAGCTTTCCCAGAACCATCCATCAGCCCTTCCAGGTTATTTTCATGGCAAACAAGAGTATTTTCTCAACAGATTAGAGAAATACATGCAAAAATCACGTAAGACAAGTGATACACATAGGAAGATTTGTTGGCTCATGTCTTTATAAAAACAAGTAAGTCTCTCTCTCTCTCTCTCTCTCTCTCTCTCTCTCTCACACACACACACACACACACACATACACACACACAGAGAAATCTCTATAAATAGCAATACAGAAAACTTATAGGGTCTGAAAAAAACTTCAAAAGCTTGAAGTTATTTGTACAATAGGACTTCCTTGTTTTTACAAAGCCAGAGCCACCAAAGCTTCAAGAATGCTTTCTAATATGCAAACCAGTTTCTTTCAAACTATATACTTTAACCCCAAAGAAACAACATGGAACTATCTCCCCACAAGGCATTCAAATAAAATAACAGTAATTTTCTAAAAGGTTAATTTCCCCCAGTTAGACTTACTGCTCATAGTGGTGAAGACCCCAACAAGGAAATCAGCAACCTGTGCTTGGTCTTGGCCACTCTGCAGGAGTCTCAGACCCTCAAAAAACATGCGGGCTGCTTCATAAGGCTGGAGCAATCGCAGCAAGGAATAACCAGCTCGGTAGTACCCCTGGAGCAGGAAAAAAAAAAAAAAGCAAAACTGTAATGTCCCCATCTCCTCTAACCTACTGCTGAAAGGAAAGGCAAGATTGGTGACATGGGGAATCAACTCCGGAAGCCTCATTTCCATGCAGACACAGGTTTCTAACAAGCACAGGCTACGGGGTTTCCACATTATATTCCGTGTCATATTCTCCCTATCATGTCGTAACTGCCAAAAAAATACATAATCATGTTCAAATCTTTAACTTACTCAGCATCTAACATGTGACACAGAGAGAAGGAAGCAAGCCTGGTTCCAATTATATGTGTGGCTTATTATTCATACTTCTAATCACAGTCTGGGCCAGACAGAGGAATGAAAAAATTCCCATGACTGGTATTCAGGAAAAGAATGAGATTTTCATGTAAACACAGAAATTGTTTCTTGCTCCTTTCAATCAAAATAAACACAATTCCTATGGGGTATGTAAGAAAAAAAAATGTAATGACAAGCACTGAAGTTTATTGAACTCTGTATTATAGGCAATATATATGAGGCCAAAACATTTTGATTTCTATAAAGATTAATAAAGAAAAATGATCTAGTTTTGCCTACATACAAATTGAAGGATTATAAATAAGGAATAGATGATACTACCTTCACCAATCTGATCATCCAAATTAGTATTAGGGATCTAACACAATGACTTTCAAAAATAACACAAAGTGTTCACAACTGGGTTCATAAAAAGGAGAGTACTTAAAAATTTCAATTAATACCAAATCTCTGATTATTACTGATTTGTTTTAATCTTCATTTGAAAGTTTAGCCAGGCATGGTGGCACGTGCCTGTAATCCCAGCAACTTGGGAGCTAAGGCAAGAGGATTGCAAGTTCAAAGCCAATGTCAGCAACTTAGAGCAGACCTGTCTCTAAGTAAAATAAAAATGGGCTGGGGATGAACCTCAGTAGTTGAACACCCCTGGGTTAAATCCCTGGTACCAAAAAAAAAAGTTCAAAGACCTCAGGTTAACAATCAGAAATAAAGAAGAAAATGTATTTGTGGTTTATGCCCCAACCAGGCAAGCTGGTACAGATTCTCTCATTTCTTTGCCTCCTCAGATTTAAATTTCATTTTTTATTCTGGAGAGAGGTGAAGGGGATTTGAATATGCCACCTTGGCATATAGATTATTCTAAACTGAAAGAATTTAAGTTTCAACAGATTAAAAAAAAGAAGCCTTCCCAGAGTTTAACTGACTAAATGCAAAAACTCCTAAGAAATGTTTTCACAGAAAAGTTTCATGTTCATGAAAAAGACAGAAAGTCGGTTCCAAGATGGACCTGCACAAAACTTGCTAAGACTGCCCTTACCTTCCTTTTGTTTCCTCATATATTTACTGTCCCACAGGTCACAGCCCTAGAAGTCCTTTTCCTTTGTCTTGTCACATCTCCACAATTTATCACTTTGTTAAAAATTACAAATAAATTTTTAGGCCTATTCTGTTCTTTGGGACTATTTCATTTCTTTTCTAGAAAGGTCCTTCTATCACATAAAAATCACCATCAAAAATAAAATTGGCATACTTTTTTCCTGGTAAACTGTCTCTTATCAGTCTAGTTATAAAAGAGCCCAACCACTGCACAAAAATAGGTAGAGGAGAAAAATTTTTCCTCTTCTAAGGAGAATAATGGAAGTGAGGAGCGAGGAGAGAGACACACAGGATCCATGGGTAAGAATGGAGGAGTGGCCCTGGTGGCAGTGCTGTCAGGATTGTAGGTTTGGCTACTCAAAGAAGCTCAGAACATCATTCAGTACCCCTTGCCCCTTGGGCCACAGCCACAACTTCTGGGATACAGACAAACACCAACTACTCCCTACCCTGTCCTGCTTAGAAGATGGGACAATCCTGAAATGCCTTTGGGAAGAGTTTATCAGGAATGCACTCCATTTTTAAAATTAGTAACTTCTAAAATATCCACCCTCCAAGCTGGGGGTGTGGCTCACTGGTACAGAGTGCTTGCGAGGCATGCACCAGGCCATAGGTATGAACTCCAGCACTGCCAAAAAAAAAAAATTCATCCTCCAAAGGGAGGTTTAGGGGTCAGTGCCTACTTATAATGTAAAATATCCACACTTCTCTCTCAGGGTGGGAGTAATCACTATGTCCAGCCTCTCCACCCCTTTTCATTACAGTCTGTTTCCAGCAATCATACAGAAATGCCACTAAGGATATAAAAATAACTCCTACTTACTGAGTGCTAACAACTTTAGTTACTGTTAGCACAAAAGGACCGAGCCAGGTGCAAACTTCATAAATCAGCATAGTCTTTTTTCCGCAATGGAATCATGCCTCTGATGGACCCACTTTCCTGGTGGAAAAGGAGCCAGTGGCCAAAGGGGAAGTCTGTGCTTATATAGGTTACACTGAGAGGTAACTTAATTATTGACAGAAAATGTCTAAATGGAGGGTCTGAGGTCAGCATTCAGTATCTGGAATGTTTTCACTGGGACAGATGGAGGGTCTGGGGTCATTGGTCAGTATCTGGGATTTGTCTTTACTGGGTCAGAGGGAGGGTTTGGGGTCAGCAGTCAGTATCTGGGATTTGTCTTCACTGGGCCAGGTGGAGGGTCTGAGTCAGTGGTCAGTATCTGGGAAAGGATTTGTTTTGGGAAGGATCAATGCTTTGGCCTCTTCCCAGAGACTGTCATTCCAGACTTGATGGATATGTCCTCCCCAAGGCCTGTCCTGTCATTGGGAAAGAATGTATTGGGGAAGGATCAATGTTATCAATGTATTACATTCTTCTTCACTCCCTCTCCCCAGGCCACACTATTTTGGAGTTTGTCATTTTCCATATCCATCAGTTACTGTCTCCTTAAGCCTTGAAGCAACTCTAAGACATAAGCATTATCTCAGTTTACAGTGGAAGAAATTCAGGCTGAGAGAAGTGTAATTCAGCAAAACTGCTGAAACCAGAACACAGCAGAGCATGAGACAGAAAGGCCTAGGCTTTTCCACTTGATTGTGGAGGCTCTCTGAAAATTGTCTAGACCACTAATTTGACACTTAATTGCCATTTGCTTCAGATAGCTCCATAATTGCTATTTGATTTAAAGTCTTTTATTTTACTTGCACCCTATTCCTCTCACCAGCTTGCATGTGAATTACTGAAGGGCTGGGATGGTGTCCTCTGCTCCTTTTGTTTACCTTGAAGAATCTGTTTACCTATGAACCTACCTTGATGCGTGGGCACTAGGACTGGGGTGTAGCTTAGTGGTAGGGTGCTTGCCTAGCTTGCACAAGGTTCTGAGTTCAATCCCCAATATTGCAACAAAAAAAAAAGTGGACACTTAGGGTATTTTAACCGAAAATGACCTTAAAGCATCTTCTGTGACCTCTCAAACTTCCATGATTCCCCTCCAAGGGGCTGAATTTCTACAATAAGAAATTCTTTCTGAAGAACTGGCATCATGTCATCTACCCAGCTTGCATCTGAAAGAAAGCTTGGCTATAATAAAACTTATAAGAAAGAACATGAACAGATTATGATATAACTATTTCAGAACAATATGAGCTCCTCCAGAATCTCACTACCCTCCAGCTACCAGGAAACCAAGCTTCACTGTCCCCAAAAAACGAGTGACAAAATAAGAATGGTTTTACTCTTTTCCAGATAATACTTACCTTCCTTATGGGCCTCTGTCTGAAGTACAGAGAACACTGAAGGAGAAGCACCCCTAGCATGTCCATTAAAAAAAAAAAAAAGGAGGGAGGAGTGAGCAGGGGAACAAAGGAAATCTAAAACGTACAAAAGGGACAGGATATTCCCACTTCCTCGGACACCCAGCTCCAGGGTCCTTTCTCTTTGGAGAAGGATATTTCTGTTCTATCCTTTAAATAACACTTGCTTTCTATGCTTAAAAAAAAAAAAAAAAAAAAAAAAAAAAACAGGAGGGAAAGAGGCAGGTTAAGAAGAAAAGGGCAGCAGCCACCGCCCAAAGCTGCCACCACCTCATACCTTCACATAGGTTGGATCCCACTGGAGACATTCCTTGGCAGCAAGAAAGGCCTCATTCCATTTTCCAAGGCTGTAAAATGCATTGGATTTGTTGCACAGCAGCACAGCCAAGTCCCTGGGGGGAACCCTGCGAGAAAGAACAAAATGGTGGTCAGTAAAACAAATACAGAAAACAATCATTGAAGGCCACCCTTTTGCATCAGGAAGAGAGTTCCAGCAGGAAATGTCTCAATTATGCCCATCAGATCTGTCCTCTGTAGCATCCCACTAGAAAGCCTAGAGCATTTACAATGTATAAATTTGTCCTTCCTCACTCCCAAATTCTCTGCAAGTGTTCTCAACACCTTGGTTCCATCTCCCATTGATCTCCACAAATCTTTTTATTTTTCAGAGATTGCTGGAGAAGATGTTATAAAAATGGTCACTGATCCTACAGATGGGAGTTCCCCTGGGCCTTTACAGAATCCAGAGATGGTATGAACCACTCCACGAGGATGCTGGTGCTGAATGAAAGAAGAGCGAATCACAGGAAGGACCTTGCAGAACACGTGACCACTCCATATCGATGGCCAACTCTCAAAACAGGCTGCAGATAAGAGACTCCTGCAGGCTCTGGGAGCAGGGTCTATGGGCTGGGAACTCCAGGGTCCTGGTACCCACAGTGTAGACAAAAGGAAGGCAAGGGCTCTGGGTGAGTGAAGCCCCAGCCCCACAGACTCCTGCCTGTAGGGAGGGACACAGCTGAAGGATGGCCAAAGGGGAGCCCTCTAAAGCAGGGCAGGGCAGGGACCCACTCTTGCCTGGGTCCATGGGTAATACAGTAGCAAGGTTAGAGCTGAAACCAGGTTGGAAAAAGTAAGATACAAAATATATCACAGTGTCAAGAGAAGCCCGGGTGCCACTAAAATATAAGACACACAAAGGAGAAAAGCAAGACTTATGACTTTTGTATTTTGATATTTTAATTATAAAAATAACACGAATCACTGTTGAAAAGTTAGGTAATGTAGTTAAAAACAAAAATGAAGTAAAAATCACCTCTATCATTGTCCCCACCCTTGATTTTCTGTGTATCTGATTTCTTTCGCTGCCTATTAGTCCTTTCAGATGAAGGGATAAGACTGGAAAAGCAGGTGTTATCATGAGACCCATGAACACAAGTATAAGTGACACCATGGTGTCTTTTCCAGACATATGTGTAAGCATTCCCAGCTGCAGCAACTGTTGGCTACATCTAGGGGCTCTCAATACACCCTTCTCCAGAGATTTACCCTCAGACTAATGAGAGCTGCCCTCTTCCCAGGAAGTTATAGCATGATATGGACTGATTTATGCCCCCCACAATTCATATATTAAAGCCTTAACCCCTACTCTGACAGTGTTAGAGATATTGCCTTTTGGAGGTAATTATATTTAGATGAGGTAATGAGAGTGAGGCCCTCATAACAGGACTAATGCCCCAGCATACTTGCTCTCTTCTCTCTGCCATGTGAGGACAGGAAGAAGGTAGCCATCTATAAGCCAACAATAGAGCCTTCATAGGGGAACCAAATCATCTAGCATCTTGATTTTGAATGTCCAGTCTACAGAACTATGAGAAATAAATTCCTTTTGTTTAAGCTACCCAGTCTACAGTATGTTATGGCAGTCCATTCCCTATGACAACCCCGAGAGGTTAGATAGCCTACAATGACTGATACAGCAATAAAAAGGTTAGCCCTCTTGTCTCAAAGTGGAACCAGCTCTATGAGACAATTCATGGCCTGGAACTTCCAGTGGAATCAGGCTGACTCTATCTCCGGTTCATGTGCCATACCTGCTTAGAGCTTTCTCCCACCTCAGCTTGCTTCCCTCAGTCCCATTCTCCTGAGAGAACTCCCTCAGAAAATCAAATACACCTTAATCCCTATGTTTGCCAATAGCAGAAGGAAAGCGAGCAGCAGGAAGTGGGCAAGGGGACAGTGTCAGGAAGGTTCCATGAAAGACAAGATGTGAAAGCCCAGGCAGAAGTCCCAATTAACGGTCACACACAGGTAGTGGACAAGCTGAGATACGACCACAAGCAGTGTGGAGTCAGTCTACCATCAAAACCACTCTGCAACACTACCTAACTAGAAAATGTGAATGTTTTATACTGAATAAGAAGCTCTAGGCCCAGTCTGACACAGTTCTGATCTATACCAGGTTAAGACAGAACAAGAGAAACTACAGGTATAAGTCAATCACATTCAACTCAAGTTCATTTAGAGTTCAGACACCAGGGATGATAGAGATGGGAGGCGAGAGCTGTTTTAATAATTTAACTCTCAGAACAATTTAGACTGTGTTTACACCACAGATGCCAACTTCTGTTCCCTCTATTACAGCTATTCCCCGACCACCAAAAAAAATAAATAAATAAAATCTGGAAACCTCTGAGGGTTCCAAGACTATTTCAGATGGTTTATAAAGTCAAAATATTTCCACCGTTATAGTATGCCAAATAATGGCTCCCAAATGTAACCTTTTACAGCAAAAAGGACTTTGCAGTTGTGATTAATTTATGGATCTTGAGAGGGAGGATAATCCTGGATTATGATACAATCACAAGGACTTTTGGGAGGGGGAGACACAGTGAGACACTACTACAGGAAAGAAGGCATTGTGGTGATGGGCACAAAGATTGGAACAATGAGCTTTGATGATGGAAGAGGACAAAAGTCAAGGAATACAGGCAGCCACTGAAAGATAAAAAAGGCAAGAAAATGGATTCTCCTCTCAGTTCCACAAAGTAGCAGCCCTGATAACACTTGATTTAGTCTCATAAAGTTCATTTCATACTTCTGACCTCCAGAAATACAAGAGAATAAATCTGTATTGTTTTAAGCCACTAAGTTTATGGTAATTTGTTACAGCAGCAACAGGAAACTAATAGGACAATAATACTAAAACACCAAGTGCTTTTTTCACACTCAGTCTCTCACAAGAATACACAGAATTTTCCAGAGGCTACATAATGTGATATCACAACAGACAAAATGCAGAAGCAGGTGACAGAAGCAATCTTCTACTAAGGCAAATGCTGAGGAAACTTGCAAAAATGTGCCACTCTTCTTACAAAACTTTGTTTTGAAAAATAGTTACTTTTCATAAAAACCTAACAATGGATCTTGGTATTTTTAATCAGTTAAAAATTACATATTTTAAATCTTTCTCAGTTTTAAATTCTAATTTGGATTATACTGATGGCTATAACCTACATAAACACACACAGGGGTAAAGGGCAAGAAAATCAAGTTGAAAGAAAGAGGGTTCAGGACTTCACAGAAACTGTAATCCCTTAACCAGACAGAAGCAGAAGCTTTTGTTATGTTTATTAACAGCCCTCTGTGTTTCAGTTTCTGTTTCCCTTATTCCACTAACATTCTCATTCAACTTCTGTGTTGACAATGCATAGGAAGTGAGGGAGAAAGGAAACAGAAACAAGATGGTGTGGTAAGAAATGAGAAGAAAACATAAACAACAGCGTACTCATTTATTTATTTTTTTTTTAAAGTGGGTATAAAATGCAAATACTTACCCCCATTGGTATAACTGCAGGAGAATCTGGATGGCTTCATCGTACTTTCTGATGGCCAAAGAGAAGTTCCCATTCTTAAGAACCTGGTTGCCAGATTCTTTCAATAGCTCAGCATAAGCTGCTGGGTCCATCCTGTAGGGGACGAGGAAAGGCTTGCTGCCCGTGTGGGGCAAGTTCACCTTCACGTTTGTATTGCCAAGTCTAGAGAAGGAGTTGGTTCATTCTGGCCCCACCCACCTTCAGAGACCACACCCTGGCAACACCTCTCACCAGCAGGGGACCAGACAGGGTGTCTGAGAAGACCTTTTCCTTAGTTCTTTTCTGACCTTGGGGGCAGCCAGAACATTCAATTAATCGGTGTTAATGATCTGCTGGAGGCTGTTTCCATGCATGGGACAACTTGAAACTGGCAGGTAGTAAGCACTATTCCTGCAACTGGTACCATGATTACTCTCTTGTCTCCCATCACCAAAGCCCATAAGGAGGCACCATCCCCACTGTTCAGATGAGGAAACTGAGGCCCAAACAGGCTCAAGTCACTTGCCTAAGAATCTAATAATGGCATTTCCCAGTTGTGACCCCAGATCTGAACAATTCCAAGCTTCTGTGAATAAGCAAGACTCCATTGACAGTCTTTCTGCCCTCTTAGTGGAATGGGAAATGCAGGTGCAGTTTTGAATGCCCATTCTCCTGCTCCACTCCCTTCTTAAAACACTATAAAAAAAAAGCATTGAAGTGTTTGAACCTGAAGTTGCCATTGCTAGCTTATTTGTCCATGTCCCCAAGGTACCTGCCTCTTTTGGGTCATGATTCCTGACTTATTCATTTTTGTGGCTCTGTGACCAGGACATAAGTGTACTTAAATGTCTGTGGTGTAACACTTTGAATGCCCGACCCAGAAAGGAGGCACATTACTGATTTTCTTGGGTGTGGCCAAGGGATTGGAGAGAAGTACTTGGCAGCCCTGACCACATGCAGGGACTCAGCAGAGGCTGAAAAAAGGCAGGAAAGGAGGGTGCCCAAGAGAGCCTCCAGAAGCAGCTTTCAAGGAGACATGGAAAAGGAGGAGGTCAGAAGAGAAGAGATGTCCCCTAGGAGTTCCCCTTCTCAGGATCACAGTGGAAAAGGCAAAGCAGTAGGGAGAGTCTTAAATAGGAGGACAATTCAGGTATTCATACAGAGCATATACCTACGAGGTTATAAAATCTAGAGGGTGTCTTGACCAACTCAATTCTTGGACAGATAATATTCCTTATTGTCTTTATTTAGTTTTTTGAATTGATAAGCAAATTTAGCAAGATCTCTAGGTAGAAGAAAAATCTACTATACTTGTAACAGTGATTGACTTTACGCTTTGAATGTAGCCCTTGCTGCTCTGCCACTGCAATTATTTTTAAAATGGACATGCTTCTTTCTTTCCCTCTCTCCCCTGACCCTCCCTAATCTCTCCCCATCTCTAATTTCAGGGGAAACAGGATTACCATTCTTCCCCATCCTACTGCAGATTTATCTCTTTGGCTATACACCCACCATAGGAACAAAGTAATTCACACTTTGGGTATGATACCAAAGATCTCAGAAATGACTATCTCTCAAATTAACAAGTTAATTACAACTCTACAGAGAACATGTGGAATGCCGCCTTTGAATCACCTCTATAGAAGGCCCCCTGTGTTCCTGCTGATGGGTAGAATTCCAGCCTTTGGGATAGGAGTCCCTGTGTTTCTCCTTTGCTAGCAAAAGCAATAACCCTTCTTTTTCTTTTTTCTCAAAACCATGTCCTCATTATTGGTATTGGCATTGGGGACAAGGACTGAGCTTTCAGCAACGTACTTCCAAGTTCAGCAACATCTAGAAAATGACATTTAAAAATCCACACCAAGCCAGATCATAACCTATGAAATAACTACTATTTTCCCTACTGTCTTACTTCATTTTCTGTTACTTGAACAGAATAAGTATTAATTTATATTAATTTATATTGAAAAGAGGTTTATTTTGGCCCACAGTTCTGGAAGCCCACGAGCATGGTGTCAGCATCTTGTCAGCTTCCAGTGAGATCCTCATGCAGCTTCAACTCAAGGCAGAAAGCAGAAGAGCAACTGCGTGTGTGTGGAAGAGAAACGGGGAGCAGCCAGGGTAGCTAATTCAATCCTGAGAAAGAACTCACTCCTGTGAGAATTTACCCAGTCTAGTGAGAAAGACGTATAAATTCCTCTTAAAAAGGCCCCATCTCCCAATGATGCTACTTTGCCAACTAAAATTTGCATTTGACATTTGACCAGTAAACTACTGACTGCAAAAACTAAGGGACAACAATGTATTTCTTTGACACTTAGATGGAAAGAATAATAGAAAGATGGAGAATCTATAATTAGAAGAAAGAAACACACAATTCTTTCTTTTTTGGTACCAGAGATTGAATCTAGGAGCCCTGAGCCACTGAACCACATCTCAGCCTTTTTATTTATTTTTTTAACATTGTCTTTATCATTTCAAAGTTCAGCAGAGTATTGGGAGAAGGAGCAAGACCAAACAGATATACGTTGTGGCTTGTTTTAAGCACATATAAGCTCATTGGGAATGGGTTTTTGAACTGTGCTGTATTCCTTAGGCAGAGCTTTTTCAGAATGAGGCATATAGACTCCTGAACAAGTCAGAATACAAAATTCTACCTACACTTTCAATCCAATAATATCTAAATTATATGACTCACGTTTACACAGAGATGACTGAGGAAAACATGAGAAATATGAAAAAAGTGATTTGCTAGGGTACAGACATGTTTCTCTTTCTAATAGTGTCAGCCATTTTGTCCAATAAATATTCTTTAAACTGACCATGATTAGAAAACAAGAACAAGAAAATCACTGTAACAACTGACGAAGGGTCAATACCTTTTCCATTACAAGAAAAGACCAATATTCTGACCAAGATATATGAGTCCTAAACAGAAAATTCACAGAGGAATACAAAGTAATTGCCAAATATATGGATAGTGTATAAACAGGATCATCCTCACTACTGAGTAAAGAAATAGAAAATTAAACAAGGTAACATTGGAAAATAATGAAAAGAATGATCCCAAATGATGATGCACTGCTTGCAGGAGAAACATACTATGTCATAAATAGATTTAGCCTCACTGATGTTCACCATGGTAAAAAACTGTTCCATGGTACATAATAGATTTAAATCAGTTACAGAATACCCATGCAATAGAAAGTCATGTATTTATTTAAAAAATCATGTCGTAAAAGGACATCTAATGATAAAAATAAGTTAGTAAATGAAAATACAAACTACATAGAAAGGTATGCGATGTCAAATTAAAATTTAAATATATTTGGAATATATTTAATGTATTGAAATATGCCCAATATGTTAATAGCCATACCATTGTAATTAGGCAGGGTTTTAATTCTTTTCTGTTTCAGAGTTTCCAACTGCTGTGCAATGTATCACCCTTAATAATCAGACTGCAAATGTTATTAAAATGAGACTCTTCCTGGGCATGGTGGCATATGCCTATAATCCCAGCAGCAAAAGCAGCCTTAGCAACAGCAAGACCCTAAGCAACTCAGTGAGACCCTGCCTCTAAATAATATACAAAATAGGGCTGGGGATGTGGGCTCAGTGGTTGAGTGCCCAAGCTGAATCCCCCATACAAAAAAATTAAATTAAATTAAATTAAAAAATAAGAGAGAGAGAGAGAGATAGAGAGAGAGAGAGAGAGACTCTTTAAGGGTATGCTTCTACTGTATTTGGAGAGAGAGAGAGAGACTCTTTAAGGGTATGCTTCTACTGTATTTTCAAATACAATAAAAGCTGTTCACTTCAAAATTTTTTCATACTCCTTTAGAGACCAACAGTGAGCACTAAATGTTATGTAGGCAAACATCTAGTGTAGTCACCCACCCATCTGTTTCTGCTTTTCCTTGCTACACTCACACCTAAGAGGATAGGAAGAATGCCAACCACTCAAAAGGCTTTTTGCTTCCCAATAGATTCCTTGAGAGTTATGTTCTCATTATAAGGAAGAATGCTTTATATCTCTACCACAGAATACAGACAGCTGAATTGTTGGGTCTTTTAATTTTTTAAAAATAGCTCGCAGTCTATTTGTGATATGAAATTATTAAATGCAAGTGGTAATAATTTGCCATGAGAATACGCTTGAGAGCTAATATGTACAAAGCACCTACTGTGTGCTTTATATTACTGTGTCTTTCATTCTTACAAGAAACCCCATGAAGTAGGCATGTTTACATCCCTGTTTTATATACAGGGAAACTAAGGCAAAAAAAAAGTTAAGCTACTTGGCACATTCACATGGGAAAGTGGTAGTTCTGGAATTTAGGCAGCCTGACTTTAAGAACTAAACCACACTCTCATGATCCAGGAAGAAACTAAAATGGTAGCACCAATAAAATTACTGCAGTATGTGATATTTAGGGTTGGTACCAAGCAGTTACTGCCCTGCACTTTCAATTTGATTAACAATGCAAAAGCTACATAATACATAACGACAGTTTCACACCTGCAGTTTTGACTTTCAGTCAGTGTCACCAAGTGACTGAAAGTTCAAAGTCCTATTGTTGGAAGGTGTCACAGGTTGCCTCACTATGTTGAGGAAGCAAAAGCAAGAAAAATGCAAATGTACTTAGTAGATTTGAAAAAAGCAAGTTTGAAACACAGATTCAAAAAGTTGTGGTTTTATTATCGTGCATAAATGCTGTGTATGTACACATGAACTTCTATAACTGACCTATAGGAATAAAGATTGTAAGTGGTGGAGTTCCTGGGGAACTGAGATGGGCAGAGGAATGATTTGCCTTCATATTTTTCCAGATACCACTTGAATTCTTGACAATGGAGGAATTAAACCGTGTACCATCTCAAAATATGCTAAATTGGTATGTTGGTTATTTCAGGTTGCAGTCATTTGAGGATCTGTAATTGCAGAAAGGCCATTTGACCTGGACTTCCCTACATGCAGCAAGTCGTGAAGATTCTTTGAGGAGAGATGTCCTTCACATACCAAGGCTGGAAAAGAGCCTTGATCACCACAGGCTGGTAAGTGGGGTTACAATGAACCTGAATAAACAAACTTTAACCTTTATCCTTCACTAGCTTCTTCATCTTCCTCCCACATATATCTCCTGGTAACTTCCTTTGAGTTTACTGCCCTAGTCCAGATATCCATTTGTAATGTCATTCCTTCACAGATTTATTATTCTTTGTCTGAAAAATATAAAAGCATCATGCTTTGGTCATTTCACTCCTATATACATGTAAAACTGATAAAACTTTTGTGCTTTTCACACGATAGTTAGTTCTTACATTAATTGAGTTCCTAAATCCAGCCAAGGAACCCATGTAAAAACTAAGGGAGTTCTTAAGCAGAGCTCACCTCTATGTCAACAAATTTATTTACTTTTTTGGTGCCCTTCTTTTTTTAAAATTAAAATCCTTTCAAAAGACTTCCAAAGCAGTCAATGATCCATTAACTGTTCTGGAATGCTGGGGGAGAGACAATTCCCACTGAATTCAAAGAAAACTCCTCTTAAAACTAAGTCTTTCCTCTTGCCCAGGAAGGGGGCCAGAGACAGTTCAAATTAAGAATCCAAACTCAGAAATCATTTTGAGGACTCAAATCTATTTTCTTTGCTATCTTTTCCCCACATACAAGGGAAGGGATGCAAATTTGGGAGAAGAGTAGGGATTTTCTTAAGAAACTCATTCAAAATCTTTCAGAGGCCTCTGGATAAGTAAAGGGCTATTCCAAAGCCTTTCCTACTCAGGTGCTAAATGGAATAAGAAGTCCTCTTCACCTTGCCACTGGCCTCAGCAGTCTCACTGCCTGCTCAATCACCAAAACCCAGTTAAGTGGCCTCCAAAAACCCAGGGCTGTCCCAGTCTAGCTGATCCCCTTTGTCCATGAACTTTAAATGGTTCCTCCTTAGTAGACACAGCTTCATCCACCCTGACTACAGGTACATCAAAGACAAGATGGTTAAAAAAAAAAAAAAAAAAAAAAAACAAGATGGTGATTCTAAAACCAGTTAACTAGTCCAGTTCTGAACTGTCCTTCTACAATTTACATCCTACAAGCCATACTTCCAGTAAAAAGAAAGCACCATAAATGTCTCCGTTCCATGCAAGGTCTCTTGACTACGTGCCTCTTCTGGTGAAATCTCAACACTCACCTAGCATATGTGCTTCCCAACAGGATCTGCAACTTTCAGAATGCCCCAACCCTATGCTAGGCACTGTGCTGAGTATCAGAAGTTTGAGGGAAAAAGGATAGCTACTATCCCCACCAGAAGTTTATTGTTTAGGAGGAAAAAACATTAAATAAATAATTACAAGAATACTAGTTTTTTCTTCTTACAAAGAAAAAGTCAAGGGTATAAGAAATCATATAACAGGAATACACCTTAGATTATAGGGGTCAAAATTCAAGACTGTCAGGGGCTAGGGTTGTGGTTCAGTGGTAGAGCACTTGCCTAGCACAAGTGAGGCACTGGGTTTGATCCTCAGTACCACATTAAAATAAATAAATAAAATAAAAGTGTTGGGTCTATCTACAACTAAAAGAAATCTTCAAAACATTCAAGATTGCCTCTCTTAGAATTGACTTTTAAAGCCAAAATTCAAAAGGAACAGATATCTCAAAGGGTAGTGTCTAGGAGAGAACAACAGTATATGCAAAGGCACTGAGTTTCACAGTTCAAGAAGACAGGTGAGGAGGGTGCAGAAGTGAAGCTGAAGGAATAGGCAATGGCTGCAACAGACAGAAGACCTAGGATCTTGAAGGACTTCAGAGGGACTTGGAGTTCATCTTAAATGCAACTGAGAAAGCAACACTGTCCATTGCAACTTTCTGTGACAAGGCAAATGTTCTGTTCTGCACTATCCAACACGCTACCTCCATGCAGCTATTACCTGTATGGTTAAAATGACTGAAGAACTGCATTTTAAATTTTACTTAATTTTAATTAACTTTAACATACAGAGCCACATTTGGCTAGTGGCTACAGCACTAGGCAGTAAAAGATTTGAAGCTGGGGATTAATAAGACCTAAGGGGTATTTCTGGAACATCCTGGCCAAAGGCAAAATGGAGAAGAATGATCCAATAAAGGAGAATTCAGGAATGAATTCAGGAGAAAGAGAGAGGAAGATTTGCTGATGGACTTCATAGGAGTGAGAGTAGGGGGCAGGAGAAATCAACTTCAAGCCTTTTAGCCAAACTTTACTGTGCATTATACAAATGGGGACTTTGATTCTCAAATATAAATGTAATACTACTGAATTTTCTTTTATACACACATAGTCTACCCTGCTGTGAATAACCGTTCTATGTCATTGACTCTAATGGGGTAAAACATTTAATACCAGTAATCCCAAAGACTTCAGGAGGCTGAGGCAGGAAAATAACAGGCACAAGGCCAGTCTTAGCATCTTAGTCAGACCCTGTCTCAAAATTTTAAAAGATAATACAATAAGAAGGGCTAAGGATATAGCTCAATGATAGAATGTCCCTGGATTCAATCTCAAATAACACACAAAAAAGAAAGGCAAAAAGAGCAAGACACAGAAGGAAAAATAGTATATGATTCCACTTCTCTGAGTTGTCTACAGAAATAAAACTCATACAGTCAGAAAGCAGAATGGTTGCCTGAAGTGGGGTGAAGGAGAAATGTGGAGTTATGTCTAATGGATACAGAGTTTCACAGTGTTGCAAATGAAAAATTTCTAGAGATCAGGTGGACAACAGTGAAAATGTACTTAACACTACTGACTTGTAAGGAACAGAAAGCTAAGTCATCTAAGTTTAGAATTCATCAACCATTTTAAGTTTACTAAGTACACATTCACAATTTCCCTGAAGAGACAAGTCAAAACAATTTACTGGATTATGGAACTTTGACCCAGAACATGTTATAGTTCTTGAATGTACATAATAATGCCATCTAACTTTTTTTAATTTCTTGTTTACATATGGGGGCTTTCAGTTTTTAAAATTATTTTGTTAAAAAAACTGAATAAAGACATTACTGTTAAAAAATGGTAATGATAAATTTCGTGTTTTTTACCACAGTTTTAAAAAATTTAAGTAAAAAGAAATTAATCAGAAATCCAGAAACAGAAACATTAATGCATTGATATAAAGGAATATTTTCTAGACTTATATTTCTACTCCACGTTTAACAGGAAATTTATTTACTTTACTTATGCACACTATGCTACACCAAGATCCCCAAAACATGGCAGGATACCAAAGCTTCCCCCATCTCTGGTAGTACTTATTTACACGCACACCCGCAGCCAAGATACAAATTATTTACAAAACCACAAGAAGGTCTGACCCTATTGATAGTATAGCAATTAAAACCCATCTCTTAGCAAACATCACAAACAGATGGTACTCAGTATAATTTATGTGACCATAAGAATAACCATATTATGCAACAAGTACATGTGCAATTACAAACTGTCAGAGAACATATACCAACAATTACCATACATTAGTAATGAAAAGACATACAGTAGGGATATGTCATATCCATTATCTTGAACAGGCCCTCTTTTTTCTGAAAACATTTTTGTTAAGGTAAAACACAGTTGGTGTGTAACATGCAGTAGTCTTAAATGTCTGACTCAATTAATTTTTATATTCATATAACTCCCACCAAAATTTGTATTTGAACATTTCCAGGTCCTGAGAAGATTACCTCTTGCCCATTTCTAGTCTAACCCCACCTTCACCAGTATTCTGACTTCTCAACCACAGGTGAGCTTTGCCTGTCCTTGAACCTCATAATCACACAGTGCCCTCCTTAGTTGGTTTCTTTCCTTGAACATTATCTGTGTATGACTCATCTATAGTATTGCAGGTAACAGTCCAATTCTCCTATTGCAGAGTAGTGTTTTGTTGTATGAATATATCACAACTTATCCATTCTGTTGATGAGCATTGACTTATCCACTTGTTGATGAATTTGAGATAATTATGAATGAAGTATAAATATTCTTATACATGCCTTTCAGTTAATAATATCTGCATTTGATGGGGGGGGCACATTCCCAGGAAGAAAATCAGTGAGGTGCAAAGGAGATGTACTATTTAGTTTTAGTAGATACCACCAGTTTTCTAAGTGGTTGAACTGATTTATACTCCCAATAGCAGTGTGCTGAGAGTATAAACTGCCAACATCTTCAATGCTAGGTATTATCAGTATTCTTAATTTTTCCCATTGTGGTATCTCACTGTGGTTTTAATTAGCATTTTCCTGATGACTAATAATGTTGTGTGCCTTTTTTCAAGTTCATGGGCCATAAGAATATCCTCTTTTATAAAGATCTGACTCAACCACAGAGAACTGTGTTGTCTTTAATAAGTAACCATTAGGTAACAAAACGTAAGACCACTAGATAACCAGTTTCTCAGCTTAGTAATATCGCTAACAGCTGGGAGAAGAATGGACTCTGACCTAGACACTTTACGGTCATCATTCAGCTATACAGCACACAAATAAGCTCGGGAAATAAATTTTCTAAGGCATCAATTGCCAATAAGTGGCTAAGGAGATTTCATTAGTTTCTAAAAATAGCCTGTGCCAGGAAATGACTCTGTAACGAAAATAGGTTACTTGTTTATGGTAGAAACATGAAAGTTGACCCTTAATGATATTTGTTAACTTAAGAAGCTCTGATACTCTACCCATTTGGCTATGGGGACCATTTGTGGTCCCTTTAAAGTAACTGCCCCTATTTAACTGAACCCCAATTTTGTTTCAGTTATTTACCTCTGTCCCTTCCAAAAGCTCCTTAGCTTTAAGGAAAGCTGACTCTACCCCTAGATTCTAAGGGTTTGATGAGAAAATCCTATCTCCCTGCCAGGGACTGGTTCAGTACTGGGTTTGGGGCACAATTTTGGCCCTTAAAACAAAGAAATGTTTGTTGAAGTACTCTGGGGAAATGTTTTATCACTCTTCTGAATAAGCTTCCAGAAAAGGATCATTATTACTTGGGGCACTGTCCAATATGGAGGTGAAGCTGTGAATCTAGATATTGCGATGTGTAGCTGTGTGACCCTAACTTCAGCTTCAATTTGCTTCTGGCCTAAGGATAAAGCCAACACTCAAAGAAAGAGGACAGAGCCCAGGGAATCACAGGAAAACTGATGGAAGTCACTGATTTGAGAGAATACTAAAGCCTGCCCATCTCTGGATTTACTTCTCTTTAGGTGAATCCATCAGTCAGGATGTGTCTGGTTCCCAGAAACAGAATATGTGACCAAGGCTTAAACCAGGAGCAGTAATTTTCTCACATAATCAGAAGTCAGGGGTAAAAGTAGTTCTGCATCTTTCTGTGACACCATCGTAAACACACTGGCTTTGGGACCTCATGCTTGTCTGCAGAGGGTTGAAGAAAGCTGCCAAAACTCTAGGTATATCCTTCAAGGCAAGAAGAGGGTAAAGGGAAGAGCCACATCCCTCTCCCCCACATCACTCAGCTCTTCCATAAAACAGGAAACTTTCCCAAAGTCCCCAAGTAGATCCCACCTGTCAGAAATAACCATTGGTCAGAAATAACTATCTGGATCTATAATGGTAAGCAGCCAGGGAAGAAGAGGTTGACAGGGAGTGCTGAGTTTACCAAACAACAGGATGTCCCAAAATGAACAAATATTCTTATTGCTTATTTTGGGTTTTGTTACTTAAAGCTAAAAGCAGTGTGATTTAGCTTTGACTATTACTATTTGATTTGGCTACTATAACTATTCTTTTATTATTATCTGCAACACTCTGTCCAACATGGTGGCCACTAGACACATGTAGATATTGAAATTTAAATTTCAACCAAAACATAATTAAACCTTCAGCTCCCCAGTCACTCTAGCCACATCTCAAGTGCTCCATGGCAATGTGTGGCTACTGGTTACCATACCTGACAGTGCAGATCTAGACTATCTGCATCACTACTGCAAGTTCTATTGGAGAATGTGGCTCTGGATAGAATAATAGCCCAGGTACAACATCTAATATGTTATTTTTCTATTCAGTGGAAAATTTAGATTTCAATTCCTTGTGTGTGAGCATGATAGATAAATGAAGACTATTGCCCAGAATTTCAGTGTGTAGAGTATTTCCATGTTCTTTGCACTATCCCATTGCCACCTCTGAGCTTCATGCAGTCTTTCTATCTTGCACAGCATTTAATATATAAAGATGAATAATATCTGTAATCATTAACTAAGTTCTCTTGAAATTATTTCAGCACACAATTTGGGGGTCACAGGTTGCACTGAGTAAACTCAATTCACATCTCCAAGCATCACCTATTTACTGCCCTCAATATTACTTTAGAAACTATTGCAATGCTCCAGAACATTCCCATAAACATGTAACTTTAAGTTTCCTTACTACTCATTCCCTTAAAAAAAAAAAAAAATGGAGCAACGACCTACAACACCAAGGTGCAACCCAATAATACTGCTGTTAATCTTGTAAAGCAAGCATGAAGAAAATTTCCTGATTTCATGAAACAACTTTTTGTTTAAGAGGGAGAAGGAAAAAAAAGTCTATTTTTCTATTGGTTTGATCCCTATTTGATGAACTGTTGAGAATTTTCAATATAGTCAACTTTAAAGTACTAAATTTCCCCTGATATTCATATTAGGACTTGACTCACCTCAGACTGACTCACTCTTGTCCCTCGACTAAACAGTATTTCAAAACATGTTTTTCATTAAATTTTAGATTACAAATGGAACAGTTTGCTATGTGAGAAAAGCAGAAGCAGGACTCCTGGGGAGGTTAATTATATTGACACTGCTTTATGATGTGATGTTTGCAGGCTTAAATTATCAGAAGACTAAAATAACCTGAGAATATATACTACAGATTTTCAAAGAAAAAATACAATAACAAGAAAATTTTTAATCTAAAAAAATGTATGTATGCAATTCTTATAGGAGCATTTTTTAAAAAATCTCTTTAGAAAGTATTTATGACTACCTATAAGTTTGCAAGACTTATTTGGAGAAAAAATAAAATTCACTCAAAACACTTAGTCTTGAATTTTAAAAATACTCCACATGTTTCTGCTTGGGCAAATTCACTCACAAAAAATGTCAGATCTTCCCATATTAATGACTGTATATTTTCAAAACAAAATTTTAATTAAAAAAAAAAAAAAGATGTTTAAAGAAATTAATGGAAGGGGTAAGGCTGGGGCTGTAGCCCAGTGGCAGAGTGCTTGCCTAGAACCTATGAGGCTCTGGGTTCAATCCTTAGCACCACATAAAAATAAAGAAATAAAATAAAGGCATGCTTCTCATCTACAACTACAAAAACAATTTTTTTAACTTAAAAAAAAGAAATTAATGAAAGAACTCTCAAGTTCATTCAAAGGAATAAACATATCCAAACAGCCAAGAGATTTTGATTAAAACATAAGCATCAAAAGAGAATCTTCTCTAATATTTTAAAATGTGCTTATAAGATTTATCTAATTTTAAAGTGTGGTGCTAACATGTGAAAATAAACACACCACTGGGCACGGTAGTGCAGGTCTGTAATCCCAGTGGCTCTGGAGGCAGAGGCAGGAGGATCGTGAGTTCAAAGCCAGCCTCAGCAAAAGGGAGGTGTTAAGCAACTCAGAAAGGACAGTCCTCTAAATAAAATACAAATACACTAGGGATGTGGCCTCCATGGATGAATGCCCCTGAGTTCAATCCTGGTACCAAAAAAAAGTAAACACACAAATGTTAACAAAATAGAACATCGGAAAATAAATATTACAAAAGATTCCATATGTGATAAAGGTTGCTTTTTAAATAAACTGAAAAAGAATGAATCAATCAGCACAACTATAACTAGCTAAATGTCTGGAAAATAAGTTAATTTCTACTTCACACTAAACTAAGTAATGGAACCTCCAAAGGTAATCACCAGTACCTGTGGCTATATTATACTTTTTGGCAAAAGGGACTTTGTAGGTATAACTGGGATTATATACCTTAAGACAGGGATATTATGGGATATTATCCTGGATTATCTGAGTAAGCTCAATCTAATCACATGAACCCTTAAAAGCAAAGAACTCTCTGTGGCTAAAATCAGAGATATATACAGGAAGATGAAGGCAGGAGAGAGGTAGCAGACCAAGTTCACAAAGGACTAGGCCCATCACTGTAGGCCTTGAAGGTAAAGGAATGTAGGTGGCCTTAACACACAGAAGGGCTCCCAGTTGGCATTAAGTATATGGGATACCTCACTCCTACAGCTACAAGTTACTAGATCCTGCCACAACCACAAATGAATTTGGTTGAGGATTCTTTGCAGACTCTCCTAAAAAGAGCCCAGCCAACCGACACCCAATTTCAGTCTTGTGAAACCAACCAAGCTAACCCAGACTTGTGACCTACAGACCATGAGATGATAAATTTGTATTAAGTTATTAAGTCTGTGGTCATTTATTATGGCAGCAATAGAAAACATACATCAAATGCCAAAATTAGTTCCAAATGAATTTTTAAAAAGCTATACCACAGTAATAAAAAGGAACAAATTGCTAATACACATAGCAGTATGAAGAATCTCAAAAATTATTAGATTGAACAAAAGAAGTCAGACTCAAAAGAGCATATGTTGTGTGATTCCATTTAGATGATAGTTCTAGAACAGGTAAATCTAAACAAATCAGAAAAGTGGTTGTTGGGCTGGGGTTGTGGCTCACTGGTAGAGTGCTTGCCTAGTACATATAAGGCATTAGGTTCGATTTTTAGCACCACATAAAATTAATTAATTAATTAATTAAAGATATTTTAAAAAGAAAGAAAAGTGGTTGCCTAGGGAGAGAGGTATACTGACTAGAAAGAGATATGGATGAGCATCCTGGCAGAGTGGAACTGTTCTATATTTTAACCAGGGTGGTTGGTCATATAGGTGTATACATTATTTGTTAAGATTCATTAAATAAATATACTTAAAAATCTGTTTATTTTAATTGCATATAAACATCCCATTTTTTAAAAGTATTGAGAAAAATAAATGAAAAGCATTAAAAGAAAACATAGGTACAAATTTTAGATCATCTTTAATCACTCCAGGAAGAAATCTGCCCAATATCTAACAAAGCAATGCTTACATATGGTCTTTGATCTGGGACTCACCTTAATGCCCATCAACATGGAATTGGTTGCAGGGGTGTTGTTGTTTTGTTTTGCATTACTAGAAATTGAACCTGGGGCACTCTACCACTGAGTTACATACCCAGTCCTTTTTCTTCTTTTATTTTGAAACAGGATTTTGCTAAGCTGTCCAGGCTGACCTTGAATTTGCAATCCTCCTGCCTCAGTCTCCTAAATCTCTGGGATTACAGGTGTGTGCCAACACACCCGGCCAAGAACTGATGTCACAGAATTCTCACAAGAGAATATTATACAACATTTTTTTTTTTTTAAAGAACAAAGATGTACCAACCTGGGATAACCTCCAAAATATACTTGAAAAAACAGAGATACAGAACATGTGACTACTACCCTCCCTTTTGTGTAAACAATAAATAAATAAATGAGGAGCTAAATAAGAATATTTATTTGCATTTGCTTACAAATGCATAAAGAAAATCTGAAAGGAACCACCAGAAATAAAACTTTTTACTGGGGGCAGGGTAGAGGGTAGAGAAGGGAAGACTTCTTTTTAACCTTTATATTTTTGGATTCCTGAATGGTATAAATTTTAACAATTTTTAATGCAATAAAAAAAAGTTGGTAATCTTCACATTTGAGAAGTCTACTCTACTGATACTAAAAGTAGAAACCATAAAGAAAATTATAATATATGAATCCATGAAAACTACAAGCTTCTGTACATTAAAGGCCCTGAAAAAAGTTTAACAGCACCTTGTCAGCAAAATTATGGTAAAGCAATCTCACCTATTGCTGATGACAGAGTAAAGTGCTACAGCATCTGTCCATGGAAATGTTAAATGCACAAACTTATAACATAGCTATTTAGCTGCTGGGAATTTAATCTACAAACATATTTTATTCAAGGTCATAAGGATGTTCACTGCTCCATTCTTGGTAAAAGCAAAATGATACAAATCCAAAAGTCCAACCAAGTTTATATAAAGTGTGGTACAGCTTCAAACAGAACACAGTAGAGTTGTTTGAAACTATGAGGTAGATCTACATAAATAGGATGTCAAAATATGCAATTAAAGTGAAAAAAGCAAATTGGAGAGCAATTTATAGAGCAACTTGGAGAACAAGTTGGAGAGCCTTAAGGACGTGTATGTATGTGTGCATGTGTGTGTACACTTCATCTACTGAGAGATTTCTTAAGAAACTAGTGAGAGTGGTGATCCTTAGGGGATAGATCTGGGAATCAACAACTGAACTATGAAAGAATAAAATTTCTGTTAAGTCACCCAGTTTGTGACAGTGATTCTTTACTGCCACCCTAGAAAACTAATACAACACCTCATGGAATATATTCATTGAATCATATAAATAGAAAGAATTTAATAAACTGAGATGGTTGAACTACAATTTCTAAAGCAAGTAATCCAAGACATGGAGACTTAGGGCCAGAGCGAGGTCACACAGTAAAGAGCACCAGAGGTGAAATCCAGGCTCACTTCCTGACCTCAGCACCCTGCCCCCCATCAATTCTGGGTAGGCAGGAAAGCCAAAACTAGAACATAAGTCTTGCCTCTGGTCCATGATGGCTCACATTAATGTCCCAGGGGCTGTGGGGATCTCTGCCCATTATTGAGTATAATTCCTGCAGTATTTACAAAACTTTTGTTTTGTTTACCCAATAAAAAGAAAATATCTGGTGAAAATACAGCCCTAGAATATGCCTATTTTTCAAAGGGGTTCCCTGAAACTACCAGTCAGTTAAGCAGCTACAGCTAAGAAAATCTGTGAACCTCAAGACCTTGCCCACTTTCCAAGACAGATGAGGCTCACGATCAGAGGTGGGGTCACCACTGGGATGTTTGAAAATGGCCCCAAATCTTTTCCTACTGGATTGTTCCTTTGGGAAGAAGAGCATCTGTTTACAGGCCCTAAGAAACACTTCCAAGCTAGAGGACAGTGTCACCCTAGTAGGCATGCTCTGGTTTGGGTGCTCAGCTCACTGCAAAGGTTCTCAGAGGAGAATTAAGGTGCACAGAGACAAGCCCCAGGGCTCTCCATGTGTCAAACATAACAGGTCAGAGCCCTACTCTGGGAGTTTTTGAACTAGGACTCTGGAAAGAGTCCTCTAGGGTAGGAGGACCCAAAGGGGATCAGCCTTACTTCCCAACCTGAGAAGTCAATATTCAGTAAGAAAACACAATATCTATACCCAGAGAGAAGAAAGGCAGAAAGAGGGGCTTCTGTAGACCCCAAAATAGCTGTCTCTGAATTTGGTTCATACACACCCTCCAGAAATATCTTTCTCACCAGCTTGTGTTAATGCAGTATTGGTCTTTCCATTGCTCTCCCTGTTCCAGCCTCACCCAGCTCCAGCTCAACCTCTTCAACACCATCAGTGATTCAGTCCCCAAATCTATCAGATCACATGCTGTGTCCAGGTTGAAAAACCCTCCAGTATCACCCATGGCCTCACCGCCTCCCCTGCCTCCCAGGCATGATTTTCATGCACATCAGCTCTTCCCCAGGGAACTTTCAGATTTTCTGGGCCCTTCTCTGGCCACATAACTGCTGCTGCTCTGAACACCACTGTGTAAGCTCTTTACTCACTCTTTTGGACATGTATTTCCAACAACGGCATCTATGTTTTAGGCACTGTGCTAGGTCTCAGCAGCTCTGTGCTAAACATTTATTTATTTAAATGTTTTTGCTAGCAGCCTAAACTCTTTAGGCAGAAATTAAGTTTTTTGTTAATCCTTATTATTTCTACAACCCAAAGGCTCAGCATGGTTGAATAAATAAATAATTTCCTGGCTGCTTCTTTATCTGAGACAGATGATTAAGCTGGAGGAATAAGAAAGAAAGAAAGTTTGGGGAGAGTTAATTTGGACTAAATGATTTCACTACTAGTGTTGGATTTCTTGCCATTTCCTGGAAAGCCAAGAAATGTTGAAATGTCAGCTGTTCCCTTGGATAAGATGCTAAATCAAAGCCAACCACACAAAATAAAAACCAGAAATAACCAGATTAAGTCCAACCAAAATAAAATCACCGAAGCTGTTGGCTAATACGGGGAAAAATGAGAACAACATCTACAAATTAATAAATATTCACTCAGAATTTAATGGTCAGCATTCAAGGCCACATATCCACACTTGCAATTTTTAGTCCTGGAGATTCAAAACTGTTAAAAGTAAAGAATAATCCTATAGATCAACAATTCCTAGATTTTTGGAACTAGCAAACAATAACATTTGCACACTCAAAAAGAAATTGAAGGGGACCTAAAATAGAGTTGCCAACTCATTATTTTGCCAAGTAAGAGCGTTTTCAAAAAAATGAGTACCATCTACCCATCCCCATAATTTCATCCCTCGACAAAAAAAAAAAAAAAAAAAAAGAATATTTTAACTACAAAGAAAGAAGAATGTAAACTCTGACTAAAGACAATCATTCTAGGAAGAACAAGCTAAGAGCCTTACACCAAATTTTCATCTTGGATAGTATGCAGATGATTTGGGCCCTGACCAACAGACATTTCAAGTCCTAAAAATCAAGTCAGACCCCCGGAAGATGATCAAGAAATAACACAAAAGGTCAAAAGTAGATCAATTTCTACTACTGGTGCATTTAACCTCCAAAGAGGTGGCAATAAGAAGACCTCCCTTTGTTTGTGGCAATCCTGGACCCACAAAACCTCCTCAGAGGCCACAGACTGCTGTTTTCCCTATTGCTGTGTGACTGAGAGTAATTTAAGGCAGTTGCATGAGAATAGGTAAAATGTTTTGTGCACTTACCATATGACAGGCCCTGTGCTAAACCCTTCCAGGCATTTTCTCACTGAATATTTCTAACAACATTCAATAAAAAAGGGGCACAATTAGCACAATGTTAGAAGTTCAAAAGATTCACACAAGTAAATGGAGTTCTCCAAAAAAGATACAAACACAAACCAAAATCTGTTTTAACAATCCCTGGGAGAGATGAAGTACACAAAGGGTGAGGATGACTGGGAAAAAACAAGAGTAAGCTTTAAAATCGAACTGCTGCAAAAGTCAATCTGAAAAACAACTGAGAGGTTAAAACTGCACATTCTACCTCAAGACAAATGAAGAGGTTAAGCATCCACCAGCTGGAGTTTCCAGCCATTTATTCTGAAATCTTGATTCAGGTATTTGTGCTAAATCCCCTCATTTAGGCTTCTGCCATCCCTTGGAGCACCTGGGAACTATACACGGTTGTGAAGTTGAGAAGCCAGAAGGGCACAAGGCACTCCTGTGACAGGTCTTGAACAAAGGTGCTTTCTCAAAGGAGATCCTGAGTTATAACTAATAGCAGTCCAGTCATTCCCTCCTCCAGATCCCTCCCCTAGTGTGTCTGTAACACAGTCATGTACCCCATAACGTTTTGATTAAAATGACTGCAGATATTAGGGTGATCCCATTAAACTGTATCACTCAGTGACATCCCAGCCTTCCCTGTGTGTGTAAGTACACTCTATGATGTTCACACAATAACGAAGTCACCTAAGGATGCATTTCTCAAAAGTTCTTTAATGAAAGCATGTCTGTTTGAAATGTTAATTCATAGCCTCCACACCACCTCTCCCTCAACATGAAGGGCAAGTCAAACCCAGAGGAGAAACCAAAACACCATTAGCTACTGCATGGAGAGGGTTATGACTGGGTCCAGGAGATTTCCATAAATAAAACTGAACCCTCTCCCCTGAAAACAGAAACAACTGAAGAAGGGTAGCTCTTTACCAGTTCTGGGAGGACCTAAGTTCTAGCCCGAGTTCTACCACCAGATGATAGTTTCCTGAAACACAGGGCCTTGATTTGGCCTTGAAAAATGTATAGACTTTGGCCAGATTGATTCATCCACATTCCCACCCTCTAATGTTAACCTTATAAATAAAACACGGAGAGAGAGAGAGAGAGAGAGAGAGAGAGAGAGAGAGAGAGACTTTCCATGGCTCCTAATCTTGTTTAGAATAAAACCCAAATAGCTGAGATTCCCATACACACCACTTCCCTTACCTTTCCACCATTACTCCAACAGTATGCCTGCTGTGTTATACTCACATGACTCCAAATTCACCTGGCTCCCTCCTACTTACAAGTCTTTGCACTGCAATGTAACCAGGCTGGGGCTAGCACCAGAGGATGACATAAGAATGCAATATCCTCCTCACAGAACAATACGCCCAAAAGCCTGAGTTCAAATCCCACTTTCACCTCTTTCAGGCCTGATGTCAGGCAGCAAAATTCACTTAACCCCAGGCCTCAGTTTCCTTGCTAGAAACAGGAACAGTATTACCTTACATGACTGGACTGGACTCCACATTTTCTCAGTCAGTCAAAAATATTGTCTATCATGTTCCAGGCACTTTATTGGATGCTTGGAGTATGTGAATAAGACTGACAGAAAACCACTACTCCTTTCATGAAGCTCCTATTCTGTGTAGGTAGAGCTGTAAAATTGGGATTACTCATAATACTTCTATGGAAATTAAATAATATATGAGATACACTTTACATAGATCCTGGTACAGGATAAACTTATTATGATCATATTGGTGTTTGAAGTAAAATTTCTTTTGTTCACCATTATTCTTAAGACAAAGCTGCTCCTTTTATGTAAAATGTTCTTCTCTCTCTCCTAGATTCTCATTCCACCTGCTTGAAGTTCTCTTCATCTGTCTAGGTACAGCTCAAAAATGGACCTCCCATACTTCCTCCTGGGATGCATTCAGGAGATAAAAACCCCAGTGCTTGCCTACATTTTCACTAACCCATTCTCACAGGTCTGCCCAACATTAACTCTGTCCTATCATCATTAGTGGGCCTGTTATATATGTTACACTCTTTTTAGCCCAATACATCTGAGGAGCAAAACTGACCTGAAAAATGAAAAGCAAAAGAGGTGAGGATAGGTAAGGAGAACGCGCACATCACAAAGAAATTCTGGAGGCTAGATTATGAGAACCCTTAGTACCAGAACAATGTGTTCAGGCCTGAATGAGATGACCCCTAGAAGTCACCAAGTTTGAGGGTCCCCAGGTACAGTGGACTCTGATAGGCAGAGAATGAGATGGTCCAGAGTTGACCAAAAGAGATTGCCCAGGAGGTCACAGTTAAACATGAAGGATGAGTCCATCCCAGTTCAAGGCTGCTATCTAAGCATTCTTATCACAATAAATCAAGATTGCCCAGAATGAGCTGGGCACAGTGGTGCATATCTGTAATCCCAGCTTCTCAGTAAGCTGAGGCAGGAGGATCACAAATTTGAGGCCCCCCTAACAATTTAGAGAGACCTTGTCTCAAAATAAAAAAATCTAAAAAGGGGGCTAGGGATGTAGATCAGTGGTAGAGCACTTGCCTAACATGCATGAGACCCTAGGTACTGCCAAAAAAAAAAAAAAAAAAATATGCCCAGTATAATGCTAATATTCATTATATATTTTCTACATTGGCCTTGTCTCCTCCAAAATATCATCACTGCTTTTCAGGGCTAGCAACCCTGACCCCTTTTCAAGTGTCATCTTGTTGACAGAAAGACCCAGTACTTAGAAAATACAAATACCTGGGCTGGAGATGTGGCTCAACGGTAAAGTGCTTGCCTACCATGTACAAGGTCGTGGGTTCAATCCCCAGAACAGCAAAAATAACTAAATAAAAACATTCCAATATAAGTAGTATCACTGGAACATCAAAGACAGATAAAGCTAAACCCAGACAAGCATGCTCTGGTGACTACAGCATGGGCATTAATACTGAGGGTCAACATCCAGGCAATAAATAGAGCTGATTCAGGTAAAATGAGTCCAGGGTATCACTTTACTCACCCAGCTCATTCACTTTTCCAGATTTTCAACAAAACCAAGGAAATAAGGCAACACTTTATTATGCAACCTAACATCAAGAAAAATGTCTGGTCAGGGAAAATAAACAACAACAAAAAAAAAGAAAACAAAATAACAACACTGCTCTTGGTTTCAACGCTATGACATTTTCGAGTTCCAAAGATGCCTGTTGACCTGCTTCAACACTTTTTTAAAAAACTAAATTCACCTGTTCTCTCCACCACTGCCCCCAGCATAGACTGCTGCTAAAACTTAGTGTCATCTTTGCTAAGAAGAAAGTCCATTTCCCCCAAACTACTCTTCCTTGAAAAGATTTCTTATAGTGTTTGGCCTTGAGAAACTTGTTACAAAAACAGTGAGCCTGTGGTCATTCTGGGGGCAAAGCTCTAACTTGTCAGCTTCACTTGCCCATCTGGAAAATCAGAGGAGGGCTCATTCCTCAAGATCATTAAAAACAATGGCCAGATGCCCACACTCCAACCTCCACTTCAGTTCTCAAAAATATCCCAAACCTGGGACCTGCAGACTCTTCTTTGCTGCTAAAAGAATCTTCATTCCAAAAAGCAAAGATAAAATAAGAGTGTATACACCACAGAATGGATCTTTGGTAGCAACCACAGAAAAATAGAACCAAGCTATAAAAGAAAGTTTAAGAATGCTAGAGGGCAATGCTAGGGGGCAAAGTCTCTATTTGCCAGGGGCAGGGAAGTCAAGAAAGCAGACGTCTATTACCAAATCCACTACTCTCGCAGCTAATGACTAAGGAGCGATGGTCTTCCTAGGTTGCAATTTCTTCCTCTAGGAAATAATTAAGAACCAGTTCTTGACACTGCAGCTGTGAAATTCTAATCAGACTTAAAGAATCCTCTTTGGAAGCTAGAGGTCCAAAGTCTACCGCAGCCTTGAAGCACTCTCCTTTCTTTTCCTTCTAAAATATGACGACAAAAAAAAAAAAGGATTCATTATGCACCCACCTTCTCAGTACTGCCCAAATGCCCCATTGGGCTCCTGCGGATAGACAGTCAGAACCAGTGTAACCAAAAGCATCTGTAGCTCTGCTGTTGTCACCTAAAACTGGTTAGTCAATCATAAAATCAAGTTAATTAATTATGACTAGCTTTTTAAAATAGATTAAGTCCAACAGAATGGAAAGAATCATGGTGCGTCATCTTGTAGAGAACAACTCTACAGAAGCTCTTGATGCAGTTTTACACACCTCTGTGTATGTGGGTGAGTCTCTATTGTGGGTCTTGGTCAAAAAAAAAAAAAAAAAAAATTAAAAAGACTTAAAAACCCACAGGCCTGTTGCAGAGAGATTAGAGTCTGGGAGAGCATGCCACATACATCCATCCCACCTCTATCCCTCGTAGAGGACGCAAGAGTCTGCAAAGGGTACTCCGGACTCAAGAATCCGTCCTGCAATCCAAAAAACAGACTTGACTAAAAACAACTGAAACAAACTTCTGACACCTGCCACCCACATCCCCCAAGATGGTACTTTCTAGAAAGCACCAAAGAGGATGTTCAACAAATCACACCATTGGGGTAACAGCCTTGCCTCAAAAGGATGCCTGGCTTACAAGAAGGCTCAGCATTAGGTAGCAGGAGAGAAATGTCAGTGCTGGGAAGGTCAGACAGACCCTTGGGTCCCGGCTTGCCTGCAGCATGGCAAATGGGCAGAGGCAGATCAGGAGACTGGAGACCTCAGAATCTCCTTTTTATTCCAATTTATTTTTTTTTCCTTTATTTTTCAAGTTGCACACCTCCCTAGAAAATTTCCCTAGGAAACACCAAAGCTTGCTTGCATCAACCCAAAAACGCTCCCAGTTGGAGAAGAGGTGGCCCGAACTGCAAGCCCATGTCTGTGGGGCTGAGGGCTCCCCGCTAGAGCGAGTTGGGGTTGGGGGGGACTAGGGTTGGGGAAGTGAGCGGGACGAAGCGCTCTTCCAAGGCAACAGGATCCTAACACCCGCTGGGAAACGCTCTGAAGCATAAGCTGGGGCTTCGGAGGGCTCTGCTTGCCAGCTTTGGATCCCCCTGTCACCCTGCCCGGTTATCGGAGAGGAAGAGGAAGGTGGGCCCTGTAGCCCCGTTCGGCCAAGCCCATCCGGACAGGCAGGGAAGGAGGCCTCCTCCTGCCGGGAAGTTCCCCACAAATCCCGCCCTTCCAGCCTGGCGCCGTTCCCTGCCCCGCAGAGCCCTGCGCCCGAGCGCCAGCCTTCTGGAGTGCGTGCCCCGGGGGCGCGTCCGCGGGGACTGTGCGGGCCACCCGGGGTCCCGTAGGAGGTGGAAGTGGGCCGAGGGCGACAGGTTCGAGGTCCGGATGGGAGCCAGGAAGGCCGCGCGCCGCCGCAGTCCTGTCGCAGCGCGTGCCCTCGTCCCTGGGGGCTGGAAGGCCAGAGCCGCCCCCGCGCCCGCCCCCGCGCGACAGGCCCAGGTCTGCTTCTGGGCGGCCGCGGCCTCCGGGGGATGGCCCGGCGGGCCTGCTGCGCCTCCGCCTCGGGGGTCGCGGGCTCCCGCGCAGCCGTTTCCCGCCAGGCAGGGGCGCGGGCCCGGAAGGCCGGAGACGCCCCGCGCTCCCCGCGCCGCTACGCACCTAGCTGCCCGCGGGTCCCACATGGCTGGGGCCGGAGGGACCGCGCCGGGACCGCCGCCGCCTCGGGAGCCGCTGCCCGGGGGGCGCGCGCGGCGGGCGGTGCGGAAGCCCGCAAGGTCCGGGCGCCGGAGCACGGGGCAGGGGCGGCGCGGGGCAGCGGCCGCGCGCGGGGGCCCCTGCTCCCTGCGGCTCGGGTCCCCAGCCGTGTTGAGCGGAGCGGGGCGCCGGGGTCCCGGCGCCCAGGCGGAATGCAGCCGCAGACCAGACCGAGGCCAAGTTTCCACGTAGTTGCGAGAGCCCGAAAACTGTCACGTGCACGTCGCCGCTGGGTGGGAGGGGGTGTTTGTCATCGTGTTCAAAAGGGGCGTTTCGGTGTCTCACATCATGCATGTGAGGGCTCCAATGGGGTGGCTCTCGGCCGCCTTTGAAAAACGAGTGCTTCGCGCCCGTCGCCTCGAGGGTCGGGGCGCACACTCCTGCCCCAGCCTCGGCCGTCAGCGGACTCGCTCCCCTCAGTGGTCGGGAGGCCCAGCGCGGTCGCTAACGGCCTCGGTGGCGTCCCTCCTTCCCTCCGTCTCCCTCCAGCCCAAAGCGGCCCCGGCTCCCACTTGCTCCCACTTCCGGCCACCTCAGCCATCGGCGAACGCCCATACTCACTGTGGGCTCGCCCCTCCACTCTGGGGGCGCTGGGGGCTCTGGAGCGGGGCCGGCAGCGGGGCCCCCGGCTTCTTGACGCTGACGGCCGTGTTCATGTCGAGGCCACCTCTCCCCGCGGGCGGCAACAAGCAAGGCGCCAAGCGAGGTCTTGGCCTACTTCCTCTACCTCCTGGAGAGACAATGAAGACCCGAAGAGTTGGGAGGCGGTTAGGACGACCCCGACGGTCAGGTCCCCAACGGTCCTGGCCAACACACTCACTCCCACCCTCCACTCCCCCGGGTCTTCACAGCTTCTCTGGGTCAGGGATTACTTTTCTACCCGCCAGGGATCCGACCCAATCAGAGAGCGAAGCCCTCCGCCCAGGGCGAGGCTGCGGCCTACACTGCCTCCTGGTGGCCCTCGCGTCCCTCTGGGAGCCCACCACACCAGGCGCCCCTCCTGGGGAAGGAGGACCCCGCGGAGCGTCAGCCAGCGGAGCGGTGTTGTTCTTAAAAGGGAGGCAGAGAGGCCTTGGTCACCCAGGGACACACCTGAGGCACCACCCAGCCCACGTGCTTTTCCGAGTCAGGAGGCAGTCTATCCGCCTTGGCTAGTGGGCTCCTCGATTCTAGAATCTGCCTCCCCCGAGGTCGTCTGTGCATTCGCCGTCCTCAAGCCTATTGCATCACTTCCCGTCCAGAAGCCTCCAATGGCACCCCGTTGCCAACTAGACTAGTCACCGGGCGATCGAGACTCTTCACGTTTCATCCCACCCTTCCGGTCCGCCTCCTGACACAAACTCTACACGCCAGCCGTTCCGAATCTTCGGGAACTTAAAAAAAAAAAATGAGATCTGAGTCCTACTCCCAAATAGTCCCATTTAATTGGTACGGGGTGTGCCAGGGCCATCGGGGTTGTTTAAAGCTCCACGGGTCATTGTAACAGGTTTGGGAGCCCCTGGATTCCACACCGTCCAGGCCAGGCCGCTTCCCATTTCCCTGACATCCTTGGTCCTTTAACTTCCAGGAGTCCTTACACACCCTTCCCTTCAGGCTTTTCCCAACATCTCCCAATTCTATAGTATTATAGTTTGGATGTGAGGTGCCTCCCCCCCCCCAAAAAAAATTATGTTAGACAATTCTGGAATGTTCACAGGTGAAATGACTAGATTCTGAGAGCTGTGGCCTCGCCAGTGGATTAATCCACTTGACGGATTAAGAATTAGCATGGACTACTGGGTGGTAGCCGTAGGCTGGTGGGGCAAGGCTGAAGGAGGGAGGTCAGTGGGGGCCGCCTTTGGGGTTCACTCGCTGTCCTTCAGCTGGCTCGCTCTGTTTGGGGGTTGCCTCCCCTCAGCTCGCTCACTCTTGGTTTCCTGGTGGCCAGGAGCCGAATGGCACCCCTCCACCAGGTCCTTCCGCCATGATGTCTTTCCTCACCTGGATCCAAAGCAGTGGAGTCTCCTCACCGTGGGCTGAAACAGTGAGCCCCCAATGAACTTGTCCTCCTCTAAGTCGTTCTGGTCCCGTGTTTTGATCACAGCGAGGAAAAGCTGACTAACATAGAAAAGATCCATGCCACCTGGTTGAGTGCAGCCATTCTGCCCCAGCTTCCCCAGTCCAGTTCCAGAAGGCCTCGCCAGGTCTGACGTCAGGAGGGCGAGGCCCGGGATTGGTGAGGGAGCAGCGGCTCAGAAGCGGCCCTACACACGGGCGTCTCCATCGTGCTCCTAAGCATCTCAGGATCCTGTCACACTTTCCCTTCTCATATCTTAACCACTGCCCTCAAAACGGCCAGATCAGTCTGCCGAATTTTGTTTTGCTTTGTTTCACAGGGTCCGAATTTGAACCCAGGACCTTGCCCGCACTAGGCATGGGCTCTACCACTGAGCGACCGCTCCAGCTCGCTGTGCCTTCTTTTTTTAAATTTGTTCATTATTCTTCTTGTACTTTTTCTTATTTTTATCAAAAATTATACTTTGGTACGGTTAAAAACGCAGTGCCTCTCCTCCCACTTGACTCTCCCAAAAGCAGTCACTTTTATGTCTTGAAGCTGATTATTTTAAATAACACGTTTGCTTTTTGTTGTCAGGGGCCTTTCTCCGCATTTTGTACATCGAGTAAATTTTTTGAGACTGTGCCTATCTGAAAACCTCCACCCTTGATCTCTTAGTTTGTCTAGGTATAAAATTCTAGGATGGAAATCATTTTCCTTCAGAATTTTGAAACTCTTGATCCAGTGAGCTCTAACTCCCAGTACTGTTGTTGAGAATTCCAAATACATTCCATTACCCATCTTTACTGGACCTCTTTTTGTTTAACTCTTTCAAAGACTGAAGAATTTTCTTTTTCTCCTCGATGTTTCGTAATCACACAATGATGTGCTTTGATGTGGGTGTACTTGTTCATTCTACTTGGTATTGGGGGTTCTATTTCTTAACACTCAAGCTCTTCAGTTCAGAAAATGATTTTAAACTATTTTGTTAATTGTTTTTTTCTCCTTTATTTTCCCAGTTTTCTCTTTTTTTTTTTTTTTTTTTTGGAAATCTTATTCTTCAGATATTAGACTTCCAAGATTGGTCTCTGTGATACAGTCCCGTAATTTTCAAATTAGTTCTAGTTTCCAACGTTTTTGTCTTATTTGAATTCCTGTCTGGGAAATTTCCTTGATTTTATATTATAGGTCTTTCTTTCTGATATCAAACACTGACTTTTCCAAGAATTCTTTTTTAATTGTCCCTTGTTTGGAGTATCCCATTTTCTTTTTTATGATTGTGCACATTTTCCTATCATCCTGCAACTATTAGTGGAGGGTTTTTGTGTTTTTCTTCCTGCACATGATCTTCAGGATCCTTTTACTGTTTGTTTTTATTTTGTTCCCCTTGTTAAGGATTTTCTTCAGATGCTTATCTGTTTATGACTAAGTCTTGGGAGTGAGATGTCCATCTGGAAAGAACTGATTGAATAAACCATGATACATCCACACTGGGAAATTATACAGCTGTACTAAGAAATAAGAAGTATCTCTACATAACACTATGGGCTGATGGCCAGAAATATTAAATAGGAGAAATCTAAGTGGGAATTATGTTTCTATTATTCTGCTTTTAGGGTAATACGAAGAGGTAGATAATTTTATGTATTTGTTTATATTTTCTGAAAGGCCCAATATAAGGAAAACCAAATAAGATACATGACTACTTATAAGGAGAAACAGGGTAAAGAAGACAGAAGGAAGCTAGGTTTCTTTAAATATGCCTTGTATTGTAGTTTTGACTCTAGTGAGTAGCATAACCCTAACCCTGCAAAAATTCTTTCATATAACTTTAAAACATAGTATTTTGACTAATGGGATTTACCTAAGGAAAAAAATTTTAAACAAACCAACAACAAAAAAAAATTGAACTCGATAGTTATTGTTACTAAGTAATTTTGGCATATTATTTTAAAACATTTATTTAAAGATATTACTTGGTAATATTTTCATTACTTGTAATGTGTATAAATTAGAATAAAAGGAAAGAAATACAAATATAAATCAAAGATGTTAAAATTTTCTGTATTCTGAAAATTGAATTAGAAATATAGATAGAACTCATAACTTTCTAGTTCCATGTGTTCTGTCCGCCTTGGATGTGACACAGTATTGCTAGGTTTGATAATAATGTGCACCCCAGGTACCCAGAAGGTAATCTCCAAACATCTTTCCTCTCTACAAGAAACCAGGATTCTTTCAAGAAAATCACTGATTCCAAGTTTGGGACAAAAATATACAACTTACTGGGCCATTTTGTTGTTCTACAAAACAAAGAAGTCATGAAAGAGTAATGGGGTTGTGTAAAAGGATCCTGCAACCAACTGAAAAGGACTTCCACTGTTCAAACATGGGAAGTTAAAGCATTAAAAGGAAGATTCTGGGCTGGTGCGGTAACTCAGTGGTAGAGTGCTTGCCTAGACTGCTTGAGGCTCTGGGTCAATCCCTACTCCTGGAAAAATAATAATAATAATAATAATAATAATAATAATAATAATAGGTTTTTGTTTTGTTTTTTGGTACTAGGGATTAAACTCAGGGGCACTTTATCTCTGAGCTACATCCCAGTCATTTTTAATTATTTTCAGACAGGGTCTCACTAAGTTGCAGAAGCTGGCCTTGAACTTGTAATCGTCCTGCCTCAGTCTTCTGAGTCATTTGGATTACAGATGTGTGCCACTGTGCCCCATGACTCTTCTTTCAATCCTATAACTCTCTCTGCATTTATTAACTGGAATTCTTCTATACTGAACTTTCCATCTACAATCATTTGGTTTCTGTGAAAAACAGTTTATATAGAAAAGTCAGGATAAAGACTTGTTTTTCTCCCTTTATCAGTTTTAGAACAAGTCGGTGCCCTGGCAATCTGTGAATTTTTTTAATGAATCTATGGATTTTTAAATATTTGATGTACTTTAATTATTATAATCATTTTTCTTCCTAATGTTCTAATTTTCCTTTTTTGAAAAACAGGAGCTCATCTAGTCAATAATCATCAATGATGGTTTAAAAAAAAAAAAACATTGGCAGAAAGAATGGATCTGGCTGCTTCTTTCTTATCCCACGTCACAGATTCAGCATCTTTAAGCCTGGGACAGCCAGCTATTATGTGCCTCCTGGTATGATTCAAGAGGAAGTACACAGTGGCAGCGGTGAAGAACTCCTAGTCCAAAATGTTGAATTTGAATTCAAACAAGTCTCAAAACTAGAGGTTCTTAACCAAGGATCTGTGCATAGAATTCCAGAAGTCTGTGAATTTCAATGGAAACACAAATATTGTGGTTTTTTTTCATAATCTTTAACTGCAATTTAGTATTTCTGTCAGGAACATAGGCAAAAACGAAGAAAGAAAACTACAATAAAAGCAGTACACAAGGCTTTGTCAATAGTAGAAACTGTGGGTGTCCCATGTCCCATTATGGTGGTTGTGGTAATTCCAAATGTTGTTTTGGTTCATACTAACTTCACAATTATTAGACCTCTAGTATGTCTTGTTTTTGAATGTGTTAATAAAGAAGACAAGATGAGAAAACAAAGGTGGGGGTGGATCTCCTAAAAATCAAAGAAATCAGTAGAGGAAAGGGACCAAGGAGTGCGAGGCTAGGAAGGGAAGGGTAAGTGCTGGGGAGTGATATCGGCCAAATTATATTGTTTATTGTGTACATGTATGAGTATGTAACAACAAATCCCATCAATATGCATAACTATTATGTATCAATTAAAAATGTGGAAAATTAAATGAAAAAAAAAAAAAAAAAGACATGCCTGCCTGCAGTCCCAGATACTCAGGAGGCTAAGGCAGGAGGATCATTTGAACTCACAAGTTCAAGATCAGCCTGGGCAACATAGTAAGACCCCCCCCATCTCAAAAATAAATAAATAAAATAGAAGATATTTGATATAATGATATTATATCAAAAATTAGTTTTAAAAAGATTTTGAGAATTAGGGTTGGGGTTGTGGCTCAGTGGTAGAGTGCTTATCTAGCATATGTGAGGCACTGAGTTTCATTCTCAGCACCGCATATAAATAAATAAAGGTCCATCAACAACTAAAAAAAATACATTAAAAAAAGATTTTGAGAATTGTAGTTCAATATAAACGGTTTTCTCTGCAATCATTTCCATTTTGTTTTATGCATCTAAAAATATCCTGAGCAGGTATCTGTCAGATTGCTAAACAGTCCATGACACATAGAAGGTTAAGAATCCCTGTTTTTGATCTATTAGTTCATAGGATACAAAGAAGATAGAAATACATGTCGAAAGAACAAAATGAAGACGCAGTCAACCAAATCCTCAATGTGAAAATTTCATAGGGCAAATAATTTGGTTTCTTCACCAAATAAGTGAAATTAAAAAAAAAAAAATAGGGAGCGGAGGAGGGATGAGTAACTGTAATGAGAATATGAGATTTCAATGACATATCAACTAAATGTAACACATTAGCCTTAAGCCCTGATTCTAACAAACCAACTGCAAAAATACATTTCTAAGACAACCTAGAAAATAAGAACACAGGGTGCTTTGATGAAATTAAGAAATAGTTGTTAATTTTGTTGTATATGATAAGCATCGTACTTATGTTTTGTAAAGTCTTTTTCTATCAGAAATAAACTCTTGGTATCCCCCTTCTTTTTTTCTTTTTTAAACCAGTGAAATTATATGGTGTCTGGCATTTGCTTTAAACTACTCAATCAAACAAACCAAAAAGGTGGTTCTATAGATGAAACAAGATAATGGCGAATATGGGTAGTAGTAGGTCCATGGAAGTTCATTATAGCATATTCCCCACCCTCATCCACAATTTTGCTTTTTGCACTTTCGGTTACCTGCAGTCAATCACAGTTGGAAAATGTTATGTGGAAAATTCCAGAAATAATGCATGAGTTTTAAATTGTGCATCATTCTGGGTAGTATGATGAAATCAAACCATCCCACTCCATCCAGCCCAGAACATGAATCACCCCTTCTTCCACATAGTACACAGTACTTGCCCATTAGTCACGCAGTATCTGTGTTAGTTGTCAGATTAACTGTCAATATATTCCATGCTTATGTTCAGGAACTCTTTTTTAAATTTTTTATTTGTTCTTTTTAGTTATACATGACAGCAGAATGTATTTTGACATATTATACATATGTGGAGTATAACTTCCCATTCTTTCAGTTGTACATGATATGGAGTTACACTGGTCATATACTCATATATGAACGTAGGAAAGTAATGTCTGATTAATTCTACTGCCTTTCTTATTCCCATCCCCCATCCCTTCCCTTATTCCCCTTTGTCTAATCCAAAATACTTCTAGTCTCCCCTCCCTTCCCGCTTATTGTGTGTTAGCCTCCACATATCAGAGAGAACATTCAGCCTTCAGATTTTTGGGATTGGCTTATTTCACTTAGTCTCCAATTCCATCCATTTACTGGCAAATGCCATAATTTCATTCTTCTTTATATCTGAGTAATATTCTACTGTGCATGTATACCACATTTTCTTTACCCATTCATCTCTTAAAGGGCACCTAGGTTGGTTCCATAGCTTAGCTATTGTGAATTGAGCTGCTGTAAACACTGATATGGCTGCTTCACTATAGTATGCTGATTTTAAGTCCTTTGGGTATACCAAAGAATGGGATAGTTGGGGGTCAAATGGTGGTTCTATTCCAAGTTTTCTGAGGAATCTCTATGTTTTCCAGAGTGGTTTCATGAATTTGCAGTTCCACCAGCAATATATGAGTGTACCTTTTCCCCCACATCCTCACCAACATTTAGTGTTGTTTGTATTCTTGATAATTGTCATTCTGACTAGAGTGAGATGAAATCTCAGTGTAGTTTTAATTTGCATTTCTCAAATTGCTAGAGATGTTGAACATTTTTTCATGTATTTGTTGACCAATTGTATTTCTTCTGTGAAGTACCTGTTCAATTCCTTTGCCCATTTATTGATTGGGTTATGGTGGGTTTTTGATGTTAAGTTTTTTGAGTTCTTCGTCCTGGAGATTAATGCTCTGAAGTGCAGGTAGCAAAGATTTTGTCCTATCCTGTAGGCTCTCTCTTCACTTTTTTTTTTTTTTTTTTTTTTTTTTTTCCGGTACTGGGGATCGAACTCAGGGCCTTGTGCTTGCGAGCCAAGCACTCTACCAGCTGAGCTATCTCCCCAGCCCTCTTCACCTTCTTGATTGCGTTCAGGTAACTCTTAATTTACTTACTAATAGCCTCAAAGCCCAGAGTAGTGATGCTGGAAATGTGGATATGCCAAAGAGAAGCCATAAAATACTTCAAGTGAAAAGGTAAAAATTCTTGACTTAGAGCATCATAAAAAAGATGATATGCTAAGGTTGCTGAGATTTACGGTAAGCACAAATTTTCTATCTGTGAATTAAATTGTGAAGAAGGAAAAGGAAATTGGTGCCAGTTTTGCAGTCACCTTACACTGCAAAAGTCACGACCAAAGTGCATGAAAAGATGAAAAGGCATTAAATTCGTGCATGTATAAATAGGAAAAAAGCATAATGCATGTATAGGTTCAGTACTAGAGGTGGTTTCAGGCATCCACTGAGGGTCTTGGAGCATCTCCCCAGAGATAAGAGGGACTATTGCTCTATTCTCTCCATGTTTGTGAAAATGGTAATTTTTGCCATAAAGAAGAGTTTAAATAAAAAAGAATGATGGATTCAAAGCTACTTGGAAATTCAGAATACATGAATTCTGGATTAATAAATAGCCTCCAAACCATCAGTGAGCCACTAAGGTGAGAAACCTTTGGGTTTTTATCCCCCTGGCTGGGCAGATGGAGCAATATGAATAGTTTAGGAGCCAAGTAGGCGTAAGGGAATTAGGGGCCCCCACATCTGAGATAAAACATTGAACACTTGCAATGTAGTAGCTTCACCCCCCAATTCTGGTGTCTTCAATCCTAAGAGCTATGTTTTATTTCCTCAAGGGTATAAAGTTTCTTTTGCCAGTTGAAGGGGCAGTGGAAAGCTGAGCTGGGTAGAACTGAGGAATCCTACTTTTTAAAATTTTATTTATTTATTTATTTATTTTTTAGATACTGGGGATTGAACCCAGGGGCACTTGACCACTGAGCCACATCCCCAGCCCTTTTTCATACTTTTATTTTGAGACAGGGTCTCACTAAGTTGCTTAGGGCCTCGCTAAGTTGCTGAAGCTGGCTATGAACTTTTGATTCTCCTGCCTCAGCCTCCTGAGCAGCTGGGATTACAGGTATGCGCCACCACGCCCCGCTCTGCGCTTCTTAAACAAACTTTCAACCAAACTTCCTTACCTTCAAGCCCTTTCTTTACCCCTCCTTCTAGAAATATCTGGCACCAATGGTTCTAAGCCTTTTAGTGTCTCTATTGTGTAAAACAGGCTGCCCGTTAGCTTTCCACAATGCCAGCTTACCATCCATTCTCTTACATCTAAGTCATTTCCCTCTCTTCTAACAGCTTTCTAACTTCCAAGCATTTGTTGCTATTGTCTTCCCTCCTGTTCTTCCTCTCTGTATGCTTTTAAAAAGTCCTTTACCACACTCTTAATGGGGTTTCAGGAGGAAGAAAATGCAAATACTTGTGTTCAATTCACTGTTGTGCCCTAAAATACATTTGGGGGGAGGGGAGTAGTGGGGATTTAACCCAGGGCTGCTTTGCCACTGAACTACATCCTCAGACCTTTTTTATTTTTTGAGACAGGGTTCTTGCTAAGTTGCTGAGGGCCTCGCTAAATTGCTGAGGCTGGCCTCCAACTTGCAATCCTCCTGTCTCAGCCTCCCAAATTGCTGGGATTACAGGGATCCCATCACACCTGGCCAAATATTCTTTTCAAATGGTTGAAAGGCCTGCCTTTTGGAGAATGTACTTTGTAATGCTGTTCTCCCTATCCATATCTCCACTCCCATGCTCAGATATGCTTTTGCACTGTGACACATTTCCCCCCTTGTGGTCTTGGACTGTAAAGCCAGATCAAGGGGTGATTCACATGGCTAACCGCCTGTGTTATTCACCTCCAGGGAGCCCCAAAGCATTGCTAGAAAACTAAGAAGATGGCGAAGATTTTGTCTTCCAGAACTCTAGGAGAGTTTTACGTAGGATCAGAAAGGGTATTTGGGAACAGCAGTTGGTTTGTGGGGTAGAAGCAGAAAAGATGAAGAGCTCCTCCAAAAAATAATTTCTCTAACAACAGGTGGTGTATTCAACTGCTGTCTAAGGAGGGAGGGTCCTGTTAGGTGAGGGCTCTGCTCCAGCTAAACAGAACACATGAGTAAAGTCAGAGATCAGGTCTCTGAACCACAGAAGAGAGGTTGCCATTCCAGCAGCATCTTCCTCCGCAGCCTCTGCCCATGTTCTGCCCTGCCCCTCCTCTGTGGACTGATTGAAAACACAAAGGATAGCTGTCCACAGTTTTCTGTTCTCTGAATCTGTGGCTCATCCCTTCCTGTACAATAACTTGAGGGCCACAGCCCTGCCTGACATCTCCTTCTGCTTCTCCCATGTGGTTGGTTAGTTCAAAGAGTGGTAAGCTTTTCTGCCCTGAAAATGTCCAAGGATCCATTTAATAGCCTTGAATAACTGAAATTGGCAGACAGTTTTGAGGACATGGGCAGAGCAGAATCATTGACAAAAACATTGGTGAAAACCAATGACTATCGAGATATGCCAAAATGAACACTATGCCAAGTGAAGGCCACAGACCTATGTACCCAAATAGGTCATCAAGCGAGAAGAAAGACAAATATTCAGATAGATGATCAGAAATATTTTGTTACATACCATGTAATAGCATTTCAGTCAACAGAGGACTGCATGTACAATGATGGCCCCTTAGGTTTATAATGGTCCTGAAAAATTCTTATTGCCAAGTGACAGCATATCAGTCATAATATCATAGTTTAATGCATTACGCAGGTGTTTCTGATGGTACTGGTATAAACAAACTTACTGTGCTACCTAGTATCTAGAAGGGTAGCACATACAATTTTGTATTATACATAATACTTGACATTAATAAATGACCATGTTACTGGGTTATGTGTTTGCTGTACCACACATTTATTATTTTTTTTTATTTTTTATTTTTTTGGTACTGGGGATTTAACCCAAGGGCACTTAACCACTGAGCCACATCCCCAGCCCTTTTCATCTTTTATTTAAAGACAGCGTCTCACTAGGTTGCTTACAACCTTGCTGAGTTGCTGAGGCTGGCTGCGAACCTGCAATTCTCCTGCCTCAGCCTCCTGAGCTGCTGGGATTACAGGTGTGCACCACCCTATCCAGCTTATCATTATTTTAGAATGTACTCCTTCTACTTATAAAAAAAAAAAAGTTTACTTAGAACAATATGCCATAATTATACTAACAGCAGCCCCAAACATCTCTTGATTACTGTGTCTCTTGATTGCATCACGAGGTGATGTCAGGTGACTGACCTATAGCATCAAGGTTTGTGTAAGTACACTCTGTGATGTTTGCACAGTGACAATGCTGTCTAATGATGCACTTCTTGGAACACGTCCCGTTGTTAAGCAATGCATGACTGTACATAAATAAATATGAGTTGACTTTTTTTAAAAAGGAAGAGCTTACATAATGCTATGAATAGGAGGAAGTACAATTTATTTTTATTCAACATTGTGTAGCACTATTTCTTAAACTCTTATGATAATGTAAGTTATTTTCAAAACAGGCTAAAAAGGGTATTAGTTATACCCATTTTGCATAAAAGACAAGTAAAGAAATGAAAGGTTAAGCAGTTTACTATACAACCAGTTGGTCAAAGACCTGAGATCAGAAAACAGAAACAAGCTCAGAATGGGCTTAGCTGTGTTTCTTGGACTCTGAGCTCAGTCCACCCTGGACTCTGATGTTGAAGAAGGATATCACTGGAGATCACTAGGGACACTGTTACATTACATATTACACATGCCTAGCATATGCCTGGAGGTAGTCAGGTCTACAACAACAGAAAGAAAATACTAGAGCAAATTCTTCCAACTTCAGTGAAATTGATTCTTACTCTGTGTAACTTTCTGGGAATAGCAATTGTGTCATAGATGACACTAATTTATCCTGATAACAGAGGATAGGTAATGTGGATTATTTACAGTTCAACCTCAAGACACATGAATATATATGCCCTCACATAGATACTGAAGGGATCCAGTCTGACATGACTATAGCCATCTTGCCTGCCAGGGGACCTCAGAATATTCAAAACCCTACAGGACAACAAAGTCATTAAGACAGTTAGTCAAGCATTGCTCATGCCAGCCACTGATACCCAAACTTTTTTTTTTTAAAAAGCTGGAGTCAGCTATCCCACTCCTTGGCCTATACCCAAAGGACTTAAAATCAGCCTACTATAGTGATGAAGCCACATCAATGTTCATAGCTGCTCAATTACAATAGCCAGATTGTGGAACCAACCTAGATGCCCTTCAATTGATGAATGGATAAAGAAACTGTATATACATAAATACAATGGAATATTACTCAGCCATAAAGAAGAGTAAAATTATGGCATTTGCAGGCAAATGGATGAAACTGGAGAATATCATGCTAAGTGAGATAAGCCAATCTCAAAAAACCAAAGGATGAATGATCTCGCTGATAAGCGGATGATGACACATAATGGGGGGTGGAAGGGGGGCAAGAATGGAGGAAGGAGGGACTGTATAGAGGGAAAAGAGGGGTGGGAGAGGTGGGCAGGAAGGAAAAAATAACAGAACGAATCAAACATCATTACCCTATGTAAATGTATGATTACACAAATGGTACGCTTCTACTTCATGTACAAACAGAGAAACAAGATGTATCCCATTTGTTTACAATAAAAATAAATTAAAAAAAAAAAAAAAAAAGCTGGAGTCTCATTACTGTGTCGCCCAGGCTGGCTGAGTTCAAATGATCCTCCTGTCTCAGCCTCCCAAGTAGCTGGGACTACAGGCACATGCCACTGCATCTGGTTCAGACTGTTTCTTAACTGACATTTGGCATGTCAATAGTTTTCAAGAGGGTTGGGGTTGTGGCTCAGTGGCAGAGCACTTGCCCAGCATGTGTGACACTGGGTTCAATTCTTAGCACCACATATAAATAAATAAAATACAGGTCCATCAACAACTAAAAAAATATTTTTAAAAATAGTTTTCAAGAAAACTAGTTATATCCTGGTTGGCCACAGTCCTCTTTGTCTAGCTTAGCCTTTTCTCCTTCCTTGGAGTGTGGGAATCCTCCTGTTTTACTTCCACCCAAGATATTTCTGCTCAACAAGCTCCTAATAAAATGAACTTTAGGGGCTGGGGATATACTCAGTTGGAAGAGTGCTTGTTTAGCATGCACAAGGACCTGGGTTCAATCCCCACCACTGCCAAAAAAAAAAAAAGAAAAGAAAAGAAAAGAAAATGAACTTTGTACAATCACAGATCTATCTGCCTTTTCCTTCAGTCTTTCAGTGCCTTCTGCCTTTGGAAGCAATTTCTCTTACACAAAGACTGGGTTTTTCTGAAACAGATACGTACACCCACACAGAGAATTGCACAATCCCAAAAATGTATACACAGAGAGTAAACCCAGGATCATTTCATTCAAATCCAGGCAGGTACCCACCCCAACACACACATGCACTGGATACTCTGTTTTTCTCTCCTTGCTTTGAATGAATGTATAGCTATTCACATGGAACCCTCCATGCTCCATTCAACTCCTTGCCTACAACAGAAGGTACCCCTTCTCAGTCTCTGATCCAACCCTGAAGAGATATATTGTTAGTAGCCTTCACTCGCCCACTACTTACTATACCCACCTGGTGCTTCCCATTCCCTTACACTGGGGGTCCTTCTCAGTCAGGGGTGATTCTCCCAAGTGAACATTTGGCAATGTCTGGAAACATTTTCAGCTGTCATAACTCTGCAGGAGAGGTTGCTGCTGGCATTTTCCAGGTACAGGCCAAGGATGCTACTAAACGTCCTACAGTGCACAGGTTGATCTCCCACAGAACAGAATCATCCAGCCCAAGATGTCAGTAGGGTCAATGCTGGGAAACCTTATCTTTGAGGAAGCACTGGACCATTGTCCTGCCCTTAGTCACCTGCTAATAAACTACCTACCAAGGCTTCCACCAAGATACCCATGAGAACCCAACCCTGGACACAGCTACTTGGGTCAGAGTGGGCAGGCACCTAACCCAGGGTCACCAATGTGCAGACTAGTCAGTTCCTCCTGAGTCAAACTGGCAAGAAAGCTATTCCAACAGAGACCGTGGTGATTTGCTGGACCAGGCCATCTCTCAATGATTTGAACAGGAGATTAGAATGGAGAACCATGCAAATGGTAGTTGTAGCAAAAGATGAAGATGAAAAGGAATGAGAGAAGGCAGCTAGAGGGGACCATTAGGAGCAGAGTCAGACAAAGCCACCAGGTAAAGAAAGATACACAGAATGAAGGCAGTTGGTTGGGAAAGGAAAAGGAGAGATGGAAGGGTCAATATAAGCAGAGGCAGAGGGACTGGGGTATTATGACCTTAGATGACCAGGGAACTCTTGATTGTTAGCAAGAGTTAATGAGGACATATTGATCCTGAGGAAGCAATCTACCTTGTTCCCAACCTGCAGGAAGCCTGGACAAAAAGTAGGTTCTGTGAACATGAGTCCTACCTTCCTTGTCACCACCTGTGACTTGTTGACAGATTCAGTGGTAGATGAATTGTTTCCCTCAATAAAGATATGTTGAAGTCCTCACCCCCAGCACCTCAGAACGTGACCTTGTTTGGAGATACAATCATGAGTCACTTAACACTGGTAATATGTTCTGAGAGATGCATCACTGGGCAATTTTGTCCTGTTTGAACATCATGTACTTTCACAATCCTAGATGGTGTAGCCCACTACACACCTAGGATAGGTAGTGTATATATACATATGGTGTCTGTATACATACACAAACACACATATACACATTATATATATAAAATGCTATATGGTATATATATATAATAAGATGCAATCAAGAAATGCAATAAATACAAGATGTATGAGGTTGTTGTCAGTATAACACAGCACTGTGTTACAGTATGCTCTAAAATAACAACAAAAAGTATAGTAAATACATAAAGCAATAACAGTATTATTAAGCATTATGTACTATATGTAATTGTGTATGCTATAGTTTTATACAACTGGCAGAGCAGATTTGTTTACACCAGTATTACCACAAACATGCGATACCTTGTACTATGATATTATGATGGATATAATGTCACCAGGTGATTAGAATTTTTCAGCTCCATTATAATTTCATGGGACCACTATTATCTATAAAGTCCATATAATGACCAAAACGTTGTTATGCAATGCATGCTTATATTGTTGTCACAAATATAATTAGTTAAAATGAGATCATACTGGAATAGTGCAGGCCCCTAATCCAGTGTGACAGTTGTCCTTATAAGAAGATGGCCAGGTGAAGACACAGACATACAGGAAGAACAGCATGTGAAGATAGAAACTGGAGTGACATACATACAAGCCAAGGAATGACAAGAATTCCCAGCCCCACCAGAAACTAGAACAGATCCTCCCTCAGAACCCTCAGAAAGAACCAATCCAACTAATATTTTGATTTTGGCCTTCTACCATCCAGAACTGTGAGAAAATAAGTTTTTGTCATTTTAAGCCATGCATTTCTGGTACTTTGGTACAACCAACCTAGAAAATTAATTCAGACCCTCTTACCTACAGTAACCCAAGTGCACTCCTGTGCCTGTCAATACTTCAGACGTGGGCCCAGACATTTTGAGATTCCAGGACTCCAGCTCTCCTCTGATTGTACGTGTCCCTACTGGGTGAATAGTCTACCGCTCTCTGGGGCTATGCCACCCAGGGTCTACACTTTCCTTCTAGACCATGTTATCAATACCTAGAAACCCATAATTCCCTGAAAAAGTAGCTCTGAAACAGCAGTAGGAGTCTGTCCTCCTGAAAGTAGACCAAGTACCATTATGATACCCTTTGGTCCAAAGGGTGTCCCAGGGACAGCTGTTAGCCAGGGACTTGGGAAACCGAGAACAGAACTTAGATTTGTGGACTGGAGTGTCCACACATAAGTGTACTCATTCTATGACACAGAGGTAGGGATAGGAAGAAAAAGTGAGCAGGCTGTGGGCTTTGTCTGTTTTTACTCTTGGCCCCCAGGACAGTCAGGGGTGGACTACACTCTCACCCTCACAGATCAGGATCAAGTTTCAAGAAATGTGCCCTGGGGGTGTTTATTCACCATTCTTCCTTGCATGCTGCTGCCTCGGTTCTCTTTCTGTGCTCCTACCCATCCCCCTCTGAGCGGCACTGTACCCAACCAACCTTGGCATCTGGGCCAACTCCAGCTCCCAGGTCCTCCTTCCACTTCCTCACTACTCCAGGAAAGGGATCTGCATCAGGCTTCTTAAGAATCCCAGCCAAATCCCATAACTGGAGCCCCTAAATGTGTCAAAATGGAGGTCACAAGTTCAGCTGCCTCAGGGACCAGCCAAGTATCACAGCTGAGTATATCTACCAGGTAAAAGTACCAGTAAGAGGAAAATTCTGTAGCAAACTGAGTGAGCTAGGCTCCCTCTAAAGTGACTCTGGCTAACTGCTGCCTTGGAGATGGTGGGTTTGATGTTGAAAAAAAAAAAAAACTTTTGATATTTTTTATAGTCTGGAAAACTCAATTTTATTACATGAAAATTCTGGTCCAACTAATTTAATATTGATACAATGCCCACAAAATAACACCCAATCACAGAAAAGCCAGATAAATTGGCAAGTTTATTACCACTCATGAAAGCAAACACCTAGACCAGGTCTAGTAGGTAAGCTGAGGCAAGCACAGAGCTTTCCTCCATTTGGTTTGCCCTGACCTCACTGAACCCTGGAGAGTTCGAGGTTGTTATTTTTACAGCCTGATATGGCCTCCCCGCCCTCTTCTATCTGGCAAACTCCAAATGCCCCTGTATGACTGACTCATCGCTATCACCTCCTCCCATGTATACACCTGGACTGACCCATCCTCCCAGTCCAGTCTCCCCACTGTCACCACTTCCTGCTCAATGTTCTTTATTTAGCCTCTGGTGTAACCCTTGTCACATTGCTTTATAACTATTTGTCATCTATACAGTGAGTACCTCAAAGCCTAGGAGCTTATCATAATCATCCTGTGTTCCCAGTCCCCTGGTATCAGCTGACACAAGGCATGTGGAATGAATGAACAAATAAATTCTATGTATCAGTAATGAGACCAACGTCATGAAACTACTAGCTGTAATTCCAAATTAGTATTCAGGACAATAGGTTTACCATCATAAGAAATTAGTAGGGTCAAATAACATTCAGCAGGATGGCTAAGGGATTTACATTTAAACTGGGAAACTGATTCTCATGGGGAGGCAAAGGAACCGAGGGAGAACATTTAGGGAATGAAACTAAAAGACTCAGAGGATAGAAAGTCTGGGGTGGGCTCTGAAAGCGAAGATGCCTTGGTGGTAAGAAAATCAATAAACGAAATGAAGTGATTGAAACAGAGGGTTCCTGGAGGGAAAGAGTGGGGAGAGGACTGGGTAGGGACAACTGCAGTGGTGGGTGACGAGAACAGGATAGTGCTTCCAGGATTCTGCTGACGACCATCTTAGCAGTGCCACCCTGTAACAGTGGTCCACTTCACCTTAGTTTAAAAGGGGCACATTTTCCTTTTCCTCTTCTCCCTCTCCCTCTCCCCCACCCTAACCTAGGGGTGGAGAACAAGATTACCTTGAATTATCTATTCTTGAGCCTACACCCACCACAGGAAGGAGGTATCACCAGAAGATCTGGGAAGTGACTATCTCCCAAATTAAAGAGTAAATTTCAACACACTATCAGGGCGCAGCTGGGATCCTCTCTCCGGGCATAGCTGGATATAGCCTCTGGGGAGCTTCTTTAAAAGCCCTCTGCCCTCTGTGGGCAGAATCACAGCCTCTGGGACAGGAGTCCACTCTTCTCCTTTGCTAACAAAGCAATGAACTTCTTTTTACTTTTTTCTTAAAAACATGTCCTTGTGATTGGATTGGCATCAGGGACAAGGATGGTGATTTTCGTAACAAAACTGGCACCCCAGATGGGATGTGGGAGCAGCCTCTGATCCAGCTTTCTTTTGGGCAGGCCTGGCACTCCAAGCAACCCCACTTCCATGCTGAGGCTGTAAGGTGAATTTGTTGAGAGCTGGCTGCCAGAGTTAGGGGTTGGGCGAGTTGGAGTTTACCTCAGGTGGAACCAGAGGAGCTATTCCTGTGAGTAAAGGGAGGGACTGAGGTGACTCAGGAACCAAATTCTTCAACAAGACTCCTAAAGCACAAGACATAAAATTAAGAATCAACAAATGGGACAATATCAAAACAGCAAAGGACACAATCAAGAATGTGAAGAGGACCTACAGAATGGGACAAAATCTTGCCACCTGCACTTCAAATAGAGCATTAATCTCCAGGATATATATAAAAACTCAAAAAAATTTAACACCAGTTGGGCACAGTGGCACATGTCTCTAATCCCAGTGGCTAGGGAGGCTGAGACAGGAGGATTGCAAGTTCAAAGCCAGCCTCAGCAACAGTGAGGCACTAAGCAATTCAGTGAGACCTGTCTCTAAATAAAAAAATACAAAATAGGACTGGAGATATAATTCAGTGGTCAAGTGCCCCTGAGTTCAATCCCCAGTACCAAAACAAAAACAAAAACTTAACACCAAAAAAACCAAATAACCCAATCAATAAATCAGCAAAGGAAATGAACAGGCACTTCACAAAAGAAGAAATAGGAATGGTCAACAAATATATGAAAAAATGTTCAGCATCTCTAGCAATTCAAGAAATGCAAATTAAAACCACATTGAGATTTCATCTCACTCTAGTCAGAATGACAATTATCAAGAATACAAAAAACAATAAATATTGGTAAGGATGTGGGGGAAAAAGGTACACTCATATATTGCTGGTGGGACTGCAAATTGGTGAAACCACTCTGAAAAACAGTATAGAGATTCCTCAGAAAACTTGGAGTGGAACCATCATTTGATCCAGTTATTCCACTCCTTGGTATACCCAAAGGACTTAAAATCAGCATACTATAGTGATGCAGCCATATCATGTTTACAGCAGCTCAATTCACAATAGCTAAGCTATGGAACCAATCTAGGTGCCCTTCAAGAGATGAATGGATAAAGAAAATGTAATATATATGCACAGTGGCATATTAGTCATAAAGAAGAATGAACTGCAGACTGTCAAGCTAAGTGAAATAAGTCAGTCCCAAAAAACCAAAGACCGAATGTTCTCCCTGATATGTGGATGCTAACACATGATGGGTGTGGGGCAGATAATAGAAATTCACTGGATTAGACAAAGGGAATGAAAGGAAGGAGCGGAGACAGGAATAAGAAAGATTGTACAATGAATCAGACATTACTTTCCTATGTTCATATATGAATACACAACCAATGAAATGCCACATCATGTTCAACCACTAGAATGGGATTCTAATTAGAGCAAGTTATACTCCATGTATGTATAATGCATAAAACCCATTCTACTGTCACGTATACTTAAAAAAAAAAAGAAAAAAAGAAAAAAAGAGTATTGGGGCTAATTGTTGGAATTCATGCTGTACAGATATTGGGAAGGTACCAGGGCTCTTGGCTTGGCCCATAACTTTCTATTTGGCTGTGCACATTAAGTCATTAAGTCTGAATTTTTTTGTAACCTCCATTTGGGTTCACCCCCATTTCCATCCCCACTTCCACTCTGGGACAAAGGAATAGACTAGAATACTTAACCTCACAGGGTTGCCTTTATATTTGAAAAAACCTTATTTGGGGTCCATTACACTTGTTGTCTGATGATCAACTAGCCTATCTTATGGGGGTGGGGGGGTTAAAGCAACCAGTCACAAAGAACATGGCAATGGGCTCCAGTGCTATTAAGTTCTAACCTGGGGACAAAATAGTCTCCCATTTTAAGATCTGACAGGATGTCCCATTTGGCCAGGGGACACTTCTGGTGCAACCCTGCCTGTTGCCTACAGATCTAAAATACAAGGACCTCCCAGAATCTCTGTGTATGCAAATACCTATATCTTGGCCCTGCTGATTTCTGCAGAGAGAGGTCCCTCTGTATGATCAACGTGATCTTTGAGACATGTCTATATAGACATATGGATATACGGAAGACAGAGAGGGAGAGGGAGAATATCTCTGGGTACAATTGACACTTAAAGCTTAAAGGTGATGGCAATATGATGATGATAAGGGAGACTAATCAAACAACAATATCCTGAGCTCCAACCCATTGAATGCAAACTGGGGGGAAAAAAAGATTAAGTCGTAGTTTTCTGTATATGCCAGATTGTCCTGATCCTTCTCCTAAAGATAAAATTTGTTACCTAAATTACATGTACAGATAACAGTCTCACACCAAAGGCAACAACTTCATTTGTGAGTGCCTCCCGGGAAAAGGAAAAGGCCTGTTTGCTGGAGGTCTACTAAAAGTAAGTAAGATCTTTTAGTCTAAAGGGACCCTGAGAAAGGTGATCATTGTTGTCTTAACCAGGATTCTGTTTTAGGAGGAAATAACTTGCCCCGGGGTGGTGGGGGGTGGTGACCCCTTAAGAGAGAGGTAGTAATGGGAATTCATTCTCTTTTGGACAAATTTTAAAAATGTAAATTGAGTCAGCTTTGCCTGATACCCTACAATATGCCTCTTCTGCCTGTTTAAAAACAAACAAAACCCTCATACTGATGAGTACCAATTTGTGCAAGCTTTGAGAGCTATAAAATATTTCTAGTGTAATCTTCATTGCTTTTAGGATTTTTCTTTGTCAGAGAAACTGATGACTTAAAATTTTGACCAGGCTTGATTTTCATGAATAACCTAAGTATATGTGACTAAAAATATGTATGCATCTGAAACTAAATAGATTTGTCAGAGCCCTATCTAAATGTTCTGTAAAAGTTTATAAAATGAAAGTTCATGTAGGTTTAACCAAATAAGTGCTCTCCTTTATACACTGCATCTAGTAAAAAAAGGGCCACACTGCCATATGAAAAACTGGCTTATATATGTCTGCTTTGACTAAGTCTATTTCTGATCATTAACACTTCTTCCCTAAATGTGTAAGAGATTTAAGGCTATCCTTGTTTTTTGCTAGTACTGCTAAACTCTGTAATTATCTGTGAATTCTTCATTTTACTATAAAAATTAAACCTCATTAATATAAGGACATCTGTGTAATTATGACATTATTCTTTGTGTATTAAATATATTCATGTCCTTCTGGTATACAAGTTTTAAAATATAAAGCTTAGGAGAACACTTCACTAAGCTTGTGTTCTCCAAACTAAAGTAGTCTGTAATGGTAATTTGGGACTTATGGAACTAGCCAATTTAATTAGGGATTTACTCATGTCATTTAATATTCTGTAACCGGATAAAAGTAACCTGTTATCAATAAGATGTATTTAAAATTCTGTGTTACTTTTTACATTGGGGTGGAAAATTAGATGTATTTTTGAAAGATGAGAACCTGATCTTTTAAAGGTTAATATTGTGAATCATGAAAACATTTTGCCACTTTCCCCCCAAAACGGTTAAGAGCTATCTTAGCTTATTTGATTCATGTTTTAGGTGTGATATTGAATTGTGTTAACAGACATTCATACAGACTCAGGAAACAATATGTGAGAACTTTGTAAAATGCTATTTAAGAAAGAGGCAAAGATTAGCTTCAGAAATAAAACACTTTACCTAAGATTTGTCAAGAACCCCACCTTACCTGAGTTAAGACTCTGCCTCTCACCTTACTCCATGTTAGGATTTTCCAAAGTAGGCTAGACTTAAGCTCATTTAAAGTTATGTTCAAAGGATACATTTTTGTTGTAAAGATTACTGTGATCTCAAAATAAACAGGAGATTTGGGTTTGGGATTATGAAAATTATGTTTCTTGAATTACAGCTATTATACAAACTGAATATGTTTTTGCTATTATTAATTTCATTTTATATTTTTCTTGTAAACTTTCTAACTATTGTCTGTTGGTATTTTGCAGACGTACTCCTTCTAACAGAACAACCTGAGTTAATTTAAAATAATAAGCCATCATCTACAGGACATACAGAGTATAAGGCTGACTTCCAGTGTTAATTACTGACCCCAGTTAAAGGGAAGGGGTAAATGTAAAATTAAAACCCATTACTCCCACTTAAAGACTGGTGAAACTGGCCTTCTGATGTCTAAAACCGAAAAACTGGAGACTAAAGTCAAGGAAGTAAAAGGACCAAGGAGAAAAGCAGCCAATATTTGACCCTTGCCCTAGGGTCAGCCAGGATCTAAAGAAGGACAGGAACCCTCTCTGGGCCCTACAACTCCAGTGAGTCACCCAATCAGCCAATCAGGAAGATCAAGAGGACCCTAGAGAACAAGAAGCCAACCAGTGCACATTCTGCAAAGAGAAGGGTCACTGGAGAGGGAAATTTCCCTAATGCTTCCAAAGGAAGCCACATGTGATCAGCAAGACCCTAACCCATCCTAGCAGATGGCACAACTTGTAGAGGAAGACAAAAGAAGTCAAGAGGCTTCATACACATTCCCGAGGGTGATCTCTAAAGGAATCTCAGCTGACTCTTAACAGTAGACAGGAACAAGGTTAGTTTTGACACACCTGGCAGGAGTGGAGAGTTAAAGCAGAGCTATACATGGACATTTAGAAAGATAATTTTTTAATATAACTTAAGATGTACACTTGTGTCAGCACTATCCAGAGTAATTAAAGCTAGAGACTACATGGAAGGGTTCTTATATGAGAGTATCTAATAATAACTATCATCAAAGAACTCCAGAGCTGCAGGTTTGTCCTGAGTCAATTTAAGCCTGATCTCAAAGACTTACAATACTTCCTAACACCCTAACATTGATAAACTCAATCTGTTCTTCACTGATATGTGTTACAATCTTCAAAGTTTTCAGAGACTGTCTGAAATACTAATTGCTTTTGTATTAATTGTCTACAAAAAAATAATTCTTTGCTCTCTTGTTTATTATTGTCTTAACATGATCTCTGCCCTATACATGCCTTGTCTAGTTACCCACCAACTGCCACCATGGCCCTCTGGACCGCCCTGATGCTGAATACCCTTAATTATCCATGCTCCACCTGAAAGAGAGAACAAGGGCTTTGGGTCATTTCCCTCAACTTCACCCTCTTTTGGCAGGAAGGAGCTCTGGAGATGTCATCTTCATTTTTCCATAGAAACGGAATGTAAAATTGACAGTGGGGAAATGTAACAGTGGTCCACTTCACCTTTTGAATGTGGCCCTTGCTGCCTATTTTCCTCTTCTCCTTCTCCCCCTCTCTAACCTGGGGGTGGAGAATAAGATTACCTTGAGTTATCTGTCCTTGAGCACATGCTCATCAGAGTAAGGCGATGTCACCTGGAAGGTCTAGGAAGTGACTACCTCCCAAATTAACAAGTGAGTTTCAATACACCATCAGGGCACACTCAGGACATCCTGTCAGGGCATACCTGGAATGGAGCCTTTGAAGAGCTTCTTTAAAAGCCCTCTGTTTTCCCTGATGGGCAGAAACACTGCCTCTGGGGCAGGAGTCCCCTGTTCTTCTTTGAGAGCAAGGCAATAAACATTCTTTTTCCTTTTTCTCAAAACCGTGTCCTCATTATTGGATTGGCACTGGGGATAAATACTGAACTTTTGGTAACAACACTTGTAGAGGTATCTGTTTCCTCCCATGGTATGATCTGATATGATCCTTGCTGCTGCTTTTCTCCAGCGTCTGTTCTGAAAAGACTTGTGACACCAGCAGCTGCTCCTTTCTTTTAGGTATGCTGCCACCAGGAGGTGGGAGTGTGCAACTGCAGGATGCACTGGCAGCTCAAGGTTACCTCAACACAAGTGATGGCAATGGTACATTCAGTTTCAACTTTAATGATATTTAAATTTTATACATTAGCTGAAATCAAGCAAAATAAAGACCAAATGCCACTCATTTCACAATCAGGCCTTCACTCCCTAATGACTTAATTGTTTGTGATTCCTCCTTGCTGTTTTGTAAATTTAGTAGCAAAGGTTTCTTTTCATCCCTCCATAGAGCCTTGCACACTGTAGGTGCTTAAAAAAATCTCTGCCTAAGATGGGCGTGATGGTGCTAGCCTGTAATCCCAGAGACTTGGAAAGCTGAGGCAGGAGAATTGCAAGTTAAAGGCCAGCCTCAGGAATTTAGTGAGGCCCTAAAGCAATTTTGTGATACTCTGTTTCAAAATAAAAAAATAAAAAGGGCTGAGGATGTGACTCGTGTAGAGCACTAGAGTATCCCTGGGTTCAATCCCAGTACCACAAAAAAAAAAAAAAAAAAAAAAAAAAAAAAAAAAAAAAAAAAAAAAAAAAAAAAAGTGGATTTATATGAAGATTATATTTTATAGCAAGTTGCTTAGGGCCTTGCTAAGTTGCTGAGGCTGGCCTTGACCTTGCAATCCTTCTGCTTCAGCCTCCTGAGTCTCTGGATTATAGACATGCAAGTATTTTTTTTAAGATTCAAAACCACTTTTTTTTTTTTCAGAAAAGCAAGAGTAAAAACGCATCACTGCTCTTCCGTTCTCTGTCACTGCTCTCCACAATCACCTATACTCCTATCACCCAAAAACAGTCACTGATGATTAACAAGCAATTCAAAAGAACTAGACTTGTTTATACTCTCTGAGGTCTGTTACACCTGTGAAGTTTTGGGACAGTATATAAAAATACAGAAAGAGGTTTACTGCAGTTTAAGTGAAAAACAATTTTATTTAGAATGCTTTTTACTTTGTGAGCACTCCAGTCACATTGCCCCCACCCCAGGAGCAGAGACTGAACCCAGATGCAGGCGCTCTACCACTCAGCTGCATTCCCCAGCCCTTCTTTATTTTTAATTTTGAGATAGAATCTGGCTATATGGCCCAGGTTGTCCTTGGATTTAGGATGCTTCTGCCTCAATCTCCTGAGTTGCTGGTATTATAGGAGCACATCACAAGCAATTAACAGAGAACCCAATGAAACTTAGTTTAAATAGAGATGTATTGGCACATGTGCTGATAAGTTCAGATGTCCTGTGGGATTCAGATACAGTGTGTTCAGGGCTTCATTCTCAAAAAGAGTCAAACTTCCTGGTGAGAAGATAACAGCTAGAAAAGATATAGGCACCTCAGATATAAGAATGGACAGCCTCCTCTTAATGATATTTGGCCCCTTTCTCTCTCTTTGCCAATTAAACCCAGCCAACTGGCCTAGAATATGTGGAGCCATCTCTGGCAGACATCCTAGTTATTCATTATCAGATATTGCTCCATGTATTTGAGGAAATCCTATACATAAAAGACAGAGATAAGTGAAAAGGAAAAAAAGTGATACTGGAAGGGATAAAGATGATTGAGGAAATAGGATTTTTTTTTAAGTACACACACACTATCATTTACAGTCACCTCAAGGAAAAGAAGAATCTTAGATATGTACTTGATATGGATTGAATGTTTGTGTCTCATTCATATTGAAACTTAATCCCTGTACTGGTTTGGATCTGGAATGTCTCCCAAAGGCTTATGTGTCATGTGGTCCCCAATGCAGCACAGAAGTGGGGCGTTTGGGAAGTGATTAGATCAAGAGGGCTCTGACCTCACCAGTGGATTAATCCACTGATGGATTCATAGCTGAAGGGACTATTGGAAGTGTAGAAACTGTAGGAGGTGGGGCCTAGCTCATGGAGTGCCTTGGGAGGCATGCTCTTGGGGAGTACGTCTTGTTCCTGGCCATTTTCTCTAAATTTCTGCCTCATGTTTGCCATGGGGTGAGATGTTTTCTCTATTGAATGCTTCCTGGCCCTCATCATAGGCCCAGAAGCAGGAGCCAGGTGACCATGGACTGAAACCTCTGAAACTAAGACCCAAAATAAATCTTTCCTCCTTTATGTTGTTTTCCTCAGGTATTTTGTCATAGTGACAGAAAACTGACTAACAATCCTAGTGCAAAAATATTAAACTTGGGGCCTTTAAAGGTGACTAGGACTTGAGGACTCTATACTCATAAATGGGATTAGTGCCCTTACAAAAGAGTTCAAGGAAATCCATTAGTCCCTTTTTCCCTTCTACCCTTCCACCATGTGAAGATGCAGCAAGAAGATACCATCTATGAAGTGAGAGCAAGCCTCATGAGACACCAAATCTGCTAGTACCTTGACCACAGACATCCCAGCTTCCTGAACTGGGAGAGGTGAATTTCTATCATTTATAATTACTCAGCCTAACATGTTTTGTTACAGCAGCCCAAATGGATTAAGACAATGTTTTAAAAATAATTTATTGAGATGAATTTACATAACTTAAAATTCAATGCAAATTGTAAAGCGAACAATTCAGTGATATTTAGGACCTTCATCATGTTGTACAGCTACCACATACTATATTCCATAAGAATGGTAAAGAAGCAGGTAGGAGACCACCTCTTTGATAGTTAAAAGAGTAGAAAAGATCTAAGACCTTCAAAATCTGTTTCTGATCTACAATGAAATTGTAGGGGCTATTGCAGTAATAGAATAAGAATAGGCTGTATTTCTAAAAAAAAAAGAAAAGTAATTTAATAACAAGCACAATAACTGTAATTAAAAATGCAAAGAGATGAGTTGAAAATAAACATTGCTTGCAACCAAAATCAGTAAGTTCAGAAACTAAACTTCATAAAATTAAAAAATGAAAATTAAGACATGCTTTATCTATCATGTTAGCAAAGATTTAGATTACTATTATGCAAAGGAATAGTGTTTTCTGCATCATTAATTGATACAATATTTACTCTAAACAGCCCAAATGTCAATCAATTAAAAAAACACACACACATACACACACAAGAAAAGAAAAGGAAATTGTCTCATAAAAAATCAGAATTATGGCCAGGCACGATGGTGCATGCCTATCATCCCAGTGGTTCAGGAGGCTGAGACAGGAGGATAGTGAGTTCAAAGTCAGCCTCAGCAACAGTGAGGCACTAAGCAACTCAGTGAGACTCTGTCTCTAAATAAAATACAAAATAGGGCTGGGGATGTGGCTCAGTGGTTAAGTGCCCTAAGTTCAATCCCTGGTGCCAAAAAAAAAGGAAAGAAAAAAATCAGAATTATTATATTTCTAGGAGGGAACAGGAAAGTTATGGTTAAAAAAAGATGTAGGGCTGAAGTGGGCAGGGTAGAATGGGAGTATTGATGCAGTCATATAGAGCTTTATGGGTATTTATAACAATTCATTAAGATACAAATTTGTATTCATGTTCTCTTTTGTACATATGTATTCTATTTAATAATTTTAAGAGTTTTTAATGATTTATTGAAGTGGAACTTTATATTTCTATGAAAAATAATTTTGAACCTAGAAAGCCATACCTCAGCTATCAAGACTGAGGATAAACTAAAACCATTGTTTACACCTATACGAATTTATAGTGTTTCTTTACTATTTGCCTCTCCTGAAAGAGATAATGAAAGATGTTGGCCATGAATTCAAGTATGAGGAGTGAATGATATGAACTTGATAAACCCCCAAGACAATGTGTGACCTGGGAGGAAGGAGGGAGACAGAAATCAAAACTTTGACCCTTCCAATCAATTATCTCCCAGTAACAAGAACAACCCCTGGAAGGGAGATAAGCATCAATCCAAAATAGCAGTCCCTGGGAAGAGGGATCCTTTCCCAAATAAATTCCCTCCCAGTGACAATGAAACTACACATTGATCTTGTCCTCATGGCTATGCAATGAACCCCGGAGGTCAGATGAGCACCGGACTCTGAACCCTGAACCCTCCATCTCTGTCCTGTAAAACACTGCTTAATTAAAAACCATGCCCAGATGCTTGCAGCCTTTTGTCCACATCCTGTTAAAGTCTTCAAGGACTGAGACACCCCCATTGTAACCTATATAAACCCATACCTCCCCTGTAATTGGTGCCATTTTCAACCCAGAAAGTGAACCCTCCTACTCCTGACCCCGATGCTGAATAAAGGTTTTGTTGAATCCATGAAGTCTACACCTCTCTTGGTCACTTTTATTATACTTACAAGGAATATGTAGGAAAAAAAATGATAGAACTAACCCTGTTAATGTAATTAAAAGAAACCCTAGGTACCTTTCAGTGAGTTTTGAAAGAAATCTGTCCAAATTAAAACAAGAGATCAATGGCCCTCCACCCACAAAATGTCCTTAAGAGGAATTCTAGAATAAACCCTGAGAAGTTTTAGAATAAGAAAAAAAAAAAAATCAATTGATATACCATGTGTTTTGATGAAGATTTTTACTTTGTCTAGTTGGGAGAAAATTTTCAAATTCCAAGAAAATGGGAAAAGCATGATGTAAATTTGAAGTAAACTAAAATGTGTTATGAATTTGAGCAATAGTGGTAGTTTGAGAAAAGAGAATCCACTTTACAGTTTCTAGGAACATTGATTGTCCTTGGAGCAGTCCCAGGCCCGTGACATTAGAAGTACAGAAGAAAATATAATAGTATGTCATAACAACTTAACATTATTTACTAATTTTTAGCTTGTATCATCAACTCATAAACCAAGTATGGGGGTTCAGTTATGATTTCTGCAAAGAATATAAATATTTTTTTGACCTTGACCATGTAAATAAAAAAATGGAGTTCACAGAAACATGGAGGTAGAAATGGAAGGAGAGATGGAGGCAAGGGTAGAAGAAAACCAAGAGACACTGGTGAAATTTGGTGGAATGATACAACTGTGAAAAAGTAATGATAAGAACAAGGAAAGAAGAAAGGTGATAATACAAGCCAGTTATATCCTCATTAATAACAGGCAATAGGTGGTATCTAGAATTGATAAACTGAAAATCAGTAATACACATAGGTCAAAAGAACTAATATGAGAAAAGATCACAAGTGGTTGTTACTGGAGTGGAATAATGAGGGAGGAGAGGACAGAATAAGGGCACTGAAGATTTTCAGTTTTAGTTTAGTTTTTTTTTTTTTTTTTTTTTTTAACCATCAACGAACTTGAGCATGCAGACTAAAGGGAAGTATTTGCTGTCTCTATGTATTCTTGCTATGGACATTTCATGCCTGCTGTCTGGCATCACGCATTAACACCCTGTTGCCAGGGAAACCAGCTTCTCGCTGATAATGGAGATGACGCAGAGGGCTGCTGTTCACCAAGCACCCTCCCTCGTGAGCTGTTTCACCTTCCTGAACTATCTCTTGCCTAGGCATGATGCTGTACAGCTGTAGGCAGATTAGCGTCATCTGTTTTATTGGCTAAAGGGATTATGCCAGTCAGTAATGATGTACTGTCCTTGTTTGTCACAAGTAAACCTTCTTATAAATAAATGAATAGTGGTTGTTTTATATAAGTGATATGCATCGAAGCATAGAGATATCATAAAAACTACATTACTTTTTCTATACTTGCCTCACTGACCCCAGGGGGGCGAGGAAAAGAGCAGGGAAAAGACTTTCTTCATTTCTTCCTCTCTCTCTCTCTCGCTCTCTCTCTCTCTCTCTCTCTCTCTCAGTGCTCTTGCGCATGTTAAGCAAGTGCTGTACCACTGAGTTACACCTCCAATCTCCCTTTTTAAAATACTAATTATGTTGATTTATAAATAATATATAGTAAAATTTTATAGTAAGATTTTTTTTGTAGTTGTAGATGGACAGAATGCCTTTATTTTGTTTATTTTTATGTGGTGCTAAGAATTGAACCCACTACTTTACACGTGCTAGGCAAGGGCTCTCCCACTGAGAGCCCATGCCCAAATTCACAGATCTTAATTCGCAAAACTTAAGTGCATGGTTTGATGAGTTGTGACAAATACCTATATCTATAGAACCAACATCCCAGTCAAGATAGAAACACTAAAGTAATCTTGAGCAAAAGGAATAAAGCAGGATGCATTATACTACCTGATTAAAAAATGTAGTACATAGATGTAGTAATTAAAACAGGATGGTTTTGGCATAAAAATAGACCCACAGACCAATGGAACAGAATAGGGAACCTAGAAGTAAACTGAAGCATCTATAGCCAACTGATTTTCAAGAAAGGTACTAAAACTCACAGTGGAAAGAGCACAGTTTTTTCAATAAATAATACTAGGGAAATTGGATATCCACATGTGGAAGAATGAAACTAGACCACTATCTCTCACTATTTATAAAAATCAATTTGAAGTGAATCAATGATGTAAATATAAGACCCCAAACTAGGGGCTGGGGAAATAGCTCAGTTGGTAGAGTGCTTGCCTTGTAAGCACAAGGCCCTGGGTTCGATCCCCAGCACCAAAAAAAAAAAAAAAAAAAAAAAAAAAAAAAAAAAAAGACCCCAAACTATGAAACTACTGGAAGAAAATAGGGGAAATGTTGCAGGGCATTGGATTGGACAATAATTTTTTGGACAAGACCCCACAAGCATAGGAAACAAAAGTAAAAACAGACAAATTAGATTACCTTAAACTAAAAAGCTTATGCAAAACAAAACCAAAATAAACATCAACAAAGTGAAGGAGGCAAACTAAAAAATGGGAGAGAGCTGGGGTTGTGGCTCAGTGGTAGAGTGCTTGCCTAGCATAGGTGAGGCACTGGGTTTGATCCGTAGTACCACATAAAAAAATAAATAAAGTTATAAAAAAAAGAATGGGAGAAAGTATCTGTCGCCTATACATCTGACAAGGGATTAATATGTAGAATACATAAGAACTCTAAGAACTCAATAGCAAACAAAAAATTTGATTAAAAAATGAGCAATGAACCTAAATAGATATTTCTCAAAAGAAAATACAAATGGCCAACAAGTATATGAAAAATGTTCATCATTACTAATAACCAAGGAAATGCAAATCAAAACCACAATGAGATATCACCTCACTCCAGTTAGAATTGACTGGTATCAAAAAGACAAAAGATAATAAATATCAGTATTGGTATGAAGCAAAGGAGATCCTTGTACACTGTTGATAGAATGTCAATTAGTTCAACCATTATGGAAAACAGAATGGAGTTTTCTCAAAAAATTAAAAATGGATCTACCATATGATTCAGCAATTCCACTACTGGCTATATACCCAAAAGAAATGAGGTCAGTATGTCAAAGAGCTATCCTCACTCCCATGTTCATTGTAACACTATTCACAAGAGTCAAGAAATAGAAAAATCTGAATGTCAATCATCCAATGAATGGATAAAGTCAATGTGATACATACACACAATAGAATACTATTCAGCTATTAAAAAAAAAGACTGAAATCTTATCATTTGTGACAGCATGGCTGTAACTGGAGATCATTGTAAGTGAAATAAGCCAGGCACAGAAAGTACCACATGATCTATCTCACATAGAATCTAAAAGGGTTGATCTTAATAGAAGTTGAGAGTACAATAATGGTTTACCAGATGCCAGGGAGAGGAGATGGGGAAGAAGGGAAGAGAGGTTGAACAATGGGTACTAAGCTATAGTTAGTTATAGTAAGGAATTTTGCTGTGCTATTGCACAGGAAGGTGACTAGAGATAACAATAATGTGTATTTCAAAAAGCTAGAAGGAAGTGTTTCAAATGTTTTCACTATAAAGAAATGATAAATGTTTGAGGAGGTACATATGTTTAAAATGATTTAAATATTATACAATGTATACATGTATTGAATCATCACATGGTACCCCATTAATGTTTTACACATTTTTATGTTCTTATCTGTCAGTTTAAAAATAAATTTAGCTTAAGTTTTAAAAATAAATACTCTTTTCCAACCCCCCCAAGATATGCTTTCACCAACTCAGAAAGTTCCTTCTTGAAGCTATCTAGGCAGTAACACCCACATGCCCCCAATATCTGCACCCTCACTTTCTCTGTCCCCACTCCTGCTCCCTCCCACTCCTAGCAATCACTGATGCTCTGATTTCTACCAGTTTAGATGCTCTGCTGTTGATCTTCATAAAAACAGTATGTTTCCTTTTGCTTGGTTTCTTTTGCTTAGGATGTTCTTGACATTCACATTGTTATGTGTATTTGTTCCAGACTAGTATTTCATTGTATGGATATAACACATTTTGTTTATTCAGTTCCTATTGGTGGTCATTTGGTTTGTTCCCAGTTTTTCATTAGCTTAAATTTTAAAAATAAAAACTTCTGGGGTTGGAAAAGCTACTATGAACTTTTCAAAAGTCTCAAAGAACTTTTTGTGGACATGTTTTTCATTTATCTCAGGAAAATAAGAATGAAATTGCTGAAGCATAGGATATGTTTATGTTTAATTTTATGGGGTACTTACACTTGATTCTTTTTGTTTTGTAGATGAACACTATACTTTATTTATTTGTATGTGGTGCTGAGGATTGAACCCAGTGACTCACATGTGACAGGCAAGCACTCTACCACTGAGCCACAACCCCAGCTCACACTAGATTCTTATTACAAATTATTCTTTATTAGCAGTGCTGGGGGTTGAACCCAGGATCTTTACACACTAAGGAAGTTCCCTACCACTGAGCTACACCCCTTGATTCTTAAAAAAAAAAAAAAAAAAAAAAAAAAAAAAAAATATATATATATATAGTGGTAAAATACATATAAAATTTACTATCATAACCATTTTTAACTGCACAGTTCAGAGGTACTAAGTACACTCAAAATGCTATATAATCATTACTACCACCCATCTCCAGAACTCTTTTTATCTTGCAAAACTAAAACTCTGTACCCATTAGACAATAAATCCCACATCCCCTTATACTGTCTCTATGAATTTGACTAGGTAGTCCTCCTCCTTACCTGCAGTTTGGCTTTTCATATCTTCACTTTCAGCCCTTTCAGTTACCGGCAGCCAACTCTAGTCCAAAAATATTAAATAGAAAATTCCAGAAATAGACAATACGTAAGTTTTAAATTGTGCTGTTATGAATAGTATGATGAAATCTTGTGTTGTTCTGCTCTGTCCTCGTAAGGTATGAATCATATCTTTGCCCAGCATATCCACACTGTATAAGCTACCCATCCATTAGTCACTTAGTAGCCATCTTGGTTATCAGACTGTCATGGTCTCACAGTGCTTGTGTTCACATAACTCTTATTTTACTGAATAATATCAAGGATATAGAAAAACAATCGAATGGAAAAAAGAATAAGAAAACAGAAAAAATGAATTAAAGAAAATAAAAGCAGAAATCAATGAATTAGAACATAACACTAATATATAAATGCAGGAGCAAACCCTTTGAAAAGGATAACAAAAAATCTAGTGAGGTTAAGAAAAAGAAAAGCTCAAACATTAGGAATGACAGGAAACATAAGCAGAGATACAGAAGAGAAAAGAAAATATCATACATAACTCAATACATTGAAAATTTAATTAAATGTAAAATATTCAAAGAAAATTCAAAGATATTAGTTTGATATGCAAAATACAAAGATGAAATGGAAAAGTTGTCAGAGAAATACCTAAAGTGACATCAGTTCTTTCTTTTCAGATAAAAAATTTTTAAACCCTCTCCAGAAACAGGTAATATTTGTGCTTTTAAAAGCCTTTCAAAATACATATCAAAATATAAAAAAATTCTAATTTTTATCCAACATAGATATCTCAAAGAACTCTAGATTCCTAAAGTATAATACCCTGTCTCATCCATTGCTGGCTAGAAACAAAGGGCAAAACTGTGAGGATTCTGAGGTCTTCCACCAAGAAAACAGGTGATCCCATAAAAGAAATGGAGACATAGGCCATTCTGGTAATGACAGCAATGGTACAATGACACAATGGAGAAAGTACTGGAATTGTTCAGGAAAGCACTGTTGTCCTGGTTCTCTGAATTTAGAACCTTAACCTCTTCTCTAAGACTTACTTTCTTTACATTGTAAAGAAGTTGGAATAAAAGATCCTTCTATGAATCATTTTTCTTGTTTGATCTTTTTAGTTTTTACTTCCATGGATCTTTTTAACAGATTCATAAATTCTGTTCCAGAGGGGTCATGGGAAACTGAATATAGGAGGCAATAAATTCATTGGGATTGCTCTGAGTGTCCACCCAGCTCAAATCCTTCCAGTTTCCCTCCTCTACCCACTCCAAACCACAGGATTGGGGGCCTGCAGCTGTGGTATTATGGATCCCTTAAGAGAAAAATATCATTCCAGTCATCCCTGTGTACTCCCACATAGAAAAATTAGTAATCAAAACTAGTGTTCAGAGAGGACAATGCAGATGTAACAAACAAGATCCATGTGAGGAGCAAATTTACTTGGCTTTACTGCTAAATCTTCAGTGCCCTAGTTGGCCTTCAGTAAACAATTGTCAATCGACTGAATTCAATCTCCTCATATGGCTTCCAGGGGATTTTTTTTTTCCCTCCTGCATTTCTCTAACCATTTCTTTATTTTTTTCTCTTTAAATTAGTACAAATTGGTTTCTTACAACCAGGAAGCTCCATCAAATATATTACTGGACTCTACCCTTCATAACTTCCACTCACTCCACTATGGGTATATGCCTGGCCTCTGAAAGGTATCATCGAAAACTGGTCTGCCATGGTTCCTGCCCAGGAATATGGAATTGGCACATGAAGAGAAAGCCAGTGGCAGTGAAGTGTGGTCGTGACAGAAGCCAGGGAGACATAATGAAGGCTGACTAGCAAAGTGGCAAGAAGAAAGGCAGATACAGAGAGAAGACGATGGTAGTTCTGAAAGTATTTCTTACTTTGTACAGAATGTCTTTGTCCCCCACCAAATTCCTATGGAGAAATCCTGATTCTCAATGTGATAGCATTAAGAGGTGGGGTCTTTGGCAAGCATTTAGGTCATAAAGATGGGAGTCCCCATGATGGGATTGGCGCTCTTATAAAGACATGAGAGCTTATTTTCTCTCTTCCTACTCTCCACCATATGAGGATACAATACAAACATAAGTCATCTGCACAACAGAGGAAGTATTCACTCACCAGACACTGGATCTGATGGCACCTTGATCTTTAACTTCCCAGTCTTCAGAACTGTGAGAATGTTTATTTAAGCCACCCAGACCATGGTAATGTTATAGTACTCTGAACTGAGACACCTCTTTTCAACAAAGCCTTCCCCCCAACCCCACCAGCTCCTTAAGTTAAATTTCCATCAGTCAAAAACAAAGCAAACTTTTGAGTGATGTTCATTATCTTGATTGTGGTGATTTCATGCACTTTTATGTATGTCAAACCTAGTCAAATTTTAAATGTGTGGTTTCCTATATTTCAATAGTACATCAAAAATTTGTAAAAAGATGTGAGAATTTAATAACCGAATTTCATCAGTTGCTTTATGACTGCTAACAACGTACCAACAATGATATATTTAAGGAGGTCCCTTATTATGACTGCTATTTTGGATTTAATTATTAGTACTTATTTATTCCATTGTTTTCTTACTTCCTCTATCCCCAATTCCCAGGCTCCACCTAGCCCTTGAGGAAGCAATTATAATAGTGTCATAACCAAGTTGATGAACTCAAATGCACAATCAGTAGAACTAAAATACTGAAGTTCACACTACTTTAAATTTATCCAGGTTTTGTTTGAATCTCTAAGTGTATTACTTGGGATAACTTACCACAAACCAGTGTTATGGCTTATGTCAAAACTGTTAGGGTATAGGTCAAGGGTGGAGCACATGCTTAGCATGCACATGTCCTGGATTCAGTGCCCAGCATCTAAAACATCTACTTGGATTATGACCTCTTTTAAGTACAGGGTCAATCATTTATATTGATTCCCAAATTCACAAGCAGTGTCTAGTATAGAGCATAGTGAGAAGAAAGAGGGATAAAGATGTAAGACAGAGTAGGAAGAAAAAGGATATGTGTGGGTACAAATTGTGCAGGACTTTGTAAGCCATGATAAAGACTTTGGACTTTTTTTTTTTTTTAGTTGTCAATGGACCTTTATTTATTTATATATGGTACTGAGGAGCAAACCCAGTGCTTCACACATGCGAGGCAAGTGTTCTACCACTAAGCCACAACCCCAGATCCTGGACTTTTTATTTTTAGATGAGGTCTATGTCATCCAAAGCTGGTCTTTTTTTGGGGGGAAGCTGGAGGGTAGGGGGTTACTGAGACTTAACTCAGGGATACTTTAACTCTGAGGTACATCCCCAGCCCTTTTTATTTTTTAAATTTTGAGACAGGTCCTCACTAAGTTGCTGAGGCTGTCTTTGAACTTGTAATCCTCCTTTCTCAGCCCTCGATTTGCTGGGATTACAGGTGCACCCGGCCTAAAGCAGGTCTTGAACTCCTGGACTGAAGCTATCCCCTGCTTCAGCCTCCAGAGCAGCTGATATTACAGGCACCATGCTCAGTTAAGACCTTAGATTTTATGGACTGTGATATGAAGTGAAGAAGAGGCATTGTCTGACTTCCGTTTTAAAATAAGGATCATTCTGGTGGCTGTGTGGAGAAGAATAAATATGAAGGCATATGAAAGAAGAAAAGGTACCAAAGAATATACCAAAAGGAATATGTTTACTAAAAGACACGAACATTTTCATAGCAACTTTATTCATAATGACCACAAATTGGAAACAATCCAAATTTCCATCAAAATTAGAATGGATAAATTGTAGTACAGTCATACAATGGAATACAACACAAAGTAAAAAATGAATTGCTGCTACATACATTAACATGAATGACCCTCACAAACATGTTGAACAAAGACAAAAAGAGTGCATATAATTATTCCACTTAGTTTTAAAACAGGTAGAAGTAACTGATGGTGATAAAGATCAGAACAGCAGTTATCTGTGTGTGAGAGAGGCATAAGGGCACCTATTGGGGTGACAGAAATACTTTCTATTGTGATCTGGGTGGTTCATTCAAATATATTGATGTGCACACTTAATTTTAAATTTTACCTCAATGAAAAAATTATATAAATGGAGAGATATAATCATGTTAATCAGTAGTGTTACCTTCCAGATATTTCTGGCTTTCCTCCCTGATGCATGGAAGGATTATGCTCGTAGAACTCTGGTGTGGCTGTGTACCTTAAGGGCCTTCAAGTTATTTGGCTAACTTTTTTCATTTCCCAAAGTGAGCAGCCACATCCCTGATTGTATCTGCTTTGTCAGTCTGAGCTCCAGAATGAAGAATATAAAGAGCAAAGATTAAGAAACTTTTTCTGTAAAGGGTCACAGAGTAAATATTTTAGGCGTGTGGGACATATGCTCTGTTGAAACTAAACTCTGCCACTGTAAAGCAAAATCAGCCACAGAAAATATATGTGGACAAGGCTTTACTCCAATAAAACTTCAGAGAAACAAAAAAAGCAGGATAGATTTTGCCTATGGGCTATAGTTTGCCAATCTGTTATCTAGAGCAAAGTCCCTAGCCAAATTGCAAGAGATAAGTTGTTTGAAAACCTAAGATTTTGTAGTTGTTACCCCGTGGCAATCTCACTCATCCTCACACAGAAACTGGTTTCCTGTTTTAAAAAACAAAAATACTGAACACGCTGACTTAGTGATTAGTTGGCAGACATTCAGGAAATTACTGTTGGAGGATAGAAGAAATAACTTACACAGGGGCAACTGATATTATGGAGAGGTGAAACTATTCCTCGAGATAAACTAGAAGGCAGATAATTTACCCCTTACTAAAGAAAACAAATTACTTTGTGGTTGATGTTGGCTGCATCTGACAAAAAGTAGAGAAAAGATAACTCAGAAAAGAATTGTTCAGTTTGCAGGCAGAAATGGAAGGAAATAGAGAATTCATAAACTCAAATACTTACTGGGTAGAATGAAGCAACTTTACAATTATAAGACAAAAGTGAAAAATCCTTTAACCCAAAGGCTGATTAAAACCTAGTTTTGCAGCAAGGATCAAATCACTGGATGACTATCATACCTACTGTTAAGATCTCTGAATGAATTAATGTGACTTAGATTAGCAGTCCAACTAAGAGTATAATGGTAGTTAATCCTGTAAATTAGAATAGCTTAAGGAAAAAAAGACTTAAGGGTATGGCTACCCTACTTAAGACTTAAAGGCCCATTACCCAGAAATTAAGTTCAGAGAGGCATGGAAACATGAAAGCAAAGAAATATAGCAAATCAAAAAGTATATATTAACTATATATCACTTTTGGGTCCTCTCCCTTGCAGAGGTGATAAGAACATTATGCAGGTAGGACAGCAAATGAACTAAACATCTAGTGACCAGACGACTAAGTCATTCTTCTAGTATTTTGTTAAATTTACTTACTTTTAAATTCCAGAAGAGCCAGAAATCATCTGTAAAGGAAAGTAGCAAAATAAATAGCATGCCATTTTCTCCTAGGGTTGATGCCTACAAAAGGAAAAATGGACATTAAGTCTTATATGGCATTATCTTTCACTAATACTGAATGTAACTTCATAATTACTGAAGTTTAACCTTAGTTCAATCTAAAAAGTTGTCCAAAAGTTGTAGTTTTCTCTCTATAAGTAGGTTCCTTTGGAAATCTGCCTTTGGAATAAAAAAAATAAGTTAAGACTCTGTATCATGAATGTATATAATATTACATAGTGGATTTATGTGAGTACAGCTGGGTTTGAATCCTAATACTCATTGTTTACTAGGGAAAACTGCAATCTGAAGTTTGTTTCCTTGACAACATTCACATATGTGAACCACATGCTAAGCACTGCACTAAATTCTAGGAATACAACAATGAGGTCCCTAGTCACAAAGAACTTAGCTTTATTCTTGATTTGCAATATGCTTAACAACTACCCAGTGAACAGGCAGGATGACTGTGAAGATCAAATGAGACTGTGATAGAGAGTCAAAGACTGTAAAACACTACAGAAATATTTATTTATCCAAACATTTCTTAAGATGCCAAGCATTGTGCTAACTGCTAAAGATAAAATAGTGAGCAAGGCTTATATGGTCCCTGCCCTTATAAAGCTTAGTCTAGCAGTGATCAAAAACCAGTAACAAGAATTAAGTGTATGGCTGGGGAAGAATAGGGTGATTAGGGAGTATATATTCAGGGAAACTAGTCTAGAGGGCATCAACAAAGGCTTCTTAGATGAAGGTGCATATAAACTGAGACCTGAAAGATAAATAAAAATTCATATTATATTCTAAGGGCAATGATTAAAGCACAGGACTGACATGATCAGAATGACTCCGTTTTTGGCTTGGGGAAGGGCAACTGGATGGTTGGTAGTGATAGTCCCATTTACTGAAGAAAGAGGAACAATGAGAAGAGCAGCAGGTTTGGGGTCAAGATCAATGATGTGTTTGGTACCTGTGAGACAGCAAGGTGGATTTGTTAGCAATTAAATATATGACTTGGGAAAAATCTAGAAAAAAAAAATATAAATTTGGGAGTATCTGCATACAGGTGGTAAATGAAGCCATGGAAGGAGAGGATAAGATCAGCTAGGGAGATGATAAAAGGGAGATAAGGCAAGGGAGATTAGGTAGCCTTGAAAAAAAAATTCTAACAACAGATACTTAAGGGAAGAGGTGCCTGCAAGAAGACTGAGAAAGCATACCTGGAACTAAAATCTCCTCAATCTAAAGTAATAGTTCAAGGACGGTAAGGATATTGACAAGGAATTAGCAACCTTGATAGAACATTCTGTCAAAACAAAACTAGGAGAACATAGTTTCAAGAAACAAGTGGTAGTGGGAGATATGGGGAGATAATTGGTAAGGACATGGAGTTTTTTTTTTTTTTTTTCTTTTTTTTCTTCTTTTTTTGAATGGTACTTATTTCATCTATATGCACTGATACAACAGGACCAATAACAGCTATATACTTATAAAAGAAAAGAATGCCATGCAGCTACAGAATTACTTAATACAGAAAACAGTAAAATACACATTTTTTTAAAAAACAAGACTAGTTATAGCAAATTCTCTATTGCTGAGATCAATGTTAAAATCCTTGACTTTTGTCTCCCCCCACTCAGTTACTATATGATGCAAACTAGTTTTATTATCACGTTAAGCAAAACATACCAGAACTTCACAAAATATACAAGATTTCAATATCTGAGGAACTGGGATTAGAAAGCAAAAGCGGCCTTCAGGTCTTACAAACTTTCTCACAAGTAATAAAGCATTTGCTGTGAAAGCAACACTCAACAACTATTGGGAAATTACCGGTAGATTTATTTTTTCAGTTTTTCACTGTCATCTTTTCAGGTATCTGACCTTACTCTTTGCTAATTAAACTCTCAACTTGATATTATCAATATGTGAGGTTTGCCTGCCCTAAACTAATTGTGTGTAGGACAGAGCCCTTTAATCTGATTCAGTATTAATTACTGATTTATAAATGCTATTGTGTGAGCTACTGAAACCTATAAATGCCTTTATTGCACCTTACCAACTAACCTTGGAATACTGGAATTATTCTCTCATGTCAAGTATTCCATCAGTTTACCCAACTTGCCTAATTTTGCTTCTACCGGTAATTTGCCCTGTCTCTTGACATACAATATACACTGGGGGTCTACAGACAGGAAGAGATAATTCTTCATCACGCCAGGCTGTTGTGTACACTGCAGGAGGGAGTGGTCTTTAGGTTTAAATTCTAGCAGAAACCCCCCAGCAAATATGACAACCAAAAAGGTGTCCCTACACATTTCCTAGCATCCTCTAGGAAGGAGGGTTACTTCCTCTGGTTGAAAAGCACTGAAACAATTGTTTCCTAGGCTCTTACAGCATCCATTAAGATTGCTTAGGCCTGAGTTCCTTCTAAATTCTTGGTTGTATCCTGGATCCTTGAATTTGCTGGATTAGTGACCACAGAATAAGTGCTGCAATAGTTAAGACTTAGTAGCACAACAGTTTTCAAACTGTACTTGGGATCTATGAGATACAAGTTGGGTCCTGTTTTTAAATCTGTTTTATATATTGGACTTTACTGTAGGACTACCTTGTCACAGTTAATGTAAGTTTAAAGTAACTGTTATAACACAAAGCAGATGTCTTACTAGAAACAAGGAATTACTACACTCTGTGTATAAGACCAATTCTTGAAATTTAAATATTTCTACTTGTGCACTGTCTTATGTGTGAGATAGTCTTAAATTTTAGAATAAATCCATTTCCAGCAACTAGCAAAATCTGATATCATTCTAAAAGTTTCCTTTAAGCAGGGTTTCTTTAAAAAGTGGTAACACTCATGCACATAAAACAAATAAGCTAAAATATCTCATACCTCTTCATCATGAAGTGCAAAAATCTTTTTTTTTTCCTACCCCTTTGATAAGGCCAAACTGCTGTCTCAAGTAGAAAAAAGAATTTCTAACTGGCAATGGTTAAGATTCTATACTTACCATATTCCTTTGATAGGCAAGCCCCCAGTTGTGAAAAATTCAGGGGAAACCCCCAGAAACTGGCTAGTCTTATCTCCAAATTGCAGGAAGCCTCCTAAAATCAGCAACCTAAAAACAATTCTTGCTCCTTTGACTAAATTTTTGATTACTTCCTCTATTGGTAATATCAGTATCACTGGGGTGGATGGGGGAAGGTGAGAGGAAGGAAATCTAGCAATATTTACTTCAGATTCAGAAATGTTTTAAAAATATAGTCTCAAACATTTTGTTAGACAAAATACCTCCACTGTATGTATGTTTTTCCTTCTTGGATTCATGAACTTGCTATGTGAGTTTTTGCAAATTAGTTTAAGTACTTAAGGGGTTGCTAACTTCAGACTACAGGAATCAAAATTTTTAAAACTTAATTAAAATAAGAGTTAAAATTTTTGGCATGTATTTTCAGGACACCTTAAAAACAGACTTCTAATTCAACTAATGTTGTCAATATTAAAATCAATTATACCATAAAAGTAAAAGACAATGACTTTGCCATTAAACTAAGTTTTTTAAAAAAGGTGGTTTTCTCATGTTTAAGTCCCATGCTGCCACATGAGAAAAAAAATCAACTGTCAGAAGTTCTGAATTGTGATTGATTTGGATGTCTTGTAGTAAGGTTGGTGCTTTCCAACAATTCAAATTAGTAAACTTGGGGGAAAAAAAAAAAATCAGATTTTTGCTTCTGATATTCTTTCAATGTTGTACTACAAAGGCTTATAGATTAGATTCATTTATTCCTCTCACAAGATCATCCCAACTGGGAACCATTTCAGTTGTGGCAACCCGAAACAGGGCTTGAAGGTGCTCATCTGTCAATGGCTGGCTCAAAGTGTGTTGGTTTCGTGTCAAATAAGAAAAAGCTTTTTCGCAGATTTGGTTACTATCAAACAAGGATGCCACCTTATAGGCAACTCCTTTGATGATTGGGTAAGATTCAGCAGGCAATCCAGCATAGAACTGTCCCAGGTTTTTGACTCTGTATTCATTCCAAAGGCTAGTATTTGCCTGAAGTTTTGTCAGTTCTACTCTTACTGAAATAGGTGCATATTCAGGTTTAAAGTTAAACGGATTTGAGAAAAGTTCTAAGTCCTTTTTGATGAATCTGAGGTCCTTAAAATGTCTCTCAAAATCTTTTTGTAGACGAGAGATCACCATTTGATACCTGTCAGGATCAAATATTTTTTGATCTTCCTTAAATTGCTGTTTAAGCTCATCAACAACTTCTTTGAAAGCAGGAAAGTCTGTTAGATTTTTTTCTTCAATATGTCTCTGAAATAAATTCAGTTTACTTTCAAAAGTACAAATATGATCAAAGGCAGAAGCAGCAAAGACTTTACTAGTTTGCAATTCTTCACTGAGTTCCTGAAGGTAGTTCATAATATCCACCAAGAAGCCAAAGTCACAAAGCCACTGCTTGTCCGTGAAATGGACTGTTGTTGCCCCTACTGAAACCAAGAATGCTTCTATTTCTTTTCGTAAGGAAAATATTAATTTTAAAGTTTTCCCTCTTCTAAGCCAATTGTTCAGACATCGTCCATTGATCCTTTCGCCATGCTCTGACTCAGATTCAGTTAGTAAAGGCTGAAATTCAGGTCGCCTAACGCCTCTGGTCTTGATTAAAACTATCCATTCGGATATGGTATTTATGATCTGATTAATATCTATGTCGTAAGAGCTCAATAGTTCCAAGTGAAGAAATCCTGAATAATGGATAACATTCCAACAGTTGGGACTCACGGCCTTTTCTCTCATGTATGAGACCAGTCCTGAGTTTTCACCAATCATTCTCAAAGTGTGGGTCGTGGTGAGTCCAACCATTCGCTGCAAGCTAAGCCCTGCTCTCTGCAAAGACTCCAGAATCGCCGACATGAGTGCACCAACACTGAAGTGATGAGTCAGGTTGATTATGGTCAGAAGGTCTTCCTGCACCTCCAAATCATGGCCCACGCCACGGATAAAGACCAGAAGATAGTTCTCATAGGCCACAAAAGCCTGGTCGTCCAAGGCAAGGGAATAGGCTTTAAATTGTCTGGCTCGGTTAAAAAGCTGACAACGTAGGTTACTGTCAATGCTCAGAATTCTCTGCCTTGTGATCTCTGGAGACAAATTAATGCCTTCCAAGACGCCTACGTGCTCGGGCAGTACCTCTTTTAGCAATATCTCCATGCACTGGTGTACAAAGTCCCCCTCAGCCCAGCCGCGACCCTTCAAGGCCAAGAGGCGGCAGAGCCCGAGGCCTGCACGAGCGGCTTTCTCCTCTGGAGTGAGCAAGGTGCTCAACGACATGTCGCCCTGACGCAGACGCTCCACCAAGGCCGCGCGATCGCCCTCCGCCACATACCGCTCGTAGTATTCGTGTTCCGCCTCGTAGTGGCGCCTGACGTCACGTTCGCGGGTAGAGGCGACGAGGCGGCGACAGACCAGGCACAGGGCCCCGTCGCCCTCTGGAGGCTCCACTACCAAGTAACGCTGGGTCCACTCGGGTCGGAAAACAAGAGCCTCGTCGACCTCCATCTTGCTCCTTTTGGGCGTCATCCACATTCTGCAAGAGTCCACAAGAGCTGGACCAACCTCAGAGGGGCCACAAGGCGAGGGGAGGAGCCCGAGTAGCGGCAAGCAGCTCTGCGCTCTGCGCCAGATCACCTCAGCAGCCGGACACCAGCCTCGGCCATGGAATCTCTGTTCCTATTGGCTGGAGATTTCGTAGTCCCTGTAGCTCCTACCAACAAACCAATTGGAAGAGAGAACAGTGATTTCTATCACGCAAGCGCATATCCCAAGCGAGTGCGAGGCAGCAGCCTTGGGTATAGAGGAACAGGCCCAGCAGCCCACGCAGTTAAGAAACGTGACTGGCATTCAAGCTGCCCAATCAACAGCTGCCGCTAGAGGGTGGTACAGGATGGTGTAAACCATAATTGAAGGAAGAACAGGGGCATGAGGAACTGAAGTGATTGGCTGCAGGCACTTCCGGGGAGCCTCTAGACGCCGCTCGGGCTTCTCTGGCGCCAAAATGTCGCTTGTGGCGGGGGTTATTCGGCGGCTAGACGAGACAGTGGTGAATCGCATCGCAGCGGGGGAAGTTATCCAGCGTCCGGCAAATGCAATCAAAGAGATGATTGAAAACTGGTATGGAGGGAGTCGAGCCAGGTTCACTTAAAATCTACGACTTAACGGGCCGCTTCTCTGAATGGCGCGGACACGCCTCCGTGACTAGGGCGGAGGCGCGTAGGGCGCATGCCCGTAGCAGTGGAGGCCGCTGGAACCCTGAGCGCGCACCCGCCCCGCCTTCTCCTTTTCCAGGGACCGAGAATTTCGCCTGTTCTCGCGATACTTAGAATTCTAGGGCCGTGTGGGGAGCTAGCGGCGGGGTGTGTTCGGCCTTCCTTTAGTGGTACCGTTAACTAAGAGAGCTACTTAAAATTATGCAGAAGATGCGAAATTAAAGACGTCTAAAAATTTATGGTGGGAGAAAAAAAAATCTTCCTTCTTTAGAGTATACCATGTTATCAGTTTCTTATTCATGCAAGAAATACATATGAAGGGCACAATTCCTTTTGCGTTATATTCAAAATAAATTGTTGGGGTTTTAGGACGTTGGACTTAACTTTGAATTCCCTTTTTACCAAGCCAGTGACCTCACTGCCTTTTCTGGAGAGGCGCTTTGAAGATGTCTGACTTCTTAGGGCATCTGTCGATTCCGAGGGCTTGGCACTGTCGCAAACATTATGGAGCGAAGATATTAAAAACGTGGAAAGAAAAGTGGGCGTGAACTGTAAACCTTACAAAAGACACCTGCCTATAACGTACCCATAGACTGTCAGATCCTTTGTATTAAAATCATTTGGTGTTAGTAAAGTCCATACATTACTAGAAAAAAGAGAAATATGGTGAAGAATGATAGGTTTCTAGAGAGGTTCGTCGTGAAAACATAAACCATTCAGAGCAGTGGGACCGAAAGAGCAGTGGGTCAGAAAGGACCACAGAGGGAAAGGAAGAAAATTGGTAGAAGACAGGCCAAAAAAAGGAACGGGGAACCTGGGGACATTTTCTTTTGATTTGTGGTGGTAATATCAGCCACAGTCTGGCTTTTGTTTTCAGTGTTGAAATGAACAGACAGAATAACTTAAGCCAATTTTTGTAGTTTGCCCAAATTCTGTACTACAAAACTAAACATACTAGTTCAGTGGCTTATAATTAATATTTTAAGCAGAAATTTTATATGGAGTCCAGTTAGGCTCTTTTTAATATATATCAAGATGACTAATACAATGTCAATAAAGAGGCTCCTGAGGAAGTTCTTTAATATTTAAGTAACATTTCTGAATAAAGAATTTTCTGTAAGAAAATCAATAACTTCTCATGCAGTCTCAAGCTGCATTTGTTTTCTCTAATAGGTACTCTTTGTATAGGCTACTCTGTGAAAGCACAGATTTACTGAATTCTTAAAGAACTTTCTGCATTTCTGTTTATTTCTTTTGTTTTGTTTTTGGTAGTACTGGGGATTGAACCTAGAGGCACACTACCACTGAGCTGCATCCCCAAACCTTTTTATTTTGAGTCTCCCTAGGTACCCAGGCTGGCCTCAAACTTCTGATCCCACCGCCTCAGCCTCCAGAGTAGCTAGGATTATGGTGTGTGCTGTCACACCTGACTATATTTTATTAAAGAAAAGGGAATAGTAAAGAAAAACATTTAGGATTTTTAAAAGTGACATTAGAACCAGAGTAAATTTGATAGTAAAATTAGTTGAGGGGAAAGACACATTTGCTGAAAGGATCTTCTTTTTTTTTTTTTTTAATTGTTCTATTTAGTTATGCATAACAGCATTTTGATTCATTGTACACAAATGGAGTACAACTTTTCATTTCTCTGGTTGTACATGATGTAGTCTGGATCTTACTTCTGACTTATATTTTCCCTAAAAGAATAGAAATAGTGCTGAATGACCTATTGGAAATGATTGTTGTTCTTTCTTCTGTCTCACATAATATGTGAATTCATGTGATGTGGACATGGAGTCTGTAAAACAAAGGAAAAACACATTAACACTTGTATTTTTTGGAGTTTGTTGTTATTGCTTGACACATATTAAAATACATGCAATAGAATAGTTGCAGACTGATACATTATTTTCTGTTTGATTTGCCAGTTTAGATGCAAAATCCACAAGTATTCAAGTGGTTGTTAAAGAGGGAGGTCTGAAGTTGATTCAGATCCAGGACAATGGCACTGGAATCAGGGTAAGTAAAACCTCAGGAAAGGAGGATATTTGTGTGCTTCCTGTGATATCTCTGCAGGAAAATGCAGAACCTTTCCCTATAATGGAAACTTTAGGCTTTTGTAGTTGGTCATTTTTGACTGAACAATTCAACACGAACAGTAGTTATGTGCTCTCTGTTATGTACTGTTCTGTGGATATAACAGTGAACAAAATAAACAAGAATCCTTTCTCATCTGGTATTTCCATTGTAGTAATGGGAGACAGTAAACAAACAGGTGTAATAAATCGTTTGTCAGATGGCATTAAGTACTCTGGAGAAAACTAAAGCTAGGGAAAGAGTGGGGGAGTGCGTAGGAGTGCAACTTAAATGATTCAGGAAATCTTTAGTATATATGATATTTAAGGAGAGATGTGGAGATCAAGGAGCAAGTCATGAAACTATTCAAAGGATGAGTCTTCTGGGCAGAGAGAACAGAAAAGACAAAGACATGAGATAGGAAGAATGCCTAACATTTAAGGACCCACAAAGAGCAGGTTGAACAAGGGAAGAGTAACCAGATGAGGTCAGAGCGAGAATATGCTGGACCTTGTGGGACATGGTAAAACTGTTGGCTTTTTTAGTGACTTTGTTAGGATACTACTAGAAGGTTTTAAGCAAAGTTTTATATGATTTGGTGATTTTATAAAAAGTCCTTTGCCATGTGGGAAAATAAACTGCAGAGGGACAGGGCAGGAACAGTGAGGAGGCTCTTGCAGCAATTTAGGAGGGGATGATAGTGCCTTGGACCAATTTGGCTGCCAAAGAGAGGTAAGAAGCAATGTGATCCTGAGTTAATTATGAAGGCAAAGCTCTCAGAATTTGTGATGTTGAATGAAAGGAGAAATCAGGATTAATTTTAAGGTTTTGACCTGCATAAATGAGGAAAAAAATTGCCATTTACTAAATTGGAAAGATTATGGAAGAAACAGATTTGGGGAAGATAGGAAGTTTATTTTGGAGCACATCAAATTTAAGATTCTCTTTGAGCTGTGCTGAGGGTCTGGAATGCAGTGTGTAGTTTGCAGGTAAAAATTTGGGAGTCATCTGCATTTTGATACTGTCAAAAGGCATAAAAGATGCTTAGCATTAGTCAAGCACAAAATGCAAATACAGGTCACAGTGAGAAACCACATACCCGTTAGAATTGCTATTATCAAAAGAAAAGAAAAGTAACAGGTATTGGCAAAAAGGTAGAGAAATTGGACTCCTTGTGCATTGCTGATGAGGATTTAAAATAGTGTGACCACTATGAAAAATGGTATGGTGTTTACTCAAAAAATTAAACAGAATTGCCATACGTTTCAACAGTTTCACATCTGTGTACATACAAAAGTGAAAGCAGGTACTTGAACAAATATTTGTATACTCATGTTTATTGTGGTACTATTCATGATAGTCAACTGGTAAAATTCAAGTGTCTATCACCAGATGAATGGATGAACAAGACGTGATGCATACGTACACAAAGGGATAATATTCAGCCTTAAATAGGAATGAAATTTTGACACATGCTACAACATAGATGAACCTTGAAGACATTATGTTAAATGAAATACGTCAGTCACGGAAGGACAAATATGTGCTTCCTACTATATGGGGTTTCTAGAATAGTCAGATGCATCATACTGAAAGTAGAACGATGATTCCCAGGGATTGGGGGAAGATGCAGAATGGAGAGTTATTGATTATTGAGTACAGATATTCATTTTGGGGAAGATGAGAAAGTTCTGGAGATGGATGGTGGTGATGGTTGCTCAACACTGTGAATGTACTTAATGCCACTGAACTGGATAATTAAAAATGGTTAAGATGAAAGTATTATGTTAACATGTACTTGATTACAATTTTAAAAGTTGTAGATATTTAAAAGTTTTTCTTATTTAAAAATATAGGCCAGGAGACTGAATAAGATCATCAATATATGAGTGTAGATAAGGAAGAAGTTCAAGAATGAAATCCTGGGTTACTCCAGTGTCAGGAGGTGGGAAGAGCAAATGATCCTGAAAAGGCACAGCCTAGTAGGAAAGTAAGAATGCCAAGACAATGTGATATTCTGGATACCAAGTGAGGAAGTCACCGCTAATTTAAAAACTCTTCTAAGAGAAATTTTTTCCTAAATGAAATTGATAAAACGAAAATTCAGGAAGATGTAGAAAAATGAGTAACATAATTATTTACTTTCTTTTTTAAATCTTCTAGAAGGAAGATCTGGATATTGTGTGTGAGAGGTTCACTACAAGTAAACTGCAGTCCTTTGAAGACTTAGCCCATATTTCTACCTATGGCTTTCGGGGTGAGGTAAGCTAAAGTTTAAAGAAATGTGTAAAATATCCTCACATGATGATGACATTTCTGTCATTTCAGCATATATTTCTCAATATGAGAAGTAAATAAAATTTGATATTTTTTACTTATTTAATATATGCAAATTGAATCAACAATTAAATTGTTTTCCAGGACTGAAAATTGTTCATAAATATTTAAGATGCCATAAACTCTTTTATCTACAGAGAATCCAGATGTTATGTGTCTCTTGATAAAAATACCCAAAACCACTTATGAAGTTTTCTTATCAAAAAATGAAATGCGGAACTGGGTGTGGTAGTGCATGCCTGTAATCATAGCTACTAGGGAGGCTGAGGCAAGAGGATTACAAGTTCAAGTCCAGCCTGGGTAAATTAGTGAGACCCTGTTGCAAAATACAAAATTTAAAGAATATTGGGGGTGTAGCTTAATGGTAAAGGATTTGCCTAACATGTAAGGTCCTGGGTTCAGTCCCCAGTACCACCAAAAACAAAACATAACAAGTGAATGTGCTCAATACTTAAATCCAAGTAGCAATATATGGAAAACATAGTAGTCAAGCAATAGTAGAGAAGGGTAACAAGCACCTATAGATTAAAAGAGATTTAAGAGGCCTTATGAAAGCCCAGTGCAGTGGCACATGGCTTTAATCCGGGGGCTTGGGAGGCTAAGGGAATAGGATCAAGAGTTCAAAGCCAGCCTCAGCAACTTAGCAAGGCCCTAAGCCTTGTGAGACCCTATCTTTAAATAAAATACATAAAAGGGCTGAGGATGTGGCTCAGTAGTTAAGTGCCCCCGGGTTCAATCCCTGGTCCCCTCTGAAAAAAAGCTTTATGAATCCACTTCATTTACTAGAGCTTATTGAATCCTAATGTGAGCAAAGTGTAAAAAAGATTGAGACATGTTTGAAATGTTTGAAAGTATTGAACACAGATTGACTAAATTATTAAGTCTCTTGTTATAAAATATCATGGGGTTAATTTGAGATTGAACTCAGGGCCTTGTGCACTCTACCAGCTGAGCTATCTCCCCAGCCCTAATTTGAGTTCTTATCTTTTAAGATATACTCTAAAATATTTGTGGGTAAAGTTATAGGAATACATGATATGGAAAATAAACAAAAATACTTTTAGGACTGAAATGGAGTCTTCTATTTTTATGATTTAACTCCTGTGGATACTTTTTCATCCAGTGAATACAGGCCTACATAGTTTTTGATGGGTACACATTATTTTATTATGTATATATACTATAATTTGTTCAAATGACTTCCTGTTGAGCCTTTAGGCTCTGCCATTTTTTCCAATGTAAAGCTTTGTTGAATATACTGCATTTTGTTATTTTCTTAGGATAAATTTATAAAAGTAAAATGCTAGGTAAAAGTAGACATATTTTTAAAACAATTGGTAGTATTTTCTCATTGCTAATCCCCTGATATTACCACAAACTTAGTGGCATAAAACAACACAAATTTATTATCCTATACTTCTAGAGGTCAGAAGACTTGGGGCTCAGTGGGTCTATTCCTTTCTGGAGGCTGTAGAGGACCAGAGAAACTGTTAAGGGTAGTTATTTTGGGAAAACAAGAGTGAAGGTAGAGGAGAGGAAAGAAGCCTACTAGTTTCATTTCAGGGCTTTCTATAGTTCCTGAATTTTTTTTTTCGTCATGGGCATGTATTACTTTTACTTAATTTTTAAAAATTAAAAGGTATCTCTGATCTAATCTGTGTAATTTTGTTCAATTTATTTCAAACCAGAGTGTTCTCAAGCACCCTTATGCTCATCCTGACCCTCAAATTGTTCCTGATAGGAAGTTTCCAAGAGACAGTGCCTTGAGGTTACCTCAGGTCAAGCTCCAGGAATACAGTTTCATTCTGGCTTTGAAATTCCCTGGGTCACTTTCCAAGTCCACGGTCTTCTGGAGCATTGGCTTAGCTATGGAACATCTTCAGGGCTATTATCTCACTGTAATTAGACAGGGGAGATTTATTGAGGGTTTCTTTGTGCCAGCCATGGTTCTCAGCAGATGTGTGTATTAACTCTTACTTCTGATAGTAGCCCCACAGAGTAGGTTTTGTCAGTAGCCCTGTTTTATACAAGGAAAAAGATACTGAAAAACATAGCCAGGGCACACAGCTAGAATGTGACAGAGTGGGAAATTGAACCCAGATCCTTGCCTCCTGTCCATTTGTTTTCCTCAGCAAAAATGCCTCTTTGAAACAGCAGGACAATCTACTGTGCCATGTATAGTGTTACTCTCTCTTCCAGATGTTGTTTAGTACTGTACTACTGTATATATTTGGTGTCCTTCCTTACACAGGTCTCCAAATCATTTGCTTTTTTTTAATGATGAAAATTACATAAACCAAGGAATCCAACTATGACAAAGTAATTTCTGAGCCTGAGCCATGTTCCTTTTTAGTTTTTTGTTTTTACCCAGGCTAGTATCAAACTCTTGGGTTCAAGTGATCCTCTAGCCTCAACCTCCCAAGTAGAGCCGTGTTCCTTTTAATGAACTAAACCTACCTCAAGTGTGTAGATGCTGTCATGCAGAACCCATTATAGCACAGCTTCTGGGTGGCATCTTTGTGTACTATGTTGTCCTAGTGAAAAGAGATATAGATCCCAAAGGAGCAGGAAACCAGTTTCTAAAATATGTTTTTTGTCTTAATTGTGTAGTTAAAATTTTATATTTCTAAACATGTCATTGCTTATACAAAAATAGTTTTGAGTAACAATTTATAGCATCATCTATTTGGAGTGATTTCATTATCCATTTCTGAAGGCAAGTTTTAAAATTTATTGGAGGGGTTATAGGTGAGACTCAGTGGTAGTATGTTTGCCTAGCATGCATGAGGCCTTGGGTCTTCAAAAGACAATATGTTAAAGGCTTGGTTCCCAGCTTGGCATTGTTGGAAACTCTAAGAGGTGGGCCTAGTAGGTCTTCAGATCATTGGGGGTGTGCCCTTTAAGGAGGCACAACCAAAATAATCTTTTTTTCATTTTTTCTTTGGCATCCCACAGCCATGAGGTGAATGATTTTACTCTCCCAGCCCCTACCCATGCTCCTCCCCATTATTGCACCTTGCTACATGACCAAAAGCACAGGGGCTAACTCATCATGGACTGAATCTCTAAAACTGTGCACCACAATAAGCCTTTTCTCTTTATAAGTTATTTATTTCAGGTATTTGTTATGGTAACAGAAAGCTGACTAATACAATGCCTATAGTTCTACCACCTGAACATAATTGCTGTTAACACATTAATGCTTTAATGTGTTAGATTTTGGATTAAGAAATATTTTTTCATGTTCTAGTGATTATGCTGTTGATTCAATTTTATATCGTCTCTTTAAATATGTCATCAAAGTGCTTATTATTGTCACAGGTGAATGCAAAATGAAAGAGGCAATATAGATAACCTTTCCCCTTTGATGAGATAGGAGATTGAGCAGTGTGTTTTTATTTCATTTCATTTCCTTTTCTTCTCTAGGCTTTGGCCAGCATAAGCCATGTGGCTCATGTTACTATTACAACCAAAACAGCTGATGGAAAGTGTGCATACAGGTATAGTGCTAACTTCTTTTACTCCTGTGTGTTCATCTTGAAATGTACTTTTTGCCTGGATCTCAGAGTAATCTACCTAAACACCAGCATGATCTTTTTTTTGGCTGAGATCTTGGGTAAGTTTACTTTGCTCCCTGTTGCTAAGTTGATAATTCACAGGGATGATTACTAAGTGATATTCTTATTTCTTGGATTCTTTAAAGATAAAATGTAATGTATTATAAGTGTCCAGCAAGATGTATATTTTACACATAAATATTCTGAGTAAGTGGTGGCTGCTGATGTTAGTTCTGCCTCTTTGCCGTTTAGTAGGGTATCATTTTGGGCTGATCACAGGGCTGTGATTGGGATGCCGAAGGCTCATAGTACCTTTGCTGGCTCCTGAGCTACGAGGTCCCTGCCATCCTTGTGTTCCTGGGCTGGCTTGCCTTCCCATGTGTGGCTCCTTACTGGCTATTCTGCTGGCACAATTTCCAGAGGCTGATGAATGGCCCTGGATCAGAATGAAAGTGGAATTCAGGGAATCAAAATTGCACTTTGTTTTTATATGCCCTAGCTATTCGCTAGTTGAAGACAGGTAGGATTACCCAACTAATGCCAAAAAAGAAGAAAAAAAAAAAAATTAGACATACAGATTATTTGTAAATCAAAATAGAGAACAAAAGACTATTTCCTTAGTCTTTTTCAGCAGACAAATGTGTGAAGTAATGAGCACTTCACAGAGTATGCAGCCTGGAGGTTAGGGGAGTTGACTTGGTGTGAATTATAATTCCCTCACATCTGGGTGGGCTGCTATGATTTGAATCATATCACAAACAAGGAGACAGTTATGAATTAATGTGCCCCAAATTAATTCTTGTCCTCTGGGATGATGTTGTGCCGCTGTCTGGGACCTCTAGCATCTTCCCTTCTGTGGCAGAATGAAGTCCGGAGCTGTCATCTTGGCAACCAGTGTACTCTCAGTATGTTCTTAGTCTGCCCTTCCAGCCTCTTCTCACCACACATTCCTAATTGCCACGTTTTCAGAGCTTCTATGCTTTCGTTTATTTTCCCTTCTTAAATGGTCCCTCCTGCTGTCTCCACCTGACTCCTTCCTCCGTGAAGTCCAGGTGAACTGTCCTTTCTCCTCTGATGCTTTCACCTACCCTCACTCCCACCCAAACCATATGGCTCCTTCTGTAGATCACTTAGCTTTAGGTAAAAGTCTGTCCCTCCCTAGGGCAAGTGTTTTTTCTAAGACCTTTCTTTATTTCCAGAGCTTCCACAGGCCTGGTACATGGTTGCTCCTCAATCAGTGATTGCAAAATTATAGCAAACATTTACTGTTGTCTTAGGCAGTGGCAAAACTGTAGTTTTTAGCAGCTAAAAATTAAAATTTGCTAGAACAGGGACCATTTTTTAAATTAGCATGGAAGTAGTGGGAAAAAAGGTAAGTAATTAAGAGAATCTATAATATGACTATTTTAATGTATTGGTATGATTTTTTTACCCTTTGGATAAGTATCTCATTTTCTATTAGGTGTTAATAATGTTGCATAATTTCTATTAGAGCAAGTTACTCAGATGGAAAGCTGAAAGCTCCTCCTAAACCATGTGCAGGGAATCAAGGAACCCAGATCACGGTAAGAATGTAAATTGTTGAAAAAGAGCTTTGTATAAATATTGAAAAATAAATGGCTTGGAGTTTTTAGGGTGATAATAAAATTAATATTTGCTCATGAATAGAAGGCCAAAGATATCACCTTGTAATCAAGAAAAATAGTTTTATGGCATGGTAGCCTGCCTACCCCCTTGTCTTTAGTGAGGGTCTGAAAGATTCTTTATTGGGATGGCAAAAATCAGTGGCAGCATAGTTAGCACTGAAAAAACATTAAGGTCGGCTCCAGAGAACATAACTTGAAGTCCCAGCCTCGTCAGTTGATGGTTGTGTCCAAAGGTAAGTCACTTAACAAGTTTTCTCATCTATCAAATGGAACGAAGAAGGGCTGGGGTTGTGGCTCAGTGATAGTGTGCTCACCTAGCACATGTGAGGCCCTGGGTTCAATCCTCAGCAACACATAAAAATAAAGGTATTGTATCTACCTACAAGTAAAAAAATAAATTTATTTTAAAAAATGGAACAAAGATTAGGGGCACTGCCTCAAAGTGTTTTTGGTAGATTATGTTATTATATCATTTGTCAGAAGGAAGTCCATCATGCTACCTTATTTCTCGAGTGCCTTGGTTAGTCCCTTTCCATTTTGTGATCCCACAAAGCACCTGCTGTTGTGTTGTGTACTCTGTCCCTACACTACAAATCCCAACTAGAATACATCTCCTTGAAGGTCATTCTGACATTTTAACACCTGGGCATGATGAAGCATGCAATAGGCAGAAATGAATATGTGCTTCGGAGTGCATGTTAACAAGGAGCCTTACCAGGGGGTCTGTAGTGTGATTTGCAGAAACTCCAAATGATCTCAGAAATTTTGTGATTATCCTTAGTTTGAAAAATATCTTTAAATGCCATGTGATATTGTCATTGTTTATAAATGCACATGTGTGGCCCCCCACATCATGCATTCTCCTGAGCAAGACTGCTTTAAATTTTGTCTTCATATTTTGAGTACAAAGCAAAGAGCCTAGATGTAGCTCAATGGTAGAGCACTTGCCTAGCATGCATGAGGTTCTGGGTTAGTCCCCAGCATCACAAAAAAAAAAAAAAAAAAAATTACAAAGGAGATAGCCCCTATAGTTTAGAAATCAATGAATGAAAGTGAGAGGCAGAAAAAAATATCCTTCAATTCCTTTATCGGTGTTGCCTACTTCCCCAGTCAATTCTTAGAAGTATGTTGCTAGTAAATATCTTTGAATTTACTGCCTTAGAACTCAGCTCTATGTGAACAACGTGAGCTTTTATTTCCATGTTCTTCTATGAATTTACAAGAAAAATCAATCTTTTGTTCAGGTGGAGGATCTTTTTTACAACATAACCACAAGGAGAAAAGCTTTAAAAAATCCAAGTGAAGAGTATGGAAAAATTTTGGAAGTTGTTGGCAGGTATAGTCCAAAATGTGGGAGAAGAGTCTCTGAGATCTGTCATCAAAGGAATGTTTTGGTGCTTAGACATTGAGAACCATTTCTGAGCTAAGTAGTAAACAGCTATGCTGGCAAACATATTATTCTTATCAAAGTTGTCACCAATTCTGAACTTTTTCTCATCCGCCCAGGAGAGAGCAGTTGTTCTTTATATCATTGAGGGTTCTTTAGTAGCAACTAAAACAAACTGACCTTAGCTACCTTGAGGTGAACATAAATTTATTGGAAGACTAGAAGCTATTCACTAAGTGGATAAAGGTGTGGACAGCTGCTTCTTAGAGATGACAAAAATCAGCGTGCCTTCAGGATTTTAGCATTGTAATCCTGCTTCAGTTGTATTTATTCTTTTTCTGACCCTGCTGTAGTGTATGTTTCCTGGAGAGTACATCTGATTGACATAGCTTGGGTCACGTGAGCATGTGCCCATGGCTATGGGATGGACACTTCTTGGTTGGCAGTCTTACTAAGAGTGCATCAGGTAGAATGGGAACAGGACAGAGGTAGTTTCCCAAGGGAAGCTTAGAGATGGCTATCAGAAGTAGAAGAGGGGATTCAGGATAGATGAAAACAACATTATTATCGTGATTGACTTAATCTACTGCTACAAATGGCTCTCTAAACCCACATTTTCTTGAACTGTAATAGGGGTATGTTAATTGTTTTTCAGTATTTCTAAAGAAACCTAAAGTGAATTAGACTTTTCCCTAAGAAACTGGCACAGATTTATACATTGTTTATTTATTCCCCCCTGGAATTTATAAATCAGTGTCAGACCATTCATTATATTCTGAAAGTAAAGGAAGTTTGAAGTTTTGGTTCTCGGGTATGATAAAATGAAATATTATTTGTTACTTCAGTGCATTTTTCTAGATTTTATATTTCAGTTCATAGGGACCATAGAGAGAAGAGAAATAATGGCCAACCAAGCAAAGGTTGGGAGATACTGGAACAGGATCTAGGGGCAGTGAAGAAGCCTGGGAGGAGGGTCCATTGAGGGATCTGAGAGAGAATAAAAGTCTGTAGGGGCTGTTAAAGGTAGCTTCTCAAGATGTCCTGGAGGCCACACAGGCCCTTTTGGACACTCTGAAACTAAAACTGCAGATAAAGAAGAGACTATGTTGAGAGATCCTTGAGTCCAGTCAGTAACCTATAAAAACCAGAAAGAAACCCTGTATTTGGTTTGATTTAGTCCCTTTTTAGCGTTGAAAACTCTGTAAGGTCTCTGCTGTTCATTTTCTGAGGGTAATATAGGATGTATTGAGATATTTTTTGTTTGTATATATCTTTGATTCAATCCTTTAGCTCTACTGATTTATGGGGTTATTTAACTAAAAGGGGTCTCTGACATATATTTTGTATTCTGCTATTTTTTGCTTATCATTTATTTTGTTTTTATTTCCAGATATTCAATACACAATTCAGGCATTAGCTTCTCAGTTAAAAAAGTAAGTTCTTGATTTCTGAGGGATGGTTTTGTATTATGACAAAAGGGGATTTTCAATAGTTTGCCTGTGGTGATAAGGTTATCATGTTGCAGTCACAACTGTGAAACAGTAAGTCATTGTGTCTTCTATTTGTTTATTAGCAAGGCGAGACAGTAACTGATGTCAGAACACTACCCAATGCCACAATCGTGGACAATATTCGCTCCATCTTTGGAAATGCTGTTAGCCGGTATGTTGATAACCTATATTTTAGAAAATCTTTTTGTATTTCTTATTTTTATTTTTTCATCCCATCACATTATTTTGTAATCCCAAGATAGCACCTGCCTTAAGAGTTTGCTTTAGTCAAATATACAGACTTGTTTTCATGCTTCAGGTTAAATAGAATTATTATTTCACATAATTGACATTTCCAGGGTATGCATTGCCTTCTAGCTGCTGTGGCTGAAAATCAGTGTGTTTTCTCCTGGTCTTTGTCTTTAGAATACTGGTAGCGTATTAGAATTCTGTCATCCTTTACTGCTTCCTCTTTTCCTTGTATTTGCATTATCATAACTTTAGAATTCCATTTTATTTATTGTTCAACATTTTTTAATCTCCTCCCATGTTCCAGGCTAGAGTTAGGTATAAACACAAATAAAATATTTCCTGCCTTTGGAGACTTGATCTCAGGTATCACCAAATCTTCATTGTCAGGAAAGCCTAAGAGGGGAGCTTACTTGTGCTGCAGAGCCTTCTTGGTGCTACCATCTGCTTGTAAAAGTCACCATTTCCATTGTAGACTCCTAGCTAAATCTCAGGTATTCACGAAGCTCAGATTGCCCATGTCATAATCTGAGGGGAAGAATGCTGAGACCCTTCCATGTGCCAGGCATGCAGTAAGTGCTGTGGATACACAGATGCATGAGAGATTAGGACAGCCCCTCACTTCACTTATTTTCCCAGAAATCTTAAAAGCATCAGCAGTCCAAGTACCAGTTTTCTACTTTGAAGAACAAATTATTCATTCTCTTTACCCTTTTCTTTCTAGATAAGTGTAAATGAGTTAATCTTTTTAAACTGCCCTCAGAGCAGAGAGGGCTCTGTGCTACAGTGTTACTTTTCAGATTATTGACTAAACTTTAAAACTCAAAATAAGGGAAATTCCTAGGAATTGTAAGAGATTAGAAATCCCCCAGAGCAGCATTTTCCAAAGTAGGTTTCCAGAACACCAACCTCTTGAGACATTTTGGGATGAAAGGGTTTACAGGTTCAGTGTGTATGGGAAACACCTGACGCTATATCCTCCACCCAGGTACCCAGAGCACACATTACTGCAGGAAAAACTTCCACCATCCACCAGCAAACCTTAGTGAGTGCCAGTTGTTCCTCAAGTGCTAGGCTAGGATATATGGTGGGGATACAGTAGTAAACAAAACAGAAACAATTCTTGCCCTAGTAGAACTCTCCGGTTGGAAAGACACAGGAGATCATTATGTCATTCATAAGCAGATCGTGCTTGATGCCTCAAAGAAAAAACTCAGGGCATGATGGCAGAATTTTGGGTCAGAGAGAGGGATAGTCAGAGAAGTATCTTTGAAGAAATAATCCTTAAGATGTAAAGAATAAATAGGAATTAACTAACTGCCAATGGGTTAGCTGTCCTGCTAGAAGGATCAGTTCTTGGGATGGCCTTCAGGCAGAGATGTGTGGCATATCCAAGCAGTTTTTCACTTTAACCTCCTCTCCCCAGTAAACACAATCTGGGGAACAACACATTGGAGCCCATTGTGGTGCCAAGCATTATAATAAGCTGTTAAGCAGAAATGAGTTCCTGGAATTTTAACTCTGGGATTTAGTTACTAAGAAATATAAAACTTCCAACAAAACAAGGTCTCAGAGCTTGGATCTATCTTTATATCCCAGCAATTAGAGTAGTGCTTCATATATAGCATAAGTGCTTGACAACACTGACTGCATGGGTAGGTGGGTGAACATGTGTAGCTATGTGTTGGTGGATGGGTGAGTGGATAGATGGATTGGATGGATGGATGGACAATTGGATAGATGGATAGACAGATGTACTGATGGAGGCACAGAGGACCTCAATGAACTAAGTCTCAGAGGTCCTCATTTGGCCAAGTTACTCTATGGAAAGGAGCTGTGTGTTTTCTGATTCTGATTATTTTATAATGTTTGAGTTTTCCAGTGTTTTCAGAGGTCTCAAAATTTATCTTTTCTAACCAGAGAACTGATAGAAGTTGGGTGTGAGGATAAAACCCTAGCTTTCAAAATGAATGGCTACATATCCAATGCAAACTACTCAGTGAAGAAGTGCATTTTCTTACTCTTCATCAACCGTAAGTATAAAGGAACTAAGTATGTACACATATACACAGAGAATTTTATGGTACCCTGCAAAAATTCGTAACTCGGAGGTTTGATTATACATGGGGAACCCTGTGCCAAATTTGATTTGATTAGTAAACATTTATAATTTTTGTCCAAAATTTGTGCTTGGCCCTCTGATTTGTGCTGCCATGGTCTGGTTCTTGCCTGTAAGAGGATCCCAGGAAAAAGCATCACAGTCCCTGTGAACCAGCACCTTACCTGCTGGACCCCTACAGCATGACCTAAGCAGAGCTTTGCTCTGCCTTTAGATCAGCAGGACATACCAGGAGAGAGAGACAGACAGACAAGAGACTGACGTGTGGGCTGGGGAGATAGCTCAGCTGGTAGAGTGCTTGCCTCGCAATCACAAGGCCCTGAATTAGATCCCCAGTACCGCAAAAAAAAAAAAAGAAAAAGAGACTGACATGTTAGGTATAGATATTGCTATTACAGTAAACATACTGAGTTTTAACATCCTTAAGATTTCTTTTTAAAGAATGAAATCTATGATACAAAGAGCAGTTCTAAAATTAGAGAGGAAATTAACTAAATGTGTTTGATTCTTCCCAAATTGCTTTCCAATCCTTACCTTTCTACCGACTTGTTTACATGATACTAAGTAAATATTATTTCGTGTTCTGCTTTTGTAACTTAATTGTTAACAAGGTTTTGTTTGATAAAGAAAAAACAAAACATAATCCCAAACAGTCTCAGTTTTCCTTCCAGAAATAACACGCATCTTTACATGTGTTCAGTTTCTTATAACTTCTTTACCTTTTTGTGTAAAGTATTTCATGATAACTTTGTAATTTTTGTTTTGTTTGCTGTTGTAATGTTATATTCTCCTCTTCCACTTATAGCAATAAAGAATAATAATAATAATGGTAATAATAATAATAACAATAAAATGTCACAAATTAGGCATGTTTTGTAGCAGTTATTCAAAGCAATATAGAAAGAGTAATGGGAGAGTCAATAGTTTTATAGACAGATTCTGTTAAACTCATATTAGCAGAGTTTTTTTCTACTGCATTAGGAAGGATTGAAACCTGATGGATAACATAGCTGGGTGCATGTAAGGCTCACAAAATAATTTTCATTAGATTTTTCCTAACTACAAAGAACAGCTGGTTCATAACACACACTGTTGGCTCCAGAATAGACGAGCAAGAATCAGTATAAGTGCCTTCTGGCTCGCCTGTGTCTGTTTTTCTGGGGATTCTTACCAGAGTCTCTTCAAATCTCTTCATGATGCCAGATTCTCAGTAGCAAAGAAAGGTCAGATTCTTTCAGTTACACACTGTGCAGGCTCACCTAGGTGGCAGAGACAAAGAACATTCCTTTGGCCAGTCTCAAGTTTAGAAGTCTCAGCAGAAGGTCTCCAGCTGTCCTTTTTGTCAGGTCCCATGTCAGCTTCTGGCCTGAGTGATCAGGGCATGTGTTACAGAGTATAAGCACATTGTTGCCGAGGCTGTGGATATGGTGAGCATGTAAATAATAGTCTCCTTATTTGTAAAAATTATGGCCTCTCTTCTTGTTGGAAATACAACGATGTGCAATATCCTTGGCTACAGTTAGGACAACAGATCATCAGCCAGTTTTCTAAAATCTGTCCTAGCAGAAAGTTTTTTTCTAAACCCAGATATTTCCTCTGATTTTAATCTTATTTCTCCCAGTCTGTATTGTAATATACCCAACTCTAAACTTGCATCATTTTCTGAATTACCTTAAACATTCAGTCAGACATTTACACTGCCCGAAATTCTAGAAAACTAATTCTTATCTTTTATTACTTGGTATGGAATCCCCACTTTTGAAATTCCCTAAACAGAGTTAGCTATTTTCATCCCACCATGTAGCATGCGCCTCTGTAAGATAGTGCTGACCACTTGGAATTGGAATTAATCATTCACCAGCATAGTTTCTCCCAGGATTTGACACATGTGATAGGTAGACAGTATGTTTTTTGCAGAATGAAAATCTAAGAACTGAGATCATATTTTCTGCTGGACCCAACAAGGGCACAACTAATCCACATGGACTGATTGAGGGGAAGGGAGGTGGAGAGACAGAATTTATTGCCTTTCATCCCTTCTGCTTTTGGATGAGAGGAGTGAGTCCCAAGCCCATACTTAGATGCTGGGAGGTGATAAGAGGCATAGGGGCCTTTCTTCCTGGGAATCTGATGTGGCTGTCACTCTGGAGGTATTCTTCCTGAGATAATTTAATGGCTTGGTGTGAGTGTACTCCTGTGACCTCCCTATAAAGACAGTTTTAAGCTGGTTGCTTTACTTTTTTTTTTTTTAGATCGCCTGGTAGAATCAACTTCCTTGAGAAAAGCCATAGAAATGGTGTATGCAGCATATTTGCCCAAAAACACACACCCATTCCTATACCTCAGGTATGTAGCACCAGACTCCTCATTCAATTCTCACAGGAACAGAAATTCTGTCAGGCTGTCCTCTGTGAAAGACTTGGGCTTGCTAGTTGCCCAATCAGCAAATCCTATCACTGCTAGTGGAAGGATGCTCTCTCCCTTCTCATAGAAAAAAGGCACAGTTTTCCTATATGTATTTACTAACTTAGCAGAAACTCACAGAGAACCTCTGCTGTGTTGGTGACAGGAAAGTGGATAATATATCTTTCCCCTTCAGGAGGAGTGGATAGCTTATAGGCAGAATAGACAGATGTGCTCAAAAAACTCTGAATGTTCCTTCTGCTGAGATCAGTTGGAAAAACTGAAACAGCTAGAGTTTTCCTTCCATGAAAGTCTTCTACTCTGTGGACGTTCTTGTCTTGGCATGTCCACTGTTGATTGCCCAGTAGTTCACTTAAATAATTTAGCCATCATATTTTAGTGGTCATAAATAATTTAGCACTGGCATTTATACAGACCAAACCCCGTAGTAGGTGTTTGAAATACAGAATAATACAGAATGAATGTGAGGCGCCCTGCCCCAAAAGAAGTTTGAGTAGGGGTCTGATTTATAGAGGATCTGTTTCCACTGTTTCTTGTTCTACTACTAGTCTGTCTTATTTCATAGCGTTGGCATTTTTATCATAACATGACAGAAGATCACCCTCTCAAGAACAGGGCCTTATTTGTATGGGGCATGGTTCATTCTGAAACATCTTAGGTCTGAAACCTTTTCCCTCTGAGCAGAAATTGTGTTAGAAAGTAATTTTCTCTTTGTTCTAGTTTTGATTGAAGTGGGGGAGGGGTGGGAATCATGGTCAAAAGTAATTTTTAAGCTAAACGAAGAACTATTGATTCCCTTTTGTATTCCCTTACTAGGTGATAAATTGGTCCTGTTATCACATTCTATCTCTGTATCAGTCTGTGTCTTAACAGGAAATGGAAGCCATACAATAGTTAGAACATGGAAAGTTTAAAAAAAGAGTTATAAACAGGATTAGAGTAAAGGGAGATCAGATAGTAAGAGGTGAAGTGACAGGGAGCAGCCATTCCGCCAAGGGCTGAGATAGAGCCCCTTCTGCATACCCTCCCCCACCACTGGGGGCTGAGGTGCTGACCTTGTTGAGGAGAATGCATGGTGGAGAAGTCAGTGAGGCACTCCCCTACCATTCTGAGAGGCTCTGGTGACAGCTGTCCACAGGAAGGGACTACATGCTGCTTGAATATGCAAGACAACTTGCAGAGGTCTTGACAAATGCCCCCAAACTTTCCTCGTCCTTTGTCCCTCTGGCGCCCTCTACTGACAAAACTTCACATTGTAAAGCTCCATTATCATAGAGCAACAATGATAGATGATGGACTTAGAGCATGGACAGTAAATTGATAAGTGACACAACCTGTCTGAACTGACTCTTCTGTTACATTTTAATTATGGAAAGTTATGTTGCATCTGTTCTTGTTTTGATCCTCACATAATAGTGAAAAGTAAGCAGGGGACAGATTCCTGGTTACCTTATTGTCACAGATGAGAGAACATCCAGAGAAATTGACTTTCTTGAGGTCACATAATAGGAAATTCTACTAATTCTAGAATGATGATAATAACAGCTAACATCTAATAAATATGTTGGGTACATGCAAAGTGCTTTACATGAATTTAATTCTCACCACAAACCTGTGACGTAAGTAATGCTATTATGTCAACTTTGCAAATGAAGAAACGAGGCAAAGAAATATGACATAACTTATCTAAAACTACATGGTTGTTCAGTAGCAAAACCATCATTTGACCACTTACTTGATCTTGAGGTTTTGACCACTGCTATTTTGCTTCCCATGTCATCTAGCCATCATATACACCATGTGTGAATTTCCCCCCAACCCTCCACGATCTGAGGTGATTGTCTTCTTTTTTACCTGCCAGTTTAGAAATCAGCCCCCAGAACGTAGATGTCAATGTGCACCCTACAAAGCACGAAGTCCACTTCCTGCATGAGGAGAGCATCCTGGAGCGGGTGCAGCAGCACATTGAGGGCAAGCTCCTGGGCTCCAATTCCTCCAGGATGTACTTTACCCAGGTGAGGGTATTTCTCTTCCAGCTGCTTCTCTGCAACCTGGTAATGTGCCTGTTAAATGTGAGAGCCCAAATTTTTGCCTTTTGCCTTAGAACTTTCTTTGTAAGTATAACTTTGATATTTTTCTTTCAGCAACATTTCTTTCTTTGGGCCTAATTATGAAGCTGTTACACTATCATCCTTGGACCTGGAGCCATAAGAACTTACTTACCTTCTTCACTTTGCCTCTATCTGGGACCTTGGACCTCCTAGGAAAATGAGCTATCTGAAAATGGAATAGGTAGCTCCTTCAGTGCATTCGTTTGCCCTGGAGATGCTCAGGAAGAGACTAATTCCACCCATGCAGGGCTGAACAGAGGGGCTGGGCCCCTGGAGGCAGTGAGAAGAGTAGAAAGATAAGTTACCAGCCATTGCCTAACCTTGCCTCCAGGTCTCTCTCAATAATGATGGAACTGGTTACTCCTCTATCTAAGGACAGTTACAAGCAGTAAATGAACAGTAAACAGAAAATGTCTGGTCCAGGGGCTGGCACTGTGTGTCTTGTTAGAATTATCCAGGTTCAAAGTGCTTATAATTCTAAGTTACTTTCTTTTGAGCCTCAGTTTTCTCATATGCAAAATAAGCAAGTTGGACAATATACTCTCTAGTGTCCCCTCCCATTTCTGAAATGATGTGATTCTGGGCAGCCCTTTATTCATGGCAAAGATGTGTTACATTATAAATATAGTAGACACTGAAATGATAAAAGTGGAAATATTTCCCCCATTATATTATACTGTATTCTGCAAGTAGACTTTTGTGAGATCCTGTTTCACAGAAATCTTTAAAAATTACTGAGTTGATGATTGTTTCCCATAATTCTGCAGAATACTGACCCAGTATGTCTTCAGAAGGAAAGTGCATTTCTGCATCAGAGAGCCTGTCTCTGGTGATGCAGTAACACCAACCTTAGAGACTCCTTGCTGCCATGGAGCATGGGGTCCAAACCCAGAGCTGTCTTGGTCTATTGGGTGATCAGAATACCTTCCTTTTCATCAACAGCTGCTCTTACTGGCCTCTAACTTTTCAGCTGTGGAATTACCATCTTCCTGCTTCCCTGCTTGTGCCTTGTGCCACACCACCCAGGGCCACGACATCAAAGTCCTGGGCTTGCAGTGAAACCATTTGGTTTGGGAATGAGAAACTCTGGCCCTCCTGCAGATTTGTTCCAATTCTGTCATAGTACATAAAGTATTCCAATTTTTTTAGATTTTAAAACTACTACCTACAAAGTCATTTTGTTAACTTTTGCTTCCCAAAACCCACCTTTGAATACTGCAAAGGCAAGTGAAGTAAATAATTTATAAGGGCTTTAATTGTCCTACAAGAAAGGTTGTACCTTTTTGAACAGAGTTGCTGCTTTATTTTATTATTATTATTATTATTATTATTATTATTATTATTTTCTTTTGAGGCACTGAGATTGAATGCAGGGGCTGCACCACTGAGCCACATCCCTAGAATTTTTTATTTTGAGATATGATCTAAGTTGTCCTAGCTGGCCTCAAAGTTGTGATCCTCCTGCCTTAGTTTCCTGAGTCACTGGGATTATAGGCATTTACCGTGTGCTCAGCTATTATGAGTATTTCTAAAAGTAGAAAGTAGTTAACGTAACAGTATCCAAGTACCTATCACCCAGGCTCTATAACTACAACACTTTGACCTATTAGTTTTATCTATCCCTGACTTGCTTAGGGATGGGGAAAGGAGTATTTTAAAGTACATTCTAGACATGTCTCCCCTAGTACTTCATTGTGTATTTAAAATGTTTTTTTCCTTATGTGATCACACTGTAATTTTATACCTAATAAAATTAATAGTACTGTCATTTAATAACCAATCTGTATTCAAATGTCCCAGTTGTCCAAAATACTTTTATAGCAGCTTTGTTCAAATCTGTACCCAGTCAAGTTCCATTTATAGTATTTGGTTGTTTTTGTCTCTTAAATCTCTTTTAATTCTCTTTGAAACTAGAAAAGTTATCTTTTTTTATTGTTGTTCCATTGACCTGTTCTATAGATTTCATATAGAAGAATGCACAGTTTGGATAGGTTGATTGCTTTTTCTTAATGTCATTTAACTTATTCTTATCCTCCATATTTTCTTTGAATTTTAAGTTAGATCTAGAGGCATGATTATATTCAGACACAAAATTTTTTGGCAAGAATTCTTCTTTTTAATAATTTTTATTCACTTCATTTTTATTTTTATTTTATCCTTTTGCAGTGCTGGGGATCAAACCCAGGGCCTCACACATAGCTAGGCAAACATTCTACCACTAAGATTCACCTCAGCCCTTATGTACTTCATTTTTGATCCCTCGAAAGAGGAAAATATTCCAAATTGCTAAACCTTGGTTTTCCAGACTGCCAATGGCCCACTCCAACAATGCTAGAAATTCCCTTAGGCCAGTCAAGGTCATGGTATTCAGTTTTTTAAATTGTGGTAAAAGAGACATCATAAAAAATTTATTATTTGAAGCATTTTTGACCATAAGGTTAAGTGACATTAAATACATTCATATCACTTTTGAGTTCACTAGTCTGATTTTCAAAACAACCTTGGATCATGACCTAGCATCAGTTTCCCAAATGACAGCCACCCCACCACTACTATTTTGTCACAGCAGCTCTTTATTCAAAGATGCCGTCTGTGGGCTTCATTCATGTTTTTTTCATTTTTCTCTTTTGGTGGTAAGGAAACACATGAAGTCAGTCAGGCTATTGCTGTAGGGGTGAAGAACAAGACTCAGGAGTTTCAGCAGGAAGCAGCTCAGGCAGCATGAACACGTGAAACTCGAGGATGAATGATAGACTCCTCTACCTAGAGAAGTGTTGGAATAGGAGTGTGTTAGCCCCATAACCCGGTGGTTGCCTCAGATCCATCCCCTGCCAATCCACTCCTGCCTTTGAACTATGAACTCCAAGACACCAATAGAATCTCCTTAGTGGCCCCTTTTGACTCAGCCATATTCTAAGGAGGACATAAAGTACAGTGTCAGCAGTGATTTTCTGTGTTTGTTTAAGTGGGATTTCCTGGGATAGGAAAAGTAGGGAGCTGGTTTCTGCTCTAGACTGATGGAGTTTCATACACATCCCCCTGCAGTGGGGAGTAGAAAGCACTTTGGCACAGATTCTGAATAGGTGGTGCCCTGTGCTTCCTATCATGTCCCAGCAGGAGGTGCAGAGTGACAAGTTATGTCATTTTGGCGGTAGGTTCATCTGTGAGGTCATCTGGTGACAACCTGATTCCTTCATTGTCAAATTGTCCATCAACACCTAGCTCATTGGTTTCACCAATGGTTGATGATCATTACCTGAATCAGTTTTTTTATTAGATTGCAAGATTATGATATTTTTGGTTTTATCTGTTTTTTTTTCTCTATCAATTGACTGTAATTCTTCTGTACGGAAGAACTTTGTCTTATTTGTTAAAGCCGTTTGGCTATCCTGAAATACAGTTCGTACTAGAAAGTAAGACCAAATGCTGAACTCTGTTCCTTTAATTATGAATTTTCGAAGGAATTAGTTGGTGTTCTTGCATTTTCCAGTGGTAGTTAATGATTTTTTTCCTCTTCTTCTCTTTCCTCCTCTCCCTCTTCTCCCTCCCTACTATCTCTCACTCTATTTTGTCATAGGTTTTAACAAAACAACCTATTTTAATCAATTATAATCATTTTTCTTATCAATGTTCAAATGAGCCAATCTTAGTCCATTGGAAGCCTCTTCTAGCTGGTGCCTTCTCTTTTTGATCCAAATCTATTAGGCAAGATGTTGTAGGCATATTCTGTGCTTTCCCAGCCTAAGCCCTAGATTGGCCATTTTTCCAAGGAGCTCTAGTTCATTTTAGTGGGAATTGGTATTTAGGGACCATAATCTGGGATCTGGGGTACTCATGGCTTCTGGGCAGCCATTACTTTTAGGACTTTTCAGGGTGCAGAGCTAGGAAATATGTATATTTAAAAATAGGGATGGGGACGTAGAGAGCTTAAAGCCCCGGGTTCAGCCCCCAGCACTACAAAAAATAATTAAGTCAAATAAAATAAAAATAGTCTGGGAGGAGGAGGGAATGTGAAGTTACTGTTAAACACATAGAGAGTTTCAGTTTGGGAGGATAAAAAAGTTCTGGAGATGGATGGTGGAGGACTGCACAACAGTTTGAATGTGCTTAATGCCATTGAACTGTCACTTAAAAATGGTTAAAATAGTAAATTTCATGTTATATAAATTTCACTCCCAATAGAAAAACAAAATAAAATAATAGGAAAGAAAGGACAAAATTATGAAAACTTTACAACTGATATTTTAAATAAATTTTAAGATTACACAGACTTTGCTGAATTCTTGAATTTTATATATGTAAACCTATTTTTTTGAATTTTGGTCAAAATTTCTTCTATAATAATAATTCTGTAATGCTAATTATATCTACTTCTAACTTCTTTCTCTTAAGACTGCTCCATTTTGGCCCCTGAGCTTCAATATGTCATATTCTGAATCTTTTCACTGTCTTCTTTTTTGATTCAGACTTTGCTACCAGGACTTGCAGGTTCCTCCGGGGAGGTGGTTAAATCCACAACGGGTGTGACTTCCTCATCTACTTCTGGAAGTGGTGACAAGGTCTATGCTTACCAAATGGTCCGTACAGATTCCCGGGAACAGAAACTTGATGCCTTTCTGCAGCCCATGAGCAAGGCCCTGTCCAGTGAGCCCCAGGCCACTGTCCCAGAGAATAGGACAGATGGGTCTAGTGGTGAGGCCAGGCCGCAAGATGAGGAAATGCTTGAACTCCCAGCTCCTGCTGAGGTAGCTGCCAAAAATCAGAGCTTGGAGGAAAATGCAGCAAAGGAGGCTTCAGAAACAGCAGAGAAGAGAGCCCCCAGTCCCAGCTCAGGCCACCCCAGGTATGGCCTTTTTTTGTTTGTTTTGGGAGGGAGCAGTACTAGAGATTGAACCCAGGGGCACTCGGCCACTGAGCCACGTCCCCAGCCCTATTTTGTATTTTCTTTAGACAGGGTCTCACTGAGTTGTTTAGTGCTTCACTTTTGCTGAGTCTGACTTTGAACTCTCAATCCTCCTGCCTCAGGCTCCCAAGCCACTGGAATTATAGGCATGTGCCACTGTGCCCAACTAGGTATGACCTTTTGAGGAAAGTGCAGCTTACCACTTTGTTCTTATAATAAAACTATCTTCTGAGTTTGGCTTTTCATGAACTACTTGCATTTTCTTTTACCTGACTTGTCCTCTCTCGCTCCACCAGGGTAATGCTGTGACCTTGTCTACTATCTGCCTTTGACCATGGTGTTCTCTAAGATATGTTTAACATCTGTGGTTCCCAAGTATTAGTTAAAAGCACATCAGAGAAAAAAGCAGATATATCCTTTGTTTTTAGTAAAGCATTATGATAAAGCTTCAACACCAGAGGTAGCTAAAGAGAGAAGCCTAAAATAGCTCTTCTTGTACCAAGGCTGCTCTCACTCTCTTTAGAAGCTCACTTTCTGAATCCAGTTCACAAAACTCCTAAAGTATGTGAGTGAGTGGTCAAAGAGAGCTAGGAGAAAGGGACAGGAATGATAGATTCATTTTATTTAAGCATTTCCTGTGTACACTATGCATATTCTCTAAAGACTGAAATCTGTGAGGTGGGTATTCTTTATTTAACATGTATACTTGCTGAACCTGAATCTCAGAGTAAAGTGATTTGCCCCAAACCACACATTTATGTGGTGACTGACTATGAAAAAACCTAGCACTAAATGTCCACTTTACTTATTTCTGAGACATCCTACCATGACAGTTTCTAAGGATTTTTTCCCACAATAATGAAAGGTGCTGGTATGTATCACACATTTATTGTGTGCTAGATACTTTATATACATTATCTCATTCAATGCGCTTAACCCTGCAAAGGAAGTATTTAGTTTTATTTTTAGGGAACTAAGTAATATTTACCACAGAGCAGTTAAAAAAAAATTTTTTTTAACAAAATTATTGCATCACTCCTCTGCTAAAAACCTCTCAGTGGCTTCCCATCACGTGTGGGCTAAAACCTAAATCCCTGCCTGCCTTCCTTCTAGCCCTCCACTTTCCCTCTTCCTCATGCTGCTTTAGCCACATGGCTCTTGTGCCTGATCTGAACTGACTGAGCTTCTTGCCCTCTGGTTGCACTTGCTGTTCCCTCAACCTAGAAGACACTGACTTTTGCCACTCAGGTCTCATTTCACATGTCCCTCTTGCCAGAGGCCTTCTTTGTTCATTTAGACTAAAGATTCCTCTCCTCTCACCTCCCCATCATTCTATTATGTTTCCTTGTTTTATTTTCCTCCTGGCATTCATTGCTACTAAAAATAATCTTTTACTTTTTCTATTGTCATTTGACTCTTCCACTAGCAAGTAAGCATCATGAGGGCAGGCACCTTGTCTGCTTTGTTCATTGCTGTTTGTAATTGGTACATAAGAGTGTTGGATGGATGGATGGATGGATGGATGGAAACATGGAGGAATGAATGAACTGACAAGATCAGTTCATTTGTTCAGGACCCTGTGGCTTTATGGGCCAAGCTGGACTCCAAATCCTGATTACATAGCCAGCTGCTGGGATCTAAGGATTGTCATATAAGGAGTGTGCTAGAGAGTAGACATCTTGGAAAGGCCTACCACCAACACAGGGATCTCTCTGCAGCTGTGTCGAAGCTACTCTCTTCAAAGTGCGACATGCAAAATTTGGCTGAGTTCAAAAATTAAAAGGAGAAATAATGATCTATTCCTTTTTTTCATTGCAGAAAAAGACATCGGGAAGACTCTGATGTGGAAATGATGGAAAGTGATTCCCGGAAGGAGATGACTGCAGCCTGTACCCCCCGGAGAAGGATCATTAACCTCACCAGTGTTTTGAGTCTGCAGGAAGAAATTAATGAGCGGGGACATGAGAGTACGTAAGTGCTGAACTCTGCCTGGGACTTCAAGGGCCTGAACTGCTAATGTTAATAGGTTTTGGAAATGCAGAAAGTATCCATGTTTTCAGGGTGCCCACTGCAGTTTGCTGGGCAAACCTCTCTTCCCTCACTAACCCACAGCAGCTCCAGCTAAAGACACTTTTCAAGAAGAAGAGAAGGGGAAAATAGTTGGTTTGTCTTAATTAATTAAATCATAGGAGTCAGAGTAGAACAGTCATTTTAGCAATTTCTAGTTTATTTTTGTTTCTGTTTTGGTTAGAAGCAGTGTGACAGTCAGCAAAATTCTTATCCTTTGGATTGAATGGGACATATTGTTGCTGAAAGTTCACAGGCTTTGGAGGTTCCTGGCACAACCACTTTTACCATGTGACCTCATATTTGTGACTTAACATTTCTGTGCCTCAGTTTTCCTCATCTATAAAGTGAGGTTAATTTTAACCTGGAAGATTATTGTGCTGATTAGAGATTAAATATAAATGAAACACTTGTTATAGAATAAGGAGTCAATAGATATTTTTATATCCTAAAGGCAAAGTAATAAATTATCATCTTCCTCAGAAATAGCTTTTGAGAATACCTGAGTATAGAACTCCATCTTAGTCCTTCTTACTTCAAAACTAACTTAATGGTTTTAAGAATTAAAAGAGGTGACTGATCCAGGGATTGGCCCTCACACCATCCTGACCCCACTGTCTGAATGAGATAAAAACAGCCCAAGCACAGGCTCATTGCACAGTGTTCCAGGTGGCAACTCTGCACTTGAGTCTGCATAATTTAGCCATGACCTTTTCATTTTTCATCTATTATACATTTCTTGATTTAAATAAATTTCAACACTGTTTTTCAATGTATCTTAAAATATGAACATCTGGATTAATTTTTTAAAGGAATGACTAGCTAAGGAGCAAGTCAGTACTTTCCTCCGAGTCCTTAACCTTTGGAAACAGCTGTTGTGACTCAGAGGCCTAGAGATTTTCCTCTGCTCAGTCATCATTTACCTGATATAATTGAGGAAGGCCTCAGCTTATCTTTCCCTGTTCATTAGCTTTTCTTAGCACTCTGAGCTTTTGTTTACATGTACCAAAAGATACATCTGGTGTCTCTACACTTGGGCAGGGTAAAAACTTCCCGTGACTGCCTTTTTGCCGTTGTGGAAACGATTGCTCTTTGGCTTCTAATTGTTATTTCCATGAGTATTTGCTCCAGTTGCTCTTTCCCCTGTTATTAGCTTTCAAGCTATGAACCCTTAAAACAATTTTCAATTTTCAATAACATAAGAAGGGTGAGCTGTTACTTGATTTATTTAGCAGTCCTCTTCCCAGTAGTTTTAGTTGACAGACTCCCTCAGACTTGAAATTTTCTGAGTTTGTCTCCCCCTTGCAAAGACTATTAGATCATTTCAATAAATGTTTTAATAATGTCAGACTGTTTCAGTGAAGCATACCATCCTGCCTTAAGTGTGGTCAGGTTTGGAGTCTTGCTGAGGCCAGGATGATAAATCTACTTGGTATAACATTATTCATACACAATATCTCGTTTAATTCTCAAGTAGTTTTGTGAGGAAGGCGGAGCAGGTGCTATCGTGTCCTGTTTTAATGACAAAGAAATGGAAGATGGAGAGGACAGACTAGTTGGGACATCCCAAAAATCCAAAACAGCCTGAGAGCAAGGTGTGGTGGTATGTGCTTGTAATCCCAGCTACTGGGGGGCTGAGGCGGGAGAATTGCTTGAGTCCAGGAGTTTGAACCCAGCCAAGGTAGCTCTGTGGGCACCTGTCTTAGGGGGGCAAAATGGCCCAGGTACTTGCCTTGTGGATGGCGGGTTGTTGCTGGCATTGGCAGTTACCCAGGAAGCCTCACCCAATATTTAAGTGCAAAACCAGGTCATTGGCATGTGCAGAACAAGCACCCTGTGATTGTGACACTGTAGGGCAAGGCTGGTATTTTCAGACTTGGGAGGTCTGTAGCATGTAGGGTCTCGCCTCGCAGTGGGAGTAGCTTTGACGTGGAAAGTGGAGTGAGCACAGCTAGAACTCTGCTGAAGCTCCTGCCAACTACACTGTTCATTATTCAGTCAGAAATTCTTTCACCTATTAGGGCTTGGTTGTCCTGCTCTGTAAAATGTGTCACTATGACAGCCCTTACTGGGCTGTTATGAACACCTGAGATACTGTGTGCATGCATTAGAAGCTCCAAGACACAGTTCCAGGCATCTCGTTTACACAAGCTGGGGCAAGTTGGCTGTCTGAGTGGAATGCTGCTCAGGGATTTCTGAGGGTCACTGACCCTATGATGCTGTTCAGAGAGATAAGAGCTGCTTCCTTCAAGGCAACCTTCTGAGCGCCAGTTGGCTGCTTTATTGGTGTGTTGTCAGTGCAGGGATGTGCCTGTCAAGCTCACCACCTCACTTGTGATGCCCAGCCCAGTGCCTGGCATGTGGACTCAGGAGATACTTGCTACAGGAGAGGTCAAGGTTGAGAGGACAGGCAGAAGGTAAAGCCCTAGGATCTGTTCTAAAGGGGTATCCAAATTGAACACTCAGACGAGTCTCTTAATCCTGGTGGGTTTACCCATCTGTGGTGGGCACTCGATCAATTAACAAATGAGGTTAATTTTGGAAGGCCCAGTATCCAGTCAAGTGTTCATGGGATTAGGGATTAGTAATGATTGGATTTATTGCTAGTTCATAATTTTGATCTATTTGAATGTGAAAATGTGCTTTTTTTTTTTTTTTTTTTTTTTTTAAGGTTTATTTTTTGTTTTGTTTTGTTTGCCTCCAGAAAACCAAAACTTGATCTTATTTTCTTGGTCCTTGTGAATACACAGTTCTAAATATACATACTCTTCATGTGGTTTGTCACAGGTGACCATTTCTTTTGGTTCATGAAATCAGTTTGGCAAGTATTTGTCAAGTATCTTCTCTACAAAATGCTCTGTGCCAAGCTCAGAGGTAGAAGGTGAGATGAATAGGCTATGATCCCTATCTTCTAGAAAACCGTTTAGTAAATAATTGGCTACCATGCTAGTAGAATGAAAGAAATTCTGTGGTAGAGAGAAGGGCAGTACAGCAGGAACTCACAGTTACCACTCCTAAGAGGGCTGGCAGGCTGATTGATCATGTCAGGCAACAGCAGAGTTGGTTCTGGCACACAGGGCTGTAGAAGGCAGCAGCAGGGCACAGGCCTGCACCTGCAGATGGGCATCAGAAACTAAAGGACTGGTTCCTTTCCTCCAGCTCTTCCTCCTGGACCCCTCCTTAGGTTTGGCTTTACTTGCTGGCCTCAGTTGTGAATCAGATGTGCGGTTTGGCTTTAAAGCCCAGCAGGGTTTTGTCCCATTTTGCTCTTTGCAGAATAGCAGGGAAATAACTCTGGTAGACGTCTAGGACTGTGGGAACATTTAGGGTAGGGATGAAATGGAGATCCTGTGACAGGCTATGAAGAGGCCCAGGGACGCAGAGCCCTGTGTGTGGTAAGCACATTTGCCCTTCCCTGCCCTGCTGGTGGGGCTACACGTCAGCAGCTGTGGATGCAGCAAAACAGGCCATGAACATTCTGCACGGAAAAATCTCTGACCCATTTTTAGTAGATTACACTGCTTTCTCTTTCCTCCAGTGCCTCATTATTCAAGATTATTTGATGTTCTCCAGCTTTTAAAATAATCATTCTCCACCCACGCAGAACATCCTGTAGAGACATTGAGTTTTCAGTGGGAACAGAGGGAAACACTTATTCTAAAAAAGAAGAAAATAAGTCTGTTTTTATGGGGGTGGAGGGGTCATCACAGAACTTATTTATATAACACTATGAAGATTTACTTGTGGTGCCCAAGCTTAAAGACAAAATATAGTAAAAACAGGATGTACAGGCTTGTTGCCGAGCCTAGATCTTTGCCCTATTCTTTCCCTTCTTCCTTTCTGGTGGAGGTTGACTTCTTCCATTAAAAATAATAATTTGGGGACTGGAAAGAGTGGCATACACCTGTAATCCCAGCCATTTGGGAGACTGGGGCAGAAGAATTTCAAGTTTGAGGCTAGCCTGGGTAATTTGGCAAGAGCCTGTGTCAAAATTTAAAAAGAGACATGGGGGTGTATCTCAGTGGTAGAGTGCTTGCACAGCATGCATGAAACCCTGTGTTCTATCTCCAGCACTGCCAAAATAATAATGCACACAAACATACTAGCAAATACAAAATCATATTATAAAATAAATATAGCATCTATAGAAAAAAAAGAATACCCTTAGAAGTAACTATCCCAAATTGTACGATTATTATTTCCTTTCATTTTATTATATTTTTACCACGTTTGTAGTCCTTAAAAAACTATTTAGTTTTCAAGCTTTAAATTTTATACAAATGGAATTATAAGTATTATATGTGAACATGCACATGCATATTATGTTCCTAAAATTCATCTATCTTGTTACATATAGCTCTGGTTTACTTTTTGTGTGTGATGGATTCTGTCTCATGAATATGCAGTTCATTTATTCTGTTGAGGGACATTTGGAGGATTCATATGACCTCAGCCCCTGGCTCCTCAGATCTCATACAGCTTCCTACCCATGAGTTGATCAGTGGCTTGGCACACTGATTAGGAAGCTCTGCTCCAGGATGTTTACCTATGAGAGTTTCTGCTGGGTCATAAAATGACAAATTGTTTTCTGATTTTCCTTTCTGCTTCCATCAACAACTTCTTTGTGCCCAAGAGTATTCTCTCCAATATTTGATATTGTCAGACTTTTTACCAATTTGGTAGCCATGAAACAGTAATCTGATGGTGGTTTTTATTTGTATTTCCTTGCTGACTAATAAAGTTCAGTTAAATGTATTTCCTCTTCTAAGTGCCTGTTCAAATTTTATGCCCATTTTTATGTTGGTTTTTTAATCTTTTCTAAGAGATTTTAGTAGCTCTATATATTCTAGATAGTAGTAATCAGGTAAAAATACCTCCAGTTTAGGGCTTATCCAGTAACTTCTTTTTATGAACACTGATTTCATCTCAATTTTGTGTGTACAGAAAAAGACTTCCCATTTCAAACCATTCTTAGACTTTTGTCCTCCTTTCTCACTCTCAGAGCCTACAAAAACTAAAGTTTGTGATTCCCAAGGTTCCTCGTGCTATCTTTGCATAAAATTGGCTTCAGAGCTCTCATTCTTTCTCTGGGTTTCTGCTTTTTCTTTGTTTAAATCTTGAGTATTCCTTAATCTTTTAGTATTTCTCATTGCATTTTAAAAGATGAGTTTATAAATTCTTCATGTTTGTTTCTTTTCAGCAGGAAGTTCAGTTGAGGCATGTTTACCTGTTTGGTGTGTTTAGTGCTGGTGCTTGGTACCTTGGAGTATGAGGAAGTGTTGGTAGGATTCCATTGCTTACCTGTTTTCCATTTTTTTTTTGTTTTCCAGCTCTCCGGGAGATGCTGCATAACCACTCTTTTGTGGGCTGTGTAAATCCTCAGTGGGCCCTGGCACAGCATCAGACTAAGTTATACCTCCTCAATACCACCAAACTTAGGTAAATCGGTGAGCATGTATAAAAAATAGAGCCATTTGATTAGTGGTCCAGGTTATATGCTGGGAAGGACTGCTTGAGATGGTCAGAAAGGACACAGGTTTGGGAATCAGCGGTGATGACTCCAAATCCAGGTACAACCATTTCCCATTTCATGAGTCAGCTACTTTCCTAAATTATGTCTCAAGCTTCTCATCTGTAACTTGGGATAATACTACTTACCTTAAAGGGTTTTTCATGAGGAAAATAACCCAGGAAGCCTAGTCCTCACAATTGGCTCAGTGCTCAGGGTTGAACTAAGTCACTTCAACATTGTTGGCTATGAACCAGATATTGAGAAATCGGTGCTGATAGAGAATTCTGGCATCTACCACGTGCAACAGGATACTGGAGGGGAGGCAAAAAGATCTGATGCCGTCTAGCTTCAGGGATGTACCAAAGGCATACTCTAACCACCAAATAAGCCCAAGGGTGTTGATCAGCACAGGAACGGTGACCTCAGCAGGGCCATTTGCCTAGCTAGCAACATTTCTATCAATGATTTCCAGGAAATCAATTTACCTTGGTAAATGAGCTCCTGTTGTCTACAACCATTGCTAAATATGTTCTTAAATAGGTAATAGATATAGGATGACGCTGTTACCTTGTTGTATATTAAACACCATTCATCCACCATGGAACTCCCCCTTTCTAAACCCTACTGCGTAGCCTCAAGTGCTTTTCAGCCTTGTGAGACAGCCACTATACATTGCTTAGAGTTGGCACATGACATAAAACCCTCTTTTCTCTCCTTAACCTAGAAACTGCCCCAGTTCAGAAGTATGCCATTGGTCACCAGATTTCAGATATTTAGAACTCCTTCCGAGGCTTGGAAACCCTTTTGGTGCAGCTCTTTTCCATTCCATTGACTGCTTGGAGAGTCCTTGGGTTTCTTGTATAGTGAGCTGCCATTTACTTATTTGTTGGGAATTCTTTGCTTGCTTTTTCCTTTGTGGCATATCTAAGTATATGACTTCCAAAGCGCCAAATCACAGTTGCATTCAGATTCTTTCATTTCACAAGTACAAATCCAGGCTAGTTCCAGAATTGCAACTACAGATTAAGCATTCCTAATCTAAAAATCCAAAAACCAAAATGCTTCAAAGTCTGATACTTTTTGAGTGCTAGCATATCACAAGTGGAAAATTCTACACTATGAAACTGTTTCATGCACAAAATTCTTAAAAATATTGTATGAAATTACTTTCAGGGTATATGTATAAGGTATAAAACATAAATGAATTTTGTGTTTAGACTAGGGTCCCATCCCCAAGATATCTCATTATGTATATGCAAACATTCCAAAATCTGAAAAAGTTCAAAATACTTCTGGTCCTAAGCTTTTTGAATAGGGGATACCAACTTGTATTAATAAATGTGAACGGTGTCCAGTGAGAAGATAAAAGTTACAGGGAGGGAACCTGGTTCAGTCTAATATTTAGATTCATTTCCTTCCTTTTCCTTTATTAAGTGACATGAGACATGTCAGTTACTCACTTGATTCCTCAGTTTCCCCATTATAATTCAGGCCTAGAGGATTCTTTGTCTGCTTTGACTGATAATGAAATCTGTTCTTTTGCCCATTTATTGATTGGGTTGTTTTGTTTTGTTTTGGGTGTTAAACTTTTTGAGTACTCTAAATATTCTGGACATTAATTCCCTGACAGAGGAGTAGCTAGCAAAGATTTTCTTCCATTCTGTAGGACCTCTCTTCACATTATTTTTTGGGAGGTGGGGACTGGGGATTGAACTCAGGGGCGCTCAACCACTGAGCCACATTTCCAATACTATTTTGTATTTTATTTAGAGACAGGGTCTCACTGAGTTGCTTAGTGCCTCACTGTTGCTGAGGCTGGCTTTGAATTTACGATCCTCCTGCCTCAGCCTCCCAAGCTGCTGGGATTACAGGCATGTGCCACCATGCCCAGCTCTTCATATTCTTAACTGTTCAAAATTTTAATTTGATGTTGCCCCACTTATTGATTCTTGGTTTTATTTCTTGAATTTTTGGGCTCTTTTGAAAGGAAACGATATTGACCCAATGTTTTCTTCCAGTAGTTGCAAAGTTTCTGGTCTAATTCCTAAGTCTTTGATTCATTTTGATTTGACTTTTGTGCAGGGTAAGAGAGCTGTAGCTTCATTCCTCTACATGTGGATATCCAGTTTTCCCAGCACCATATTTTAAAAAAGGCTAACTTTTCTCCAGCATATATTTTTGGCACCTTTGTCAAGAATCAGATGCCTGTATCTCTGTAGATTTATCTCAGTGTCTTCTACTCCATTGGTCTTCACGTCTACTTTGTGCTTCCTTAAAAGACTAGGCATCAAAACACAATATGACCCAGCTGTCCCACTCCTTTATATTTATCCATAAGAACTAAATTCAGCATCCTGTTGTAATATAGTCACATCAGTGCTTACAGCAGTGAAATTCACAATAGCCAAGTTATGGAACCAGCCCAGGTACCCATCAGTAGATGAATTAAGAAAATGTGGCACATATATACAGAGGAGTTTTACTCAGCCATAAAGAAGAATGAAATGATATCATTTGCTGGTAAATAGAACTGGAGAACATCTTGCTAAGTGAAATAAGCCAGACTCAGAAAATCAAGGGTTGACTTTTCTTTCATTTGTGGAAGCTAGGGCAAAACAAGGGGAAAGTAGGAGGGGGGATTGGATATTACAAAGATTAAGGGAAGATCAGTAGAGTAGAAGGAGGTGGAGAGGGAGCAGGGAAAAGAAAGGGGAGGAAATGCAGGGCAAGTTTGACAAGATTATGTGGTATGCATGTATAAATATACCACAGTGAATTTCACCTTTGTGTATATCTATAAAGCACCGATTAAAAATAAATAAATGAGTGGAAGCAAGTCCAGTAAAGGAAAGAGAATATGGGGGAATGAAAAGGGGAGGGATAGAGGGGACACCAGGGACTAAAATAGAGTAAATTAAATTCCATGGATGTATGTTTATATCAAAATGAACTCAGCTATTATGTGTAGCTATAATGCAGTAATAAAAGCATAAAAAAGAACTGGAAAGTACCATATAAATGTGACATTTATTCCAAATCTTTGTTTCTGTAAATAATTCAATATATTGTATATTTAATAGCTGCTCGTGAATTGTTGCCAGCCAGTGCACCACCCCAAGCCATATAGCAGTTTAGTGTAATTCTGCTTTATATCCTTTTATGATTACTTAGGAAGATTCCGTTTTACCTATACATTCCATGTAATTTTTTTCCTATGTATTTTTTAATGCTGAGTTATAGGATTATAAAAAGTGGTTATAGGATTCTTTGTTAAGTGGGAAAAGCAAACAAAAACTTACATTCCCTACAGGGTGTCAGAAATCTTTTATAGCACCTTAGATCTGGGGACAGATGGGTGATAGCAAGCCGGACATAGAAAATATTATGTTAAATTAATCATTGCCTGTGGAGGCTGGCCACCCAACACCTTGGTTGGAGCAGATATTGGCACTCTCAGCTCTTTGGAGGAAGAAGAGATCTTGTTAGACTGTTAACCAGATTCCACAATCAGGCAGAACCACCTCTGTCCATGTTTCAGAGGTTACTTCTCCCCTTTTGTACTTCCTTTGTAGCCCTCAAGCATGGATTCAGCTTTTCACTAAAATCACTTCATTTTTGTTTTCAGTGAAGAACTGTTCTACCAGATACTCATTTATGATTTTGCCAATTTTGGTGTTCTGAAGTTATCGGTAAGTTTATCTTCTTCTCATTTCTAGAACTTAAACAGCTGGTCATTTCTGAAAATAGGAGCTCCACACTAATATCTTCTTTGTATTATATTAAATTTTTCTAAATATGCTTAGGATAATTTCTATATTGTATTATTTGCTATATAGGAAGTATCTAATTGCCATAAAATGTTTTTTAGTCAAATAGTCATTGAGTAGCCAACTTGAATACATATTTATTATTATAGAAGTTAATACTGGGGCTGGAGCACTTGCCTGGCATGTGGAAGACATAGGGTTCTATCCTCAGCACCACATAAAAATAAATAAATAGAATAAAGGACAATCGACAACTATAACTAAAAATATTTTTTTAAAAAATGAAGTTAATACACAGCTACTTAAGAAAACTTGGAAAGAGATAAATATTCTATAAATTTGCAGTCAAAACACAATCCCTACAATTAGTTTTAGTCCATTTCTTGCAAGACTTTTTCAGTGTTGAATTTTAATTCTGAGTTAAAATCATACTACCCATCCATTTAACTTCCTTTTTCATTTGACATACTCTATGAAAAAGCCTGCTGGGGTTTTGATTATGGTATGCTGAATCTGTAGGTTAACCTGAGGAGAAAATATTCTGTTAAATTAATCCCTTAGTATTTCATATATTTAATGCTGTGATAAATGTCATTTTTAAAAAATTTCAGTTCCCATTTGTTTGGAGCTAGTGTAGAAATATGTATAATAGTGCTGTATCTTGCCACCATGCTAAACTCATATATTATTTCTAGTAGATTTTTTATTGAATCTATCAGATTTTCCACATAAATGACCATGTCATCTAAGAATAGTAAGTTTTCTTCCTGTCCAGTTGGATGCCTTTTCTCTTTCTCTTGACTGATGGCATTGGGTAGAACCTCCAGCACAAGGATGAGTAGAAGTGCTATTGTGGTTTTGGTATCAGGGTGTGCTGGCCCCATAGTATCCTCTCCTTTGGTAAATATCCCCTCCTTTTCTATTTTCTGAAAGAGTTTTTATAGAGTTTGTGCTATTTCTTCCTTAATATTTGCTAAAATTAGTGAGTAAATTCACCTGGCCTGGAGATTTGTTTATGAGAAAATTTTAAACTACAAATTCAGTTTCTTTACTGGATATGGACCTATTCTTTTATCTGTTTCTTCTTGGGTAACCTTTGGCATTTTGTTTCTTTCAAGAAATTTGTTCCTTTAACCTGTTTTCAAATGTATTGGCCTAAAGTTGTTAATATTACTTATTCTTTTAAAATCTATAAATCAATGCTAATATTGGTAATTTGTCTTTTTTTTAGCTTGATCAATGTACTTAAAGGTTTGTTGATTTTATTGATCATCTCAAAGAACTTTTGGTTTTATCTCTTTCTTTTTGTTTTCTATTTCATTGATATCTGTTCTGATTTTTATTTTTCTTCTGCTTATTTTGGTTTGACTTCTGTTTTACATTTCTTAAGGTGTAAGCTGAGGTCACTAATTTGAGAGCTTTCTTCTCTGCTATTGGTGTAAAGTACTATAAATTTTCCCTAAGAACTGCTCTAGCACAAATTTTTTTGGGGTGGGGTACTGGGGATTGAACTCAGGGGTATTCGGCCACTGAGCCACACCCCCAGCCCTATTTTATATTTTATTTAGAGATAGTTGCTTAACACCTCACTTTTGCTGAGGCTGACTTTGAACTCATAATCATCCTGCTGGGATTACAGGCATTAGCACAAATTTCTATATATTGTTTTCATTTTCATTCAGAACAGAATACTTTCTAATTTCCTTTTTTATTTGTTCTTTGACCTTAGAATTGTGTCATGTAGTTTCTAACCTCTTGGGGTTTTTCAGAAATCTGTTATTGATTTCTAACTGAATTACATTTGGTCGGAGAACACAAGTGAATTCTTATACATTTATTTGAGATTTGTTTCATGGCCCAGAATATGGTATTTGTTGGCAAAGACCTGGTTTGTACTTAACAGAATTTGTCTTCTGATCTTGTTGAGTGCATTCTATAATATCAGGTGTATCAAGTTGATAGTCATGCTCAGGTAGGTGTTCATTATCCTTGTTGATCTTCTAACTACTTGTTCTATTAATTATTGAGAAAGAGGCATTGAAACTTCAAACTATAAATACAAATATATCTATTTCTCTTTGCAGTTATCTTTTTTTTTTCCTTTAAATATTTAAAGCACTGTTGTTGGGTACTAAGTGTTTAAGGTTGTTATAGCCATTTTTTACTATTATTATGAAAAAATAATGACAAAAGTACTGTGAGTTCGTAACATATAAAAATATGACAACAGTAACAGGGGAAAAGTGGAGAATAGCTTTATGTATCTTATTTTTGAAGAAGATTTCATTTTCTTCCTCACCAGATGATTTACCTGAAATGTTGCTCAATTTAATTTATTCTCCCTCCTCTCTGCTTTAGTTGTAGTGAATCAGTATAGAGAAATGATCTACCCAGTGGTTTACTGGAACTGTGAGAGTGAGTTGAGTCCTTAGGTCTGCATAAAAGAAAAAAGTACCTCCTGATGGCCTCAGCCCTCCCACTGTTCAGCAGGCCTCTTATCTGTCACAGCCTCTGTTGAAACACCCATTGACAAAGAGGAGAGAGGTTTTGTTGTGGGCTGTTCAGGCACTTCCTTGGAGGGAAATGGGGAATGTTAAAGTGTCCTATCTCACCTGCTGTTCTGCTAGTGGTTTTGTGGGAATTCAGGCTTGGTATTTTGATGTCCAGTTAATGCGTGCTCCTTGTTGTTCTTGCTCCTTCCTAGGAGCCAGCACCACTGTTTGACCTTGCCATGCTTGCCTTAGACAGTCCTGAGAGTGGCTGGACAGAGGAAGATGGCCCCAAAGAAGGACTTGCTGAATACATTGTTGAGTTCCTGAAAAAGAAGGCTGAGATGCTTGCAGACTATTTCTCTCTGGAAATTGATGTGGTATGATGGCCATTCATTGTATGCAGCCTCCGTCATGTTCTTCAGATTCCTAAATAAGGATGAGAAGACTGGGCTCCCCTCAGAAGCAGCTTGTGCCAGAAATGAAATCTTCTCCATTCTCCATTCTCCATTTGCATTTCTCAGATATACAACTGTATATGCCACTCCTGGTCCCAGGGTAAAGGATCCAGACACGAGGAAGAGCTGAATCCCACAGTCCCTGTAGTCTTTAATAAGTGAGATTATGCCACTTGCTCCTATTTCTTTCTCTTACCTCTTGATCTTAGGGGTTTTCTGTCTTGATGTGTTGATCAGTGACAGATCCAAATAAAAGTTGGTTCTGCTACACACTGGGACCAAAAGCTCTTTTTAACTGCTTAAATCTTTCATGCCCAGCCCAGTCAAGTAACCAGAAACCTTGGAAGATGAGAACTGGGGAAGCACTAGATAAATGAAATTTGTTATACTTTAACAAAATTTGTTAAATCTTTTGTCTCCTTTTCTGTCCTTTTTCACACAAGCAGGATGGGAACCTGATTGGCTTACCCCTTCTAATTGACAATTACGTGCCCCCGTTGGAGGGACTGCCTATCTTCATCCTTCGACTAGCCACAGAGGTGAGTGGCAAGCAGGTACTAAGCACATGGGAACGTGCGTGGGTGCCGGGTGAAGGGGGCATGTGACCATACCTTCATTTGGAACTGTCAGGATGACAAAGGTAAAACAGTTTCAAGACCCCATCATTTCAACCAATTTTTATCTCCAGCCATATTTATTAGTCAACAGTTTTAATGCCTAAAAGGTCACATTTCATTTTTTATGTGATCCCCATTTAGAAATGAAATTGTTTAAAGCTTGCACCTACCCTAACTTCTTGATTTCTTTGCACCAGGTGAATTGGGATGAAGAAAAGGAATGTTTTGAAAGCCTCAGTAAAGAATGTGCTATGTTTTATTCTATCCGGAAGCAGTACATATCAGAGGAGTCGACCCTCTCAGGCCAACAGGTACTGTAGGGATACACACTGGCACCCCAGGACAGGGATAGTCCTTTGTATAACCTTAAAGAGGTGAAACTTGCCCATCTCTAAAATCCGGGAATCTCACATATCTAACAGGTTCAAACACAATGGTTATCTTTATTCAAGAGTTTTATTTCCTTCTGCTGGTCTAGAACTTAGACCTCTAGAATGATAATCAGAATCTGTCCACTGTAGAAGCATGATCCATCACAGTGATACAGTCTGAGGCTGGTGGGTCTGAGTCTCATTGTCAGCCCAAGTCCTCAGATTCTGGTTGTCTCCCTGGTCACCCTTTATTTCTGCCATCACTACATCTAAATGCTGCATGGCCAGGAGGTAAAACTCTGGAATTCCACTTATAGGTCAACCTGACACAAATAACAATCAGATAACAATGCCTTTCAATCAGTGAATATTTCAGGGGAGGGGAGAGAGGGTTGGAAATAGTGTACAAATTAAAGGATAGCCACTTTACTGCATAGCCATCTTAGTGATTGTTCAGTCACGTGAGGTAAAGTGGTCTGCATGCTTCACGGGTCAGGAAGCTGCAGGACAGTTGGCATGCTCAGGGATCCCCAATGCGTATAGGTGTTAAAAGATTCAGTCCCAGGTCCTTCTGGCTAAAGCCGGGGGCATTTCTCACTCTGATGGAGAAAGCAAGGCAGCTTACCGTACAGTGCTGAGAGTATCTTATTGGATTGGGAAACTGTCATGAAGGAAAGGAAGTACAGATGATAATGAACATTTTCTCATACATGAGCCAAGCTAAGGCTTATTATGTAGGAGAAGCAGCGATGAAACAAAATTACCCTTATTTTCATTTATTTTCTTACCTGTGGAGGTTTTGGGAAAACAGGGCTACCCAAATTTGGTGGTGAGTTCAAATGTTGCCATCCAGACACCAGTCAGGATCAGACATTGTTAGATCCTGCAACAATCAACACATTCCTTTCTGAGGGATACGGAAATTCCATAGGAGATAGCCCTGCAAGAGCAGTGGTTGCTTTTCCCTCTCAGAGACCTCATCTCTTGTGTTCAGGCCTGTGAGATCCCTGAGTGGCCTACAGAGGCTCCTTCACTAGCTTTAGACAGTACAGTCCATTGCAAGCCACCAGGACCCTCCAGTTCCAGTGCCCATCCCATCACTAGAAAGCCAATATGTACAGGAGGCTTAGGACATCTAACATGTGTTTTCCAGAGTGAGGTGCCGGGCTCCACATCAAACCCCTGGAAGTGGACTGTGGAACACATTGTCTATAAAGCATTTCGCTCACACCTTCTGCCTCCTAAACATTTCACAGAAGATGGAAATGTCCTGCAGCTTGCTAATCTGCCTGATCTGTACAAAGTCTTTGAGAGGTGTTAAATGTGATCATTTATGAACTCTGGGGTGTTCTCTTCTTTCTTTGTATCCCAATGTGATTGGTAAGACATAGGATTGAAAATTTGCATTTGCCCTTCAACTTGTGATGCTCTTTCTTGCATGGTGGATTGACTAAATTTTCAGATGTGTCCAAACAGTTTAAGTTCACACTTGAAAAATTTCCTAGACTGTGTTGAAGAATCATAGAAGTTTGAAAGCCACTGATCATCTAGTAAGATGCTCTCTGAGCACCATTAGGAATTCTAAAAATGTTTTGAAGACCTCACAGATTATGCTTTGATTCCTTCTGTATTCTGGCAAATTTTTATCCTCTAGTACCATATACTATGTCAGTCCATATGTCTTTTAAAATAAGTCCTGAACACCTAAAGTCTGTACTGATCAGCTATGGAGAAAGCTTGAATTGAGAATCTATCAATATTTTCAGCAGCCAAAGCTAATTTATTCTTAAGGTTAAAAAGTTGATGGAATAAAATTGTCTTTGTCTGGTCTATAACTGGTGTGAGTTTTTAACTTGGGAGGGAGGGAGGGAGGGAAAAGAAGAAAAAAAGAGGTTTCTAAATATTTGTTTTATAGTACCGGAGATTGAACTCATGGCCTCATATATACTAAGCAAGTGCTCTACCACTGAGCTATGTCCTCAGTCCTAGGTATTCTTTTTGAAGAATAATATAAAAGTATACTCTCTTGAACTGTAAGTGTCAAAATACCTTAATATTAGCCTACATTTACAGAAACTAAGCATTCAGCACAGAGAAGAATGCCTATAGTTTTAAGGTAAAATTCAGATTATAGACTTCAATGAAGAAAGTTCAGTGGAAAAGAATAAAATATCTTATGAAGAAATTAAGCCATTTCATTTTGAAAAGACTGGGACAAAAGAGTGGAAGGGACATGTCTGTTTTGCCATAAAAGGGGCAAGATTAGTTTCCAACAGTTAAAACTCCGATCAGTAGATCCAGGCATCTCAGAAGTGAGGTTTCATGAACCCAGAAGAGTGCCAGCTGAGTAACCTCGAGTGGAGAGGAAAGGGGCTTCCCAGGCCTTCCGACCTGGACTACACCAGCTAGAGGATTAGAAGATAAATCTGCATTTCAGAACATCTCCTGCCCATGCCCAACCTCAAAACTGTTGTTACTATTAGAAAGACGATTTATAGGAAATTGTCTCAATCTAGGAGGTTGGTTTCCACCATATCTTAAAAATGAAGGGCTAATTACTCTAAAGAAGGGGACAATTATTAGAGATTTTATTCACTTTTGAGTTTATTATCTAGTTTCAAATCTAGTTTTATTATCTTATGTGGCCTTCATTCGTTAGGTTTTCCCCAACATCTTTTCTGTGTAAACACTTTGAAGCTACAATAGTCATGTCCATACACACCACCTTGATTCTGACAACAAAAGAAAATCACAAATCCTACAAAGTATCTACACTTGGTTATTTTAAAAAACAAAAAATAAAAACCCTACACTGGATGCCTTTAAAGATGAGATTAAAGTTCATAAAAGAAAAAGTTCTATACGCCAGATAATTTTTCCTTGAGGAGAAAAGAGAAAGCAAGATAGGAGGGATGTGGCTGCCATAATTTGTTTCACAGTCTCCTGTAATAAAATGAATGTGTCAACAGCCACTCAAGTTCAGCAAGAAGGGTATGTTTAATAGAATTTTCAGGCAGATTTCCCACCTGCCTGCCCTGCCCTTCCCTCCACCTTCGGGCTTGTCTGAGGTTCATTCCACAAATAAGCAGCTGATGAAAATACTTCAGAAGGTACAGCATAGTTGATATGGAAGAAAAAGGACCCTGCTCTTACTCTAAGAGTATAGGCCTTGGACTTCCCCTACCCCCTGCAATAAAGCAAGTTTTATATACACTCCCCATCTTTTTCTAACATTTTCTTATATAAATTTAAATATTTTACAAAAAAAGTTTTTTCCTCCAAGCATATAAATTTGAGTGAAACATATTGATTCCCCACACATGAACTTGTTTCTTCACTAAAATATAAACACTATCTCATATGATGGGTAAATGTCTTTTGACCACGGGGGATCACTGAAGTCTGAATTGCTCTGTGGAGAAGGCACTTGTGTTTTCTGAGATCTCCAGCAAGTATCTCAGCACATTAGAACTGCTGTCCTCCAGACCCCAAGACAAGGCCTCCAAGTGCCCAGTCACTGAGGCAGCTGGGGGAAAATGTTGAGTAAACTTGATTCTAAAATTATAAAACAAAAAATAAGAACAGCACAGACCAGTTCTTAGTCTAGAATCAAACTACACACAAAATCCAAAGTGTTCATTCATGAAGATTCAAACCTGCTTCATTCTCATAAATTATAAAATACAAAGGTGGATGTTTTAATGACAAAACTCAAAACAGTACTGAAAGCGGTTTCTGTCAATGTACAAAAAGAGTCAGTCCCTCTGGGCAGGGCCCCACAGAGCAGCACCCACGTTAAAGGGCAGCTGCCCTATTGCTGGGCCAGAAGTGCTGTCCTGTTGGCTTTCATCTTCTCTAGCCGCTTGGCTAGGTGGCTGTTGGTCATCTCCATCTCCTCAATCTTATCCAGTGCTGTTCGTAACTGGAGACGGGAAGAAAGCACAGTCACTTCATGTGGCCAGAAACTCAGAAACAAAACTTAGTGCTACTTTATTTTCCAATTTTCTGGGAAACAGAAGCACTCCAAAGCTGTGATGGCCTCACACATGATCCCAGAACGGCCTAATTATTTTTCAGTCATCTAGAGGTGTTAAACAATGACTCTCAGTATTATTTGTTTAAATCACAGAAAGGATATAGAGAAGATGCTGAAATAGACCTGATCTGAAACAAAAATGAAAATCACCTTTTTACTTATTAAGCCTAACTGACCAAAACAAAAAAGTAAACATGCAGGTCACAAGAGTAAGTGACATCTCACTGCTATTTCCTTAAGATTTGATCCAATGTTGAATTCTTAGGTAGTAAAGAATTTATTTCCAAAGGATATTTCTTTTTAGGAATGTATTCTCCAAGAGGTATATTAGAACAAGTACCTCTCGTTGTAGCTTCCTCTTTTCTGCCTTCAGTTCATCTTCAACTTTCTCAGCATTCTCAGCAGCAGTTTTGTATCTCAGCACCTGTCCTTCAAGCCGGTTAATCTGTGAATATGAGAATACAGGCCTCTAGTATTCACTACCACAATTTGGTAGCCATGATGGAAATACAACATCATTATAATTTCTAAATAATCTAACACTAACAAGTCCTCTTGGGGTGTGTCATAGGTCCTCTCAGACTCGGCTACTATTTATAAACCAAGAACATCCCCAGAGAGGAAGATTACAGATGTAGAGTTATTATTGGGCCCCGAGTTATATGATTAAAAAAAAAAAAAAACATTAAGTGCCACAGTAGCATTCTAAGAGGAAACTTACTGGAGAAGTTTCTAGACTTTTTGAAAGTACACTAAGGGATTTTGTTAGAGGTTATGATCTTGAATTCTTTTGAATATCCAAAAAAACCAATTTTAAGTACAGTTTCCTGATTTTAGAGAAAACAAGGCTAAAGTGCCCTGCCAGATGCTCTCTGCTGGCTTCTCTATTTTAAAGAGCTTTTTTGGAGACCCAACTGCAAAGGCAACCCAAAACATGCACACCTATAATCCCAGCAACATGGGAAGCTGAGGCAGGAGGATCACAAATTCTAGATAAGCCACAGCAATTTAGCAAAACCCTGTCTCAAATTTAAAAATAAAAAGGGCTGAAAATAAAAGTCAGTAGTAGAGCATTCCTGGATTAAATCCTCAGTACCACCAAAAAAAAAAAAAAAAAGGCCCCACAGAAACCCAGGCATTCATAGAGTTGGCCACTTAGATGCAGGAAGTGGAGGTGTTTTAAAGGAAATTTAAATCACAAAGCACCATACAGAAGAAGTACTTACACTTTGCTCCAACGTGGTTATATCCTGCTCTGCTTTTGAAAGCTTAAATTTGTATTCACTAATTTGTCTATTGGCATCTCCTAGAACAGAATATAATGATGAATAATCTTCATCTTTCAAATACGAAGATGTAAAACATCAGGCAGTGACGCCCTCTGCAGCATAGAGAAATGTATCCTCCAAGACTATGAAATACAAAACACAGCAATTGCAACATCTCCAGCAGCCCAGATGACAGGCTGTTGAAGCTCTAGCATTTATGTTGCAACACCATCCCTTGAATTGGAAGTTCAGAGAAAAAGTCTTTCTTCGACCCTTGATCTGTGTAAGCAGAGTGTGCAGGAAGAAACCCTGCCATGGCAGCAGTGGCCCCTGCCAATTTTATCTGCAGCCCTATAATACACAGAGCTTCCATGCTCACAGAACTGGGCCTTCTGGTTCCCCAAACCCAACCCTATACCTCCCACCTCCCAGGTTCTGCTTCTGCTCCCCCAAACCTCAAGTGACCTTTCATCTCTTCCATGACTCTCCTTAGTTAACTGTAACTTCTCCTTCCCTTGTGGCACTTTATTTGCTTTTTATGACATTTATTGTTTTCAAATTGTGTGTGTGTGTGTGTGTGTGTGTGTGTGTGAGGGGCCCTGTCTTAGCCTTCTTAAATCTACCTCTGTACTTAGCCAAAGGCTTTGCACACAGTGAATGCTTCAGTAAGTATTTGCTAGAAGAAATGCTTTTTAATAACAGGCTGTGATAACATGTTGTGGGTAGAGCTAAGAATCATTAGATGTAAGTATGACCTAAGAAATAAATCCCTTAAAATGGGAAATTGAGAAATAATCGGGGAAGGGAATAAAATTTCCCTCAGGAGCCCAAATTTAACAAAAATCACCCTGTGAAATGATTATAGAATCATAAAGCTTGAAGGAATAAAGTAAATCTAACTTACAAAAAGAAATATTCAAATAACCTAAAAACTTTTCTATATTTCCACATGGCCAAGATTATAACTGCTTATACTATCTTCAATGTTTGGAATTGTACAGTTGCTCTCACCTTTCATGGGGTGATATAAAGCCACCCTGAAAGTGAAGAGAGCCGGTTCCAAATTGACAAGCTCTAAAACAGAAGCTTTAGGATCTTGTTTTTCAATTCTTATCCCCAGCAACCTATTGATTACCAAAATGTGCTGCTTCCTTCTCACTTTTCAACCCACTCATTCCTTCCTGTTTACAAAAGTATAAGTGCCTTGTCTCAGTCATTTCATGTGTCATTTCATTCCAAAGCACCATGTCTGCCAAGGCCCTGTTGAAAGCCAAGAGTTGCCTGGGCCCCCCTTCCTGGCCTTCTGGTCCAAGGGAGCTGCTCGCTTTTGTCTTCAGCAGCCAGGCCTGGCATTTCCACAGTCCTGCTCAGCAAACTTTGTTCTATGCCTCCCTGCTGGGGACTTTTTCCTTCTGCAAAAATCAACACCCATTTGGCTCTAAAAAATAGTCGCACATAAATGCCAGCCCATTTCTCTTCAACTCCTGAATTTGCTGCTTGTAGGCCCAACTCAAATTTCTCCTTTCCTTCAGAAGTCACTGTACTGATTCAGGCTCACCATCATATCTTCCTAACTAGCCAGCCCCCTCTTATCCTGTCCCTGTCTTCATCTACCCTCCTCACTGAAATGATATTCTGGAATAAAGCATTCACCAGAAAACATCATTAGGGTTTTAGCTGATTCCAAAAGAGGAAGTAATACTAACTTCAAAAGTTGGTACTAATAAACTTTCATTCAAAAAGTCTTCTTTATTTGGCCTCAGATTATTTACCTGAAAAAGTCATGGAATTGTCAAGATTTTAAAATCAGTTATCAGGAAAGCTATTTAAATTGGAAAAATCGAAGTCTTCTCCTGTCTACAAATTATGTCATCACCAACAAAAGCAAACTAAACACCAATGGCTGCTGAAATCTCTGAACTATGGGATTTAATATGAATGCTATAGGCACATAAAAATAATACGGAGTCAAAAGTAGAAAAGAAGCAATGCTGGAATAATTCGGTAAACTTAATACACTAGACATTGTGGGTCTTGTATAGACTAGACTTGTGATCTTTTTAAAATTCCATCTAGAGATTAATTTGAGTTAAAAATACTTCTAGAAAAAATCTGAAACTACTAAACATTGGTGTTAGTCCCAAATCTCTAATTATCCAAGATAAATTCCACAAAACTTTAATGGGGGCAAGGTGCTGCATGGGAGCTTAAAGATGACACATGGTAGGGCTGGGGTTGTAGCTCAGTGGTAGAGTGCTTGCCTTGCATGTGAGGCACTGGGTTCAATCCTCAGAACCACAAAAAAATAAGTTAATTAAGATATTGTGTCCATCTACAACTAAAACATTAAACCAACAAAAAGATGGCACATGGGTGTGACAAAGGACACAGTGTCAGGTTGTCAAAGGCATTTCACAACTTGCAAAAGGCTCCTAGAAACCCCTTTGCCCAGAAAGGGCAAGAGAGCAAGAAGGTGTCCTCTCACATGCCCGAAGGCCATAGGCCAGTGTAGCCTCTGCTTGGCTGCTTTACTGACTGCTCTCTACTGACTAGACTAACCAATGATCGAGAAAAGTGAGGATGAGAACCCAGCAACCTGCTCACAATCCCCCTCTGGGGACACACTACATATAGATGGGACTGGCCTGTCCCCTAGTACCTACTCTGCATTTCGATGAACTGCAAGTCTGAGCCATTCTGCAGTCCTGCCAGGTCACCCGCTGTGCCATCATTCCTGGAGCACTTCTGCCGTTCTTCTTCTAACTGCAGCTTCAGTTTTCTAATCTGCAATGGAAATAAAGGTCACCGCAAGACCCAGTGTCTCAAATGAGGCAGATGCCTGGCCCAGTGGCCATTACACAGAACAAAACAGATCCTCATCATATTGGCCATACACATCATTCCATTCAGAAACGATTTTCTTGAGTGCCTACTATGGGCACGGTTCTAGGTAGTAGAGATAAGCTCTGAATAAGTATAAAAGGGAGTGAGCCCCAAGAGCAGGTGTCCCAATAAAAACAGCCATATTTTATTATTTTATTATTATAGAACATACATCTCATGGGTATTTTATTAAAAATGGAACATTTCACAAACAGTTAAAATTTATTATCATCCCCAGCAATGTTTAATTTGAGATAAGTTAAATAATCTTATTTAGAAAGCTTTCTGTATACAAAAATGATTGGAAACATACAAGTGGCTTCCCAACTGTCCTCACCTCTAGCAACAGGAGTCAAGAGGAAGCCTGTCCCTAAGACTAAGTTTGCCACTGCCCTCATGGGGAAAGGGTGAGCTCTGTACTGGACTAAACCCACACTTCCCAGACACCTCTGACCTTTCAACATTGAAAGGCCAGCACTCTCTGCCTTGAGGAAACCTATTATGTCCATTTTGAAAAGGGCTGTCCTTCCTCTTCTGCACTCTTCACCCATAAGACTTGGTATAACCCATAACCATCATCCCCTAACATTCCCAGTGCCAGAAACTCTTCTGTGCCCTCTAGAAGGGTCGGTGCATCTGCAGCAAGCCCCGCCTCCTTCGGCATCTTCTCTGAGTATTCCCTTTACCCCAATGCTCTCATCTGCTTTCTTCTGGAGCCAACCAAGCACTGGATGGGTTTTTTGTTTTGTTTTGTTTTGTTTTTTTCCTTCCACAGCCTCCTACCACTGAACCTGGAAATGAATAGGTGTCTTCTTGCTTTCCGTGCTGGTGCTGAATTATTCTACCCCCATTCTCCCTAAAGGTACAGTACTTACTTTCATCTCTTCAAATCACATACACTATACCATCTCCCTCTCCATACAGCCATCATCCTACTCCATTAGCATTTAAGCTCCTGAGCTGCACTCCCTCAAGACCACCCATCTTCATTCTCAACAATTTCAAGAAACATCTAAGTAGAGGCTCTTGGACTTGTCTCTCAGTTTCTGGAACACCTCCTCTGCAGCCACTCATGCCACAGTCATAGACTAGATCTCAACATCACAGAATAGTCCCTATACAATTCAGCTCCCAGCATCCTCCTTCACCACGAATCCTAATCTTTCTAGCTCATTAGCTCTAGACCCTATCGTCAACATCCTTCAACAACCCTGTACTTCTAATCTGCTGATCCCATCATCTTTTTACAGTGCCTTGATGTTTTCCTGGATGTCCTCTCAACCCTCCTCATCCATTTTAATTTCTAGGGCCATTATTCTCATCATTCTCTTCTACACTCCTTCACCTCCCTTGCCCCATTATACTTGCCTGCTAAAATCTAATTCCCTCTTCAATCATGCCTATACCCATACAGCTGACTGTAGCTGGTGAAACACTTATAATAAATGCATTCACACAAACCTTTAACATAACATATAATTTACTTCTTAAGTACATTCACTGTTTATTGTCTCTGATCTCTTCCCTCTACAGTGTAAGATCCATTGGGACAGAGACTGTTTCTGAACTGATTTATTCACTTAAATATCCCAAGTGTGTAGAATAGTGAATGTTAAATAGTGACATCTCTCTCGACATTTGTTGAATGACTGACTAGGAGTAAGGGAGAAAGTCCATATTTTCCCAGAAAATTCCCAGAAGTTCCTAGAACTGACAGGGTCCAGTGTCATGCAATAAAACTTCAAAACATATCACTGAAATTTTAAAACACTAGGGAAAAAGAGAATAGAACAAGAGCTTCCAGAAGTAGGGGAAATATGTCACCTACAAAAGATTAAAATATCAAAATGTCCTTAAAATTCTAAACAACTGCACTAGAAGACAGAGGATTTTTTTTTTTAAATCCAAAAGAAAATGCTGCAGACCAGAATTAGATACTGTTAATCAAATGAGAGTAAAATAAAGACACTTTCAGGCCTGCAACATCATGAAACTTAACAGCCCACATACCCTTTCCTCAGGAAGTTATGGAAGGAAGATACACCAAAATAAGAGAATAAATAGAGGAGGAGGAAGGCATCGGACTGGGAAAAGGGAATCAAGCCCAAATAGTAGGTAGAGAAAAGTCCCCTGTGCCAAGGCAGCACGATCACATCTGCATGAGGAAGGTGCGAGCCATTAGTTTAGAAAGGAGCAAGTCAGAGCCAAGATTCATGAAGACAAAACAAGAGAATAGGTGGTGCATGTGAAAACCCCAAGAGTGGGTTTAAACTATTGTTCAAAACTCTGTAGCTAAATTAACGATAAACACAAAAATAACCAGGAAAATGAAATGAAAATAAAAACCACAGTAACAACAAATGATTGTGAAAGAGATGAAAGGCAAGCCTAGACTGTCACATAGCTCCCCTGTGAGTAGTGTTTAGAAGTCCTGATGACATAAGCAGACTAGTGTTAGGCTGTTCCTTCATTAGGAGGACACGAGGATGGGAAGTATGCATGTTTGTGACAGGGACAGAGGATGAAAGACAGCTAAGTTCTCATGTTCCACTGAGGAATGCCAATAGATAATGCCTAAAACAAAACGATCAAGAAGCAATATAAGCTAGTTATACATCAAAAGAGTAAGCTAAAAGAATGGAATAGAAATGGCGAGAGCTGATAGAGGAGTCAGGAAAGGATTGCTGTTTTCACTTGCTTTGTCTGTAAACTCAATATCTCATCAGAGATAGTGTCCTATAAATTTTACGAGTAAGAAACAACAAAGACACAAAATGTGAACTCTCTTTTTATCTTTTAAATCTCACTTAAGTTCTGAGGTTTAAAATAAGCACATTTCCAATTACCAATGAACATTTTAGTTTATTAACATTTTACTATGTAACTTAGGTGAAATTAACAATACCTTCTAAAAAGAAGAAAGACTTTACCTGTGATAGTAGCTCTTCCTTTTCTCCAGCAAGTTTCTGTAGCCTTACATCTGAAACAAATAAAAAGGCTGTACACTAAATTTGTAATGAAGTAGTATATAAACAATTGAGAATAATTCTTTGGGCTGGGGATACAGCTCAGTTGGTAAAGTGCTTGCTTTGCAAGCACAAGGCCCTGGGTTCAATCCCTAGCACCACACACAAAAAAAAAAAAAAAAAGAAGAAGAAGAATACCTCAAACTCAAATAGCAAACATCTGATAAGTTACGTTACTTATAGCTCCAAACATGAAAAGAAATAAAGGCTTTTGTACTATTACAGAAGACTACTTAATTATCCCAAATGTATTTCCACACACTGATATTTATCAGGGCACCAAATGCAACATTTGCTCCCAAAGCAGTGATTTTTCCAGTTAAGGACAAACTGAAGCACAAAAGAGACCATTTCCTTGTTTCCAAAATTTACAAACATTCACCAGTAGACAGACAACTCAAATGCCAATGGGAGTCCCACAGGCTTCCGCTCTTAGTGAGAGAGATCAAAATTTGTGAAAGACAGGGACTGGGCAAGGGCAAGCTAGAGCAAAGAAAACAGAGGAACACAATGCTGGAAGGAGCAAAGTGCACAAAAATGAGTGGTGGGGGTGGAGCTCTAAGATGGGGGCAGCCATGGGCAAATCTGAAGCTGGGAAGCAGGGTCATTAGGGCTTGTCTCCAGCCTGTGGAGTGTGTTGCTTCTTCCTAATCAGGCATTAATATAAACCCTGTGATAATTTGGATGTGAAGTGTCCCCTGAAAAGCTCATGTGTCAGAAACAAGATCCTCAATGTAGCAAGGTTCTGAGGAAAAAAGATTGGATTATGAGAGCTGTGACCTCAGCAGTGAACTAATCTGTCTGATGGTTTAATCATTTAAATGAACTACTGGGTGGTAACTGTAAGCAGGTGGGGCATAGATGGAGGAAGTGAGTCACTGGAATGATGTCTTGTCCCTGGCTCCTTGCTTATTCCCGCCCTCCCTCCCTCTCTACTTCCTGGCCACCATGACCTAAGAAGCTTTCCTCCACTACGCCCCTTCCACTATGATGTTCTGTCTTACCATAGAGCAATAGAGCTAGCAGACCACAGACTGAAACTTCTGAAACCATGAGCCAAAATAAGTCCTTCCTCTTCCAAATTGTTCTTTTTGGGTTATTTTGTTCACAGTGATGAAAAGCTTAGTAACATAGGCCCCTTGGTCTGAGGAGACCACTGTAATTCAGTTAAAGAAGCAGTCTAATACTGGTCAACCACACCTCACAATCACTGAGGGTCATAGCCAAATACAAGTTCTGTTTTCTTTAGCACTTTGCAAACAGGCAGAAGAAATACTTTGAGCTGCCCAAAGACATCTACCTATTACATTCTCTAGATCTTTCCTCTCATCCACCCAGCATCTTCTTCTTTATCAAAGTACCCTATAATTACATTTTAGAAATTCTGCATATTAAAGAACCTGCTTACTAACTTTAAAATTTTTTTTCAGCTTGTGCCATCTCCTGCTCCTTTAGGAAACCTCGGCATATATAAAAGCAATATGAACTTTTGCTTCATGGTCAAGACAGAGTCAGAGGCTGTTGATAGGGGCAACTTGTCTGTTTTCTTTTTCCATGACTATACTGCCTCATCTTGATTTATAAGCAAAACTTGGAAAACCTACAAAATAAATGTTTTGCGGTTTATCTAGAACTAATATAGAAAATATTGCTGTTATTTTTGGTGAAGAAAATCAATTTTGTATAGTTTATCTCAATCTAAATAAAATGTGAATTTTGTTTATAAAAAAAAAAAGCAATATGAAAAAGGTGAAAGGATTGTTTTTTAATAGGTCAAAGGGAGTTGATGATATAGTAACTATCTGTGTTATTCTCCTTCCTTTAGAGTAGGATTCTTAGGGACATGGGATGGGCACCCTTGGTGGTTTCCTTGGGAGAGGTGTCACTAGGTTCTCAGAGTGACATTTAAGAGGTCCAGATTTTAAAAGGCTTAGAAGCCCTGCTCTAGAAATTGCAGGCCTCTGATACCTATCTTCTTGATCATCTATTTCTTGCCTTAAGAAATGTGAAGGCAAAGAGTTACAAAACCCTGGGATAAATAATGGAACACAAAACCAGATGTTCCAGGAAGAAAAAAACTAAAAATACACTTGGGAAGTTGTCTGCCAACCCACAGGCTCCCTGGGATGGACATGATTGACTTTTTAAGTGAAAAGCACTAGGTGAGACCCACGGTGTTTCCATGCTGGGGCCCTGTAGCTACACTTAGCTGCCTCTCGATGACTCAGATGCTGGTTTCCCAATATCAAAGATGTCTATAGCTCAGTCGGTAGAGTGCTTGCCTTGCAAGCACAAGGCCCTGGGTTCGATCCCCAGCACCGCAAAAAAAAAACAGATGTCTAAAGATAATGTGTCCAGATCTTCCTGTTAAGGATACAGACAAGTTTCAGATGACCCTTATCCTGTTTTTGTTTTCCAAGCTGGGTTATGAACAAGCTAGAAGTCTAACAACATTGATCCAAGATAAAATAACAACCAGTCTTACCTAGTGGCCCTTCTCCTGCCGACTCCAGGACCTGAGCAGCTTTCTGAGACACAACAGTAATGGCACCAACCACTGGTTCATGATTGACATCACCATTGGGAGTGCCATCAGGGATTATAACTAAACCATGTTTCTGTGGGGAAGAAAAAACCCACCATCACAAAAGATGGCCCACATAGAAGCAGGAAGCTCTGTGAGGTAACTCTGCAACAATGTAGGTTTGCCCTGAGTAAAACCTAGTTAGAATCAATTACATGGAATATAAAACTCTGCGAAGGAAATGACTTAATCAAACCCAATAAAAACTGTCTTTTGTATTCAGGCTAGGAAAGATGACAGGATGAAAGGAAGACAGTAAAGCAGCGAGGAAACTGAGTTCCAGCTCATGCTCACGTACCTCTCCTGTCACTGTCTCCTGTAGGTCAGCCAACTCCTCTCTGAGCGTATCTCGCTCATTCCTAAGGCAGGCAATGTATTCTTTCTGTTTCTCTAGGGCCTGGTTTTAGGAAGGGTAGCAAAGGAAAGAATGGCACAGAAAAAGAGCAAGTGAAAGGTAACTAATTCAAATAAGCAAAGATAAGGCATAAAAAGCAAGGAAGCCCTTGGAAACAAGCAGTCAGGGGAGGAAACAGTTATAGGGATATTCATCTGCAGAAGAGAGCTTTAGTAGAAATTTGTTCTCATGCATAAATTTAGCAAAACATGCTTATCACATCAAGCAGGAAAACAAATCTTTCTTTTCCAGTCAATGAAGAAAACAGGAAAAGGAAGATGAAGACAGCAGTAAGAGTTAAAATTTTCCTTACTGACCTCCTTAGTACATTTTCATTTGATCAACAACAAGGAGTATTTCATATTTAACTAAAATAACTTATCAAGAATATATCTGATCTTTTAAAATAAAAATTTGGTTTTGGAAGAAAAATAACCAGTATACTTAAGTTATGTTCATTAAATATTGGCTGTATGATTGTTCTCCAAGTAGTGTTGCAAAATACTCAAATACCACTTAATCCAAAATAGTTAGTCTCCAAAGGAATTTTCCAGGATTTCTGTTAATTAAATACAATTAAGATTCATTTGGTTTTCGGATGTACTTTCAAAATGTGAAAAACAAAAATAAAACATTGACAAAATAAATATAGCCCACCTATGGAGGCTGGTAGATTTTGGGTTCCTGGATGAAGCTTTTAGGTCCTGGCACACACTTAATTTACCCATACCTCAATTCCCTCATCTGAAAAAACAGTAGGGATAGCAGTAGTGCCCACCCCATGGGAGGAGGTTTAAAGGGGTCTTATCCTCATTTTATAGATCAGAAAATTCAGGCTCAGAAAAGTTTGGGGGGGGTGTCTTTTTTTATTCCCCAAAGTCACAGTAAATGGCAAGACCAGAAAATTAATCCAGTTCTTTTTGGTTCCAAAACTCTTACAATTTTTTATATCACAGTCCTACAGAGGTTGCATTATGTTACTTGATTATTGTCCCAAATGATGCTACAAAAGTAGACCACAGAGCAGTCCTTTCTTATCCAATTGCAACGTCAATATCTAACTTACTTTTACAATTTACATTCATTATTATATGATATGTCTCAAGTCTACCTATAAATTAACTTGAGTTTCTAGCACCATATGGCCTTTTTTCTAACACTTGGGGCTAGTATAAACACTCTACTACATTATTAACAAATGGAACATCAGAAGAACAAAGCCCAGTGGTACTTTCCCATCAGCTGATAGTCACTTTAATTTCTGCCAGGTTAGGTACTTTTGGTTATTGGTATTTGCATGCATAGTTATGCCATGCATAACCACATATAACTGAGTAAATGATCACTGTCACAACATGCTCATATAAACAATGCCATTGACTGTAAAAAACCACTTAGGAACAGACCAATTTGAAACTAGGAATTCTAGCAAATGCTAGGACATGACATTTGCTCCTCTTTCCACATTTGTAGTACTGGGTTTTATTTTTACTTTTAGACTTTTTAATTTTATCTTCCCAAAATTGTAGATGGGAAAATAAAATATATCCTGTATATCTGTCCATTTCACCACAAAGTTTGAAAAATACCAAAATATCTTATAATTGGTCAAATGTATTCATGCTGGATTTGCAAGCCTGTGGCATTACCTGACCATATATAACAACTACCCTTGTGTTTGCATACAACAATAGTTGCTACAGTTGATTTTTTTTTAGAGTAAAAAGTACAGGTTTGTGGAGATCTAAATAATTCTTTATCCCTGACCTAACCTCAAATTCTAGCATCAAAGAGCCAAATGGAGATATATGATATATATATATGGCTGAACTTTGAGGCAACAGGTTAAATCTCCATATAATTGCACTGGGCCATAAATATCTTAGAATGGGAACAAGTTTATGCTGGGTTAACCAGACACACAGGACCTTTGCATGCACTTACTCTACATATGGACACTTGTGGAGAACTGCAGTGGAGCTAGAGGCAAGACCACTAAGGCTCAATGAAGGAACAACTAGAAAAAACTAAACTCTAACCTGGGAATAGTGGAGATACTTCAGCATGAAGTCACTAAATCTGAATCTTGGAAATGAAGCTAGAGACAAGTGATGCATTAGGTAGTCACTGACCATAACTGAAATGTATCTTAAAAACATTAGGAGGGGACCACCTCACATCCATTAGAATGGCTAATAACAGTAAGATAATAATAGCTATTTACAGTAAGAAAATAACACATATTGGTGAAGATGTGGAGAAACTGGAATGTTTGTGCACTACCAGTGGGAATGTAAGAGGATGCAGTCACTATGGAAAACAGAATGACTGCTCCTCAAAAATTTAAACATGGAACTACTATATGATCCAGCAATTCCACTACTGGGTATTTCAAGACAATTGAAAGCATGATCTCAAAGAGATAACTGTACACCATGTCCACAGAAGCATTATTCACAACATCCAAAAGGTAGGAGCAACCCAAGTGTACATCAATGGATAAAAATGGATAAATTGTATATACATACAATGGAATATTATTCAACCTTAAAAATTAAGGACAGTCATTCTGACATATGCTACAATATTGGGGAAACTTGATAAGATTATGCTAAATTAAATAAGCCAGTTATAAAAGGACAAATGCTATATGATTCTACTTACATGCAGTACCTAGAGACAGAAAATAAAAAGGTAGCTGGCAGGAGTGGCAGTTGTTTGATGGGTACAAAGTATTAGATGGGGAAGATGAAACGTTCTGGAGATGGATGGTGGTGACAGTAACACAATACTGAGAATATATTTAAATGCCACTGAATGGTACACTTAAAAAATGGTTAAGATGGCAAATTGTATGTTGTTTGTATTTTAGCACAATTTTTCATAAAACATTCTCAAATGGCAGCAGTACAGAAATAGAAAACTCAGCTTGGGGTGGGAGTAACAAGGGTAGCAGATGTGGCCAGAAGGGAGGAGAGATCTGCTAGGTGCAATGGTGCATGCCTATAATCCCAAAAACTTAGAAGACTGAGGCAGGAGGATTACAAGTTCAAGGTCAGCCTTATTAGCATTTTAGCAAGACTGTCTCAAAATAAAAAATAAAAAGGGCTGGGGATGTGGCTCAGTGGTACAATGCCCCCAGTACCAGTGTCGGTACAGGGAAGAGAGATCCCTTTTAGGGATGGAAAAGTTTTGTATCTCTACTATATTACAGACAGTATCCTGGTTGTGATATTACACTACAGTTTCGCAAGATGTCACATTTCGCAAGACAGAGTAAAAGGCACATCGGATCTTTCTGTGTTATTTCTTATAGTTGCATGTACTCTGCAATGTTCTTAAAATAAAAAATGGTGGGTTTTTTTTGTTTGCTTGTTTGTTTGTTTTTGTACTGAGGATTGAACTCAGGGGCACTCATACCACTGAGCCACATGCCCAGTCTTATTTTGTCTTTTATTTAAAGATAGTATCACTGAGTTACTTAGCGCCTTGCTGTTGCTGAGGCTGGCTTTGAACTCACAATCCTCCTATCTCAGCCTCCAAAGCCTCTAGGATTACAGGCATGTACCACCACACCCAGCAAAAAAATGTTTAATTTTAAGAAGTCAAAGGAATGCATAATTACATAGCCACAGGATAAAGACTTCCAGTTATTCATTCAACATAATGTGCAGACAATTAAAAAGCCAAGTAATTTGTATCTTAACCATTGGCATGTCTTTTTGGTAGCAAAGAACATTTTGTTGGACTGAATGTTTTAAGGTTTTCCAAGACTGGTCCACAATGCTCAGTTTCAGACGCAGAGACAACTATACAAATTAGAAGCCCTGGACCTGCAGATCTGTGCTAAAGGAAATTATGTAAGGTCCTAAAAGAAGCCCACTGTAGATAATGACTGGATTTTTAACTATACTTTACAAATTGCCTACTTAGTGATACAATTTTTCATATCTCATTTTAAATTTCCGAAGGAAAGTTTAAATAAAATCAGTAGTTCCCAACTACAATTTCAAAATGCCTAATAGAGCATTCATCCCCTAGAAAGCTGTCCTAGATTTGGATGAAGTTTCAGAAACTCAGTAACTTAAGATCAGAAAATTAACCAAGGGGTGGGGGGGGGAGGAAAAAAATAATGGAATGAATCAAATGCCATTACTCTATGTAAATGTATGAATATGCAAATGGTATGCTGTTACTCCATGTACAAACAGAAACAACATGTATCCCATTTGTTTACAATAAAAATAAATTAAAAAAAAAAAAGAAAATTAACCAAAAGTAGATTTAGTTCTTTAAATTCTTGGTCTATGAACTCTTAAGCGGTAATATGGTTTTCCCTCATTTTTATTAATTGAGAACAAGGTACCGGACTGCTGAAAAGAATGGGATACAGCTGACCTCCAGCTGGGCATCAGAATGCCCCTAACAGCGGAGGATCTGTTCCAGAGTGTTCACATCTGGGCATGTCTCTCACCAGTGCTCCTATGGCTCTTTGCCAACATTTCTTATCCCACCTAATCTCAAAAAAAAAAAAAAAAAGAAAACAAAACAAAACTTTTCTCATTTGTTCTTTCTGTTTCCTCCACTGTAACCTTTCCCTAACAAGGTAAGCCTCTGACAACTACATAGGAGCCACTGCAGAAGAGAAAGCTCATGCCAAGAGATGAGATTGCCAGCTGAAGGACACCTGAGGTGAACTGGTGGGAAATTTTCTGTTTCCTGAGTCCTTGGAATATACCTGCAAGACTAAGCAAAAAGGCAATAAAGAACTTTTCCTTATCTGGGCTCTGCTTTAGGGAGTTCTTGGATTATAATTAGAGATGATGTCATAGTTTGGCAACTCACCCAAGTCTTACATTCCTATCAGTTTCCATAATTGAACTGATTTTAATCTCTTCCCATTTTATTCATGGAGAATTTATAAGAAGCTCATAACTCTTTCCCTATCCCCACTCCCTATCTTCCTGCTTCTTATTCAAATACTTGTAAGGATATCAAACTACCCACAGAGTATGAATTAAATGCCTGTGGCTGCTTATGGATATGAATCCTAGGGGCATGAAGGCCAACTTATTTTAAAGTTCTACTCATAGGTTTCACAAGCCCCAAGTCGGATAGAATGATGAATTCTTTCCAGGCACAGTATCAGGTTTTCCCATGGAAGTTCCTCTGTCTTCTTCTTATTCATATTTCACATTGTATAACTGCTCCAGAATAATCAAAAGGCCAGATTTTTAGGAATCCCTAAGTTAAATTCTATTGGTCTATTCCTCATCAATGAGCTTCTAACCAAAGCCCAATTTCATCTCATACCCCAATTTTTTTATCTTTCCAAAGAAGTGTCTCCTGGAGGTCAAACACTTCTTTTGTCATGGTGTCTATTTTCTGCTGCATGCGCTGATTCTCCTGTAGAGGAAGAGGGGAAGAGAAGTAATAAAAGAGCAGAAGAAAAAAGGGAGGGAATCAGAGGGAGGAAAACAGATAAAAAATAAAGCTGATAAACTTTTTAAACAGTGTGGGATAAACAAAAAATGCAAGAGTGGTTTGCTAAAAGGAAAGATGACATCCAGGGTCTTGGCAACATGAGTCTCACTGGCTTGCCCCTACAAAAGTGGGGGGTGGGGTGCCTAGGGGTGTAGCTCACTGGTAGAGTGAGTGTTTAGCATGCGCCATGCGCCAGGATCTGGGTTTGATCCTCAGCTTCGCAAAAAAAAAAAAAAAAAAAATGCAAAAGTAAGCAAGGGGACTGGGAATAACTGTTCCAACCACAGCTATGTGGCAGCAAGCCAGCCAGGGTTTCTGTGTACATACAACTCCATATGTATAACTCTCTCTCTGATAACTGCTTTTTTTCCCAAACATGGAACAACTTACATTTCTAGAAGGAAACTTAGGTTTGTTTATGAACAAATGATTCTTTTCACAGAGAACAAGTACCAGTTTTAAATTTTATTTTTTAAAACAGAACAAAAAAATGTAAGACAGACATGTATTGGCTTGATTACTTTGATTTTCTGTTAGTAGAATCTATAATAGCAAGAACATGAATTATAAAGGAAACATCAGTTAGAACAACCAGAATTTAACATGCCGCAATTCACAAAGAACTCTTTTGAGTAGGCAATGATACTTACTTTATATCCTCTCGTACTTATGTTTTTTTTTGCTATGCACTATTGGTAAATTATCACTGCCTACTTTCCCTACTCATACCTTATCTACTATATCATGAAATTTTCAATTCTGGAGACCAAAAACATTATTTGTCATACTCAAGGTATTTCAGTTATGAATAATCATGGATACTAACATCCAAAAGATCTTAAACTGTAAACATTAATAAAAAACTAAAACTAATGTATTTATATATATCTAGTACCCTGGGCTTTAAAGAAACCACAAATTATATAAATCAAACATTATAATCCTCTTAAGTGAATATATCAATTAAAAACGAGAACAGCTAACCAATCCTAATTTAAGTTACTAAATTTGAGAATCAGCTTTATTTATTCTTTATAATTTATTATGAGCACTTTTATTCTTTTGAAGTCATAAAAAAGGTGTAAGATATAGGATAGCTCTTAATTAATAAAAGAAATAATAAGTGGCTGGCATATGGACACAATGAGACAAAAGGACAAAAAGGGAAAGGATTTCACATTATTTTTAAAAAGCAGGATGCAGAATTCAGATAATATGCTGCCTATCAGACATGAAAAAATTGGAAAACTCACATATAACCTGATAGAGCCAAAGTGTTATCTGCATCTGCATTTAAAATTCACAAAATCCAGCTATGTTCATTTTTTCTTAAAAATAACAAATATAATACCAAACCATAAATGAAAAGACAGTCATTTCTTTATTAAATAGTTTCTAAAAGTTATTAATAGGGAAAGAGATTGAGACAGGTTTGAGAGGAAAAGGGTAAAGAGAGGTGTGTGTGTGTGTTGGGTGTCTAAGTCACCAGGAATGTGGAAAAGTATGGTAAGTGAGGTTTCTCCCTTTCATCATTAAAAGGGATATCACTAACATGTCATTAATATTAAATTAATATTAGATGCCATGACAACCACACCTGGATACTGGGCAGGATGCCCCTCAGACTTACTCCCTTATTCATAAAACCACATTTAAAGAATAAAACACATGCAAGGAGTAAGCTAACAAGGATGATAAATGATATCAAAAAGTTCTTGATGGGCTGCACTCCTTCCAGGAATATGATGCCAACAATATGGCACACAGAATTGCTCTACCAGCAGAAACCCGAAGCTCCACTCTAGCTGACCTTCACCTTTTTGTATAAAAGTATAGATTCAGACATTTCTTCTTTTTCACTTACCTATCTCAGAAATGTATTTACCTGAATGAAGATCAAATTTCTTAATTCTCAAGAATCATGTCATAGCATACACTAGGTTCCAAAGATTATGATGTTACTCTGTAATTCTCCCTTTTGCCTATTTTCTAAGATACCTTTAGGGAAGAATGTGCTTAGAAATAAAAGGCACTTAGCTAGGCACGATGGTGCACACCTGTAATCCCAGCCACTCAGGGGGCTGAGACAGGAGGATCTCCAGCTCAAAGCCAGCCTCAGCAATGGCGAGGTGCTAACCCACTCAGTGAGAGCCTGTCTCTAAATAAAATACAAAATAGGGCAGGGGATGTGGCTCAGTGGTTAAGTGCCCCTGAGATCAATCCCCGTACCCAAAAAAGCCAAAAATAAATAAATAAATAAATAAATAAATGGGGGAATATTTATAGGGTTCTTAGTAATAATTTGTTAAACCTGCCTTTATGTTTCATGTAAAAATTTTTAGGAGACAGTCAAATGTGAAGACATAGTGAACTCTCTGTAGCATTTTACCTTTCTTCTCCTAACACACACACACCTGCATCCTAAGCAACTCATTTTCTATCAAAATTAAGTATTCCCACAGTTCATGTACATACCTCAATAAGCTCATCTCTTTGCTGAAGTTCATGTACATACCTCAATAAGCTCATCTCTTTGCCGAAGGCCTTCTTTAAGTTCATCCACCTTATGCTCCAGTACACTACACTTATGCTTCTGCCTTTCTAATTCCTGTTGTTAAACAAAAGATATCATTTATACAGGTCATGGCACACAACAAAACTGAACATACATGATATAACACATAAGCCAAGTGTAAGTTTCAGACACATGTCTGAACTGCTGATTCATGGGAACCTAGAACAACTGTATATTCTACAGAAAGGTTTGAAAACAAAAGTTTCATCTTGTATGAGAAAGGCAAACAAGAGAACAAATTAACCACACGGGAATTTAAAAGAAAAAGTTAATCAAAGGTTGGGAAACTTTACCTATGATGATTCAAAAACCTGTAAGCAATAAGGGAAAAGGAGGCGAAAAATTAAACTATATAAAAATCAAGACTTTTAGCTGGGCATGGTGGTGCACACCTGTAATCCTAGGAACTCAGCCTGAGCAACTTAACAAGGCCCTGTCTCAAAATATAAAAAAGGGTTGGGGATGTGGCTTGGTGGTAGCATGTCCCAGGCTTTAATATCCACTACTGGAAGAAAAAAAAAAATGATGAAAAATTCTGGAGATCTGATGCACAACAATGTGAAGGAATACACTTAAAACCACTTAACCACAACCTTTAAAATTCCAGGCATGGTGGTCTATGACCGTAACCCCAGTTACTCAAGAGGCTAAAGCAGAAGAATCACTGTTCAAGGTGAGCCTAGGCAATTTAGTGAGATCTTGTGGCAAAAATAAAAAATAAAGAGGGCTAGGGATATAGCTCAGTGGTGATGCTCCTGGGTTCAATCTCCAGTACTACAAAATTAATAAGAAAATAAAATAAAATAAAACAAAATGGTTAAAATGAATTTTATGTTGTATTTTTATTGTAAAAAATACAAATTAAAAACAAAAAGCAATACGTACATATATATCGAACATAAAATGCAATGAACCCAACCATACATCCATTTAGTAGCCTAGGCATGAAGACAGAAAACTATTTTGAGTAACTTTTTAAAACAATAGTCTGGCTATATATAGCCTAGCAAAAGTAAAGGCCATTCCAAACCAAACACTTTTGACTATTTTCAGTAATTATGTATGTATTGATGTTGGTATTGCTATTTTGAGTATTGTGGAATAAAGCAGTGAGAATAGAATGTAACATAACTGCTGTCATCCCCAGTGACTCTGAGAACTAGGAACTGCAGTGTGGGAAAAAGGAGATACAGACATTAAGACAGAAGTTAAGTAAAATCCCTACGGTCCTGAATATAAACTGGGACTACCAGCATGAACTCATAATATATTCTGACATTAAAAACAAACAAACAAAAGTCCCACATACATATTTCACTGATATATCCACTGAGAAAGCCTATAAACAGTGAACAAATCAGGGACAACAAACACCCCTATCACTCACACTGCTCCACTAAAAGAGGACCAGGGCTCCTTGGACAAATGGCTAATTCTGAGTCTAGGGCAGAAAATATACAAAACGAGTCAGGAACATTTTTTCTGTCAGAAAGCAAAGAAGCTATCACAAACAATTAGACTCATCAAACATAGCTGGGAACATGAAGAGGCTCACACTAGCCAAAAGTGGGATAATTTGAGCATCAAAAAGAATAAAAGCTGCAATGCACTGAAAAAAATCAATGTTTGAAATCATGAGTTTATAATGATATTTGTAAAAGAAAACAAGGAGAGGATACTAAATAAACAACTTCCTGTTTTGAAAACTTGTAAATAAAGGCAAAGAATGAAGCCTTTATCTTGCCTTCCCTATGTAAACCCCTTTCCTATGTAACTGTTTCATCTGAATAATAAGAAATAAGGAAGGTTCTCTTTAAAGATGGACTTAAGCTAATAAAGCAAAAAAAAAAGTAAAAAGTCTACAGAATAGAAGAAAATATTTCCAAATCATGTATCTGAAAAGAGAAGTGTATCCAGAACTTATAAAAAACTCACATAGCTCAATAATAGAAAGACAAATAATCCAATCTTTAAAAATGGACAAAGGATCTGAATAGACATTTTCCCAAGGAAAATATACCAGTAAGTCCATGAAAATGTACTCCAAAGGCTATCAAGGAAATGCAAATCAAAATCATATCCACTAGGATGGCTAGAATTAAAGTCAGATAACAAAAGTATTGATGAAGATTTGAAGAAATCAGAACTGCAAACACTGCTGCTAAGAAATGTAAAACAGTGAAGCTGCTTTGGAAAATAGTCTGGCATTCCTTAATTAAATACACAGTTCCTCTAGGGCCCAACAACTTCACTCCTAAGGGTATACTCATGAGAGGAAAACGTGTTCACACAAAAAAATTTTGCACAAAATGTTTCTTGGACCATTAAGTTTTGACTAACACATCATTCCCAAGTAGGCTGTAATCACCTATCAACCTCATCACTTTTTAAATGGCTGGGTTTTATTTTCTGACCCAAGAAAATGGTATGATACAAGAGAGGCAATTACCTTTGATTTTTCTTCATTTTCTCTATAAAATTCTGCCATCTGTTCCTCCTGTTCTTCAATAACATCCTTGAGGGTGTCCACTTGGTAGATCAAATTATTCTTCTCATTGTCTAATTGTGCATTGGAAACCATGGCTTTCTTGTATTTCTCTTCCACTTCAGACAAAGACTCCTAAATGACAAAGTCATCAGTTTGATATCTAAAATACGTTCATTGAATAGTATATATGCAATATCATAGGAAATTATAGCACTGGCACAAACACAGAAAGATGCATTTTCACAAAATAACAGCAGTCTGGGAACTTTTTGTTTAGTAACATGCACATAAAACAGGAAGACAGTAATAAGCCAATAGAGCCTTTCTAAGAAATATACATCCTTTCTGCTCACCAAGAAAACAAATAAAGCAGCAATGTAGCCTCCGAAAGACGTACAGGTATGTGGAAAACATATTTGTAAGAGTCAGAAATAATGAATCATTAATATTTTCAGAAATGTTACTCCTGTAGTGTGCAGAATGAAGCATAACAACAGAATACAGCCTCTCTTTATACAAGTAAACATATTCATTTGAATTTTGCCACTTCCTGGACATCTGTTTTCTGAACTTTCCTACTGTGTATTATAATGCTAATGTAAATATGTAAACTTTTTTCTAGCTATTATTCAAATTTTAGTCACTTTTTATAAGTGAGAAATACAAAAATGAAAATTTAAAGAGAGCTAGCAAAAATGCCTGATATTTTGTATACCTCAAAACTTTGTATCTAAAATAGCTTACAAGTGTTTTTTCTAATAATTATATCAAATTCGGTAATTAGTATTACCTACTGATGTTTCTTTTAAAGCAAAAAGGAAAAACATTTCACACAGAAAAAATAAGTCCTGGAAATACATTTTAAAAAATACCAATGCAAAAGTTTAACAAGCCAAGATCAAGGTAAACCTCTAAATCCTGAACCTTTATATTTATAATCAGTTAATTTTTGACAAGTATGGCCATATACTTCAATAGGAAAAGAATAAATGATAAAGTTAACTGAACACTGACATATGAAAAGAATGAAATTAGACTCCTACTTCACACCATACAGAAAAGTTAGCTCAAAATGAACCATATATCTAAACATAACAGCTAAAACTACAAAATTCTTCAAAGAAAAAAAGTAAGTACATCTTCAGGACATTGGGGTACATAGTGGTTTCCTAGGCACAACAATGAAACCTTATTAACCCCCCCCCCGCAAAAAAAAAATAAAAAGATAGACTTCATCAAAATTAAAACTTTCATGCTTTAAATGACCATCAAGAAAATGAAAAGACAACCCACAGAATGGGAGAAAATATTTGTAAATCTTATACCTGATAAAATACTTGAAGTTAGAATATACAAAGAACTCCTACAACTCAACAATAAAAGACAATATAACTCAATTTAAAAATGGGCAAGGACTCAGATATTTTTCCAAAGAAGACACACAAGCGGCCAGTAAGCACATGAAAACATGCTCAATATTATTAGACTTTAGGGAAATGCAAATCGAAACCAAACAATGAGGCTGGGTGTAGTGGCTCATGCCTGTAATCCCAGCAACTCTGGGAGGCTGAGGCAGGAAGATTACCAGCACAAGGCTAGCCTAGACAATGTAAAGAGACCCTCAGCAACTTAGCAAGACCCTGTTTCAAAATAAAAAATAAAAAGGGCTGGAGATGTAACTCAGTGGGAAAGGACCCCTGGGTTCATTCCCTAATTCCCCCAAAATCCTCTCATTCACGAGAAGGGCTATAATCTATAATCAAAAAGAAAGAAACAAGGTATCAAGTACTAGAGAGGATATGGAGAAATTGGATCCCTCATACATTGCTAATGGGAATGTAAAATGGTACAGCTACTTTGGAAAACAGTTTGGCAGTTCCTCAAAATGTTAAATATAGAGTTACCATATGATCCAGCAATTCTCTTCCTGGTTATCTACTCCAGAAAAATGAAAAGGCATGTCTACATAAAGACTGCACACAAGCTGGGGATATAGCTCAGTTGGTAAAGTGCTTGCCTTGCAAGCACAAGGCCCTGGGTTCAATCCCCAGCGCCACCAAAAACAAACAAACAAACAAACAAACAAAAAAACTGTACACAAATGTTCACTGTAGCATTATTCATAATAGCAAAACTAGTAAATGATATGTAGTAAATCCATATAATGGAATATTAAGTCATTAAAAAAATACCAATGCATGTTATAACATGAATGAAACTTAAAAACATTATGCTAAATGAAAAAACAAAAAAAAAAGGATCATATATTATATGATTCTATTTATAGAAAAGCTCCAGAACAGGCAAATCTATAAAGACAGAAAGTTAGCAGCTGCCCAGGCTGAGGATGGGAATGGGAAAAGAAGAATGAGGAGAGGAAGAATGACTGTTAATAGGTACAGAGCTTCTTTCTGGGGTGATGAAATGTTTTAAAGCTGGGTTGCAGTGGTGGGTGTGCAACCCTGACTATGCTAAAAATCACTAACTAGGCACTTAAAATGGGCAAATTTTATGGTGTGTGAATTATACCTTAATAAGAATACACACAAATACTTTCCCTCCCTCCCTCTCTCTCTCTCCAAACTCACATTTCACAAGCCAGTGATGACTTGACACCCAAGATTTAAACTAATATTGGAAACATGCAGCCTAAATAAGGAATATAAGCAAAGTTAATTGTATAGTACTACATGTGTAATAGAATATTAATGTAATGCAGAATTTAGAACGATTCTCAGTCATCTGACAAATAGTGAAAAAAAAAAGTTCTTATCATAATGCAGTAAAGTAAAAATGCAATTTTCAATTTCCTCCCAGACCCACTGAATCAGAAAATCTGGAGGTAGAGTTCAGCAATATGTATTTTAAAAGGTCCCAAGTGATTTCTGGTGCACACCAAAGTTTTGAAATCACTGTGTAAATGTTTAAGCTTTGACTTTATATGCCCATGTACTCTTTTTTCTTATAAAATGACATTTTAATTTATTATATACATTAACATTATTCAAGCCTAAGTGTCATCAACCAGTTGTTCATTTAAAACAGATGTTTCCGGAAACAACAGTGGAGGAATGCCAAGTTCCAAAAGTAATATTGTAAATGGCAACAGGCACATATTTGACTAAATTATAGTCCATACACTGTAGCTCCAAGTATAAATTCACATTTTTTTTTTTTTTAAATGCCTGTATACTCTTGGAACAAACCTTCACAACCCTATGACCAAAACCCTCAACTAGTTTATGTGCTACTTGAATTCAGGGACATGATACCTTAATCATTTTATTCTCAGGGCTGTGCATAAAGCAGACATTTTCACCAAACTGGCCAAGTTATATGATAAGATTTATACCATAAACTATTAACTCTTCTCTTGATAGTTCTTCCTGGGATTACTTAAGTCAAACTCATTTCTCTCCTTATCCCTATCCTTCTTCTAAGACACAAAGGCATGGGAAATATTTAGAAGAACATTTTCTGAAAGGTCTTAATTAACTTAAAAAATAATCAATAAAAATGGATCAAGTATCTCTGTACTTTCACAAAGATGAATGAGTTGTTCTTGTCCTCTACATCTCAAAACCTGGTTAACAGCTTATGAAACTATTCAAGATTACTTAACATTTCCAAATCTATGAAAAGACTGAGATAGTGAATATAAAATTGATAAATATTATCAACTATTTGTCATTATAAGTCAAGAATTAGTAAAGGTGATTCACACTTAAAGAGTTTGGGAGAGTGAAAAACATCCATTCAAGCTAAGATCCTCAAGGAAGTAGAATCTGAACTGTTTCTTACCAAAAAAACATCTACCAGGGCTAGGGTTGTGGCTCAGTGGTAGAGCACTTGCCTAGCATGTGTGAGGCAGTGGGTTTGATTCTCAGCACTGCATATAAATAAACAAAATAAAGGTCCATCAACCTAAAAAGAAAAATCTATCAAAGCTGGATTTGTTTTGGCTAAATCAAGATTATGTTGCACCCAAGTGTCTGTGAAGGTAAACTGGTGTCACCCTTTCCTCACAGCCTGAAAAAAATCACAGTATATTCTAGTGCTAGAAGTTTGAGGGTGATACATTGAGTATCTTCGTACAGGTCCTGCCTCTCAAATTCTAATTTCTGCATTCAACATTTTTATAAATGTATGGGGTAAAACCCTGGCCTTTAAGATTTGGAGTTGGGGTAGGGGTTAACTGGGTATTCAACCCAGGGGTACTCTACAACTGAACTATACCCCAGTCCGTTTTTATTTTTTTGAGACAAGGTCCCACTAAGTTGCCAAGACTGGCCCTGAACTTGTGTTCCTCCTGTGTTAGCCTCTAGAGAAGCTAAGATTACAGGTATGTGCCACCATACCCAGCTTCAGATAGGTTCTTGACTAATATTATGATAATAATACCTAATAATAATTGCAGAATTTATTAAATATTTACATGTTCTTTACATGACTTACTAAATTTAATTCTTTGAGCAACTCCATCAGATAGATATTTACCATCATCCTCATTTGGCAGATAAGAGAACTAACAGGGAGGCCAAGTAACTTAAGTTTGGACAGATGGTAAGCCTAGACTTTAAGAATGTTTTTAGTAATTCTGAAATATTATCTACCAGTTAAACTAAAAACTGCTCCTAAGAGTACCTAAGCAAAACATGGTAAGATTTTCACTGGGAGAAAAATAATACAGATAAAGCAAACTTCTTCCTTGACCACATGCCCTCCAGAGACATCAGTGTGTGGGAGAGAACCTTTCAGGCACTTCCTATTCATTCATATGCAGATATTCCTTGCGTCTTTTTATATTTTCAAACATAAATTACACATTATACATTGTATGCTACAGTTTGCCTTCTTTGAATGTCTTGAAAAGTTTTTGGTTGCTAGAAACAAGATTTACTACGTTCTTTTATTTACTGCTGTCATTCAACATTAAAACATAGTTAAATGTTAATTTTAATAGTTTTTTAAATGGACTTAGTCCTTTATAAAATCATTAAAAACCTTTTAGCTCACTTGTTTTTTCATAATATTTTACTGCATCTAAGTAAAATAAGTGCATGCTAAATAGTACTATGGCATGTGATAAACACTATATTGCCAAAGGATCGACTTTCCTGATTAAAGAAAGGATAAAGGGAACAGTGGGGGGAAAAGTTCCAAAGGCAAACATAACAGTCAAGAATAATGTCATTAGCAGTGAAACAACATACTTTTTTTAATAGGATATGACACAACACAATGCTTGATCACCAGATACACTTCTCTATCACTTAAAAGAGTCATTTCAAGGATAAATACAATCTGAGGTCAAGTTAAACTATATACTAGCATGAATTAAGAAAAGGGATCTTATCTGTTCATGTCTCAAATCTAAGATGTTCTTTTGTATACTTCAAAAATGCAATAAAGAGCAGATTTAAAATGTAAGAGAAAACGTCTTAAGTAAAATTTAAAACTAGAAAGACTGCCTCTGAATCACTTGATTGCTTTCCTGATACTTTGTTACATGAGAATTTAATATGCACATATTTATTTAATGTACTGAATTTGTTCCCTGGACCCAAGATTTTTCTATAAGTTATATCTTCAAAAGTTTAAAGCAGGATTAAATCCTGAAGATTATATGAGAATAGTAACCAATTCTGTAATTTTCATGATGTTTACTGTCAACTTCACGAGGTCTTACTAGCAGCTTTCAGGCCTCCTTTGTGGGTACTCCCCATAGGATTCCCACCCTTTCTGGTCCTGTGTCTTAACTGTAAGTTTTTATGGACCAAAGCACCTGCATGAAGGTGGTGGCTGGGAGCTCAGCTACTTCAAATCATGTCCTGCTCATGAGGTTCATGCTTTGTCCTTTGAGCATATCCTGAGTCACCTTTCTGAATGCCTTGCTGTTTTAGAGACTTGGTGCATATTTTGATCGTAAATCAGGATACCATATGCAGAGAAACTTTGGATTTCTTCATAAAACTAGGCTTCACCCTTCGTAATGAAACATGGGGTAAAAAAAGAACATGATAACAAATGTGATTTACAACCAACATGTTTACCTCATCTGTCCTTTTTTTTTTTTTTTTTTTTTTTGGTGGTGCTGGGGATTGAACCCAGGACCTTACACCTTACACATGCTAGACAAGTGCTCTATCACTGAGCTACACCCCCAACCCCTTATCTCATACATTTATATTGAAAGCTACTAGTCATCCTTGTTGAGAAAAGATAAAGCCCACTTAAATTTACCTCCAAATTCTTTAAGACACTAGATCTGTGTAATCCTTTTTGCCTAAGTAAAAACAAAGAAAATGGAGGCCTCATTGTCTTCTGATTCCTTCCTCCAGAGGGGATATTTATAAAAATGCTTTCTCATTTGTTTCTTCCTCCTGCTTTTAATACTGACTGAATTAGGTGATATAAATAAGTAATACCCTTTCACTTAGCTCTGGAGAATTTTAAGGTCCAATTCTCAATTTAAAAAAATTCCTAGAATATTTTTAGGTGTTTGCCCTATTAAATTTGGCAGGGCTTAAACACAAGAGATGTGTAAATACTGTACAGGTCTTCAAAACTGTAATTTATAATATCTGCTGAATATTCCAAAAACTATACTCAAAATCTAAACAAGCAGAGATTGAAAGTTTGCCTTTCCTATGGTTTGCAGGTTAAGCACATGCTTGAAAGACAAACACTGTTAGTAAAGCTATGTGCAGTGGATTAACAGAATTTGTGAAACCACCATAGCCAACATTTCTGCATACAGAGCATGCTTGGGCTACAAATTGGGCCCTGATACCTTTAGTTCTTTAAGCCCCTGCATGTATCTGCCTTCTACATCCTGTATCTGGTCCTTAAGGTCATAGATATCCTGCAGGACATAGGAATGAACCATCGCATAAAACCAGGCACAAATATATCTTAAGTCTCACAAGAGTCAGATGAAAACATGACTTACTTTTTGCACATTCCAAATTAAAAGAAGAGAAATTAAAGCTATTACCCGAAACCACTACAAGGGGCAAATAGGTCAGATTGAATAGTGGGGCTGGGGAAAGGTCTGGAGAAATCAAGCCAAGTTTAAATATTTTCTTGGCACTAAATTCTGTTGAAAATAACATTAGTAAATGGAGGTATGGCTGTATACAGAAAAAAGGTACATAAAGTATAACTTTTTAATTTGACAAATAGCTTAAATAATTTTTAGTACAAGCCTCACCTAAAACTAGTAAAATGTAGAATAAAATTAACTATTAGCAAATTTGATTCATGCCTAAGTTTCAAAAAATATAGTAAACATAAATGAACAAAATTATCTTTCAATGACTTGGTTGCTGACCACAATTAATTTGGGAGAAAAAGAGGAAAGTTGAACACATTTTGAATACAATGTCAAATGATACATTCTAACCTGAAGATACCACATAATGATAAGAAAAGCATTTGCTTTGAATATTACCGTTATATTATTTTAAAAAACTAAAATAGGTCAAATTTTAAATGGAAAATATTGTTTCCCTTGTGCCTGACCCTATTATATAAGGTCTATTTTGAATACTTAATTCGGGTGGAACATAACTGCCAGGGCCCTGAATGCAACTCAACAATTATAGGCAGGATCAACTGCTAATGGCCAATTGAACACATTTTGGATATTACACTTCCCCTGCCCACTTCATTCCCTCCCTGGGAGATTTTTTTTTTACTCATTGATTAATTCAACAAACATTTACTAAGGACATACCAGAAGCCAGGTACTAGGGCACAAAATCTCACTTCCTTCAAGAAGGTCATTTTCTCAAGAAAGAAAACAAGACGTCAAGCATTGCGCTAAGAGCGGGTTCAGCCGAGACTGGAAGGCCCTATTCTCATGTCCTTATGTCTCACTAGAATGTAGCATCCAAAAGCAGGAAACTGTCTTATTCTACTATGCACCATCAGCCCTCATACCCTATAAATAATAAGAACTCAATAACAACATTTTCAAAGCCACAGCTATGCTGGACTGATTAGCTCAACTCCTGTGTCCAGCCCATTTCACAAACCATACTCCTGTTCCAACCCTACCTACCATCTTACTTGACCACCACCTGTTCCTACCTCTCCCACTGCTGTGTCAGTGAGAGGAGACTTCCAGGCTAGGTAAGACCATCTGAGTCCTAGACTCTCTTCAGCACTTGGCTCTGTCATCGTCTTTCTCTTCTCAATCTTCAACCTTACTCTCTCTGGCTCAATCCAATCCGTGAAAATCATAAACACTCCCACTTTTAAAAGAAGGTTAAAACCTCTTAATCTCCTCTCTCCCACCCCCACTTACTGCCCAACAAACTTCCAGCCTCACATGCTCACTTCAGATTATGTTTCTTACATTTTCTCCCTTCCATTTTAACTTGCCCATCTCATCTTCACTGTTCAACCACAGGGTTATTGTTCTCCTCTCCTGTGATGCTTCCTCTGAACTGTAGCCAGTTATTTTTTAATAATGCAAATCACAGAGTATTGCTCCCCTGCTTAATATACTACAGTTGTCAGGGTAAACTGAATTCCCTTTCAGGCTGCCATAGAAGATGCTTTGTGATTGGGCTCTCAGTTCTTTTCAGACTTCCCTCTCAACCACCACTTCTTCTTACTCTCAGCCTATCCTGTGGCAACTCTGCCATAACCTTCGGTCTGGTCTTCTGCATGCATCTTCTGGTCTTCTGCATGCATCTAAGAAAACCCACCCTCTTCAACTTCTTTGCTTAATTAGTGTTCATTCACAAATCTTGGCTCAGAATTTACTTCTCTGAAAAGCCTTTTGTTATCTCTTCTCCTAGTCTAATTTAGATGATGCCTTTCTGAATTAACTTAGCCCTATTCTTGGTACTACTGTATAGCACACCACCTGGTTTCATTGTTTTGAATCAGTTTGTCTTCTCTATGAGACAGTGGCATCCTGAAGACCAGAATGTGTTTTGCCTTCTCCAGGGCCAAGGGTTCAATAAATTTTGAATGAAGGAAGGAATAGAGGAAGGCAATTCCTTTCAGTACCCCTTCCCTGTTCCTCACAAATTTCAGATACTGCAAGTAGACTTTCAAGTATATTTTTTTAAGTTTTATTATCACAGATAAAAAAGGTTAATAAAAAGAGACACACCTAATGAGTCAAATAAGTTTTTCATTATCTTATGTTTTGCCCAAATATTACTATTACTTCAAATTACTACATATATTTTTGTGAAAAAAAAAGATAACTATATTCAAACAGTCAAATATTACTACAATGGCTCAAAATACTAATATTTCCCACAGTCTGGTTCTTTGTAAATCCACATATTTTCCATTTAAAATATGGCCAGTTAATTCTGATAGAATTACTTTATACACATAACAAAGGATTTTTTGGCATTTGTAGAACTTATTCTAATACCATCAAATTTTCAGGAAAGAGAACAGAAAAAAAGAATAATCTAATCTCCTTCTCTGCAGACACTGAAATATTCAAGTCAATTTTTTTTTAAGGAATTTATATTCCTTCTTTCCAGAAAGTCACATTAAATGTTAGAAGTTCCAGTATACTACAAAAAAAAAAAAAAAAAAAAAAAGAAAAAGAAAAGAAAAGAAAAAAAAAGAAGACTTTTTAAAAAGCAAACCAAAAGTTGCGGTTTACCCGCAATTCACTTAAAGAGGTGTCTGGATCTATCAAGCTGCTGGTATCCCCACTTCCACGTCTGGATGAGTTTCCACTTAGAGGGGTTGTTGCTGAGGCAGAATTTCGAGATGAAGGCTAGAAAGAGAGAAATATAACACTTAAGTCTTATTTCTTTAAAAATATATTTGCTATGGAAACAAAATGGGGTAGGGTGGTAGAAACAGATGTGCACTTCAGATGGATATACTAAAACAGTGCAGTCAGGAAGTTACCAAGTGCCACCAACAGGCAGTTTAAGCTGTTTGGAAAGAGAGCCACCCAGAAAAGGGCTGAGGACTACTAAGCATAATTCTGTAACTCAAACACCTTACCAGAATCTAGAATTCAAAATAACCAAGAAGGAAATCATTTTTAATAGGAGGTGACTCTTTCCTTTCTTTCTCTTCCTTCCTTCCTCTTTCTCTTTCTTGTGCCTCTACCACCAAGCTACATCCCCCAGCCCATGTTTATTTATTCTCTAAGTTTATCATTGCTATATTCAAATAGCACTTAAGTGATCACATTAGACTAATTTAAAGCAGTTTTAGAACTTTATAAATGGTATGCTAATTGGTACTTCCCCTATTTAGTTCCTAAAACTGCTTTAAGAATCTCCTCTTTTTCTCATACTTTGCTGATAAAGATGGAGAGCTGAGAGCAACAACACTGCATATCACTAGGAATTCAGATTGCTCTTTCCAAAATTAATTTCATGTAAGAGTATGTACTGATTAATAAACCATATAGATCTGTGTTATCCTGATATGCTACCTACTAGCCACACACGGCTTTTGAGCACTTGAAATGTGGTGAGACCAAACTGAGATTGAGTGGAAAATATATATCAGATTTCAAAGGCTTAGTGTGGAAAAAAGGAAGAAGTATATGTATCATTAATTTTTCACATTGACTCTATGTTGAAATATTTTGAATATTTGTGTTAAATACAACTTTGCTTCTTTTAACTTTTTTAATGTGGCTACTAGAAAATTTAGACTTATATACTTAAAACAGTGGCTTCCTTGTATTTCTATTAGACAAAGCTCATCTAACTTTCCTGGGTACAATGTAGAAATATTCCTGAAAGTCATTTCCCTAATCAACTTTCTAAAGCTACTTTCAGAAGAAAAGTTAGAAACTAACACAAAAGGGGTTATTTTATTTAAAGAAATAACTTATGCATAAAGAAATCAAATTCTCAGTTTGTCACCACCACTCCTAAACACATTTCATTTCTAGTGTTTAATGGCTTCTCAGGATCAATTTCTAGAGGAATGAAAATCAAAAGAACAGCCAAAAACTTAAGAGGTGACATTCAATGAAATAAAATGCAGTCTTTTCTCTTCCCTTCCCAGGATTTCACATGATTTAACTTCAGAGGAATTTTGAGGGGTCAGGGACAGGAAATAGATGAAGGGAGCAAGAGTAGTTCCATCAGGCCAATTGTAGTAAAATAATGAACAAGTCACAGAAAAGTTTAATTGACCTTGAGAACATAATTCTCTTAGGAATTTATATACTCACCCTTGTGTAATTTTCAGCATACTGTTTGTCAGATTTTTCATCCAACTAGAAAAGAACAGAGAGAACAATCAGAAAAGATGCTTAGTATGTTGATTTTTTATTTTCTTTTTAAGGGCCCCAAAATAAGTGATCTCATTTGAGTTCCCAAGTTCAATGAAACCTAAAAGTAAATAAGTACTAAAAACAAAATAAATGTTAAGACACATAAGACAAAATGTTGAGAACTTTAATTCTTACCCAAGAAAGACATGCAGTAATCAAGTTATTATGCTCATTCAGAAGACAGATTTCAGATAGATTTTCTTTTCACGGTATTTAAAACACATTAAAGAAAACTATATGTAAAATTAAGTTTTAGTACTGCAAATGTTAATACAAAAACGTGTGTGTATATCAAAAAGGAAGTTCTGATAAAACCAAAAGCCAAAGAATTATTTCTAAACATTATTAAGACACAAATAGATGAGACTAGTATATTTAGCCAAATAAGTTCAGATTCAACTAAAAGCACATTAAATATAATCATCAAATATTTTTTCCCTCACATCATTAAGAATGTTTTTGTTCTGAGTAATATTTGCACATGTGGCCAAAAAAAAGGAGGGGGTGTGATATGAGAAATAGGTCTTTCTCCCTAAGACACCATATTCCAACCTTCAATCACCAAAAGCAACCAACCCCTAAATCATTAAAAAGAAATCCTGACAATAGTGTCCCAGACATATTCCGTATCTTCCTTTCCCCTTACCAAATCTCAACATTTTGAGAAAGTATTTCATTTTTCTTCATAGCATTTATTATTCTCTGATACTTCATTTATTCACTCAGGACCTGTTCTCTCTACATACTGTCTTTATGTTTTTCTCTGTATTCCTAATACCAATAATAACATCTAGTATACAAAAGGACATAAAATTTGTTGTAAAAATGAATAAGTACATCCTACTCCATCTGTACTTATAGATGTATTGATCTCATTTATTTGAACAGCTTCATAGTAATCTGTAATCCTGATATATCATGACTGACTGAAACTATTACTGATGAAACGCCTTGGGGTTGTTTTAGACAATGTCTCAAGAAGGGAAAGTTCTAGTCTAAAATTCTGACTTTGAAGCTAAGGTCAAAATTTCAGAGATGAAAGAGTTTGCTAAAGGTTTAACAATTACTAAATGTCGGAGTTGGATCCAAACCTCAGCTTTATGAAAGCCAGTGTTCATATTATTTACTTGCATATACTATTCCAATTACCACTAAGGGAAAAAGGCACATAAGGACTTAATTAAACATAAAATATACCCAGACTCCAAAACCCTAGACCAACCAACTTTCCCAGTCCAAACAAGAGAAGAAATCTGAAAACCTCCATCAGTTAATTATTAAAACACAAAATATTATCATTTCTAGTTCTACTCAGAACACTTCACCCTAACTTCCTCATATTTAAAAGTTTTCAGTGTTCTTTTTATTACCACATTCATCATGTTTATAAATACCTTTTATTATATCAATAATTGAAATATTAGACATTTAACTCTTTTGTTACTTCTTGCTATAATACTCTCAAAAATTGTTTTATTTGGATTTTTAAAACAACATATAAAATATTTTGCAATAAACAAGTAATAACAGTAGGCAAAAGTTGTTTTTCTATATTGCCAATTATTGCCTTAAAAGGTAACATATAATCCTTCCTCAAATCTGAACTGGTAAAATGCACTGCCAAATATTTAATATGCTATTCTTCAGGGTAAAAGAATTATTATATCTGAATAAACTGCCTCAGTTTTCTCAGAGTATTTTTCAACTCTTTTCTGCTAACAAGGAGAAAAATGAGCAGTATTCGAAATTATTCTTCTAAGTCTATTTAAAACTTTCTTCCTATTTGCTGTTTATAAAAATTACCCCCAAACTCACCCATTTCTTAGCAGACCATCACCTTGGAATAATCTTACATTTCAGAGGTTGGCATCTCTGAACTAGGCCATCACAACATTGAATCTTATCACTTTCTCTGTCTTCTGACAGATCCCAAATGTCGCAACCCCAAGTGATCATGCGCCAAACCTCAGGGATTGTTAAGCCAGCAAAAAATGCCCAGGGCAGTCATGCTGCAGTCCAGTTATTCTGGCTGCAGTGACTTGGCCAGAGATGCTTCAGCTCTCACTTCTGAGACTTGTACTGTAAAGCCAGTTGAAATCTGTTATTCTAAAAGCCCCGTTTCAATAACCAGGATGTCTAACTAGCTGCAGTGCAATGACAACTTAATATTTATAATAATGACCCAAAGAGTCTGCCAAGATCCTGAAAAGGCTTTTAAAATGGAATAATATTTAATCATGTTTAAGGTATAAAACCATAGTCTACAAAGCTATTTATAGTGTAATTTGTTCAATCGTGGATCCTAATCCTCTACTGTCTGTTTCATATATATATATACATATATAATATATATATAATATATATATTTAGATATATGTATTTATATACACAGGTTAAGTATCCCTTCTTTGAAATGTTTAAGTGTTAAGATTTTGGATTTTTCAGATTTTAGAATATTGGTATATACATAATGAAATATGTCAGGCATGGGATCCAAGTCTGAATATGAAATTCACTTATTGCTCATGTATACCGTAGCCATAGACTGAAGGGGATTCCATACTTTATTTTTAGTGTGCCTGAGTACTGACAATGATCTAGCATACAAAGTGTGAGATTCTTCATTTGTGGCACCATTTGGTGCTCCAAAAATGTCAGGTTTTGAAGCATTTCTGATTTTTTGGATAAGAGATGCTCAACCTGTACTGGTTTGTTACTGCTATTCAAATATATTTGAAAAAAAGAAAAAACAAAATGGAAGAATCTGATTCCCCAGAGAAGGGAAGAAAACAATCATTTTTAATAAGTTCATAAAGCAAAACTGGCTGAGAATTCCATTCAGAAGTAATCATCAAAATTTTAGCTAGCACATTTATATTCTTTTCCTTTATTCTAGATAGACCTTCAGAGCAAAAATGAAGCTGATAAAGAAAAAAAATATGACATAGGGCTAAGGAGACCCAAATAAATAGCATATAGTCTTACAGGGCCTGACTTTCAGCACCCCTTAGCTCAGAAGTTATAAACTATCAGCCTATAAAAATATATTTGTTACACAATGGAGTAGTCAGAAAGTATCTTCTAAAATTCTGAATTCATCGACAGCATTTTAAAATCAGAATATTTCATATTGAAACTGCAAATTTCCAGCTTATCTTTAAAAGAGGGGGAGGGGCCTACCAAGTCAGCTTTTTATTTGTCTACAATGAATTGAATAATAGTATGTCCTTGAAATAAATACTATTAGAGAAAGTTATTTGCTCTAGACAGGGAACCAGCATGTGTTTTAGGTTTTTCCAAGAGGCAAAATTAAGAATATTACATAGGTTCTTATATAATCACTTAAAAATATATAAGCCAGTGACTTGAAGGCTGTAAAATAACAAGAGGATTTGCAAGCTGTATTCTAGACAATCTTTTTCTTTCATTAGTTATATGTAATTAGTAGAGACAGGGAGAGATTTAAATAACTGTCAACTTTTTCATTTTTATGTAATTACTAAGTAAATTTCCAAGAAATAGATGTAAGGAGGACATAACCACTAATTCAGACACCCTAAATTAGAGGATGACAGAAACAAAATCTGTAAGATAACAAGTATACACAATAAATATTACTGTCCATATCTATGAAAAAAAAGAGGCTACTAAGCAAAATAATATTTCAGGAGAATGACTTGGAAGACGGTCATGTAATTTTGCATGTAGAAAGAGTCCTTGATTTGACCCACAGCAAGATGATACTATTGCCCAGCCAGGTTGAGAGCCAACAATCTAGAATACTTAAAGACTACACTTGAAATTATTTTCTAGGATTAAAATAGTTCAGAGGGGGCTATTTGATATCATCACTGAATTTCTAATTATAATTAGACATTAAAAAAACTAATGTCTAACTTTTCTAGAAAGAAATGCCACCACTCATCCACTCCAAAATGCTTGACCATCAGGATAATACTGGTCAGTGGGCAAAACAACACTAATGCCAGCAACAAAGGGCAAGTGTCACAAAGATGAGATCAGCAGGTAGATCCTAATCTGCTAACTGGAGCTCCTTTATTAAGACAAATGACCCAAGGTATTTTACTGGACAATCTTTACTTAATTCAGTGCCCAATGAATGTGAAAGCAGTGGACAGACACATTTCTTCAAAATAAGGCCATAATTCAAATATTTAAAATCTGTTCAGATTCTTTCTAGTTGCTATGAATTAGGGACACTTTATATTTTATTATATTTTATTATTCAACTTTTAAAGTATACTTATTTTATAGATTCATCAAAGCCAAAAGGAGTAAAATTTTTTAAATTTTTTTATTTTGAGATAGATTCTCACAAAGTTGCCCAGTCTGGCCCTGAATTTTCAATCCTCCTGCCTTACTTAGCCTCCTAACTCTCTAGGATTATAGGCATTACCTGACTTCAAAAAGGGGGAAAATTTTTAAGATCAATTAGGAATATCTACATATAGGTTAAGTATTAGATGGCATTAAGGAATTACTTTTTTATTTCATTAGGTATAATGGTATAGTAGAAAAGATTCTGAACTAATTAATGGAAAATGACATGTGTGGAATTTGCTCTAAAATAATTCAGAAAAAAGGGGGGGGTAAGAAACAGATGAAACAAATTAGCAAAATATTGATAATTGCCTGAAACTCCTGATGGGTTCTATGAGCAAAAATATCCATAGGTAAAAAGTTTTCTTTTGGGGCTGGGGAGATAGCTCAGTCGGTAGAGTGCTTGCTTTGTAAGCACATGGCTCTGGGTTCGATCCCCAGCACCCAAAAAAAAAAAAAAAAAAAAAAAAATTTTTTAAAGGACATATTAATAAATATATTCCAAAACAAATAATTATAGTTTCTGTTAGTAGATTCAAATAAATATTTCCTAGGGAGTAAATTAAGTTCCTAATTTAAAAACAGCTACCGTATTAACTGTTAGTCACAAGTTTAAGACAGCATCATTGTCTTACGACATGCGATACACTCACACTGGTTGTATCTGGGATACTGATGTTATCCACCTCAGAGACAACACTTCCCCTACGATTGGAGCGACTAAAATAATCAGCAGCAGAAACCTTTCAGTCAGAAAAAATGAGATGCTTTAAAAGTTAAGAAAAGAGAGAAGAAAAAGATAAGAACATTAGCTAATAAGGGGAAAGTTTGTTTAAATTTTGGTGTATAATAAAATATCATGCACTGAAATGAGAAAATTTCCACAATTAATGCACTCAAAAAAGTAAAAAGAAAATAAAGGGATTCCTAAGTGGAATCACATTTCCCTAAAATAAGCTATTTTATTCATCTTAACTAGGATTCTATGCTACAGCAATTGTTTACTGCCTGAGGGCAAGAAAATATGTGCTTAAGACATTTGTTATGATCAACAGGGGGTTTCTAGGACACTGTTTATCTAAAGCCTTTACTTCACAAAATTTATAATTCATTATGGAATCAAATCTGTTGAGTACATGTTGATTACTGAAGTATTTTCAGGGTGCTTACCAAAAATTTTACTCAATTTCCACAATACTCTCTCATATTCCTCAAGACCAGGGATTGTAGGACAAAATAATGAAGGAAGGGAATCACGCTTTTGGGTTTTTCAAACTCATTAAGTTCTTTCCCATCTTAGTCCTCAGTACTGGCCTAGAAGTTCTTCTCCCAGCTCTCTGAGCAGCTGACTCCTCAAATTTCAGGTCTCAGATCAGAAGTCACTTCCTCAGAGAAGTTTTCTCTTACCACTCCATCCAAAGGACCACCCACATAAAAATGCATATGATGTTCCCTATCATACTGCCTGCTTTTTCTCTTTACACTCACTATAATTTCTTTTCTTTTTGTTCCTTTCTGAACAGCTTATTTCCTATCTTTTACACTAGCACATAAACTCCAACCATGTCAGAGGTTGGCTCTGGTTTACCACACTATTCGTAGTACTTAACACACTGCCTCAAATATAATAGGTACTCCATAAACACTGAATTAATAATTTTTAACCTTGATTAGCTATTCCTTACCCTCAGTTGACCATTTACCTTGCTTTAAAACTATTCTCCTTAAAAAAGGGAATTTAGAAGCCCATTCACAGAGACATAACAGGCTTAAAGGTATAAAGTTTTGTTAAGGGCTAATATAATCAAACAGTGCTATTTTTATTCACAACAATAACACAACTTGGACTTACATATACTAATTATTGGCACCTATTGTTTCAGAATTTTGATAGGTATTTTCCACATTGTAATTCATTTAATCCATAAGCTTGACTACAAAGATAGCCATTAACATCTCCATTGTACATATAAAGAAACTGCTATAGGCACAACTATTGAGTAGCCGAAGTGCACGCAAGTCCAAGCATCATTACGTCAAAGTATCTGCCCTTTCCATTTCATTGCTTTCTGAGATGCTTTCAGGTGTTTCAGTTTGTTCTTTCTCCTTTAGCTGTATACATGAGCATTTATTAGTTGGCTAAGGGATCACACCTAATTAGATAAACGAAACTTTGGCAACAAGTCTCAAAAACATCTGGTGTTCCCTTTCTTTATGAAAACTTTGGGTTTATAATCTTTCACATAATGTGATTTGCATTAAATGAACTTAGTTTTTATAAATGAATCATAGCCTCCTAGGGCTCTATTCCAGCTCCAAGCTAACATTTCTCTTCAACAATGTAATTTCAAAATCAGTTCCTTAAATATGACAAAAATGTCATCAGTTCTGTAAATTTTTCAGCTTCATAAAATAACCTTCAATGATATCATTTGCATTCTAACAGCTATCTGTTGCCTCTACAATTAATAATTAGGATTCTTTTAAATTTTGGTATCAGTATTTTTAAAAATTCACAGGTCTATATATGTATCCAAGAGCACGTTATTTGAAAAATTATTCATACAAACTAAATTTAAGGAAAATGCTCTTTTAGTCAAATGCAAATTTTACTCCCGACAGATTTTATGTGATCACACACTATTGTCATTTTAAACTTTATCATATTTGTTTGCATGCAAACCACGCTCACCACACTCTCCCTTCGCCCATGACTGGCACGATCAGAAGATACAATGCTCGCAGCGTCATCCTCGACAAACTATAGATATTAAATGCAGATCAAGAAAAAGACTGAGTTTCACTACAGGTCTTAGCTGATTGTAAGCATGATAAGGAAGGTTTTGAGAAGCATACAAATACTCCATATAAGCATTATAATTGGCACAATCTGTTGTGTGTCATTAAATAGAAAAGTTATTACAAAGCATAATGAACTATCATTAAAAATCAAAAGCTATTTTCCAAAAAGGATAAAAAAAAGCAGAATTTTATATTTTATTTAAGTTAAACATAAGAGAGGGCATGAAAAAACCAGAACTACCTAGGGATTTCATGCTTTTTAAACCTCAGATCCTTTGGGATCCCATCAGGAGGGCCAATAAATATATTCAATGTTTTTAGTTTGAGAAAGCAGAGAAAAAACATTTTAACATTAAATAATAAGTATCAAAGACAGAATTTCCTACCAGCAAGGACACTGAAGTGAGGATTCTTTTTTCCCTTTATTTATTCCTATGTAATTTGTGGAGATATTTCTAATATTACCCTACATGGGGCAGTCTTCTTCCTGCTTTCCCATTCTGACATCACTGAGAAACCCTCTGGCATCACAAAGTAACTTTGAACCCAAGTTGCAAATGAAATAGGATCTAGCCAGCTCACAAGGACAAAGTCCTACACTTGACTGAAACTGCAAAATCGAGTTCTGTCTGCATGGCGCCACCACTCTTGGGACATTAAAAATGTTACCAGGCCCAAAAATTGACAGGCAGAATTTATTACTGAATGGGTTAAAAACAAACTTCCTCCTTATGTGAAAGGTCTTTACATCCTTACACATTTGTGTATGATTCTTTTGTAAATATAGGAAAAGCTTTTTTGAGAACTGTCACTTGGACATGGCAGAAACGAACCAAACTTAAATGTAAAAGGAAGTCCATATAGCTCATCTTTTCCACCCCACAAAGTAAATCCTTGATTGTCATCAAGAAACTGAATAAAGAATCTCTCCAGTTTTGATATTATTGAGTACAACAAAGTAGTTTCTAAGGTCATCATTTACCTTTGGGAAAGTAAATGAGTATAGTCTTTTTAATTACTGATATGGTAATATGGATCATAATTAAGATGCATATAGGCTTTGATCCCATTTCATGATGTGCAAATTATCGTGAAGATCCATCCATATAGAAGTATTCAATAAAATAAATGAACAAATGTGTATTTATATACATTTATTTACATGTACTACAGTGTACACAGAAATCCACAATATACATAAATGTACACATACCTCACCATAAAAGTGTTATAGTAAAAAAATCTGACAACCTTAATTGCCTATGAGTGGGAAAATGATTTTTAAAATGTATACCTATGTATTAATGGGATAACACTGCCATTAAAAAGAATATGCTAATATGAAACTATCTTTAAGAGGCATTAAGTAAAAAATTTTTTTTTTTTTAATTTTTAACATCAAAAAAAGAATGAAATCTCTATGCACTGATACAGAAAGATACTTTAGAGAAAACATCAAGGAGCAATATGTGCTATATATGAACCCATTTGGGCTCAAAACAAAAAGCACTCATATACGCAGAAAATACCCTGAAAGGTATTATAAAAACTGAGGCTCCATTTGGTTATTAGAAATGGGGAGGAAGGAACCTGGGGACTTTTACTTCAGACTTTCCTTAACTAATATTCATTTTTAAATTGAAAACTAAATTTTAATACTCCAGAAAGACTAGGTAATTAAAATAGTTCCAGTTTTGTTTTCCATATATATATTTTTAAAAATTGGCTTGTTTTCTTTCCTTCCACTCCACTTACAAAAGTGCTGGTAAGCAAGTGAAATGGCACAAGACAGAAGTACAGATGGGAAGGAAAAACACAGGGTAGCCAACCCAGCACTGAATTATCACCACTTAAAAGATAAGAAGTTTCACACAAATGACAAATATAAAATCTTAAAATTTTCTCAATGGTCATGATGCAAAACTCAAGAAATTATGTGCGAAGTCACATTTGTACAGAAACCTTCAATAAGGAGAAATTAGTGCTTCGTTTTGTGCAGTAAGGGAGCATCATAATCCATGCACAAAGCAGTGAACCACACCACATCCTTAACATTCTAAACTGTGAATGTAGGTTAATGAAACAACCAAAAGTTTCTATAAAGCATGCAAAGAAACTAGGTAGCTCACCACAGGACTGCTTCGGGCTGAACTTGTTCTTGATGAGTAATAACTGTATTCAGACGGCTATAGTTTCCAAGAAGAAAGGTTTACGATAATGACCAAGTCCTATTTATGCTGAGAATACATTAGAGGCCCTACATCTAACTTGACCATGATCCCCAAGGCAAAGGTAACTATGACTTCCTGGTCTGAAACAAACAGCCCGCAGAGAGAGGGAGAGGAAAAGGAAGGGGAAGCCCTGAGCAGCACTGCTCAGAACTTCTTTAGGAAGAACTAATGAGCAAGAAAAGAGGTTTCTCTACTTATTTCCCTCAAATTTCAAGCCGTGACTGCTAGCAGGCACCTTTTCATAGCGTGGGTGAGAGTCACAACTGGCTAGCTGAATGCATGGATCACAGCTTGTAGAGTAATTACAGGTCAGGTTAAGTGACTTTTTCTTTGTAAGTCAATGGTACCCTCCTACATCTCCCCACTCTTCATGATTTCTCCATTTAGACTTACAGTTCGAGAACTATAAGGGTTATATAATCCACCATCGTACAATGATGCCTAAAGAACAAAAGAAATACCATTTATGTATTGAACATCAAAGTTATTTTGAAACTGTCTTAACTTTTTTTTTTGAGTACTCAGTTCCAAAAAGAGTTTTGAAAAATGGCATTAAGGGTATAGCTTTCCCAAGTGAAGATTCTAAAGGCTACCATAACATTCATTGAAATACACAAAGTGACAATGACACAAAAATCTCATTATAACCTCAAGTTTGTACTTCATTTAAAAAAAAAAAAAACACCAACTTTAGTGTTTTCTTTCATCATCTGTTATAAAACTGGAAAACCAACATTTATTCATTTATTCTCTCAAAAGAGGAAATAGAGCAGAAAAGGGAAATGAAGTACAGAGAACAGTGCCCACTATCACAATAAAATTAAGTTTTCCCAGTCCACTAGCACAGGCCACAACACAACAAACCACAGCTTAAAAGCAAGCAACTAACAATTCACATAGTATAGAGAGCTACTGCTTTTGTTTTCCTAGCCAGCTTGCTTTATTAGATCCTAGATTAATATGGCAAGGGTTGTAGCTGTCCCAAACTAAAATTTGACATCCCTTGCATGGGCAGTCATCTCACACTGTGAGTATGTGGGACCCATGCAAATCTGTCTTCTCAGCAGGAACTAGATTCTAAACAAGGCAGCCAACTGTCAGCAGTACCTACCTCTGTGAAGGGAATATACTTATTTTTAATGCCCTGCAGTTTTGTATTTTAAGCGTAGGCAGCACATTATGCAGTACACATGTCATTAAAGCCATGTGTTCTTGACTGTTTTGGAAGAAGGCTATCAAGCCACAGAGTTAGCCCATGCCAGCTGCCCCACCAGCACTGCACACACTGGAAGAGGAAAATACCAACCAGACTGGCACTTCTCAGCAGACCAGAATTTGCAGTAGGGAGGGCCTATGAAAAAAGTGCATTATTAAACCTGAAGAAAAGCAACCGGTGCAGGTAACAACTCCTCGGGTAGTACTAACCCTGTTACTCTTAGATGTCGCCAGAGGGTCACTGCACAGGGAAGAAGACTGCTGAGAAAGAAAGACAAAATAGATAAACAAAAACAAAGACAAACTGGTCCTACCATTATGAAAGCAAAAGATTTAAATTCATGCTTTTACACTCATAACTCATTAGCAATTCCTGAGCAGTTAGGGTAGTTTAGGAACACATGAAATAAGAAAACTTAAGTCATTAGAAATCTTCTTGAATATCAACTGTAAGTGATAAGAAAAAAAAATACTTGGTACAGTCTTTTATAAATGTGTCTATGTCCAATCGGCCTTTGAACATTATTGTTAGGATATTAGATAGAAACCTAAGAAAACATTGAGGAACAAAGAGCACGGCACAGTGAGTATGGCAAACGGTGACCACATCCCAGTCATTAGCAACTCCTGTGATATTTTTAATGTTTCATAACAGACTCCTAATGAGTTTAGGCTTTATTTTAGGGAGGCAGATAAATTAGTTTGTGTTATCGCTATACACATTCTTTTTCAAATACATTAGAGAACCTATATTTTAAAACATGCCATGGACAAAGTGCCTTAGTTTAATCAAATACAAATTGTACCAGTCGTAATGAATCCATGCAACACAAGGGCCCAATATTTTTTTTAAAAGGAAATCTCTTTTCTGATGTCATCTGAGGACACAATTTTCAGTTCTTTTTCACCAAAACCAATGAGACATAAAAAACAAAGAGTACTGAAGTTTTGTGTGCAGGTTTTATGAATTATTCTTTTTCCAGTGTTAAGGATCAAACCCAGGGCCTTGCACATGCTTGGCAAGCTCTCTACCACTGAGGTAGAACCCCAGCCCTGAATTATTTTAAATGTACTGTGTGTCATATATTTAACATGTTTCAAATGTGTGACCTGTCAAATGCCTTGCAAAAACCAAGATTCTAACACTGGAAAAAATAATTACATTTTTCTCTTCTCATGTGTAATTTATTCTTTCACATGCAAACTTTATTAAAAGGGCACCCACCATAAAGTATACTGATGCATACAACTTATTTTGAAATGCTTCACAAAATAAGATGAATAGATGGATGGATATAGGAATGGAGAGACAAATAATTATGTGATAAAGGAAATGTAACAAACTGTAAAATCTAAGTGACAGGTATGGGATGTTCACTATATGATTCTTTGAACTTTTTGTATATTTGAAATTTTCACTTAAAAATTTTGAGGAAAAAAAATTGAACTGATTTACAAACAGGGTGATTCAATAATCCCCACTGTTTGAAAGCACACTATCATGGAATATATGAAGTCAGTTACCAAAAATGGGTAGGAACACAATCATTCCCAGATTAGTTACAACTAGTCAAAATGCAAAATGGGGAATTAGAAATAAGTTAAAAGTAGATAAAACACAAGAAGTCAAAAAATTTTAGACAGACCCGAGTGTAGTAAGCAGAGGTGGGTTTGCTATGTCTAAGACTGCTATAGTTTCTCTGATCAAAGTAGAGGCCACTCTGCAAAAAATAAAATGAAACACAGTTTTCTTAGATTAAATACTGTTGACCAAAGAACACACAAAGGCAAAACCTGATATTGCCAACTTCCTTCTCCAAAGTAATGCTTTTAAAGCATTGGATCATGCTAAGAAAAAGTCAAAGTAATAATTATTTCAATCTCTCAAAAGAAACTGGTATTAAAATATAACTATTTTCAAACTAAGTCATTACTAATTTTTATTACTTTAAAAAAGAGAACCACCCTCAGACAAAATGAAATGGAAATAAGTGATTTATTCTCATGTCATACTTAAGAATGTCCTTGAAAAATCTAGGACAACTGAATAATTACCACTTTTATAATCCATTTGGCAAAGTACAGAAATTATATTAAAGAGTTATTTGGTTCCAAACTTCTCCTACTCCCATTATTTGTCAAAATAAATTGATCAAATTAAATTATAAGAGAGAGAGAGAAAGAGAGTGCAATATGGTTTGGTATAAAATATCAATGGCAAGTTCATTTTTAATACACTACACAATAGTTTTACCAATACAGTTACTTGAGGAGAGAAATCATCTATAAAATTTCCTGTACGACTTCTCTAGCCATCTTTCTTACTCAAGGTTAAGAAAATGTATGCAATCTCTGACTTAAAGACTCTGCTATTGACACAGCCATCAGGGATATCCCTACTCCCACCCAATCCCTACACCTCCTGCCCTGGCTTTCCTGCACCACTCCCTACTCCCACACCCCAACGAGGTACCATGACTCACATCTCCCCAGAGCTCCCAATACTCCATCATCCAAGGCCTCTCTTAAATCTCCCACTCATTACACTCTCTCTTCCACTAGACAGTAAGCCACCCGCCACCCCACCCTTTCCACAGTAACCCTGAAGTAGCAGGGAGCTTGGGAACTGTGTTTCTTTTGCCAGTATTATCACAGCATAGACATTCCTAGTGCCCAGGCAGGCATTCTGTAGATAGTTCCCCACTAAACTAGATGTTTAGCAAAGGTGGCTAGCATGGAAAGAGGTAAAGTTTGCAGCTTAGTTACATTACAGGTTAAAGAGTTTTCTGTAAACTGGGAAAACTCTGTCATTACATACATTATTGTTTCTATCAGAAAATGCATTCCAAGTTTCCAAGAAACAAATTTTCATAATGAAACCTACCATATTTCCATAATAATATCAATTCAAAGTTCTAAAACAAGGATGAAAAACCTCACTGAAGCTATTCTTTTGGTATATTCCAAAAGATAGTTCATAAGTGAAAACACCTTGTTCATTAGCTTCTTGTGATATCTTATTAACTTAACTCTAGCCCCAAAGGTTGGCATATGCTAATCCAATATTAAATCTTATAAATAAAAACAAAATCACTTCAAAAGTTTCTGATAAATCATGTTTCAGTATACTTTTGAGTTCCAATGATGCCTTAGGGGCACACAAAAACAAAACCAAAACACCAAGGCAGTCATAATTCTTAAGTCCCCTAAAGTAATCAGTAAATTATGATACATGACTCAACAGAACTAACCAGTGGGTCTTTACGAAAACCAGAAGATCTCTTCTTCATTCCATAAGAGTGACTGTAAGAATGACTCTGGAAGTAAATATTTTAAGTTAACTTCAATGATCACACAGTCAAGTTTTTTAAACAATTTAACAAAATTTGTCTTAAAATTATATACACACAGGTTTATATGAGATACAGAGTAGTATCCATGCAATCCATTTCCCATGTTAATAAATGATTCACTGCACTCGAATGGCTAAGATATGTGGCCTCTCCACACATCTACATCCTCCCTCACTTTTCAGCATCCAGCTCAGTGTCTAGTCAGCTAAAGAAAGCTTGATTAGGACTTAGAGCTAGTCAGGATGTTTATGGGTACCTTCATTTCAATAGAGTCCCTCCATCTTCTTTATAAAAGTATAGATGACAAGAGACTCTACCTCCTTCTATAGTCTTCTTTCCTAGAGCCCAAAGCAATCCTTTGTATAAACCAAAACAAGACTGACAAAACAAACAACATTTCACTGCCCAAGACAATACTTCTCAGCTCAGTTAGTGGTCCCACAGGAAGAGGAATTGGTATGGACTGCCCAAGTAGCAGCAAAATTACTAAATGATCATGTTATACAAGAATCCTCAGAAATTGAGGTTGTTTTAATATATTAACTTCTCCAAGGAGTATAGAGCCAAGTGTATAGAGGGGAATAAAGGACAGTAATACTAAGAAGTCCACTGGCAGATGAGAAATTCAATACAGGGGCCAGGCACAGTGGCGCATGCCTGTAATCCCAGCAACTCAGGAGGCTAAGACAGGGATTACAATTTCAAGGTCAGCCTGGGCCAGACTATCTAAAAATAAAAAATAAATAAATAAAAAGGTCTGGAGATGTAGCTCAGTGGTAGAGCACCCCTGAGTGCAAGCCACAATGCCAAAAAAAAAAGTATATATAAACATATATACGTAAAATAAATATATAGGTATGTACTGCTCACCTAAAGTGAGAGTGCACCTAGCTATCAATAGCCAACAACTATGTAACTATAAAGAATAAAGGCTGGGGCTGGGAAGATAGCTCAGCTGATAGCTCAGGGGAAGCACAAGGCCCTGGGTTTGTTCCCCAGCACCACAAAAAAAAAAAAAAAAAAAAGAATAAAGGCTGGGGTTGTAGCTCAGTGGTAGAGCATTTGCCTAGCATGTGTGAGGGACTGGGTTCAGTTCTCAGTACCACATAAAAATAAATGAATAAAATAAAGAATAGAAATTAAAATTAAAAAACGGCCAACAACAGAAGACTGCACTAGGAAAACTATCTCACATGCACAGCTAGATACTGAATCAATAATTATAAACTCAGTTTTCTTTTGTTTTTTTTAATATTTACCTTTCCTTCATTAGTGTGACTCTTTTTTTGTCTAGGTAATCTAGAAATTCAGGCAACCTATTGACCTAATATGAACACAAGGAAAACAAGCTATAGCTTAACTACCTTAACTAATATGACATTACCAAATCAAGTCAAAATGCTTGAATATCACTAATGCCTCGGGTATCATCTATCACTGCTGGATATTTTCTGTTTACCAACCTCATGCCTGCTAGCTTATGAACATAACATTAAACAGGCCTGTGGAGCTGAGAATAAACCAAACATTGTTAGAAACATGTCCTCCAGGGCAATGAGTATGTATTAGAGGAGTGGTTCACCATTTTAAGAAATAATATTACTGCCAACTTAGTCTTGAACAGGGAAGCAAAATATTTTTATCTATGCTACAAATTCTAAAGGAAAAAAAATCACTATTTAAATGACAAATTATGCCACCATTACAAAACAATAGTTTTTGCTTTGTTAATCACACATTTTCCCCAGAAAATAACAAAACCATGAAAGTTAGTTATAATCTATGATTACTACTAAGAGGTGTTTATGAAACAAAACTCCAGACTTAATGCAAAGTCATGCACTACATACTAATGATGAAAGTCTTGATGATCTATCCTTGAGAGTATCATACTGGATTTCAGGAAAAGATGAAGGATGGTTGTATTTCCAAAGTCAAGAATATAAAAAAGAGGGACAAAGTAACATTTGCAGGTAAAAATACAGCGTTATTTTAAAGACACACACAAAAAATATCATTAAATACAAAAACTATTACATTTGAATTAAAGAACTTTCTTCCCCTTAGTCTTTCCTAGCATAAGTTACTACTGAACTGTATGTGTATTTACAACTGTATGTTCAGAAATGGGCACAGTGGCTTACATTTCATAGTCCCAGCTACACGGAAGGCTTAAACAGAGGAAAGGTTGAGTCTAGGACTTCAAGGCCAGCCTGGGCAACAGATCAAGACCCTTTCTTTCAAAATCCCCATCTCTTAAAAATTGTCAAAAAGAAACAAATTATTTTTCTTTCAAATATCAAATTCATAATCAGTAATGGTGAGACAATTCAATCTCAGGACATTATAGCACAAAACAACCTAAGGGAGCCTTCAAATGTAAGGATTACATATACAGAAGTCAAGGATACTTTACTTTTATTTATTATGATCGTTACTATCACTTCCCACTATTTGAAAAATGGCAAAAGCAAGGAATGGACGGTCTATAAGGCAAGACTAAGCTTACAAGAGAACCACTGCAGCATCAAAATGTGAACCATTCTCTTGGATCTATTCTTAAAAACACATCTGATAAACTTCCTCAAGAAAACGCTGAACAAAATGAGAAACTTGGGTCATAGCAAAATAGGGAATGCACAGAATAAAATACAAATGTGACATTAAATATAAATCAAAGAAAATAAACAAACTTCATGACAAAACCAGAAAACCCACAGCAGTTCATGTAGGATCCTTTAAAAAAATAAGGGTTGAGGAAATAGCTTAATGAGAGAGGGCTTGCCAAACTACAAGCAAGACACTGGGTTTGATCCCCAGCGCTATAAAAAATAAATGTTTAAAACTATAAAAACCACAAGTACAAAAATAAGACAAATTTCAAATCCAAAACAATGAATTAAATAGCAACTACACAAAATTATGGTTTCCTAACATTATTTCTTAAGCATTCCAGCTTACGTATTTAAAGTCATCTTACCCAGAAGGTCAATGTGTAAAACAAATGGCAGCAATGAACAAGTTCTTCAAGTAGTTTAAACACTAATTGTTTGGTTAAAAAAAAAAAAATCTTTATGGTTCTTACATCCATTTAGGATTTTATAGAATACTAACCTGATCTAAAGTAATGTTTTCCTAATTATAGGTCACAACCCAGTCATGAAATCAATTTAATGTTTTCAACTACCATTTAAAAAAAATAAAATAGAAGACAAAATATTGCCAAGTGTTGAGCACAGTAAAAGTTAATATTATTTTTGAAACTTTTGTTTCAATAATATTTTTAATATATTTATATATTCATATATGCACACAACCAGGGATCTGCATGTATACACTGGATCATGATATAAAATGTATTTCTTATTGCAAAGATCACAATTCTAAAGAGCTTAAAATATATTAGAAGATCAGATTATACAGTCTAATTCTTATAAAGCATTAAAATAATAGCTTGAACAGAATGAAGTCGCTCTCTTCATGCATAATAAATTGGTCATTTACAACACAGATGGGAGAACCCTCAAAAAAGGTTAGGTGCAACAATTTTACCACTGGTTTAAAGTTATTAAAAATGTTGCTATATATAAAAGCATTTGAGCAAATTATCTACATTTGTGTGCTTTTTTCCTGAAACTAGCAGAAAAGAAAACAGTAAGGAATATTATTATTGCATAAGTAACAAAATTTTCTAAAATGCATAAAAGTGTACATTTGGTAAATGATGTACAATGGTAAAATATAATTTTATGGTGAGAGATGTTTCTCAGAAAATAAAGTTCATTTTCTACAGAAGTTTCATTTATTTCTTTTCTCAATGAAAATATCTTTAATTTTTAAAAAATATCTTTAGTATAACTAAAATACTTTTAGTTAAAAAAAATCCATGGCTCAAAAAAAGTATTACTCAAGTCATGCCTTCTAACATATAAATGATCTATCTCTTTAACAAGGTAAATTCACTGATGAGAAAGGTCCCATCTTCTCATCCACTTTGTTGCACCAATTGCATTTCACATAGGAACAGGTTTGAACAAGCCAAACTGAAATTTATCTGTTTCAATTCTTTCTCCAAAATATAGTGCAGTTCAGCTGGTTTTAAAACAGCTGAGTCTATCTGGTAGGGAAATTCTTAATTTGAACTTAATAACTGCTACCAGAACAACTGGGCAAACAAAAAGAAATTTCCTTAAGTGAAAGTTGCTATTTATGTTGTTTAAAAACAAATGATGTATAAAAGGAAGGAAAATTGAGGATATTAAGGGTTCTAGCTAAAACATTTCCAAATCTACTATTACAACCTATTTAAAAGAAAAAAAAAAAAAAAAACCTTCCAACTTTCAAGAGACATCTGCCTGAAAATTTTCACACGGAAAAAAAGAGAAATAAAGTAAATCAAAAAGGTTGTAGAAACAAAGTTCAGCAAGTGTCAGTTTTTGTCAGAATGCATCTATTACTCAAACCCCAGGACAATGAAAAATCAACAATGAATATATCATACTCTATCACACACATTTTTCTGGATTACACACCATGACATCTCTCCTTTTTGGTGTACTGGTTCTGCTCCAATGTGTCCCAGTAATATCCTTTGATGGGTTCTTTAGTGAAATTAAACAGCGTAGCAGTAAATGACAAAATACAAATTATAAGCATATTTTTAAAACTAAATTCATTAAAATTTTATCAAGAGTATTAACATATAAATAGGAACTAAATGCATATAACAGTAAAAATCTCGACCAAAGAGAAATAGCAATTACTCCTCCTAGTGTGAGTCAAGATCATTTCATTTTCTAATTTTGAATCTCTACTTTATTATCCTTTTGCATTTCAATACGAAAACAAATGACCAAGCATTTCCACCCCATCTTCAGTACTGAGAACTGAACTCAGGGTACTTTAACACTAAATGACATCCCTAGCCCTTCCAATTTTTAATTTTGAGAGCAGGTCTAACTTGTTCAAGCTAGCCTCAAACTTGCGATCCACCTGCCTCAGCCTCCCGAGTTGCTGGGATTACAGGTATGCACCACTGAGCCCTTCACAACCAAACATTTTTAAAATTATTTTTAAGACAGTCACTAATGTGCAACACTGCTAATGACCTCATCATTGCACACAACTGTAATACAAACTATCTCAATAATAAATGAGCCTTTGATTTATTCTCCCTCCCTTAACCCTACCATTCAGTCTTGAACTAATTTTGCTTTATTTTTTTTTTTAATACTGAATGTTTATAACATTAACACCAACATTTCCAGCTCAAATAGGTGGCAAGACAACTTTTTTTTTTTTTTTTTTTTTTTTTTTTTGCAGTACTGGGGATCAAACTCAGGGCCTTGTGCTTGCCAGGCAAGCACTCTACCAGCTGAGCTATCTCCCCAGCCCGTCAAGCCTCCTTTCAAAAGGGTAATATCTGAAAGGTAACTGGACAAAAGGAAAATTCAAAGTACTAAGAATGCAGCATAAAATCACAAATGTATCTCCCTCACATCCAGGTCCTACTAAGGCTCATACAACAAATATGAGGTTCAAAAAAGTATTAGATCTTATAATACACAGCTTGTAAGTAAATTTTAAAAAATAAATAAATAAAGGGCAGAGATATAGCAGGACCTCAAAATTACATGGTTAAGCAGAAGAAAGTTTTGGCCAGTCTTTTGAGCCATTACTTTTATTTATACATAGGACAAAAGTTGTTTAACATATTCAGCTTAAGAGATATAGTAAAGTTATTTTTAAAAGCAAATAATGAGGGGCTGGCAGTGTAGCTCAGTGATAGAGTATATATTTAATGGGTGTAAGGCCCTGGGTTTAATCCCCACCCACACCATGCTCCCCCGCAAAAAAGCAAACAATCTGAAGAAAACTTAGAACCACCAATATTATCTAGTTAAAACAGGAAAAAAATTATATTTCCTTTAAACAATGTTATTAGTGAGCATTCAGACTTATTTCTGGGAAAGTCTACATATCTCAAGTGTGTTTAACCTTGAGGGTGTAAAACTTCTATTACTCTTCAAGCTCACACATATTTTGACTTTTTAAATATTGGGATCTTTATCCCATAGTAACAAATTTTCATTAACTATTATGGTGGGAAAAAGAAAAAACTGACCAGGCACAATGGCACACACCAGTAATCCCAATAATCTCAGCAATTCAGGAGGCTGAGGCAGGCGGATCACAAATTTGAGGCCAAGTCTCAACAATTTAGAAAGCACCTCAGTAACTCAGTAAGACCCTGTCTCAAAATTAAAAATAAAAGGGTTTGGGATGTCATTCAGTGGTAAAGCACTTCTGGGTTCAATTCCTTAAATTATCCTTAAATTTGTTTAATAATACAATTTCTACCAAAAACAACAACAAAAAGATCACCCTAATTAATTTACAGGCACTCTAGGTAAATAATACCCTAGCAGCTTAACAGTAGATTTCTTTTTTGTTTACTTGCAGATTTGGCCCCTAATTTAAGTTGATCTATTTTAATAGATTTTGCCCTTTAAGTTAAACTAATATAATCAAGTTTCCCTAAGGTCATACAAACTTACAAAAAAACAACCTGATACCATGTGAAAATTCACACTGAGAACATAATTGAAAGCAAAGTAAAAAATTATACATTAAAAACAAGGAGGGATTATTTTCATAGCCCTTGATACTCAACTTTGAAGCATTTGTTAACTCACTACAAGATTCTTTTCAAAGTATTAAAGGAAAAAAAAAAGTAGCTCCAAGGGAAAGCATGAAGAACTTATTAAAGTTCTTTCTGAAAAACCACTTTTAAGCCACTAATTATCTTGGATTTCCTTGAAGATTTGTTAATATTCTTAAAAATCTAAAATTTCTAACTAACCAAAATTATTTACAATTCAAAAATTAGCTTACAAACTTACTCTAAAAAAAAGTAGATTACATTCACCAAAGAGAAACAATCAGCATGATAAACTATATTTGAATATAAATATATTAATAACTAACATGTCAGAATACATTTATCATTATTATACATCATACAAGGTAGAAAGAAAAATTAGAGTTGGGGGAAAGTAATGTGAAAAATCATTTTACCAATGAAAAATCTATATGTAAATATATATAATATATATATCACTGTGCGTTAATTTGCATTATCACTGTGCAAATTAAAAGCATTGCTTTACCATTTAAAACATAATTCCCTAAGAAAAGAAGATGAATGTTTCAGCACAATATGCAAGTGTTTAAGGAGCAAATTCTCATTTCTTTTGATTTTTAAAAACTTATGCTAAAAACCCAGAACAATAAACAATCAAAATACCAAAGCATATTCCCATATGACAAGCAAATAATTTTTGAGATCAACAGCTCAAATTTTCCATGTAATAAAATTGTAATTAGTCACCCAAGCCTCAAAGCTACTTCCCATTTAATAATTATCACTTATTAAAATATGAAAGTAGAAGAAACCTAAAAGTTAGAACCAAGCAAATGTTATTCTATAAAATCAATCTTACTATTTTGTGATAATTTTCTGAAATCAAAGGACCTTTTATAGAAAAAGAAAAGACAGGTTAAGAGATGAAAATATTCAAGATTTTAGAAATGATTTACTTGTAGCAATAATTTGAGAAAAAGTGTCTGTTTTTCCAATGAAAGAACTTTGCCAATATTTCTACTTTTTTAAAAAGGCAAAGGAATATATGAACATTATCTGATTGTTTATATAATCACTGATACTGAAGAAAGCTAGCACATAAAAGCTTTGCTGTTATGGTGTGTAAACAACTTAAAATACCAACCCTGTGACTGCCAAGACTTCGAAGGGACAATGTATCCTCAACTCCCTGATAAAAATAAAAATAAACATAGTACAAATTTGTGAGTGACTACATTAAATTAATGAGGAAAAGCATCAGGGGCAAGCTTAAGGGTTATTACAAACCAGATAAGAACGGTGATGACTGGACCGGTGGGAATACCTGGCCCTTTCGGAATCTTCCTGAGAAAGGAGAAAGTACATGGAAGGTTATTCACTGAACAGGCAGATATTTATCAGAAAAATGGAGCAAAAATCAGTCAGTTAACAGTACAACATCATCTTAGTGCAGGCAGGTTTGGACAACTTCACTTCAAAAGTTGAGTTTGTGGCAGTTGCATGCTTTGGTTGGAAAGCAGAAATAACGTTGGCAATTTTTTCTTTTATCATATGTATGTACATCTAACCACATGTAAGATATTAGCTACACATGACCAGGAGAGCTCGATACACCAAGATAAAAACATACAGCTATATTTAACAAACAGACTTGGAAAAGTAGGTGTTTAGCCAGGTGTAATGGTACACACTGTAATCCCTAAGAAGGCTAAGACAGAAGGATGACAAATTTGAAGCCAACCTTGGGAACTTAGTAAGACTGTCCCAAATATAAAAATGAGCTGAGGATATAGCTCAGTGGTAGAGGATTCAATCCTCAATATCAAAAAATAAAAACAAAACAAAAAAAGTGAGAGAAAAAAATCCACTTATACTTAAAAGAAATTACACAAATATTTTAGAGTAGGTTATCTTGAGGCATGCCTTAAATGGTCTATAAAGATTGACTATGGCCAAACATTAGTTGACTAAATTAATAATTCTAAATTTTTCCACATTCAGTTATTAGCAATGGAGCATTAAAGCCAGACATGTGAAATTAAACAGCTAGTCCCAAGAACATAGACCCCTGAAACCAGGAATTTTTTTTTTTCAGAAGGAATTTTTGATCTTTCCTAATTTCAAAGTTGAAAGTATTAATGTAATTTACACTAACTGAAAATCTACACAAAATGTCTAAGTGGGCTTACTTCTGTCAATATCAACATTATCTTTTCCAAAAACAATCGATGCCACAACACCCCATTGGCAATCCAGTATGATCATTACATAAGTAGAATACATAGGGGTATATCTGACCATTCATTTCAAAACAGAAACAGTAATTCAACCAAAATACAGCAGTATAATATCTCATTTTGGTCATGATCTTTGAGTATAACTCAAAAAATATGCTGGTTGACATCTGCTATGTACATTGCCACATTTGATCAAATTTATTCTAAAGTGTGTTCATAAACACCATTATGATTCAATGTTTCAATTTCCAATTGGGTGTTCTGATCTTTATATTTACATTTTCTGTTATGCAGCAAACACATACAATCTGCAAGGAACCAAGCATATTTTCATTCTCTTTATCCAGATACACCACAAAAGTTTGGGGGACATAGGCATTAGCCTGGCAGGGTATACAGCTTAAATAGTAACCAATTCCAGGCTGGTTAACTTGGTTAGTTTAACCAACCTGGAGGCAAGTTTATTCTACATGACCCTCTCAATGTGACTTGGGGTATCAGAGTAACACTCAAGGTTTAATTTCCAATCTTCATTTTAAATTTATTTTTACTTATTTATTTATTTATTTATTTTGATTCATTGTACACAAATGGGGTACAACTTTTGTTTCACTGGTTGTACATGAAGTAGAGTCGCACCACTTGTGTAATCATACATGTACACAAGGTCTAATCTTCACTTTTTGTTAGCCTTTCTTTTCACTGTACCAACCACATAGGAGTACTTACAAAAAATATCTAAAAAAGTATATTCCATCAAAGATGCAGCAAAAACAGATGAATTTACATTTATTTTCAATTATTATAATTCTAAATTAATTGAAATACCTTATGAAATTCAGATATACCCCTATATTTAAACATCTTTTTTGCTGGGGATATGGCTCAGTAGTAGAATACTTGCCTCGCAAGCACAAGACCCTAGGTTCAATCCCTAGCAGCACAAAAAAAAAAAAAAAAAAAAAAACCAGCTTTTCATTTAGCTCCATTGTTGAAAGCCCTGCCTAAAGAGTAAAATGTAACTCCCAAACAGGTCCAACAATGTGAACAGAGAATACAGTTTATTCACACAGTTATAAACTATACCTTAAATAAGCACTATCTAATAGCCCTTTCTGGGAGAATGAAAGTGTTCTTTATGTGTGTTCTCTATATGACAGCTAACAGCCAAGTCTACTGAGTACTTGAAACTAAATTTTACGTTGTATTTACTTTTCATCAATTTAAATAGAAGTTTAATCACCTACACATAACTAGTGCCTACCATACTGAAGAAAACTTTTCTAAACCTAATTAAAAAAAAACAAATGTTCAGGTAAAATAGTAAGCAAACTCAAAGAAATTTTTATTACACCAAAAACATTCAAAACACCTATTCAACAACCCAAAGATCTACCAGGCATCTGCCAAGAGTCTGCCAACTAGCACTCCTTGTATCTTGAAAACTTTTTTGCATGATGGCAAACAGAAGGGAAACAGAAAGAAACTCTTTTATAAAAGACTCTGGTAATGACTCTAGAATTATTTTTAAGAGCTCGAAGGGTCCTTAGAGACCATCTAGTCTGATCCCTTCATTTTACAGGAAAGAAAGTTATAGCACAGAAGGATTAAGTAAGAATCTGCAAGGTCATAAAGCTGGGACAGACATACAGATCCTTGGGCTCACCAGACCACTGAACCATAAAGATATCATCCTACAGCAGCTAATTCTTCATTAATTACACAGCGGGGGGGGGGGGGAGAAATGGTAAGGGATTCTGGTTTTTACTCAAGATTCCTCCTTCTCAGGAAGAACAAAAAGCTTCATCTCCCAGGTATTTCTAGAGTAGGATTTATATTGCCAATAGCTTTTCTTGAATTAACAGCACCTGTGGCCAAATTAAAAAAAAAAAAATCATAGCAAACTGTGTTGTTAGGAACCAATCACAAGGCACAGTTTCCCTTTCCTGCAGACAAGGAAAGCAACACACACTCTCATTATTCCAGGAGTCCTCCTTAGGACTAAAGAAATCTGATAGATGTCCTAAAAGATGGAAGTACATTTGTTCCAAATGTTCTGGTAAATGATGTTTTAATAAATTTAAATTCAATTAATGAAAATAAAACATATTCTGTTTTTAAAAGTTCATTTGAAGTGAGGATGTAATGGTTTCATTAAATGAAAACCACAGGTGAATACACAGATATCTTCTCTGTCAACAAATAATATTTACTAAGTTGGTGCTGGAGTCACTCCTTCTGTTTCAAATTAGACAATATTAGAAATTGCACCTACTCCCCCACACATACACCAACGTGCTGATTATAAAGACACCCGATTTAAACTCAGAATGATTAGGTTCACAGAAAGTTGGCTAACCTAAGGTTAACTGGAGGCCCAGGAAAACGGAGACTCCTCTCTTCCTGGTTGTGTCACCTTGAGAACTATTGACAGCAGTGGCCCTCTCTTGTACCTTTGAATTCCTGCTCTGCCAAGTACTAGGCAAGTTACGTACTTTACCAGTCCTTTATCTTCTCATCTATAAAATGGAGATGTTGTTACCTGTCTTAAAATGTGAAATGGAACCTAGATAAAAAGCACTAATACAGCACAGGTACACAGTGATTTCTCAAGGTAGCTTCACTGCTGAGCCCCAAATCCTTGTTTGTGTTCCCTATTCACGTCCCAACAAACCAGTCTCACACAAAAAAAGTATTAAAATTAGGGGAGATTTTCATGGTCCTTGAAAATATGAATTAAATATTAGACTTTGAATATATGCTTTTCTCTTTTTGTTTAATTTTTTTTGGTATGCCCTATGATATTAAAATCTTTAGCAATTTAATTTTGGAATTATAATACAATTTTTTTTTTTTTTTGACATTTGAGTGCTTGCTTGTGTCACACATCATTTTATTTTTTTTATTTTTTTTTATTGTAAACAAATGGGATACATGTTGTTTGTCTGTTTGTACATGGGTTAAAGGCATACCATTTGTATAATCATAAATTTACATATGGTAATGTTGTTTGATTCATTCTATTATTTTTTCCCTTCCCCCCCACCCCTCCCACCCTTCTTTTCCCTCTAAACAGTCCTTTCTTCCTCCATTCGTGCCCCCCCTCCCTAACCCTAACCCTAACACTAACTCCTCCCACCCTCCCCCTTATGTGTCATCATCCACTTATCAGCGAGATCATTCGTCCTTTAGTTTTTTGACATTGGCTTATATAATACAAAATTTAAACAAAAAATAAAGCTAATATTTCCTTGGAAAATTTGCAATTAGGTGATTTGTTTTATTCACATGAAGCATTCTCAATGCATCAACAATAATACTAACCCATTTATATGCAGAAGACACATTAAATAAATTAATTAGGCTAGCTTTAGTAATGAGCAGAAACAAACTCCACTCCAAAATAACGAACACATTCATAAGGAATCATGCAATTTAAAGTTATCAAGCATCTGTTTTCTTTATTTTATAAAACAATATCTCAATGAGAACTATAAGTTTTAAGTTCAAAAGTCATTACCATCATAAATATTTTAATTCTGGTTACATCTTAAAATACTGCTATAGGAGAGATTTGCTTATGGAAGTTGCTTGTTTATCAGCAATTAGACAGTGGTTTTTAACCCTTTAGGAGTCACAGACTTTTCTCTGATGATAAAAATATCTGTAAGCACTTCCCATTAAAATACATATACTTCTGATCTGGTGGTATTCAGTAGAAAGAGTACTTGCTTAACACACACACTCGAGGCCCTGGGTTCAATCCCCAGCACTGCCCCCCCCCAAAAAAAAAAGAAAGAAAAGGGGGGGGGGGGGGAACCCATACTTTCTATGTCTACACATACTTCCAAAAGTTTGCATGAGATTTTAAGGCTTTATATTCTACCTCCCAAATCTAGTCACATACCAAGTTCAGAACTCTTACAAAAAGAGTCAGAGAACTAATAAACTTTGAAAAAACATTCAAATTTAGGAGTGATTCACAATAACTTTCCACTGGTTTATGAATTCCTTTTAGAGTTAACTAAATTGGAAGTTGTGATAGAGGACTTGGAAAGGAACTGAGAGTTGAGCTAAAAAGAGTAGTTTTCAGAAAATATGGAAGAATGACTTGGGTTATCTCTTAATGAAGACCCAGGGGACCCAGATTTTTTAAAGAGGATGGGGGGAAGGAGGGATATGAAAGAGAAAAGGACAAATCCATGAAAAGAAAACAAGCATTCATTTACTGAATCTTTCTTGTTCAGGGGCATTCATGAAACGAAAGTGAAGCTGCTGATCACAACAGAAAATGGTTGGATTCCAAGTACACATTTGGTCCACTTCAGATACAACAGATATTTTCTGACCTTTAGGTTTACACAGGCCAAACACTTCTACTTTGCAAACCATTAGTCAATGTTTTACTTCAAAACTGCATTATGTCAGCAACTTATCACAACATGCAGGACAGGCAATTCTGGCCTACCAGCCACTTGTGAATCTGTCCCCATTTCTGGTCAAAGGAATGGTGAGAGTGCTACAAAGGCAAAAGTTTCATAATCTAAACAGTTTCCAAAATACTGCATTCTCCAAAAAATTCTTATTCATATATATTTGCCCTTAAGAACAATGATAGGCGACTCAAAGTGACATATTCAAATATATTAAAGTACAACGTTAAATGTCCAATAATAGAAAGATGAATGGTTCTCTGAAGTTTAGAAGATCATAAACAGAACTTATATTTAATAACTGTCTCCTGTATATTATTTAGTAAAATCCTCTGAATATAAAAGAGAATGCACTGGGCTTGTGGCTCAGACGTAGAGTGCTTGCCTTGCATGCATGAGGCACTGGGTTTGATCCTCAGCACCATATAAATAAATAAAATAAAGTTATTGAAAAAAAAAAAGAATGCATTGTAACATTTCCTTTTCAGTCAAAGTTTGTATTCAATATGTGAAACTATATATGAGATTAAAAAATTAGCAACATCAACTATTTTTGTTTTTGAACTGTGATACTACATAGAATACATGAATTTCTTTTTAACTCACTAGCAGAAAATCCACCATTAACATTAAAAAGTGTTTAATATTTCCCCACAGGTGTTTTCCCCTTTGTACTAATACCACATCAAAAATATTTTATGGGGATTTTTAGGGCCAAGTCAACGTCAGAAGGAAAGCATAAAGAGTATTTCACTTCAGTCAGTTCAATTTCCATAAGCCTTTTTCTGCTTTTCTTTCTGATGACAAAAGCATATTGAAAATTGGTAAACTACAAAAAAAAAAGGTATGTAAAATCAATCATAACTCTAACAGTCAAACCGAAGTACTGACAGTAATCAATATTCTTTCTAGGAGGTTTTGATCTTATAGATAGGTATTAGTTTTTGTAACACAAAATTGGGTCCTATCAGTTTTATAGTTTCACTTGGGTTCTTTTTCTTTTTTCATTTGATTACATGAATATTTTTAATGATTGTTAAAAATGCTTCAAAATTATAAGATTGAATGATTTGCTACTGTTTCATTATATAGATATCACAATTCAAATACTAGGACATTTAGGGGTATACCAAATAATTTTCTCATCTCTACACCTACTTTAGCTAATATAAGTAGAGCACTTATACTGTAAGAACTTCTTACAATGTATACACAAAGAGCAAAATCATTTATTATTACTTAAAACAAATATTGCATTTAATTAATTAACACAGACTGGCTTATTAAAACACATATAGCAGGTTAAACTACTTTTTAAAAGAAATCAGATTCATAACAGAATTAAACTAGCCAAGTATTGATTTGGGGGAGGAATGAGCATGAAATTGGGGTTTTATATCCCCAAATTACCTCTTTTTGTTGTCGTTCCAGTTCTCTCATGCGTATATCTCTTGCTTCTGCCCGGGCAGCACGTTTTGCTGCCAGCCTTGCCTCTGCCTGAAAAGTAATGTAAAACTCAGCTTTACAAAACAAAAACAAAAAAAAACTTGTACACCACATTTGAGGACATGAAGCAAATGGGACTTTACTTTCTAAAGGAGGGTAAGGAGATAAGGTATCACCTATCAGTAAATCTGACTGACTTCTTCAGTCAACTTCTATACATCTGTTTCTCTTTCTAGTTCCAAAGTCTCTCCTCAAAGCTAGGTTATTACCTTTAATGGCCTACTGTGCTTACACATTTAACGCATCTCAAACAGTTCATTATATTCATTATATATCTCTCCAAAATGATCTTTTTCCAGCATTTCTTTCCCCATCAATTCAATCACACAAAACTAGAAATTTCAGAACCAACTATTTCATTTTGGATATTGTCACTATTTGGTCTCCGAATGATACCAATTTTCTGTCACTGAATAGCTCTCAAACCCTACTTTTTTCAGGATCTCTATATACATTCTTCTCTTTTTCCAGCCTTGCCTTTTCTTAAATTGAGATATAATTTGTATATTATCAAATTCACCATTTAAACAGGACCTACCAGCACCTTTCTGTAATCCCAGCTGTTCAAGAGGCTAGGCAGGAGGATAACAAATTCAAGAGCAAGACTCTATCTCAGACAAAAATAAAGAGGTGTGGGGAACTGGAGATGTAGCTCAGTGGTAGAGCACTTGCCTAGCATGTGTAAGACCCTGGGTTCAGTCCCCAGTACCACAAAAAAATAAATAAAATTCACTATTTAAAAGTATACATTCAGTGGTTTTTAATATATTCAGAAGGATGTACAATCATCACTACTATCTTAACTCAAGGATATTGTTTGTCATCACTTCAAAAAGAAACCCTGTATTCATTAGTAGTCACTTCCCATCACAGCTTACCTTCAGCTCCTTGCAACCACCAAACTATTATCCAATTAGTCTACTTTCTGAATTTGCTCCATTCTGAACATTTCATATAAATGGAATTACACAACAGAAACACATCTATCTTGCCTGGACTTACTCCAACTGCTTCCAAATCCATCTTCCTACCTCCCGAATCTGCCCTATAATGCATCTAACATACTTATGATCATGTCACTCAGCTGTGTAAAATCCCCCACTTGCTCCCCAGTATTAATGGTTAAAGCAAAAACTCCAAAGAACACTGCGAAGAGAAGAGAAAAAAGGAGAAAAGAGGCAAATACAGAAATAAGGCTACTCATAGTAAGATCCCCACCTTTTTTCCCAGAATTTGCTCCATATAGACCAGGTACTCTCTCTCTGCCTGGACTCTACTGTGTCCTGTTAAGCATTTCAGACTATCTGCTTGGCAGAAAGTACTCTCCCTTCTCTCTGATTTAGTTAAAATATTACCTCCTATGAAGATTTCCCCATTCCCTCTTTCATAGAGCAATATTATATACCCATGCCTCTACTGTGGCTTTATTACATCACATTAAAATTGTAAGCTTCCATCATCCTACAACTTCCACACTTCAATGTCTGTTAAATAAACAAATTTCAGGCCATAGGTCAGAGTCACAGTTAGGAAATGAGATAAGGAAATATCTGGATGCATCCCATGAAACCTTAAAATCTTCTCTCTGGTTTCTATCTTACAGGTTTCTTCTGTCCTTGGCCACATCCTGCCTCTGATTCAAATCATCCCCTCTGATACCTACTGTAGTTGCTTCTTCCCATTTTATTATATTTGTGCCCAGGTCTCAAAATAAGACTCAGACAATGTTTAAAAGGATCTACTATGTATAAGCAATTATGTGAGGGGATTAAAATACAAAGTAGGATATGACATTTCTGCCCTAAAGCAGCTCACAATCAAAGTTAAGGAAGAAAACACAAGGCTTAGGGGGAACAAAGCATGCAGGAGGGAGAAATTAGTTTTACCTAGCAAGGTCATAGAAGGCTTCTAAGGAGAGAAGACAGTTAACTTCTATTTAACTCTGCAATTTTGTCCATTATTCACTCTGCTTAACTGGCCTTTTAATAGCAAAACCCATGCAAAATACCATCTACAGACCCTTATGTGATAACCACTAACCTATACATAGCAATTAGCATTCTCACATAAACTTTACATTGGTTTCTATCTTTTAAACACCCTTGTTTTGCTTCAAGTTATTATTCTTTATCACTCTGGACTATGAGTAGACAACATTCTTCCTAGAGTTTGTATTTTGTAAAAAAAGACTTAGAAGCTAAGTTATACATCAACTGATAACAAAAAATATTTTTCAACTACACAGTAACAAAACTTGCAAATCCTTTCTAACGTATAGCCATGGCAATAAGCAGGAATTTTCATGTCCATGTGCATCAGCATTGTACCTATAGCCTCTTTTAGAAATTCAATTCAAAAATGCCTATTCCATCCTTCTAGGACCTATCAACAATTCTTCACAATGACACTAAAATGAGACTTCCTAACAAAACCTTAATTACAGGTCATTGGAATCTATTCTTTAGTACTTCTTCTACAACAAAAGGAAACAGAAAAAACTTAGGCTCCAAAGACAAACCCTCTTTCCTTGCTTCCTTAGTCAACTTTATCTAAAACTCAGGTATTACCTCCCTTGGAGATGGTACTGAAGAAAGGCCACTAAGCTTCATGCTTTAAAAGAGGTAAACAGAATTTATAAAACTCCTTTATCTGCTTCTCTCTACACATTGTTACCACATAACAAGTAGACAAGGAATCAAGGCTGATTCCTACCTACTAGACAAAACATTGTACTCTATAACTGACACATTTTTAATAGAAAATTTCAAGTACATAAAGTATACTTCTAGGAAGTATACTAGCATTTTTACCTCAGAATACAATGGCATGAAAGAACTGCTTTGGATTCATTTTACCATGTACTTCACACACAAAAAACAAATGGAACACAACTTTAAGTTAAAAGCTAAGTTAAAAAACTAAACACAGAAGGGCCATTTGGTTCAATAATTCTACTTAAGGATATATATACATAAAAGAATTACAAGCAGAGACTCAAAGATATTTGCACAAGGTTCACAGCAGCATTATTCGCCACAACCAAAAGGTAGAAATAATCTAAATGTTCATCAGTGGAAAAATAGACAAAATTGTGTTTTATGTATACAATGGAACGTTATTTGGCCTTTTAAAGGGAAGTTCTGATACATTCTAATATGGATGAATCTTGAAAACATGATAAAAGAATTAAGCCAGACACAAAAGGCCAAATATAGTATAAATCTGCTTTAATGAGGTACCAGAAGTAATCAAATTCATAGAGATGAAAAGGGATGGTGGTTGCCAAGGGCTGAGGAGAAAGGGGAATGGGGAGTTATTAGTTACTGGGTACAGAGGTTCAGTTCTGAAAGATGCTTTGGAAAACAATTTCGTACTTCCCCAGAAAGTTAGAGTTGTCATTCGACTCCCATATCCACCTCTAGACATGTACTTATGAGAAATGAGAATATATATATATATATATATATATATATATATACACACACAAAATGTTCACAGCAGCCTTATTCACAAAAGTCAAAAAGTAGAAATAACCCTAATTTCTATCAACTGATTGGATAAACAAAATGTGAGATATCCATCCATACAATGGATGAAACATTGATGCAGGCTACAACATGAATGTTGCTAAGTGAAAGAAGTCAGACTAAAAGGCCACATGTTGCATGATTCTATTTATTTGAAATGTCCAGAACAGGCAAATACATTTAGACAGAAAGTATATTACTGGTTGCCAGTAATTACTGGGGAAAGGAGGAGAAAGGGAATAACTGCTAACTAAGGAGGAGTTCTTTTTGGGCTCATGAAACATTCTACAATTAGATAAGGTGATGACTGTATATCTTTATGAATATACTAAAAAGCATGGAATATTCTAAAATGGTGACTTTGTTAGTATCTGAATTATATCTCAAATTAAACTTTCCTTAATAGATGAGACTGAGTATATCCAATAAATACTAAAATCTATAAAAACTAAGCTATATAAATACTGAAATAAATAAAACTCCAATAAAAAACTTAAGTATACTCCAATATAAAAATTAAGTATATAAATAGGAGAAAGGATCTATCCTTTAAATTAAGTATATAAATAGGAGACCTCAGGATCTATCAAGTTTGGAAAATGCTGGGTTAAGTTTGTTATTATTTCTTTGTTTTTTTAATCAGAATCCTTAATAATATACATTATGAATCCCAAATAAGATGGTAGACTATATAGCATTTCTGAGACTAGACCACATTATTGAATAAATCCTAAATAATTCTTTAAGCATCATGCTCCACGAACACAGTCTGAGACAGTGATTAAGTTTATAGCAATATATTAGGATCAAATTCAAACTGTACTAAAATCTGTTCAGGGTACATTTGTCTTTGTTCTTTATAAAATCAACCAATATTAACAGAATAATCTCATAATCAAAACCTCAAACCTTCCAGATAATAAGGAAGATGGGACCTAACTTAATATAACTACCATTTTCAAGCAACTATTGGCAAGGCTAGATGCTTATTTTCTTTTTTCTTTAAATACACAAAATAATCTTTGTTGTTGTTGTTTTTTTGGGTTTTTTTTTTTTTTTTTTTTTTTTTTATTGTTGTTCTAGGGAATGAACTCAATTCCTGGTGTATGACAGACAAATGCTTTACCACTGTTACATCCCCAACCAAAATAATCCCTTGAGGTACAGCAAGGAAAAGTAACTTATCCAGTTTTACCTGGACAGCAAATATTGGAGCTGAGATCCACATTCTAAGAATTTTACTCCAGATCACACTCTTAATCATGCTGCCACACCTGTATCTGTATACTTCCAAGTTTGAGAACATACCCTTAGACAAATCGTAACAGTTTGCTTTGGGTGAGTTATCCTAGAATTTTCAACTTAGTATAGATCCTCTCTTTTCCATAAAACTATACTACTCTATTATTTCTTTGACCACACCTTTACTCCAAATGTAGATACTGTCCTTTTGCTGTACAGTCTTTCCTTTCATGTTTTCACTCTGCAGCTTCAACAATCAGCCAATGAGAATGACTTAAATCTTATATCACAAACTCTGACTTCTCTACCAAAATCAAACCTTATATTTCTAACCTCTAATGGATCTTGTCAGCAACACAAACTTAGATTGAATGGAAACAACTTCATCTTTCCCCTGTGAAAAGGCTTTGCCTCTACTTTGCATATTCCAGAAATGGAACTTTTGTCACCCCTATCAAACCTGGGGTCTCAGGATCTCCTACCTCCTCATCTAGTCTTCCTTTATAATATCCCTTGAATCCATCCTTTAATTTACATTCTAATAGTGTCCCCCATCTTCCCACTTTGATCAGGAGGACTTAAAGTTTCCCAATTCTTGTTTCTTTTTGGGGACCAGGGATTGAACCCAGGGGTACTTACTGAACCACATCCCACCCCTCTTTTTTTTCATTTTTTATTTTGAGACAGGGTCTTTCTTGCTAAGTTGCTCAGGGCCTTAATAAATTGCTGAGGCTGGCTTTGAACTTTTGCAATTCTCCTGCCTCAGCCTCCCAAGTGCTGGGATTACAGGCATGTACTACCACATCCCACTCAAGTTTTCTCGTTTCAGTTTTTCCATGTGAGCTCTCCTCCCTTCCGTGCTATTTCACACTACATGCTATTGAATTAATCTACCTGAAACACCCAGAAAAAGCAAGGTAAAATATCTCAATGCAAAATATCATAAGCCATAATTTATAGTGCACAATATCCAAAAACATTCTTAAGCTTTCTGAATTCTGAATTTAGATTTTGTAGCTGCTTCAGTTAAACAAACACAGGGGAACAAGTTAAAATAAACATGCCCATGACTCCTAGTGGCATTCCAAATCAAAGGCTCATCTGAGGATAATTAATTCTATTATAAGGTTTCCCTATCTCATCCAGTAGATCTACATGTAAGGAGAAACATATCCAATCTGCTGAGTATTGCTCACTATTTTCTTTGGATATAATCTATAAATTGGATTTCATTTGGGGCTACCATTCAGGAGGAAAAAAATATATATGCTTATCTTTTAAAAACTACTTATAAACATACTCAATACTATAAGCTGAATATTGTCCATCAAGTAAATACACTTAATGTATCACATCTCATGAACCACAAATATATAAGCATATTTTTTTCAAGAATACATACTCTTAAGTACATAATGAACCACACAGGCTTTTAGAAACAAAATAAACACTGTCACAACAAAAATGTGTAGCCTATTTTCAAGTAAATAGGAAGAATATTTCCAAGAAATATTATTGGTGGGAAAAATTCTAAAAAAAACCTCATCAGTCCAGTACTTTTCTCTTTGTATTCATTGTTCTAGCCCTAATGCTTTTAGGATTTCCTCTCCTGTGCCAATGCTTTCTCATGACAAAAGGAATCTTGAGGCATAAAGGAGGCATTCTATCCACACCTTCCCAAGCTTCCAACAGACCTCCCAATCTTGATAAACTTCCTTTGGACTTTCTCTGTCATTCCACTAGACAAGCTGTCCTGCCCCCTGTCATTTCAGGTCAACGATGCCCAACGCCCACACACTCTCAAACACATCTTCTCTATGATGAGCTCCATGATGTGAGCTTCATCTTTCTCCTTAGTCTTTACTTTCTCCTTCTATTGGTTCCTTCTCCTCAAAGGTAGGTTCAAAGTCTATGCTATCTTTAAAAAGCAGAACACTACAAAAAAATCCCAGCATAGTTCAATTCTACCTTGTGTTCTATTTACAGCCAAGTTTTCTCACACCTCCCTCCTCACTTCTCACCCTCTTCAAATGACAGCATGGCATCTGCCCAAATCACTTAACTGAAACTGTTCAAGGAAAGTTCACAAATGACCTCTAACTACCAAACCCAGTGGAATTTTTAAAACTCTTATCTCATTTGTCCTTTCTGGACTTCCAATGCCATTAATCACTCATTGCTCCTTAAAATTCTAATCTCCTGAAATTCTGCACTGGTTTTCCCCTTTACTCTCTGATCACTCTTCCCCAGAAAACTTCATGGGCACATTCTTCTCTGTTAGATCCTTAAGTTTGCAATATAACCAAAGCTTCCAGGCTTGATCTGCTCTTTTCATTTCAGGTTCTCTTCTGGGGGATAGTCATAGTCTGCAAATCTTTGTACCCAAGACAGACCTTTCTTGCACAATTCTGATCTAATTGGCTATCAAAAACTAGAGTTGTCCCTCTACCTACTAGAACCTTGGACTCAACAGATTCCCTAAGATTTTAATTTAAAATCTTTCCTTCAAACTTCCATTTCCTTTTTATATTGCCCATTAGCCAAAATATGAGATAATAATCATTATGCGGCTTCTTCTCTTTTTATTCTCCCTCCATATTCACTTAGTCTCACCTACCTCACCGCATTAAGTTCCCATCTCTTGATTATTTTTCTTCTATCCCAACTTTCCATTCCCACTGTCTCTGCCTTAATTCACACTCTCATCACCTCTTACCAAGATCAGTACAGCAGCTTTCTGTTTTCTTGCCTCTCAGCAAGGTGGATAAGGTAATTATACTGTAATTCAAATCTGGTAAGGTATGTACCCTTTAAGTGGTCCCCACAGCATTCAAAATCAAATGTGAACTCCTCTGCACAACTTTTAATTGGTCCCTGCTTCCTCCCCAGCATCACCTTCTCCCATTCCCCAACTTCTCTCTAGCAGCATGAGAAGCTACTATTCTGGCAGTCAGCCACAGTATTCACACTCATTCAAACAGAGCACTTATAAAACAATATACAAAAATCCATAAAACAATACTGTTTATGCACATAAATGTTAGAACTTTAAAAACAAGGACAGGATAGATACTATCTGATTTTATTACATTGGTTCCCCATGATGGGGAGAAACGGGGAATAAGCCTAGAAAACAAAACAAAGGTCTTAAACTTAGTTTGTAATTTCTTCTTTCCCCTTTTTCCCCTCCTATTTTCTTTTTTTTAAAGAAAATATCTGAAATAATTGTGACAAAATAACATTTGTTCATGTTGGGTGCTGAACTCAGGAATATTTATATTATCAAAATCTTTCTGTGTTGAAAAAGCATAGTACATTGAACCACTCATTCAAATGCCTTTAGAAAAAGAGAATCCTCCAGCTTAAAAATTTCTGTATCACTGCAATCATGTAACAGTTTTAAAAGGCAAATTTAAAATTCATAATTTAACAGAAATGTACTGAACTGAGCCAACAGAGTCTGGAATTGTCAGTCTGCACTTCTATCTATAACATAAAACATATGGAATTGGCTAGAGTAAAGGAGGTAAGGTATAATCTGGGCTTTTACAGATTGTTTTAACTTCAAGAAATGTTAACTATAGAATTTTAGAAAGTGAAACATTCAAAGAAAATGACTAACTCAGGTAACTAAGACTCAGATTTTGCTGTGTTTAATTTGTTTATTCTTCCATGACACTCATGCCAAAAGAACACTGAAAGACAAATTAAGAGACATAATATTTATTGTGTTGCCATGGTCACCAAATTAACAAAAAGTATTACTCCATTTCCTAGCGACTTTCTTTCAGTACAAAATCTTAGATACAATTTTTCTTAATTAGATCTTGCAATGTATTTTACCACTTTTTTAAAGCTTTTGGTAATTCACAAATATTTAAATTTTTCTGAACATGAACATCAACATGTATTAGATAAAAACCTAAGAATTTTAACTCATCTATTTTGGTCTCAAACAAATATATCTTCCTTCTATTCAGAGGCCTTTTGACACTGAAAATATTCTTTTGGAATGATAGAGGAAATCTGAGGTTAACAACTTTATTACTGAGGTATGAATACAAGCTAAAAGAGCAGGAAAAGTGAAACTTTCTATGTGCAATGACATATCTAACCAAAATGAATACTGGTTCTAGTAAAAATACTTCTGAAGTGGAAAAAACACCACTTTCACATTTAGGTTAATGGTATTGTACTATCTGATATTTTTTCCCTCCAAATCCCTGTAAGTCACAGAATATGGCAAAGATGTTGACACTGAAATTTTCAGTCTGAGACAAAATTAAATTTTAGAGTACAAAAATTCTCCTTTCATTCTGAATAGAGAAACAAATTAAGGGACAGTGAATACTAAGACTAAAACTGGCCATCACAGAAAAGCTGAGCAAGGCCACACTGAATATGGGGGTAAGAGAAAGGAAAAGGGAGTGCTGCCCCAACTTACTGTCCTTAACTTTAGTTCAGGTGGGTAAATGGGAAAAACATGGAGGAAGGTCTGCACTCAACAGAAATTGGCTGAATTCATATACTACTACTACTTGAAGGAATTCTAAATGACTAAAACCACAACAACTTATATTTTCTCTTTTCAAAAAATTTGCCTAAGGGCTGGAAATATGGCTCAGGGAGACAGCACTTGCCCAGCATGTTCATGACCCTGGGTTCAATCCCTAGTACCTGCTCAAATAAATAAAAGATCTGCCTAATAAAAATAGAAAAGTGGGGAATTTTGGGGTTTTTAACTGGGTAGAAATGGAAAAACATTAACTTTTCATAATTGATAAAATAACTCCTATTCCATAATTGTTCATGAATTTTTGTGTACTGAGAACAAGTTTAAATTTTAAATAAGAGTAATTCTGCCTCCTATGGACTTATTTTTTCAGAAAAATCTAGTTTGCCCAGAAAAATCTGGACCAAGCACATAAGATAAAACTTAAAAAGTGTCAGAGGGCTGGGATTGTGGCTCAGGAATAGAGCACCTGCCTAGCATGCAGAAGGCACTGGGTTGAATCCCTAGCACATGACAAAAAGAAGAGAAAGAAAAAAAAAAAGTGTCAGAACTAAGAAAGACTCTAGACTTGACTCTGAAAACCCTGGAAGCATTTTGAGGCTTAGACCAAAGAGTGATCATCTTCAACTCTATACTTTCTCCCTAGATGATATCATTAACATTTATGGGTTCAATTACTTTTATATACTCACAAGTCTCAAATATTAATCTACAGCCCAAATCTCTTCATTGAGCTCTTGACCTATATTCTCAAACCACCTCTTTACAATCTCCATTTAAGTGTCTCATAGGCACCTTTAACACAATACATGCCAACATACATTCATGGTCTTCCCTCCCCACTCTAATGTTCCCTACCATCTATCCAGATGCAAAAGCAAAATGTCCCTTCTCTGCCATTCAACCATAGTTATTCATTGAGCACTAACTACTTAACTTCTCCTTCCAACCAACTTTCACCATCTCCACTATCACCATTCTAAGCTAGGCCATCATCTCTATAAATCTCAGGGTTCATCTCCTTGCATCCACTAATGCCTCTCTGATAACTTCCAACCTTCAGTAGTCATTCTTCTGAAGTTCAAATATGATCATGTCATAACCCTACAAAAAGTTTCCAATGCTTTCCCATTTCTTTTAGTACTAAGACAAAAATTCTAAAGACAGGCTGTAAGAACCTATGTAGGGTTCTCAATCTCGTCCCTATTGACCTTTGGGCCAGATATTACCTTGCTATAGGGAGCTGAACTGTACATTAGGATATTTAGCAGCATTCTCAGTCTCTATCCACAAATGCCAGTAACACAGCTTCCCTATTCTAATCTCTTGTATTGAGACAGGCAAAAACTTTTCCAAACACTGCCAAATGTCCCCCAGAGAGCAGTGACTGAGAACCACTAGCCTAACTCTATGACTACTCTATCCTCCTTGCTTCCAGGTTGACACTATGAAAGGGACCATAGTTAAGAGTGCAGAAGCCAAGTGCAAATTTCAGTTCTAGCCCTTCCTAAGGCAAGTTTACTTCACTTCTCCATATCATGATTCATCACTGAAAAAATAATAACAGTAGACTACCTCATAGGGTTGTTGTGAGTATTGAATTCATTTAAAGTTCTTAGCCCAGTGCAAATACATCGTAAGAACATATAGATGCTAGCTGCTATTGTTGTTAGTCCTTGCATTCCTCATACTTGTTCAGCCTGAAGTTTGTTAGGCTCTTCCTTCTGACTGAAAAGCTCTTTCCCACATCTGACAACTTTCTTCCCCACTGTAATTCCTCTCATCCTTCAAACTCAGATGAAGTCCAAAATGGTGGAGTACACTTATTGTCCCCGTAACTCAGAAGGCTGAGGTAGAAGGATGGCAAATCTGAGTCCATTCTCGTAGAAAGACCCTGTCTTAAAATAAAGAGGATTGGGAATCTAGCTCAGTGATGGACTGCTTGCCTAGCAGACAGACTCAAGGCCCTGGATTCAATCCCTGGTACCCTCCCCACCTGCAAAAAAAATACAAAAAACAGGTAAAAGGGCACTTTCTTCAAGGAAACCTTCCCAAAGCCCTTAAAAATGTCAAGTTCCCCTGCCCCACACTCTCTAATAAAACAATTTATTGTTCTCTCAAAGCACTTAAAATAATTATAAATATATTACTAGGCACAGTGACACATGCCTGCAATTCACAGGAGGCTGAGGCAGGAGGATCACAAGTTCAAAGCCAGCCTCAGCAACTTAGCAAGGCCCTAAGCAACTTAGCAAGACCCTGTCTCAAAATAAAAAATTATAAAATGGCTGGGGATGTGGCTCAATGGTTAAGTGCCCCTGGGTTCAATCTCTGGAACAAAAAAAAAGTGCATACACACACATACAACCATAATTTATACATATACACATTCTTATACATATACATAAGTATATATAAAGTTGTATTTCCTCAGTTCTAAGAATGCCAGTGATTATAACCTATACAGATAATTACATTTTTAAGACAAAAAGAAATTACCATACTAAATATATCTGAAAATTAAGGAATTAGTCCATTATGTATTTATTTGTTTAGTATCCATTTCCCCTCTAGAATCTAAACTCCACAAAAGCAATGACCTTGTTAGTCTTGTCCACTCCATATCCTTCAAATGTAACATAGCACCTATACAGATAAGGTGCTCAATATTTACTGAGTGAATGACATCAAAAATTTGTATTTTTAAAAATGGAACTATATAAAGACAGCATTAATGCTAATAATTATTACTGATTATGATAATTCTTTACATTTTTAAAAGCTTTTATCCTTGCCAAAAGTTTACCAGAGTATAAAAATGAATAAATTACTCAAAGTAGTGAAATTACTATGAGAAGACTATTAGCTCTGTCAAGCTACAGTCATCATTCTATAAAGTAGTAATACTGGAAAGAATTTTAAAGTAAGCAAAATTCTTCCCTTTGTATCTTTTTCCTGATGCTGTTAATCTGGAATCAAAAACCACAAGCTTCAGGTTCTCCTAGTTGCCTGGACTGTTAACTGTTAACCTCCTTAGGCAACAAAATGAAATCCAATCAAGGATGCATCAACAAATGGACATATATAAACAAGAGGTAGTGTACACACACAATGAAATATTATTCAGTCTAAAAAGTAATAGTTAATTTAAAAGAAAAAAAAAGAAATGAAGTTGATACATGCTACAACAAGCATGAATCCTGAAGATATTATGCTAAGAGAAATAAGACACACATAAAGAGAAATACTGCATAATTTACTCACATGAAACATCTAGAATAGACAAACTAATAGAGACAAAGTAGATTAAAGGTTACCAGGAGCTAAGAAGGGAATACTGAGGAGTTATTGCTTAATAGTTAAGAGTTTCTGTCTGCAGTAATGAAAAAGTTTTAGAAATCAATAATGGTGATAGGGTGATAGTTGCATAATTGTGTGAATGTGAATATCATTAATGCCACTGAGTTGTACACTAAAAAGAAAAAGGAAAAAGGAAACCTGAACATTCCAGCAGCCACAAAAGTTATACAGCCACAGAGCTACCATTTTTCCTTATTATTACAAATACTTTTGTGTACCAGACGTACATATAAGTTCTGGTCAATGTAAAATTCTCTGGACATTTTATCAACTAGACTCCAATTTCTATAGATTATGATCAGTTTTTATGTCTGATATTCATTCTTTAGATTTAAAAGAACTGTATATATGAACATCAATTTTTTTTTTTAGTCATGAATCTTGAAAAAAAATCTCAGAATTTTAGAGCTAAAAGGAACCTCAGATCATCTGGTTGAAAAATAAGCAACATTCTGATGACTTCCATTTGGAGAAGTGTTCATAAAACATGTTTTCTTCATAATTACAGCTCAAAACAAGAAAAGCAGAAAACTGTTTTCAGGACTCAGGTGTAGCTCAATGGCACAGGCCTAGAATACATGAAGCTCTGGTTCAATCCCCAGCACTGAGGAGGAAGAGGAGAAAAGATTGTTTGCAAATACTTCAAGAGGCTTCAATTTCTTCTCATAGGAACAGTTCTCATCAAACTGAATTTGGTCAGGGAGCATAACTCACTTTCATTCTGCCCTCATCCTTCTTCTCTCGAGAGAGAGGTTAGCTGCCTAAAGGTCCCCAATGCGATACACTAGATACATGCTTTCAGATGATTTTCACTGAAAGCCAATAAGTCTTTCAGATTGGTCTTCTGATAACTCTAATGAACTTGCTGATGACTTCTGACACCTCCTGCTCTGAACTTCTCCAAAAACTGTAAAAGACTGAGCTACCCCAGCAAAATAGCAATGTTTCCATCACAGACATGGAAGGCTCCTAAATCCACCCACTTCTCTACTTCCATGGAACAGACTTCAAACATTTCAACATCTTTTTAAAATGCACTCAGGTTTTGCAAGATGAAAACAGTTCTGGAGATAGATGGTGGTGATGGTTGCAAAAGAGCGTAAGTGTACTTCATGCCACAGAACTGTATGTACACTTAGTGGTTAAGATGGTAAATTTTATGTGTATTTTACTACATATTGTAGCATAAAACTTATCCAGTTTATGGAGTATATTCATGCTCTTTTTTTCTTTCCCTTTTCATTCTCTCTGGTTGTCTGCTTTTTGGCCAACTGAGAAGCACAGAAACCTGAACTACTTAAGATGAAAAAGGCTATTTTGCTTTATTTATGGCATTCCCTGTTCACTTCAAAAAAACAACCTGAAGTGAGGAAAGATAAACCAAACTCTTAAGATTTAACCAAAGAAGAAAAAAAAAAATAAGCTGTCATTTTTATTGTTGTAGGGGTTGTGTTCATTTTTGTTTGTTTCTAATGTAAGATGATATTTTTTGGTGAAAGGAATGATCCTATTAGAGAAAATAAGGATTAGGGACTATTGGTGAACAGAGTGGACAGCATATGAATGGCTATGAAAGTGTTAAAGAAAAGAAAAAGAATTAATTAAAGGAGTCATTCAAGAATTACAGGAATAAAGAGGAAACAATTGTTTATATCTAATTCAAGGGAAAAGGGTATTCAAAGTGTCCCAAGACATAAAGCATGGCAATAGTGGAGGCTTTTTTGGTTTTGCTTTTTTGGTACTGGAGATTGAACTCAGGGGTGCTTAACCACTGGGCCACATCCTCTGCCCTTTTTGTTTTTATCTTGAGACAGAGTCTTGCTAAGTTGCTGAGGGTCTCACAAGTTGCTGAGGCTGATTTTGAACTCACGATCCTCCTGCATCAGCCTCCTGAGATGCTGGGATTATAGGCATGCACTGCTGCACCAATGTTTCACTATTTCTTTTTAATAAGCAAAAATATAGCCTCCACAAGCCTAACAATAAAGGTTCACAGATATTATCTCCTTTAATCATCACAACTGCCTATAAGACAGGAAGAGAGTATTATTCCCATTTTACAGATGAGGAAACTGAAGTCAACAGAAGTGATTTCACAAAATTACTCAACCAGTTTAGTAGCAGAGCCAGAACTCAAATCCATGCTTACAAGTCTGCAAAGCCCACTTCTCCTGTAAACAGTATAGTAGAACAGAATGAACAATGGCTTTAAATGGCTGAATCTGAGCCCAAGTTCTGATATCTTTTAGAAAGTTAGCTCTCGGCTTCAGTTGATTCCTCAACTGGAGATATCACTAATAACAATACCTATCTTACCTAGATCAAGATTTCTGTGAGAATAAAGATGTGAAAATGCTTTCAAAGTCATGAAAAATTATGAAAAAACAAGCTACTATTAATGGGGGAGCAAGAGAAGACTAATTGTTTTAATAGTGTAGCATAGTAAGTAGTTAATGCACAGACTTTGGAGTCAGACTTCATGTACCTAAACATAAGCTCTTCTATTTCCCAGTTATGTAATCTTGGGAAAGTTACTTTTCTGTGCAATGGTTTCCTCATATGTAAAATGGAGACAAAAATAAAACCAATCTCAGAATTTTACAAGGATTAAATAAAATAATGCATGAATAATGCTTAGGGTTATGTTTATCATGCAGTAAGAACTCAACGATGTTGGGTATTAGAATCCTACCCAATTTTTTAAAGGAAGCATCACATCAAAAAAACGGGAAGGAAGCCAAGTATGGTGACACATGTCTGTAATCCCAGAGGTTCAGGAGGCTGAGGCAAAAGGATTGCAAGTTCAAAGCCAGCCTCAGCAAAAGCAAGGCACTAATTAAGCAACTCAGTGAGACCCTGTCTCTAAATAAAATACAAAATAGGACTGGGGATGTGGCTCAGTGGTTGAGTGCCCCTGAGTCCAATCCCTGGTACCCGCCACCAAAGAAAAAGTTGGGGGAGGAGAGAGGAGAGAGGCTGAGGTGTAGCTCAGTGGTACAGCACTTGCCTAGCATGCATGAAGCCATGGATTTGATTCCCAGCACTGACCAAAAAAAAAAAAAAAAGGTTCAAATACTTAGTGACAATACAAAAGAAGCCTAGAAGATGCTAGCATTTCCTTCTCTTATATCCCTCCAAATTTGGAAATAAACAGTTTGAGAAGTTTCAATTTTTAAGTAAAACAATGTGGCTTCCAAAATGTTTCATTTGTGTAGATACTTAAGATTATTATAACTTAATATCTACTTTTTTATTTTTAAATATCTTTTGCATTTTTATCTAAAAACATGTCATCAGACTGAGGGCACGGTTGAGTGATAGAGCTTGTGTGCATACATAAGGTCCTGGGTTTCATCCCCAGCACAATACACATACAAAAAGCTAAGAGTACCTCATTGATTTTTTTTTTTTTAAAGTAATATTGTTAAAGCCATACCATGGGGATTAAAATAAAGAAAACCGTGTTACATGAATTTATACATATGTTAAAATGAACCCCACTATTATGTACAACTATAATGTACTAGTTTTGAAAGTACACTTAAAATCTGGGGCTAATCATCAGCATTTAAATATAGAATTTTAGAGTATTAAAGGAAAAACATAACATCACAATTTTGTTATCAGTTTTTAAATAACTTTTCTTTGTTTCATATACTCTTCATGGGGATTTGGTTTCTAATTCAAAAGCAAGCTAAGTAACTTTTAAGAGGAAAAATACAGATCAATCAAAAAAAGACTGTGAAACATGTCAAAAGAAAACAGCACTAATAATAAATCAGTTATTTACTAAGAACAACAAAGAAGTAGTGGTATGGGAATAACTTTCAAAAAAAAGAATATAATTTAATGCTAATCTAAGCAATTCCTGTACCAGATTGGTTTATGGTCAGTCTGTAGCTACAGACAGGGTTAGAGTCTGAATCAAAGTTGCACCTTGCTAAGAAATCCAAAGTGGAAGTTATCTTAAATATTTATTTGATGCAACAATACAAATTTTGAGTGTAAATCGAAATGCTACATTTGATTTTAATGTTCCCTATGAATATGAAATGTAATAAAACACATATACCTCCTAAAAAAAAAGTTTATTATACAACAGGAAATGATTTAACAGGTGACACCCCTTTTCTTTTTCTGAATTGTTAACAAACAAATAAAAATGCTCAAGAAACCTGCTACTAGAAAGATCAAACAAAAAAGTTTCACCATAGGGCTGAGGATGTAGCTCAGTAGTAACAGCACTTGCCTGGCATATGTGATAACTTGCCTGGGTTAAATCTCCAGTACCACAAAAAAAGAAAAAAAAACAAAGAAAAAGACAAGGAGAAAAAAAAAAAAAAAAATCCACTGCAATGTTTCAAAAAACTAACTTAAAACTCTAAATCTGAATGGACACCAAATAAGAACTGTTTGTCAACATTCATATAGTACCTCTCGGAATACAATCCAATGAGCATTTCTATAATATAGTTACATCTCCAACATTCTAATTACCCTAAGTTTAAATCCTGAAGATTAATTATAAATTTTAAATACATTAGGACAATACCTGGAACTCAAAAATATAATGAAAAATTAATTCAGGTGAATATCTAAGTATATTTTATTCTAATACAGTATTTTAGAGCCCAACATCTTACTCATAGTAAACATTCTGAAACTGGTTCAATGAATGAATATCTGTATGTCACCCCAACATTTTAACAATATTCTCATCTGTGCAACTTGGTGTTGAGAAGTTTACCAGACACACCTCTCTGGCAATGTTACTCAAAGCTTCATCTTCTGCAGAAAATCGATCTTTTACAGGTGTTCGTTTCCTTCCAGAACCAGGAGTCCCCATCTTGTGTTCTTAATAGCTTTCCAACTCTGTAAATGATTTCACTGTGGTCAGCCCTGAAATAAAATAAGTGTAGTAAGTTGTTTCTCTTTATGCTGCTCTAATACTCATTTATACATTCAGTCCTAACAGAATATTTACATTTCTCTTTGGAGAAATTAATTAATAACTACCTTTGCACACAAATTATTCCAGTAAATTTTAAAATATTTAAATATAAATTAATTACTAAACCTCCTAAGTTCACTATGCTATCCACAGCAATTATGAGAGTACATTATATTAGCCTCAGAAAATTATAGACAGCAGTAATTCTACTTACTTAACAGCTTAAAATAAATACAACTATTTCTAAAATCTATTTCCATTCCTGAATGAAAGATATTTCTTAAATCATTCAGCCTAAAGTTTCAGAAGAACATGTTCAAGAGGTTTTAATATCAAGCCATAAAATTACATAAAGATAACTTTACTTCTTATTATAATTTAAAAAACAATTCCAATTAGATCATGACCACATGAAAGAACAAATGAAGGGTTGTTAGTCAGTAATTAATAATAACCAACACTGTCCATGCAATAAATATCTAGTATCTGTTATTTCCAGTTACTACAGGGGCTGAGGATAGACTGATGAACAAAACTGATGTAACAAAATGACTAAGTTTACACATATGGGCTGGAACAATAGTTCACATCTATAATCTCAGCGACTCAGGAAGCTGAGGCAGGAGGATCAAAAGTTTGAGGGCAGGTCAGGCAATTTATGGAGACCTTGTCTCAAAATAAAAATTAAAAAGAGCTGGGGTTATAGCTCAGTGGTATAACACCCCTATGTTTGATCCCAGAATCCCACCAAAAATCATCATCATCACCACCTATAAAATAATGATTATTACTAAATAGACCTACTTTTACAGTTTTGCCATGTACACTTAAGTCTATGATCCATTTCCAGTTAACTTGGGTGTATGGTGGGAGGCAGGTATCCAACTTCATTCTTCCACATGTGAACATGTACTTGTCCTAGCACTATTTTTCAAAAAGACTTTATTCTTTCCCTATTGTATTATCCTGCCATCCTTTTTGGCAGTAACAGAGACTGAACCCAGGGTAACTGTAACCCTGCACTACATTCCCAGCCATTTCTATTTTTCATTTTGAGATAGGGTCTCCATAAGTTATCTGGGCTGGCCTTGAATTTGCAATCTTCCTGCCTCAGCTACTCAGTAGCTGGGATTACAGGTATGCACCACTTGCCCAGCTTGACCTGCCACCCTTATCAAAAATCAGCTGACCAGAAAAGGGCTTATAGCTAGGCAGAGTGGCACACACCTGTATTTCCAGCTACTCAAAAGGCTCAGGCGGTAGGATTACAAGTTTGGGACCAGCCTTGGCAACTTACTGGCACCCTATGTCAAAATACAAAATAAAGAAAAGGGCTGGCATGTAGCTCGGGGTCGAGTACCCCTTGGTTCATTCTCCAGTACTTAAAACAAAAGGGGGGGGTGGTTATTTGTAGACACCCATTTTTATTTCACTGATCTGTACAAGTATTCTTATGTCATACCAAACCATCTTAATTAATCTTGATTAATATGGCTTTGCAATAAGTTTTAAAATTGGAAAAAGTGAGTCCTCCAACATTTTTGTTTAAGACTGACTGATTATTCTGAGTCCCTTACATTTATAAATTTTTGAGTCAGTTTGTCATTTTGGGGAGGAAGGAGCAGTTGGGATTTCAAAGCAATTACACTGAATCAATAGACCAATCTGAAGACAACCACCATCTTAATATTAAGACTCCAATCCATAAAAATAGGATTCTTTCCAATTATTTAGGTCTTCTTTAATTTCATTCCACTATATTTCATGTTTTCAATGTGCACATATCTCATACATGAAAGCTAGAGCAGAGAAAGGGAAAACAGCAATAGGTGGGGGGGAAGGCAGGGATTGAATATCATGAATATATACAGAAGACTGGTGGAATAGAAGAATGAGGAGGAGGGAAGAAGAAAGAGAAAGGGGAAGAAATATGAAATTAATTTGGCAAAAAACATGTTATATTATATATAAATGTACCAAAAGGAATTTTACCTTTATGTATATGTAGAAAGTACTAATCAAAAATAAATAAACAAAGGGGCTGAGATTGTGGTTCAGCGATAGAGTGCTCACCTAGAACACCTAGGCACTGGGTTCAATCCTCAGCACAACATGTAAATAAATAAAATAAAGATATTGTGCCCACCTACAACTAAAAAAAAAATTAAATAAATAAATAAAGGAGCAAAAGGAAAACAGTAGACTAGAAGAGGAAGAAAAGAGGTAGGGAAGAAGGGGAATCATGACTGAAATAAAATTCCTTGCATGTATGAATTTGTCAAAATGACTCCAACTACTATGTATAATTATAATACTCTAATAAAAATTTAAAAAATAAAAATAACCACAAATATTTTTTTAAATACTTTTAAGTAAAGGCTGGGAATATAGCTCTGTGGTAGCAGGCTTGCCTAGCAAGTACAAAGCCCTGAGTTCAATCCCCAGCAATGCAAAAATTTTTAAAGTAAAAAAATCATGTTGCTGGGCATGGTGGCACATGCCTATAATCCCAGCAACCCAGGAGGCTGAGGCAAGAAGATTAAAAGTTTGAGGCCAGCCTTAGCAACTTAGTGATCCCATCAGCAACTCAGAGAAGACCTGCCTCAAAATATAAAATAAAAATGGCTGAGAATGTAGTTTAGTGGTAGAGCATCCCTGGGTTCAATTCCCAGTACCAAAAAACAAACTTGTGGATCTCCAAGAATGAAACTGGCAAGACCAGGAGGGCAATGACCATTTTATTTTCTTGGCTGTCCACTTAGATATATATATAGCATTATTCATGAAAAGAAAAAAAACCTCATCTCTAAAACTTAATTTTTTTTTTCTATCTTTAGTCCTATAAAGCATGATCACTTAGCCTGAATACTTAATTTTTTTTTAAAATAACAACCATGGGCTGGGGTTGTGGCTCAGTGGTAGAGCACTTGCCTGGCACATGTGAGGCCTTGGGTTCAATCCTCAGCACCACAAAAAATAAATAAATAAAATAAAGGTATTCTGTCCATCTATAACTAAAATATATATATATGTATATATATATTTTTTAATATATATTAAAAAATAGCAACCACATATACGCTTGCTAATTATATTCAGTTTGTTATCAGACATAGATGATTTAAACCATTCAACAGGAAAATAAGTATTTTTTAAATATTTTTTAGTTGTCAATGGACCTTTATTTTATTCATTCATTTATATGTGGTGCTGGGAATTGAACCCAGTCTCTCACACATGCTAGGCAAGTGCTCTGCCACTGAGCCACAACCCCAGCCCCATTTTTTTTTTTTTTTTTTTTTTTTTTTGCAGTGCTGGGGATTGAACCCAGGGCGTGTGCTTGCCAGGCAAGCACTCTATCAACTGAGCTATCTTCCCAGCCCAAGTATCTTAACATAGTAAGCCTCTGCAGAAAAGTATACTCTTCAACTTTAAAAATAACCAAAAGATTGCTCCTAGCTGTTAAAATGTTTCTACTTGAAAAGTGGGACTGTAGAAAGAATAACAAAGTGTTCGGAACAAGTAATTTTTAAATTAAATGTGTTTCCTAAAGCGGTAAAGACCTATCAAAACTAATTAAAATTCTGATGTTCATAATGAAGGTATATATAGATTTCAAAGTGAAAAAAAAATGGAAAAAGATGTGCTATGATTCTTTAACTGGGAAGGGGTTAATATTCTACCTCTGAAAAATTGAAAACACCCTGATACGCACCCTAAGGTTTTTCCCCAACTGCTTAACCTCTTTTTCTAGGAGGGAATGGCAAAGACTGGGAAGGAATAACAAGAATAAACCAAATAACAGTATTAAGGAAGAAAAGAAAAACACTACTTTTTATTTTTATTTTTTCTCCTCACACTGAATCCTAAATACACCATCATAAAAATGCCACAATCCCAATTTCTGAGCACAAGGAAAAACTAAAATTCCTGGAGTCACAACCTAATCTTAAACAAAAGAAAGGAAAACCATCTGCAGGCTTGCGTCTATAAATTAAGTCTGCATGCTGAATTCTTCAAACAACCTTGGCTGTAATATAGCAGTTAAAAACTCTAATGTGAACCTTGGTCAAAGGGTGGAACACTAAGTTCCTTAACAGCTTTCTAGCTCAAGAAGTGACTAGCTAAAGAACTATAAACTAAAGTGTTTCATTCACTAAATATAGAAAACATCAAGGTTTTCATGAGGCACCACATGACCCAGGAAGACAACCATGCTAGGAGGCAGCATCTGGTAATAACTAAGAGTTTAAAGTGAAAACTATATGGTACTCTACACTTCTATGGGAAAAACAGAATGAAAACTTGGGAAGAAGCTAATTTATCTGTTTGAACTCAAAATAATCCTGTAAAACAGTCCATCATTCTAAGAGTCCAAGAGTTCAGACTTGTGATCCCAGTGACAAGTATGAAGGTGTATGAATTGGACTGCTAATTCAAGTTAGGATATGACCTTCCTGTGCCAGTAATAGTAATGATTTTTCCCTTGTTGTAAAACATTTCACTGATCCCTGGCAAGCTCTCTCAACTAACTAGAATATAATATCCGTGCTGTGACAATTCTCTGTTCCTCCTTGTGCATCTTTTTCTAAAAACCTTTCTCAGTTGTCCTTAACCACCCTCTTTCAAAAAAAAAAAAAAAAGCTAAAACAGATCCTAGGATATACCCTAAACAGATTTTCATCCCAAAAACTTAGCCTTAATCTTCTGAAGACAAATGTTCTTTATAACCCTCTCTTCTGTGGTTGCCGCTTTCCCTAAACCACAAGCCTTCCTGACTTACAGCAGGGTCAGGCCAGATTACAGTTATGTGGTAGGTTCTGTCAGATGAGCTTTGACAAGGCCTCAAAATAGACCCGGGGCACCAGCCAGGGAAACTGCCACTCACAAGTTCCAACTTCATCATACTTTAGCTTCTCAGCACTTAACTTTATTTTTTTCTCTAGTCTCTCTCATTTCAAGAGGACAAAGAATCTTGAACCTCTTCCTGGCCATGAGTGATCTGTATAACATCAAAATTTAAAAACTGGGCCTCCCTTATTCTGCTTACAAACACTTTGTGGAATAAAGACTGAATCTGAAGGTCTGGGGATGTGGCTCAGAAGTAGAGTGTTTGGGGGCTGGGGATGTAGCTCTGTTGGCAGAGTGCTTGCCTAGCATGCACAAGCCCCGGGTTCAATCCCAGCACCACAACAACAAACAAAAAAAATCTGTAACTTCTTCCTGCCTTGAGAAATCAATCCATCAAGAGCACTCTGGATTTTGAAAAGGGTTTTCAGATCTCAAGCTCCACTGAAGTTTTATTACAAATAGATTAGGATAAAGAATGTAAAAGTAGAAGCCAGGCTAGTTCTTTTTCTTGTAACTAATAATATTAGCAGACTTCAGCAATGCAAAAAATAAAGTAGATTATACACTTTATTTTCAGTACTGGGGTTTGAACCCAGGGGCACTTTACCATTGAGCAATATCCTAAGTCCTTTGTAAATTTTATTTTGAGACAGGGTCTTCCTAAATTTCTGAGGCTGACCTAGAAATTACAATCCTTTTGCTTCAGCTCCCAGAGTGGCTGGGACTATAGGCTTGGGTTACCAAGCCCAGCACAAAGTCTAGCATATATACAATGTTATTAATTGACATCAAAAATAAAATTCTGAAACACCTGAACAAGATGTAGCCATTTAACTATTACCAAACATAAATGGCTTATATAACACCAATCTTCAAATTACAGTGTTTCTACTTTTACCAGTACAAATGAAATTAAGCACCTGACACTCTAAAATATCTTAAATTGCCTTATAAAATACATTTGCAATTTTTTTAAATGAAAAGATGGGTAGAGAACACAAAGTAATTAAGAAAACCTGTCTTCTACAAACCCAAAAAAGTTAACTTCTATTATAAAGTCCCATATAGGATATAAATAAATTTTTAAATTTTCACAACTTAAGTCCCAGTCATACATTCAAAAATACACTACATATTCATACTTATAAAATAGAGCCAAGACTCATTTTACAAGTTTTTCATTATAGCAGTGCTTGCAGTAGTCTAAAAACAATCTAAATGTCTGTTAGAAGGGAATGATAAATTATAGAAAATGAATAAATTAGGGTTCATCTACACTAAGCAGGCCATCCAGTCTTTAGAAAAAAATGAGATTTATCTATGGAGAGAGAGAGAAAGATTTCTAAGATACATCAGGGTAACAATGAAAGGTACAGGATATTTCTTCTAAACATATGCTCATATACATAATAAAATTTGGAGAAGACACACAGTAACCACTAGCAATGGTTGCTTGGATTAGGGGATGGGGGCAAGGAAAGGCTAGGAGTTTATGGCAGAAAGGAGACTTACATTTTATTTTCAACATTTGATCAATTTTTTAAAATCCCACAAACATCTACTGAGTCCATGAAGTCAGCATTATCCTATGTATACCGTTTCTTCCCTCTTCCTAATCATCTCTACTTTTACCTACTGCTCTGCCTATCACTAGACTAAAACTATGTAGCAAGTCTCAGAATATCCAAGAAGTATAATTCTCTCTTGGTCCCCCTAACACCACCTAAATCAATAAATAATAGAACAAATGAAAGAGTATAGCATACAATAAAACCAGTTTTTATCCTAATGTCTGCTTCCTTTCAAGTCTAGTCTAATTTACTGTAAGCCAAGAAGCTTTTAAAAGTGGAACTGCAAAGTGTAACACTAAAAAATCACTTCCAAAGATATTCTATCTAATATCTTATAGGGGAAATGGAGAAAAGAATGAAGTAGTTTACTCACAAGGTAAATTTTGCTCAATTCCTTCCTTTTAAAGTTTTAAAAGTTCAGTTTTGAAAGATGGTCATAGAGTCTATTCTTTATTTGCAAACTGGAAAGGTATTACATTTTTTCAGTTAAGGGATCATCCCTCCATTCAGATTCTCCAGTGAGAAGGTGACTACCTAAATGGAAAAGGCTATGAAATGGTTTCTATTTTGTAGGTGCGATAGGTAGTGCTCCCATGTTAAGGACAAGAATTTTATTTTCTTCTAAATGATCCTCATCAACATTTCCAGTACACTACAAGAACTTTTTTTCCCTCTACACCATCAACTGTGTTCCTATTTACACTAGAAGCAGGATAAACAATTCATAGAGCTTTGTAAGAAACTTGCTAAATTAATTTCTAGTAAAAATTTTTCGTTTTGAGAAAAAGATACTTTGCCAAATATATTTGGCATATCTCTTTTTTCCTTCATTAAATTTTGAACTAAGATTTCCCTTGCATATTTACCTATCAAGGCTGTCAGTTATGGTGGTTTCCACAAGGGATTTTCCAAAAGGGAATCTCTGTTCACAAGAACTGAAACTCAAGTCACTATCATCTGGACAAAAATCAAAAGCAACATTAGAGAATACTGAAAATAAGAATACCCAAAGTAAAAATGATGCCAAATGTTAGTCAAAGAATTAAAGGAATTTTGTAAGCAAGACCAATAGGATAATCTTGGCATTACTTTAAAAAATAGCTAACTGAAGGTCTTCATAAGTGAAAAATAAAGGTAAAATAAACTAAACCCCTCCCCCCCAAAAAAGGAAAAGAAAAACATGGCTAAAAGTATCAAGAACTCCATGATTCAAAGTTATTTTGCTTAACAACATTTTGAAAGCCAAAAATGATCAAATTACATTTCAGCAATAAAAAGTTATTTCTAGTTTAATAGTAATCCATCCTAAAAATAAAACACAAAGTCAATACACATTTTCTTTCTTCTGTAACAAAACTTAATAAACAGCATAGTCTCACTCTACATTTTTAAGGACTGAATGGCAAAATGCATGAGGAGTTCCACTCAAAAGACTATTTCGTATAATGCAAATTCTTTCAGTAAACTTTTTCATACCTTAGTGATGGCAGTTCTCCTTGCCAGGGACATTTATTTTGCTTCTACACCCCTTCATTTATCTTGCCACATCTAGTTTAAAAGGAAAATATAGGCAAAATGACAACAATTCACTTAGTAATTAAAGCATTTTTCAAAATTTCAATTGCCATTTCCTTAGCATACTTTATGATGATAACCATTCAGCAACAAACCTAACAAAATACAATACTTCCTATAAAATGAGTAAAGGCATCTAATTAAACAAGCAGAAACGAACTTAGCTTTCCTCTATTTCACTGTTAAGATCCATATCAGTGATTCACAAAGTGAGTGATCTAACTTCCTATATGAATCACACTTTCCAAAATTCTTATTCTATATAAGTACAGTAGGTCATCATCTCTGTATTTGTTAAACAGAGCATGACATTGGTTAAACAGGGTTTTAATTCTACAAGAATTTCAAACAGCAGCAAACTTGGAGTCCCTGCCAACTAACTCTACCTGCAATACTTTGCCTTCTCCAACAACTGCATGTTTTCGTATAGTTTATTATCGAATAAAATGTTATTCTGAAAAAATATTAAACACGGAATAAGAACCTACCCATCCCTACCCTCCTCTCCATCCCAGTTCCATTACTGCATCCACATTCTCTTCCCATTGTGATAACATAAAAATAGCCATTCTGTCATGCTTATATACTGCTTTTAGTCAATTAAACTACAGTTTTTCTGATTGTGGTAGAAATGCTGAGTCATTAAATGAAAACTCAAAGAAAATGAGCTACAGCTAAAATTTAGGCTACAGCTTTCCCCCCAGCCGTGTCTCGGCAACCTGATATTTGTAACTCCCACGGTAGAAAAAAATACAGCAAACACTTGAATCTTTTTCTCCCCAAGAAAAGGAAGGGGGCTTCTTCTGCTGGGTATCCACAGAAAAAGGAAGCCAGGGCTGCAACTGTGTAACTCAACAATCTGGGTATGAATAATGCCCCATATTAGTCAAGCATTAACCCTGACCCTCCTAGCCAGCTCCTGTTAGCCCGCGCTTCAGTTCAGGTCAAAGGAGGAAAGAAAAAAAAAAAAAAAATCCATAAAAATGCTACGCCCTCCATCGGCCTGACACCGTTCCCCGGAGTGCTTCTCCCAGGACAGAAACCCTGAATGTGGCGTCAGGAACAGAAGCAGCCGCGGGCACCCGTGACAGAGGGACAGTCGTCCCGTTTAATTTCTCCACAATGGGAATAACACCTTCCCTCCCCGCGGAGGGAGGGTGCGCGACAGAAGATGCCCGAGATCGCGGCAGTCAAGCGGCGACCGGGCCCAGGAGATGGGCAGTCCCAGGGCAGCCCGGCCCCCAGCAGGGTCGGCGGCGGCGGCGCGAATCTCTCCGGGCTGCGGAGGCCGGGAAGAGGGGCCTCCCGGCTCCCTGCTCACACCGGGCGGGCGGGAGGAGCGGCCCTTACCTGGCTCTGGAGCGGGCTGTGGCTGCGGTGCCGCCTGGAAAGGGCCGGAGCGCGGCTGGCCGGCCAGGCACCCGCCCGGCAGAGACGAAGGGCGAGGTGCGCTGCGGCCAGACTCGGTCCCGGGTCCCCAGCCAGGCGGGCCGAACTGAACGCGGAGGCCCCCAGCACCGGTGGCCGTCAGTCAAGCTGGTGTACCCTCAACGAGGCGGCGGAGACAGCGGGAACCGGCCCGGGGATGAGCCGCAGCCCCGGCGGCAGGCGGAGGCGGCGAAGGAGGGGCGGGGCCACGGGGTCGCCGACCCGCTCACCCGGAAGCAGTTGTGGCCAGGGCGGCCTGCGAACTCCGCGCGCTTCGGCCGGGGTGAGACTCGCCGGGCGACGTACCCGGGCTGGCGGGATTGCTGTCCCAGGCAGCAGTGCGCCTGCTTGCCTCGTCCGCCACCGCGAGCCTCTGGGGTGGCACGGGAGGGAGGAAGGAAGGGCGGGGAGCGCAGCCTCCGGTAAGGCGGGGCCTGAGCCACCGGTGGGGCGGAGGCCCTGGGCTCCTGGAGGCAGGCATAACCCTGACCCTGGACCGGCACCGATATGCGAATTGATACGTGTGCGGGCTCACGGTTGCACCTGCCCGGGTCGCCTCTAAACCGCCCCGCCTGGTGAGCTTGGGTAAGTGGTCGGTAGTGGCGCCTTGTCTGTAGGAAGCGAGAGTGTGTGGATGGGCGTCGTTGAAATGGCAAGCCATATTTCCAAAATGGAATTGCCTTATTTTAAAATGATTTCTAGAGAAGGATGCTTGACTGGGGTGAGGCGAAAGGAAGAGTTTAGAGTCCGTTAAAAATCGGATAACCGGACGCGGTGGAGCGCACCTGTAGTCCCGGAGCCAATGAATTCCAGGCCAGCCTGGAATCAAGGAGACCCAGTGTTAAGAAAAATTTTAAAAATCGGACAGACGCAGACCTGTCATTCGTTCCAGAAGTGTCTGTCGAGGCACACCAGGTTGAAAGCACTGGGAAAGACCAGCTCCTGCTCTTGGGAACCTTGCCTTCTGGTGGGGTAGATAACACTTAAGCAGAAACCAGGTAATGACAGCTTGTAATAATGACTCTACAAGAAACAGTGATGAGAAAGATTTTATGGGCAAGGCCTCTGGATGGATAAGATGGCCAGAGAAGATCCTCTTAGAGGAACTGATAGTTTAGAAGTCTCCTGATGGAAAAGGCAGGAAATGCACTTAGACACACATATATAGGGAACTGCAGGTTCTAGAACCATCTGAATAAGCCACAGATTCCATGTAAAGATCCTAACTAACTGGTTTGGTGGTGCACTCCTGTAATCCCAGCAACTCTGGAGGCTGAGGCAGGAGAATCAGAAGTTCAAAGCCAGCCTCAGCAATTTAGCGAGGCCTTAAGCAATCCAGTGAGACCCTGTCTCTAAATAAAATATTTTAAAGGGCTGGGGATGTGGTTCAGGGGATGTGCCCCTGAGTTCGATCTCCCATAACAAAACAAAACAAAACAACAGAATTCATCTGCAATTAAAAGGCTTGCTTATCCTAAGAGCTCTTGGATGCTGCCACTATAACACGAATACTGGAAGTTCAAGAGACAGAAAAGTATATCCATTAGCCTTGGGAGACATATTCTTTGACTTTGGCTGATTCTCTTCTGTCATTCTTCTTCTTGAACTCATGAGTAAACATTAAAACTGATTTTTACCTGCTCTCCCTAACAGACTATACTGTTAAAAACCAAATAAAAGGATTAATGACATCTCATTTTTTGTTAAATAAGTCGAAGACAAAATACAAACCCTACTTGCAAGGAAGATGATATAATCAGGTATTAGAAGAGGATCTAACCAGGTAATTTGGTACCACAATATTGCCAATAAATCCAAAGTTTATTAAATATGAACTGTAAAATTAATGGACAGATTGGATAATATTAGGGTTAGCTCTTCTTACCCTTTTCATTTTATTACTTAGCCAATTATTTTGACTCATGCCTAACTAAATATTTTGCAGTGTCATTTTGGAAAAACAGGGGGAGCTAACATTTATTGAGTACACACTTTTTACACAGAATTGTGCTAGTAACTTAATCTTGAGATATAGGTAGTATTTTACCCATTTTAGTAACAAAGACATTGAGGTTCAGAGACATTGTGACTTGCCTAAGGTAAAAAAACAAATAGCTGGGAAAGCCAGAATTTGAGCTCAGGTTTTTCTGGTCCCAATTTCCCCTTTTCTTTCCCCCAAATTGCTTTGGTGTCTTAATTGTTGTTTGTTTCAAACAGGATCTTGCCCCTAATTCCTGGGTTCAGTTATTTCTCCCGTCTCAGTCTCCTGAGTAGCTGGGACTACAGGCATATACCACCAGACTTGGCTTACTTTAATAGTTCAAAGGAAAAGATAAGTGTCCAGCCAAGGAGATTTCTATATTGGTTTTAGGATTTTTTACTATGAAAATATTTTTTAAGGTAGAGTGTTATGGAGGAACTTGTCTGTGTTTTTACTTCACTATTTACCTCACTATTTACCATCTGTTTGGCAACAAGAAATGAAAGCTCTTCCACTTGTTGTAAGAGTTCATCATGTCATATATGATTTGAATGCTGCCAAGAATGTTATAAAGTATGACCCTAACATTTTGTCATTGCAAGGGGTTCCTGACTAAATATATTACCCTGGATTATTTCATGGACATGTTAAGTATTTCTGCCAAAAATATGCACTCCCAGATCTTTATGGAACATTCTGAGATGTGAATGCCCCCAGGTCTGTGTGGGCTGGCTGCTCTGAGGACTTATTAATAGATGAAGAAAATTTTTGCAAGTGTCTAGATAGTTCTGGGAATGAGGTGGTAGAATTTGTGTGTTTTTGTTCCTTTATAACCAATCTTTTATATTTTTCTCTGATGGCAAGAAATAAATGTTTCTTAAGAGCAAATACTCATTATTGTGGTTTTCACAAAATTCTTTTGCAAACACAATACTCAGTCTCTCTAAACATCTCTGGAAACTTTAGTTCAAACATTAAAAGTAGGCCTCCACTTCCAAGTATAATATTTTTGTGTCTATGTATATACAAGTATGTTTGTGTGTTGGGAGCACATTAGTTTTGGATACCTCCTTACAAGGCTATTAGAACTTAGCAATATAACTGCCTTGCACTATGTCTAAGTTCTCTTTCTAAAACTTCCTTGTCTATATTTCTATATTTTACTATTTTTTCTTACTGTCATCTTTTTTTTTTTTTTTTTTTTTCCTGTGTACCATTCACCCAGTTGTCCCCATTGGTATCATCTTACATACCTACAATGGTTTGGGGGTGTTGTTGCTCTTTTTGTTTTCTGTATTGGGGATTGAACCCAGGAGCACTCTACCCCTAAGCTACATCCCCAACCCTTTTTTTTTATTTTATTTTAAGACAGGGTCTCTCTAAGTTGTAAATGGTGTTAAATTTTTGTTTTCTCCTAACTCAGCCTTCTCAGTAGCTGGGATTGTAGTCACGAGCCATAATCCTAGGAACTGGTTATTAAAACTAAGAAACTGACGTCTTACTATCTACTTTAGGTGTTTAGTTCTTTTTATGTTTCATAAAATCAAAAAGTTGCCATCTTGGAAAAACTCTTTGATTTGATTTGGTTCTTCTATTTCTGATTTATCAAATATTAATAGTTAATTAGTTTGCCATGGTGCTCAGCTCATATTACAGGTTTATTTGAAAATTCTGTGGGACAACACAATTGAAAGTGATTGATTTGTCCTTTTTCTGCTTATACTGTTTCATATCACCCTGACCTTATAAACCCATTTATACAACTGCGTATGTATGTAGTTTAGTACATCATCCAACCTCTGAAATATTTTCAAAAAGATTGCTATCAAAATTAAAGGAAAAAGAAAACTCACTTGACTAGGAGAAAAACGTTCTGAACATGTAACTATCCGTATGAGAATAATCTGTTGGGTTAGGATGCAAAAGCTCACTTAGGGCTAATTCTGGCTCTACATGGATTTTCCTAGCCAGGGCAGCACATCCTTTACTCAGAGCAGGGGCAGGAGGGCAGGAGGACAGGAGGGCGGGGAGTAAATTACTTTCTTTGGTTTTGGCAGTAAGAAAAGTTTGATGAGAGGGGAGAATTTAGGACTTTAGATATCAATTATGTGTGCATTCCTCATCAGAGTTAATAAAGTGAGGGCTCTTCTGCATTATATACTTATAAATGAGTAATAAAACATTTTTCATGTTATGGCCCATTTAGCAAACTATTATTCATCTGCTGTACACTGGCACCTAGTTAGGCACTAGAAACATAGAATCAAAATAGAATCTCTGCCCTCAAGGGGCTAGAATTCCAAAGTTTTGTTTTGTTTTCCTAAGCAACAAATTTATTTCTGACAGTTGAGAGACTAGAAGTCAGAGATGAAGATGTTGCAGGGTTTCTCCTGAGGCCTCTCTCCTTGGCTTGCAGTTTGACCACCTTCTGTGTCCTTGGTCTTCCCTTCATCCTCTGAGTCCTTGGTATCTATGTTTTTATTTAATATATATTTTTAAATAAGCTCTTCATATGTACCGGACACTTCCCAAATGTTAGGGATACCATGGAAAGGAAAAAGAGAGCTGTGATTCTTTTTCTCAAAAGACTATTTGATAAAGGAATCAGTCTCACAAAGGTAACTTTATAATCCACCACGTGTTACGAAGAATGTATGTGCTGCCATAAGGACACAAAAGATGTGGGACTTAACTTAATATAGGATGTCAGAAATAGTGCTTAGAAGAGATGCTTCCCATCAAGATTTAAAAGTGTCTGAAAGTAAATTAGAGGTAGATGTGGGGAATACAGTGGGAAGAGCATATGTAGAACCCATGATGGAACCAGCAGAGTTTCAGGGACCAAAAGAATGTGAAATGATTCTAAAGTGCTAAGTACCTGCTGAGCATGATGGTACACACCTTTAATCCTGGCAACTCAGGAGACTGAGGCAGGAGGATTACAAGTTTAGAGCAGCAAGACTCTATCTCAGAAAAATAAATAAATAAATAAAGCAGCTAAGTAAGGGTCCATCAGGCAGAATCCTATGGTAAGGGTTCTTCTGAAACTGAATGCAAAGAGTTTTTAGTGAGAGTGGAATGATTATCATGCATATTTTCAAAAGATCACTCTGGCTTCAGGTCAATGAAAAAGAATTCAGTCTTTAAATAAATATGTCCTGAAGACCTACTATAGCCCCAAAATTATTCTGCACACTGAGAACACACCACAGTAGACAACAGACTTACTATCTTTGAGCATCTTATGTACAGATAATACAGGGAAAGTACATATGATGATAGTGTTATAAAGAATATTCGAAAAGGTTGAGAATGAAATGGTGGGGTGGGCTTGAACCATATGAAATTGTTTGGTTTTTGTTTTTGAAAAGGGATCCCACTACATTTCCCAAACTCTTCTCAAACTCCTGGGCTCAAGTGTTATTCCCACCTCAGCCTCTGAAGCAGGACTATATATCCATGCCACACTTCCCAGCTTAATTTTTAAAAATATTTAAGTCAGAATATTAGGTTTATATCATCCAACCCAGTGTGTGGCATGAAGATCATATAATTCAATGTAATACTTGAAGCGTCAGAGAAAAGGTGATGAGAGGCAAGCCATGTGAATTACTGGAGGAGAAAGCATCCCAAGTAAAGGAACAGTAAATGCAAAGGTCCTAAAGCAAGAATGTGCTTGCCACATTGGAGGAGCAACAAGGAGGCCAATGTGGCTGAAGAATGATGGACAAGAGAGAAGAATGATGATTGGGACCCGATCATGCCATCACAGGGATTTGGCTTTTCTCTTTGAGTAATGTAAGCCATTTTGAGCAGCAGTAGAATCTTAAGTGATAGGCAGAGGTAATCACTATACAGTTCTTTCAACTTTACTGTGCTCTTGGAATTTTTCCTAATAAAATGGGGTGACTGTTTTAGCTGCACTGTAAATAGACTTTGGGGGACTAAAAATGAGAATAGGAAGACCAGTTAGTCTATTGCAATAGTCAAGGTAGCAATGGAAAGAGAAGTGGTTAAATTTGAAATAAATTTTGAATAGAGAACCAACAAGATTTGCTTATAGACTGGATCTGAGATGTGAGAAAAAGAATTATAGATAACATAGATTTTAGATTTGAGCAATTGGAAGAATTAGTTGCCATCTACTGAAGTTTGGAAAACGGGCCAGGTCTAGAAGATTTGGAAGAAGACCTGAACATGGTGAGTTTCAGGTGCCTGTTAGACATCTAAAAAGAGATAGAAGTCAGTAATTTAGAGAAAATATCCAGGAAGGAAATACCAATGTATGAATCATTCACCTAAAGATTAGGAATACAAGCACCAGTGGTTTGACAATAAACTCTTTTTTTTAATTTTTTTTTTTTTTTTTTTTTTTTTTTTAGTTGTTGATGGACCTTTATTTTTTATTTACTTATTTATATGTAGTGCTGAGAATCAGAACCCAGTGCCTAACATACTGGGCAAGCTCTCTACCACTGAGCTACAACCCCAGCCCAACAATAAACTCCTAACATAATTTAGTCTAAAGTCTTTTACTCATGCTTTTGTTTTAGTTTGATTTTGTTTGCAGATATCAATTACTTTATATTGCCATTCAGATTTTTTATATGCCTTATTGTCTGCAATTCACTTGTGTTCTAAAGGATTTTTGTTTTATGAGATTTTTTTAAATGTTGGTCTTGCCTTCCCAAGACAAGATCTTTGACAAAAGATCTATTTTCTTTTATGCATTCCACAATACCATGGCCCTAGAAGACATTTAGAATAAAATAAACTATTTGAATATAGAGCTTTTCATTTGTTTTCATAAAGCATCAATTTTCTTATAAATATTCAATTTAGACACTGCTGGCTGTCTTGTGAAAACAAGGGTAGAATTAGAACTTTCAATCTATTGCAACTCATGCCTATTTCAGGTTAGACAAATATAAATGAACCTTTTGCAATATGTAAATAAATGACCCAGCTCTCCTCCACATTGGCCTTCGACTTCATATGATAGCAAGACAATTCTTACTAATGTGTGTTACCTCCACTCTGAGTTCGGTAATCAGGAGATCCTTCCCAGTGTATTCACTGAACCAATATGGGTTAACCCTCAACCCCATCCTTTAGCAAGTGCTGTGACTGGTCAAATCTGAGTCAAATGCGTCACCTCCAGGTCACCCAAGGAGCATGGACTATAGGACAGGAGTGGCTCCCCAGGAGAAAAAGTGGGCTGCTGTCACACAAATGAGAAAGTGAATACTGATGGGCAAAAAACAATACCTACTATATCAAGTAACTCAAAATCTAAGCACTGTTCCTTCCTTAGTCCTATAGAAGAAACTAGTAATGCCAAGGCACTCGTGTTGAATTTCTCCCAATTTCATACACAATACTGCAGTTTTCCCTGAATCATCAGGCTGTCACAGATTCCATTGTCATTAATGTATGAACATCATAAAAAGTAAATGCACAAGTATAAAAGTTACCCAGCTGGAAGGGTCAGAATTTCAGCACATTGCTTTTCTGGACACTCCCACCTGGTATTACAGGTTGTTTCTTGTCCTTATAATTCTTTCCTATTATCAGTTTGCCTGAAACATATTCTTTGCCCTCAATGCCTTGGGGGTAAGGTGGCTGCTAACTAAGAGGCCTGGGAAAGACTGCAAAAGTAAAAGATTGTGAATCAGCTTAAATATAATGCCATAGAGAACAAATGTCCTTCTGCTAGAAGGACATTTATAGTGCAAAATCTTGAAAATGTACAGATGTGTCTGTTTTCAGCCTCTGCAGTTTCACTATTTCCATTCCTTTTAATACAAAGATATTTTCTCCACATGACCTTTAACCTACCTAATATAACATTTTTAACATTTAAATTAAATATTTGCTGTAGAATATGGATAACTTTGGTGTAGAGAGGATGTTTATACTTCTGGAATTTGGAATAGCGTCTCTAGTTTGCTGCTTCCCTGGACACCAAACAACACTGTATTAGTATGTGCTTCAAATAAGTCGTAAGATTGGCAGAATATCAAACCAAACTACATAAATAGTTGTTGAAATTACTCTCACATCCTGGAACTGCATATGTCATGGAGTAGCCAACTTTTATTAACTAACACAATTCTGATGAGAATCACTGCTCTACGGTCCTGTTTATCAGAATTAAGTATTATGGAAATTGGGCTTGTGTCTGGTTACTTTAAATATAGTTAAAATAAATCAGCTACAGTTTATTAATACCAGTGTAATCCCAGTCATTCAAGGAGGCAGAGGCAGGAGTATCACAAGTTCAGGGTCAGCCTCAGCAACCTAAGTTCTCAAAAAAAGGTGTGACCAAATCAGACCAGAGACCCTGCATCTTATAGAAGAAAAAATAGGTCCAAATCTTCACCTTGTTGGCTTAGGATCAGACTTCCTTAACAGGACTCCCATAGCACAAGAAATAAAAGCAAGAATCAATAACTGGGATAGATTCAAACTAAATAGCTTTCTCTCAGCAAAGGAAACTATCAGCAATGCGAAGAGAGAGCCTACAGAGTGGGAGAATATCTTTGCCACTCATACTTCAGATAGAGCACTAATTTCCAGAATATATAAAGAACTCAAAAAACTCTACACCAAGAATACAAATAACCCAATCAACAAATGGGCTAAGGAAATGAACAGACACTTCACAGAAAATGATGTACAAGCAATCAACAGATATATGAAAAAATGTTCAACATCTTTAGTAATAAGAGAAATGCAAATCAAAACTACACTAAGATTCCATCTCACCCCAATTTGAATGGCGATTATCAAGAACACAAGCAACAATAGGTGTTGGCAAGGATGTGGGGAAAAAGGTACACTCATACATTGCTGGTGGGACTGCAAATTAGTGCAGCCACTCTGGAAAGCAGTGTGGAGATTCCTTAGAAAACTTGGAATGGACCTACCATTTGACCCAGCTATCCCACTCCTTGGCCTATACCCAAAGGACTTAAAATCAGCACACTACAGAGATACAGCCACATCAATGTTCATAGCTGCTCAATTCACAATAGCCAGACTATGGAACCAACCTAGATGCCTTTCAATTGATGAATGGATAAAGAAACTGTGGTATATATATATACAATGGAATATTACTCAGCTATAAAGAATAATAAAATTATGGAATTTGCAGGCAAATGGATGAAATTGGAGAATATCATGCTAAGTGAGATAAGCCAATCTCAAAAATCCAAAAGAGGAATGATCTCACTGATAAGCGGATGATGACTCTTAATGGGGGGTGGGAGTGGGACAAGAATGGAGGAAGGAGGGACTGTATAGAGGGAAAAGAGAGGTGGGAGGGGTGGGGGGAAGGAAAAAAATAATGGAATGAATCAAACATCATTACTCTATGTAAATTTATGAATATGCAAATGGTATGCTATTACTCCATGTACAAACAGAAACAACATGTATCCCATTTGTTTACAATAAAAATAAATTAAAAAAAAAAGAAGTGTGACCACCCCTGGGTTCAATCCCCAGTACCTCAAATAAAAGTTACAATAATGAAATAATCATGTATTATAATAAAATCTCTATTAAAGGAGATAGATTCATTTTTAAAGAAAAAATGGTTTGGGGCTGCAGTTGTAGCTCAGTGGCAGAGCACTTGCCTAGCATGTGTGAGGCACTGGGTTAGAGTCTCAGCACTGCATATAAATAAATACAATAAAGGTCATCAACAACTTTAAAAATGTATTAAGACAAGAAAAAATATATTGTAATACTGCTATGGTCTATTTGTATCCCTTCAAAATTCATATGTTGGCTGGGGCTGTAGCTCAGTGTTAGAGTGCTTACCTCCCACGTGTGGGGCTCTGGGTTCGATTCTCAGCACCACATAAAAATAAAATGAAAAAAAAAATACCGTGTCCATCTACAACTAAAAAATATTTAAGAAAAGAACTCATATGTTGAAACCCAACACCCAGATGTTATTAAATGGAGCCTTTGGGAGGTGATTAGGAACAAAGTCCTTTGGGGAAAAAAACCTATAAAAGAGATCTAAGACAGACTCTCACCCCTTCCACCATGTAAGATTAGAGTGAGAAAACAATTGTTTTATTAGGGAGTGGATCCTCATCAGATACCTAATCTGCTGACACCTTGATCTTGGACAAAATTTCTTTTCTTTATAAACCATACATTCTATGATGTTTTGTAATAGCAGCCCAAATGGACTAAAACAAATACCAATACTATCACTGTCAAATTATACAAATAATAGAACTAAAAAATAGATCTAATTATGGTTCTTACTGCTCAAAGTCATTGTCAATTTTTCTCTTGTCTTACACTGATCACATATTTTTTTCATTTAAAAAATCATGTACTGAATGCTGGGAGTAAATGAATTGATGTGGCTCCTTCCATTCTAGAACTATCTAACTGTCTACACTAGACATAACAAGGAAGCTGACAAACAGTCCAGCCTATCACAATCAATAACTGGGTGTCATTCTCCTTCAAAACACCTAACCATCCTTTTGCACATCAAATGCTGGCTTTGGTGCATCAGCCGATAAGCATGTTGAACCCACATACAGCAGCACTAACCATTAGTCATTGCTTCAGTTTGAGCAGTATCCTCTTGTTGTTCACATAGTGATATTCAATTATTTGAGTATGTATTTGCTCTAAGGTTATGAAAATGAAAATACCATACTAGTTACAGGAAAATAGTTCTTATAATTTGAATTATATATGGAAGGAAATCATTATTAGGTGTACAGAAGAACTGTATCTTTAGCCTCAATCAAACAACCAGAGAGGCATACATAAGATGATGCTGAACAGTTGAGTAATCCAAACCCAGCTACTCAGAAGGCTGAGGCAGGAGGATTGCAAGTGGAAGACGAGCCTAAGCAATTTAGCAAGACCCTGTCTTAAATAAAATTATAAGTTCTGGGATGTAGCTCAGAGATAGAGCACCCCTGAGTTCAATCCCAGTTCAAAGAAAAAAATGAAGTCCAGTAAACTGAGTAAAAGATAAGAAAAAGTCAGAAAAAAAGTGCAGAATCCATTATTAAAAGTGAGTCTATAAGTTTAGGTATGTTTAGAAATTTGGGGCTTACAATTTAGTTCTTCAGGACAGGATTCCTTCTTAAGACAAGTACGTTTATTTATTTATTTTTTGTTTGTTTTTGTTTTTAGACACTTTTCAGGTGTGCTTTATGTTGAGGAGTTAAAAATTGCCTGTGGTAGCTCACCATTGCCTACAGAATATGTTCTAAATCACTTGTTGCATCACTTATGTTTAAATCCACAAGTTTATAATGATATTAAGAAAACTTTACTAGTCACCTAGAGAAGTTGGTGTGCCAAGGTGTTTTTATATGGTGATGGTAGTTGGTAAATAAAAAGAAAGAATCAAAAGTTCATTTTCCCTGTATTTCACAAATTATATTTCATTGTAACCAATGAGTTTCAGGAAAATTCTTTTTTGTATAAAATATTTCCCATTAATAAATGTGAAATGGATAATATAATTAGAAACCTCTAATGAAATAATAGATTTAAGTTATAATTATAAATAACTACTAAAGTTAAATGAAAGATTGGTGGGCAGAGTTATAATGGATGGATCAGGTTGGCAACAACTGGACTCACTGATCAATTTCAACAACACTAAAATCAAACAACCGCAAATTATAAGCATCCCAATGTGGCATACTCCAAAATTCGTGAACTGCCTATGAAATATTTTTGTCACCCTCCCAAAATATTTTTTAATTTGAATGCAATCAAACCTCTAAATAGAAGAACAATAGAAGATGTCAAACAACACCAAGAGAATACAGCCAACTACAGAATGTGGTAAGTTCCATAGGACCAATGACAGGATTTCTTAAACAAATAAATTACCTTCATTAAAAGAGACTTAAGAGACATAACTAATCAAATATAATATGTAGATCCTAATTTGACAAATAAACTGTAAAGACATTTTTAAGATTTTGAAATATTTTTCTGTAGATTGTATATTAGATGACATTAAGGAATATCAATATTAATATGAGGAAATTAATATTAATTAAATATCAATAATATTATTGGTGTTATTAGAATCCTATGGTTGTTTTTGAAAATAGTTTTTGTCTGTTAGAAATGCACACTGCATTAATTAGGAATGAAATTAGTTGAGCTTCAGTATTTCCTTCAAAATACTCCAGGAGGGAAGAGGAAGTGGCAGGACAGAAGAAGCAAGATTAGGTGAGAGCTGATAAGAATTAAAACTCGGTGATAGATACATGGGGAGAGAAGAGGAATACAGTATAAAATCATATTCTCTATTTTTTGTATGCTTGAAAATACCAATAACAGTAAGTTAAATTTTAAGTAAATAAAGACTTTAGGGCAATTTATTTCCACATCTGACTTGTGCCCTAGGGAAGAGTCTGAGTGAATGAATCCAGAGAACTTTAACATTGTAATCCCTGAGCTAGCTGTCATTGGGTGTACCATCTAAATGTGTAATCATGGAACAACTGAGGGGACAATCACAGTATCAGCCACAGTGAGGACACAAAGCTCCAACCAAGTCACTTCCTGCCATTGCCCATGGCTCGGCAAGTCATCAAAGTAGTGGTAGCTGGAACTTGGGTCTGATTTGGGCTGTGATTGTTTCAGACAGGGCAGTTAGCTGATATAAAGACACTATGCTCAAACCCACGGACAACAGTGAAGTCTGACTAGAGCATTGCTTCTCAAGGGTGTAGCTGGCAAGGTTATTGCTTTGGAACATTCTGGAATCAGCAGTGACACCTGGTTCCCAGCTGCTAGGGTAACACCTACCAGAGCAATCAGCCATGGCTGAGATCACTCTGATTCCTAGACATACGGGGAAGAAGGAGAGGAGAGGTAATGTCTGGATTTCCCATAATTAGGCACGTGGAACCTGAGTCGATAAACCAGAGGCATCCCTGTGGAGGGACACTCTGTATTCCTCAGGCGGTGAGGCAGGATTTACTCATTACCCACTTCTTCAATTGCATGATTGTATCATTAAATTTTATGGAAACAACTCTGACTATGATTCAGAGGTGTGACCGGAGTATTCCTCCCACTCCCCTGTCCCTTGTGTAATCTTGGGCAAGTTGCTTGTCTTTAAATTAGGATAATAATACCTTGCCTGTCTACCTCCAGGGTTGTTGTAAAGATCTTGAGAGACAATATAGGGAACTACAGTTTTCATGAACTATCAAATTATTTGAACTATCAAATAATTGTAAGGCATCTTTATTGTACATCATAATTTATACATCATAAAACCCCTTATTTTCCTGATTCTGTGTTAACAATCAATGTTTGATTAGTATATTATAAAATTAGGTAGACAAGAAACAACTACAACACTGGTTTATAGTAAACTGGTTCTGCATTTCTCTTACATTTTATAGGAATTCCTGGGAATAAGAAAATCTTACCTGTTTAATGTTTTATAGGTATATACTTGACTATATGCTCATAACTTTAGGAGACAATAAGTTACTATATACTCTATAAATAATGCTTATTATTTTATAATCTCAATTTTATAAACCAATATTTCTTCTGTTCAATAATGTGCAATCAATTGAAGGATTAGAGCAGGAGTTGGCATACTATGGCCATTGGAACAAATCTGGCCGCCACCTGTTTTGGTATGACTTGCAAACCAAGAACCATTTTGATGTTTTTAAATTTTTTTTAATCAAAAGAAGAATATTTATGACATGTGATAATATGAAATTCAAACTTCAGCATCCATTTATTGGAACATAGCCACATGACCATTTCTTTGTGTACTGTCTATGGCTGGCTACATCAGCAATTGAATAATTGTGAGAGACACCATATGGTCCAATAAAACTAAAATATTTACTATGTGGCCCTTCAGAGAAAAGTTTGCATATTTAGGCTAGATAATTCAAAGGGACAGAATTTTTTTAAATCCTAAATTGGTAACCATTTCTTAGTATAAATAAATCTGGAACATATGGACTCAAATGATGTATATGTAATAAGAGAAGTTCACAGTTATGGTTTTAATATGCAATGACTTGTTTTAAGCCAATTAAGAACATTTTATTTATAAAATGTAATAAAATATAAATAAATAGAATACAGTTAAATCCTTCAAAAATGTTCCATTTTGCTCAATGATGGTGGCAGGATAAGAAGAATAGGAACATAGTAGGCAATACCAAGTATTTACATAAATTTCCTTTTGGGGGGCATTGAACCCAGGGCTTTGTACATGCTAGGTAAGTGCTCTTCCACTGAACCACATCCCCAGCCCTGTATATCTTTTACTTGAACTTCACATCATCCCTAAAATATATGTACTACTCACTGGTGTGCTGACAAACAACCAAGTCTCCAGAGAGATAAATTTGCAAAATTTTTACTGATATAAAGCATGTTTAGCACACAACTTAGACATAACAAATATACTCTTCTTGTGCATACCATAATTCCATAGCCAATTGATTCCACATGCTTTCAGTGATTTTTCTGAACTCTTCATTCTAAAGCCAACTTATGTTTGCAATTCAACCTTTGATAATTCCAATTTGCTGAAGGTTTTTCAATGTATTTCTTATCATTGAAGTCTGATATGTGATCTTCTATTAAACTACCATTGTTCATCCTCAAAACAAAAAAAGAAAATATAGGGAGAATATAAATACTCTGATTAGTACTAGAAACTAGCTCAGGCTAAGGAATTTATTGGAAAGACTGTTCTTGGACAGTTTCAGTATTAAGGATAGAGCAAGACTCTGGTCCTTGGGAAGACAGAAAGTTGGGAAGCTCCAGGTTCTTAACAGCAGGCACTCCTTGGCCTGTTTTCAAGGCACTTCTTAAAGACTTAAGAAGCCTTCCATTTGAGTTTCATAGTTGGAGGGGGATGGGATTGATGGACTCAGTTTATACCCAGTAGCCAAGAGGATGGAATAATGTGATGGGAATCTCAGTGGAGAAGGAACAAAGAAGTAAGAAGGGCTGGGCACGATGGCACACACCTGGAATCCCAGCAGCTCAGGAGGTTGAGACAGGAGGATCGCAAGTTCAAGGCCATCCTCAGAATCTTAGACCCTAAGCAACTTAGTGAGACCCTATCTCAAAAAATAAAAAGATCTGGGGATATAGCTCAATGGAAAAGCATCCCTTGGTTCTATCCCCAGTACCAAAATAGAATAAGAAGGGATGGAAATAAAGATCAGTGGTAGAGTGTCCTTGAGTTCAGTCCTCAATACCAATAAGGAAAAAAAAAAATCTCTAAGAAATAAAGAGTAAGGGATTCCAGGCAGATGAAAACCAAGAAAGGGGAGATAACGCTGTAGTGCCATTCACTCTCCCGACGCCACTAGGGGATAAGGCTGAGACAGGCTTCTTAGCTCTGTCTCCTGCTCCATCCTGTTTTCCTCATTTCCTTACAGGTTTCTCTTAGGAGTACTCTCCCAATAAATCACTTGCACCAGACTCCTTCTACTTCTAGGAAACTGAGTTAAGTCATAGGCCCATAAGATCATTTTATCCCAAGGAGACAGAGAACTTAGGCATAAGGAAACAGACTCATGGCAATACAACCAGGAGCTCCTGGTACTCAGTTTCTTGTGAGCTCTGGAAATAGCTATCAGCTATCTTTTGGATCTCATAAAAGCCCCCAGGAGCTTTCCAAAAACCCTCCTTTTTGTTTAAGTCAGACACAATCCACTTCTCTTCCCTGAAACCAATGTGAAACTAATGTGATGGGTGATCCAGGCCTGATCTAACATGGCTTTGGAAATGTGACCCAATGCTTTGTGGGATAACATCAGTTGGAATCCTGAGGGAAAAAATTAATTAATTGCCCTTCCTATTCCCTTGGCATCAGTAACTAGAAGCTAGAAACGTTGCTGGGAACACTCCCCAACCTCTAATCCTCCAGGAATTTGCCTTGCTGGAGAGCTAATTTGTTACCCAGGGCTGTTTCCCTGAGACCTTCTTGATTCCCAGGAGGTGGAGAGCACTAAATTCCTTCCACTGGCTATCATCATCTCACATCTTTCTCTTTTTCCAGCCCTGGCCAAGAAGACTCTAGCATCTCTCTGAGCCTTCCGTTCCCTCCTGTCCTGTGTCACTCTCCAAATGCACATGTGTGTGCTTGCATATGTAGTCTATTTACATACAGGTCAGGAAAGAGGGAGGAAGAGGAGGAGTCAGGGAAGTCAGAGGAGGGTGGTCAGATTTCATATCACTGAACTATGGATTATAGAAAAAGGGTGACATGTACAAGCCTGATTAGTTCCACTCAGAATTGTTCACTGATTCATCAGAAAATTGATCCTTCTGACCTAGACTGTCCCCTTTCAGTAGTCAAAGGCTGCTTTTGTTTGAGCCTCTAATTGTGCCTCTATAGCAATTTTGTGTAGTTTAGCCCAAGACAGGTCTTCACCCCAGCCAAATATGGACATAGCAGGGTACTACTGAAGTTATTAACCTACAGTGTTCCACTGGGGATGTCCTTTCTTCCTTCCCCTCATCCAAGCAGATGGTCACATAATTTCAGGGGAGAAACTTCAGAATGAAGAGTAAGAAGTTCATAAGTCTTTCTGCCTCGTTTCTAGTAATCGATGACACATACTGGTAGTCCACTGGCTTAGAGCACCCACAGATGAGGCTTGCTTGGCTCACACAGTACTTTTCAAAGTCTGACTTTGGCCACAGAGGGCTCAGCTCTCCAGCTCCCCCACAGTCTCCCGCACTCCCTATTGTGTCACTGTGGACTCTTCCTGCCTGGTCTCTTCCTGTCTGCACTGGAATCTATGACCCCAGGCTTAAATTCTTTAAGGAAGATGTGCTACATGCCTAGGAAGCATATGTTCTCTTCCATTAAGAAGAAACAGGAAGATTAAGAGAGGGAACGTTTTCCTCAGAAGAGGGGAAACCCCAGGGTTATTTAGTCAATAATGAGCCAGGGATTCTTCTTAGTATCATAGAGAGTGGGAAGAATAAGATGCCATAGTTTAACTTTGAACTCAGGCCTGGACCCTGTTTTGGTTCAATGCCGGAGGGGTTGGGGGAATTGCAGAAGGAGCAGGAGTATTTCCAAGACAAGGGAGAGGGAAAGAGGTCCATGAGAGGAACTAGAGTCACCCTAGGGAATTCTCTTCCCACTCTTCAGACCCTCCCATTAAGTTCCCTTCCCCTTTCCCACACCGTTTATCCACTGAACAGATGGTATTTAGTAAGGGTTTGTGATATGTCAGTCATTGTTCTAGGGCTGGGGATACAGCATTGAATCAATTTTGTGAAATTTTAATTACATTCTCTTTCTTTCGCTCTCTCTCCATTTGGATTCCAAACTCGTTCCAAACACTATCACTAAACTGGGAGCGGTGGCAAGTACCTTTAATCCTAGTGACTCAGGAGGCTGAGGCAGGAGGAACATAGGTCCAAAGCCAGTCTCAGCAATTTAGTGAGGCCTTAAGCAACTTAGCGAGACCCTATCTCAAAATAAAAAATAAAAAGGAGTGGGACTGTGGCTCGGTGTTAAGCACCCCCAGGTCAATCTCCACTACCAGAACAAAACAAATGAACTAAAAAAAAAAAAAAAAAAAAACCCACTATCACCATGCATTATGTCTTGGAACATTTTGAATACCCCTTTACCTTGAATGAGATGTAGAAAATTGTTTCATCTTCATTCCTATAATTCTAGAATGGCAGGTCTGAAAAAGTGCTGAGAACTGATGAAGACCTCCTGCCTGCAAGAAAGAGACTAGAAATGGAGACTCAACTGGTTGAGCAACTTGTTTGTTGCCTGATCATCTGCTTATCTGTAGGATCCCTTGCTAGAATTTGAACTCAAGCAGGGCAGGGACTTGATCTCTTTGGTTCACTGCTGTGTCCTCCTCAGCAGTGCCTGATATGTGGTTCTCACTATCTATTCTTCAAATGAATGAATGAATAAATGACCAGCTAAGCAGGTAGGGACATCGTTTGTTGAGACCACCCATCACAATATCCCAAATCCAAATCCCTATCCAAATTCTTTCCCAAATGACAGGTTAGTAGAGGGAATGTCAGTGTTTTTCATAATGGCTCTTAACAAGAAAATAAGAGAGGAAAAGAATCACCAAAGGAGAGTCAACGATAGAGGTGTCTTCCAGAAGCACATATGACCACAGTGGAAATCTAGAGAAACCTGACGCGGTGCCAACTTTGAACTGTGATTCTTTGGTCATATTCTCTCAGAAACTTGATATCATTGTTGTCATCTGGGAAATAGGTATATTCTGGTCATAAAAGGCTTCCCACTTACCTTGAGCCCCTCAACCTCCACATATCCTGTCCCATTCACTCCTGCTCTTTGGACTCCTCTCAACCACCCTGCGTCCTCTCCTGTTCAGATTCTGTAAATTCTGTGAGTTTTCCCATATCATTCCAATAAGGTCTTTAAAGCATCAGCTTCTGTTGCTGAGAACTTGCCTGGTTGAAAAAAAAAGAGTCCTGAAAAATGTAGGCTATGAGCTGATGTGAATAGCTGGAAAAGATGCAGGCTTATTCCAGGTGAGGAGACTATCATTAGCAAAAATCTCTCCAGAACTGCCTCAGCTTGGTGCAAGGGAAGATTTAAAGGGAAGAAGCGTGAGCAGTCAGACAGGAGGGGTGGGGGTATAACTCAGTTGGTAGAGTGCTTGCCTCACATGCACTAAGGCCCTGGGTTCAATCCTCAGCACCAAAAAAGAAATCACACACACACCAAAAAAGAAATCAGACAGAAGATGTGAAGTGAAGCCAGAGCAAGAAAGTCCTTCCCCACCCACCTGAGGGCATGGACTTTCATTAGAGTGGAGGTTCCTCCCACTTTGTTGGATATACTCCTGGGCCATAGTGAATGAGAGCTGCAGATGGAGTTGGAGACAGCCAAGAGATTTAGAGAACGCACATTAAAAATTGGGGGTGGGAGGGTTGGGGTTGTAGATCCGTGGTAGAGTTTTTGGCTAGCATGTGAGGAGGCACTGAGTTTGATTCTCAGCGCTGCATATAAATAAATAAAATAAAGTTTCATCGACAACAAAGGAAGTGGTTTGTACTGGCTTATTATGAAGATCTGTCTAGTGTATTTAGACAGTAAAGAGTTGGGAACAATAACTAAAGAAAAATGAGAGTTGTGGAGGAGGGGAGAATATGAGGATGCTATGATTAAATAAAAGAATGGACTCTTGAGTCATTCTGCCTGGATTTGAAATTTTGCTCCATTGCTGACTGCATGTGATCAATTTCCTTACCCTTAAATGGTCCCTACCTTAATTTAATATAGTGACTGGGAAATAACAAGCATGCAATAAATGATGCCTACTGTTATCATTTTAATCAATAAAATTTTATTATATTCATTCAAATTGTTAATTACCAACTATCATCATTATTGTTATTAGCAGTTAAACTGCAGATTCAAAGCCACAGACTATCCCTGCGTGCACTTCTAACCCCACTTAAAGCACACAATTATAGTTCAGAAATGCCCCTGGGGCCTAGCCTGAAATTACACAGTAGTAAACCTGAGACAAAGCCAAGAAGGTATGAAAGCAAAGATTCATCAAGACATAAACTCCTACCATTACATAAAAGGAAATGGTGGTCTGAGAACTATGAAAGAGGCAAGAACTCAGGTGACTGGCTGAGTTGGGACAATAACCTGGGATTGCCTCCTGTTCTGATTGGATGCTTGAAAACTGGATGCAGATGCAATACATGCTGCTTAACCAGGAGTGTGATGGTCCATGGAGTATCTAGTGAGCCAAGGAACTGAGCCTGAAAATGTAACCATATTATGAAAATGATTACATTTATCACTCTTGGAGAACATAGAGTGATGAAGAAAGTATTAGTGTAGGAATCAGAAGTCCTGGAGTCCACAGAGGGTCTAATAGGGACTTCCTAGGAAGTGGTTGATCTCCAACCCTGAGTTTCCCATATCAGTAGTCCCTGATCAGGCATGCTTGCCCCTCCTCCACCTTTGTGGATACAGTTCCCTGTGTCTGGAACACTGTAATCCCCATCTCATTTAGTGACTTGCTGGATCTCTTGCTTGTCCTCCCCCAGACTGGTATTTCATCACAAAGTCCAGCTGGTAAACCTGGAGGTAGACATTAGGCCGTCATAAGTTAACATGGGCCTTTTCCCTAGGTCATTGAGGTATAAGGATTTAAGTTAAAAGGCCATGCTTCCTGCCATACTTCTGCAAGGTAGAAGAGACAAACACTACTAATTTCATCTTATAGCAATAAAACTGAATCTCAATTCAGTTTGAGAGGGGATGACTTGCTCAAGATCACACACCTGGGAAGTGGTCAGTCAACCCACATCTACCTCATCTGCCTCAAATTCAGGGTATTGTTTTTCATATTCAACTGTATCCTCAGCAACCTTATCATCTCCAGGTTATATGGGCTTGAGGGATCGTCTGGCCTCAGATTCTGGAGAACAGTCCCATTCAGGTAGAGGGGAACCCTTGGAGAAAGGCTATGTCTAGAATCATCCTAAGAAATGTTTGAATTATATCAGCAAACAAAACACAAAGATTCTCCCTCTCGTAGATGGAATAGTCATTCTAGTAAGAGAAAGAAAATAAGCATAAATAAATAGATTATATGAGATGATAAAAAGTTATAAGGGCTACAAAAAGAGAAGAAGAAAAAAGTAGAGTGGGAAATAGACACCAAAGTGTGAAGAAGGGAGGAAGTATTGCAATTTTAAATGGAGTGGTCAGGGAAGGTATCACTGAAAATGTAATGTTTGAGCAAAGACTTGAACAAAATCAGGGACTCAACCCTGGAATATATGAGCAAAGAGGATTCTAAGCAGAAAGAAGAGCCAGAGCAAAAACCCTGAAGGGAGGACAGCAACCAGAGTGTAGACAGGAATGTGAGAAGAGAGCAGATAAGGCCAAGGAGGCTGGTATTTTTGTGTGTTGTCTTAGTTACATATTGTTGCATAACAAGTTACCTCAAAATTTAGTAGCTTAAAATGATAAACATTATTGTATAGCTACTGAGGGAAAGGAAATCAGCAACACTGGTGGTTCAGACCTGGATCTCTCATGAGACTACAGTTAAAATATTATTGCCCAGAGCTGTTGTTCCAGAGGAACTCAGTTGTTCCAAGCGTATGAGAACGGGCCTAAATGTGCCTTGAGGTCAAAAAAAGAAAAGCAGACAAGGATAGCATTGCAGGGTGCAATTTATCACTGGACTTACTGATGGAAGAGTGATCCAGAGTGGCAGCAAGGCCAGCAGAATCCCTGCAATTTGGTTGAGAAAGAAGGGCATATTTATGGGTTAGGATGAAAGTGAACTCATCCTGGCTGGAATGTATCTGGTTTATCTTAAGATGATATTGGAGCATCAGGTACATTCCTGAAACCAGGGTCCTATTTGTAAAGCCCCCACATATGGCTCTAATGGATTTATCTATTTATGATTTGTTGGGAAACTATGTGGAAAAAGCCAGCAAATGTTAATTACAGGCAGTCATGGCAGTTATGACTCAAGATAGTGGTAGTCATGTTGAGTTATATCCATTCAACTGTAGTCATCTGAAGGCTTGACTGGAGCTAGAGGACCTGTTTCCAAGATGGCTCACATATGTGGCTGACAAGTCACTGAGGGATGTTGACAGGAATGTTGTCAGTTCTTCACCACATTGACCTCTACATAGGGCTGCTTGAGCATCTTTAAAATATGGCAGCTGGTCTCCTCTAGCATAGATGATCCAAGAGATTACCTAGTCTTGGTGAACATATGTCATTTCTTCTATATATTCTATTAGTCACATAGACCAGTATGGCAAGAACATTACAAGAGAATAAATACCAGGAGAAAAGAGTTGTTGGGCGGCCATCTTGGCAATTGGCTACCACAGATTGGGGCCAAACATGACTGGGCAGTGAGGCTTGGTAGGATTAATTGGCCTCATGGTTGCAAACAGAGCTCTGATATAAATTATTCTTTTTCATGAAATCACAGGTACGTTGGTGTTCCCAATAGAGTTGTTCCTCAGCCTCTCAGTGCTGGGACATCTTATGTAGACTTTGAAGTTGGTTCATAAAGAAGTTTACCAGTATGGATAACTTTTTTCCTGTGAGAACCTTAAACGAGCATAGGCTAAGACCTATCATACAGATGCATTCTTGAAGCTATTTTAAACACAGACTCCCTCCATTGGAAGACAGAGTACACATTAGTTGGGACCTGGAAACCTATGTAATCAGATGGAAGAAGCACCCTGACCAACATATTAAAAAATTTTTTTACTCTAATTCAGGATGAACTTTACATACACAGTAAATTCATTTCTTTCTACTTCCGAGGTTCCTTTTAATTTTACAGTAGTAAAAAATATGACTTCAGTAAAATGTTTTTACTTTCAAAAATTTGTGGCCATAAATCTATAAAGACTAATATTGGGTAGACACTACACCTTTTATAACAGCTGAAGGTCTGAATCAATCTGTGAAAACAACTAGAATTTTCTAATCACTGGTTGGGGAGTCTCTGCTGGTGCCATCTTGTGGCCACTTAGAATAATAACAACTAGAGTGTTGATTTTGGTCCAGAGAATCACAAGTGTCCCCTGGATTCTGAGTGAATAATTCCAGTGACTGACTGCTAATTACTTTGTAAAGACTATACCTATGGTGTTAAGTTTTGATTATTAGAAAGTTCTTTCTGATACTAAGCCAAATTCTTCCTTAGTCTAATTTCTACCTATCTACCCATTTTTTTTTTTATCTACCCATTTTGTCCTAATTTTTTTTAAGTATTTGAAGGAAGCTACTTATCATATAAACTCAAATCCTTTTTTCCCCTTAGACTAAATCATTCAGCTGCTTCATCTCTCCTTAAGTAAGATATAACCAGAACCCTTATCCAGAGTCAGACAGGGTTGCTGGACCAGTGATTTGCTAGGGAGTGATCCCTATACGAAACTTCTAGGGAAGCAGGGTGGAGCAAGTAGCAGAGTTAAGCAAGGACGTGTGGTCTCAGCTAGAGACCAGCTTCGGTGGGGTGGAGGGAGGGATTCAGTCACTCAGTCATTAGCTCTGCAGGTGATGAGAGCTAGAAATGATCCTGAGTGAAGAGGTCCCTGTTTGGACAAGGGCAATTTCTCAGTTGTGTTAGTAGCCAAACCAGCATGTGGGGAAGAGGACCCAGAAAAGGGAATCTGCATACATTCTTCTATTATCCCATCTCAGTCCTTTTACCCAGACCAGAATCCAAATGACCCACATGTAGCCTCATGTGTAGAATTCCAGTCACATTCTCTTTATCTCAGGATTAATAGTCTGGGCTAATCATCACTTAGGTTGTGATGATCCAAACCCCAAGATGTTTTCTCACGTGAAATTGCTCCCATGCCAAGTATTTTTCATTAGAATGTATGGCACAGAGATACCAAATGCAAAAGCATTTCTATTACCTTCAAACTTTATGTTGCTATTACCAGCTCATTTCTAGTCACCTTGGTTCTCTTTGAATCTAATCCAGCACTCTCTGTTTTGTCATCTGAAGCCTGGTTGAGTGTATTTTTGGGGTGACCTTTAACTTCCTTGTGTGTTCTTTCCAATGGATGACCATTCATCTCTTAATGTCAGCTCTTACTACCTCTGTCTGATGATTTCTATTCTGTTGCTGTCTTCCGTTCAGTACCGCAGAGAGAATTTGCTTGAAAATGGCCAACAGCTGGCCTGAGGCCAGGGCTGGAGAGAGTCAGCCACATTTTAACATTTCCATTTTAACAGAAACATTAGTCTGAAATAAGTAGAAAACCTGGAATGAAGATAGTTAATGTAGGCAGTGTTGGTGATCCAGATAAAAAATGCAAGAATACCAGCACAGTAGCCCTGAGCCTTCTAGTAGCTTGGTAGAAAGTGTGGAGGTATCTAAAAATAATTTAGGGAATGTATTCAACCAATGTTCAACGCATTTAAATGGATGGCTGAGTGGCATATCATAGAGAATTACCTTCGATAAATTGTCTCCACCCATCCTCCTGGATAATGTATCTGTGTATTCAACTGCAGCATCACTTTCAGCATTAAAACTAGGGGAAATAGGAAACATGGTGTTTTCCCCCTCCATCAGCTCCAGCTTCACACATCTAATGGACCTTGGAATGGGGAGGTCACCTGTCTCAGACCCGGATTGAGATACTGGGTTCAGCCTTCTCTCCCCAGGACCCCATCACCAGAAGGAGCCATTACTGTGAGCAGTCCAGCAAGCATGTTTCTCCCATCCCTGTCCAGACCTGGAAAACCCTTTTCCCCAAAGGGCAGTGGATGAAAAGGGTCACCATGAAAGGCAACCATACTTAGGAAAGACTAGGAACCATCTAAAATCACCTCATGTCCCCCCAGAGATGTGTGTGTCCTGCCAACCTTTGGGAACCAACCACTTGCAGCATACATGCTGAGGTAAAGAATCATCTAGTTTTTCTACTAATTTCAGCCCCCCATCTTCTTGGTCACTCCTCTGAGACCTAAACCTGAGAGTAGTGAGACGGGGCAGTAGAAACCAGGATGGAAGCCTATTGCCTTCATCACCTCTGGACCATGAAATCGACTTTTCCCTACCACTGATTAGAACCATAGAGCTTTGCGTATGAGTCTGCTCTCCTTTGTTACTCTGCCACCAATTTCATTAGGTCCTTACATGATTGTGTTTTCCTTACTAAGCAGGAATTCCAGAGATGAGGAACAACTGGTATTAAATTCCCTCCTCCAAATGTAGGCATAAGGCTAATTCCTTACTGGGATGATTCAAACTGGGTACTTGATTTCAAAATACCAGGCAGAGTGGCACATGCCTGTAATCCCAGCAACTTGGGAGGTTGAAGCAGGAGAATAGCAAATTTAAGGCCAGCAGGATCATAAGTTTGGGGCCAGCCTCAGTAACACTGTGAAGGACAAAATATAAAAAAGACTGGGGATGTAACTCAGTAGTAAAGTGTCTCTTAGCTCATTCCCCAATACCAAATTAATAATAATAATTTAAAAAGAGGTAATTATTTTCTAACTAGGCTGAAACATTCAAATTACAAAAGGTCATGGTGAAAAGTAACTCCCCCCCGCATTGCTAGTTCCTTTCCCCAGTGGTAAATTGTGTTATCAGTTTCTTGTGCACCTTTAATCACGGCTAACCCTCAAAATAGATGTCGACTGTGCTGTATGTATACTATACTCATACTTTCTTTGCAAATTTTCTAATGATAGTTTGAGGAATCTTTGTTCCTTTTATGCCCCCTGTTTTAGTGGTACAAGTAGTATATTAGGGAGGTGATCCAGGGAGCAGAAGTGAAGGAGTAACAAGGAATTGTGAGAAACTAATACAGGAACACAAGCAAAGATGCTTATACCATCAAACATTTTATTTTGAACATATAAAATTTGAAATATTACTTATTTGAAAAAGAAATCTAAACATCCAGGAATGTTAAACAGGCAATTTACAAAAAGAGTCAAATTATTCATTAGCAATAAACTAACTGATCACTGTTTGGTTTCTCTAGCAACAAGTTCCTCACTTGGCATAATGTCTGCAGCTTCCCAGGCTTTCTGCCCTGATGGCTGATGTTAGTTAATTGAGGAGTGAGCATTCTATCAAGCTCCAATTAGAGTCCAGAACACAAAATACTAGTCTTTCCTACTGGTGCCAGCTGCTTTCCAGATGCTAAAATCACCCCTGAGATCTTTTATTGCGTTAAAAAAATGGTCCCATATGTCACTTCCCACAAATGTCATGCTCACGTCTTCTTCTATGGCTTTTTGACATTTTACTCCACAAAGAGGAAACCATTTTCATGCTCATTTATTTTTCATGAAGTGCTGTAACAGGAAAGGTGGTTCAGCCAGTGAAGCTGAAAGCCATATTAATAATGCATGCTATGTAGGACTGATAGGCACTCTTGTCATCTTAACATCACTGAGAGTGTTAGAGCAAAGAGGTGTATGTGTGGCAATGTGGTCACATTCAGCATCCTTCTGCAGTGAGACTGGAAATGAAGGTATTGACAGGGAATCTTTAGTTTTCAGCTTAAGTTAGTGATTAATGGGTAGAAAAACCATCAGAGGGTGTAAGAAGTCTTTCCAACAAATATCTTTTAAGGTCGTACATGTATCAGACAGTGCCTAAGGTCTTAGAACCTGCATAATAACTAACCTTCTAAAAGGTTTTCTGAGAACATGCGGTAGCAGAAGCTGTCTTAAAGAAACCTGTAATTGATACTGTTTATCCAACTCCCTATCCTGTTCACAGACCTATGCTGTGTTTGGGTATCCACCCTTCTTCGCCAGCTACCTGCAGGAAAGGCTGGCCACAGGCCCAGCAGGCAGGTCCCCATTGCTCTCTAGCAGTCGTGGTTTTCCCATTTCCCTTTGCATAGATTGGTGTAGACATGGCCGTGTGATGTCATTCTGACCAATAAAACCGAAATCTGCAGGGGGATTCCAGGAAAGATTGTCTTGCTTCTAATAAAGACTCACAGGAAAAGATGGTCTTTTCTTCTTCTAGACATAACTGCAACCAGATGTGAAGGCTGGCCCTAGTGGCAGTCAGGCATCTTGTAGCCGTGATGGGGAAGCCATCCCCCCCAAACTGGAACTGAATCTAAAGTGCTTCTCCTCCCTGTCCCTCTCCTTCTCCCCCTCCTCCTTCTCCTCCTTCTTGTACTAGGATTGAGCCTTGCACATGTTAGGAAAATCCTCTACCACTGAGCTACAATGCACCCCTCCCCTTCTTTGTTGAGACTAGACCTCACTAAATTGCCCACTCAGACCTGGAACTTTGATCTTCCTGCCTCAGCTTCCCCAGTAGCTGGGGTCAGCAGCATGCACCACCACACCCAGTCACAGCACTTCCCCTAAAAATTAAAAAAAAAAAAAAAAATTACTGTTTGTTTGTTTATTTATTTACTTATTTATTTCGGTGCTGGGAATTGAACCCAGGGACATTCCATCACTGAGTTATATCCCCAGTCCTTATAATTTTATTTTTCTTAAAATTTCGAGACAGGATCTTGCAAACTTTCCCAGGCTGGCCTTGAACACGTGCTCCTCCTGCCTCAAACTCCCAAGAAGCTAGGATTTACAGGCCTGCGCCACCATGCCTGGCTAAAAAATTGCTAAGTTTAAATATTACCTAATGAAGCCTGTCTTCCAGTGTGACAAAGCAGCAGGATGGGAAGGAACTTGGTCCTTGAAAATGTTATTGAACCATGGAATTATCCAACCCTGGAGCTGTCCTGTCCTTGGGCTTCCAGCTGCAGGATAATAAATTTCCTTGTGTCAGCTAGATGAACTCAGGATTCTTTTAAAGGTTATGCTAAAAAAAATTCTGAGTGCTATTGAATTTATATGTGCACTTTTGATTCATAGTTTAAGCTCTCTGGCTATTGGGGAGGCTGAGGCAGGAGGATCACAAATTTGGGGCCAGCCTGGGCAATTTTGTGAGTCCCTATCTCAAAATAAAACTTTAAAAAAAAAAAAAAAAAAAAAAGGCAAGGGATAGCTCACTGGTAGAGCACTTGCCTAAGCATTCATGAGGACTTGGGTTCAATCCCCAGTACCACAAAAAGAATTAAGTCAGTGTCTTGGGTGGGTTCTTTAGTTGCTGAGCCAGAGACAGGGATGAGGGTGCATATGATTTCTTGAGGTTGTGCTTTCAGGAGAAACCAGTACAGGAGGGAATAAAATAGGATAGGAAAAAGGGACAGAGATGAGCAAGGTTGTGGTCTCAGGTAAAGTCTAGCTTTGGCCTGATCCATGAGAGGGAAACTCTGAAGCGTTGTCCAATATGGTATCCACTAGCTACTACATGTAGCCATTTAAATTTAAATGAACAGAAAGGAAATAAAATGTAAAGTTCAGTTCTTTAGTCACATGCTAAGTGCTCAAAGTTCATAGGAGAAGTCCACAGGTAAAGTCATCAGCCACAGCACTCATAGTAACTCCAAACTTACATTCAGAGTACCAACAGTGACCACTGATCACTGCGTCTAAGCAGGCACAAGCTGGGTATGCAGTACTTCTGGAAGAGTGGTTAGGTGACACACCTTCCCTTTGATCTGCACTGGGAATTCGAATTTTCCAGGGTTCTCCCCTAAAGAGCACCTTGAATTCCTGTCACTCTCAAGTGTCCAGACATATACCAACTGTATAAACAAATCTGATGAGTGGGTCACTCCTGTGATGCTCTTATTGAGGGAGGGACAATGGAGGCTCAGAGTACAGACTCTAAGGGAGAAAGACCTGGGGGCTGGGGAGATAGCTCAGTCGGTAGAGTGCTTGCCTTGTAAGCACAAGGCCCTGGGTTTGATCCCCAGTACCCCCCCCCCAAAAAAAAGAAAAAAGAAAAAAAAAAAAAAAGGGAGAAAGACCTGACCCAATGAATAAGACCTAGAAAAAATTGCCTGAACGTGAGGAGAGGGCCGAGGACTGTGGACAAATTTGCAGCTGCTGCTGGAACTGTCTCATCCAGCCACTGTCTCATTAAGAAAGATGAAGATATACTTAAAAAAAAAATACTCATCAAGATATAGTAGATTTTCCTATATTTTATGTCTATTTTTTGGTTGCCTTCTCACTTGACACAAATTTTGTAATCCCATCTTCTACAAACAGAATAAATGATTTAGTCTCTCCTCTTGCATGGTTGATGAGAAGTCATTGTTATTTTTTTTTTTTTTTTAATTTTTATTTTTTTATTGTAAACAAATGGGATACATGTTGTTTCTCTGTTTGTACATGGCACAAAGGCATACCATTTGTGTAATCATAAATTTACATAGAGTAATGTTGTTTGATTCATTCTGTTATTTTTTCCCTTCCCCCCACCCCTCCCACCCCTCTTTACCCTCTATACAGTCCTTCCTTCCTCCATACTTGCCCCCCTCCCTAACCCTAACCTTAACCCTAACACTAACCCTTCCCTCCCCCCCATTATGTGTCATCCTCCACTTATTAGCGATATCATTCGTCCCTTGGCTTTTTGAGATTGGCTTATCTCACTTAGCATGATATTCTCCAATTTCATCCATTTGCCGGCAAATGCCATAATTTTATCATTCTTTATGGCTGAGTAATATTCCATTGTATATATATACCACAGTTTCTTTATCCACTCATCAATTGAAGGGCATCTAGGTTGGTTCCACAGTCTGGCTATTGTGAATTGAGCAGCTATGAACATTGATGTGGCTGTGTCTCTGTAGTATGCTGATTTTAAGTCCTTTGGGTATAGGCCAAGGAGTGGGATAGCTGGGTCAAATGGCGGGTCCATTCCAAGTTTTCTAAGGAATCTCCACACTGCTTTCCAGAGTGGCTGCACTAATTTGCAGCCCCACCAGCAATGTAAGAGTGTACCTTTCTCCCCACATCCTCGCCAACACCTGTTGTTGCTTGTATTCTTGATAATCGCCATTCTAATTGGGGTGAGATGGAATCTTAGGGTAGTTTTGATTTGCATTTCTCTTATTACTAGAGATGTTGAACATTTTTCCATATGTTTGTTGATTGCCTGTAGATCTTCTTCTGTGAAGTGTCTATTTATTTCCTTAGCCCATTTGTTGATTGGGTTATTTGTATTCTTCGTGTAGAGTTTTTTGAGTTCTTTATAGATTCTGGAGATTAGCGCTCTATCTGAAGTATGATTGGCAAAGATATTCTCCCACTCTGTAGGCTCTTTCTTCGCATTGCTGATAGTTTCCTTTGCTGAGAGAAAGCTTTTTAGTTTGAATCTATCCCAGTGGTTGATTCTAGCTTTTATTTCTTGTGCTATGGGAGTCCTGTTAAGGAAGTCTGATCCTAGACCAATAAGGTGAAGATTTGGACCTACTTTTTCTTCTATAATCTGCAGGGTCTCTGGTCTGATTCCGAGGTCCTTAATCCATTTTGAGTTTAGTTTCGTGCATGGTGAGAGATATGGGTTTAGTTTCATTCTGTTGCATATGGATTTCCAATTCTCCCAGCACCATTTGTTGAAGAGGCTATCTTTTCTCCATTGCATATTTTTGGCACCTTTGTCTAGTATGAGAAAATTGTATTTATTTGGGTTTGTGTCCGTGTCCTCTATTCTGTACCATTGATCTACCTTTCTATTTTGGTACCAATACCATGCCGTTTTTGTTACTATTGCTTTGTAGTAGAGTTGAAGATCTGGTATTGCAATACCCCCTGTTTCACTCTTCCTGCTAAGGATTGCTTTAGCTATTCTGGGTTTCTTATTCTTCCAGATGAATTTCATGATTGCTTGCTCTATTTCTGTAAGGTACGTCATTGGGATTTTAATTGGAATTGCATTGAATTTGTATAGCACTTTAGGTAGTATGGCCATTTTGACAATATTAATTCTTCCTATCCAAGAACATGGAAGATCTTTCCATCTTCTAAGGTGTTCTTTAATTTCTTTCTTTAGTGTTGTATAGTTCTCATTGTAGAGGTCTTTCACCTCTTTTGTGAGATTGATTCCCAAGTATTTTATTTTTTTCGAGGCTATTGTGAATGGGGTAGTTTTCCTAATTTCTCTTTCTGAAGATTCATCACTTATGTATAAAAATGCGTTGGATTTATGGGCATTGATCTTGTAACCTGCTACTTTACTGAATTCACTTATGAGTTCTAAGAGTTTTCTGGTGGAATTTTCAGGTTCCTCTAAATATATAATCATGTCATCAGCGAACAGGGATAGTTTGAGTTCTTCTTTTCCAATTCGTATCCCTTTAATTTCTTTGGTTTGTCTAATTGCTCTGGCCAGAGTCTCAAGAACGATGTTGAATAGAAGTGGTGAAAGAGGGCATCCCTGCCTTGTTCCAGTTTTTAGGGGGAATGCTTTCAGTTTTTCACCATTTAGAATGATATTAGCCATGGGCTTAGCATAGATGGCCTTTACAATGTTAAGGAATGTTCCCACTATCCCTATTTTTTCTAGTGTTTTGAGCATGAAGGGGTGCTGTATTTTATCAAATGCTTTTTCTGCATCTATTGAAATAATCATGTGATTCTTGACTTTAAGTCTATTAATATGGTGAATTACGTTTATTGATTTCCTGATGTTGAACCAACCTTGCATCCCTGGGATGAAGCCCACTTGATCATGGTGCACTATCTTTTTAATATGTTTTTGTATGCGATTTGCTAAAATTTTGTTGAGAATTTTTGCATCGATGTTCATTAAGGATATTGGTCTGAAATTTTCTTTCCTTGATGAGTCTCTGTCTGGTTTAGGTATCAGGGTGATATTGGCTTCATAGAATGAGTTTGGGAGGGTTCCCTCCTCTTCTATTTTATGAAATACTTTGAGAAGTATTGGAATGAGCTCTTCTTTAAAGGTTTTGTAGAACTCGGCTGAGAACCCATCTGGTCCCGGACTTTTCTTTGTTGGAAGGCTTTTGATGACTTCTTCTATTTCAGTACTTGAAATTGGTCTATTTAAATTGTTTATGTCCTCCTCGTTCAGTTTAGGCAATTCATATGTCTCTAGAAACCTGTTGATGTCTTCGAAATTTTCTATTTTGTTGGAGTATAGATTTTCAAAATAGCTTCTAATTATGTTTTGTATTTCAATCCTGTCTGTTGTGATATTTCCTTGTTCATTCCGAATTTTAGTGATTTGGGTTTTCTCTCGTCTTCTCTTTGTTAGTGTGGCTAAAGGTTTATCAATTTTGTTTATTTTTTCGAAGAACCAACTATTTATTTTGTCAATTTTTTGTATTGTTTCTTTTGTTTCAATTTCATTGATTTCGGCTCTGAGTTTAACTATTTCCTGTCTTCTACTACTTTTGGTGTTGGTCTGTTCTTCTTTTTCTAGGGCTTTGAGCTGTAGGGTTAGGTCGTTTATTTGTTGAGTTTTACTTCTTTTATTAAATGCGCTCCATGAAATAAATTTCCCTCTAAGTACTGCTTTCATAGTGTCCCAGAGATTTTGATATGATGTTTCTTTGTTCTCATTTACCTCTAAGAATTTTTTAATTTCCTTCCTAATATCTTCTGTTATCCATTCATCATATAATAGCATATTGTTTAATCTCCAGATGTTGGAATAGTTTCTGTGTTTTACTCTTTCATTTATTTCTAACTTCAATCCATTATGATCTGATAGAATACATGGTAGGGTCTCTATCTTCTTGTATTTGCTAACATTAGCTTTGTGGCATAATATATGGTCTATTTTAGAGAAGGATCCATGTGCTGCTGAGAAGAAAGTGTATTCACTCTTGGTTGGATGGTATATTCTATAAATGTCCGTTAAGTCTAAATTATTGATTGTGTTATTGAGATCTATGGTTTCTTTGTTCAATTTTTGTCTGGAAGATCTGTCCAGTGGTGAGAGAGGCGTGTTAAAATCACCTAGTATTATTGTGTTATGGTCTATTTGGTTTCTGAAATTGAGAAGGATTTGTTTGACATACATGGATGAGCCACTGTTTGGGGCATAGATGTTTATGATTGTTATATCTTGCTGATTTATGCTTCCCTTAAGCAGTATGAAATGACCTTCTTTATCCCTTCTGACTAACTTTGGCTTGAAGTCCACACTATCGGAAATGAGGATGGATACTCCAGCTTTTTTGCTGAGTCCATGCGCATGGTATGTTTTTCCCCATCCTTTCACCTTTAGTCTATGGGTATCTTTTTCTATGAGGTGAGTCTCTTGCAGGCAGCAAATTGTTGGATTTTTCTTTTTAATCCAATCTGCCAGTCTATGTCTTTTGATTGATGAATTCAGGCCATTAACATTCAGGGTTATTATAGAGATATGATTTGGTTTCCCGGTCATTTGGTTCATTTTTTAAATTCTATTTATTTATTTCTTTGACACAACTTGTTTCCTCCTTTATTTGACAATTCTTTTAGGATAATTCCTCCCTTTGCTGATTTGCTGCTTTGTTTTTCATCTCTTCCTCATGGAATATTTTGCTGAGAATGTTTTGTAATGCTGGCTTTCTTTTTGTAAATTCTTTTAGCTTTTGTTTATCATGGAAGGATTTTATTTCATCGTCAAATTTGAAGGTAAGTTTTGCTGGGTATAAGATTCTTGGTTGGCATCCATTTTCTTTCAGGGCTTGAAAAATGTTGTTCCAGGACCTTCTAGCTTTTAGGGTCTGGATTGAAAAGTCTGCTGATATCCGTATTGGTTTCCCCCTGAATGTAATTTGGTTCTTTTCTCTCACAGCTTTTAAAATTCTGTCTTTATTTTGTATGTTAGGTATTTTCATTATAATGTGCCTTGGTGTGGGTCTGTTGTAATTTTGTGTATTTGGAGTCCTATAAGCCTCTTGAACTTGATTTTCCATTTCATTCTTCAGATTTGGGAAATTTTCTGATATTATTTCATTGAATAAATTGTTCATTCCTTTGGCTTGTTTCTCTAGGCCTTCCTCAATCCCAATAATTCTTAAATTTGGCCTTTTCATGATATCCCATAGTTCTTGTAGATTCTGTTCATGATTTCTTACCATCTTCTCTGTTTGTTCAACTTTGTTTTCAAGGTTAAATATTTTGTCTTCAATGTCTGAGGTTCTGTCTTCCAGGTGTTCTATCCTATTGGATATGCTTTCTATGGAGTTCTTAATTTGGTTTATTGTTTCTTTCATGTCAAGGATTTCTGTTTGGTTTTTTTTCAATATCTCTAACTCTTTATTGAAATGATCTTTTGCTTCCTGTATTTGCTCTTTTAACTGTCGATTGGTGCGATCATTCAATGCTTGCATTTGCTCTTTCATCTCATCGTTTGCTTCTCTGATCATTTTAATTATGTACATTCTGAACTCCTTTTCTGTCATTTCTTCTGCCATGCTGTCATTGGGTTTTATTGATGTAACATCTAGATTTGTTTGCAGCATTTTCTTTCCTTGTTTTCTCATATTGTTCAGGTATCAGTTGACCGCTGAGATATTGCAGATTTCCTCTATTGACTTACAATGTCCCTGAAGATTTCTATATATATCCCCCCTTAGCCTTCAGTAGGCTGAAGTCTTGGAGGAAGTTGATAATGCGGAGCTCCACAAGGAAGCTGCCTCTCTAGGAGTGGTGGCCTTCAGGAGGGGTATAATCCCTGCTAGTGGGCAGAGGTGCCTCCACTTGTTGACCAATGGTCATCCAAAGGGGACCTAGGCTGCGGGCTGAGGCAAGGCCTGTTTGGGCCTGAGTCTCTAGTTTTACCGTCCTTGTGGGGAAACCTCACCCGGCAGGGAAGACTCACCCGGTGGGGAAGTCTCGCTGGTCAGTACCCTCCTAGAGGTTCCCCTCAATTACAGCTACCGCCTGGGCTGGGCTGCCTTCCTCTTCAAAGTTCTCAGGGGCCCGGCCCTACCTCCTGGGCCTGGGAGCCTCACCCTTCGCAGATGAATCTCCTTAGGCTGCCCCTCCTCAGAGAATATGCCCTCAGGCCTGGAACCTTTGCTCCGCCCTAAGCCTGTCTCTGTGCGGCTCTTCCACCCAGAAGCCTCCTAGATCCTGGGACCCTGCTCTGCCCCTAATTGCCTGGCTATGCGGCCCCTCCTCTGAGCAGCCACCTGGGGCCCCGTACAATCTCTCTGAGTCCCAGAGACCCGCCACACGCCTCTTCCTCCAGACAGCTGCCCAGTATTCCGGTGCGGTCACTAGGAGTCCAAGAAACTCACTGCTTGCCTCCACCTCCCACCAACCACCCGTAGCCCTGGGCAATCAATCACTCCGAGTCGAAGTGACCCTCCCCGTTCCTCCTCCTCCTCCAGATAACCCCCCGAGTGTTCAGGAGTGGTCGCTCTGGGTGGCTCTGAATCCACGTGACCCGCTGCACGGGTCCTATGGGCAACCGCCCGGAGCTCTGGTGCGGCCACTCAAGACCAGCGACCCACCACGCTTCCTCTCCAGGCAGCCCCCCTGTGTTCAGGCGCTGTCCCTTTAAGTCCAAACAACTCACCACTCGCCTTCTCCTCTGAGCAGCTGCCTGGAGCGCCAATGCAGTCACTGCGAGTCCAAAGGACCCGCCGCGCTTCTCCTCCTCCTCCTCCGAGCAGGCCCTGGGGTTCAGAAGTGGTCCGAGTCCAAACAGCCCGCCACGCAGCCTCTCCTCTGGCAACCGCCTGAAGCTCTGGTGTAGTCACCCCGAATCCAAGCGGCCGCGTTCCTCTTCCTCCTCCTCGTCCTCAGGGCAGGCCCCGGGGTTCAGAAGCGTCGTTCTGAGTCCAAACAGCTCGCCGCGGAGTTTCTCTTCTGGCAACCGCCTGTAGCTCTGGTGCAGTCTCTCCGAATCCAAGTGGCCACGCTCCTCCTCCTCCTCCTCAGGGCAGGCCCCGGTGTCCTGAGTCCACACAGCTCTCCTCGCCACTCCTCCCCTGGGCAGCCGCCGGATCCCCAGTGGTTGCTCCGAGTCCCAGCGCTGTGCCGAGCGGCCTCCTTTTCGGCGCTCCTAGTTGTCCGAGTTCACTGCTCCAGCGGGGGGAGGGGCGTCTCACTGGCAGCTCTACTTCACAAAGTTTCCTGCGTTCCGGGACCACTGTCCCATCCGGGACGCCTCCCCAATGGGAGAGACTCACCCGGCTGCTTTGAGTTGGTTCCAAGTGTCTCAATATCTCCTCTTTTGAATCCTGAGTCCTGGAGCAACATGAAATGCAGCCACCCTCTAGGCCGCCATCTTGAAAACCACCGAGAAGTCATTGTTATTAATGCTACTTTAGAAGCATTTCTTTTTGTGTCACAACTTGTTATGGGAAATGCCACCTTTCTACCTTTCTCCTTGGTCCCTCCATTAAGGGTTACTTCTTGTCTGGAAGTAACACAGTCATGCATGGGATCTCACCTTCCATGGCATCCCAGAAGCTGCTTCCAGGGCAGTTGGTCTAGCTCAGATCAGATCCTCACTGCCCATTGGTTGGATCCCAGGTCGGGGAAGGGATAGGAGGTGGGAGTTTATAGGAGAAAGTGATCATGAGTCTGAGTCATAATCTCCCCTGAGCAGGAAACCTTTGGTGTCAAAGATAGAATCCAGAGGCTGAATAACACTGATGGCAGTATACCTTCCCCACTTCCGACTGCTGGCATCTGCAACTCTGCCTAAGTCCTGTTCTGTGGCCCCAGAGATTCACTTTGCTCAAGCTGCAAATGTCCAGGAATTATTGTGCTCCTTCCCCATCCTTCAATCAACCATTAATGGAAATTAGCGTATGAACACCAAAGAGCCTCATCCCTTGGGTGGAATACCTGAGCATGAGTCCCCTCTAGCTCCCCAGTTTCCCATTATAATTGAGCTCCAGTTGTACCCCTGGCACCTGGCCTGATAATGCCTATGTCTCCTTTATTTGGCTGCCTTTCCTATCTTGTCTCACTTTCCCTCCTGCTGGTTTTCTTTGTCTCCTAAATGATCTACTTGCCCTTGAGTCATTGTCTCAGCATCTGCTTCTGGGGGTACCCAACTAAGGTACTAGATGAAGTTCACAGGAGACATTTGTATGATATGGACATAGTGCTGGCAGCCAGCATCTGGGGGAAGATGAGGATGGGATCCTATTGGTGAGACTAGAACTCACTGGGTCACTGCAACCAGAATTGAGTAACATCTACACTGACACATAACTGTGGGCAAGAGTTAGTGAAATGCCTCCTTTATCAGGCTGACTGGTCCTAGGGGTAGGTGGTTGGGCTGCCGCCGAGGACACAGTAAACCCAACTGTGGGCAGAATTTGGGGAAACAGCTTGGTACTGATTAATTCTCCAATCAAACTTCAAAAGACTGTCACAATTTTGTCTTTCTGGTTTGGGAAGGGGCAACATGGTGCTTTGTCAAACCATGGCAAGGAAAATGCTCTTCTTTAGAACCTCTTCTCAGATTTGGCAGAATTAGTGTTAAAAATCTTCCTGCCTAGGTTGTCTCTTTCATCTTCTCTGTTCACGAATCACTAGGGAATACAGGCTGCTCTAAAAGACTTCACATTTGTCCTGATCCAGCTAAATTGCATGGCAGGTATGTAGGTCAGGATCCTGTCTCTTACAGGTGACAGAAACCCAACTAAAACCAGATTAGACAGAAAGAGAATTTATCATTTCAGATAAGTGGGAATAGTTCTGGGTTAGAGAGTGAGAGGAATAGCCAAAGAATCCAGGGACTCACAAATTGGAATGAGACTCACTGTCAATAAGACTCTCTGTTCCCATACTGTTCTTGACCCAGATTGTCTGTTTTTCTTTGTATATTCCTCTTATTCTATCTTACCGCCCAAAGCACCTTATATCCTCCTAGCAGTCCAAGAGTCAGTCACATGCTCTTAGCTTAACAATGCCAGCAGAAAGAGGTCTGTGTATCACTTCCCTGGGAGGACAATGATTAGCACTGCCTGGGTCTTACATCTATTCCATGACCTATACAATAGACCATCCTATAATAGATAATCAATAAATACTCTTGAATGAAAGAATAAGCTTATAATAACCCATGTATCTGACATAGCACTTATTGTTACAAATTAATACATTTTAGTTTATGCTTCTATCTTGAGATACTGGTTCATATGCACTTGTTTCTAGGAGATGCCTACTTCCGGAATGCTGAGGAGACGGTTTCTGAGCCTGCAAGACTGAGAGCTTTGGTAGATTCATAAAGGTAATCAAATGCTACCCTAGAGGTCCCTGGATGACAGTCTGCTCTACTGCTTCAGATAACCACTTGGACCATAGAGTTGATGGAGCCAGCTTTACCTAATTGAATCTCTACACTGAGAATTTATCTGTGACATACTGCATATATTTTTGAAACTGATCTTTACAATATCTGTAGGAAGTAACTATAGTCAGATAAGAACAATTGTCTCCATTTAATAAGAGTCCAAGCACATATTAGATTAGTCACTGTTGCCCAAGATATGTTTTCTAGAACACAAACCTATCAGTGATCCATGAAAAGGGGTTCTGTGGTTAATGATGATTGGGAAAACTTTGATTCACAATGCATGTTAGTATGTTAAATGTTCTGAAAGAAACTACAGTTAAGAAATCTATGTGAACTTAAATCTGTTTAATGATAATCAAAAGAATTTTGCAAAGTTATTGAACCCCAAATCTCTTGTTTCTGCATATAACTTCACTGTTTCCTACTGTTTTCACAGAGGATCTATCTTCTTTCACCCCAAGGCTAATCACTGAGTCATCAGTACCTATAACTCTATTTTCCCCCATTCTCAGAAATCTTCCCTCTTTTTTTATTTCATGGTGGATCAAAATCCTCTCCCTCCAGGATTTTCCCCATCAGCATTTACACAAACTTAAGACTCTTCCTGGGCTGGGGTTGTGTGGCTCAGTGGTACAGCACTTGCCTAGCATGTGTGAGACACTGGGTTAAATTCTCAGCACCGCATATAAATTAATTACATAAAGGTCCATTGACAACTAGAAAAAATACTAAAAAAAAAGAGTCTTCCTAAGTTCTTGCTTTGAACTTGGCCCATGGACCAGCAGCATTAACATTCTAGCTGGGTGCAGGGTCACATGCATGTGATCCCAGGGGCTCAGGAGAGTAAAGTAGGAGGATTTCAAGTTCAAAGCCAGCCTCAGCAACTCAGCAAGGCCCTAAGCAACTTAGTGAGACTCTGTCTCAAAAAAAAGGGGTGGGGGTGAGCTGGGGATGTGGCTCAGTGGTTAAGTGCCCCTGGGTTCAATCTCTGGTAAAAAAAAAAGAAAAAAGAAAAAAGAAAAAAATGCAGATTCTGGGGCCTCGCTCTAGACCTATTAAATTGTGTGTATTTTAACAAGATTCCCTGAAGAACAGTATGCACATTAAAGTTTGGAAGTCCTGCTCTAAACTACAGCCAGATTTCTCTGGTAAAAATGAAAATCAGATCTTATCTAACCTTTGCTAAAAACACCCCTGTTTTCCCAGATTCTTTCCTCCCTCCCTCTGCAACTGCTAACATTTCCTGAAATGAGCTGAAAGTCATCAATGAGCTGGGTAGTCACTGGTTCCACCATGGTGATAGTGTCTGACTCCTTTGTTCTGCGAATTTTTTCCCCAGTACTGGCAGTAGAATCCAGGGCCTCAAGCATGCCAGGCAAGTGCTCTACCACTGAGCTACATCCCCAGCCTCTGCTTTGTGAAATTTGCACTATGTAGGGTAGCCAGATCAGAATACAGTCTATTGTAGAGGACTTTGATTCTTATTTGTTGCAGCAATGACATTCTCAGAGTGTACTGATCATTTACCAGTTTGTTTCCAGCTCCACTGTCCACTCTTAGTATTGCAGGGGCTGAATCCTCAAGTTCATTCCCCAGGTTCCCTTGCTAACGGGGGTGGGGGTGGGGGTGGGGGTGGGCTGCAAGTGGGAAGCAGCAGAAGAGCATCCAAGGTAGGACGTGTGTAGTGTCTTCCATCGGGGCAGCATCACCTCCGTGGTTCCTGTCCTGTTCCTGGGCCCTACTGACACCCTACTGCTACTTCCTCCTCCTGGCTGTAGGGTGGTAGCAGCTCCCTGCTCTTGCTGATCTCTAGATTGCTTCATCATTCCCTGCTGGGTTTTTTGTTTTTCCAACATCTATGTAACCAGTGCCCTATACCTGGTATGGGTTATATTTTTCTGATCAACCCTGACTGATGTATGGGAGTATTAGAAAATGGGTGATGGAGGCAGAAAGAACACTTGAGAAATAAATAGATAAGTTCTACCTCAAAGTCAAGTCACCTCAGGAAAAGTAGTGGAGACTAGGAGAGTAGTTCATTGATGTTCGTTTGTTTCTTTGTTTGTTTTGGTACTGGGGATGGAACCCAGGGACACTTTACCACTGAGCTAGATCCCCAGCCCTTTTCAATTTTTATTTTGAGACAGGGTCTTGCTAAGTTGCCAAGGCAGCCCTCAAATTTGTGATCCTCTTGCTTCAGTCTCCCAAATCACTGGGATTACAGGCATTTGCTACCAGGCCTGGTTGACACTGATGTCTATGAGCTTGTACCCAGGCATCACCCTAACAGCAGTGTCCTTTGACAGCTTATGTCCTCCACCCTAGGAGTGGGGGTGGGTAGGTTTCATGAATAGGGAAAAGGGCAGGTTACAGAGGACAACATCTCCTGGCACATGAGCGATACTCTCTGGTGGTTGTCAGTAAGCCACAATCCATCAGTACAGTCATCCAACTGTCTGGGTAAAGTCCAGAGGAGTTGCCCCACAACAAAAACATCTTTATCTGAAAACCAGTTGGGGACAATTTCTTTGGACTGCATCCATAACCTGTCTGGGTTGGGCCAGTTGCTGAGTTGTCAGAGTTGGTGGCTGGGGCCTATTGTTAAATGTCAGTATTTTCACAGTCATCCCACACTGCTAAGCTATGCTGAGCTATGGCATCTGTCCCATGGCCCTGGGAAAACAGGCAATTCTTTCACACCTAATAGGAAAAGATACAAGAGAGACTGTCTTTTTCTCTCAAAGATCATTCAAACCAGTAGTAGGTCAGTGTACTCTGAATAATATCCTGTCAAATGGAGGAAAAGGAGAATACTGGAATCACACATTTTTGTACCATTAGAGATGGCAGTTTGCTGAATATGACTTTTGCTAGATGTTTCTGAAATGAAATGTGAACTTCAAAGTGTAGAATAAATAAAATACATTTTTTTAGAATATTCCATGAGTGTTTATATATGTGGATTAAAATCTACCATCATGAAAGTATCTCATGATCAAGACAGGATATAAGAATTCTACCATACTTGAAGTATAGAAAATGGGAGGTTGAGAGTGCCGGCAGATGGAAAGTTCCACAAGTAAAGATGCCTATCGATGCTGGTGTCTTGATTTCTCAGGAAGTTGAATCTGGAACTACCTTTCTTTGGGTGTGACTTTGTGGGAGCCGCTGAACTGGTGTGTGCAGAGAGATCTGGGTTAAGAGCTCTCTTCAGGGGAAGGAATGCTGAGGAGCCACTTGGCCTGGAGGTGGGGCAGATGGAGCTTTTGACTGAGACTAAATGCCCCAATTGCCCAGTGTAAGGACAGGTGACCTGACACTCTTCCTCTGGCTGCCAGGGGAACTGTCAAGGGCAGTGTTATCCTGATAGAAGGAGGGCACACATACTCCTTCTCTGAAGGTCTGTAAAGAGCAGCTATGCCCATCCCTGAACGCCCTCTACCCCAAATGTCAACCACTTGTCCTTTACTTCCTGGGCAGAAAGTCAAGCCTGGCTGTCACATGCCTGTAATCCCATCTGTATGGGAGGTGAGGCAAGAGGTTCAGGTCCAGCCTGGGCAACTTAGCAAGATCCTGTCTCAAAATGAAAAATAAAAGGGACTGAGGATGTGGTTCAATGGTAGAGCAATCCTGGGCTCAATCCCCAGTACTGCAAAAACAACAATAAAAAGGCAAACTTGAGGGACGAAGGTCATGGCTCAGTGGTAGAGTGCTTGCCTGGCATGTGAGGCACTGGGTTCAATTCTCAGCACCACATTAAATAAATAAATAAATAAATAGTATTGTGTCCAACTACAACTAAAAATATTTTTTTTTTTAAAAAGGCAAGCTTGATTCTTTGATAATGCCTCAATGACTTGAATTTCCTTCATCTATTCTTAGAGGAGCCTAGCACCCAGAAACCCTGTTTAAGATAAAAATCCTTAGTTTATGTGTTGAAAATAAATTTCCACGGATAGGAAAAGGTCAGTGAAAAAGTCTTTGTTCTTTTAGCTTTAATTTTCTTAAATTACAAGTGTGACCCTTTAAAAATTGGCGACAGAAGAAAACAATAGTTTACAATAACCTCCCTTTTTCCTAAGAAGACAGCTCAGAGGATTTTTTTTTTTTTGTTAGCTAAGTGCAAAATCTTCCTTGTACTTCCCTTACGATGATTGCCTCCCCTGCACAGGACAGAGTTAGATGATAAAGGTAGAAATGCAAGATTGGAGAGGTGGAGCAGAGAAAGTACTGCTTCAGGAAAGGAGAGGCAGAGATGGCCAAAGTCCCTGGACTGGGTGGAGAAGGCTGAGCCAAACAAGCCTGGAGTCGAGTTGGCCTGGAGGATTAAGACAGCAACCCAGAGGGCAGTGGTGGGGCTGCTTGGGGGAGAAAAGATATGTTTATTGCCAGTATTAGGGCTGGGAATGTAGCTCAGCAGCAGAGCTCTTGCTCCCCATGCGAGAGAGGTGGAATAGTGGGCACTATGCAGCGCAAACCATGCCCTTTGTTCTCCATAGAAAATCTGGACTCTAGAAACCTAGATTCCAGAGTAAAATATCAATTTCTCACTATGACATGAAAGAGTTTGTTTTAGTTAGAAGATTTGTTTAAATTTCTGAAATTCCTGATTTAGTTCCTGTTCTGAGATTGAGGCAGGAAGGACACATTGCCTACCCTTGGAGCCCAGCTACATGTTGGTCGTATAAAAATAGTAATTCTCATTATAAATATTCAAAATATACAGAAATAAACAAAATAGAAAGTGAAAATTTTCACTCCTCTTATTCCAATTAATTATATTGTTTTGAGGTTAACCTATCCTTCAATATTTGGTACAGATCTTTCAATATTTTTCCTAAGCAGTGTGGACACATAAATACTTGGTTCATTATTTGGCTGAAAGTGAATTCAATGTTGAAAGGACTTTAGTACTTCAGGGTACTAAAATAAACTCATCTTTTTCTCCTGGTATTTTAATAATTTATTTTTTGGGAGGTGGGTAATGAATCCTTCAAGATATCAACCTATTATATACATTATCATTTATACCTCACAGGAACTTGATGATAGTTTTTACAGATTAACTGCAAAAGCTGGGCACTGTGGCACAGACCTGTGGTCCCAGGTACATGGGAGGCTGAGTGGGAAAGATCATCTGAGTGCATGAATTTGACATCAGCCTGGGCAACATAGCAAGAATTCATCTCAAAAACCAAAACCAAAACATAAAAGAGAGAGAGAGAGAGGAGAGAGAGAGATGAGAGAGAGAGAGAGAGAGAGAGAGAGAGAGAGAGAAACATAAATGTACAGAAATTAAGGACTTTTCTTCCATCATAGGCAATAAATGGCAAAGCTGGAATTTGAACTCAGTTGACTTTAATGTCAATCTGGTTGTTCATTTTGCTACTCAGCCTTTCTACATAGAAGAACCCAATATGGATATGTGGCAAGTGATTCTTTTTGCACTTCTTTTAAACCAGGACACAAACAAATACAGTATCCAATTGTTGGAGAATTTGTTTACTTAGGAGCCTGAGTGACAAGTAGTTATTTAGTAAGGAACAGGGAATTTGACACCTTCTTCCTTCCACTGCCTCAACCCTTCTCTTTGGTATCAAGAGACCTCATGCCCAAATAAGATTTATTTCTCAGCCTGTTGTTGGGTTTCCCCTTCATATGATTGTTCTCATTTAATTATTGAGTTTGGGCTGTGTAAATATTTTAGGACATGCCATGTAAACAAAATTGTTAAAGATTAAATTGAACAGCTTTGAAAAGTTTTAGTAGGGTGTGTCTTAGACAAGTGAAGGAAGGATTAAACATACCACAATTTGAGACCACAAGCCTGTGGTCACTTTCCAGTTCTGTTGCTGAGATCATATGACTCTTTTGGCTAATGTTGGTTTTGGTTTGTTTGCTTTGTTGCTTATCTTTTGTGTCTATTTATCAAACAGGGGCAATAACATTAATAATTGCCCCATAGTTTACTTTTTTCGGTCTCTGCTGTGAATTAAATTAAAAACAAAGATACAAAAACAACCACCACCAAGAAAAACAACCAAACCAAACAAAACAAAACAAATTCTCTAAAGATAAGTTACTCCAGGCTGAAAAGTTGGTTAAATTCCAAGGAGAGTCACTAAGTTTAGACTCTGATGGGTAGAACTTTCCTCCAAGGAAGGTTTTCCAAAAGTTTTATAACTGTAATTATATTGCCTGAAAATACTCTCTTGCAAAAGTAAATATTAAAACATATTTCAAGGGATGGATTGTAGCTCAGTAGTAGAGGGTATACCCAGTATGTGTGAGGCACTGGGTTTGATCCTTAGCACTGTATGAAAATAAATAAAATGAAGGTGTTTAAAAAACATATTTCAGAGTATCCCAACGCAATTCATCAGAACGGTATGGCACAAGTATTTAGATTTCAAGATCTTTGTTACTTATTTAAAAAAAGTTATGCTTTCCTCTCATTTCCTCCCTCTGTATAATATGTATAGACACAACTGTATCTATATACAAATATGTATATGTGTGTGGGGGGGTGTGCATGTGTGTATGTATAATTTCTTCCCTGATACAAGTGCTGGGAAATCTGGCAAAATTTTGTGTTTGTGGTGTAAAGTTTTTTTGGGGGGTTTTGACAATTGCCTGAATTGCACATCTGTCACCACAGTTATGATATATGCTATTTCATAGCCTCAGATACTTTCTCATGCTGTGCTTGTGTTAACCCTACATTTCCCCATTCCACTCTGAGTAATTCACCCATGTGTTCTCCTTCCCTATAGTTTTCAGAAAGTCATAGGAGAGGTCTGACTTTTTTCACTTAGCAAAACCTACTTGAGATCCATCCAGTTTGTTGCATGTGTCAGTAATTCATTCTTTGTATTGCAGAATACTATTCTGTGGTATGGATGAACTGTGGTTTGTCTATCCATTCACTGGCTGAAGGAGATCTGGTTTGGATAGTTAGTGTCTTTCAGGGAATTTGTCCATTTTTCTACATGGTTAAATTTGTTGACCTAAACTTATTTCCTTATAATATCTTTAAGATCTGTGGTGACATGCCCTCTTTAGCTGATATGATACTTAGTGTTTCTCTTTCTATCAACAAGCCCTACTAGGGGCTTTATCAATTTTATAATCTTTTCTGAAGGCCAAATCTTAGCTTTTTTGTTTTTTCTCTATTTTTGTCCATGTTCTATTTCATTGATTTTGCTCTTTATTAGTTTGTTCCTTCTACTTTGGATTTAATTTGCACTTCATTCTCTAGCTTCTTAAAATAGAAGATTATTCATTTTCATTTTTTTCTTTTCTAATATAACATGCAATTCTATAAGTTCTTTGAAAGATTGTTTTAGCTGTACCTAACAAATTTTGATATGATCTATTCTCACTTTCATCCAGTCAAAACATTTTCTTTCCTTTGTGCTTTGTTCTTTACTCGAGTTATTTGAAATGGAGATGTTTAAGTTCCAGATATTTTGGAGATTTTCTTCCTATCTTTTTTGTTACTAATTTCTAATTCAATTCCATTGTGGTCAGAGAACATACTAAATGCCATTAGTCCTTTGAAATAGATTGAAATATATTATGAACAAGCATGTGGTATATGTTGGTAAATGTTCCATGTGTATTAAAAAAAATGGGTATTCTAAAGTTGTTGGGTGTGATTTTCCAAAGAAGCACATATATATAGTTGGTTAAGCCAAATCCTCCATATTTCCACTGATTTGGGGTGAGGGGATGCTATAGTTGAACCCAGGGCTTCACATACATGCTTAATCAGTGAGCTGCAACCCCAGTGATACCGTCGTTTTACTGGTGATGAGTTCTGCTCCTTCTAATGTTGAAGTTTGAACACTAGAGAAGCATGCAACACAAGTATATTAAGCAGGTTTTATTTAAAAGTGGTAATAATACAGACTTCTCCCAGGAGGGAGAAGGGGGACATGGCTGATGTTCTAGAATCCCAGGAAGTGAGCGCACCCACATCTTTTATAGGTTAAGGTCTCTTTTGTTTCTCCAGTTCTCTCCCCCCCTTATCTCTCCTTCCTGCTTACATGACTAGGCCTGGTTTGCAGGTGAGATGCATAAAGTGAGAAGCCAATGGGCCAGAGGGAGGGTCAAAGTGATTCAGTCAGGCAAGGGCCCAGGGGCCATTAATTAGCAGCTCCTTCCCCACAGTCCTGATAAGGGCAGGTAAATTTGGTAATCAATGGGCTCTGGAGATCCTTGACATTCCATTTCTTCCAGGGGCAGTCTCCAACTTCCAGAGGCATATGGCTTTCATGACCTCCATTTCCTCCATTTGGCCCAATCTCCTATTTCTACACTAACTGCCCTGTCCCCAATTCTGGCTTCAACGAGACAAGAAAAATAATAGGAATTGTCTTGTAGTGTTAATAAGTTGTATTTGGTATTTGCCTGGACTCATCAAGTATGGCAGGTGTGTGGCAGGCTGATACTCTGACCAATGTCGATATGAACCTTTATCTATGAAACCAGAACATGACTAGAATAAAAACCACTACTTAAACCCCTGGACTTTTGGAGCAAATGGTCAGCAGTTACCATGACCAGAGGACTCCACGTTTCTTTTCTCTGACTGCCCCAAGCTCTGTCCACACTATCACTGATTGCAGATCAACCGTTGTCACTGAGGTCAGATGACTAACACTGCTCCCATGGTGATGACTGCCATCCAGCCTCTGACTCATCGGACACCCGGAGGACATCCGAAGACATCCGAGGACATCCGAAAGACATCGGAGGAGCTGAGAGAGGGCTATGGCTGAGAAGAATCACCTGGTCTTATTGACTGACTCTTGGCTAAGAGACGTTGCCTTGAGTAAGTCCATGGGATTGGACTCTAGATGAACAAGGATTGAATCTTTAATGTATTTGTGACTTGCTATATTAGGAATGCTAAGATGAGTGTGTATTGCATGAATACAAATCCACTCATTGGAACCAACTTGACTCTTCCTCTTACTGCTTGAACACTTTTGCATTGTCGATAACTGTCCTAAGAGTCTGACTTCTTCCTCCTAAATGTAATAGATGCTGGTGAAGCAACTTTCTTATCTGTTCTGTGAGCATGCTTTATGTTAGAGATCCTGCCCAAGGCCCTTCAGTGCAATAGATTAGAAATTTTTTTTTTTTTTTAAAGAGGAAAAAGCCCCAATGATAGGATGGGTCTAAGATGATATCAAATAACCTATAAATATTGTGAGAAAAGTGTGGATCAGGGCTCAGAATTTGGAGGTTTGTTTTCCTTGGGCCTGCTGGCATAAAGTTTGAAGTTCTCCTCCTCTCTGAGAGTTGCTTGCTGTTTCTCGACCAGTCTGTTTCCCACAACATTATCAAGAACATAAAGAGGTACAATAAAATCTCCACTATAAAATCTTGCCTTTCAGTTCTGTCAGTTTTTCTTTCATGTTTTTTGAGGCTCTGCCATTAGGTGAATAAGCACCTGAGATCACTGATTTCTCAGAGTGACTTCTATCATTTTGAAATGTCCTTCTTTATTTTGTCTCATCTTACTCCTTAAAGTTCACATTACTTGATATTAATGCAGCCATACCAATGTTCTTATGATTCATGTTCATCTCATGTAGTGGACTCTGCAGCATGCTGCTCAGGTGTGTTTTTCAGGACTGAGGCTCTCATTGTCCCAGTGGCTGGTGGCTCACACCTAAGCTGAAGGAACCTGCCTTACCCAAGGTTCTTGCCTTCTGTCCCAATATCCCCCTACCCAAATTCCAACAATCTGTAGAAACATCTCAGAGTCTGTACCAGGGGAACTTGATGTGTGACCACATGGTTTATTCTTTTTCTCTGCTTGTACTATTAACCTATCTTTCTCTTCATATTTAAACTGAATCTTGGATTGGAGATGTAGCTCAGTGGTAGAGCTTGCTTTGCATGTGTGAGGCCCTACGTTGGATCTCCAGTACTGCAAAAAAATATGTTGAGGTTGAATTGATTTAATCAATTATATTACATAATGAAGTTTCATAGAAACCCCAAAAGACTGGCTTCATGGAGCTGCTGGATAGCTGAATACATGGATGTTCCTGGAGGGGGGACACCTTGTCCTATGAATCTCTTCATCTGTATCCTTTAGAATAAACCAGTAAATATGAGTAAAGTGTTTTCCCTGAGTATTCTCTGCCACTCCAACAAATTCATTAAATCCCAGGCAGTGGAAACCCGGATTTACAGCTAGCAAGTCAGAAGCACAGGTAAATAGACTGGGGCTTATGTTGGCATTGGAAGTGGGAAATGGTCTCAGGTGAATGAGCCCTCAATGTGTGGGATCTGGTGTTAACTCAGATAGAGAAGTGAATTGAATTAGAGGATACCCAGCTGGTGTCTGGTACAGAATCTGGAGAACTGACTGATGGTTGTCAGTGGAGAGAAATCAGAGGTCACAAAGCATTTTGTGCTGCGATTAGAATAGGAGAAACTGAGTTTGTTTTTCCTGTGTGTCTTCTAGACAAGGTTACATAAATTATATAACATGATGAGAACGAACTTCTAACAACATGCACACTTGTAACTAAATTTTGCTTTAATTGGATAAACAAATTATGACTAAAGTATCAGTTGGAAAGTAAAATATTGTAAAAGTAAATATTTAAAAAGTAAAAATTGTCAAAGTAAATATCACTTACATCATATATCACAATTATATAATACCAAAATAAAATGTCATCTTATTATTGGCAAAATATGGAAAGTCTATACATAGCTATGGAAAGGTCATATCCCACACTGTTGTTAGAATTAGAAATTGATATACATTTTGGAGGTTTAATTTTGTGTTAACCATACATAGTAGATGGATCCTTTAATTATATTTCTAGAAATTTATCATTTTCTATAGAAACATACACCATATGATATATTTTATAGTTATCCACTTAATATTTCTTTTCAATAACAAAAAATGGAAAGAAGATAGATGTACACATATGTAAATCTTAAGTTATAGTTCATCTGTGGTATAAACACATCATCTAGCCAATAAAGAAACTGAAATACTGATTAGGAATGATACTCATAGTATATTAATTGAGAAAAGTAATATGGAATATGTATGATCCATTTTTAATGAAAATAAAATAATTAAACTAAAATACATACATATGTAGATAATTAGATTCACATATCTATATTTTTATAGGTACAGGAAAAATGAAAGAAAACAAACTAAATTATTAATAGAGATTACTTAGGATATTTACTTTTATTTTTATTACAGTGAGTATATATTACTTTAATAATGAAAATATAAAATAGATGAATCAGGTGACACATATCTGTAATCCAGGCAACTTCTGGAGAGGACTGAGGCAGGAGGATCCCAAGTTGACACCAGCCTTGGCAACTCTGTCTTTAATAAAAATAAGAAGGGACTTGGGAGGTAGGTCAGTGTAGAGCACTTTACCTGGTATGCATGAGACCCTGGGTTGGATCCCTAGCACCTCAAAAATAAATAAATAAATACAAATATTGTGTTAAGACTGAGTTGTTTAGGTGAGCATGATTAACTCAACTGAGGTGTATGTCTGTGTGGAGAGTAGTGTTCCAGAAAGTCCCAAAGAAATATGAATAGCTTTGGGGATAAACAATTGGACTAGAAAAGGAATAAAGGCATAAAGACATGGAAAATGATAAATATACTTCTGTAGTCATTAAGATTTTTGTTTTTGTGGTGCTGGGGGTAGAGCCCAGGGCCTTGTGCATGCTAGGCAAAGCACTCTACCACTGAGCTACATCCCCACCCCTGCAGTCATTTAGATTTTAACAAATATTATGGATAAGGTGTGTTTGGGGGGAAATTCAAGGAGGTTACACAAAAGCAGGATGTGAAGGCCATTTTAATTTGATATATCTGGATCTTTAGTGTGGGAAGAGTGGAGATGGTGTAGTAAGAAGGAAAAGCAGTGACTGGGCTGTGATTCCTGGGATTTTGACACTGTGCTGCAAGACAAGCGAGGCTACTGATGGGGTTTCAGCAGACAGTAACATCAGCTATTTAGAAGTGGTTTAGAAAGAAGCAAACCTGCCAACTGGGAGACCCATTGAATAGTGGTGGAATACAATGAAGATGATAACTAACTAGTAGCAACGTGAAATAAACAAGAAGATGAATTGGAGAAAATATTCAGAGTAAAAGACAGAAGACTTGGTGATATCAGGATATGGGGTATAAGTGTAGAGTGATGTCTTGATGGACCATCATCTTATTTACTTCCATAACTGGGTAGATGAGATGACACCAGCTCAGGAAGAAATACATATGGAGAAACAGGCCTTAGGGAGATTAAGAAACAGAGCCAGTCTGATGGTGATGGTGGCGCTATAGTATGGACATGTTGAATTTGACTGTGTTTTACAGGCCATTAAGGGAAGTTGTTAATAGGCATTTGGATGTATTAAGACTAATACAATTCTGTCAAAATTTAGTGTTGGGCAAAGTTGCCACAATAGGCATAGTTCTTACTATCCCAGAGCTAAGAGCCTAGTGGAGGTTGCTCTAAGAGTTCAGGGGAAAGATGTAGGCTAGCACTTGCAACATATGGAGAAGTGTTATAAAGTTCAGAAGAGAAGTCAGAAGAGAATGAAGTTCTTAGTGTTGCCAAAAGCTTGTCCTTGTCCCCAATGCCAATCTAATAACGAGCGCATGGTTTTCAGAAAAAGGAAAAAGGTTTCTGCTTTGCTAGGAAGGAGAAAAGAGGGTACTCCTGTCCCAAAGGCTGTGATTTTTTGCCCATCAGCAAGAAGAGGGGCTTTTAAAGGAGTGATTCAAAGGCTACATTCCACTTGTTCTTGTTCTGGAGTTGTAATTCGCTTGTTAATTTGGGAGATGGTGATTTCTGAGATCTTCTGGTACCATCCCCAAAGTGTGGGTTACTTCATTCTTATGGTGGGTATGTACTCAAGGACAGAAAATCTGCTTAGGATGGGGAAGAAAGGTAATCCTGTTTCTCCTGAGATTAGGAGAGAGATCAGGGAGGAACACAGGGGAAAGAGGAAAGAGAAAGAAACTGTCCATTTAAAAAATAAATGCAAAGTGCAGAGCAGCAAGGGCTACATTCAGAGCATAAAGAGGACAACTGTTAACATTAGAATTCATATAGTATCATTATGAGCTGTACACTCTTTAAACACATCATTTATTTGAACTTCAAACAGCTCTATAAAATATAAAAATGTTCCAAACTAGGAAAATAAATGCAGAGAGATGGGACATGGCTGTCACAATCCATCCCTTTGGCTGAATTTTAAGAGTCATTTTGCTACATGGGTTCACACTAGTGTGCTACTTTCCTTCATTTGGCACTATTTACCATTGGTATACATGCTTCACTCATAACTTTCTGGCTTTCCTTAAGCAATGCACTTTGTACTTTGCCTAAGTACCAGAGGTTCCAGACGTGGAGAACAGCCAACTCATATTTTCCATGTAATATCAAAGACTGAGCTCTACCGCTCTTATTTATACTCTTGTGGTTAACAAGGATTCTTGATGAGGGTAAGAAAGTATGTTATGTGATGATGCAAACTCATTGATAAAGCATTTGTTATCAGAAAGGAGGAAAATCAGAGTTGAAGTTTCAGATGTATATATTAAAAAAATTTTTTTTTTGGTTGTAGGTGGACATGATACCTTTATTCATGTTTATGTTGTGCTGAGGGACAGAACCCAGGGCCTCATGAATGGCTAGGTGGGGAGAGTGCTTCTACCACTGAGCCAAAACCCCACCCTCTCAGATGTATGCTGATTCATTTGGCTAGAAGCATTTTCTGGCATACTATTTTCTAAGGCTTGGAAAGGAACTGGATAATATGTAATACTGTTATCTGAAGCATAGTCACTAGTGATTGTTATTCTGAAAAATTCCCAAAACACTGAAGACAGTATTTGCAATTGGAAGGGGTGGAAGAATAACAGCACTTAGGAGTGATTTATAATTAAAAGAATTATTTCTTTGGTAGAAAAGACCAAGGTACAGTTTCAATGAGGAAATAAATTGAGTCTCTCTGATTATTATTATTATCAGGGTGCAAGCCCATTTCAAATGTTCTACTCTGTAGTGAGGTGTGCTAGGTCTTTGAGCAGATGACTTCAAATTAAAGACATAGAAAACAGGGGCCAGGCAGTGTTCCTACTGGGTTTGATGAAGGTCTCTGAGAAGTGGGCCCAGCAAACAAACCCTATATATACATCTGATCTGACCACAGCCATTTTTAGGCATTAACTACCATAATTACCCCTGGTAACCGTTGGTCAGGTTTACTAGCATACTAAAATAAGAAAATCACTAGGGCAGAAAGTGGAGTTTTACAACCAGAACCTGGGGCCATCTGTAACAGGGAGTCTTAGAATAGTTTGAGATAAACCAAATACATTCCTGCTTGGATGTAGTTACTCTGTAGCAATCTTTTTTTTTGGCCCAATTGTGGGTCTTGCTGCCACCCAAGATCATGCTTCCATCACTATGTCTCCAATAAAACTGTAAATCCTGGATTTGTCTCTTTTTTTGGTCTCAGGGCAACTTGGGAGTTGATTCTCATATACTGGGACAGGGTTGTTCCTGAACACTATAGAAGATGATTTATATCCAAATTTTGTGGCACCAGCCATTAGCGAAAGAATTAAGAATAACCTAGGTTTAATTAAGAACAGACAATGAGAAAAACGTTACTTTGCAGAGATCTGCAAGGAAGGCTTAATGTTTCAACAAATTGTGTTAAAATTTGATAAGAGTTTCAATCCAGTTGCCTCTTCTCTTTTTTGTGTCCTAGCAAGTCTCTCTTTTTTTTAACATAATTAGTCCTCTTCTGATCTTATTTTCTCTAAATGATCTCATTTTCTTATTTGTTTGTGCTTTATATATATGTATATACATATACATACACATATGTATACCTATATGTAAATATAAAATTGACAACCTTTGACATATAATTGTGAATGCTGGGGTGAGGATGCATATTGGGAATCTGGAGCTGGAAGCAGCAGAAGTCCGTGATTAGGTCTATTGAGAGATAAAGGACTTTGAAAAAGAAAAGAAATTTGGTAATTATATGGTGTTCACTGTGAGATAAGAGAACTTGGACCGGATGTTAAGATAATGTTCCTGGTCCCACTCTGTTCCAATATATTTCAGGATTAAGCTATGGAATCTTTACTCCTTTTTGTTTTTTCTTTTCTCTTTTTGCAGTACTTGGGAATGAAACCCAGGATACTCTACATTCCCACCACTTATTTATTTTTAATTTTGAGGCAGAGTCTCTCTAAGTTGCCAAGCTGTCCTCAAGTATGTAATCCTTCTTGCCTCGGCTTCTTAAGAAGCTGGGATTACAGGTGTGTACAACTCACTGTGCCCAGCTCAAGCAATGGAATCTTAACAGAGCAGTAAGCTCCTATTATTGCTGGTAATAAATTTGCTAAAATGTGAGGATCAGTATAGATTCTGTAAGGAATATAAGGCAATGTAAACAGTTTCAGGTGACTCCAAAGGTATAGCATATAGAAGGGCATTGTGAGACAATATTAGGATTCACTTGAGAACTGAAGTTCTCTGAGAAGCTGCATCCATATTAAAGATCCGACAGACAGCTTGACCTTGGCTGATTAGAATGTTTTGATTGTGAAGAACTGGAATATTGCAAGAATAGTCATTTATCTTAACTTTTGTATCTGGCCTTATATTCTCTCAACTATTATGTGAACATCTCAGAATGTATTGTTAAGCTTAGCAGACCTAGCCTCCACCAATTGTAAAGCTAAGAATGCTATTAGATAACTTATGAAACTTATAGATGATGTTCCTTGGACTGCATGCCTACCTGAGGCTCCCACCAATGCAATTGGTAAATACTGATTCAGACTTTCTTTTGTTCTATGACTAGAAAAGTTTATGTAACCTCTTCCACAATGGAGTATTTCACTCAGGGTAACTTGAATCTATGTTTTTGGGGCAATGGCTACTTATATTTGGCTCAGAATATTTATTTCTTTAAAAGCAGAGTTGTTATTTTACGCACAGTTGGCCAAAGTTCAAAGTGCTGGATGAATCAGACACATAAATGTTAATAAATATCTCTGGGATGATTCCAAGTGTCAGGGGTAAATCTGGACTCTTTAGGAAACTCTTTCACTAAGCTGCGAAAGTTTTCTTTTCAATGTCCCCAGGTTCCTAGCATATATGAAAAAAAATTTTTTTAATGTACATTTTGTTTTAGTTGTAGGTGGACACAATACCTTTATTTTTGTGTGGTGCTGAGGATCAGACCCACGGCCTCAAGCATGCTAGGCAGTGCTCTACCACTGAGCCACAACCCCAGCCTCCCAAAAATGTTTTTGAATGAAAGCATGAAATTACGATTTCAGTGAAAGTAAAAATAAAGGTAAGTGATTGAGGTATTACAAAATTGGCCTGCAACATTCGGGTTGTTAAGGGTCTCAAGGACTTCCTAACAGGTGGAAGAGGTCAGGGAAGGGAAGATGGTCCCTTTGGAGAGCAGTCTGGAATATTAGGCACTAAAGATGGAAAATTATGGCACTTGGGGTGGTCTAAGCCTGTAGCTTCAGCTAGCGGGAGGCTAAGGCAGAGAACTGCTTGAGTCCAGGAGTTCCAGGCCAGCTTAAGCAACACAACTAGATCCTGTTTCTCTCCCCCGCCCCCCGCAAAAAGAAAAAATATATATATAAATATGCGAAAAAATTTAAAAAGGCTAGGGATATGAATCTCATGTATGTGGGTTTGATCCCCAGCGTGTACACACACATACACAAGACCCCAAAATACCCGCCCCCCCAAAAAAAAAATGCAAGAAAAAAAAACTTTCAGAGTTCTAACAACCGATACTTGAACTGAAGCACACTACCCTTCACGGTCCACGTCAGGTTCCCCGGATCCCCCTTCTCCCGTCCTGGACGCTCACACTCTCGCCGCCTTTCCTGTAGGCCTATCTCCTCAGCCGCAGTCAGTGGAAGTAGCACTCTCCCTATCCACAGCGCCGAGGCCCAGGTGAGCACCAGTCCAGCTCGGCCCTCCCCCGGGCTCTGGGCAGCCCCGGGCACCCATGCGCATACTGCCTAGGCAACAGGGAACCCTGCGTCTTCACCGTCGGGTAAGGGCGCGACGCCGCGAGCGCGCATGTGCCGGCGCTGCCTCCGTGCTTGTCCTCTACGGCGCTCCGTAGGGCTCCCTCCGTGAGCTCCACGTAGGCCGCGCAGGCGCCCTTGGCCAGCACCGTTCACCTGCTGCCGTTGTCGCCGCCGCCGCTGCCCGGGCTGGATGGGGGGCCGAGACCAGCCAGTGGCACCTGGAAGGAAGAGACGCGGCGGCGGCGACGCCAACACCCGCTGTACGAGTGTCTCGCTCGCCCCGCGAGCTCAAGGAGGAGGCAGCGAAGCCCGGCCCCAGCGGCCCCTGGTGTAGAGAAGCTGCGTCGCCGCCGCGGCCGGTACTCCCCGGCCTCTCGCCCCTCAGGTCTCAATCACACTCAGAACCCCGCGCTGCGCCATGTTCAAGAACCTGAAGCAAAAGTAAGCGAGGAGCAGCAGCGCAGCTCCAGCAGGTGCTGGCTCCTGTTCAGGTACAAAGACCCCGCTTTTCTGAGCGAGTTCCCGACACCCTTGACATCAGCTGCGTCTGAGAAGGAGGGGGGGAAGTTCCTCCGTGACCTTTGATCTCTAACCCGAGGACTCTTACCAATCCCCTGGAGGTTCGTTCTTGGAGGGCAGTCCAGGTTCTCCGGGACTCCTGACCCGGATGCCCCCAGTTCCAAAACTCTGTCCAGGGATGGGGTGGCCGGATCCATCTTGACATGTCACTTCAAGAGTTTTTCCTTAATACTTGACGCTGACCTGAGGATGAGTGGGAGGGGGCTCGGATCTTGCATGATTTCTGACTCTTATTGAAGGTTCCCCCGACATCCGAGATCTCAACCTATCCCTTGTTGATAGCTGACCTCTGAGGACCCCTCTCCCATTCCAACTTGAGATTGAGTTTGGAAAGACCAGGATCTCGCAGAACTCCTGTCGGTCACTTTAGTCTCCTAATTGCAATCCCTGGTGCAAGGGTGAAGGCAGGGTGTTGAGCCATCCCGGCCAGGCATGCTTGCAGGAGAGGTGGGACCTGAAAGTGGTGGCGGTGGTGGCCGCCGTCCAGCGCCCGAAGCTGTCACGAGTTAGTCACTTCACATAACTTGGTTGATCCGGGACTGGCGGAGGGGCTGACATTCTGAGTCCGGGCGGGCCCCGTGCCTGTTCACAATCCCTTGTGAACAGCGGTTACGTTTGTTTTTCAGGAATTCTGTTGCTTTAGGAAATCAATTTCTAGGGGAAAGGGGGCGTGTTAGTGTTAAAGAAACAGATTCACAAGCACTCACTGAATGTGTTTAGGTAATACCAGCGAAGACGAGGGCTTCTGTTAAATTTCTTTCCAGATTTTTGACTCTCAACAGATTGGCACAAAATTCATTATCAGTTTTTAGGGTTTCTGGTCTTTGCCTGTGGTTCAGGGAAGGCTGAATTTCGACTAATTTGAAGTCATTTTTAACTTTTAAATATAGCACTTATCTTGTAACTATTGCACTGAGTTTTTTTGTGAAACTATACATTGAAATTTAAAAACAAATTTTGTAGTTGTGGGTGAACAGCTTGCCTTTATTTTATTTATTTTACTGTGGTGCTGAGGCTCGAACCCAGTGCCTCACAAGTTCTAGGCAAGTGCCCTACCACTGAGCTACAGCCCCAGCCTATAAGTTGAAATTTTGTTCTCCCGGTAGATAGTGGCAGATTGACTGTAATCCAAACGACTGGGGCAGGTTCAAGGCCCCCTCAGCAATTTAGTGAGACACTCTCAAAATAAAAAAAGGTGGCCGGGAATATAGCTTAGTTCCTAAAGTGCTTGCCTGTCAAGCACAAGGCCCTGGGTTCAATCCCCAGCCCTGCAAAAAATAAATAGGTAGATAGATTAGATAGATAGATGATGTAGCACAGTGGTAAAACACCCCTGTGTTTAAATCTCAGTACCTGCTGCCCCCCCAAATTGTTCTCTTTAAATTTAAAGCTTGTATAGGTAAAGCAGTTCTTGAGAGAACCTCAGAACATGACATTGAGGACTTGTTTCCCAAGAAAATAGTGATTAAAATTTAAGTATTAAGGATTGTGTTTTTGCATAAATTGCAGTCTTTTTACAAAAATATTATTTACAAAAATATTATTTAAGAAACAAAGACAAACCTTAAAAGTGAGGTAGAGATGAGGAATGTGGGGTAAATGGGCAGTGAACATAAGGCACTTACATTTGGATAGAGGGCATATCAATATTAAATGGCTAAAAACCATTTAATGTCAGATATTAAATGGCTAAAAACAGATACTACACTTGATCTTAGCCAAAAGGCCAGAAGCCCTAAGGTACTTATATTTGGAAGTATTTGGAATTAATAAAATATCACTGACCCAGGATTCAATTTCTAGCAATTTAGGAAAATTTTAGGATGTATAAAGATTTAGCTGTGTGGATTTGTGTGTGTGTGTGTGTGTGTGTGTGTGTGTGTGTGAGTGAGAGAGAGAGAGAGAGAGAGAGAGGAGAGAGAGAGAGAGAGAGAGAGGTGTGTGTGTGTGTGTGTGTGTATGTAGTACTGAGGATTGAACCGAGGACCTTGGGCATGCTAGGCAAGTGCTCTACTACTGAGATATATCCCCAGCCCTTTTTTATTTTGAGACAAGAGTCTCACCAAGTTGCCCAGGCTGGCCTTGAATTTACAAGTCCAGTTTCTGCCTTCTGGGTAGCTGGGTTTAGGGGGCACCTGCCTGCCACTATACCTGTTTTTTTTTTTTTTTTTTGGTATCAGGGATTGAACTCAGGGGTACTTGACCACTGAGCCACATTCCCAGCCCCATTTTGTTTTTTTATTTAGAGACAGGGTCTCACTGAGTTGGTTAGTGCCTCGCTTTTGCTGAGGCTGACTTTGAACTTGTGATCCTCCTTCCTGAGCCTTCCAAGCGTGTGCCACTGTGCCGGCCTTGGTTTAATTTTTTAAAAAAATTTTTAAAAATTTGTACTAATTAGTTGTACATGACAGTAGAATGCATTTATATATTTTGATAGATCATGCATAAATGGGGTATAATCTCTCAGTTTTCTGATTATGCATATTGTAGGTTCACCTTGGTCATGGAGTCATATATGTCCATGAGGTAATAATATCTAAGTTTTTTTTTAACAGGTTAAAAACTAGCTGAAAATAAAGGGTAGTAGGAATGATTAAATAATTATCATGCCTTTTAAATGGTGAATATTGCTGGGCATGATGGTGCATGCTATAATCCTGGTGACTCGTGAGACTGGGCAAGACAATCCTAAGGCCATCCTTGGTAATGGATCGAGGCCCTCAGCAATTTAGCAAGACCCTCTCTTAAAAAAAAAAAAAAGGGCTGGGGATGTGGCTCAAATGGTAAAGCACCCCTGGGTTCAGTCCCCAGTACCAAAAAAATAAAAAACAAAAAATAGTTATAGGACTTTACCACATGCAAGGTATTTTGTTTAGTATTTTACACAGATGATTTGATTTCACATAAATGTTTATATTATCCATTTACAGATGTGAGAGGGAGGTTCACAGAAGTTTAATGTTACATAGCTGGTGTCAGAACTGCGGAAAAATTAAAGACAGGTTAAAAGCAGCATATAAAGTATAATTCCAGTTTTATGGTAGAAAATATATGTATAAAAGTGTATTCTTATATACAGGCCATGAAAGGATGTAAGGATGTATTCTAAGAAGGATGTATTCTAAGGTACTGGTAAGGTATTGAATATACTTTTTTAAATTTGTAATGTTTAGCTTTTCTTTAGACAATAAATTGCTTTTGTGTATAAATAAGGAAGTTTATAGTATTAATAATATAAATAAAGCTAGTTGTAGCTGATATTAGCACTCCCAGTTTCTGTAACTTAATGCCTATGGCGAGATAGTGGTTTGGATCAAGTAAAATCAGTTTGTATATAAAATATATAAAATAATCCTTTTGGATAATACATGTATTTATCCAAAACTCAAAAGTAAATTGTTAGTAATCTACTACTTATAGAAACTTTATTCTCTTCTGATTCCAGGCTTCAGCTAATTCAAAGCCTTTCAGAAATGAGAAATTCTGAATCATTGTTTCAGTAGTTAAGGACTTTTTTCATGAACAAATTAATAAAAACAAAAACCTTTTTTTAATGATAGTCTTTTTTACAAGAATTCACAAGCATCTCTGTTTTCTTTAGCAAAGGTTCTTCAATTGTATATTATCTTGATGACTCCAAGGTCATTGTTTTTAACGTGTATTTTCTCTTGAAGACACCATGCCCTCAAGGATTTAATGAAGTGTGAAAGTTAGTTAGTTCTATTTTGCTTATTCAAGAAAATCTGACCAGCCAGACATGGTGACCTATGACTGTAATCCCAGTTACTTGAGAGGCTGAGGCAGTAGTATCACCAGTTCAAAGCCAGACTGGACAACTTAGCCAAGACCCTTTCTAAAAATAAACAAATTTAAAAGGGCTGGGGATATAACTCGATAGTAGAACAACCTTATGTTCAACATCCATGTAACACAGAAAAAAAATGGAAAGAAAGAAAATTTGTTCTCCCCACTGCCCTCATCCCCAGTTCTGGGAATGGAAGCCAGGGCCTCCCCTGATTTGAGTATTGATCTGTCACTGAGTTATACCCCTAACCCCTGTTTGTTTTTGGTCTACTTTTTAGTTATTTAGTATATTTCTTTTTATCTGCCGCATATCTTTCTTCTCCCTGCTTTTTAACTGTTGCTAAAAAGAAATAACACATGTAAACTATTTTAAAGTTTTGTGCACAATAAGGACAAGTACCTAAGGAATTCTTCAGTGCATTTTAGTGTATTAATACAAAATTTGAGACATTTATTTTGGATTTTCAAGGAATTTGTGTGCGTTACTTCCCAAGTCTCAGCTTGTTTTCTGTAGGTAAGATTGGCTTATAGGTTTGTTTCCAGTAGAGTGAATGTCAGGTGTAGGTAATTTTGGAGATAAATGAACTATTTATATCAACAACATTTACAAAATTTTCTGACGATAGTGAGATTGAATAGATTCTTTAAGATTAAAAAAAATAATAATCCTCAATCACTTCTATTTGGTTGGTGCTAAGATTATTTGAATTTTTTCTTTGGTGGATGTTATTTTAAGTAAAGTAATAATTTGCTCAACTTTGGTTATTGAAGACTAATAACTAAATAAAAAATTAATATATCAAAAATTCACTAAATCTCTTTTAGCAACACATATACTTTGGATTTTTAAACTCGCAGAACTAACTTGATAAAAAATTTCTTCAGATTTTTATTCTAGCTGTCTCCATTGAATGCATACAAGCAATCATATTTTTAGTTTCTTCAAATAATAATGACACTAGTCAACGTTTATTGGGTGATTATTTTTAGCCAAGTATGTTTCTCTGTGCATTGCATGTATCATCTAAATTAATATACAGAATAATTTAATTCCTCAGCTTGTACTATCTCATTTTATGGATAAATTGGGGCTGAAAGGTTAGGTAACTTGTCTGTGGTACACAGCTAATAACTGTAAAGCGAGATTTAAAACATAGGGAGTCTGGCCTCTGAGGTTCATTCATTTAATTGCTATGCTATGCTTTGCTTTAGTTTTCAGCGTGTGGTTGTTGTATAGAAACTAGAGCTTCTGCAAATTCTGAAAGGATAAACATTTATATATGGATATATGAATATATATGGATATGTGAATATATACATACAAAATTGTAATTTGTGTGGTATGCATGTATATGCAATATATTTGTTATGTTCTCTGTCTTGATTTTATGATTTTTCTGGGTCTCTTGTTATATTTATTCAAATTGGACATCTGTTTTGCCACTCTTTTTAGTTTGGTTCCAGGGATGGAAACCAGGGCCTTGAAAATACTAGGCAAGCTCTCTGCACTGAGCTACATCCCCAGCCCACTATTTTTTTTTTTGAAGAAAAATGTCTTTCTCCCTTCCTCCCCCCTCCTTTAGTGTCTTGTGTTTGTTGATTCATTTTTATTTACGAAATCCTGGAGGTTGATTCGTTTAGGTAATTCCCACAGGTTTTCTTTGCTGTTACCTGCTACTCCTGTTGTATAGGACTAGAATTGTTTGTTATGTGGGTGGATGGATAGGGAAGACAAATAGTTCAGCAAGAATTCCTCCTCTGTCAGCCAAAACAAATAGGGCCCAACTTTGGAAAGGTGATCATGGATTTATCATCCAAACATTCTTAATCTCCTTAGGGCTGCATGGTGGAGGTGGCTAGTGCCACCAAGCCCTGCCAGTCTTTTTTTTTTTTTTTTTTTTTTTTATCCTCTTTATAGGTACTAGAAAATTGAATTCAAGGGTGCTCTATCCCTTTTAAAAAAATTATTTTGAGACAAGGTCTTATTAAATAGCCCAAGCTGTCCTTCAACTTAATGATCCTCCTGCCTCAATCTCATGAGTAGTTAGGTTTATGGGCATGTTCACTGTGCCCATCTCATTCTTGCACTCTTGGAAGAACTAGCTCATTCTGTGAAACCAGCCTTGATCCCTTACAAGGACAGTATCCCTAATGAGCTGATCACCTTCTACTAGGCCTCCCTACCTATTAAAGATTATACCACCTTTCACCAGATTTTTATTCCAGCTGCCTCCATTGAATGCATTCACATCACTGGAGACCAAGTTTCCTAAAGATGAACCCTTGGGTGACAACCACTTCCAAACCATACCACATTTTAAACGGTATCTACTAATTTCCTGCCAAAGTAGATGATTTGGTAAGCTAGCCTCGAACTTCTGAATTTAAGTGATCTTCCTGCCTCACCCTCTGGAGTAACTGGGGCTACTGGTGTGCACCATTGTGCCAGGTAAAAAATGAATTATAAAGCATTGCCTCTGCTGGTCTTCATTTGCAGTAATGATGTTGAGAAGTCTAGTGTCATTCTGCTTCCCTTCCTTTTTGAAGACTTAGCATCTTTCTATTATCTCTCTCTCTCTCTCTCTCTCTCTCTCTTTTTTTTTTTTGGCATCGGGGGTTGAACTCAGGGGTACTAGACCACTGTGCCACATCCTGAGCCCTATTTTGTATTTTAGTTAGAGACAAGGTCTCAATGAGTTGCTTAGTGCCTCACTGTTTGCTGAGGCTGGCTTTGAACTTGAGATCCTCCTGCCTTAGCCTCCCAAGCTGCTGGAATTACAGGCATGCACCACCCTCGCCTGGCTCCATTATCTCTTGTCTGAAATTTCGTGACAAATATAGCTTGTATGGATTTCTTTATGTATTTTGCTGAATATTCAGTAGGCACTATATGGGGCCTTATGTGCTCAAATTCTTAGAAGCTTTTAGATAGTTTCTTGACATTGCTCTCTCGTTTGTTTTTTTCCCCTCTTTTATGGAACTCCATTTAGTTAGCTTTTGTGCCTTCTGAGTGAATTTTTCTCTCTTTTCTACCCTTTACATTCTATTTTTATTTTTTGTCCTACTTTAAGAGATTAATTTATCTAATTCTTGAATTGAATTTTTAATTTTGGCTATCCTATTTTTAAATTTCCCAGGACTGTTTCTTATTGTCTTCTGCTTTTCCAAAGTATTGTTCTTATATATATCTATTTTTTTCATAATATTCTTCTTATATATATCTTTTGTATTTCTGAGATTAATAGGAATATTTTTCCTGTTGTTTTTCTCTTAATCTTTATTGTTTTGTTCTTTATAGGTTTATTTCATGTTTTTGTCTTTCTCTCTTACATCAGAAACTTTTTCAGATATTGAGTATTCTGGACTATCTGGTCATTCTTAAGTGTGAGGCCTGAACAATCTGATGCTACATATGGAAGTAGCATGTGATAGCAAGACACTAGCTTACTACAAGATGGTGGGTATGCCCTGGCCTTATTACTGGGGGAAATACCCCCACATATTGGTTACTAGAAGTCTTTTTTTGTGTGTGAATACTGGGGATACAACCCAGGTCCCTGAGCATGCTAAACAGGCAGTCTACCTGAGTATACCCCCAGCCTGATTACTGGAAGTCTTTTTAAAGAGATTACTCAGTTTTTTCCAGAGAAGCGTTCTGTTTCTTTTTTTTTTTAAGCAAAACTGAGGAAGTAGGCTGGGGGTTTCATTGCTCACTGTGCCCTCCTGATTTAGCCACATATTCTGCCCTTCATCCCTATTTTACTGTACCTAATGTTACCTAATGTCATAAGTCTTAAGCCTCTTTGCTCCAGAAAATAAATCTCTTGTTCTTCAGTGGCTTTGTAGGGTCGGACAGAGGACCTGGAAATATTTCAACCAATCTTCATGTTTTTGATCCTGCCTGTTCATTTCTAAGTCTTGCATATACTATTTGCTTTAAGTTCTAAGTCTTTCCAGGGTTATGGGGATGGAAATAGGCTTGCTTCTTCTCATCAGCATTCCCTTCTTTATATCCCTGGGGTTGTAATATCCTCAGCTATGCTGAATTCTTTACTGTTGTTTTGTTTACCTTTAGTCTTCTGAAAATTGGTTGAAATTTCTTAGCTCTTTGCATGGAGGGGAACTAGAGAAAGGTAGGAGCATATAGTTATTCTTCCATGTTTAAAAGAAAAGTTTCCTTAAGTTACTTTTAGATGAGTGGATTTCATTATATTGAGGGATTGTTATTGAGAGGTAAGCATTAATAACAGAAGAGCAGTATATCATTTCTGGCACTATATTAGTATATCATTTCTGGTACTATCTTAGACATCAGATAAGGAAGATATTTTATTAAGGACATGATGAAAAGCTCTAGTAATTTTGGTAACTAAAATATAAAGGTGATGTGAAAAATGAACTCCAAGTTATTATAACCATTCTTTTAGAACAAATTAATTTGACCAGTGACTTTCAGCAGTATCATGAGGTGGAGTCTTATAGTTATATCACTGCTGTGACTGATTACCCATAGGTATGGGAGGGAGAAAGAATGAAATGAACCAGATGTTATGCTTTTGCAAAGGTAACATCTCATGTATTTGGGGGATAATTAACTAGGAAATAAATCAAAAGGCCTGTAAGCAACCAAAAATGTTAATGTCACCAGCTTCATATTTTATAGCTAATGTAAGTTATTCATAAGAAAACATTTAAAAATTTTTCATTTAGAGTTATGTCATTATTTTGTTTCCAATTTCGATTAGTATATTTACTCAATTTCTAAACTAGTAGCAAGCTAGAATGGGTGGAGAAGAAATATTGACAGGAGTGACAACTGACCAAGAAAATGTTAAATTATGTTCAGTTTTCTGGAATTAGAAGATTATAGATTCAAAGCAGTTAAAAATCTCATTGAAGCCTGAAGAAGTTTGGAGATATAGTTATATCTTTACCTCTAACAATTTCACACCCCTAATTTTCCATGGAATTCCTAGGTAATACAGTCCTTCACAGAATAAACTTTGATTACAAAAGTACTGACTTTAGCATAGTTTCCCGATAATGTGAATATCCAAAGTTTGTGTTTTTATTTAAATTTTGTTGTTTAACCTGGGATTGATACTTCTTAATTTCTGTTTTTTGGTATAGTTAAAAAGATTAAATATATTTGAGAGATCAGAGATTTAAGAGTTTGTCAGGCATGGTAGTGCTTGCTTGTAGTCCCAGCTATTGAGGAGGCTGAGGAAGGAGAATCACGTGCACCCAGGAGTTGGGGGACAGCCTAGGAAAGATATTGGGAAATTTTGTCTCAAGGGGGAAAAAAAGTTAATGACCAAGTTTTCAACTTTATTCTTACAAAAACAGCATGGTCTGGTGGGACCAGTTCAAGGGGTTGTGATTCAATGGGCTGGGAGGAGCTACTGCTTTTCCCTTTTTTTTTTTTTCAGTGCTGGGGATTGAACCCAGGGCCTTACACATGTTAGCACCTTACTACTGAGAGGGTCACACACAGGCCGAGAAGCTGTGTGTTTTTAAAATTTTTTAATTTAATGAAAAAATAAAAAATCTGATATGTTATGTCTCTCTTTTTTGTAGGGGCTGAGTATTTAGCTCAGTAGTAGAGTGTTTGCTTAGCATGGGCAAGACCCTGTCTTTGATTCCCAACATGGATCTTTAGCACTGCATGTGCATATACACAGAGAAAAGTTTGTTCTGTAAAACTTGTGTTTTAGAGTTGTCTATGAAGTGGGTCCTGGCATTGTTATTGGTTTTACTGAGATATCTAGAGAAATAAATCTGAGAAATAGTCATCTAAAGATACTGGGGAAGTAGATAAGAGAATCAGAAGACTTACATACTAACACAGATCTTGGAGTGTGAACTGGGCAAGCCATGCAAGCATTCTGGACTTCCAGTGTTCTCATCAGGATGTTGGTTATGATAATATTTATCCTGCTTATCTTTCAGGTTGATCTTATAGATCAAAAGTGATAAAGTATCTGAAAGCCTTTGAAGTTGTAAAGCATATGTTTATTTAACTTTGCCTGCAAGTTGCTGCTGGGTATTACATTTGTCTGGAAGGGTACATGTAGTCCCTGCTCCCTGGCTGTTGAGAGATAGGTACTTCCAGTGTGTACCGGGTGTTGTGACTGCACATAGGAGAACATTTCTGGAGAGGGTTAGAGTGACATCTGAGCCTTGTTGGGTAATGAAAAGTTATGGTACAAGGACAAGGCATTCATGCTCATTATTCCTAAATGTGACTTTATTAGTTTTCTGATGTTGCTAAGAATTTAACATAGACTTTAGTGCATAATAACCCAGTTACTTCACAGTATCTTTAGGTCAGAAGTCTGCATGATGAAAACTGGGTCTTTTTTTCTTATTCTTTTTTGGGTTTAGGGATTGAACTGAGAGGATACTTTATTGAAGAACATATCCCTAGTCCTTTTTATTTTTTATTGAGACAGGGTCTTGCTGAATTGCTAGGGTCTCACTAAGTTGCTGAGGGTGGCATCAAACTTATTCATTCCTCAGCCTTTGAGTTGCTGGGATTACAGATGTGTGCCACTGCCACCCAATGTATTTTCTTTCTTTTTTTGCTGGGAGGGGTATGAACCCAGGGGAGCTTTACCACTGAATTAGTTGCACCTCCAGTCTTTTTTAAAAAAATTTGAAACAGGATCTTGCTAAGTTGTCCATACTGGCCTTGAACTTGCTATCCTCCTGCCCACAGCCCTCCAAGTCACTAGGATTATGGCCGTGTGTGGGATCATGCCAGGTGAGGTCCTCATTTTTGCTGACTGTTGAAGGGAGGACTGCTTTCAACTCCAGAGCTGGCAGTTTGTTACCATGTGTGCTGGCAGGCATTTTGCTTTCTTCAAGGATAGAAAGATGCATTTCTCTGCCCCTCTAGATCTATATATTTGAAAGGGCTTATGTTGATTATGTTAGATCCATCCAGGTAATCTTAATTAATTTTCAGTCAGTTGATGAATCTTAAATATCCTTTCAAAACTACTTTTGCCATGTAATATAGCATAATAACAGAAGAAGTGTCTCATAATATTCACAGGGTGAGGGTCATTTGGGATTATCTTAGAATTCTGCCTACCATAGTGACTAAAATGATTTTCCTTATAATGTAATTGAAGCTTGTGGACAGTGAATATCCAGTTGGTGAACAATAAAATATTGTGAGCTTGAATATAGCTACCAGGTTTCTTAGCGGAATAGCTTAGAAAATCTGACTTTAGGTTTCTCATGGTTATGAGAATTAATCAGCACAAGTTTGGTTCCAAGGAACCTGAATTTCTTTATATCTTGAAGTGAGGATAGCTTATTAAAGATCCAGAAACCTGGGACAGCTGCTCAAGTACAATTAGATCCTTACTCTTGAACTCCAGAGGTGACCAACATGCCATCAGACCAAATTTGCCAGAGGGTACTACTTTTCTGAGTACAATGTTTTTTAGAACTTACTCTTCAATTTTGTTAAACATCATAGCTTTATTTTATCAGTTTATACAGAACTGATGAGGCCACTGACTAGACTCACAGAGACCAGGTATAAGACTCAGTATTACATTTAAAAATTCACAGTGGGTTTTCTTTTCCTCAAGCGTGTAAAGGTATTGTATAGGTATCCGAACATTTTTGAAGAGCTTGAATTAAAAACCCAATCACTTCTCTTTTAAAAAAAAAAAAAATTTAGGTGTCAGTGAACCTTTATTTTATTTATTTATTTATATGCTGGTGCTGAGGATTGAACCCAGGGTCTTACACATGCTAGGCGAGTTCTCAACACTGAACCACTCCCTCCACCCCCCACAACCATTTCTTAGATGTGAGATCACAGCAGAGAAAGCAGGTTGGTTTGAAGGTATTTCCTCTAGTCCTGTGTACTTTTCTAATTACTTTCCTAATGTTTTACTCCCTTTTTACGAAAGGAGATCTTATGTGTGACTTTTTATGTTAGATAGGAGTGGAGCTTCTCCCCTCCTGGCAGCAGCCTTTGAAGCATCCCCAGCCTTTAAGCTGGCATGATAGGAAAATTATGGGCCAGGTATAGAAAGGGTTTATTAAATTTTCTTCAACTTTAATAAAAGCTGTTTCTGAAGTACTCTGAATGGGTGTAATTTAGTTTTAGCCCTAGAATAAACACTGTACGGTGGCTGTGTTTTCCCTTCTCTTTTTCTAAGCACAATGTTGACTTTTAGTCATATATTTTCTAGACATTTAAACCATTGATAAGGCTTTATATCACATTAACTATTTTTCTTGTTTTTTTTTTTTTTTTTTTGCTATGCTGGGGATCAAACCTAGGGCCTTGCACATGCTAGGCAAGTACTCTACCACCCGGTCGCACCTCCTAACCCTCTTGTTTAAAATGTTAAGACCTTATTCTTCTTGTTTTGTTTTGGGTAGTAGGGGATGTCTTATTCCTTAAGGTGACTTCTGCACACAGCTAATTTCATGTTTGTCAGGTGTTTGATTTCCTGATCATCCTTTAGAATGGGTGTATGTGTTTGAAATTCTTAATTGAAAGCAGCAGAATACAGTCTGGGTAAGCAGGAAGGAATTTGTTTTTGTGGTACCATGGATTGAACTCAGAGGTGTTCTACCACTGAGCTGCATCTTCAGCCCCTTTTCAAATTACTTGGAGTTAGGGTCTGCTGAATACTGAGGCTGGCCTTGAACTTGTGATCCTCCTGCCTCAGTCTCCTGAGTAGCAGGGATCTATAGGCATGCATCACTGTGCCAGGCAGGAATTTACTAAAAAATATTCAGTAGGTGACAGAATTTCTTTGAGTGCTGTATAGTATAGTCTGGGCTGATTGCTACATCCAGCCTCAGTGGGAGGCTCTAATAAAAATGTGGCAACTGCCCCAGCTTGGCACCAGCAGTGCATCTTTCACTCACAGCTCATGTCTACATGGCTGTATGAAGCTCTGTTCTGTGCTCATCTGATGATGAACTTTAATTTTGCATGTCTGTTTTCTTACATCGCTGACTTATGACTCAGTCTCATGTGGGTGTGTCTGGTTGGTAGAGCTCAAGTTACTGTCCCAGATAAAAAGACTGGGTTAGTAAGTTTTTGTTGTTGTTGTTGTTGTTTGTTTATTTGTTTATGTTTTTTCTTTACCCGGTTTTAGGGATTGAACTCAGGACCTTGTGCATGATGGGCAGGTGCTCTTCCACTGAGCTATATATCTCTGGCCCAAGTTTTCTAAGTTGTAATTTATGTACTTACAAAAGTTGTTTATAGAAAAAATATTATTAAACTTTTGTCATGATTGTAGATGCTTTCTCCCTTTTTCCCAATTAAATGCTCCTTTTGATTTCAATTTTTTCTTCCTTTTTTTCCTTTCTTTTTTTTTTTTGCGAATGCAAGGGATCTGAACCCTTGTGCATACTGATTTCTGTTTTTAACATTATAATCTCTTTCTCATTGAGAGATTAAAGAAATAGACTGTTATATTTTCTCTTGTATTCCAAATAAAAAATTTAAATCTTTAGTAAAGCTTAAGTGTAATGTAAGGATTCAGTTGATGTCTCTTTCCCCATATGAATGCCTATTCGTGTCCATACCATTTGCTGAATATCTGTCCTGATGTGCAGTGTTGTTTATCATAAACTAAGTATGTCTATGTGTGTATATCATTTGTATATATGTATACTAGTCCTCATGACCTCAGTTCCAGCCTAGCTGATTTGACAGATCAGAATTTCATTTGTTCATTCGTTTGCTCATTTATTTGACAAATATTTCTAAAATGCCATTTATGTAGAGCTGTGTAGAGTACAGAAGGGTAGGGCATCAAAACATTAATTTCTATGTAGATGAGTTCATATCTGTTTTGTTTCAGGTATAGAGTGGTATTGAAGTTTTGGTTTTATACTTTAAGGGCTGTTTTTATCTTCCCTTAGAGTAGACCCCAGATTCCTAGTTTAAATTTTGGGCCCTTTCTTTTTTTTTTTTTTAAAGTATAATTATTTTAGATGTTGATATACCTTTATTTTATTCATTTATTTATATGTGGTGCTAAGAATTGAACCCAGGGCCTCACACACACTGAGCAAACCCTCTACTACTGAGCCACAACTCGAGCCCCCGGGGCCCTCTCAAAGGTTTTTGTGCTGAAGATTTCAGTGGTCAGGATGTCCTTAGCATCTCAGTAACCAACTGTGGAGTATAAATAGATAAAAAGAAAAGCTTTTACCTGGTGAGGTGGGGAAGTGCTATTTAACCGTGCATTGCATTGTGTTGTATTCACTGTTTAAAGGACGTTAAAGATGGAATTAGCAATCTTTTTTTTTTTTTTTTTTTTTTTTAAACAAACTTTAAAATTTGAAATCATTTTGCAGAAAAGTTGCAAAGTTAGAGGTTTCATATTCCCCTCATCTGGCTTCATTTCCCCCTAATATTTTCAAATTATGTTACCATCACAACCTTACTTTATATATGAAGAGACAGTAGCCCTCAAAAAGTTCATTTACCTAACATTATAGTTCTAGTTGGCAACAGAGTCAGACTAAAGACCCAGTATGTAGCCTGTTTTTTAGTTAGTTATATTTTAACTATTTTCTGCTTTCCATGTGATTGTTCCTTTCTTTTCTTTCATTGAGTTCTTGGGACATGTACTGAGAGAACTATGAAGTACATAGTATGCTAGACAATGTAGTTTTTCTAATTTTTACAATAATGTTCAAATCTAGGTTTTTCTAATCGTCAACACCAACAAGAACTAGGAGCAGGACCTCTTCATTTACAGAGCAACTTGATGAAGGTACCGACCCCAATAGAGAGGTAAGTTTGAAATATTTCTTATAAGAAGCTGATTAATCTAAAATGTAGGCTGGGGAGATAGCTCAGCTTGTAGAGTGCTTGCCTTGCAAGCACAAGGCCCTGAGTCCGATCCCTAGTACCGCCCAAAAAAAAAAAAAAAAAAAAAAATGTGTTAATAAAATACAAGCTATAGCAAAAAAAAAAAAAAAAAAAATGTAATGCTACTGTCAATAACAATGAGAAACTATTTTCACAGTTCTATTATTTAATTCCTACATAGTTTTTTAAAATTTTTTTTTGGCGGTGCTGGGGATAGAACCCAGGGCTTTGTGCTTGCAAGGCAAGCACTCTACCGACTGAGCTATCTCCCCAGCCCCTCCTACATAGTTTTTATTAGTAATGTAGTGTTTTTTTTTTTTTTAGATGTTGATGGACCTTTATTTTTATTCATTTATTTATATGTGGTGCTGAGAATCGAACCCAGTGCCTCACACATGCTAGGCAAGTGCTTTATACCACAGAGCCACAACCCCAGCCCCAGTAAAATATGGTTATGCTTTTGTAAAACATTTCTTTAAGAACCTTAATTTGAAAGGATAAGATACTCTGTATTTAATATTTGAAAGTTTCAGAATAACTCGAAGAAAGTTTGTTCAGCATAGCGTAATATGGGTAAATATGGGTCTGGTGAGTGGAAACTGAAAAGTAGCTTAACTGATTCCATATAATTACCAGTTTACAGCTAAACTCAATTTTTTCCAACATTTTTTTTTCTTTCTGTGAAGTGTAACAAATATAGAAAAGAGGGTAAGACACAAATGTGAAAATTAGTGAATTGTCACAAAATGAATCTCCATGTTACTGTCATCCAGGTCAAGAAAAGAAACACTTCCAGCACTTTAGTATTTCTTCCCTCCTGAAAGATTACTACCATCCTGAATTTTTGGTATTTACTTCTTTGCTTTCTTTATAGTTTTACCATGGAAGTATACTTTCTGGTGTGAAATTTATAGTTAAGCATTTGGGTTGTCTTCAGTTTTTGGCTGTTATGAATTGTGCTGCTGTGAACATTATTGTACATTTCTTTTGGTACACATTTACCTGCATTTCCATTGGTATTTACTCCGCAATTGAATTATTGGTGTATAGGACATAGTTTTTTTTTAAAGACTGCATTTTGATTCATTGTACACAAATGGGGTACATCATTTTGTTTCTATGATTGTACATGATATAGATTCATACCATTCGTGTAATCACACATGTACATAGGATAATGTCTCATTCCACCATTTTTCATACCATGCCTCACTCTCATTTTCCTCTACATAATATTAAGTTCTTCCATCTCCTCTCTCCCCCAACCCCCATTCTTATCATTATCCATTTATCCGGGAAAACATTTGGCCTTTGGTTCTTTGGGATTGGCTTATTTCACTTAGCATGATATTCTCCAATTCCATCCATTTATCTTCAATACCATAGTATTATTCTTCTTTATGGCTGAATAATATTCCATTGTGTATATATACCACGATTTCTTTATCCATTCATCTGTTGAAGGGCATCTAGGTTGGTTCCACAATCTAGCTATTGTGAATTGAGCTGCTATAAACATTGTTGTGACTGCGTTACTGTAGTATGCTAATTTTAAGTCCTTTGGGTATAAACTGAGGAGTAGGGTAGCTGGGTCAAAAGGTGGGTTCATTTCAGGCGTTCTGAGGAATCTCCACACTGCTTTCCAGAGTGACTACACCAATTCGCAACTCCACCAGCAATGTAAAAGTGTGCCCTTTTCCCCCACATCTACGCCAATGCCTATTATTGTTTGTGTTCTTGATAATAGCCATTCTAATTAGTTAGAGTAAGATGAAATCTTAGAGTTGTTTTAATTTGCATTTCTCTAATTACTAGAGATGTATACTACTGAGCAATAGTAACAAAAATGGCATGGTATTGGTACCAAAATAGACAGGCAGACCAATGGAACAGAATAGAAGACACAGAGAGAAACCCACAAAAATACAGTTACCTCATAATAGACAAAGGAGCCAAAACATACAATGGAGAAAAGGTAGCCTGTTCAACAAATGGTGCTGGGAAAACTGGAAATCCATATGCAGTAAAATGAAATTAAACCTCTCTCACCCTGCACAAAACTCAACTCCAAATGGATCAAGGACTTAGGAATTAGACCAGAGACCCTGCACCAAATAGAAGACAAAGTAGGCCCAAATCTTCATCATGTTGGCTTAGGATCATACTTCCTCAACAAAACTCCCAAAGCACAAGAAATCAAGGCAAGAGTCAATAAATGGGATGGATTCAAACTAAAAAGCTTTCTATCAGCAAAAGATACAATCAGTAATGTGAAAAGAGAGCCTATAGAGTGGGAGAAAATCTTTTCCGCACTCAATTCAGATACAGCACTAATCTTCAAAATTTATAAAGAACTTACAAAACTTTACACTAAAAATACAAAAAACCCAATCAATCAATGGGCCAAGGAATTGGACAGACACTTTACAGAAGAAGATATACAGTTGATTAATAAATATATGAAGTGTTCAACATAACTAGTTTTAACACTTCAAAAGATAATACCAGTTATATTTCAGTAGCAATTTACTTTCTCACCAGGAGTTCAAGAATATTACCCTTGTTCTATCCTTGTTAGTCTTTAATTTCAGCCATTGTGGTGGTATGTAGTTGTTTCAGTTTTAATTAGCATTTCTCTCATTAACATTTAATTTTTCATCTGTTTGTGGGCCATTTGATACCTTCTCTTGTGAGGTGCTTGTTTAAGTATCTTGCCTACTTTTCTATTGGCTTGTTTTTTTCTTATTTATTTATAGGAAATTTTTTTATTTTTTATTTTTTGGTGGTGCTGTGGATTGAACTCAGGGCCTTGTGCATGCTAAGCATGCACTCTATCACTGACCTACACCTCCAACCCCCAGGAGTTCTTTTTTATATAGTGTGGATGGGAGTTTTACTACTACTATTTTTTTTTTTGGTGCTGGGGATCGAACCCAGGGCCTTGTGCTTACAAGGCAAGCACTCTACCGACTGAGCTATCTCCCCAGCCCCTGGATGGGAGTTTCTAATTAGGTATATGTCTTGCAGGTGTCTTCTTCCAGAAGTTCTTAGTATTAATATACTCTCCAGTTTATCAAGATTTAAATTTATGACTGGTATTCTTTGTTGCTTGCTAGAGAATTTTTTTCTTACCCCAAGAGTATTTTCCTGTACTATCTTGTTTTACTTTTCATTTTTAGATTTTTTTACTCCACTGGAAGTGATTTTTTCAAGATAATGTGAGATAGGGACCAAGTTTTATTCTTCATATATGTCTTTCCAGCTGTCCCATCTTTTCCACATGCTCTACATTTTGCAGAAACTGTATCCATTTTTGAGTGGTTTTGTTTGAGCTGTCTCTTCTGTTCCATTGTTGGCTTTGTTTTTGATCCATATCATAATATCTTCACTGTAGTTTTATATTTTTGCTCTCAGCAGATCCTCCTATCTTGATCTTCTTCAATGTCTTGGTTAATCTTATTCTTTTCCTTATAATTCCATATAAAATTTTGAATCAGATGTTAGGTTCTACAGGTGCAACCCAAAGCAAAGCAAAATAAAGCACAGTGATCACAAAAAGACCTATAAGGATTTTGATTGAAATTATATTGTATAGATTAGTTATGGAGAAAAATTTGATATTACAAATTAAATTTATAATTTTTTAGAAGAATTACAAATAGTCCTATGATGAATATTGTACATATACATTTATATGTATTTTATTACATATATTACTCTTATTATATAAGTGATATATATAATACTCTTATTATATATATAATAAGAGTATATATAATACTTATTATATATATAAGAGTATATATAATACTCATATATACGTATTTTATTACATATATTACTCTTATTATATTTTATTACATTACTCTTATTTTATAGGACAGGGTTCTAGGAATGGTCCTGTTGGGTCATAGAGTATGTGCAAATTGAAAAACTTGGAAGTCACATCTAAACTGTTCCAACAAAGGTTTCTTAAAAAAAAAAGTTAAAAAAATATTTATTTAGGAGTTGCAGGTGTAACTCAATAGAGTTGCCTGCCTTGCATGCATGAAACCCTGGGTTTGATCCCCACTGCTGCCAAAAAAAACCAGCCAAGCAAAAAGTTTTTTATTTAATAGATGTTGATAGCATAATAAACTTAAGATGTCATGTTAAAGCTTTCTGTTACCTATAACAAATGCCCATGAAAATGAAAAAGTTTGTGGAGTACAGTAGCAGCATGTGCCTATAATCCTGGGTATTTAAGAGGATCATGAATTTGAAGCTTAGCCTCAGCAATTAGTGAAACTCCCCTCATCCAACTTCCGCACCCCCCCCCCAAAAAAAAAAAAAAAAAAAAAAAAGACTGGGAATGTAGCATAGTGGTAGAGCACCCATTGATTTAATACCCTGGGTTTCCTGGTTTCCAGGGCTGATGTTTTTTCCCCACATCTTTCTATACCCTTGGTCTTTTTATTTGTGATTAGGGCTTGGGAAAGTTAGATACCTTTTTCTCTTTTTTGATACTTTTTTTTTTCTTCTTTTTGCTAAAGGCACAGTTTTATTCGGTGAAAACCAGAGATACAAATGAGGTCTTTTTTTGATACTTTTTTGTTTAAAGATTCTGTATATAGTAGCAATATCCATATTGACAAATGTAGACCTGGAATTGTGGTTTTGAATTTGACCAAAGGATTCACTCATAAGTATTGTATATTTCCTTGCCTGTTATGCTGTAAACAATTTATTCTTGTATCTTCTGTAGGGTGTATTATCACAGCTACTTGGTAAGGTATATAATATTGCAAATAAGAATGTAATGAATTGAATTCACCCAAAATAGTAATTGTTGCTACTGACTGTTGTACTTAAGTGTCTGAGATGACAGAAACAGGACCAGCTGTCTTCAAGCCAAAAAGGATTTATACCTTTGATAAGGTACTACTTTTCTGAGCACCCCACTTCATGTTATATATGAGAGATGAGAATCAAGTTTTTGTTGCCTGTGAATAAAAGGAAATCTAAAAATTACTGAAAATAAATAGTAATAGTTTCTCAAGGCATTTCAAAGCTCTTTCTGTGGGGAGAACACTGCTGATTATTAGAAATAAGCAGTGAAAAATGCCATGTTTTTGTCATGTTAGATCTTCACCTGGAGATTTTCTGGTCAAACTGCTGTGAATTTACCCTGTTTCAAAAACACAGAAGTAATAAATAAAACTTTTAAAAATGGAGAAATCTATCTTGATTCACAAACAAGGTAAATATTTCTCTGGGTTTGCAAACAAGGTAAACTGAAGCCCTAGTCTTGGAGGACTCAAGGTTGGAACATAGGCAGTGGTTTTCAGCTGGAGGTTTTGTTTTTTTTTTTTTGTACTGGGAATTGAACCCAGGGATGCTTTACCACTGAATTATATCCCTAGCCTTTTTATTTTTTATTTTGAATTAGGGTTTCACTAAGTTGTCTAAGTTGACCTCAAGCTTTCAATCTTCCTGCCTCAGCCTTCTGAGTTGCTGGGATTATAGGCATGTGCCACTACACGCTGCTTCAAATGGAGTTCTGTAAGAGAATTAAGCCCTCCAGAAAATGATTTGACAGAGGTTCCTTAATTTTCCCAAGGATGATATCAAGCTAGTAAATGCAATGATAACATTAATTTGGGCTGTGTACAGTAGATGCCTTACTATAGGCTTTAGGACATAGTCTTTGGACTCTGGTTATAGTGACTGGAAATGTTCTAAGCTAGGAAGTTATATTTTGTGTTGTAAGCCAGGGATAAAGGAGCGCTCCTAGCATTGGTTAAAAGGATGTTACAAAAGGGTGTGCCTAACTATAGCTAGATCTGTCCTTGGCCTATTAAGGGTAATTACTGTCTTTAGGGAGGCCATGATTATGAACTGACACAAACCTCATATTGGCTTGGTGACTTAAGTTTGACAACCCTTATATTGCCATAGGATAGGAAACCCAAACTGGGGCTCTGGAATCAGAGTGATTGGATAAAGAGGCATAATTGCCAGAGGAAAGGAAAAGATACCCCCTTTCTCAAAATGAGCCTATAAATGAGAATTGTAAAAAAAAAAAAAATGCTAAGAGGGTAGCCAACAAAAACAGAAATTGGGGTACAAGTTTATTACAATGAAATTAAAATAATAGAGCAACCTGGAAAGACTAAAATATTTACTTCAGTAAGAAAAATGAAATAATAATTTTCTTAAAAAGTATAGAAATTTGGTTGTGGAGGGGGAACAAAAGACTAAGTAGATATGGAAACTAATTAGAAATTCTGAAAGTGAAAGAAAGCTATAAACATAAAATCATAATAATAAAACCCAGGGAAAATTAAAGAATTGAAAAAGAGTATTGATAGTCCCACCAAAACAGAGATTAACGGAAAATCAATGTGCATATATGTGAGACAGCAGGATAGATTGGAATCCTTCAGTGCACATCCACAGGTAGTTTCAGATAGATTTTATGGATGTTCAGACACATACCTTCAATCAGTTTTAGTTTTAGTTGATGGCTTCAGTGGGGGGACCATACAGAAGAAGGGAATTAAATTATTAGTAAGTAGCTTTGGGTTACAATATGAACAGAGTTTGAGAGAGATTGAGTTGAGCTGAAATTTTAGTGAGGACACTTGAGAACTTGTGTGTGTGTGTGTGTGTGTGTGTGTGTGTGTGTATGTGTGTGTGTGTGTGTGTGTGTACGCGTGTGTGTACGCGCGCGTACATGCTAGAGATCTAACCCAGGGCTTTGTGCGTACTAAGCACATGCTCTACCACTGAGCTATGCCCACAACCTGGAACTGATGCTCATGAGACTCATAGGCACAAAAAGCAAATACTAAGGACAAGTGGGAAGAAAGGTTTCTTAGGCCCTGAGGTGGTTCTTAATGGGAACTAATTTTGGTATACTTAGCTTTTGTAGTGGTTAGGGTCCATAGTTTGTTTGGCAGCATCTTTTGAAATGGTGTTCAAAATTTCTCTATGCTGGGCATCAACTTTTGTTTTTTCTCTTAAAATTTCAGTATACTCTTTCCTGGAGCATTTTGTATTACTAGTGTAGGTAAGAGTGACTTAATTTCAAAATTGATTTTGAAAGACTAAGAAGAATGAATTATATAGCTTTAACTTAAAATTAATATCCTTTCAAAGGATGATCTTTCTGAGCTCCCCAGAAAGATTTTCAGCAACAAGAGAAACTTGAGTAGCATGATTCCTTAGAGCCAAGCAGGCATGTAGCATAGCTTGGTATGCACTAATACTAAAATTTAGAATTTCATATAAAGTCACTTGTTTAATTCTATCCAAAGAGCACCATTTATTAACATTACATAAAATACTTTAAAAATTTTTTGTCCTCCTTTCCTCCCCTCCCTGTCACCAGGCAGTGCATCTCTGTGGAGTTAAAAAAAAAACGAAACAAAAGAACAAAAACTTCATCCTATCTATAATTAGGATGTTCTCTAATGTAGGACTGGGTGAAAAGTTAGTAAAAATTCAGTCAGCATCTGTAACCTTGCAGTGCTGAGATGATGTTAATTTTCACAGATTCTGAGATGTTCTTAAACTTTACAGATTTTTATTTTCAGAATAGTTCTTTATTATATATTACATAATATATATATTTATTATATATTGCATAGTGTGTTATCTACTTTATTATACAGCATTAACTGCCAAGTTAATATTTCAACAAATTCAGTTTTTAAAGTATTTTGGAATAATTACAGATGCATAGGAAGTCATAAAAAATTGGATTGGGGCAAGCCCTGTGTACCCTTCACCCACTTTCCTCAAATAGTAACATCTTGTGTAATTATAGTGTACTACCCAAGTAAGGTGACTGACATTGTGACATCCATAGAGCTTATTCAGATTTCATTGGTTTTACATGTACTCAGCGTGTGTGTGTGTGTGTGTGTGTGTGTATGTAGAGTTTTGTGTAGTTTTATCATGTGTGTAGATTTATGTAACCACCACTATTAATTCAGTTTAGTTATAATTTATCATATATTTAATTTGTGATTGTTATTATTTGGATGTGTAATATACAATTTGTGAAAGAAAACTGTAGTACAGAAGAGACTGTATACCAAAAGAACTAGTGTAACAGAATTTGTCTTTGAAACTTAAACATTTCAGTTTAAAAGTTTCTTCTGCGCATATTTTGGAGACAAGTAAATTTGCATGTAAGTACAAATAAGTGATTATTTAATATTTTTGTTTCATTTTTCTATAACATTTCCATGCTCTTTTTGAATATATAAAAATGGATGATTCAGTATTTATGAATGTTATGCTAAGACTTTGTGTTCTTTACTTGCGTTATTTTAAACCTGCTTTACAAAGGTATGATGGACATATAAAAAGTTGTTATGTATATACCACTGAGTTTGGGGATATATCCTATATTCCTGCAAAACTCACTGCCATCAAGGTTCTAGATATATCCGTCACTTCTCAAAGTTTCCTCCTGTCTCTCTGATGATGCTGATAAATATTATTATTGATAAGGACATAAAATATGTCCTTCTAGAAAATTTTAGGTATACAACACACTATTGGTAGTGTTAGCAGTACATTGTATAGAAAATGTCTAGAACTTCTTTATCTTATATAACTGAAACTTTGTTTTCTTAGGTATTTTTGTTGGTATGGATTTTTATATCAAATTGCCTGACAAGCTGTGTGCCATGTGCCTATTGAATATATTATTTGTATGTCAGTAAGCAGGTTGTTTGTATGTTGGACTTTGAGGTCCAAAACTGATCAGCTGATTTCTTTTCCTGACCTTTTCCAATAACTTATTATTTTTCTTGGTGGGGTAGTGGTGGTGGTGATGATGATGTTATCCATTATAGTGTTATGCATGCTGTGTGGTGAGAACACTTTGCAACATGACATTATGATTTGTTTTTCATCATTTGTTTTATTTTTATACCTCTGCTTGTTACACTGAATGAGACAGCTACTAGCCGGGATGATAGCAGAGCCTGCTTTTCTCTCTGAGTATACTATCTTTGCTTTGGATTCCTCCAAACAGCCTAAAACACAGAGTGACAGTGTGGTGAGTCCTTCCACCGCTTTCTGCATTCCCTTTGTGGGGAAGCAACGTCATTTGGCAATTGTAGAAGCAAACCTAATTTTGTTTGTCACTTACCATCTCTCAAAGCACCTTCAGTGTCCTGTTGCTAACCCTGCTTTAAAAAATCAGAGAGTAAATTGCTGAGTTCTGATGGCTGTTTGTGCTTTTTGGTAGCTTCATAACAGCAACAAAATACACTTTTTCACTAATGTAATGCAGGCTGCCTTCATTTGATCTAAGCTATTAAGTTTTCTCCTGGGAATGTTTGGTGATTGATTTCAGAAAGGTATACATTGCTAAAACCTCTAGTCTATTGGTAAGAGGCAAGAATATTTTGAGACCTGGTTCATATTTTTAGGGGAAAAATTTTATTGTTATATAAACATCAGGTAGGTAAGTTCTACTATAACAAATAATTTACATTATTTTCCAGTTATAATAATTACAGTTCTGTGAGCAGTGAACAAATGAAAGGAAATGATGATTTCACTTTTTAAATTGAACTCACATAATTTTCTTTTTGGGAATTGGACATTTTCCTGTTTACCTGGTAAATTTGTAATTTAGCAATTAAAATTTAGAATGTTTGCCCCAAAAGGATAACTTCTGATGTTAGATTGGACACTAACTGAACTGGGATTGCAGTTTTTCTTTTTAAAATGTTTTTGTAGTTATATATAGACAAAGTAGAATACCTTTATTTTATTTGTTTATTTTTATGTGGTGCTAAGGATCAAACCCAGTGCCTCACACATGGTAGGCCAGCAATCTGCCACTGTGTTATAGCCCCAGCCCGGATTGCATTTTTTCTAAATAATAGGAATTGATTTATCCTATTAGATAGCTCACAGTAAAAGTAGCACATTTCTGTACTTAAGTCCTGTAGCCAATGAAGACTTACTTGTTTGTGTATGGTCAGTAGCCATTTTTAATTCCTTTCTAAACTTGGTTTTAGGAGAGAAATAGCTCAGGTTGAAAATGGGATGTCTAGTGATATCTTAGAAACTGGTCTCTGGGAAGCGGATTTCTCCTTGACTTTGACTATAAGTGACACCTTTTTTCAAACCTATTTAGGAGTGAGTCAGGAGTCCCAGTTAGAAGTTACCAGTTCACTTTAAAACAGAGATTGGTCTGTTTTATATTTCATGTAGTAGTAATAGAAACTTTTTTTAAAAAAAGAGCTGCTTATATGCCCATTCCCATACATATATAGAATATTAAAATCATTTGTATTGAATATCTGTCTTATCAAAATGCTGCTAATGTAAAAGTGAGCTTTAGAATTATTTTAAAATAAACTTAAGTAGACTAAAAGTTTTTCTAATCTTATTTATTAAATTTGTATTTGTTTTGCTAAAAACTTATTTTTCTCCATGGAACAAAGAAAAATTTAGCGAGTGTCAAATTCCATTATGAGTTTACCATAATGACTTTTCTTTCATTCAGTTTTTTAAAAAAGACAACTCTTTATGTTCTAAAAATTGGTATAGCCTTAGTGCTTAGCAATTGACAAAATGGTTATAGAAAGACAAAGAAAAAAATGGTGATTGCAGACAAATTTGGCAGGGAACTTGTGTGTGCTTTTCAAGTAACCTTTAAAGAGTTTTCCTGTTATCTAAGAATTTCTGGAGCTAGGCACAGTAATATATTCCTGTAATTCCAGTGACTTGGGAGGCTGAGGTCCTAAGTGACTTAGTGAGACTCTGTCTCAAAAACAAAAAAAAAAAAGGACTGGGGATTTAGCTCCATGGTAAATTACCCCTGGATTCAATCCCTAGTAAACCTCCTCCCCAAAAAGAATTTCTTCCAGTGGAAAATATTGGTAACCTCAAGTACTGACATGGTTGAGCAAGTTCTTCAGGACTTGTCTCTGGGAAAAGCCCTCTCAGAGTTCTTATTCTGAAGGAAGTAACTGCACAAGGGTTTAGCATTCATCAAGAGCTTATTGGGTTGGGGATTTAGCTCAGTGGCAGAGTGCTTGCTTAGCAAGCTCAAGTCCCTGAGTTGGGTCCTCAGCCTTGAAAAAGAAAAAAAAAAAAAAGAGCTTGTTAGGCAGAATGTAGGGCCTGGGCACCAAGATGAAAACATAGGGTTCCTGTCCTTAGAGAGTTTAGTAAAGAGACAAAGATATCAACATATATATGTAGTAGAAAGGAATTACTGCTTCATAGAAGAACTATAGGCATTGGAGAATATGTTAACTTGCTGATGAGTCCATATGAAACTTCACAAATGAAGGGGCACGTGAAAGTTGAAGAATGAAGGGAACTTACCTGGCAGAAATGGAAAAAGCATTACAGATAGTGACAAAATTACAGATTTGCTGCTAAAGATTTTAATTTTAATTCACATAGTGTTATAGGCTAATACTTTCCTTAGCTGTCCTGCATTTATTTATAGTACATAAATTATACCATATATATAAATTGAAATACTTGAAATATATATGCAGAGAGGAAGAGTTTTAAATGTGCTGTGTGTGTTTGATAGGTTATTCAGGTAATTCTTGAGCACCTTTTTTTATAGAGACCACAATCAAATGTCAAGTCATTTACTTAAAATGGGGACCTTCTTGTCACTCTTCTTCCTAACCATTTTACAGAGGCTTTTCATTTCCTTCTTCATAGATTAACCATTGCTTTTCAGTGTACTGACTGGCCAAGAGAATTTTTCATATTTTATAGTATGTAGTGTAGTACATTTTTAGGGCTAAAAGGAATTCATTGTGATGCCACACAATATATGCAACTTATAATTCTTTGAAATGGCAGAGAACAGGAGGATAAGTTAATTCCTCTGTTTCTCCCAACCTCTTTCCTATCTGATTTTAAGGAAGTATCTTGGACTGCTAAAATTTAATAACTTTTTATTTTTATTAAGAAAAAATTCAAGCATATTACAAACGTAGAAATATTAGTAGTGGTAGAATAATTCTGTTCTCCCACCCCCATATCCATTACCTAGTGTCAATAATTAATAACTTATTATTATTCTATTTTATCTATTACCATCCTACTCCCATGCTTTCCTTACCACACCACTACCACCCTTCCCCAGAGGACCACCCCCACCTTTAGATATTTGAAGCAAATCAAAGAAAACTTACTTCATCTGTAAATATTTTGGTATATAGCTCTGAAAGATAGAGACTGAAATATGAAACCACAGCAGATTTAACAACTCTTAATATTTACTTTCTTCCTATTAAATACCTAATTTGTATTCAGAAATCTGAGAAAACTTTGCAAAGCTGAGTGCCTTCTCCACTTAGGTTTATGACAAGTTAGATCAAACATTTGACCTTTTCTTGGTGGACTGTAGAGATAGGGAAACATTCTTTGACTAATCAGTTACTGAAACACGGTGGTCAGTGCTCTGGTGGAATGCTTTTGTTTGAAACATGGAATTATTTTATCATGAGCTACTTCTATAGTGATAACAACTTGTAGGTAAGACATAGTGTACTATGAATGCAGTATAGAATTTTGAATCTCAGAGAACCACGTACATCACTGATGAAATCCATGGTATGATGTAATCAGAATGTTGCTTAACTTAAAAGCATTTGTCATACCAACAGAACAAAACAAAAACTTTTACATGGGAAGAAGAGATTTTTAATTGTAATTTTCTAAAAATGATTGTAGTAATTTCGTTTAAATTGCTGGCTTCAAATCAGTGAGGCATTTCCATTTTGTTATCAGGAGATTTTTCATAGCTTAAATAATTCGAATATGATTTTATTGTAGGGAACAACTAACGTTGTATTTCTTTTTCTGGATAATTTTCTATTTGAATGAATTTTGCTAATTGAATCCCTGTTGCTTTTTGTCATGGGGAAAAACCTGGGGACATAATGGGAAGAGGTATGTGATTAGATTGAAATAAATTTTGTTACATACTAATTTTTGTTATTTAGGTTCATATATTACACAAAATGAATTTTCTAAAATACTTACTATACTAGATTTGCCTTGCATGAAAGCATTCTAATAAATGAATAATTACTAATTTTGTTCAATTGGTAAATGTGTCTAATAGGTTTTGGTACTTAGACTTTGTTTTAACAGTTTTAATACTTTAGTTTTCTGTTCTTTTTCTTTATGATGTTTTTTTCTTTTTTCTTAGAATGCATCCATCCATGCCACAAAATCTCCCGACAGTGTTAATGGAAGTGAACCAACCACTCCTCAGGTGTGTTATTAATGATACTTTTCAAAAACTAACTTCAGAGTAATTTGACGAATCTATATTGATTGTAAGTATTCGATTCCATTAAAAGAGTGATGTCCAAACATTTGATGTAGTATGTATGCTGAATACAGGTTTGTTCTTAGTTATTTGGAAAAAGTTTCAAATGGAAGCATGATTCCATTATGTCACATTTTACAAATTAATCGCAGTGAAGTGAAAACTTTGAAAACATGAAACCTTACTGTGGAATTATAAAAGGTTATGGAGATAGCCACATTGAAAGACATGTTGACTTATGTAATCTGAAAAATGGATATGAAGGAAGTGGGATTTCTTTTATTGAAGTTTGCGCTGATGCATAGTATTTTACTTCTAGAGAATTAAGGTTATCCTTCATTTGAAAAGTTATATGTAGAGTAGGGCTCAAGTGATACTTTTTGTTTTTTTGACTCCTTAAAAAAATCATGATAGTATTATTTGAGGTGAACATATTTACTTTGGTTTTAGTGTTGACAGTTACCATTAAAGGTTAACGTTCACCTGGACACATGTGAACTAAGCACCGAGTCTGTGGGAAGCACTGTGGCAGGGGGTGCAGCTGCCATACTCATAGGAAAAACCCCTAGGTCTTACATATATAAGGCACTGTTCTGAGTGCTTTAAATGTTTTCATTCACCAAATCCTCACAACAATCCTATTAGGGTAGTGCTGTTATTATTCCTATTTTACAGATGAAGAGGGGACCCTTTTTCTCTAACTTCTTATCCCTCTGCCTGTCATTGCTACTTGCCTTTCAACCTCACAAAGACAAGTTGGCCTCCGAGAATTACATATCCATTCTAGGAAGGAGGAAAGGGTAGAGACAAGGGCAAAAGGTATATTCCATTTTAACAGAAGAACAATAACTGCCCAAAAGATTCCATCCTATAGATTTTCTTTTATGATGTCTATTATTAAACTTTGTCAGATGGTCTACTCTTGACTGAAAGAGTCTGGGAAAAATTAATAAAAAAACTAATTGAAGTGTAACATCATAATTCAATATTTATAGAAAATGATGATTTATTCATTATACAAATTTATCTTTGTACCTGACTCCTGGAGCCTAGAAACAAATTACTAACACCCCCTGGGGAGCTCTTGTTCTCCTTTCCATTCCCTTCTGTCATCCCCAAGGATAACTACTGTCTTGGCTTTTAACACTACAGTTTAATTTTGCCATCTTGAGAACTTGATGCAAGTGGGCACTCTTGTTTCTACCTTATTTAGCACAGTGCTGTGTGAGATTTATCTGTATTCTCTGTAAATCATACATTCTCATTGCTGTTTAAGATTCCATTAGTGTACAGGATTGCTATTCAGTGTTTGGTGAATAACCTCAGGTTTTTTTTTTTTTAATGCAGTCTATCAGTTGGCATCAACAGTATTTACACGTTTACACATTCCTACACATATCTCTTGATATATAGTTAGCAATGAAATTGGTGGTTTAGAGAGCATGCTTGTGTTTAGCTTTAGTAAAAACTGATAAACACGGATTGAACTACATCCTCATCAACACTGTATATTTTCCACAGTTTTAGTTTTAGCCATTCTGGTGGATGTGGGGTGATACCACATTGTAGCTTTGATTTGTATTTGAGAAGATGAATATTTTTACCTGGTTGTATTGTTACCCTGAACAAAACTGGGGTGGAAGAAAGGAAGATTGTATATCAGGTGATATTTACCTCATATCAGTCATGGTTTTATGTATTCACATATATTAATTTATTACTCCTCAAAACTATCCTGTGAAAGGAGTGTTACTGTTGTCCTCATTTTACATAGGTAGAAAGAGGTACAGGGAAGTTAAGTAACTTGACCAAAGCCCACAGCTAGTAAATGGTAGAGCTAAGACTTGTGCCTAGGAAGTCAGGCTTCGTAGCCTGTGATCTTAGCTCTTAAAACCAGAATAACCTGCTACTTAGGCTGTGATGGTGTGTGTGTGTGTGTGTGTGTGTGTGTGTGTTACTGGGGATTGGTCCTAGGGTCCCATGCATACTAGGCAAGTGCTCTATCATTGAGCTATATCCCCAGCCTCAATGACGTTCTTATTTGTAAGTTTGTCTTTTGTTTGAAGCAGTATTTTTAAAGTTTTTTTCTCTATGATAGTAATTGTTAATATTTGTGTATTTGCCACGTTGTAAGCACTTTGAATGTATGAACTCATTCAGTCTCTTGGGTAACTGTACAAGGTGGATGGTGTCTTCATCACCATCACATTCATCCCCATTTTACAGAGAAAGAAGCAAAACTATTGAGGTTAAGTAACTTGTTTAGGGTCCACAAAATGTAGCGACGGAGGCGGAATTTGAAGTTGGTATCCTTAAAACTTGCTTCACTAGTTTGTAGTGTGGCATTTATGGGAAGATTGTCTGCTATGTATTGAAGCATTTTTCACATGGGTCAGAAGTGACTGGTGATGCAATTATCTGTAAAACAGTTCTTGAGTTTTTGAGCATGAAGGACTTCTTTAAGACTTCCCTACTTGCTCCCATTATGAAGATAATACTTGCACATTGTGAAAAACACCAGAAAGTAAAAAAAAAAAAGAAAGAAAAGAAAAACCATCCCAAATCCTACCACTCAGAGACAGTGTTAACCTGTGGTATCTGTTCTTCATGACTTAGTTCTAAGGGTGTTTGTGAAAATGTACGTATAAATTGAAAAGTACATGTAATTACTTTAAGGCAAAATCAATTCACACTATACATGTTATTTTATAACTTAATTTTTCCCATGTATTGAATTTCTTTTTACATATTATCAATCCTCTAGTGACAAACATTTGGATTATTTCCAGTTTCTGCTCTGAAAAACAACCTGTGTGCATACAAAGGGGCCATGGCATGCTCTCCCCTTTTATTTACTCCCACTTTCTCTAGTACTATAATTAAATTTCTAAAATTTATAAGTAAAACATTTCTGTTTTAATTTTTTAAATTGTATATTAAAGATAATATTTTTATTTTCCTGTTTGCCTTCACATGACCACACTCTCCCCTAAGCATTTCACCCCTCGTATCCCTTTCTTTCCCTTCTTCCCTTTCTCCCTTTCTCTTTCTTTATTTTATCTTTTTAAATTTTTTTGTGGTGCTAGGGATGGAATCCAGGATCTGGCACATGCTAGGCTAGTGCTATGTCACTGAGCTATACAGCCCCCACCTTTGGCACTGTTAAGATCTTCCCAGTAGCCTTGTTGTTATAATGATGAGTTTCTAGGAAACACCTTCTAAATACTAACGGCTGTGACCTGAACAGAATAATCCTGCTTAGAACAGTTAGTTAAATTGTGTTGTATTATTTTTCATTGTTATTCAGATTAAGAGAACAGTCTTGCTCATTGCTTTTTTTTGACATTGAACTTACTGAATTGTGCAGAGATCTCTAGTTCAGACTGTTCAGCTATCCTCCATGTTTTCTTATTTTTATTCCCATTTTACAGAATGATAAGTAGGACAGAATTATATGTCACAAGTCAGCTCTACCTCACATTCCCGATTTAAACAAAATGGGCTCTTTATATGTTATCCTCCTGACTCCATTCCCCTCTTTTGTTGAGAATGATCAGGAATTCCCATCTTCATAGATTCTCTTGGTAAAACCCAATTGAATTCACTCATATTCTACATATATTTAAGTACTGGATGTATACTAGTGATTCAGATGGTGTATACAGCTGGCCACTGCATTAAGGATGTTATAAATTAGTGAATGAATTCTCACAGTAAACTTGTGTGGGATAAACTGGGGTAGCATGGCTTGCTTTCCTTCCCCTCCCTTCCTTCCTTCCTTCTTTCCTTCCTTCCTTCCCTCCCTCCCTCCCTCCCTCTCTGAAGGACAGTGACTTAGTAATGGGACCTATAGCACAGTCCTCTTACTCCAGGTCCAGAGCTTTTTCAGAAACAACTGGATGTCTTGTTTTTTAGCAAACAGTATTTTTGTAAAGTGTCAGGAATATACATTGAATTCATCAGGGCTTTTAACAGGTTATTGCTGTTGATTGGGGGATGATGGAAGTCCAAATGTGTGTATTTTAACCCACACACTCTGTTGGGTTCGATTGCAGTCAGGTGACATACAGACTTTTGCACAGAAACTCCAGCTCCGGGTGCCTTCCGTGGAGTCTTTGTTTCGAAGTCCAATAAAGGAATCTATATTCCGATCTTCTTCTAAAGAGTCTTTGGTACGAACGTCTTCCAGAGAGTCCCTGAATCGACTTGACCTGGACTGTTCTGTTGCCACCTTTGATCCACCCTCTGATATGGAGAGTGAGGCTGAAGACTCTCTAGGGAATTCAGACAGTCTCAACAAAGAACAGTTGATTCAGCGGTTGCGAAGAATGGAACGAAGCCTAAGTAGCTACAGAGGAAAGTATTCTGAGGTAGGAGCATGACTTAATATGCAAAATTTTCTTCCTCTTATTCATATTTGTCTATTGCTGTTATTCCTTTGGCTGATTAAACCATTGATCCTCTAGATCCTCTGGTTACTAATGGTAGGTAAGTAGTCAGTAACAATATCTAGTTAGCTTTTCAGTGGTACAGAGGTTTTTTTGGCAAGACTGTTGGTAAAATCTTGGAGAAGACTGTTGTTTAGAGCTTTCCAGTTCTCATATTCAGTGTTCCTTTCATTTCCTAGTCTCAATGTCACTTATCTAAGTGACAGGATAAAGGAAATCCTGTCTCCTTACCATTTTTCCTACTTTATTCCCTCCCTTATTTATCTCTAAGGACAGTGGCTCCAAAATGACTAACTTCTGCCAACCGAATCCCATTATTGCGGCTTTAGGGAGTCTGATTATCTAGCAGGTTTGGTTCTTTGTCATTGTGCGTACATTTTAAAAACTTTTGCCTAAAATGAATCCTTTTTTCTGGTACCAGGGATTGAACCCAGCAGTACTTAACTACTGAGCCACATCCCCAGCCCTTTTTTATTTTTTATTTAGAGATAGAAGGATCTTGCTGAGTTGTTTAGTGCCTTGCTAAGTTTCTGAGACTGGCTTTGAACTTGTGATCTTACCTCAGCCTCCTGAGTTGCTGGGATCATAGGCCACTGCACCTGACTTAAAATGAATCTTTTAATTGCCAGACTCCTTGAGAATGACAGACACACCCTGTTTGGTGTAAGAGAGGAAGGAAGTAGTGCTGCTCCAATTCTCTTTTCTCTTTCAGGAACACAGACCCTTCCTTTTAAGCTAAATTATATTGGTTGCGTTCCTGTCCTGTGTAGTTAAAGCAGATTTTCCTCAGGAAAGTCTTTGTGGAATAGATTGTTCACAGCTTTTTTTCCTGTCTTCATAAGATAATGTTTTTTTAATGGTTTGTAAACAGCATCACAGTTAATTTTAATTAATGAATGCTACAAGATCAGGGTTAGTATATAAACTTAGCCAAAACTTCTGTTTCCAATTATGACTACAGTATGGGTGGTTTCAAACTGTATTTGAAACCAAACCAAATCAAAATAAAAAACCTTAATGAGATATATAAAATATCTTTAACAAACAAACAAACAAACATAATATGCTGACAAAATAGAAAGGATTTATCAGGCTAACACTAAAGGCTGGCTAGAGTAAACAGGGCATTAAAGTCATTCCTATCAAAAGGAGCTTATAGAATCATACTTTTTCCTTTATACTTTTTTTTTAACTCTTATTTTTTATTTCCACCAAAGTTTTATTATTTATATTTAAGTTACTTTCACTAACTTTTCCAAGGCCCTGAGTTTGAAGTTGGACCAGCAGTATAATTAGTATTTAAGTATGGCAGACAAATTTGTTTTTTTTTTTTTTTCCCCCTAGTACTGGGGATTGAACCCAGGGGCATTTTACCACTGAGCCACATCCCAGCCCTTTTTATTTTTTTATTTTGAGATAGGTCTTGCTAAGTTGCTTAGGGCCTTGCTAAATTGCTGAGGCTCCTTGAACTTGTGATCCTCCTGTCTCAGCCTCCCCAGTTGCTGGCACCACCACTCCTGGATCAGACACTGTGTATTTTATAATGTCATTTAATTTTGCACCCCCCCTCCGAATTAGATGTTAATTAGTTTTATTTTGTGGAAAAGGGATTAGAGACTCAGATTAAGTAACTTCACACAGGTCTGAATTTGGTTATAAGTCTCTCTGGTTGTTTCTACTATTTGGTACTTTTCTCAGAAAGAGTTAAATAGCCTATTAGGGATAGCAAGAGTCCATTGTCTTTGCCTTTGCTTCTCTTTGCCACTGAGGGTATCTAGGATAAAATAGTGCTGTAAGTGACATGTAGTTCTTGGGTTACTCTTTCTCTCCACCCTACTTCTTTTTTGCATATCATTGTTCTTTTTGGCCTGAAGATAATGAGGAGATGGGTCTGGTGTTAGACAGAATTATATGTTTTGTATTCTTGTGTCTGTTGCTAGTCTTGCCTTCTTTTGTTGCCTGTCTTTTGACTCGAAACATCAGTAGTGGCATTGGGGACCCACAGCAGCCTTCCAAGGAAAATGATAAGCCTCATAGAAGGGGTTTCCTAAAACTATGGCCTGACTCTTCAGAGCCTGCTAGCACTTCTACAATAGAGTTCAAATAATTCTTTGGAGTCATATGCTTAGCTTGCAGATGTGTAATGCTTATAATTTACAATTTCAAAAAGAATCTGTTAATCCATAATTTCATCCAGTGTGCTAGAATGTTTAAGTCTCTTATTTAGGTTAAATATCTCTTTTGGACTTGAATTACCAGTTTCCCTCTATTGTTTATGAGTTTCTTTCCTCAAATTTTTGCAAAGCCATGGTAACAGACCCTATAAGATCATTTACATGGTCTTTTAGAATCCAAAGCAAAAAAAAAAAAAAAAAAAAAAAAAAAAAATCACTGCAGAGCTGCTTAATGCACAGATTCCTGTCTCTCCCACCCTATCTTCCCCAATTCTCCTTTAATTAGTTTGTTGCAGGAAGGGACAGATTTTCCATTTCTAGCAAACTCCTAGGTGAAATTATTGCAAATGTACTCTATGATTACAATTTGCCTTTAGGCAAGTTGGTGCTTATCCTCACCTGTGAATTAGGTACTGAACTCTAAAGAGGTATGTGCCTAAGGTAAAGTCACATATAATCAAGTTACCTTCTATTTTTTTTAGAAATGTATTTCCTAAAAGTATGTACTATGTTATAAAGTTTTAACTGTTACACGTTGAATTAAATTGAATGATTGATAAAGGATTCTTCTACTTTATTTCTTTGACTTTTATAAAGAGATGTTTTAGTGGAGTTAAGAATGATTCATTGTGTTAGTAATGACCAATGTTATTTGTGACTTTATTTTAGCTTGTTACAGCTTATCAGACTCTTCAGAGAGAGAAGAAAAAGCTACAAGTAAGTGATTTTTTTTGGCTGTTATTATCATATGTAATTTTAAATAAGTCTTACAGTAAGATATTTCTAACCTTCCCTTTTAAATTCTCTATATAATCACAGTGTTTAACCCAGCAAAATAATTTCTGGATGCTTTGATAAAGAGATCCCAGAGATTTTACCTCTTTTGGGGAATGAGGTTTCCTCGAGTTATCTTTACCCTGCAATGTTTAAGAGGTTTTAAGGCATGTTTGCCTCTTTTAAGCCCATTTCCTAGTATCTCAGTCTCAGTCTTCCAATTCCTTCTTTGTTTAGTAGTGAAAAAGACACCCAGCTTTTTGTGCAGTGCTGGGAATCAAAACCAGGGCTCTATACATGCTGGGTAAGTGCTCTGTTACTACTGAGCTACATCACTAGCCCTGACACCCAAACTTCTATTCCTTTTCTTTTTTAAATTCCGTGACCAGGAATTGTAGTGGTGCTCTACCACTGAGCTATGTCACTAGCTTTTTATTTTGAGACCGGTCTTACTGGTCTTGAATTTGTAATCCTGTTCCCTCAACCTTCCAAGTAGCTGGGATTACCAGTGTGTGCCACTGTGCTCACTGCATTTAAAATTTAGCCTTAAAAATTCTCTATTTTTATAATTAACATACAGTGAAACTGATATTCTGTTTGGTATATATTTGTATAGTTTAACAAATGTCTGGGTAACCACTCCCATATGCAGAGCAGTTCTGTAACATCATGATTTTCCTTTATAGGTTTTCAGCATGGTTATAACCTTAACGTTTTCAGGCCTGTCTTCCATATTCATGTTATTTGGAGGAAGAGTTATAATATTTCAATACAGTTATTTTTAACTATAGCATGCAGATGTTTAATCAGCTTTTTTTTTTTTTTTTTTAAATTAAAGGGTATATTAAGTCAGAGTCAGGATAAAGCACTTCGGAGAATTGGAGAATTAAGAGAGGTAAGTTTTAGTAATTATTATTCTGAGAATAGTACTTCAGTCTCTTAAATTTTTTAGAATGATGGTACATACTGGGAGTGGGCAGTTTCACATGCATGTAGTTAAATATGGAAGTAACTAAACAACCCAGCCTATGAGACCACAGATCAGTTCTTACAGATCAGTTCTTCCCAGGGGCTAGGTTGAGCTCCTTTATGTCTTACGGCAGGCTACATGTACCTCTCTGCTACGGGAGTGGGCAAGACCACTCCTGGTTTCACCCACTGTCTCAAATCAGCCTGTTGCACTTTGCAGTGAGTACTTATTGCTTTTTTCCGTGATTCTTAAGCCCATCTCATACCTTATTGCTTCCCTCTACTTTATCCTATACAAATCCCAGTAGTGTGCATATTTTACTGCTGTTGGTTTTTTCTCTCTACCCATTTGTATTGTGGCCATTTGTGGGGAATATTTTGTTGTCTATTTTTGTTGTGCATGTTCTTCATGGGTTTCAGTTTGTTACTTTTTGTTACTTTATTGCCCATACCAGAGGTTTTGAAACAGGTGACTTTAGGGCAAATCAGAGTAATTTTAGAATTTATGAATTCTAGGGCTGGGGATGTAGCTCAGTGGTAATGTGCTTGCCTAGCGTGTGCAAGACCATGGGATCAATTCCCAGTACTGGAAAAAAATTATGTATTATTTTAAGTGCATAATTTGTGGAATTTATCAGTCCAAGATAGTATAGTGTATGTTGGAAGTATAAATAGGTTTGAAAAGGATCAGGTAAATTAGTAAATTTGTAAATAGCCGTTGAGAAATGCTGGTATATTTCTGAATGGAGGCAAAGGAGAAGAAAAACATGGGAGTATTATTTCCTTTGAATGATTAATATCATCAAAAGTAGCTACACTATTCCACAGAATATCTTTTGTTGTTACTAATGATGGTTCATTTGTCTGAATTAACCATCAGTACTAAACATATAGAAATTTCTTATATTATTTTATCCTTATTGATATTATGTTTGATATCAGTAAGATTGATATCTAATCTCTTGCAACAGTTTTTATATATCCAGCTTCCTGATGTTTTTGTGATGATACAAAAGAGATTGTGTGATTTATCACAGTTCCTTAATAATTCTGTAAAATGTTCTAAATTGTATTTTGAAAACTAGGGTGATTTTTTTTTTTTTTTGTTATGTTGACAAGAACAAGAATTGACCTTATAATATAAATAACTAGTTATCCTTTCTTAATGAAATTCTGTATAACTTGTTTTATATTAATTAATACCTTAGAAAAATTAATACATACTTTTGAAGTTTTAGGAGCAAATCCTTAACTTATAATCTTCTCAGGACTCCACATTTCTAGTTTGACTTTGAAGATAGCTAGTACTCAGAATAGCATGCATGAGGTCATGTGGAAGGATGGTGGGGAAGTGGGAGAATAATGATGACGGCATTCTCTTTTTTTTTCCGCTTCCTTCCTGCTATATATTACTTGAAAGTGCTTTTATAAGTTAAAAGCACCTTTGCTTTTATTAGAGAGACAAATAATATGACACTTTTGTCTAAAAGGTTTTTTCTATTAAGCTAATATCTTTTTGCTTAATATATTTTTCTTCTCATCTTGCATTTTGGGAATAGAAGGTGTTAACAATAGATACATTCTATTTTGGTTAAGAAATTAAATGTTCAGGTTTTATATAGGTAGTAATGCACAACAGACATGTTTGAAGTTCAGAGAGAGTACATTACAGATTGCACATCAGGTTTTGAGGGTGTTTGTAATGATGTTCTAGCTGGAGATACAAGAATACTTGTTTTTTTTTGCTTTGCTGGACTTCATTCCCCACTGAGGAGTCTCACTGAGAGACCTATCCTCAAGAAAGTGTAGCTGAATGGGGAATGGACTTTATTGATAGATGGGAAAGCACAGGTGTAATTCTTTACTGCTGGCTCTTAGTAATTTGGAACCTTATAGGTGCAGGGGAATCTAGAGGACACTTAGTATGCCTAAGTGTTTTGAAAATTAATAAACTTGAAACAGTGCAAGGAGTTGCTTATAAGTCCTTGAAATTTTGTGTGAGGAAAATTATTCTAGCAAATCTGTAAGGGATGGATTAAATCAGAGGAAGACTTTAGATAATGAATCTCTTTAGAAGGCTGTTGATGGAAATTAATCATTCAAAAATTATTGCTAGGGTCTGGGGTTGTAGTTCAGTGATGGAGTACTTGCCTAGCATGTGTGAGGCACTGAGTTCTATTTTCAGCACCACATACAAATAAATAAAGGTCCATCAACAACTAAAAAATATTGTAAAATATTGCTAACTGTGCTGTGGTTACAGTTGTAGAAAAGACCCTAAAAATTGTAAAGAAATTAATAAAATAATTTGATCATGGAGGGATCAACAAAGATAAGTAAAGCATGATTTTGAGTATTTTGAGTTCAGGAAATTAGTGAGTTAGGAATCCTAGAATAATGAAGGGGTTTAGGCAGGCTGTTTAGTGTGTTCTAGATGCTTACCTCTAGCATCCTAAGGGAGTTAAGTATAAGGGAGAAATAGCACGTAGGACTGAGCCTAGAGGGAGGGATAAAAATCAATAAAGGACAAAAAAAAAAAAAAAAAATGGCCAGGAGCTTAAAGCCAAGGAAAGTAGGTTCCTCTGTTGAGATAATATTTATTGTGGTTGGTGTAGCAGGGAGATAACACAGATCATTAGATTCCATTAGAAAGGCTTTTTAATGACCCAAAGAATGCAGCATTTTAAGCAGTTTTAAAAATTACAAGTTTTATTGTTTTACAGAATAAGAAAACTTTTGATGCTTTCATGTTTTCAAAGAAGGAAGACAGTTGGCTTTTTGTTTGGTATAATTTGGTTTTGTATTAAGTAAATATAAGATGATATAAAGCAGTGTGATATCTCAAAGTAAAGTTTTAAGTGCTTCCCCCCCACATTAACAATTTAGCAATCATTATAGCTCCAGAAAGTATACATTTTCTTCTTGAATCTTCTTGTTATTTAAGGAACAAAATTATTTGTTGCTGTGATTGTTTTAAATAATGTTAATGTTTTAGATGCTGATTATTCTCTAATTATTGTTGCTACTACCCTGTCTTAAGAGGTATGCAAATCTTGATTGATCGTGTTTTTAAACTTTGAAAACTGTAAATTTTATACTGAAAACTACCTATGAAATCTTTTTGTGTTTTAGGAGCTTCAAATGGATCAGCAAGCAAAAAAACATCTCCAAGAGGAGTTTGATGCATCATTAGAGGAGAAGGATCAGTATATCAGTGTTCTCCAAACTCAGGTAAAAAAGAGAAAAAAAATGTGGAATTTTTTCAGTAAAGAAAAACAAAGGTTAGATGTGATATCTAGGGAGGTCCAAATTAAAAAAAAAAAAAAGCCTATTTTTAAAACTTGGGTTTTCCTCAATTAATTTTAAGGCTGATTTTGGTTTGTTGTACCTTTTGACTAATGATAATATCACTGCTAACATAGCACATATTAAAATGAAATGCATTGGGAGGGAAATTTTTATTTAATTTCTCCCTACTATAATAAAAAGAATATTGTTTACAATATCTGCCATGTGCTTTAAAGAAAGTACTACTGCCAGAGTATTTTTCCCCTAATGAAGTGCTTCTTTTAGGTTTCTCTCCTGAAACAACGATTACGAAATGGCCCAATGAATGTTGATGTATTAAAACCAATCCCTCAGATGGAAGCACAGGCAGAAGTCCTTACTAAAGAAGAAAACACAGAGGGTGATGTAGAACCAGTAGGTAAGCTTCCTCTTACCCAAAACCTAATTTAAAAACTGGAGGAGAATGTTAAGAGCTTTCAGAATATGAACAGATAGAAATGAACTGAGATAAATGTAAAGTGCCCTTGATTCTAACATTTCCACCAAAGTGCAAGGGTTGTTATTATTTTTTTGGTTCTTTGTTGTCTTTTAAAAGAAAAGTAAGACTTGTTTTAAGACATGAAAATTGTATAGTCTGTAAGTAGCACCATCATTTTGTTGTAATGAAAATTTGTTGTATTACACTGTTTTATTGATAGCAGTACTAGATTTCATATAAACAGGTCAGTTCTGTTCAGTGTTAATATGCTATTTGTAATTATTTGGATATTTTAGTTTCTAAATAACATTGCCTATATATATCTATATTTAAAGATGGTGATATTTATCCTGCTTTTTTTTTTTAACTAGAAAAGAAGAAATAGTTAAATTTTATCTCAAAATTTAGTTTTACCCATCCTATTATTTTATTCTTTGAGGTACATGTTTAGTAAATTCCCACTTTTTGTTTTCTAACATTTTCTCTCAAAGAGACATAATAAATTTTTGACTCAGCAAGAAGCATCTAGCTATCTCAGCAGGCATCCTATAAGAGGGTCTAAAATTCCCCTGGAATGTAAAACTTCACTCAGAAATGTAAGGAGATGTAAAAAGCTATATGTAAAGAATTCCTCTCAGGAAGAGATTAGACTGTGGCTGGAAAGAATTCTTTATTAATCCTTTTGAGATGGAAGCTAAGATATGGAGTAATTTTGAATAACAAAAACAACAACAAAAAGGTTATCCAACTGTCTTTTAAGGAGGATGGATTCAGTTATTGTTAGTGAACTACTGTGCCAGTCCAGGATGGGGTTGAATCACAAAATAGGTGAATACACTACCTAGTATCTTCAGATAAATATCAAACAAATAGCAACCAAGAGTAGAGGTTTGGAAGGACACCACCTTGTTAGCAGGCCAGGGTTGTCTCCTCTCTGCTTGATCACGCTCAAGAGTAGAGCAGAGTTTTGGTATAAGAATACACTCTTGGGTCTGGGGGTTTAGCTCAGTGGTGGAGTGCATGCTTTGAGGCCCTGGGTTCAATTTCTAGCACTGGGGGGGAAAAAAAGAGGAAAAAAAAGAAAGAACTCCTGTGTATTAACAGACTGTTCCCAGAGTTCCCTTATATATCTTATTGACTGCCTCTGCTTATGCTGCTTTATTGTTAGTCGGAGATGAGGCTTCTGCTAAAACACTGGAAATGCTTCAGCAAAGAGTTAAGCGGCAAGAGAATCTACTTCAGCGTTGTAAGGAAACAATTCAGTCACATAAGGAACAGTGTACATTATTAACCAGTGAAAAAGAAGCTCTGCAAGAACAACTAGATGAAAGACTTCAAGAACTAGAAAAGATGAAGGTAAAAGAGCAAATGAGCTTTATTCTATTTAATTCTCTGAGCCATATCCACATGTTCCAGTATGGCCTTCAGTTTTTCTGGAAAATCTTCCATCCTCAGGATGGAGAGGGTGTCTTTGGGCAGCTAAGTGCCCTGGGCTTGATAGCATTTAGCATACTTTTAAGACTTCCTATGTACTTTTCTCCTATGTAATATGTGTATCTAGATTAGATAAGATGTTCAGCGTTCTCATATGAGGAGAAACTTTGTTAGAGATGGAAATGAATTTTTAACCTTTTTTCAGGAGCTTCATATGGCTGAGAAGACTAAACTTATCACTCAGTTGCGTGATGCAAAGAACTTAATTGAACAGCTTGAACAAGATAAGGTAAAACAACAAAATGTATGATACTGAAATTTGTCAGGAGGGTCCCAGAATTCGCTTTTGAAAATAGTTGGAAGCATTCATAATTCTGCTTTCCAAATTATTACAACTGCTTCCATGAAAAATCTTTTTAATTTCTAATTTATATAATTGTTAGAATTAGTTTTATATCATGTGACACTGATTCTCTCCATGTTTTCTTGATCTTAGTCAGCATTTTAGTTTACAGATTTGAATAATGGTTGCAAAGGAAGTCTATACTTCTAGTACATATCTACTTTTCAGAGAAAAGTTAAATTAGGGCATTCTAAATGTGAATGGTTTCAGTATGTTCCTTCAGATATTATGAAAGCATACCAATCTCTCATACAAGTTGCCTGAAAAGCAAAGAAATAATTTAAATATTAACAACAAATTTGTACACATGGATTTCAGAATGTGAGATTGGATGACTGAGAAAGGGATGAATCTTACCTTAACAGTTTGGAGTTAGAGCAGCAGCAGTAGCTACATAGCTGAAAAATTTGTGGGCAAACAGTTTTGACCTGTGTTTCAGCTCTAAGTTCTTGGGTCCTTTTTAAAAGCAGCTCCCAGTTTGTTCCATACCACCTATCATTTTCTTTAATATGCTGGTTAAAACGATAGTATTTTAACATATCTTTAAAATAAAGTTCTTTTTTAAATTTTATAAAAACGTAATTATCATAATTATGTCAACAATTTGATTAAAATTTCTTAAGTATGACCTATCTATTCAGTTTCAGATTTTCCTTATTATCTCATAATGTTCTTTTTCCTTTTATGAATCAGGATCCAGATGAAGTTGTTTGATTGCACTTGGTTGATAACAATTTTTCTTTCTTTCCTTTTTTTTTTTTTTGGTACCAGGATTGAACCAGGTTTGAACCCAGGGGTGCTTAACCTCTGAACCAGATCCCTACTCCTTTTTATTTTTTATTTTGAGACAGGGTCTCGCTAAGTTGCTAAGGGCCTTGCTGTTGATCTAACTTTTAAGACTTAATCTGTAGGTTTGAGTGTCCCCTCTCTGTTTTCTTTTACCTTGTGGTTTGGTTTTTGAAGAAACTGAAGGCCCACAATTTTGTTTTGAAATTTCTTCTTAACAGTGCTCTTCCACTTACCTGGTTGTTATCTTTCCCTGGATAGTAGCTATCTAAAAGAAGCATTCTAATGCAGGAGTCAGCAGACCCTGCAAGTAAGGTAATAATTTTCTTAAGACCCAGAGTCTGAACATCTTTTCAAGAGACAAATTGAATACCCCATTTTTTGTTAGTCCTGAATGACTATGATTTGATATATAATAATTTGGTTATCTTTCCCTGCTAGCGAACTCCATTTCTAGTATAGATTACCACAGAGAGGGAACAGAGCAACTAACAAATTGGAAGAATGGGGGTGCCTTACTGATAGAAGTAAGGACTGGTGGTGGGACCACAGAAGGAAAGAGAAAAATCACATAGCTCTGAGCTGCCATCTTGCTCCATCCAGTGGGGCAGCAGGCACTTTACACTCTCAGCAGTCTCTGGGATTAGCTGTGTATTAAAGCACAGATCAATAATTGTACTTTATTATGGCTCTGAACCAAGTTCAAAAGGCTGTGTTTTCTCCTAATAAACTGTTTATTAAGACAGGGAAAATTATAACACATTTATAGAAAGGTTATAAAATAAATATTTTAACTAAAAACATGTTTAATGGTTAAAAGATTAAACTTACTATTAAAATAGTAAAATAATTTTTATATAAAAATCATCCTGATATCATGCCAGGAAACTGAGGCATAGAGCAGAACACGGAGTTCAGTTTATGGAATACTGAAATAATTCTTATGCAGTATTTAGTAAGAAATATGTTTTGTGCCTGTAAAACTAAGTTTGAACTGTGCTATTGATGATGCAGTTTTGTTGTGCAAATGCTTTATAGAGTTTTCACCTCTCTTCAGGGAATGGTAATAGCAGAGACAAAACGTCAGATGCATGAAACCCTGGAACTGAAAGAAGAAGAAATTGCTCAGCTTCGTAGTCGCATCAAACAGATGACTACTCAGGGAGAGGAATTACGGGAACAGAAGGAAAAGTCTGAAAAAGCTGGTAAGAACTCAGGAGTTACTTCTTTTATGTTTGCATTCAAAAGTCATTTAAAGTGCTTGCTGGGTATTTTTTAAAAATTAATTAAATATTGGTAAAAATGCTTACTGTGGAGATTTCTTACATAACAGCAACCTGCTTATTATAGAAAGCAGGGGTCAGTGAACTATGGCCTATGGGCCATATCCAGCCCATGATTTGTTTATGTCCAGCCCTTAAGCGAAGAGTGACTTTTACTTTTTTAAATGGTTGGGAAAAGAAAGAAAACATGACAGAGATCATATGTGGCCTATAAAACAAGACATTAATATCTAGTGCTTTACAGAAAAAATTTGCTTGACCACTGCCCTACAGTATCAAAATTAAGATTAAAAATTTAGAAATTTCCACGTAGACACAGCATAGTACTTATTAAATAACTGCTACTTTATACATTCTCTAGGGTGAACAGAAAGTAAAAGGCATAATTTGTTTTTAAAAGGAATAATGAACAATTTAGTGTTATATATTAATATATATTATATATAATAGCATTATGTTTTGGCACAATAAATGCTAGGCTGAAAAATATAAAGATCAGTATAGTACTCACTGAGTATCCAGTAATGCTAGGAAAGGAGACCTGCTAGAAAGAGAAGAGAGCAGGATAAACTGTGTCTTCTTGTCAGGAAGAATGTGTATTTTGAGCTGGACCTCAAATAAATAATGAATAGAATGGGCTTAAACAGAGAAGTGGAGATGGCAGACATTTCGGTTGCTCCAGGACCATGAACAGGCACAATGATCATAGTGGATATGTGAATCCACTGGAAAATGTGTTTTGCCAAAATGGGAAATGAAGTTGGATTGTGAAAGAACTCACTATTAGAGTCTTAAAGATGAGTAGTTGCATTTAGATGTTGGCAAACCAGGCAATATAGGAAATTAGTAATAGGAAAGCATAATGTAATAGAAGCTAGTGTTTTGTGTATAAAAGAAATGAAGTGAGAAGTCAAACTTGGGAGCAGTGGCAGACATCCAGTTTGAGGGGCAGAACTTTGGCTACCTTGACTAGGATGGTGGTTCTGGAAAAGACAGGAAAGTTAGAGTGCAGAATTTGACATCTGGTCAACTTGGAGGAGCTGAAGAAAAGTAGGATTCTAAGGTGACCTCAAAATTTTAAGCTTACGAGACTGGATAGTGTAGAGCTGAAGAAAATATAAATGGTAAAGTTGAGGATTAGAGTCAGCTGATGAGTTCGTTTAGCTAATGATTCAATCCTAAGATTTCCAAATGAAATTGACTTGTAAAATTTTGAAAATAAGAAATTTAAAAATCTTTCAGGAATCATTAGCCTCAGGTTAAAGCCTGTAGTTAAATCTGTGGGAAAGGCTGCTTACTCCAGAAGGGTGAGTTCTAAAGTAATACGAATAGTAGTGGCAGGAACAGCCATTTTAATTTGCACTTGCTGCTGCTGATGTGGCCACTATTAATATTAACTATGGACCAGCGGTTATTTTAGCAAGGCTGTGCTATCAGTGCTTTTCCTTGTATTTACTTGTAATAAGTCCTTATAATTCTATAAAATAGTAGTAGTATTATCCTCATTTTACAAATAAGAAAGCACAAGAACATAAAGGTTAAGTCACTTGTCTACTTTTCATTCACAGTGGTTAAGTATATAATCAGGACTTTAACCTAGGCAATGTAGCTTTAGAGCCTTTGCTTTTTATAGAGGTTTTGAGTTTGTAGAGAGAAATGAGAAAAAAGTTACCTCAAGAAGTTATAGGAATTGTGAATAGCTATGTTTCCTGGGTGAATTTAAGAGATGTTTCAGGAAGTGGGGGAGGTAGAATAGTTTAAAAAGGCTTTTGAATTTGGTGAGGATTTGATTCTCAGTTTTGAGAAATGATTTTTTAAAGTAGATCATAAGTAAGATGTTAAGGAAGAGAATGGGTCTGGCTGAGAGAAATAGTTGGCTGATACCATCTGTGTTCATAAATCTCCATATCCTTGCATTTGTTTTATGGGGACTTTAGTTAATGAATTTGTTCCCATTAAATCTGAAAATTTCATTTTGGAGAGAGTTAATAGACAGCATCTTTCAGAATATAGTCTCTGAAGCCTTGTGGAACATCATGAAACACATTTGTTTTCTGCAAACAGAAAACCCAGTACACAGTCTCAGCTTCTCCTATAAAGTCTTTCCATTTTTATGACTGCTTTTTGTTGACTATTGTAACCAGTCAAAAAGAAATAATGTTGGTCAGGGGATTCAATTTTCTTTTTAAAATTACGACATTTTATGAGGAGGTAGAAAATGATGAATGAGTATAAGGTTGAAAAGGGTAGATGATGAAAAGGTACATAAAACATGTAGTTTATTCATATGAGGATAAGATTTTTTCCAGATAATGTTCCAATCAAATCTTTAATTGTACAACCTTCCTTCCTTTGCTTCTCTGAAACACAGTTGTATTTTGTCTTTAAATGTGATTTTCATAAATAAATGTGTATATATACACAATATATGCACATTCTCTCTCTCTCTCTCTCTCTCTCTCTCTCTCTCTCTCTCTCTCTCTCTCTCTCTCTCTCTTTCTCTCTTTCTCTCTCTCTCTCTCTCTCTCACACTCTTTCTCACCTTTTTGGTTCTTTTTTTTCCCTTAGTGCTGGGACTTGAAGCTAGGGCCTCATGTATGTTGAGTATACTCTACTGCTGAGCTATACCCCCAAGCTCAAAACTATATTTTCATTAATATTTGCTAGCCTGTAAGTTGAGAAACTTCTGTTTGTAGTTCCATCAGAATAGTAAAAATAAGTGTTAAAAAAGAAAAGATTTTAATTATCATTATTTTTGTGTATGTGTGTGTGTGTGGCACCAGGTATTGAATTCAGGGCCTTGCACATGTGAACACTTTACCACTGAGCTACATCTGCAGCCAAGATATAAATTATTTAATACATATATTTACTTTGGGAAGTCTCTAGATAACACAGTTTTAAGTGCTTTGATAGATACTTTTAAGACATGTACTTGTAGTCATAATTATTGAGGGCTATGAAAGCTGTAATGGACTCATTCCACATCTTTTAAATCTACACTGAAAACTAGTTTTGCACATCAGCTGCATTTCATCTAGTGGTCTTAGCTGAACAGAACTTTCCAAATAGAAAATGGTTCTCATTTGCAATGCAAAGTCCATATACTATGAAAGAAAAATTCTGGTTAAGTACTAAACATAAGAAAACGTCAGTGTAAAGGAGTAGAGTTTCTTACTCTGTGAGTTTTATCTGGCTTTGGAGAATTCATTTACTTTGTTTAGTTCTTTTCCTTTTTCTGAGTGAAATCTCTTTTGGGATTTAAAGTTTAAAAACTAAACACATAAGAGTTGGCCACGTAAAGGGAACATTAACATTTGCTGTTGTTAGGATTTTAGAACTAACTGTGTCTATGTAAAACCGTTATTAAAGAAAACAAACCCTCCTAATGCATTTTCAACTGTAAAAAATATAGTTCTGATATTGTTAATAATTCTTGAATGTGGATATTAATAGATAACTCTTGACTTGCTTATTCTGGATGTCAAAATTCACTAAAGAACATTCTCTGCTACTTTTATTGAATCTAGTGCCATCATATTTTTTCTAGATAAACCATGATACCTCTTATATTTTGGAGGATATAGGAAATCTGAATGTCTCCGATTTTACAAAGAATAATATTTGCTTGAATTATTCACGGATGTCATCAATATGGACTTTCACATGCTTTGTCAACCTCTAGTACTTAAGTAGTGTCCTTTTTAGTAGAAAGATTAGGAATGTTTTCAAGAATATGGTACTACAGTACTTGATAAAAATATTATTTTAATGAATAAAAATGAAAAATATATTTGTTACAAGCACCTTACTACAACTGTTCATTTTATTCCTTTTTAGGTTACTTAAGAACCGGGTGGTTATATTTTCCAGTAACCAGATTTTAAACTTGGAAAAATCTGATGATTTAGCTTTAGTGCATAATGCTGTTTTAAGTGCTAGGAAATATTTCCAGTCATTTTGAAAATTATATCTTCATTCATTGCCAATGTAGAATGTTAATACTCTTAAACTTCACAATGCAGCTTGACTGTTCTGTGAGTGTGAGAGTGTGTGAGTGTGTGTATTGAACAAGGTAGGAGGTAGGGATAGTTGGCTAATTATCAGTGCAGTTGTCTTGCCAAAAGTTTGGAAAATAGGGAATATGAAAGCCCACCACTGTTTCGGCATACTTCCATGTAGTCTTTTATCCAAATCATATTTTAATAGTCTAATAATATACATATGATTTTGTATGTTCATTATGCCACTGTTTATCATTAAATTAGGAATACTTCTACATATTGTTAAGGTTATTAACACGTTTTATGGCTGCATCAAAGTGCAGTACATCATTTACTTGATAACCATGTCTTTATTGAGCCACGCCTAAATTGTTTTGTATTTTTGCTTTTATGAATAATACAATAATATTGTGATATAGCTTATTGTATGTTTTAAAATTTCTTCTTACGATAAGTCTTACCCATAGAATTTTAGTCTGTTTTCTTAGTTACATTTAAACAACTTAAACAGAGCCATTACAAAAAAGGAATCAACATCACAGTGTTATCTAAAAAGTTCTTGCCTACAATTAGGCAAATGAATGAAATATTCTGTTTGAATTAGGAAAGTCCCAGACACGCTAACTTTCATAAGCTCTTGTTTCCCTTTCATGTAAATTGTCTTTGTGAAGTTGTGTGTTTTATATAATTGACTGCATTGAAAAACTTAGATTAACTCATTCTTTGCTTTTTTATTGTCATGTTGTGTTTGTGCAGGAAATAAGCTTTCCATCATTTGTATAGTATGGACTTGACATATCCAGAGACATTCAGTTGAATATTTATATAATATTTGAAGCCAACCCATTAAAATAGTTTCTGTATTTAAATAATGTGTAAGATTTATGCATTTTATATGACAAACCAAAATCATGTGTATTTACTTTGTTTCTGATAATTTATGTGACAGTTTTCTTGGAGTCTTAAGTCTCACAAAACATCTTATTTTTGTGCATCCACACATGCCAATAAGTGAATCATGGTGCCTTTCCCAAGCCTTGTATGAACAGGACTGGGGTAAGGGCTGTTTTTTGTTTTTTGTTTTCTCTTTTTTTTTCTCCTCCTTATCATGGGTACTTAGAATAAGCTTTAAAAAGAAAATTCCATGTTTCTCAGGCAAAAAAAAAGAAAAAAGAAAAAAGTAAGAATTAGATTTTAAGTATGCCATGTTAGATAAGTAATACATACATATTTTGACACTTAATGATTATTTGATGGAAAAATTTATTATTTTGAATGCGTTTTTAAATGCGTTGTTTATGTCCTGCACAATGCCACTATTACTGGAAACTATTACTGGAAAGCATCAGAAACTGGAAGAACACAGTTCTCTGGTATAGCATCTTATCTCCAATTTAATTAAATTTATTTAGCTTTACTTTAGTTCAATTTTTTTTTTTTAAACATTTGCCTGATGTTTTTAAGGGGTTTGATAAATTTCTATCTATGGAATACATGAAAGTGTGAATAAATCTGCAACATTTGAAGGTCAAAGCATAGTTAATTAATAGAATGAATTTTGTTATATATTTCGAAAAGTGACCTAAAAAAGTAGATTTCCATTGCAACTATGATGCTTATTAAATTTCTGAAGGCACCAATTTATATATAAGTATTGTGTTATCTGGTTTACGCCACTGGGTGGTAGTATTTATTTTTATTTGTGTAGACTGTAGCACAGTAGTTTTCAACCTTTTTGATTTCAGGGACCATTTTACGTTTTTAAAACTTACTGTAATTCCAAAGAGCTATATATATGTGGGCTCTATATATTGATATTTATTGTGTTAGTAATTAAAACTAAAAATCTAAAAGGTTTAATTCATTTAAAAATAGCCATTATAAACCTATTACATGGTAACATAAATGTTTGTGAAGAAGGACTTTGTTTTGCATTTTATATATTGCTTGGTTTGGCTTAATAGAACACAACTGGATTTTCATGCATGTTTCTGCATTCAACCTGTTATGATACCTTAATTTGGTTGAAGCATATGGAGAACATCTATTTACACAGAAATGTATTCATAAAGGGAGGACCTCACGGATCCTCTAAAAGGTTCCCAGGCCTCTAGGATCTTTGGAACATGCATTGAGAACTGCACTCTAGTTTTTTTATTTTATTAACAAAAGAGGTTTGATAATTGGATGGGAATTCTAATAAAATTCTATTTTTTCTTTTAATTTGCATTTTACTTATCTTGTAGTAATGCCTGTGTTTTTTAGAACCTAATGCCACATGTTTTTAGCAGGGTTTTTTTTTTAAAAATTTTTTATGTCATTAGACAGCTTGTTAGAATCAGCAGTTAATCTGGAGATTGGCAGCCTTTCCACACTACTGCATCTTTGTTTATTCCCTGCAGTGGAAGTAGAAGTGGGTCCTATTAGACATATTATGGAGTGTACTCTAAGACAGAGCATCAAAACAATAATACTATGTGGAACCTCATAATTCTGGCATTTGTTATTGTGATTTACTAGGATGCTCAGGTCAAAAAGTAGAAAAGGTGATGGAGTAGCAAAAACAATGCCACATTCTTTCTAGCTTTATCTAAGAATTTGTTCTTTTAATTCCCTTCCTTCTTCACTAGTTTAGCTACCTTTTTAGGAAATATTTTCTATATGTACTCAGTACCTACCATATACTTGGTGAATGGTAAATATCTGGTTCATATTTCATAAATGAATGGTTAGCTTATTGAGCTGTAGATTGCCAACATCTCATTTAATTTAAAGTGAGCATTTGTCCATTTTTATAGAATGTGAGTGAACCTCACCTGAAGTAGAAGTGAGGAATTAGCAATAGAAGTCCTGCCCTACGTTTCACTTACCTGACAGAGGCCATATTTAATGTTGGTTAAATTTTTGTCTAGAAGTATTTTCAAAGTTTTTTTTTTGTTTGTTTTTTGTTTTAAATAAAAATTGCCTGAGATACATCGAATTTTGCTTTGGAAGAACACAGTGTGTTCTTGCAACATTCTGCGGCAGTTCGTGCTTAGCCTTCCTGTCTGTTCAGTATGTGTCTTGACCATAGTTTTCCCTGCTCACTCTTGCATGTTGGCTGACGCGTCAGCTGCAGTTGATGCATGCCTTCTTTCTTTGTTGGTAATTGAAAGGTGAATTCTGTAGACATTCAGAACATATTTCTTTGATACTTACATTACAATCCTAGCATACCTTCACTTTGGAAAGAATAGGAATTCACTTGCAGAGTGTTACAGGCTGTGTAGATACTACTTTATTGTGTCTGGTGATTGCGGGGTCAGAAGGTGAGATGCTTCTGCTCGTTAGTAAGTGAACTTTCTCAGTTATCCTCCTCAGACATTGAAATGGGACTCATTGATGGAGGCTGTCTTTCTGTGTAGAAGTGGTTTCATTTGTGATATAGTTTAGAATCTATAATGGGTTTGAAATAGGTTTCATATATGTGGATATATGTAATGTGCTTAAATGCTTTCTTGGGGTTCCTTACTATTTCCTTAAAGCACAATAGAGTTAGAAAGCAGTAAGTCTTGTCAGAGTTACATGTCACATTTAATTGAGTCGGAAGCCTACCATCAAATCTTATTTTAAATTTATTTATCATCTGAGAGAAAATTTGGATGCCCTGGAAATTCATTTGAATAAGGATGTTGGGTTAAAGATTTCAAAGGTTTCCTTCTAGGTGTAAAATTATTTAGTTCTCTGACATAATAGAGAGAGAGGGGGTTAAATTTAGATGATAAGAACTGTGGAATGAAATCTGTCTTTCTTTAATCATTACATGGTGGATAATTGACTTAGGTGATTTAGGGAAAGTGTTTTAATGGATTAAACACTAAAATTAGAATAAAATATCAGAATATTCTAAGATATACTGTGTGTTTAGAAAACTTATTTAGTGGAAAATTCTAAATAGGTACTTGCGGTATGCGTTTTTTGTTTGAAAGGTGAGAAAATCAGTTAGTTTTATGGGTCTTTAAAATTTGTTTTTGTTTTTTCGTGGTGCTAGGATTAAACTCAAGGCTTCACATGTACTAGGCAAGCGTTCCACCCCGAACCACATTGCCAACCCATTTAGTTTTATACTGTAGTTGATTCTGAAATTAAAAAATTAAAACAAAATTTACTTGGTATTGACTATATAAAGTTTTGTTTTATTTTGCTTAATTGACCAAAGTTTTTTATTTATACTTTGGACAATAATCAAAACTATCTTCAAATTCTCCAGTCTGATTTAAGGTGTTTCTGTGATGTACTTAGAAAGCTAAGAAATAGTTGTACTTGCTGAATATTAATAATGAAAAGGTACTGATGACATCTAACCATTACAAAATATTTGTCATTCCTTTCCCATTTTTTTTGTTATTCCCAGATTTAAGTCATCAGCACAAACTAAGCAGTAAGTACTCTTACAGAATCTCTCATAATCATTTGATTTGACTGGATTTTTTAAAGCATTCTTTTTTTTAATCTTTATTTTTATGTGGTGCTGAGAATCGAACCCAGTGCCTCACATGTGCCAGGCAAGCGCTCTACCACTGAGCCACAACCCCAGCCCTTGATTTGACTGATTTTTAAGTGAGGAAACTAATTTCATAGTAATAGCAAGAGTCATTTATTTCCATATGGTTGATACTAGAATTCATGGGGCAAAAATAACTTTAAAGAAAACATTTTTCTTGAAGTAGTTTCCTTTCCAGCATATTCCTGTCTAAGGATTATGATCATGTTGTTTGCAGGCAAATGGTAGTAAAGTTAGACTAGGAATCTTAAAATTATTTCAGGTAATCCATTTGAAATTTAGACCTTATTTAGCATCATTTTATACTTAAGTTATGTAAAATGAATAAATTGGATAGATTTGTGTGTGTGTTTTTTTTTCTTTAATTTTGTAGTTGCAGATTGGCAGAATGCTTTTATTTTGTTTATTTTTATGTGGTGCTAAGGATCAAACCCAGTGCCTCACATATGCTAGGAAGCACTCTGCCACTGAGCTATACAGCCTTAGACCTCAAAAGAATTTTTTTTGTGTGTGTATGTGGTGCTGGGGATTGAACCCAGGATCTTTTGCAAACACTCTACCAACTGAGCTATATCCCCAACCCTAGATTTGTTTTTTATATCAAAGATTTATAGTTGTCATAAGGGTTATTTTTTTAAGTACTAAGTTGTATTTCCAGTTGTCACCAGAGTTTCTGCCTTCTCTTCCTTTTTCTGTATCTGATGCAATTACCATTTTAAAAAATGCTTTAGAATAGATATTTGTCTTCAGGTATGCAGTTCCTGTGCCCAAACCACCGTTAAGCCAAGCTCTGGTTAATAAAAGGCCTTTTTTTTCTGAGATGGCCTAAATTGAACTTCCCACATCTCTTATACAACTGGAAGTGAAAATATTATATATGTCAATGAACTGTATCCTCAGAACCTATTTCTTGATGAGGTTGAAAATTCTTCCTAAGCCCTTGAGTTTATAGTCTGTGTGTAGTGGGAGGTCTGTGGACTTCTGTTCTGTGAAGACTAAAGGAAATAATCTAGGATGACAGTACCATTAGGATTTTTCACAGGGTGTCATTATGCAAATAAAGTGTGTTTATGTATGCATGAATATATATTCATGACATACATGTATGCACACACATATGTACATGCATATGTACACAAGTATAAACATACACATGTATATATTTTGGGGTCCAAGTTACCCAAGTTTTGTACCCATCCCATCTGATTTTGTTAAACAGTGGGTAATCTATTTGGCTTCCTTAAAGGCCTTTTACTCTAGCTAAGATGATTATTTCTGCAGGGTCTCAGGGATTTTTGTTGTTGTTGTTTGCTACTGAGGATTGAATCCGGGGTGCTTAACTACTGAGCCACATCCCCAGCCGCCTCCCCTACTTTTTTTAAATTTTATTTTATTTAAAGACAGGGTCTCACTGAGTTGCTCAGGGCCTTGCAAAATTGCTGAGTCTGGCTTTGAACTCAAGATCCTCCTGCCTCAGCATCCTGAGTCCCTGGGATTATAGGTGTGTGCCACCACACTCATTAAAGCCTGAGTTCTTACTTATCTCACTCAAGAACTCCCTGCTGGTAATGCCTTTTTTTGTACTATTGAATCATTCTTTCTAGTCAATTGAAAGCAGGCCTGGTTTGAAACTTACACAAGTAGTAAGCTTCCTCTCAAAAGTATATTGTTTAAATATGTTATTTACCCAGTAAGTGCTTTTAAAAAGAAGCAAAGTCCCCTGCTCTTTTGTTATATGGTTAAGAATTTTTACATGTAAGATTTGTCAAGCAATCATTTTTTTTCATTCTTAAATATGTCCTAGAATACAATAGTGTTACCTAATTACTGATGATAGATAAATTTAAAACTGTATAACAAATAAGGAAGCACTTGAAATTAGATAGAAGTAAGAACACATTTTGTTTCTTTTAATTTGTTATCCACAAGGACACTGGGGAGGGGAGAGTGGGGAATCTTTAATAATATATATATTTTCAAACTTCTGAGCTTAGTCTACATAAGCAGTCTTAACCTAATTCAGAACTCAGTGAAAATTGATTTTAATGACTGAATAATTCTTGTGGCTTTGTTGAATAACTCAGAAATATCTTTTGGCTTAAAATAATGTCTTTTAACCTGTCCTGCTATAGCTGCTCTTAGTTCCCGTAAATTGAATGTAAAACACTTTAGCTTAATGATAGTATTTCTTGAGATACTTGTGTTCTGCTCTTTCTATTATAGCTTTTGAGGAACTTGAAAAAGCCTTAAGCACAGCCCAAAAAACAGAAGAGGCACGGAGAAAAATGAAGGCAGAAATGGATGAACAAATAAAAGCTATTGAAAAAACAAGTGAGGAGGAACGCATCAGCCTTCAACAGGAATTAAGTCGGGTGAAACAGGAAGTCGTTGACATAATGAAAGTAAGAATAATTCAGGATTGAAATGAAGTATAACAATTTTGAAATCAAGTCTGATGTTTGGCTTACAGTTTTGACTGTAGGGAAGAATTAATATGTATTTCAGACTGACCATTTTATGTTCAGAATATAGAAAAAACGTACTTTGATAGAGAAATAAATTTAATACATAAGTACTTATCTGGATCCTTTTAAGCTTCACTTTCTCTCCAGTGGGCTATGTTATGAACTGAGTTGTGCCTTACCAGGTTTCTTGACTATAGGCTCCTTGAAGGTAGACTGCTTAACTTGATTGGTAGAATATCCTCTGCAGTACTTGGTTGAGAAGGCGCTTGCCTAATGTGTGTGTGCTTCAGGGAATGAAAGAGTGAGTTGTTGAGGGTGGTTGTTTTAAATATTGTAAAAAAATAATTATTTATTTGTTCATTTTTATGCAGTGCTGGGGATTCAGCCCAGGGCGTCACTCGTGCTGAACACATGCCTTACCACTGAGTTACATCTTCAGCTCCTTGAAGGATAATTATTAATGTTCTGGTGCTGTTAAAAATATAGATAGGGCAGGTATGGTATCTCATGCATGTAATCCCAGCTAGTTGGAAAGTTGAGACAGGAAGACCAGAAATTTAAGGCCAGCCTGGGCAACTTTGTGAGATCCTGTCTCAAAATCTAAAAAAGATGCAGGACTTGGGGATGTAGCTCAGTGGTAGGGTACTTGCTTGCCTAGCATGTGTGAGGTCCCAGGTTCCATCCCTGGTACTGCAATAGATATGTATAGATAAACTGATCTCATTTTCAAAATCCCAAGATTTCTAGTTTTTCAGAAATGCAAACATGAAAATATCATGACACTCCCTGCCTGCCCCCAGTTCCCTTTTCCACCCATTTGTGGTTTTGGTTTTGCTTGTTTTTCCTCCTGTCATTTTGCCTTGTTGACTCTATCCTGTTGCTTTGCTGACTCCCAGTTTACCTTCTTAATGTTTGATTATGGCCTCTAAAATGGCTTATGAAAAATTACAGATCTCAATAGATGAGGCTTGGATATTAGAGTTGCAGTGTGTGTTTTTACTTCTGGCAAGGTTTCTGTGGTTTTATTCATAGCAGGTGTTATATAAATAGTTGGGCATAGAGATATGGAGAGTGGCAAATTAAATCATTTTCATGTTTTCTAATCCTTCTGCTGAACTACAAGCAAATTGCAAGATAGAAATTGTGACCAATTATTTTTTGTATAAGGCATTGACTACAACTGTCTAATTTTAATTTTTTGAATGGTCATATGATGTGCTAAGTAATTGTACCATGGAATATAATGATGTAATAATATGTAAATTATTTTGAAAGATCCTAATGTGGCTGTAGTATAAAAAATCAAAAGATAAAAAATTATACTCCACTTATGTATGATCTGTCAAAATGTATAAATGCATTCTACTGTTATGTATAAATGCATTCTAATGTACAACTAATTTGAGTAAATAAAAAGAATTAATTAAAAAAACCCAACTATATAGTGAAAAAAGATTTCCCTCCATTTTAACCTCTTGGTTTTTCCAAGCATAAGTTCTTTTTTGAATATACTTCCCAGAGATAATCTCTGCATATAATTTCCTTGTTGTTTTATAATCCCCTTTAATTTTCTCAATACAAAAACACCATGTTATATAAATTGTTCTAATTTGCTTTTTCTTTTAATTATGTAGGAGATTGTTCCTTATTTGTTGATAACTGATAATGATGCACCTGCCCCAATCTGTTTTAAAGGCTGCTTGAGTTCATTGTATGAATTTCCCATAATTTAATTGTCGCCTGATGGATATTTAGATAGTTCAGATTTTGCTATTGGAAATTGTGACTATCCTTATACATATTTGCTTACGTGTGTATTTCTTTAGGATAGATTATTAGAAGTAGAATATTACTCAAAGATTATGTGCATTTGTAATTATTGCCTGGTTGCTCAGCCCTGTGGAGTACAGTTTAGACCCTCACATACCTTGTGTTAAAAGTGTTTGCCCCAGTCACAAAGATGGTATTATCTTACCTTTCTCTCTTTCCAAGCTTATAAATTTTAAAAAGGGATATCATCATAGGGGTTTTGTTGTTCTTTTGGTACTGGGAATTTGAACCCAGGGTTACTCTACTACTGAGCTACATATCCAACTCTTTCTGTTTTTTATTTTGAGACAGTATCTCCCTGAGTTGCCAAGACTGGCCTCAAACTTGCCATCCTCCTGCTTTAGCCTCCTGAGTAGCTAGATTACAGATGTGCACCACCAGGCCTGGCTTATTGTAGTTCTGACAGGTATAATTCTTAACCAGTATGGTATAATTCCTACCAGTACATATTTTTATATGTTTAAAAGGAATTTGTAGTTTTACTCTTTGAATTGATTGACTAAATCCTAGACTTGGTTTTAAGGGCAGCATGTTAGTCTTTGCTTACATAATCGTAGAAGCTCTTTACTGATGGTGGGAATTAGCCCTTTGGATATAACATGCTTTTATCCAAGTAATCTCAGATTATTGTTGACTTTATTTATAGTTTGTTTTGTTTTTGTTTCTTTGGATTTTTTATTTTTTAAATTAATTATTGTTTATTTTTAGCCATAAAATGTTTTTTTTTGTTTTTTTTTTTTTTAATGGTAGTTGAATTTGTTAGTCTTTTCTTCAAATGCTCTCTGGATCTTTACTCTGTTTTTTTTTTTTTTAATTTATTTTTATTGTAAACAAATGGGATACATCTTGTTTCTCTGTACATGAAGTAGAAGCATACCATTTGTGTAATCATTCATTTACATAGGGTAATGGTGTTCGATTCATTCTGTTATTTTTCCTCACCCCCCACCCCTCCCATCCCTCTTTTCCCTCTATACAGTCCCTCCTTCCTCCATTCTTGCCTCCCTCTCACCCCACTCTGTTTAAAAACTCTTGAAAGACTGGGTTTGTGGCTCAATGGTAGAGCACTTGCCTAGCATGTGTGAAGCACTGGGTTCAATTCTTAGCACCACATAAAAAAGTAAATAAAGATATTGTGTCCATTTACAGATAAAATATTAAAAATAAAAATAAAAAAATAAAAACACTTGAAGGGGTGGGCATATAGCTCAGTTGTAGAGCACTTGCCTAGCATGTGCAAAGTCCTACATTGGATCCCCAGTTCTGCAAAACAAAACAAAACAAAAAGACAAACACATGCTCAATTATGAGATCCTAGTTTTTAATCCTATTTTTTTTTTTTTTTTTTCTTGTGGCACTTTGTTGCTTTCATTTGTTTAAATAATTACCTCTTTGGTCCAACCAAAATTTATTTGGTGTGGGGAGTGAGGTACAACTCCAACTTGAAACCTTTTTCCAGATGTCTACCAAATAGTCTCCAAATTATTTAATAATCTACCCTTTACCTTCTGATATGCCATGTTATCTTCATTGCATACTAAGTCAAGTAATAAATGTGGGTCTTTTTTTTCTGGATTCTCTGTGCTGTTCCGTTGCTTTGACTATGTACTGGTATTGCACTACTGTATTTATTCTAGTTTTATAATATGTCCTACTGGTAGTTAGCCTTCCCTAATTACTCTTATTTTTTGGAAGAGTATTGGCTATTTTTTTGCATGTTTATCTTGTCTAATGACTCCTCCAAGCAAGAATAGTCCATACCTAGAAAGCTAGCATAATTAGATTGGTGCAGCCAGGGCAACTTGATTTCCATGAAGTGCCCTCTCTGAGAACATCCTGACCCCCCATCTCCCATTGCTTTCTTGTTCTGGGAAAGTTCCTGGCAAATTGTAGAAATGGAGTTTCAACTCCATAGGACTCTACTACAGCAGTAACATTTCTTGTCTTAAACTAAGAGAAAAGGATTACTGATTTTTCGTGTGTGTGTGTGTTTTCTTTCCTTTTCCCTTTCCCTTTTTCTTTTTTTTCTTTTCAGTGGGGTCTTGCTATGTTGCCCAAGCTGGTCTCAAGTGATCCTTCTGTCTCACTGAGAAAAATGCAGGGAACATAGGCACAGGCCACCATGCCCAGCTTGTTTTTTAACTGTCATGGCTTTAGTGACTTTGATCTATATAGAGAATTTTTTCCTCTTATTAGCTTGATTAAACTATAATAAAATGCTATTTCATTGTGGAGTTACATATTTTATTCTGGGTGTTTTCATTTTATCTTCTTGGCTGATTTTCAGAAATCCAATGAAGAACAAATTGCTAAACTGCAGAAACAGCATGAAAAGGAGCTGGCCAGCAAAGAGCAGGAATTGACCAAAAAGCTTGAGATCCGAGAAAAGGAATTACAGGAGCAAATGAAAGTAGCTCTTGTAAGTACCTATTTTATTTTTGCTATAGATAAATTTCACAGAGTTAAAGAGTTGACATCCCCTGGCTACTGTCTCTCAGATATGCAAAGAGGATAGGAGGTAGGCAGAAAAAGCTGTCAGAACTCCTTAGCTTAGTATTCTGTAAAAATTAAATGTACTCATTTACCAAGCTGTCATCAGTCAATTTGCTTGTTTGGGTATGTTTATCCAGCCCTTCCACCCTATCTATCAGTAGGCCGAAATTAGGAAGAAGAAAAGGAGAAGGTAGGTTATTGAACTAGTGACTTCAGGAAGAATATCTGAAAACTCAACTGACCCATTATACCCAGAGCACAGATCTCCAAAGTTTTGCCTGAATTGCATTTTAAAAAGGAGAAAATGTTCAATCCATATGATGTTTAAAAAATAAAGTTAAATTTAGAAACAGACTGAACTAACAAAAGCAATAATCAGAAAAGCAAAGATTCATATTTTTGCTGATAGACTTGTTGAAATAATATAATTTGAAAATTTAAAACAAAAAAAAATTTTTCTTCAATTGTGGAAGCCTTTTTATGTAAGTTATCATAAAAAGTGTTAATGTGAAAAATGTAGTTTTTATATGAATTTATTATCCTTAAAATAGTATGTATACGTTTAAAATGCGTTTAGTGCAAAAGCATGAAGAAATAGTATTTAAAATTTTAATCTTCTTCCTTTATACATTGTTTTCTTAATTGGGTCTGAACTTTTGAGAATTTCATAAATATAATGAACTAATGATAATGATTCTTGAACTAAGGTAACAAGTTTTCTGATCTGCTCTGTGGGGCAAATAAGCTTATAAATTTATAGTATAATTGTCTGAGATTTGGGAAATTAATGTGTGGTTGTGAAATTTATACAAATAATAAACACATATTTGTATTCTTTGTTGGTCCAGAAAGGAATTAAAGCAGTTTATAAGAATACTGAAAGTATTAACAAGGCAGTATAAATTAAAAATAGGGCAGGGAATTGAGAAACAAAGTGGGACATAAATGAAACTGGGACTCTTATCAAGACCCACTATGCTGTTTCAGCTGAAGTAGTTGACCTTTATAGGCACTGGACCTTCATCATTGGCCATGTTAATAATGACTTCTAAGAACTGATATATTCAGATATATTCCAAATAGAGCAAAACATGTCTGCTTGTCCCCTTCTTCATTCAGTAGACTTTATAAAATTTTTTTCATTTTTATAAGCATGTAGAAATTCATTTAAAATATTTTACATTAAACAATATGGTATGTTAAAACTTTTAAAGTCAATGTTATATAAACTGGTATTTTCTTCATCAGTCTACTCATAATAATGGTATAAAATCATTACTTACAACAGTGTGCTTCACCAGGGTATAGTGACCTGAGAATACTGCTTTTGGCAGCCTATACCTAAGTATTAGATATACATAAATACACTTATTATAACTGAAGTTCAATCAAGAAATTAATATTTAATGTGCTAATCTATGTTAAAGGTACTCTTTAGAACTTCTCAAAATAGTAAAAACCTTTAATATGATTATTGATATGTAATAAGGAGAATTTAGAGAAAATTTTCAGAGTTGAGGGGACAGTAGAGTTCAGATAATCTAAAAAGAGTGTGGTAGGCTTTGTTTTAGAGATATTCCCTTATTCTTATCCATATATTCACAAGTCATCTAACTTTGATTTCGTTTTCCATGTGAGGTACCCTATTACAATGAGGTGTTTCTCACAGACCACATAAATTTAAACAGTGTTTCTAAACAGTGTTGAAATACCAATCTCAAGTGCAGAAAAAAGAGCAGTAATTGCATTGCCCTTCATATTTAGAAGTTTTTTGTAAAACATTTTAAGTAGTGGAAAAATAGGAGACATAGTGGGGTTACTGGAACAAAATTTTTCTTATTAATAATAATTGTGGCAAAGATCAGCCAGACCATACTGGAAAAGCCAAAGTGCCAGTTCTGTAGACAAGAGAGATGATGATATTGCCTACCTCACAGGGCTGGGTGCAGATCAAATGAAAGTCATGATTTCTGTGGAACTGCTTTGGGAATGCTGAAGATTTATGTGGGTTTAAGATGGTCTTAATTATTTTTGGCACAGGAAAAGAGTCAGTCAGAATATTTGAAGATCACCCAAGAAAAAGAGCAGCAAGAATCTTTGGCCCTGGAAGAGTTAGAGTTGCAGAAAAAAAGCAATCCTCGTAGACAGTGAAAATAAACTTCGGGACCTTCAGCAAGAAGCAGAGACTTATAAAACTGTAAGTTTAAATAATATTCAGATTCTAGGTCTGTGAAATTATTTATATAAAATAATTTGTGTTTTTTCAAACAGGTACCACATTTCAAATAACTGAGATAAAGGGCTAGACAACAGCATTATGAGATTTCAGAGAACCTTTTGTTTTACTGGGTTAGATGTATGTATACATGCCCTTCATTTTTAGATGGTGAGAGCTGTTCATGGGAGTGCTTCGGGTTCTGTGCTCTGTGTTTGCTACCTGGTGCTTCTGGTTTTGTCTTAACTGGCTATATTTCTGACAGCCACATACTCTGCCTCTGAGCACTCAGGTTCTACATCTTCCCTGCTCCATTGATTACCTACCCCTGACGTAGGAAGTGGTCTCACTGTGTCGGTAGCACTTGCCCTGGATCCTTCTTGCTTGTCCAGCTTCACCTCCTACCATGTCCTAAACATAATCTATAGTCCAGTTACATCAATATCTTGCTTTTGCATTTAAGTTTTTCCATGTTAATATAATCCTATAATGAATTTATTAGTATGTTTGTTTCATTCTGCATATTTTAAAGTTTACTGACCCTTTCCTTCATTAGTACTTCAAATGTGCTTCCTGTTTTGAAAACATACAAATGTTAGACTTTTTTAGCCTTTTGCTGTGATTCACATAGTAAGATAGTCATACTTCTAAATTGTTTACTTTTCCATTACCAACATTTATAAAAGTTGGCATGGTGGACAGAAATGGTCACTTAAGAGGACTAGATCTTACACTTGCTAGTTTCGTAAATTAATCATGTCTTAATTTCCTTACCAGTCACCTGAAGAGATTGAATCTGGTCATTCCTCAGGACTTTTTCAGCTCTTACATTCTATGGTCTGCTTTACTTTGCTCTTTTCCTTCAGTCAAGATTGATGTTTTCATGAATAATAGTAGTCTTTGGTAAAATTTATAGAAGTACTTCCTTTTTTAAAACAAATGAAAACCTTCTAAATAATAATTTTTGTGATAAAAAAAAATCAGACAAATTATTTTTCTTCCAAAGTTAAGTTATGGAAATAATAAAATACTGTTGTAGGCCTTAAATAAACATGGGGGGAAATTATCTTCCTATCAGAAGTTACTATTATCTGTTTGTGATTTATGTTTTTTGTTTTTTTATTACCCATTAGAATATTCTTGAAAATAGATGTAGTTGAAATACTTACCCAAATAAGTAGAAAAAAATTTGGAATTATGGATTGTGTAGAAAAACAGAATCTTTCCTTTGTTATATGATTTCTTTAGTAATTGAGCACACATTGTCCTTTTTTGTGTTTGGTATGATATGTAAAGTTACTTATCTAAACTTTAGGTGGTAAACATCATGTCTGTATATCATTGCTAATAAGCTAATTGGGACTTTAATAAAAATATGTTCATTTTCATTAACAGAGAATTCTTGAATTGGAAAGTTCTTTGGAGAAAAGCTTACAAGAAAACAAAAGTCAATCAGAAAATTTAGCTGTTCATTGGGAAGCTGAAAAAAATAAGCACAATAAAGAAATTACAGTCTTAGTTGAAAAACACAAGACAGAACTGGAGAGCCTGCAGCATCAGCAGGATAACCTTTGGTCTGAAAGACTCCAAGTCTTAAAACAACAACATCAGACTGAAATGGAAAAATTTAGAGAAAAATGTGAACAAGAAAAAGAAACACTATTGAAAGACAAAGAGATTCTCTTCCAGGCCCACATAGAGGAGATGAATGAAAAGACTTTAGAAAAGCTTGATGTAAAGCAAACAGAACTGGAATCATTATCTTCTGAATTGTCAGAGGTATTAAAAGCTCGTCACAAGCTAGAAGAGGAACTTTCTGTTCTAAGGGATCAAACAGATAAAATGAAGCAAAACTTAGAAGCCAAGCTGAATGAACAGAAAAATCATCACCAGCAGCAAGTTGATAGTATGATTAAAGAACAAGAAGTATCTATCCAGAGAACGGAGAAGGCATTAAAAGATCAAATTAATCAACTGGGGCTTCTCTTGAAAGAAAAGGACAAGCATTTGAAAGAACATCAGGCTCATATAGAAAATTTAGAGGCAGATATTAAAAGGTCTGAAGAAGAACTCCAACAGGCATCTGCTAAGCTGAATCTTTTCCAGTCACATCAGAGTACCACACGTGAACAGGCAAAAGCTTATGAGGAGCAGTTGGCCCAATTGCAGCAGAAGTTATTGGATTTGGAAACAGAAAAAAATCTTCTTACCAAAAAGGTAGCTGAAGTTGAAACACAAAAGAAAGATGTTTGTACTGAGTTAGATACTCAAAAAACCCAGGTTCAGGACTTAATGCAGCAGCTTGAAAAACAAAGTAGTGAAATGGAGGAAAAAATAAAATCTTTAACCCAACTCTATGAGTCCCAACTTAAGGATAGTAACATTGAGCAGGAACAGACAAATCAAATTTTGATGGAAAAGGAAAATATAATTTTACAAATGAAAGAAGGACAGAGCAAAGAAATTGAGATTCTCAAACAGAAATTGTCAGCCAAGGAGGACAGTATTAGTATTTTGCATGAGGAATACGAAACCAAATTTAAAAATCAAGAAAAAAAGATGGAAAAAATTAAGCAGAAAGCAAAGGAGATGCAAGAAACATTAAAGAAAAAATTGTCGGATCAGGAAGCCAAACTTAAAAAAGAGCTTGAAAATACTGTTCTAGAGCTTAGTCAGAAAGAAAAACAGTTCAATGCCAAAATGTTGGAAATGGCACAGGCTAACTCAGTTGGAATCAACGATGCAGTATCAAGACTGGAAACAAATCAAAAGGAGCAAATAGAGAGTCTTACTGAGGCACACAGGCGAGAACTCAGTGATGTCATATCAAGCTGGGAAAAGAAACTTAATCAGCAAGCTGAAGAGCTTCAGGAAAAACATGAAGTCCAGTTACAAGAGAAAGAACAAGAGATAGCAGAACTGAAGCAAAAGGTCCTCATATTTGGGTGTGAAAAAGAAGAGATGAACAAGGAGATAACGTGGCTGAAGGAAGAAGGTAGTAAGCAGGATACTATATTAAATGAATTACAGGAACAGTTAAAGCAAAAGTCTGTTCACATGACCTCTCTCTCACAAAGTGAAACTAAACTGAAAGCACAACTGGAAAAGCTGGAGGTTGACTTGAATCATTCTCTGAAGGAAAATACTTTTCTTCAAGAGCAACTTGTTGAACTAAAAATGCTAGCAGAAAAAGAGAAACTTAAGGTTTCTGAGTTGACAGATGAGTTGAAAATTATGGATAAGGAATTTCAGAGTTTGAAATCTTTACATGAAAACTGTAAGAAAAGCCTAGAAGACAAAAGCTTGGAATTCCAAACATTATCTGTGGAACTAGCATTTCAGCTAGACAGTTACTCTAAGAAAACTGAAGCTTTATTGGAAGCCAAAACAAATGAGCTAATTGACATTAGTAGTAGTAAAACTAATGCCCTTCTTTCTAGGATTTCCCTCTGTCAACACCACACAACTAAAGTTAAGGAGGCCCTGCTAATGAAAACTTGCAGAGTTTCTGAATTGGAAACACAACTTAAGCAGCTAACACAAGAGCAAAATGCACTAAATACTTCTTTGCAACAGGCTACCCATCAGCTAGAAGAAAAAGAAAATCAAATTAAGAGCATGAAGGCTGATATTGAAGGTCTTGTGACAGAAAAAGAAGCCTTACAGAAGGAAGGAGGCAATCAGCAACAGGCTGCCTCTGAAAAGGAGTCTTGTATCACACAGTTGAAGAAGGAGTTATCTGAAAACATCAATGTGGTCACATTGATGAAAGAAGAGCTTTTGGAAAAAAAATCTGAGATCAGCAGTCTTAGTAAACAACTAACTGATTTAAATGCTCAGCTTCAGAATAGTATCAGCCTAACTGAAAAAGAAGCAGCCATTTCATCTCTCACTGAGCAATATGACAAACAGCAACGTGAGTTGCAGGATCAGGTACAGGATTTATCTTTGAAAGTCAATACACTGAGTAAAGAGAAAATGTCTGCTCTTGAGCAGGTGGATCACTGGTCCAACAAATTCTCAGAATGGAAGAAAAAAGCTCAGTCAAAATTTATGCAACATCAAGACACTATTAAAGAATTGAAGATGCAGTTTGAGTTAAAAACAAAGGAAACTAGTGAAAAGGATGAGCAGATCAATTTATTGAAGGGAGACCTTGATGAACAAAATAAAAGATATGAATGCTTAAGGGGTGAAATGGAAGACAAGAAGAGTAAGATGGAGGAAAAGGAGTATAATTTAGAGACTGAATTAAAGACTCAAACAGCAAGGATTGTGGAATTAGAGGACCACATTACTCAGAAAACAATTGAAATTGAGTCATTACATGAAGTTCTTAACAATTACAATCAATTAAAAGATATTGAACAGAAAGAGTTGGTTCAGCAACTTAAACACTTTGAAGAGTTAGGAGAAGAAAAGGACAACAGAATTAAAGGAGCTGAGGAAAAAGTTTTAAGACTTGAAAAGCAAATGTCTTCCATGGAAGCTGAACTTGAGATTAAGAAGAAAGAAATAGAACATGTGAATTCAAGTGTGAAAAGCAAAGAAGAGGAGTTAAAGGCTTTGGAAGATAGACTTGAATTAGAAAGTGCTACAAAATTAGCAGAACTGAAGAAGAAAGCTGAGCAAAAAATTGCTGCTATCAAGAAGCAGTTGTTGTCTCAAATGGAAGAGAAAGAACAACAATATAAAAAAGGTACAGAAAGCCATCTGAGTGAGCTAAACACAAAATTGCAAGAAAGAGAAAGGGAAGTTCATATTTTGGAAGAGAAACTTAAGTCAATGGAAAGTTCTCCACAATCGGAAACATCAGTTGTATCCAAATCAGCCAACAATGTGGCTCCTTATCCAGAGCAAGAAGAAACAGATTCCCAAGCCTGCGTACAGAAGACATATGAAGAAAAACTCAGTGTTTTACAAGGAAATTTAACAGAAAAGGAGAAGCTCTTACAGAGGCTAGAGCAGGAAAAAGAAGAGGCAATTTCATCTTATTCTGAAATGCAGTGTAAGTACCAGGAACTCTTAATAAAGTTTGAATGTGCTGAAGCAAAGCAACATGAGCATCAAATTGTGATAGATCATCTTCAAGAGGAACTTGAGGAAAGAAAGAAATATCCCTTGATAATGTCCCAGCATGTGGAAGAAGAGGGTGGTAAAAATAACACAGGGACAAAGCAAAACTGGGAAAATGTGACTGACAATGTCCAGAAAACCCTTCGGGAGCAGGAACTAACCTGTCAGACCTTAGAACAAAAGATAAAAGAGCTGGATTCCTGCTTAGTAAGAGAGAAGGAAGTACACAGAGTTGAAATGGAAGAGTTAACCTCAAAATATGAAAAATTACAGGCTTTACAACAACAGATGGATGGAAAAAATAAACCCACTGAAGTTTTGGAAGACAGCACTGAAGAAAAATCCAAATCACATGTGGTCCAACCCCAGTTGCTTAGTAACATGGAAGCCGTGCACAATGACCTGGAGTTTAAATTAGCAGGGGCAGAGCGGGAAAAACAGAAACTGGGCAAGGAGATTGTTAGATTGCAGAAAGACCTTCGGATGTTGAGGAAGGAACATCAGCAAGAATTGGACATACTAAAGAAAGAATGTGAACAAGAAATGGAAGAGAAAATCAAGTATGTTTTATTTCTGCACTCTTCCTTAATTAAGTATCCTTTTTTGTGTGTGCCTAATCCAGTTATTTTAAGTTATTTGGGTATTTCCTTACCAAAGTATTAAACAAAAGTCTAGTAAGTTAAACACTGAGGAGAAATTAAAAACAGGTTAGGGAAAGTGTTATTCCATGTTCTTTTAGGGGCAAGAATATAAGATCATAATTACTAGGTATACATCCAAATAATTATTGTTTATTATTTTTCATTGTAAAATTATTATTATTTGGAGGGGGGTACTGGGGATTGAACTCAGGGGCACTTGACCACTGAGCCACATCCCCAGCCCTATTTTGTATTTTATTTAGAGATAGGTTCTCACTGAGTTGCTTAGTGCCCCACCTTTGCTAAGGCTGGCTCTGAACTTTGATCCTCCTGTCTAACCTCTTGAGCCTCTAAGATTATAGGTGTGCGCCACCATGCCTGGCATAACATTATTATCATATAGCATAGATGTATTGGTAGAAATTCAAAGTGGAAAAGGAAAAAAATTCTCCAATGAACCACTCCCTAGAGGTAATCATAGTTTGTATATCTTTCCAGAAATTATCTGTACGCAGATATGCATGCATGCACACATACCCTTAGAATTGTTTTCATGTTAGTAAGATCATCCTGTATATACTGTTCTGAAGACCAGGTACCTTTGCAACTCGTTCTTTTTGTTGGCAGCTAGTAAGCCTTTCAATTTTTTTTTTTTTTTTTAAATTCAGGCAGGAACAGGAAGATCTTGAATTGAAGCACAATTCCACATTAAAACAGCTGATGAGAGAGTTTAATACCCAGCTGGCACAAAAGGAGCAGGAGCTGGAAATGACCATAAAAGAAACAATCAGTAAGTACAATTTTAAATTCAATAAGGAATAAATCACAATTAGCAGATGCTATATTGTAAGATTATTCTTTCTTGCACTTGTGGTAAATGCTGCAAGTCATTAAACTGAGGAAAAATGATCTTTGCCCAAAATATTCTCTTAGATTCTCTAGAAAGTTCTCCTAACCTGGTGTACCTGGCAGTGACTTGCCTTAAAGAAGGTATGAGTGAGTGAAAGAACCCTAAAGTATTAGCTAATAATTACCTTGTAAAGATACTTATGCTTAGTGAGAGGGTTCTTTTGATCATTTGATAACTGTTGGTCTGGTTGTCTCATTTAACACCCTAAATGCTCACACTCAATGAATTTTATCAAAACTAACTTGAAATTAGTTTTTACTGAAAATGGAATATAGGTAGTTACTCTTGACTAATGTGTTTTCTTATGTATATCCATTTTTATCTAGATAAGGCCCAAGAGGTGGAAGCTGAACTTTTGGAAAGTCATCGAGAAGAGACAAATCAGTTACATAAAAAAATTGCAGAGAAAGATGATGATCTGAAAAGAACAGCCAAAAGATATGAAGAAATCCTTGATGTACTTTATTTTCTTTCTCATTTGAAATTTAGCTATAATAGATTTCGTGGTAGCATTGAAGATTTTGTATTTCTTGAGTTTTTTTTTAATATATTACCCAAATTAGTATTTTCATACTGTATATAGATTTATAATCTAATTGATTTGTGCCAGGACTGTAGTTTCCTGATTAGATTCTGTCCTCTGGGCAGTGCAGCCCACTTGCTGGTATTGAAGCAACAGTGAGTTACTAAGGAGAAGAAGGAATTTTCTTTTCCTTCTTCCTCACAGACCAAACTATGAAAAAACCATACTAAGATTGGAGAGCCCGTGTTTGAGTAAAGTCTTTAGCAATGGGACAGTTAGTTTATTTTGAGTGTGGCTGTTTAACTTATCTGGAATCATCTGGGCAAGCCAGTTAACTTTACTCCATTCTTATTCATTTAAAAGGGTTTTTGTTGGTGTCAGAGGACAAAAAAAAAAAAGATGGGAAAAACAGAGTACATCAGCCTAATGTTTTATATTTAATGGAAGGTTATTTCAAAAATACTTATTCTGTTAATGGCACCATAGACATAAACCATAAAGGTAAGCCATGAGCTTGGCATGGTGGCGCACTCCTATAATCCCAGTTACTCAGGAGGCTGAGGCAAGAGGATCCCAAGTTTGAGGCTAACCTGGGCTATTTAGTAAGAACCCATCTCAAAATAAAAAAAAAATTGAGGACTGGGAATTTAGCTCAGTGGTAGAGTGCCCTTGGGTTCAATCCCTGAATACTAGTGAGTACTTTGGATCCAAGAATTTTTTAAATATAAATATTAAATTTTAAATATAAATATTAAGCTGTAAATTAGTTTCCGTTGAGTTACATATCTTTTAATTACTCTATTACTCCAGACTTTAATTCTGTATGCTCCAAGAGCCATTTTATGATAAAAATGCAAAAATAGAGAATCATGTCTCAACTATATTAGCGATAAGATGTCTGAGCTTAGAACAGATTGTATATATTTTTATTATAATTGAAGTAACTGAAATTCCAATATATGACACATGCCTATAAATGCTTTCTGTAATTTTTAGCTTTAAATTTTAATATGAAAAGATATAAATAATTTTACATTTTTAGTATTTCCAGAATATGTATATGCTAAATTTAAAAAAATACTATTCTTGAATGCTTAGAGAATGTTGAAATGGGAAGATGAAATACAGCTGGCATAGTTCTATCTTCTATTTTTGTTTTTGCAGAAGGAAAAGCAAATTCAACATAGTTAAATGATTTCCTTAAGATGACAGTGAGTGCTAGAGCATATTCTTCACTAGCTTCACATATTTCATAAAGATTTCTCCTTAAGAAAGGAACTTTGAGAAGACAGCAACTGTTTGTCATGAGCAGTTAAGCCAGGGAACTTCAACTGCAGGGGAGAAGCTTTGCCATACCTCTAGAGTTCCCTTTTGTGAACTATTTGTGTGTCTGGATATGTGGGGTAGCAGATAGTAGACTTTGCAAGGGTCATGACAACCTCTTCAGGTGTAGAGGTAAGGGAGCAGGGAGACAGGTAACTGTAGGCCCTTTGTCTTGGTCCCTCCTTGAAAATGAGCTGTATATTAGCGAGACTGGGGAAGTAGTCTTCATGCTTCAGATTTGGAATAATAGAGCAAGTGGGCAGACAATGGAGAGTAGGTAAGGGAATGAGCTGGATTCTTCCTTAAGTCCCTTCCCGCACCCTAGACTAGCACTGTCCATTAAAAATATACTGTGAACCAAATTATAAAGTTTTCCATTAGTTATTTTGATAGTGTATGTTAACTAACTTGGTATAATATCAATATTTTCATCTCAAAAATATTTTAATTTCAACTTGTACTTGAAATAAAATTTACATGCAGTAGGCCTTCATTATCCATGGTTCCTGGATTTAGCTAACTGCTGATCAAAAATATTCAGGAAAAATTTATATCTAAACTAAACTTGAACAGATTTTTTCTTGTTTTTATGCCCTGAACAATACAGTGTAACACTGTTTGCATGGCATTTGTACTAGGATTATAAGCAACCTAGAAACAATTTAAGATACATGGGAGAGGGTAGTCCTGAAACTACTCCCCATACATACCAAGGTATGACTATATATATGTGTATGTATTTATATAAATTTTTATATACTCACTCTTTCCTTCCCTCCCTTTCTTCTCTCCCTCCCTCCCTTCCCTTTTTTTTTTTTTTTCTTTTTCTTTTAACATTACTGGGAATTGAACCCAGGGGTGCCCTACCTCTAAACTTTGTCTCTAGCCCATTTCTCGTTTTTGTTTTTGAGATAGGTTCTCACTAACTTGCCCAGGCTGGCCTTGAACTGCTTATCTTCCTGTTTCAGCTTTCTGAGTCACTAGGAATACACATGTGTACAGATGCATCTGGCTATATATACACATTCTTTTATTTTTTATTTTTTAAATTTTTATTTAGCTTTTAATTTTTTACAGACTGCATTTTGATTCATTGTACACAAATGGGGTACATAATTTCATTTCTGTGGTTGTACACAATGCAGATTCATACCACTTGTGTAATCATACATGTACATAGGGTAATGATGTCTGTCTTATTCCACCATTTTTCATACCCCCCTCCCTCTCATTTTCTTCTACATATTCTAAAGTTCCCCCATTATTCTCTCATTCCCCACCCCACCCCCATTATATATCATCCTCCACTTATCAGGGAAAACATTCGACCTTTGGTTTTTTGGGCTTGGCTTATTTCACTTAGCATGATATTCTCCAGTTCCATCCATTTATTTGCAAATGCCATAATATTATTCTTCTTTATGGCTGAATAGTATTCCATTGTATATACATTCTTTAATTCACTCTGTCTTTATATTTTAATCTCAATTTTAACTAGACATATTTCCTCCATTTTTGAGTTTTTGGTAGCTAGTATGTTGGCTAGTATAGCCTTAGACTTTTCAACTACCAGGTCTAGAGCTTACTTCCTAATTTAATTTATACTTAAATATGTACTTAAATATGTATCCCAAGTACATACTCATCTTAAATTTTTTTTAAATGTAAATAATAATGGGATATTAGCAATTCTTACTAAACATCATATTGCTTTTATTCTGAGATATATTCTCTACCATTCTTCCATTTGAAAATTTTTCAGGTTGGAATTTTATGTGGGATTTGCATGTATTATCTAGTACTATATTTTCTTCCTCTACTGAAAGATTGTGGTCTTATTTATTTCAGTGATGACATTATAGAAGACTACACTTTGTTGTCTATTAAAATAATTCTTATATGTTAAATTGTTATTAAGATTTCATCACAGAGAGAGTTTCTTTTTCCTACCATGTTAGGTAACATACTTATCATTGCCCCATTTGAATAAACTAGGAACTTTTAATATCCTTGGTTCCATCTTCCTATGCCCCTTACACGTATCATGTGCATTCATGTACCTATTAGGACAGGCATCTACTTGTTCATCACAATATCCAAAATATAATAGGCTCTTAGGATATGGTTTTTTCATTGAATTATATTTCATGTTTCTCTTTTCTAAACTTCACTGCTGCTACCAATCTGGACTGCCATCTAGTCTAGTCTGTTGTTTTAATATCCTATCTGATCTCCTTTCTATTTGTCTTTTTATTTTCCCTGATATATTCATCCATTCTTTTAATAATTATTTTCTATCTTGAAGCAAAGGGATGATCATATTACTTCACCTCCTAAATAGGTTCGATGGCTTCCCATTGTCCCAGTGATCAGTGTATGCCAGCTAAACCCAACTTTAACTTGTTCTTCATTTTCTCATGCTTCTCTCTGTGCCTGAAACCATATTCTCAAGCTTTATTAACTAATGCTAGTGTTACTAACCCTGTTTTGGATTTTTTTAGAAAAAAGTTTTAAATTTAACTTTTATTTAGAAAAAAATGGAACCACATATTCACATTGCTAAGAGATAAAAATAATACAAGAAGTATACTTAAGAATGATATCTATTGAAAATTGCATGCCTTCATCTTTTTTATTGTAGACTAATAAGCATTTATAAAAAAGAAAATTATAGAACTATTTATTTGTGTATATGTGTGTGTGATATTGAGGTTCCATGTCTTCACACAGGCCAGAGAAGCACTCTACCACTGAGCTACAATCCCAGCACCAGAACTATTTCTTAAAATAATTCATCAAAGATTTTCCCCTAATTCTTAGAGGGCTTGCATTAGGTTGATATCCTACAGTTATCAAAGCAAGTGCCAGACATAACTGATTGTCATATTAAAATCTGGGCCTAACTGAATAATGGAGGTGATCTTTTCAAACAAGTCTCAACCACATTGACAAAGACAGCCATGAGAGATATACCAGGGTAAAATAAAAACAGTAAACCAAGATTGAGAGAACTGGTATTTTCATAATAACTTTGGTTGATGGTGTTTTAGATATGGAGGCCTTGTTTTCCTTGGTGGCACAATATCTAAGGAGGCTGATGACTAGAGATTTCTGCTTTGCTGATTTTGAGAGAAGGCATTTATTTTTTTCAACTAGTTTAAGAAAATTTCATGACAAGTGATATTGAAAATTAGATTTTCCAAGTGTCTTATGGCTTACATTGCCTTATTTTGTGCCATGGGCCTAACCATCTGTTTTTGTCTGAGAGAATGTTTCTCTTGTTTCTAGAAAGTCAGCATCTGTTATATCAGATACCTGTTTGTGGTTGTTTTTCCTGTTAAGTCCCCTTAGTCAGCAAACACTTGTCTTCATTACTCAAATCAGATCAATATTCCAATTCCAAATGTTCTTTCAGCATAAAGGTTATTGCAAGATTTATAAGATTGAGGAAAGATCTGGATTACTCTGTACAGTAAATCACAGCAATTACCAAGGCAGATGAAGGATGGACAGCATCCTATTATCAAGGCAGTCAAAACTGAAGAGAAAATTATTTGTGTGCCAAAGTCACATACTACTTTTTCTAATTTAGCCATGTCTGGTTTTTACAAAATTTAGACAAATGGAGACCTTACATTGATTACCAACAAAATAGTAACTAATTCTTTTTTCAAGGGCAGAGTTTAGTTGAACATTTTACCCTGAAGAACCATTAGTGTGGTTTAGCAGCAGATGTATAGGAGATGTGCTTGCAGATTTGCCAATCTAGGACAGAAGATGAACTGTTGAGTTATATAGCCTATACAAAGGGAATAGGGGAAAAAAAAAGTCCACAACATCTGATCAGTTAAGTTGCCAGCTGGTTGAACAGTGCTATGTATACAAATAGCTACTTTATTTTTTAATTAAGAAATATTTTAAAAATTGGTTCTAATTAGTTACACAAGCTACTTTATTTCATTGAATGTTTTCTGAAAATCAAATCCCAATATGGAAAAGACCAAAGTACATTATAGTAGTTACAACACACTTATATATCTCATGCTTCAAACCTTCAGAAATTATACTTTCAGGGCAAAGAAATGGCTTGATGAGCTTTGTTGGGTGAAGACAAAGGGAGTGAGGGTGTGAAAATATTATCCTCAGAATAGTGAGTATCATTGGAAAAGACTTGGAGCTCAAAGTGGGGCTTGAAGGAAACTGTTTAGATCTTAGAAATTAATTAAAAATAGTACTGTATATCTCAAAACCTTGTTTATTTCTTCTGCAGAGTTAGTTTTCTCTACACCGTGCTGCCTCTCAATCATGTTATTTTGATATTATTAGCACATTATTATTATTTTTTATTCTAAAGGCTCGTGAAGAAGAAATGACTGCCAAAGTAATGGACTTACAAACTCAACTTGAGGAACTACAGAAGAAATATCAGCAAAAGCTTCAGCAGGAGGAGAATTCCGGCAACGATAATGTGAGGGGAATTTCAGTGTGTTTTTTTGAAAACATGTGAACATTGTCATTTCCATGACTTGGCCTACATATGTAGCAACTCATTTAATCCTAACAAACCTTTCAAGAGAGATTGTTGTCTCCTTTTATAGACAGTAAAACATTCAAAGAAGTTGAATAAAATGTTCAGGCTCACACTATGGTGGGAATTTAAACTCAGTCTACCAGGCATCATTGTTTTTTGAGATGGAGTCCTTCAGTGTTGCCCAGGCTGGGTGTGGCACAAGCACAGGCTCAAGTGATCCTCCCACCTCAGCCTCCAGAGTAGCTGGGTCTACAGGTGCACACCACCATACCCAGCTTCTAGATTTCTTGATTTACACACCTGTGTTGAGTTCCATGATACTTCGTGATCATAGTTGAGAGTAGGTTCCCAGAAATAGTGCTTTAGAAATTTCCCTGAAGGACCTGTATGCTTTAAATAATGCTAATGTTTAATTTTAGGAAGTTTTATAAATCATAAACAAATTGTAGTAAGAATCACATAATGCAGAAGTATACAAAATAAAACCTGTTTTGGGGCATGGCAGAGACCTTCCCTAAATGGTAATCATTGTTAGAAGTTTGGTGAGTGACTTTGTAGTCCTTTTCTTTTATATCCACCTATGTTTGTGGGTAGATATTTTGTATAGGAAAATAAACCATATTTGAAAGCAAATGTATTAAAGTGCCTTATCTCAAATCTGACCACTCCCTTAAGAGTGTAATACTGACTTCTTATTTCCTTGTAATTTCATATTGCTCTGTTTTATTGTTTTTTTACTTGCAGATTTTATTGCATTCACTCATTTTTTCTTTGCCTTTTTCAGGTAACAATTATGGCGCTACAGGTAAGATTAATTGTTCAATTAATTTAAAGAGTGCATATTAGGAATGCTTTTTTTTACAAACTAAAACAAACAAAATATGTTTTAACAAGGAAAATTTTCTCAAGTAGTCGAGAAATGTGTCCAGGCAATGATGAAACCCATACCCAGTTCAGATCTGTTTTTGTTCTTTCAGACCCAGCTAGCACAGAAGACTTCTCTAATCAGTGATTCGAAGTTGAAAGAGCAAGAGTTCAGAGAACAGGTATAGGCTAATCAGTGCCTTTTATTTTAAACTAACTTAATGCACATTGGTGTGCACTTGGATCTTGTTTAGCTGATTTTACAAAAACACCTGATCTAATAATTGGCTTTGATATTCTTTTTACATGGGAAATTTTGTTTCTAAGTCCAGAGGTGCTAGAAGTTCTCTATAAATTCATGATTACATATATTTAAACAAAAACATTTGCATCCTATTATATCTAGTGTTTAACATTTTTGGAAAACAATTTTTATTTGTATAATTTCTAAAGTTCTAAAAAGAAGTTTTTTTTGTTTGTTTGTTTGTTTGTTTTTGGTTTATTAGGGGCAAATATGTTGACATCAATCTAAAATTTAAATATGTGTGGGTATAATCCCAGGCATGCAGCACGAGCACACCTACACCATTGTGTGTGTATTTGTGTCACACAATCCTTGGTGAAGTCTTTTTCCAAAGTCTGGATCAGTAGTGGCTCAGGTCAGCAGGCTAAATTTGAAAGCTAAATTTCCAGGTATTTACCAGTTCTCTTAAAATATACACAAACAAAAAAAAAAAAAAAATATATATATATATATATATATATTTTTGCAATGCTGGGGTTCAAACCTAGGGCCTCATGGATACTAGGGAAGCACTCATCCCTAACCCCAGGCAAAAATCTTGATAATTGTTGAAATTGTTCTATACTTTCTTTATTTGAGTATTTTTGAAATTTTTCGTATTTTTAAACTCATAAGGACAGGTGCTATGTTTAACTAATTTTTAAACTCATAAAGACAGGTACTATGTTCAACTATTACTTTTTATCCCCTACTTCCTCAGGGGTTTAGCTTCTCCCTTAATTCTTTTTTTTTGCGGTACTGGGGATCGAACTCAGGGCCTGGTGCTTGCGAGGCAAGCACTCTACTAGCTGAGCTATCTCCCCAGCCCTCCCTTAATTCTTAAGATTAGTGCCTTAAAAATTCTCTTCTTTTAGCATCCTTAAAGCTTCAAAACTGATGTGGCATAACACTTTTTAATCTTGTTTTATTGTATAATACACATAACATAAAATTTTCCATTTTAATCATTTTAAAGTACATAATTAATTGACATTTAGTTCATTCGCAAGTATCATTCACTATTCACATTCACTATATCTAGTTCCATAACATTTCATCACCCTGAAAAGAAATCTCATACCCATCAAACAGTCACTTCCTATTTCCTCCTCCCTCCAGCCCCTTGGCAACCACTAATCTGCTTTCTATCTCTATGAGTTTGCCTATTCTAGGTATTTTATATAATGGCATCATATAATATATGACCTTTTATGTTTGGTTTTCACTTAGCATAATCATTTCAAGATTCATCTATATTTAGCATATTTTAGTACTTCATTCCTCCTTCTGACTAAATAATATCCCATTGTATGGATATACCATATTTTGTTTATCCATTCATCAGTTGTTGGACATTTGGATTGTTCCACCTTTTCACTATAGCAAGTAATGCTGTTAGGAACATTTGTGTACAAGGATTTGTTTGAACACCTGTTTCTTTTGGGTACATGTATACCCAGGAATGGAATTGCTGGATTATATGGTAATTCATTAATTTTTTGAGAAGCCGCCAAAATGTTTTCCATTGCAGCAGCATCATTTTTCATTATAACAACAATGTGTAAGGACTCCCAGTTTTGCTCTTTCCTCACCAAGTGTTTTTTATTATAGCCATCTGAATCATTATGAAGTAGAATTATCATTGTGGTTTTAATTTGCATTTCTCTAATGACTGCTGATGTTAAGCATCTTTTCATCTGCTTGTTGGCCATTTGTATATCTTCTTTGGAGCAATGTTTATTAATGTTCTTTGCCCACTTTTTTAGTTGATTGTTTCTTTTTATTGTTAAATTACAAATGCTCTTTATACATTCTGGATACAAGTTCTTTATCAGATATATCATTTGTAAATATTTTTTCCTATTCTGTAGGTTGTCTTTCTACTTTCTTGATACTGTCGTTTGATGCACAGCTTTCTAATTTTTTTTCTTTTGTTGTCTGTGCTTTTGGTTTATATCTGATTATATAATTATAATAAATTGTATCTAAGAAATTAATTCTACTTGCCTATACCTTGTCTTCAGCATTAAAAATATCTAGTTGCTACAGTAATCATATTTTCCTTACATTTGGTTCCTGTGTGACTCTTAGGATATGATATGAATATTTGTTATTTTTAGATTCACAATTTAGAAGACCGTTTAAAGAAATATGAAAATAACTTATATGCAGCAACTGTGGGGACACCTTGCAAAGGTAGGAATGATGTTTCATGTCATGTAATACATGGTTGTCTCTTATTGGTATATTTATAGTGTTGTAAAAAATTTTTGTCTTTACTAATCTATATTTTTTTCTCATTTTAATTTTTTAATTGACAAAAATTGTATGTTTTTTCGTTTGCGGTATGACATTTTGAAATATTTAATCATTGTAGAATGGCTAAAATTGAACTCATTAATATGTATTACCTCACATAACTTTTTTTCTGTGTGTGGTGAGAACATAGAAATCTACTATGGCTCTTAGTGGTTTTGAATAATTTGATACATTATTAACTATAATCACCATGTTGTATGACAAGTCTCTAGAACTTGTTCCTCCTATGTAACTGAAGTTTTGTATTTTTTGAACAATCCCACCCCCAGTTCCTGGTAATTACCATTCTACTCTGTTTCTATGAGTTCAACTTCTTTAGATTCATATATAAGTGAAATTACGTGGGATTTCTCTTTCTGTGCCTGGCTTATTACTTCATTATAATGTCCTCTAGGTTTAACCATATTGTGCCAAATGACAGGACTTCTCTCTTTTTTAAGGCTGAATAGCATTCTGTTATGGCTAATCCATATTAAACACAACGAATATATTTTACCTTTATTACATTATCAGTAACACTGAGTTTTAAGCAAAGGGTGAGAGTAATCTAAAAAATAGTAACAAAACATAATTTAAACAAAAATTAATGCATAATAATTATCTCAAAAACAAATAGTGCAGCAATGTATAAATGAAACTACAAGTTCTCAGTTTATTCTCTACTCTTCAGATAGTCCCAGTTGACAATTTGTGTTTATTTTTCCAGGCTCTTCTGTAGTATACAAACATTAATGTAATCCATTGCATGCACTCACACATATGTACACTCTCTTCTTTCTTAAGTTTTTGGTACTGTCTCCTTTTACTGTTACTACAATGTTGTAGTCACTAATTTTAAGCCAAGATTTAAAAGGAGAAAATAATACCCATAAAAATTCTTATATTCAAGAGTGGGGAGAAGATATATTTTTCTCTAGGTTTAAATAGAGTGTTGTACTTCCAAAGGTTTTTAAAGATGAACTTGAGTCTTTTTGTAGTTCCTTGAGATAATCTTGATCTTTGAATAATCTCAAGACAAGTATCTGTTCTCTAAAGTTTAGTTTGCTGCCTCACTGTATAAAGAATAGTTTTAGCAGGTTTGGTGGCACATTCTGTAATTCCAGCCGCTTACCAGGCTGAAGTAAGAGGATTTCGAGACTAGCCCCAGCAATTTGTGAAACCTTATCTCAAAGATTAAGAATGACTGAGGATGTAGTTCAGTAGGAAGGTGCTCGGGGTTCAATCCTCAGTAACAACAACAATAACAATAATAATACATTTAAAAAAATAGTTTTCATTTTGCTAAATGTTTTTAGCTCTCTGCTTTATTAAGGGGAGGCACAAGGGCATCAGAGTTATGTAGCATTCTCTTGTGTTTTTGAAAGTTGTTATTGATATGAAATAACATAAGAAGCTACATAAAGATACTATATAATTTTTAATTAAACAGAAGAGTAGCTTTGGATTTTTCCAAACCACTCTTCAAAAAAAAAAAAAAAAAAAGTCACCTGGAAATCTCCTATGCTTGCTGCAGTGGTGATTCCTGCTGCAGATTACTTGCCAGGAGAATGTTAATCATTCTCCTGTTCTTTCTCATATATCACTTGTGTATACATTTTCAAGCAATATTTTGTTTAGATTTTGCTTGTTTGGGAAGTTTATATAATGTAGTCTTACTGTAAGCATTATTAATGATCTAATTGTGTCTTTTGCTTAATGTAACCCTTGAGAGTCATCCATGTTGTATGTAGTTGTGATTCATGCATTTCCATATTAATTTTGTACATTGTCATACATATTCCCTTGTAGTATTCACATGAAAGATTTTTCTCTAAAATAAATAAGTAAGGGTGGAATTATTAGGTCACAGGATATGAACATTTTCATGCATATTTTATACCAGATTAAGTCAAACTCTTTTCTGTATTTTTTGCCTAATTTCTGCTTCCCTTAGCAGTGGGTGAGTGTTCTCACCACTGCAGCTCCTCATCAGTGCTAAATATACTAAAACCCTCTTTATGTTTTAATAAAAACATAAAATTAAAATTCTGTGTGATGATATCTCATACTTTAATTTCATTTCTGTTAGGAGAGTTGAGCATCTTATTTGGTCATTTGTTGGATTTGTTTATTCATTTTAGCTATGTTTATGAATTTCTTCTTTTGTGAAATGCTATTTATACTTACCACGCCTTTTAGTGATTTTTAAGTATGTTGCAAGTATCTTATACTAATCAGTGTCTCTTCTTTCTCTGTTAATGTCTTCCTTTTAAACTTACTATACAGCTTTTTAGAACATAATGAAAAGTGAGTATAATAATATAATGAACACCCAGGTACACTTCAGCCAACTTTAGCAATTATTAAGCATAGCCAGTCTTGTTTCCTCTGTACTATAATCTTTCCTATCCTTGGTCCACTGCGTTATTAGTTTTTTATTTGCCACTGGATTATTATTATTTTTTTTTATTTTTTGGTGCTGGGGATCGAACCCAGGGCCCTGTGCTTATGAGGCAAGCACTCTACCAACTGAGCTATATCCCCAGCCCCGCCACTGGATTATTTTAAAGTAAGTTCTAGATACCATGGCTTATTTCAGCAAGTATGTCAGAATGTACTTCTGCAAAGAATTCTTTCTGTTGTCATGGTGGCGGTGGTGGTGCTGGGGATTGAACCCAGAGCCTTGTACTTGCAAGGCAAGCACTCTACCAGCTGAGCTATATTCCAGCCCCCCAGGATTCTTTAAAAGTAAGAATCACACCTAAAAGTTCACAGTAATTCCTTAATGTCATCAAATAACCAGTCAATATTCAAACTTACCCCTACAGTCTTACAAATATTTTCTTATGGTGGTGATGAATAATTTTTTTTTTAATGAGGAGCCATACAGTGTCCATATATTGTATTTGATTGATAAATTGTTTAAACCTCTTTTAAACTGTAGTTTCCTTCTCTAACTCTGCATTTTTCAAGTTAAGGAAATCAACTTGTCGTAGAAATTACCATATTCTGAATTTTCTGGATTCCGTCTTCATGGCATCTCTTCAGTTGGTCCTGTTCTCCTGGTTGTTAGAACTAGAAGTTTGATCAGTTTGTGTTGTTATAAAGAGTACTTCATAATGAGAATGATGTAATCATGTTGCCACATTAAAAAATACATCATGTCTTGGATTTTAAGATCTTAAGATTTTAAGACCACACAGGACTGAGGTCATAGCTCAATAGTAGTATAAACATTTAGCATGCACAGGACCCTGGGTTCTATCCAGGTGTGCTGTTGTCAATCTGACCATTGCTTTCACCTTGAATTTTGGCATCTATTGGTGACTGCCTAGATCCATTACTTTAGTAGTGTTTGCATTATGGCATTAGTCAAATTCTACTATTTGTTGTACTATTTCTTGTACATATGTACACTGAGTAGTTTAGCACCTCACCATTGCTGAGGCTGGCTTTGAATTCGAAATCCTCCTGTCTCAGCCTCCCAAGCCACTGGAATTACAGGCGTGCACCACTGCACCTGTCTTATTTATTTGTTTTTACTAAACAAATGGTGACTTAAATTCTAATCCAAAAGTAAGGTAAAGTTATAATAAAGCCTTCTTTCAAATTTGGCAGTCAGAGCTTCACATACCATATTTCAACATGTAATCGTTACAGACTTTATGCCTTTTTTTTTTTTTTTTTTTTGGTAAAAACGTGAGGTGTAACCATTATGTGAAGCTTTTCTTAAAAATTATGTTGGTATTACTTAAATTATTTGTTACTAAACTGTCTGATGATAGTATGCATGGAATACTCATGAATATGTTAATGTAGTGGTGATGATTATGCAGTAAAATATAATATTCTTCATAAACCATAATTGAAAAACCTTATCTTAATGCATATAGTGTGTTTCCTATTGTATAGTTTTTAAAAAAAATCAGGTGATCAAGGCATGTTTTACATATAGTTCAATTCACCTTTTTTAAGAGCTTTGGCAAATGTATGCAATATCATAACTACTAGCAAAATAAAAGTAGGGAATATTTCTGTTACCTCCAGTAGTTCTCCTGTGGCTTTTTGTGGTTGTTTCTTGTCTCTAGCTTCTATAATTACTAATTTGGATTTTTCTCCTTCTGTAGTTTGGTCTTTTCAAGAATTCGGTTTAATGTAATCATAGTCTTTTGTATCTGACTTCTCTCAATTAGCATAATGCTTTTAAGGCATGTCTTTGTTGTTGCACATATTAGAAGTTTGTTCCTTTTTTATTGCTCTGTAGCATATTTCATTGTGTGACTGAAGCACAGATTTTTTATCCTGTCATAGATAATAGCCTATTTCTAGTTGTGGGTTTCTTTGCCTATTGCTGCTGTGAACATTAATTTGCAAGTCTTTCTGTAAACATATATTTTCATTTTAATTGCATAAAGACCTAGCAGTGAAATTGTTGGGGTTTATGATTTGTTAGATGGGCCACTATGTGTAAATGGAGCAGACATTTTATAAATAGTTTTAAATATTGGTGTTACATAATTTCACCTGAAACAAAATCCTTTGGGTTATTGTTTTTACATCTCAAAAATAGTCTTACCTGTCCCCTTGGTCATAAAGCTCTCCTGTATTGTCTTCTCAAGATTCCATCTTTTGTTTATCACATTTAAAATCTTTAATCTTCCTGGAATTGCCAGTTTAGAGGTATTTTCTTCTAATCCGTGAATGTGAGATATCTTTCCACTTATTTAGATCTTTTAAATTTCTTTCAGCATTTGTAGTTTATATTTGTCTAAATTTATTACTAAGCATTTTCTTTTTCCTGATTCTATTGTAATTAAAATATTTTAAAATTTCATTTTCAGATTGTTCTTTGCAGATGTATAGAAATGCAGTTGAATTTTATTTGTTAATCTTGTATCTTGCAGTATTGTTGATTTGCCTTTTAGTCTCATAGTTTTTTAGTGTATTCCTTAGAATTTTCTATATACAAAATCATGTCATCTGCAAATTGTTTTACTTCTTCAGTACTGTGTTAGCTTTTCACCTTTGTGACAAAACACTTGAGAAAAACAAAAGAGGAAAAAGATTTATTTTGGTTCACCATTTCAGAGGTTTCAGTGACTGGCTCCAATGTTTGGGCCTGTACCTCATGGTGGGAGGGTTTGGTGGAGCAAAGCTGCTCACCTCATAGCAGTGGAGAAGCAGAGAGAAAGAGAAAGGAAGGGTGTGTAGGGACAAGACACACCCTTCAAAGATATGCTGCTTTTGACTTGCTTCCTTCAACTAGGTTCCTAAAGTTTCCATCACCTCCCGGTAAATGTCACCAAATTATGAATCCATTATAAATTTAAATTTAAAGCCCTTATGATTCAGTTACTTCCCCAAATCTCCATCTCTGAATATTGCTGCACTGGGGACCAAACCTTCAAGACATGAGCCATTGGGGGACATTCCAGATCCAAACCATAACAAATACTATATTTTATTTTTTAAACATTTCAAACATAGTGAATATATAATTTGTGTGTGATAATTTTATTATTGGAATCTTTCTTGGTTATATATTTGTTTATCGTTTCTACAAACTTTCACTAATGGAGGCTTGTCTTCTGTGACGTGATGATTTTTTTTTTTCTTTCTATATTGAGAACTCATTTTGAGTGTGACCTGTTAGATTAAGGATTTTGTCAAAAGGAATTTCCATTTATTTCTGTTAGATGTTGGGCATAACCAGTAAAAAAAAAAAAAAAAATGTGTTTTCTTAGTTTTAGAATTCCTTGTTGAAAAAAATATAACTTTGAGTCCTATGCTCTGAGGGTAAGTTCCTGGTCACACAATTCTCAGGGAAGCCTTTCCTTTTTTTCCCTCTACTTCAAGCAGAGGCAAGGACAGTTTTCCTAATAAGTTGCCTTTCAAGCAGGCAGAGTTCCCTGTTTTATATCAGAGTCTGTATTTTGGCACTCCTACGTTGCAAGGACCCTAAGCTAGTCTTTGATTTCTTATAAAAGTGTGGATTTTATTACTCCTAGGTATTCCCAGATTCCCATCTGCCTTGCCATTACTTCTATGGTTTCATTCTTATGATTTTAGAATGTTTTTATGTAGTATGTAGATGTTTACTGATGACGGAGGGATAATCTGTCGTATCTTACTGCTAAAAATGGGCAAAAGTATAGACTGCCTAATGGAAAGATTAATTTATTCAGATTAAAATTTGTCAGTGTGTGACTTATGTGCTTTGCTTTTAGATTGAAGGGGAGCTTGATTAATATATTTTTTGAGTCTTTTTAAGATGTTAAATCGATGTATTTTAAATTCTGACATTAATAGTTTAAGCACTTTCAGATTATCCCATGTTTCAAAACAGTTTTGAAGACTTTTAAGTACTTTCAGATTGGAATACTAGTAAAACTAGAGCAATGTTCTGAGATATTTAAATCTTTTATAAAATAAAAATGGTATGATTTCGGTCATTGTAGAACATCTCAAGTCAACCACATAATATATAGAAGAGAAATACCAACATTATGAAACTTTTGTACTATCTATATTGTCTTTTTAAATTGTGGCAGGAGGAGGAGGAGAAAAAGATATGAGAATTAAAGTTGTTATAATAATTCTTGTTTTCCAACATACCAGTTAGAGTGTTTAGTGTGTGTATGTGTGTACAGTACAATTAATTTAGAGTCAGTGCCTTTCTTTGTACCATTGATTGTTTTTTAATGTGTCTGTTTTCTACGTAACAAGTGGTTTATCTGGTTTTGATTTTACAATTTGATCTGTCTTTTATCTGACAGGTAGCAATTTGTACCATACTGATGTCTCGCTCTTGGGAGAACCTACTGAGTTTGAGTATCTGCGAAAAGTGCTTTTTGAATATATGATGGGTCGTGAGACTAAGGTAGAAAACTATTTCTGCATATGTGGAATATTAATCATTTTTAAGTTACTACATCACTTAAGTAATAATGCTTCGCTAATTTGTTTTCTAAAATATTAAATTTATTGTAAAATCCTTAAGTATAGAGTCTTTCCTTATTCTAACTTTTATCTTCTCCAGTGTTTTTAAAACAGCCTTGTATTGGATATTTAGTAACTATCATAAATCAAATAAAATGCTTTTAGGGAAATTCTTGAGCGTTTCCTCAAACAAGAGTTTTCATTTTAAGCAGTTTGTTTTTGACATTGCTGCTACTCTTTACCTTTATGGAACTTTATTATCTGTGTATGTTGGCTGAGAATGGGGTGATGCGTTTCCTATCCTTGGAAGCAGTCAGTGTTTTAATGTATGGCTCTGTGGGAGTTGCTGAGTCATAGGATGCTAAGCCAGTTCAGGCATTGATTTGACAAATATGTTTAAAGTTTTAAAAGTCATAGAAAATAATCTTTAAAAAATAGTATGAATTTATGGATTGAAGATTCAACACCAGCAGTTACAGGGCTGCTAGAAGTCATTTGAATCCTTACTGTCCATAGAAATGCCATTTCATTATATCAAATAGTTTTCAAATTAAAGTAATAACTAATGTGATTTTGAACATGTGCCACAGGAAAGAGATATTAATTCATAATAATTGTCATTTTTTTCTTAAGAATTTTGTTATTTTTTTCAAAGACAGCTAAAACTGATTTTCTGCTTGTCTTTTTAAAACAAAACTAATGAAATATCACTTTCTCTTATTATGTCCCTGTCAGACAAAAAACAGCAGTCTATATTCAATATTCAAGATTGGGCATAGTTTGACATTACCTTCATGTTGCCCAATAGTCAGGAAAGAGAGGCATATCTTTTTTTTTTTTTTTTTTTTTTTTTTTTTGCGGTGCTGGGGATCGAACCCAGGGCCTTGTGCTTGCCGACTGATCTATCTCCCCAGCCCGAGAGGCATATCTTTAAAAAAATAATAATACAAGGGTCCTCAGAACTTTACCCTGGTTCACTAGTGAATCTAAACCTCGAATACAAGTGTTGGTGAGTAAATAATTTAACCTTTCCTTGATCTACAATAGAGACTGGCTGCCTCAATCTTTTTCTTTTGGAGAACTCTACATAGTTTGAGTCCCTGAAAAAAGACCCAGCACAAGCATATCATGTTCTGGGTTTCTGCTAGTTCAGCCAAGTCTCACCTGTTTTCTGGGCCCCATAGTTAAGTTTAGGGTGTTATTTGGGAGACAGTTGAAAGGGATGTGACCTGGCACAAGCAGTCCCACCTTAAGCCTCACTGGGAGTCAGGCTGAGAAATAGTGCTTGCTTTGTCTTTATCTTCCTTCATGGTACTTCCCTGGCTACTAAAAATGAAGAAGTAGACTACCATTCTGCCATCACATTTTATAGCTAAATATGGAGAATTGCTAACAGGTTTAATTTACTACATATTTATTAGGCACTTAACTACATGTAACCCTTTATTTAGCACTGTGATGGATAATAAAATGTAATTTGACAGTATCTCCAACTATTAGGGAGTTCACGATATAGTAAGAAATGGCACTGTTCTCAGTTAACCATAATGTGATGCAGAATGTAGTAAGGGCTACGAGAGAGGTACAGAGTCCTCATATTTACTTGTGGAAGGGTTGTAGACGACATCATGGAGCAGGTATTGTTGGGTTAGATTTTGATAGGTGAGCCCAGACAGAAGAGGCAGCCCAGGCAGAAGGTCTAAGGCAGGAAATGGCATATGGGTTTCTGGAATGACAAAGTCTGGTGCAATCAAAACTCTGGATCTATGAAGTGAAATTGATTCCACTTAAGGCTGCAGAGTATGGAGGGACTTGAATGGTTCCAGAGTTTTACCTGAAGGTATGGTAGAGAGGGTATCCCCGAAATGATTGAGCAGGGGTTAACAAGATCAGAGTTGTTTTTAGACACACCTTTTGCTTGTTTGCCTATTTTCTATGAATTAACAGAGAATTTGAAAGGAGACCAGGATGTGATTTAGAATAAGCTGGAGTATGTTGAAGCCTTTGTGATTTGATGACCATCTGCAGTTTTTTCTTGTCTAGCAGGCTTTGTGTGTCATCTCACTTGTTTCTTCATCTGCTTTTGCACACAGCATTCTTTATTTTATAAGGCAGTTGATGTTTTAGAGAAGACTATATATTGTACACATATTCTTATAGTATGAAGTTAAGAAGTCCTCCTTTCTTCTTTCCTTTTCCTAAATTTTGATCCTCCATACTATTGTTGGTACTGAAATTTAGCCTAAAAGGTGTTTCTTATCCTAGGCTTTATTGAAGAAACCTCTTCCTATGGAAAACAGGCAAGAGAGGCCATTTCTAAATCAGGTGTCTTATTGGAACTTTCCCTTCCCAGGGCCTGAGGATATGGTTTATACAGGAAATAATCTGATTTTTTTCCCAAGGTGTGGCAAAGAAGCTGGGCTTATTTGTTGAAATGTTTTCTGGCAAACTTTAGGGCTTTACTGGGTATATATCAGCTGCAAATTCTGAATTACTAATGAATTTAGAGTTAGGTTTACCATTTAATGTTGTCTAGAAATGTGAAAAGACAACTACTGCAATTTTATGTTTTTTTCCCAAACATGCTCTTGCATGAATGTGTATGTGGTTTTCATAATGAACATAAGTGGACTTTTGGTATTTTGAACTTGATATGGTATTGAAATTAGAGAAATGTTCCCCTATAACTGAGAATCCTTACATTTTAGTTTGGTTGTTTTTTTTTTTGGTACTTCCTAAAAATGATCCTCATAGATAGTATACAGTAAATTGCTTCAGAGTATTAATAAAAAGGAAATACTGAAATGGTTACTTTTTCCTATTTTCTTGCCATTTCACACCACATATATAGTTGATGTTCAGTCTTCAGGTTAGCGTACAAGATTGTGTTCTATCTAGTTAATACAATTTAAATGAGGGTATTTATAAAATGTCTTCGAATTCTCCAGGAACTAAGTTGTTTTAAATAATATTTTAAATGGCATTTTCTTTCATTTGTCCTTTCTTTCTATCTAGCTGTCAAATGGTAAAGATAAAAGGAGGAAGAGGACAAACTAAAATCTTGTCAATTGTGAATTTTGTGGTTAAGGGACAGTGTTAGTGATCTGTTAGTTTAAATAAATATTAGAAGTATATAAAGTGTCTTGTCTAGGCTTAGCACATAATAGGAGTTTTTAAAACAAATGTTTTAGTTCCTTTCCTTCTTGGAAATAATTATGCTGTTTTTCTAATGCTGTGATTTTCAAAACTTTTGGTTAACTGTATTGTGCCACCTTTTTCCTAATGACCTTTCCCATATGGCCCCACCCTACACACGGAGTCTATGTAACCATGAACAAAGAATGCTAGAGTCAGTTTTCTGGGCTCCCTTCCATTCACAGTAGGAATCCTCAGGAGAACCCTGCCACTTGACTTTGTATGTAAGAACTGAACTTGTTATCCTACTTATTTCATAAGTGGTATCTTCTTTCCTCTCTGTCTCCCTCAAAACATCTCATCTTGATACAAAATAGGGAGTTTCAACCCTTGAGGCGAATTTTCCAGGAGCTTATGGGTGACAGTCTGATTTACGGTATATGTATTTAGATCTGCACAATTTATGATCTTGTTTTTGCAAGCCACCATGTGTAATGTTTTGATTCATCATGTTTTCTACCAAACAAAACATCTCGTGTTTATTTAAAATGTAATTTGTAATTCTTTTAGGCTGATGTGCTGCATGTCTTGAAAAGTACCTACTAAGCATGTTCATGTTCATGCAGTAGCCCATGTTGATGAGATATATGATGTGATTTACTGAAAGCTGAACTTGGGGCCATTTAATTCTGATTATTTAGAGAATATGGTTTGGCAATACATCATTTTATAGATTCCTGCAAATAAAAAACCTTTTCAAATAAATGAGTAATAAAGTTTCATCTTAATAAGACAGAGGGCCAAGAGCATTAGATCTTTATACAGCTTCATGCTATTGGATATACATCTTAAAATAAATAAACTCAGACATTGTAAGCAGTCCTTTTAAATTGAAATTTTAGTGTTGGCTGTTTTTTCCTTGACTAATACCTTCACATCATACTTCTTTGTTCGTGGCTTCCATTGAGAGCACTAAAGAATCCCACTAGCAGAACATGTCAGAATGGGTTGAGACCCCTCTGCTTCACTGTCCATTAGTGACAATCTCTCATTTTTCTTATAGACCATGGCAAAAGTTATAACCACTGTACTGAAGTTCCCTGATGATCAGACTCAGAAAATTTTGGAAAGAGAAGATGCTCGATTAATGGTAAGCTTTAAAAATAGACTATAGATAGAAGGTGACTTTATTTCATTTGTTTATATTGTTTCATTTATAAAGTTGAAAAATTCTAAAGCTTGATTTTGTTACAGCTTGAAAAGCAAGAATGAATTTACACTAAGAAAGTTTAACCAAGGGAAATGTGAATGCTTGACTTCAAGTGAAAGAGTAGTCTTCTATAATAGCATATTTGAGGTTGATGCCCATTTATGCTATGTGGGATTTCTAGAACTTGAGCTATTTATGGAAAGGATGGAAAAGGCATTTGTTCTGGTATATTGTGTAATAACTTTTTTCAAACCAAATTATATTGTGATATGGGATGTATTATAGATGACATTTCTTTATTCCAAGTAATTTCCATATACATTAATTCTAGACAAAAGAATTTAAGCATTTTTGAGATTTTGATATCATACAAGGGAAAGGTAGACAATTATCTTTAAAAACTGTGAAATCAGCTGTGATTGAAGAAGGAAACAAACACATAAACACATACTTCATAAATTATGCAAAATTCTCTAACTTTTCTCTGCCTTGGGCTAGTAATTCAGTAAGAAAATTGCCACTTTAGGTGAACCCTGAAGCTTGTGAAGTTTGTGTCTGGCCCCTAGCTCTCTGCATCCTTTTGTTGTCTTGGTTAAGGCTCACAGAGCTCTCTCTAGCCTCCCCCGAATCTCTTCATCTATTTTAAGACCCCAGTGCTGCTTTTCTCTTCTTTCCCCTCACTAAAGTAAGCAGTCATCTTCTCCGAAGTGATGGGTTAGTTAAGGAATGTCCAAGATTCTGCAGTTAGAAGCACTAAACCAGTTAGCCCCAAAACCTGCCATTGTATTTCTGCAGACTATGTTCTCACAACAGTTCTTGCTTATCTTGAGCCCAATTCTCCTTCTCTGTAGTGGTTACCTATTTGTTCTGGTTTGTTTTGGTTATAATCCATAGAAAACAACCAGAATCTGGAGATGGCCTAGATGGAAGGCTTTACCCTCTCCAGACTAAATACCTTCAGCACTTATCAGCTGTTAATGAAGCTTGTCTATTCTTACCCTTTGTACTAGTCAATCAGAAGGAAGTCCTGTGTCCCAGGTACATTCTGATCATCTCTTTTTAGCTTCCTCTGAGTTTTTCCTAGCATCCCTGACTTTTATTCAGATACTCACATTCTATATTGTGTTTGTATATTTATTGCCTATTTTCTAGGACAATTGCTATTATTTTGGTTAGCATTTGTTTTTTGTAAAGCATCCCCCACCACTGTAGTTAATGGTGTGAAAAGCATTGCTATACTTCAAGCATTCAGATTATAATTGTATTTGATAAAGAAGTTTGACCACTATACTATAGGTCATTTATCAATAGAGAGAATGTTGTTTTAAATTAAAACAGTCATCTAATTCTATAAGCATGTAGTCAACAGTATAGGTCTATATTTTTGTAGAAATAAAAGTCTCCAATGCAGTTTGGGCCTGTTGACATGATTCTGTGATTATGGTTTAAGAAAATACTTTTGAATGATTCAAAAAATTTTTACTTAATTTTTTATCATTCATTATCCCTGACTTCTTTCTCATCACATTGTTAGAATATAGCAAGCTCTCCTCATACCGTCAAATTGTGTTTTATCAAAATTTGCTCTATAGGAGTCCATCCTAAACTGCTGCTACAGCAAATGGAGCAGGACACATTCCCCCTCATTCCGTACACAGTATAGTCTTAGATTAGTTTGCTTTGATGAAAAATTAATCAAATTACTAAATGTAAATAATGAATCATGTAACAACATCAAAAAAAGGGTTATTATTGTTGTTGTTTTTAAGTTTAAAAGGAAATCTTCAAAAGACATTAGACTCTATTCCTGGTAATCGTTCATTCTAGATAGGAATGAAATGATGGCTGATTGACCCTACCTGAAATAATTGTCCCTTATCTCTGAAACTGATCTGCCTAGAAAGAATGTCCCATATTTCTACTGCTCCTTGAAACAAAGTCTCATCCATTGTTATCTTTTGCTTAATTGAGTAAATTCAGTCAACAATTAGCTACTTTTCTAGTTGTCATGGAGAATATAGAAAAATTGGAACTGTGAATGGATATGTTTTGTTGAACTCTTGGAAACTTTAAGTTTTCATACATACATGAATAAAATATGTGCCTAAGTAGTATAATTCAAATAATAAAAGTAAATGCTTAGGAAACATGAGATAAGTTATAATGAGCCTAAACTGGAAGAGATGCCAAAATATGAGATTACTTCTAAATTAATCAAATTGAGTCACCTTTTTGTCTTTCTAAGGAGATTCTTGGTACTTGATAGTGTCTTATGATTGTTTTTTTAGAGTACTAGCAAAACTTGATGACATAGAAATCTATGTGTCTATTTTCTTGATGATTTCATTACATTTTTTTCTTCTTTAATGAACAAGGATTTGTTTTTATTCCCCATTTACTCTATTCACTTTTTTTACAGTTGATCTGTTGATTATTTCTGCTTTACTTTCACACTGATCCTTCATGTTGTATCTAGTTTTTGTTTTGTTTTGCAGTGCTGGGGTCAAACCCAGGGCCTTGAGCATGCTGGGCAAGCACTCTACAACAGAATCACATCCCCAGCCCTTGTGTCTAGTTCTTTATTAGTTCCTGTTCTAGGCTCATTTTATACTGTGTCATACTTTTCTCCCTTCATTTGAAATTTTAAAAATCTACTCTAAATTAATAAAATCATCAAGACTTTTCAGCACTTTTTAGGTACAAAGATTTTCCGTGCCAACATGAGTTTTACCGGAAAAAGTGCCTTAATGTGAAAAATACTACATGTGGAATACATATTTATAAATACAGATTTATTATTGTGAATGTGATTTTGATTCTGATGTTAGGATAAGGTAAAATGGGATCATTATAAAAAAAAGAAGTTGCAAAGAATTCAGAAACATATAGAAAGAGAATCCTTCATGATGTTGAACCTGCATACTTTCCACTATGCCAAGATCATCTCTGCTAATGATGTGAATAATTCCACTTTTTCTTAACCTTATATTTATAATTATTCCTTTATCATTTATGAGTGTGCAGCACTTGCTTTTTCACTACTGTGTCATTTTATTATCTCACCTCATTATAAATTGGTCTACCTCATTCTTTTTTTTTTTTTTTGGAAAGAAGACAAAACCTTTATTTCCTCTCCTATTTGATCTTTTACTAAAGATAAATTCAATAGGGAAGATTATAACAACAAAAATTGATTTAATCACTGATTCTATGATTATATAGATTCTATATAATATATAGCTGTCCTGCAACTTAGTTCAGTTTCTTTATTCACTTAGGGTGTTTTTTAGATACAGGGGATATCCCATGTATATTTTGTGTACTTCTGTAAGTTTTCCTATAGGATATTAATCTTACTGTGTTGTTTGTGTTGCAAAACATTATCTTCTAGTTTGTCTTTTGATTTTACTGCTTTTAACTAATTTCACAATAAATGTAAAAGATAATTAAAAATTATACTTCAGAAGTTGGTAATACTCAGCTTTTATAAATAGTCATTGTTTTTGCTGTTGTCATTTTTAAAGCAAACCACTAGGTAGTGGTTTTGGATTATATCCATTTTAAAATAGGACATAGGATGTTTTAGATTTGCTATAATAAAAAACTACATTTGAGATTGAGTTATTTTAAATTGAAATTTCAGCATGGGTCATCATTCTTGAAACTGTTCTTGTTCTTGCTTTTCTGTTGAATTATAAGAGTTATTTAGTGATAAAATTGATAATTTTAGAAATGAAAATTTAATTTATAGATATGCTGTGCTATAAACTCATTAGACTAATGAGAGTAAACTCATGAGAGTAAACTAAGATCATGTCAATCAAATTTTATGTATACGTTAATAGAATTATTTTAAAAACCTTTTTATGATGCAAATAATCACCCCCCAGTTTATCTAGTGGTTAAATATGTAAAAGTATGAAGTGCACTCCTCGTTTTAAATGAAAGTTGCAAATGAAGACTGAGCTACATAATATTTACTTAGTGTGGGGAGTCTTACTTATTCCTTATATTTTGCCTGTATAATCTTGTTTTGGGGAGATTTGAGAAAAATTTAAGTACAGTCTAACTTCATATTCACATATACTCTGTGTGTTCTACTAAGTCTTAAAACTAACCCAATAAGCTTTTTTTCTTCCTGGCTTTGTAGTTTACTTCACCTCGCAGTGGTATCTTCTGAGTAAACCATCAGTCTGTGCTTAGTTAGCATGTGGTGAGTGGAGAATATGTCTTATGTCTTTTGTGCAAAAATCAAATGTATTGCATGATACTAACCATTTTGCTGAAATTCTTTTGCTTCATTTAATGAATCTATGATTATGCTTTGAGTTGATATAAGTATTTTCTGCTAATTCTGTTATATAGATTAATAATACATAGATTAATAGTCACTAAGACTTTTTTAAATTAATAAAGATTGTAAGGAAGAAATTTTAAAAAATCATTTTTTATATAAAAGTTACATATTTCACAAATCCAGGATTAAAAATACTATAAAGTTGAATTACAGCCAAGGCCACATTTGAAATAATGAGAACTACTAAGGTTAATTAAAAATAAATGTAGTTTTATTCCTTTTGGGGATAATACAGTTCAACACAAGATGACATATTTGTTCTGAAGATGTTTGTAAGGCTGCTCACTTTAATTGAATGTGACTATTTCTGAGTATGATTACAGTGAAATGTGAGCATCTAAAATGTTCAAACAGTTAACTGTTTTTTCCTTTTAAAGCTTCCCCTCCACATATTATTATTATTATTATTATTATTATTTTTTTTTGGTTGTACAGGACAGTAGAATGTATTTTACCATACATACATGGAGTATAACTTATTCTAATTAGGATCCCATTCTTGGGGTTTGTATTTGATGTGGAGTCACACTGGTTGTGTATTTCCACATATTATTCTTGCTGTTAACTTGATTGAATACCCCCTTTAATAGTTAGGGTACATCTTTACCTCTGACTTTGCCATAATTTTCACAAATCACAAATAAGTTGGATCTCAGTTAATAACATTTAAAGACTGTGATTGTTGATTCAGCCAGTATTCACTCAACAGTATCAAGGTTTAAAATGCTGAGATATGGCCTTTCTTTTTTTAAACTATAAGCCTTAAAAATCCTCTGTGCCTACATTTTGATCTCCTTTTTGATTTTAATATATATCATTTAATTTGTGTAAGTGATATCTAGAACTATCTCATTGTCTACATTATGGTGGCTTATAGTGAAGTGCATGGTTCTTTTAGGTTACTTTTATAATATATGAAAAATGAATTGAAAGTAAATCTTATATCTAATTCACTAAGTCTTATATTTTCTTTTTTGTATAAGTACTATATCACAGTATATTATTGAAGTTAAATACTATCACTTGTCACTGGAAATGTATACTGCATAATATTTTATTGATTAACTCTATTCAACTTTTTTTTTTTTGGGGGGGGGGTGGGGGAGTGCTGGGGATCGAACCCAGGGCCTTGTGCTTACAAGGCAAGCACTCTACCAACTGAGCTATCTCCCCAGCCCCTCTATTTAACTTTTAATTTGAAACATTTTAGATTTTGCAAAAGTAGTGTAATGAATATTCATATACTCTTAACCTAGATTAGCCAGTTATTTTCATTTTGTAAAATTTTTTCACTCTCACCCTTGATCTCTCTCCATATGTTTTTCTTTGTAACCTTTTGTAGTTACTTTTTGACAGTTGCAAACATAAACATAAAATGTATCTTTAAGAAGGATGTTTCCCTACATACTCACAATGTAATTATCACACTCAGGAAATATAATATTAACATAATATTATTATCTAAGATATAATAGTTCTATAGTGTGTATATAAATTGCTAGTACATATAGTATTAACAGTTTTTCAAATAATGTCTCTCATAATTTTTAAAAATCCTGAATCCACAAAGATTGTACACTGCATCTAGTTGTCATATTTTCTCATCTATTTTATTATATGTATATACACACACACACATACACACACATTTATATATATATATATATATATATAATGTTTGGGTCCTCCAGCCTCAGCCTCCTGAGTAGCTGGATTACAGGCATGCATCACTGTGCCCAGCTTATGGTTTTATTTCTTTCTTTTTATTTATTTATTTATTTATTTATTTATCTTTTTTTTTTTTTTTTCACAGACTGCATTTTGATTCATTGTACACAAATGGGGTACATCATTTCGTTTCTATGGTTGTACACGATGTAGATTCATACTATAATTTCTCCTGGTCTTTTCATCTTTCATGACATTGGTTATTATACATTGTTGAATCATTCAAGAATTTAGTTTCCTACAATAGCGCTAAGGGTTCAAAATAGCAACTGACAAAGGAATTATTAAACACAGCAAAAGATCTTTTTCATATCTTCTTTAGATTCCTAGGACCAACAAGATAGTTGAATTACATAACACTATTAGGCATATGTCATGAGTAGTGGATCATATTGTTCATTTCCAAATTGAGAGAACTTTAAAACTTTCCCTTTCTGTTCAATGTATATGGAAAGTTTATCTCTATTACTTAATCTTACTTGGTCATTTATTTCTATGACATTTTAAACCTTATACCTGATCTGATACTGGCTTTTAACATTAGAATCTGATAAACTTAGGAAAATTTTAGCTTTGTTTCTCATGGCATTTTTAATTTTATACATTAGGTTTATTAATTCTAGATGAGGCTTAGCTTTTCACACCAAATGTTGTTCGTTTTTTGCTGTCATGTATATCATGCTGAGAGAATTGCAGTATATAGAAAAATTAACACATTGAGTATGTTTTTCCCCTGTAAATTTGTTTGAAGAGCTGCATCTTTGTTGTAGTCTTCCATATCGCCTGGTACTCTGGGATTTTCTTCAGCCTGTTACATGGTGAAAGGTTGTAGTTCCAAATTTCGTCTGAAAACACTGTTTTCCAGGATTGCTGACTATCAGTTAGTTTGAATCATTCCAGTGACATTAATTTCTAGAAGATTCCATTGGGATTTAGTTTTTAGAATATTTCTGCTACTTTATTGCAATCCCCCACACCCTAGATGTCATTTTATTTTAACTTGAATCAGCAAGTCTCCCAAAAATTTGACCTTCAAAGGCTGGGTTTTTCTTTTTCTGTGTATCTATCATCATTTCCTTTTTCTTTTCCAGTCTTGGCTACGATCTTCATCTTGAAGAAATGGGGAGAATGATGTTGGGCAACTGCTGCTCAGGAAACTGTTCACATTTGCTACTCTTTGATAACAAAGCTGTCATTCAGGGCCCCTTATGCAGCCGGAAGACTAAGAAAAATCTGACATTGGCCCACAGATATATTGCAGACTGCTTTTTAAATAGATTTTATCAGTGGAGAAATGGTGATGGTTTTTTTCTTTTTTCTTCAGTTTTCTGTTGTAAAGAGTTTTATGTTGTTTAAAAGATATTTTGAATAACTTAACCTGATTTATGAACTCACTCAATAATGTTTCTTCCATTTTTTTCTCCTCCCTTTAAAGAACTGCTTGCCTTTCTTATTTATTTTTAGAGTGATTTTTTTCTTTTTTAAAGACGTGCAATACATTTTGAGGTGAAACAATAGATTTTTAAAAATAATTAAAGCATTTAATTGACTATTACCTAGATTGATTTGTTAAATATTTGCTAAAGACTAGTTCTTTAAGCTATGACACATGATAAATCCCAAATGGCAGTACCTCATTGTTTACTTAGCTTTTGTACTTATATTTTTCAGAGGAAAAAATACTACTGTAAATTGTAAATAGTCAATACATAACTGTATTGTACACAAATCTGTGATTGGCAATGTCATCTTGGAGGAACAGACAAATAAAGTTTATTTACTATATAACCTTTCTTATTGTATTGCTTTCTTGGTTGAAATCTCTTTCAAAATGGTTAAGAATTCTGTTCTATTGGGGTGGAGGTATATAATTAGGAACTGTCAGGATACCTATATGCTGAGCATTTAGAATCATTTTTTTGTGTTCAGAATTAGTTTGACCAAGATAGAAGGTATATGGAAGCAAGAACTACTCCATGGTGTTTTTAAGATTCTGCCAACTTGGGAATGCCGCCTCTCTCTGGAGTGGACTATTGTTACTTTTTTTTAATCTTGGTGACAGAAATTTCTGGACAAGAGTAGGGAACTGCTCTATGGCTTTCATATACCCTTCATACTCTAGGAAACAGTGTCTGATGATAGAATCTCAGTACCCAACCAGCTTGGACCCTCGCTTTGCTGGTGATATTATTTTGTGATAAAGAGTGGGAAGCTCTGGGGTGGAGGTTGCTGACCAACAGGGTTCACCATACCTTACAGCTAACTCCTTTACTGTTCTTGTAAGGGAACAGGGCCGTCTTAACCTTTCTCAAAATCATGGTTTACTTAAATTGGCAAAATTTTTTCCCACTGAAGAATTTGTGACAACAGACATGACTTCTTATCCTTTTTACATCTTTTTCTAGGCTAGAAATGGCATCTTCTCTGTGAAATCAATTTTCAACTTTCTATAATTTTTCCCTAACCCATTTATGGAAACCCGTTTGTACCATTGATGTACAAATCAATGAATCAGCAAACTTTTCCATAAAGGACCAGATAGTAAATATTTTTGGTCCTCTAGGCCACGTTTCAGTTGCAGCATTTCAACTCTCACTGCATTGCAGAAGCAGCCATTGATAATGTGAAAATGAATGAGAATAGCTGTGTTCTAATAAAACTTAAAAAAATTTAGTTGTAGATGGAATACAATACCTTTATTTTTAAAATTTATTTTTATGTGGTGCTGAGGACTGAACCCTGTGCCTCACACATGAGGCAAGTGCTCCACCACTGAACCACAACCTCAGCCCCCAGTAAAACTTTTTATTTATGAAAGCGGTAGCTGACTCGATTTGGCATGTGGACTGTAGTTTGCTAACCCCTGAGAAAGCAAAGAAGCTAGCGTATAAACATGAAGTCAGGGAAGGAGTGACAATAAGTTAATATGTAGGCGTTGCCCATTTTTCCTCAGTTCAGGTATGCGGCTCCTCTTCCAGGTAAGGGTACAGCAAGCTCAAGTCACCTTAATGAAGGTTAGTGGTGACGTTCTTTCAGTGTTACTTATTCCAATGAGAAAGATGAAGCATTACATTGTGCTCTGTGTCACCACCTTAGACCCATCTGGGTTCTTTTCTCAAGTACCCTGTAACTGTGTTGCTGATTGATACTAGGGAAATGACAGAGTTTTTAGTTAACAGGACATGTTTGCATAATGGATTATGGTTTGCTGGTATCTTATTTTCTACTCTGTCATCCCTGCAGGCTAGGAAACAAGACTGTGATGGCTGAGGGTTCACCCCAGGCCATAGAGGAAAAGCTGTCATCCTGGCACTTAAATCCAGATTCTGGGATTCAGAACCCAAGGCTATCAAATATCTTGCCGAGAAACAAGCATTTCACTTTGAGAAGTATTAATGCTATTAGAATGTTACCTAATAATTGTTAGCAAAAACTTCACTTGCAGTTACTGTAATTTGCAGTTACTTTGTTCTAGTCAGGTACTTGTGAATTTCAGTGAGAGAATGACCTGTCATTGACTATTGAAAATGGTTGAACTAGGCATTCCTAAATTAAAGAATTTAGACTTTTGAAAGAAAAAGGATTTTGATTCCTTAAAGAAAAAAAAGTATAAGCTTCTCAAAAATCCTGTGGCCACCAAACAAACAAAAAACAAACAAACCAACTCCTACCTTATGGAGTGAGTAGCACATACAGGCCTTGGTGGTCTTCACTTTCCCCTGCAGCAGCCCAGAAGAATTGCCTCAGCTTTGGCTTCTTTATCCTCTGCAGCAGATCAGGGCCAGAGGCAGTAATCTACTATGTTCAGATTGACTTTTTTTTTTCTGATTCTGAAATTTAGGCTCATTCTAGATAAAACTTTTACATTTAAAATTTTAGAAAATTTGTGCTGAGATTAATGGTACATGCTTGGAATCCCAGCAACTCAGGAGGCTGAGACAGGAGAATTACAAGTCTGAAGTCAACCTTAGCAGCTTAGCAAGGCCCTGTCTTAAAAAAAAAAAAAAAAAAAAAAAGACTGTGGATGTAGTTCACTGAAGCACCCCTGGGTCCAATCCCCAGTGCCCCCCCAAAATTTTTTTTTGAAAATTTGGGTAGTACAGTTTTTAAAAATGGAAAGAATCCTCCAGAGTGGTCTACCAGAAAGTCACTTTTACTGTTTGGGTACATTTAATCGTGGAAGTCTTTTTCTTAAACGTGAAGAGTTGGATGGAAGAATATGCTGGTGTGTGTGCGCGCGCACGCATATGTTTATATTGATAGTCTTTAAAATTTCTTTGAAGCTGTCTTTATTGCATGATATTCTATGGATATGCCATTGTTTAACCTATTTATCAGCTCTCAAACACTTAGGTTGCAGGTAGTCACCTTCATTGAGTACTCCATGATGATCTCACTGTCCATAGTGTGAAAACACTTGAATAAATGAACCAGGACCAACCCGCTTTCCCTCAGCATAATTGGCTACCAAATAAGTGGACACATTTCAGATTACTGTGTGCCAGATTTGTCTGGCACCATTTCCCCTGATAGTCCAAAGCTGTGAAGCACAGGCAAACACGCTCAAGTCAGTATACTCTTAGAACATCTTACCTGTCAAGCCTGGGCTTCACCCAGATTGGAAGGAGCAAAGATGACTTTTTGAAATAGCAACTCCTGGACTGTGCTCTCTATGGCAGGGGGAGGAGGGTTTGTGGGGTGCCAGCAAGTGTAGGTGAGGCAGCAGTGGCAATGCCTTCCTGAGCCATGTGTTTCTATGGTAGTAAAAATTTTTCTCACCTTCATCTCGAGTCCTCTTTAGTAAGATTTTTGTTGTTACATTCTTCAGAAGTGTTCAAACTCCAAGTGTGAGTATTGCCACAATGACACTTAGTAAACAATGCAGCTATTTAAAAAGAAGAAGATCTACAAGCAATCAACAAACATATGGAAAAATGTTCAACATCTCTAGTAATAAGAGAAATGCAAATCAAAACCACCCTAAGATTCCACCTCACCCCAATTAGAATGGCGATTATCAAGAATACGAGCAACAACAGGTGTTGGCGAGGATGTGGGGAGAAAGGTACACTCATACACTGCTGGTGGGGCTGCAAATTAGTGCAGCCACTCTGGAAAGCAGTGTGGAGATTCCTTAGAAAACTTGGAATGGACCTACAATTTGACCCAGCTATCCCACTCCTTGGCCTATACCCAAAGGACTTAAAATCAGCATACTACAGAGATACAGTCACATCAATGTTCACAGCTGCTCAATTCACAATAGCCAGACTGTGGAACCAACCTAGATGCCCTTCAATTGATGAGTGGATAAAGAAACTGTGGTATATATATACACAATGGAATATTACTCAGCCATAAAGAATGATAAAATTATGGCATTTGCAGGCAAATGGATGAAATTGGAGAATATCATGCTAAGTGAGATAAGCCAATCTCAAAAAGCCAAAGGACGAATGATATCACTAATAAGTGGAGGATGACACATAATGGGGGGGAGGGAAGGGTTAGTGTTAGGGTTAGAGTTAGGGTTAGGGAGGGGGGCAAGTATGGAGGAAGGAACTACTGTATAGAGGATAAAGAGGGGTGGGAGGGGTGGGGGGAAGGGAAAAAATAACAGAATGAATCAAACAACATTACTCTATGTAAATTTATGATTACACAAATGGTATGCCTTTACGCCATGTACAGAGAAACAACATGTATCACATTTGTTTACAATAAAAAAAAAAAATCTCTAAAAAAAATAAAAATAAAAAGTCACTCTAAAATGTTTCTTTAAAGCAGTCTAAAATGCAGGTGTGATTTTATCTCTTAGAATCTCCCAGTTACTCCCCTGCTGCAGGAAGACTTCTTGGTCACTTCAGTCAGTTTAGACAGCCTTCTGCTCTTTTCCTTTCTTTTTTTTCTTTTTTTTTTTTAATTTCTATTTCTCTTATTAAAAATTTTAATTTTTTTTTTTTTAGTTATTCATGGCAGAATATATTTTGACATATCATGTATACATGGAGTGTAACATTCCATTTTGTGGTTGAACATGATGTGGAGTTAAACTGGTCGTGTATTCATAGGAAAGTTGTGTCTGATTCATTCTATCTTCTGCTCTTAAACAGGGAGTGCATAGTGTGTTCCTGCTCTGCTTGCACCACTGTATGTTGGGAGTGGGTAAGACAAAAGAAAAAAAGAGTTGCAAGACAATGTGATTGTCTTTAGTTTCTAGAAGTTTGACTATTATGTGTCTTGGTATCCTGTGTATGGTTTGCTTGACTTCTTAAATCTGTTGGTCTTCTGTCAAATTTGAGAAGTTTTCTGCTATGATTTCTTTGAGTATTTTTCTACCCCTACCCTGTTTCTCTTTCTCAATTCCAGTGACACAATATTAGATCTTTTATGTGGTCCAGTGATTCCCTGAGGCTACATTCCTTTATCTTTTCAGCCTATTTTCTCTCTGTTGCCTAGGTTAATTTTCTCATTTTATATTTAAGTTCACTGATTCTTTGATTTGGACTCCACCATCTGCTGTTGAACCCATCCATTGAGTTTCTTTATTCTGGTTATTGTGTTGTTTAGTTCTAAAATTTCATTTAGTTCATTATCTCTTCTGTTTCTTTGCTGGGATTATCGTCCTTTTGTTTACTTCAAGCATTTCTGCAATTGCTGATTGAAGCATTTGTCAGATTCTTAGCATGTCTGTCATCTGAGTGTTGGTGTCTATTGTCTCTTTCACCCAAGTTGAGGTTTTTTGAAGCTTAGTATGTCTAGTGCCTTTAAATTGGAACCTAGGTATTTTGGATGTTATGAGATTCTGGATCTTATTTAAGCCTTCTGTTTTAACTGGCCTCCTTTGACACCTGTGGCTGTGGAAGGGATGGGGGAGGGATCTCATTACTGCCAGGTGAGGGGAGAAGTCCAGGTTCATGCTTGGCCATCATTGATACCCAAGGTGGGGCAGAGTCTCCATCTTACTGCTGGGGATGTAGAGCTTTGGTTCCCCCCCGAGGCCTCCACTGGCCGCAAAGGGTAGGAGGACTTTCACTGACACCATGGGAGAGGTGTTGGAGAGGGTGGCCTTTTCACCTCTGGGTAGTGGTAACAGCCCTTGATTGTCCACCTAGGCTTCATCTTATAGCCTGGCAGGGATGGGGAGGAACAGTTATTTTTTGGCAGAGATGGTAGAAGTCCAGGCTTCCTGTATGGTTCCCATTGGCATTGTGGGGTTGGGGTAGCGAGGTCTCATTGCCACCCACTGGGTGTGTTTTCTACTCAGACTTCTCTTGACACCACCTTGGGAGGAGCATTGGATGCCTCCTTATGCGTGACTGTATTAGTGTTCTCAATCTCCCTCTGCATTTCCCGGCATCACGGGGGAGGGACCACAGTGTTCTCTGTGCTTTTTGACTGGAGTAGTTAGTTTCTGTCTAAAAACTTTCTGTCCTGTAAGGCTGCCCCTCTCCTGGTCCTTTGACTTTTATTAAACGTTTTTGTTTTGCTCTGCTTTTTGTGTGACTACAGTCAGCATTTCCAGATCGCTTGCTTTTTCAACTATAAGTGTAGGATTTATGTGGCAAAGAGACAGCCCAGTGAACTCACTGCCATGTCCTTCCTCAGGTCCTGAGGTCCCTAGCTGGTCTGCCTTCTCTCCATCTTTCAGAATCTTATATGTGTTTTATATATAATGTCCAGGGTTTTTAGTTGTACTTAACTGGAAAAATACAGAAAAGTTTATCAGCTCTATCTTTCCAGAAGTGGGTTTCCTTTATAATGTGACTTTATTTATGTAAAAATTTTAAACTGCATATTATTACAGGTACACATATTTTAAGTTTTTTAATATTTATTTTTAATTGACATGATCATTGTATATATTTATTGGATATGATGTGATATTTCAGTGTTTGGATACAGTGCATTATCAGATCAGGGTAAATATGCCCATCCCTTCAAACATTTATCATTTCTTTGTGTTGGGAACACTCAAAATCCTCTCTATTTTTTTTTTGCAAGGATAAACATCCTTTTTTTAAAGGATAGAACAGAGAGAGGGACAGAGGCTCCTCTGCAGAGGAAAGGGTCCAAGTTGTCACCCTAGGAAGTGAGGGTGTCCCCCCTTTTATAGATATCAGATTTCATTTGTTCTCATGCCCTCTCCTCTCATCTGCCTGTGTAACCCAAAAGGTAAAATGATCCAAGGGTGGGAATCTTTATTGTATTTGAAATATATAATTATCCACCATAGTTTTCCTACTGTGCACTATCAACTGAGCTACATCCCCAGCCCTTTTTATTTTTTATTTTGGGACAGTCTCAAAAGGTTGCTGAGGTTAGGCTTGAACTTCTTGATCTTCCTGTGTCAGCCTCCCAGGTTACTGGGATTATAAGGGTGGCCACTGTGCCCAGCTACTTCTATAGCACAGTAGGCTACTGTGAAAGGTGCTGTAATGTGCATGTGAGTTCGGATCAGATATACATTAATAAATGTATAAATACATAAAGTGGAAGGATATACAACTTAATTCACAGTAGTGGTTATAATCATCACTCTTTAGATTTTTTTCATAGCATCTAGTATTACCTGCCCTTACTTTGTGTGTGTATTTATTTGTTGGGAGACATTCTAGTTCTTGGCTGGCAGCAGTGAATGTCTCAAGTGTGTAAACGTGTGGGGAGGAGCGTTCCACTTCAGCCACCTAGGAAAGTACACAACTCCCCCAAATGGACTCAATGTTACCAAGGGAACCTGTATAGGAGCCTGGTGGTCTGATCCCCCGTGGCACATTGTGATTGGGCAAGAAACCTATAAAATGTACAGCTGTTCCCGCAATAAACGAGTTTGCAGGCTGCTCGCCACACGCTTGCTTCCACCCAACAACTCCCAGAGTCTGGGTCTTGACTCCGTGCCGCTTACCCCGCATATGAGCCAGTCCAGCACAAGAGAAGCTACATTTATTGATTGTCTTTTTCCCTCTTACTAGAATAAAACTCCAAGAGGATGGGAACACTGTTTTGCTCACTGTTAACATCTTTTGCATCTAGTAAGCATTCGTAAACATCTACTGAATGAATGAACGGGGATAAAGTGTTCTAGAATTTCTCTGTAATTAAATTATTTTTTAAAAGACTAGAGCTGTCACCACTGAGAAGGCCCAAGGGAATGCAAGGGAGCCTGAGGGATACCATTGCTGGCGGAAACTGCGCTCCATTTTAATTGACGTTAGAAGTCATCACAAATACTGAGATTTTTATTGGTGCATATTAATTGTACAGAACAGTGGGTTTCACTGTGGTGTCTGGGTATGTACATAAGGTCATGCCTGATTGATCACTGCCCGGCACCTCTCCCACACTCCCCTTGTCCCTCTGTCTGCATGATCCTCTTTCTCTGCCCTTCTACTTAAAAGACATCCCTTTTTTTTCCTGTTTTTTCCTTCTAGCTCCCACATGACAGAAAACATAACATTTTCCTACAAAAAGACAATTTTTTAAAAAGTTTTTTCTTTTTTTCTTTATTTGCACATGACAGTAGAATGTATTTTGATGTGTCATACATACATGGAGTATAACATCCCATTCTTGTGGTTGTACATGATGTGGAGATGCACTGGCTGTGTATTCCTATATGAGCTTAGGAAAGTTATGTCCAATTCCCATCCCTGCTCCCTTCTCTTCATTCCCCTTTGTCAATCCAATGAACTTCTATCCTTCATCCACCTCCCTTATTTGTGTATTAGCATCCAAATATCAGAGAGAACATTCAACCTTTGGTTTTTTTGGGATTGACTTATTTCACATAGCATGGTATTCTCCACTTCCATCCATTTACTGGCAAATGCCACAATTTCATTTTTCTTTATGGCTGAGTAATATTCCATTGTGTATATATACTACAATTTATTTATCCATTAATCTATTGAAGGGCACCTAGGTTGGTTCACAATATTCACAATAGCTTAGCTATTGTGAATTGAGCTTTTATAAACATTGATGTGGACATGAAGAAATGACATGATTTTGTGAAGATAGGGCTGAGTAAGACTCCATTGTGTGTGTGTGTGTGTGTGTGTGTGTATCTCACATCTTCTTTATCCATTCATATGTTAATAGACACCTACTCTGATTCCATAATTTGGCTATTATGAATTGTGCTGTGAAAAATACAGGTATTCATGTATCCCTAAAGTTTGCTGACTTTAATTCTTTTGGATAAATACCAAGAAGTGGTATATCTGGGTCATATGGTGGCTCTATTTTTAGCTTTTTAAGGACCTTCCCTATGGATTTCCATAGTGGCTGTACTAATTTACATTCCCACTAACTGTATGAGTTCTTTTTCCCCTCAGATCCTTGCTAGTCTTTATTGTTATTTGTTTTCTCAATGAGTGCTCTAACTGGAGTAAGATCATTTCCCTGATGGCTAAAGAGGTTGATTTTTTTAAAATTTATTTTTATTGTAAACAAATGGGATACATGTTCTTTCTGTTTGTACATGAAGTAGAGGCATACCATTTGTGTAATCATACATTTACATAGGGTAATAGTGTTTGATTCATTCTGTTATTTTTTCCTCCCCCCCACTCCTCCCACTCCTCTTTTCTCTCTATACAGTCCCTCCTTCCTCCATTCTTGCCCCACCTCACCACCCATTATGTGTCATCATCCGCTTATCAGCGAGATCATTCATCCTTTGGTTTTTTGAGATTGGCTTATCTCACTTAGCATGATATTCTCCAATTTCATCCATTTGTCTGCAAATGCCATAATTTTATTATTCTTTATAGCTGAGTAATATTCCATTGTATATGTATACCACAATTTCTTTATCCATTCTTCAATTGAAGGACATCTAGGTTGGTTCCACAATCTGGCTATTGTGAATTGAGCAGCTATGAACATTGATGTGGCTGTATCTCTGTAGTATGCTGATTTTAAGTCCTTTGGGTATAGGCCAAGGAGTGGGATAGCTGGGTCAAATTGTAGGTCCATTCCAAGTTTTCTAAGGAATCTCCACACTGCTTTCCAGAGTGGCTGCACTAATTTGCAGCCCCACCAGCAATGTGTGAGTGTACCTTTTTCCTCACATCCTCTCCAACACCTATTGTTGCTTGTATTCTTGATAATCACCATTCTAATTGGGGTGAGATGGAATCTTAGTGTAGTTTTGATTTGCATTTCTCTTATTACTAAAGATGTTGAACATTTTTTCATATGTTTGTTGATTGCTTGTAGATCTTCTTCTGTGAAGCATCTGTTCATATCCTTAGCCCATTTGTTGATTGGGTTATTTGTATTCTTGGGGTAGAGTTTTTTGAGTTCTTTATAGATTCTGGAAATTAATGCTGTATCTGAAGTATGATTGGCAAAGATATTCTCCCACTCTGTAGGCTCTCTCTTTGCATTGCTGATAGTTTCCTTTGCTGAGAGAAAGCTATTTAGTTTGAATCTATCCCAGTTAATGATTCTTGCTTTTATTTCTTGTGCTATGGGAGTCCTGTTGAGGAAGTCTGGTCCTAAGCCAACAAGGTGAAGATTTGGACCTACTTTTCCTTCTAGAAGATGCAGGGTCTCTGGTCTGATTTCAAGGTCCTTGACCCATTGTGAGTTGATTTTTGTGCAAGGTAAGAGATAGGGATTTAGTTTCATTCTGTTGCATATGGTTTTCCAGTTTTCCCAGCACCATTTGTTGAAGAGGCTATCTTTTCTCCATTGCATATTTTTGGCACCTTTGTCTAGTATGAGAAAATTGTATTTATTTGGGTTTGTGTCCATGTCCTCTACTCTGTACCATTGATCTACCTGTCTATTTTGGTGCCAATACCATACCGTTTTTGTTACTATTGCTTTGTAGTATAGTTGAAGTTCTGGTATTGCGATACCCCGTTTCATTCATTCTGCTAAGGATTGCTTTAGCTATTCTGGGTTTCTTATTCTTCCAGATGAATTTCATGATTGCCTGCTCTATTTCTGTAAGGTACATCATTGGGATTTTAATTGGAATTGCATTGAATTTGTATAGCACTTTTGGTAGTATGGCCATTTTGACAATATTAATTCTGCCTATCCAAGAACATGGGAGATCTTTCCATCTTCTAAGGTCTTCCTTAATTTCTGTCTTCAATGTTTGGTAGTTTTCATTGTAGAGATCTTTTACCTCTTTGGTTAGATTGATTCCCAAGTTTTTTTTTTTTTTTTTTTTTTTTTTTGAGGCTATTGCAAATGGAGTTGTTTTCCTCATTTCCCTTTCAGCTGTTTCGTCACTTGTGTATAAAAATGCTTTAGATTTACGCGTGTTGATTTTATAGCCTGCTATTTTGCTGAATTCATTGATGAAGTCTAGAAGTTTTCTGGAGGAGGTTTTTGGATCCTCTAAATATAGAATCATGTCATCCGCAAATAGTGACAGCTTAAGTTCCTCTTTTCCTATTCGTGTCCCTTTAATTTCTTTAGTCTGTCTAATTGTTCTGGCTAGAGTTTCGAGGACAATGTTGAATAGAAGTGGTGAAAGAGGACATCCCTGTCTTGTTCCTGTTTTTAAAGGGAATGGTTTCAGTTTTCCTCCATTTAGAATGATGTTGGCCATGGGCTTAGCATAAATAGACTTTAAAATGTTCAGGTATGTTCCTACTATCCCTATTTTTTCTAGTGTTTTGAGCATGAAGGGGTGTTGTATTTTGTTGAACGCTTTTTCTGTGTCAATTGAAATAACCATATGATTCTTATCCTTAAGTCTATTGACATGATGGATTACGTTTATTGATTTACGAATGTTGAACCATCCTTGCATTCCAGGGATGAACCCCACTTGATCGTGGTACATGATTTTCTTAATATGCTTTTGGATACAGTTTGCTAATATTTTGTTAAGGAACTTTGCATCTATATTCATCAAGGATATTGGTCTAAAATTTTCTTTCCTTGATGTGTCTTTTCCTGGTTTGGGTATGAGGGTGATATTAGTTTCATAGAATGAGTTTGGTAGGGTACCCTCCTTTTCTATTTCCTGGAATACTTTGAGAAGTATTGGAATGAGTTCTTCTTTGAAGGTCTTGTAGAACTCGGCTGAGAATCCGTCTGGTACTGGGCTTTTCTTGGATGGTAGATTTTTAATGACTTCTTCTATTTCATTGCTTGATAATGATCTGTTTAAATCGTGTATGTCCTCCTGGTTCAGTTTGGGAGGAGCATATGTCTCTAGAAATTTGTCAATGTCTTCGGTACTTTCTATTTTGTTGGAATACAGATTTTCAAAGTAGCTTCTCATTATGTTCTGTATCTCAGTGGTGTCTGTCTTGATATTTCCTTTTGCATCATGTATTTTAGTAATTTGAGTCTTCTTTCTCCTTCTCTTTGTTAGTGTGGCTAAGGGTTTGTCTATTTTGTTTACTTTCTCAAAGAACCAACTTTTTGTTTTGTCAATTTTTTGAATAGTTTCTTTTGTTTCAATTTCATTGATTTCAGCTCTGATTTTAATTATTTCCTCTCTTCTACTACTTTTGCTGTTATTCTGTTCTTCTTTTTCTAGGGCTTTGAGCTGTAATGTTAGGTCATTTAGTTGTTGACTTTTCATTCTTTTCTGGAATGCACTCCATGCAATGAATTTTCCTCTTAGTACTGCTTTCATAGTGTCCCAGAGATTTTGCTATGTTGTAACATCGTTCTCTTTGACCTCTAGAATTTTTTAATCTCCTCCCTGATGTTTTTTGTTATCCATGTTTCATTCAATAGCATATTATTTAGTCTCCAAGTGTTGGAGTAATTTCCCTTTTTTATTTTGTCATTGATTTCTACTCTCAGTCCATTATGATCTGATAGAACACAAGGCAGAATCTCTATTTTTTTGCATTTCCTAAGGGCTGCTTTGTGGCATAACACATGGTCTATTTTCGAGAAGGTTCCATGTACTGCTGAGAAGAAAGTGTATCCGCTCATTGATGGATGGAATGTTCTATATATGTCTATTAAGTCTAGGTTATTGATTACGTTATTGAGTTCTATGGTTTCTTTGGTTGGACTTTGTTTGGAAGATCTATCTAGTGGTGACAGCAGTGCATTAAAGTCACCCAGAATTATTGTGTTGTGGTCTATGTGATTCTTGAAATTGAGAAGGATTTGTTTGATGTACAGGGATGCAACATTGTTTGGGGCATAAATATTTACTATTGTTATGTCTTCCTGATTTATGGTTCCCTTAAGCAGTATAAAGTGTCCTTCTTTATCCCTTCTTACTAACTTTGGCTTGAAGTCCACTTTATCTGATATAAGGATGGAAACCTCCGCTTTTTTACTGAGTCCATGTGCGTGGTAGGTTTTTCCCATCCTTTCACCTTAATCTGTGGATGTCTTTTTCTATGAGATGAGTCTCTTGCAGGCAGCATATTGTTGGGTCTTTCTTTTTAATCCATTCTGCCAGTCTATGTCTTTTGATTGATGAGTTTAGGCCATTAACGTTCAGGGTTATTATTGAGATATGATTTGTATTCCCAGTCATTTGGCTTATTTTTGGTTTCTAAGTTGGCTTGGTTTCTCCTTTGAGTGCTTTTCTCTAAGGTAGTTCCTCCCTTTGCTGACCTCCATTGTTGTTTTTCATTTCCTCCTCATGGAATATTTTGTTGAGAACATTCTGTAGTGCAGGCTTTCTATTTGTAAATTCTTTTAACTTTTGTTTATCATGGAAGGATTTTATTTCATCTTCAAATCTGAAGGTTAGTTTTGCTGGGTATAGGATTCTTGGTTGGCAACCATGTTCTTTCAGAGCTTGAAATATGTTGGTCCAGGCCCTTTGAGCTTTAAGAGTCTGGGTTGAGAAGTCGGCTGCTATCCGTATTGGTCTCCCCCTATATGTAATCTGATGCTTTTCTCTCGCAGCCTTCAAAATCCTGTCTTTATTTTGAATGTTAGGCATTGTCATTATAATGTGCCTTGGTGTGGATCTGTGCATTTGGTGTTCTGTAAGCCTCTTGTATTTGCTTTTCCATTTCATTCTTCAGGTTTGGGAAATTTTCTGATATTATTTCATTGAACAGGTTGTTCATGTCTTTGGTTTGTATCTCTGTGCCTTCGTCAATCCCAATAATTCTTAAATTTGGTCTTTTCATGATGTCCCATAGTTCTTGGAGATTCTGTTCATGATTTCTTACCATCTTCTCTGTTTGGGCAACTTTATTTTCAAGATTAAATATTTTGTCTTCATTGTCTGAGGTTCTGTTTTCCAAGTGGTCTAGTCTGTTGGTGATGCTTTCCATTGAGTTTTTTATTTGGTTTATTGTTTCCTTCATTTCAAGGATTTCCGTTTTTTTGTTTTTTGTTTTTTTGTTTTTTTGTTTTTTTTTTTTTTGAGAATCTCTACCTCTTTGTTAAAATGATCTTTTGCTTCCTGCAGTTGCTCTGTCAGCTTATTGGTATTATCATTCATTGCCTGCATTTGCTCTCATCTCATCCTTTGCTTCGCGAATCATCTTAATCATGTATAATCTGAAGTTCTTTTCTGACATTTCTTCTAACATACTGTCATTGGATTCTATTACTGTAGAATCTAGATTTGTTTGGATCATTTTCTTTCCTTGTTTTTTCATGTTGTCATGTATCTTCCCCTCTAGCAGTGCAGATCTGGGGTATTGCAGATTTCCCCCTATAGTCTTATAGTGGCCCTATAGATTTCCAAAACCTTTTTCTTTAAGGGGAGATCAGTATTAGCAGTGCCCAATTCAGACACTATGCAATCCTAGACCAAATATCCCCTATGAGGACAATATCAAAATTGTCATAATAAACAGAATGAGTTCAAATATTATCTTCAGTAAAACAAACAGATTTGCAATAAGGTCTGCAGTTTCTAATGGAGGACAAAGAGGATGCAGAGGGATGTAGAATGTGGCTGTTAATGGAATAAGAAAAGAATATACAGAAGTTCTAGATAATAGAAAGGGTGAGAGTGTAATCAAAAGAAATTGGATGTTAGCATGCAAAAAAGGGAGAAAGAGACTCTGAGGGAACAGGTAAACAAAAGGAAAAGAGAGCAAGAAAAGTAAAGAAATAAAAACAAAATTTTTCAATAAGGAGAAAAAAGAAAATCTACAGTATAATAGTCATATAGTAATAAAACCTCCCAGTCTTCAGTAGCCTGATGCAGGAGAGGTACCTGACAATGAGCTTCAAGCCTCCAGCAGGCGTCTCAGAATGGGATTTGCCCCACCTAAAGATCGGAGCTACGGCTTGGACAGGATTATCCAAGATGGCTGCTCTGGCTTCCAAATGTGTTGGCAAATGGGGAGCTGCAGCTCAGGGTGTGGACGTGGTCAGCTGGAGGTCCTGGAGGTGGGGTGTGGTTGGTCAGGCAGGGGTCCTGGAGGTCAGGTGTGTTTGGTGTGATTGTGGGATCCTGGAGGCCGGGTGCAATCTGTCGATCAGGGGTCCCGGTGATAGGGCGCAGTCAGTTGGTCTTGGGGTCCTGGTGGCAGGGAGCAGTCAGTCGATGTGAGGGTCCCAGAGGCAGGGAGTGATCGGTCGGGCTGAGGAATCCTGGAGATGGGGCTCAGTCAGTCCTGCCAGGGGTCCTACGGGGCCTGGTTGTTGTCTCAAAATGGCGGCAGCCATGTGTAATCAAACCTGCAGGTACTGTAACAGTGAACTTCCAGGCAACAGCAGGCAGCTGGTGCTCCATCGGTGGTCGGTGATCAGTTGCTAACTGTTGTTGGACGATCGGGAGGTGAACCTCGTGCATTGGGAGATGGATAGGTGTAAGCAAGCGATGGACAGGTGAGATGCAGGCAAATGGCAGATGATAGGCGCCTGACAGTGAGAACTCTGCACTCAAAAAAGGCGTTGATATGCTGGCAGACTGCAGTTAGTCACAGCAGACAAACGGGTTGATTGTTTTTGCACATGATTCCTGGCCATTTATACTTCTTTTGAGTAGGTGTCAGTTCAGTTCATTTGCCCATATTTTGATTGGATTGCTTTTTTTTTTAAATTTAAAAAATTTTGTTCTAATTAGTTATCCATGACAGTAGAATGCACTTTAATACATCATACATAAATGGAGTATAACTTCTCATTTTTCTGGTTGTACATGATATATAATCACACCAGTCATGTAATCATGTATGTACAGAGGGTTAGTTTTTTAGAATTTTTTTTAGATGTTGATAGACCTTTATTTTGCTCTTTTATTTATATGTGGTGCTGAGAATCAAACCCAGTGCCTCACACGTTAGGCAAGTGCTCTACCACTGAGCCACAACCCAAGCCCCTGAAGTGTTTTTTTTTTTAATGTTGGGTTTTTTTAGTTTCTCAGTTGGAAGAGTAGCTGGCAAAGATTTTCTTCCATTCTGAAGGTTTTCTACTCTGTTAATTGTTTCCTTTGCTTTAGTTTAATGCCATCCTATGTATTAAGTCTTTCTTCTATTTCCTGAGCTACAGGGGTCCTATTCAGGAAGTCTTTGCCTGTGCCTCTGTGTTGAAATATTTCCTTTATATTTTCTTCTAACAGTTGCCAAGTTTCTGGTCGCATACATAGGTCTTTGATCCATTTTGAGTTGACTTTTGTACAGGATGAGAGTTGGGAATCTGGTTTTATGCTTCCACGTACGGGTATCCAGTTTTCCCAGCACCACTTGTTAAAGAAGCTCTCTTTTCTCCAGTGTATGCTTTTAAGAATCAGATGACTGTAGCTGTGTGAGTTTGTCTGTGTGTCTTCTATTCTGTTCCATTAGTCTATGTGTCTGTTTCTGTGCCAGTGCCATGTTATTTTTGTTACTGTGACTCTGTAGTGTAATTCAAAGTTTGGTATTGTGATTCCTCTGGTTATGCTCTTTTTGCTCAGAATCAGTTTGTCTACTCTGGATCTTTTGCTCTTCATATGAATTGTGGGATTGTTTTTACAGTTCTCAGAATATCATTGATTGAATTGAATATGTAGACCCCTTTTGGTAATAAAGCCATTTAAAAAATATTAGTTTTGTCTATCCATGAACATGGGATGTCTTTTCATCTTCTGGTGTCTTCTTCAATTTCTTTCTTCAGAGTCCTTCAATTTTACTTTTGTGGTCTTTCATCTCTCTGGTTAGATTTATTCCCAAGTTTTTTTTAAGCCATTGTGAATAGATAAAGCAATAGTTCTCCCTGTATTAATTTTTATATTACGTGACCTAATTCATTTGTTTGGTTTCTGATTTATTTCTCTGAGGAGTCATTGTTGGTGTATAGAAAAGCTATTGATTTTTGGCAAATTCTGGTATTTAAAAATTTTTTTTAGTTGTAGATGGATACGATTCCTTTATTTCTATGTGGTGCTAAGGATTGAACCCAGTGCCTCACATGTGCTAGGCAAACGCTCTACCACTGAGCTACAGCCCCAGCCCAAATACTGGTATTTTAAGGAACCAATTACTCATTGCTCATCTCACAACTGATGAGGACACACCAGTGAAAAGAGAAGAGCTGGAGAGAAGTCCTTCTCTGGTTTTCATCCCTACTTTTCTAGATATGTTTTTCTTAGGCCCAGAGAAAGACTCTGTCCAAAGAAAATGTTTTCTTCCTAATCTCTTCAGGAAACAGTCTTTTATGCTGATTAAGAGTACAGGCCCTAGGGCCAGTGCTTTGATCTGAAGGTGTCCCCTCTAATTTATGTGTTGGAAACTTAATCCTCAATGCAGTGGTGTTGGGAGGTGGGACCTAACAGGAGGTGTTTAGGTTATGAGGGCACTGTTCTCGTGACTGGGTTAATATTGCTATAAAAAGATCTTGCAGGAATGGGTTTGCTCTTTCTTGCTCTTCTGCCTTCTGCCATGTAAAGATGCAATAAGAAAGCCCCCACCAAATTACAACAACTTGATCTTGAACTTTCCAGTCTCCAGAACTTTGAGAAATTTCTATTCTTCAAAAATTCTGGTGTTCTGTTATAGCCACACAAAAAGAACTAAGACAGCCATTCTGCCAGGGGTGGCTTGGCCATTTCCTCACTAGGCAGGGACTTTACCTATAAGGTTCCATTTCTTCATCTATAAAATAACAGTGGCAGTTGCCTCCAAGAGTTGTTAAAGATTGAATTCTTATAAAATGCCTAGACTCAGGTCTGAAACATGCTAAGGGTGCAATAAAAATTGGCTATTTCCAGCCTCTTGTTAATAGCATACAAGACTGGACTATTAAGAACTATTAGCATGCAACAGTTCCAGGTGGAATATAAGTCAAACAAAACTAAAGCCAGACCCTGGTTGTGGTTGGCCATGATAATAGGTGAGAGACTGAGACTGGTCGCCACCACCTGAAACCAACCCCGGCCAATATCAGGAAGAACTCACAGAGAATAGCCTAAGCCAAGGTAAGTAGCCAAATGCTGTCCAGAAGTAGGCAAAAGGAAGACATATTAAAGGGCAAAAAAACATCATAAGGAGACTCTTCACCAATGTGGGTGTCCACTCCAGCCCTCTCCTTCCCACCAGCTGCCCCGCCTTGAGCAGTTTCTTTCCTTTCCCTCTCTGTCCCTTAAGCACCCACCCCTGAGTAGGTCTGTTTCCCATCCCGGTGCCCCGTGCTGAAGGGGTCCTTGAGGAGTTGTGTCAGGCTGTGTTCATGGCCAGAGTCCATGGTCCCTCCAAGCAGCCAGGACATCTCTGGGCACTAGGCCTGGAGGGCAGTTCTGCATCTGGTGAGAAGACTCAGGATTCCTGGGCCTGCAAGCTAGTGTTGCCATGTGGGGTTCTATTTGTACTGTATTTGCTTCATTATCCTGGGACAATCAGGGCTTGTAGATCTCTGCCCTAGGTCTGCAAAGTGACCAGCCACCCAGGAGTCCTACTTGTCCATACTCTGTGAGAATGGACATGCCCACCTGGTCCCTGCCTATGTCAACTGTAACTATCAGAACTGGCCTTCTTGGCCCTTTCTGTTTACCCCTACTTTGCTGAGGCTCACGATTGCACTTCCATTGGTTGTATTCTCAGGGTTGGTCTATTTCCAACCTCCAGGATCCTTTGACTATCATTCACAGCTGCCCCAGGAAATCATCCTGTGTGGTCTGGACCCAGTTCCTGCATCCTGGCCCATCATAGGTCCTTGAGGCTCATGGGGGAAGGAATGGAAACAGTTCTGGGTGACTGGCCTGTGTGTATGAAATTTTGAACTTAATTGTATATGAAACTGTCCACTCAAGCCATGGCTGAATCAGAGATGAGGCTAAGAGGATGTGACCAGATGTGTCTGTTTTAAGTTCCTGACCAGCTTCTATAAGATGAGAAGGTAGATGTGAACCTCCTGCATAAACTCAGGGACCACTGAACACTGGCTATTCATTCAACCAGAAGCAGAAAAACTATTCTCCAGCCTGAGAAAGCAGAAGCTGGCCTTTGCCCATGTCAGTAGAGAGAAGAGTTGCCCACAGAGATCCCCGGCTGAGCCTGCACCTTGTGAGTGTGTGACATTTAGATTCTCACCGCCTAAGTGATGCAAGAACCCCGCTCGAGGAACAATGTAAACACTGCTCTGGAGCCCTCAGAACCCCAGCATGAGCCAGCAAGAAGCTGCCCTATGGGATGTCCACACCTCCCCAGGACTGGAACTCACTTGGAGAACCACCTTGCTGAAGATGATCTGGCAGGAAAGATTCCGAGCAGCAGGAGGAAACTAATCCATGAGAGGGAAAAGCAGCAGACACTCAAATGCAATTGCATCTTGAGCAAGGGGGAAGAAAAAACCACCTGGGAGAGACTGCAATACAGGCACACAGAGGAAATCACTGGCATTCTGGGAACAAAGAAGAAGAGCCCCCAGTTGAGCTGGGGAGGACAGCAGCTGATCTGAGCCCTGGAAGAGGAGCAGGAGGGAATAGGGAAGTCAGGGAAGGCGTCCAAGGTGAAAGGGACTGCAAAGCTCAGAGGTAAGAGACAGCCAGGTTTGTGTGTGAACATGAACCCCAGCAAGTGAGAGCTGCTGATGCAGAAGGTGAGAGGCCGGGTGGGGAAGGGAAGGCAGATGGGCGGGGCCCGATGCTTAAGGCCACATCTTCCTTGCTAATTTCTTAATCTTCATCCTAAACACAGCAAGGGACAACTTCAACTAGTCTTTGGATGTTTTCCGCTCAATGCCATTTATTTCCTTCCTTGTAAGTTTGCAGCTAGAGTCTTGCAACAGCAGCTTTTGCCCGTGTGGACTCTGAAAAATGAAATGTACATGGTGAGTTCCACAGCTGGAGCTGCAGGCAATGTGCAGAGTAATCTGGGCCTCTTGGAGGGAGGGAAGGGAAGGAGCTGTCTAAGGTCAGGTTTGTTTGTTGGAGCTGTTTGTACCCCGTTGCTTGCTGTCTGGGCCCAGGAAAACGAGGTTACAGCCAGCTGGCCTTTGCCACCAAGGCCCACAGTCTAAACAGCTTCACAGGCAAGGATTTGGATTCAACCCCAGGCTAGTTGGCCTACAGCTCAGCAGGCCAGTACTGAGTAGTTTTTACTGAACTAATCTACACTCACGAGTTGGGACATCTGTGCCACGTCCTTCTGTGGGTGTGAATGACTGAAGTCAATCCAGCTGAATGATGGGAGGATGACTAAATCGGGGATGGTAGAGTCTCTGCCTTTCAAGAACTTAAGAACTCATTCCTCCCTCTGCCCAGTTGTGGGTTATGGGATGATTGCTGAAAAGCAGGTGCCAGACTTCCACTTGCTGATTCCCCAGCATCTCAAGGGGGTCTCAAGAGTGGACCTGGCTCAGGCTCCACTGTCAGGAGGTTGACTGTGGGTGAGTCTCTGACAGGGGGCTTTTCTCTGTGGTGTGTGGAAGGCAGGCAGGCCAGGAGTGGCAGGACATGGAGAATGACTTGGAGTCTGTGTGGTCCATCACTTCTCCCAGGGTGCCTGGCACGGATACAGCTGGCCCCCAGGTTCCTGGGGCAGACATAACTCTCAGCACTTGTCTTGGTTTTCTATCATCACGATAAACATTGCATAACAAACCACTCAGAATTCAGCGGCTTAAAACAAGCATCAATTTAGCTTTGGGTTGGTGACTAGGCTGAACTACTCTAGTCTTGGTGAGGCTCCCACCCATGGTCTGGGAGTTGGCCAGCTGTCAGCTAGTGAGCAACTCACCTGTCTGGGGCTCAGGTGATGGGGACACTCTCTGCAGGGAACCTTGACTCTGCAGGGGGCGGGGGGTGAACTCTTCTGGAAAATTCTATCATTCTTCCAGATGTTGCCAGTCATGTTCTCATGGGGAAAGCAGAAGTGACCTGAGAGCACTTTTTGAAACTTTTTCTGTGTCATAAACAACCAAACTCAGAATGAAGGGGTAGGGAAAAGCAGATCATCTCCTGAGGGGAGGAGCCCAGAAGTCACAGTCTGAGTTGTGTCGCACAGAAGACGGGAGGCACTTAAAGCAATCCATTCACCAAAATGCTTCTCATCTGGGTCCCCCCAAATCCAAACATGGCCCAGACCTGTTTTCTGTTACGACTATCAATCTGTGATTTGCAAGCTAGGTTTTGTGTTGCTCTGCAGGAATTCCTTGCAGGGGCAGAGTTGGTGCAGGGAGAGGAGGACAGATAGGAGGCGCCCGGGACCCTTCTCCTCACCCAGACTTGCTCCACTTGTGTTCGTTTCACATGTTGGCGTTCTACATACAATTTTGTTTGAAAAAAAGATTCTGCCATCAAAAAAACTTGAATATGCTCTCTCTCCTTGGGCGCACTCAGATCAACAGGCAGAGGCCTGCTTGACGTAGATTTCCTTGGTCCCTGCAGAAGGACTCCTGCTCAGTTGTGCTTCAGGCTCTCCTCAAAGGCCACGAGAGGAAAGCACTTCAGGAAACCAGTCATTGTATAATCTTTACGACCGTTTTGTGAGTGTCAGTCATAGGTGAGAAATGCATTATACAGCCAAGTGCCAGGGAAATGCTGATGTCTTCTCTTCATGGACAATGAGAACTATGTCATGCAACATGCATTATGTTTCTCTTTTCTCACCTTGGCCACCTGGAAACTCAATGCCAAATTCAGATTACGAGTTTAATAATTCTTAGAACTAGGATGGTCTAAGGAACTTTTAATATACAGACTCCAAAGCTTCAACAGCAGAGATTCTGATTCAGTCCAAACTACTGGGTCATCCCTGATGGTTTATTTCTGTTTTCTTTCCCTATTCCTGCACTTGTCTTCTCTAATATGTTTTCCCGATTGTTACTGGCTCTAATCCTTCTTTCATTCAATGAAGTTGGCTCTTCCTGGATCCAAATCAGCAGTGTGTTGGGGGCTGTGCCATGCAGACGGCGCCAGAACGGCGCCTGATCACATCTGCAGTGAGGAGGTTAATTGACATAAGCACACTCAGGTGATTTATCTTCCATGCACACAATGCATGCGCATGTGTTCTCCAGCACTCCTAATCAGGCCTGCTTGGACATCTAGCTTCTTGCCTAATCTTTGCATAAGAGGCGTGGCCCTGCTCTCCGCCTCCTGGAGGTGATATAAGCGGGCCATAGGTGGAGCGCGACAGTAAGAGCAGTAGCTAGCAGAAAGAAGCGCAGAGAAGCCATTAGCAGAAAGGCAGAAGAAGAAGCGGCAAGCAGATAGAAGCAGCGAGTAGGGGCAGCGGCGGAAGGCAGATCACAGAGCAGAGAACTGAGAACATATCTTTAGGTTGCAGATCACAGATCGCAGTATGTGGGACGCATCACTAAGAAGCACCTCAGATAGACGCACACTTAGTTCACAGGATGCAGGACGCACCTTTAAGAAGCAGCAGAACTAAGAAGATAAGATCTCTGAAAGTGTAGTCTCTCTCTTTTAAGCAAAGTCTCTCTTTCTCTCCTCTCAAAGCAAGTAAGCCTCATTTCCTCTATCCTCTATAAACAAGCAAGTAAGGAAGCAGCTCAGATAGAAGCAGCTCAGTTTCCAGTCCACCCCTGATAAATACCTGTGCAATAATTGTTGCCGCGGGTGGTAATAAATATCCGCAGACAGCAACAGCAGTGAGGAAGGGGCTGCTTGTGGGTGTCATAGAAAGCAGTGAAAGGGCTCTGGCCAGTCTAGGAAGCCCACCCTGGCAAGTGGCAAAAACAGGAGTCAGAGTACCAGGGCCTTCTAAGTCTGTGGGCTTGAGAATCCAGGTATCCTCCCCAGAGAGTAGCCCAGAGAGAGGCTTCACGTGGGCTCAGCTCTGAGACCCTTCACCCTTTCAGGCACTCCCGCTGAGATGGGGAGACAAAGCCTTCCTGAAGTTAATTCAATATCCAGGCCTAGCCAAAAACTCCTTAGAAGGACATGATCACCCTGTAACTAGAATGATTCTGAATTTAGAATCCAAGAGAAACATCAAAGAGCCTGGTACGGTGACACACACCTGTAATCCCAGCTACTCGGGAGGCTGAGGGAAGAAGATCTCAAGTTCAAGATCAACCTTGACAATTTAGCAAGACCCTGTCTCAAAATAAAAAATAGGTCTGGGGATGAGGCTCAGTGATAAAGTGCCCCTGGGTTCAATCCCCTGTACCAATAAATAAATATATGAATTAAATAAAATGAAAACACCAAAGAGAACCAACATGTAGTCCTAAACTTTGGGGATTATTTGTGAACAATGTGGCACAATTACCTAACAAATATGCTTTGTGATTCATTTTACAATTTATGACTGAGGAGTTGATTTAGATTTGTGATTTTACGTTGAACTTTTATTAAAGTTTATTAACAGTATTGGAATACTTAAGGTACTTGTTATTTTAAAATATAAACAGATTATCAACTTCGGTAATTAAGAAATTATACAAGTACTTGGGAAGATTTTTCAGTCAGGTAAATAAGTGAAATTCTCATTAAAAATCAAGTATCTTAATTTATAAATGAGCACTTACAAATATTAAGGAAATATATTGAATTTATTTATATGAAGTTTGATCCCCCGCACTGGAAAAAAAAAAGAAAGAAAAAAAAAAGCCTCCTTTAAGTGCACTCCTTGCATTCAGTAGATTTATAACTAGAAAAACAAGATGTATTAGTTGAACATAAACTTAAATAGATTCTAAATATGTGATGTTAGTAAATTGAATAATTGACTAAATTAATTTTTTATACTAAAATAGTCTAATGAAACTTTCTCCTAAATATCTCTGAGACGACCAGTTAGAATTAAAAAAAAAAAAAAATTTAACCTTTATTCTAAATCAGCTGTTTTCTTTGGGCTAGTTGTTCTGTTTGTTCATCTTAAAAAACAACAACATCAACAACTCCTTGGTGTTCCCTGGATCCTGGCATCTGGCAGTCCTTGGTGGACAGTGAAGCACAGCTAGATTGGTCTCAGTGGCTGGAATGAGTCTCCCTTTGTCTAGATCTCTTTGCTGCAGAATCCTGTCTTTGGAGCCAAAGGGCCAGCTTTGCATATAACGTCAGTGGAAGGGGGCCGGCTGGTGACTAATTTTTCCATCTTTCGCCTTAATCCTTCAAGTCTGTCCTGACATGGTGGTCCCCTGGGGCTCTGCTTTGCCCTCTCCCTCCCCGCATGGGCCCTTCCCCCAGTAATGATAAGCTAGAGGTCGAGGCCAAAGGCCAGGTGGGAGGGCAGGGACTCAGCCTTTGCAGTCTGCCTCCAGCCACCACCCTCTGTCCATCTTCCCAGGCATGGTGCCCCACACCTGTAACCCCAGCTACCTGGGATGAGGCAGGAGGATGGCATGTCTGAGGCCAGCCTGGGCTACTCAGTGAGACTCGTTCCCCTAGTTCCCCTGCTCTGCTCAGCCAGTAGCTGAGGCTGCTTGGAAGGATCACAGCCTGGGGCTCCAGTGCTCAGGCAGATTCTGAAGGTGCCACAGCTGGAGACTGTCGCTCTCTGCTCTCCTTGCCTCTGAGTGAGGAGCTTTGTCCTGAAGAGAGCTCTGGACAGCACATTGTCAAGGTCACCTCTGCTGGAACTCAGATGGGCACTCCTCGGGTACATTCTCTTCCGCTCTCCAAAATGACTGCTGTTTCTCACAGGAATACTCATTTTTTCACCCCAAGTCTACCAGGCTACCTCGACCCAGGCAGATGCCTTCCCTTCTGTTCCTAAGCATGAAGTGTCACTGCTGTACCCTGTCCTGAGGCATAGTGACAGTGACCACAGGTTCTCCTCCCATCAGGAAGTGGATCTGGGCTGGGGATATAGCTTAGTTGGTAGAGTGCTTGCCTTGCAAGCACAAAGCCCTGGGTTCAATCCCCAGCACTGCCGAGAAAAAAAAAAAAAAAAAAAAAAAAGATAGGTCTGTATCCCCACCACTTTAGTTAAGGTGGGTTGTATGATTGCTTTGATCAATAGTTGTGGTACAATGCCAGCAAACTGGTTTCTGAATTCGGGACTTTGGAAAGATTGGTAATTTCCACTTTCATCTTGGAATGCTCAAGTTGAAGGAAACTAGCCATCAGGTAGGTGGTCTGACTATTCTTAAATGGCCATACGCACAAGGAAGCCCAAGCCAGCCACATGGAGAGAGGGGCCTGATCAGTCCCTAGGTGCCACTTTGAGGTGCCATCTCAAGGTAGGGAGTGAAGACTCCAGTCCTGGCCACCGTCGGACCACAAGTATATGAGGAACCCCAAGTAAATCACCTGGTTGAGTGCAATCAGCAGAGTCATGAGAGATCATTATAAATAAGGTCTTCTTTAAAAATGACTTTATAGAGATATAATTCATGTACCACATTTCACCCATTTAAAGTGTACAATTCAATTGTTTTATATTCAAAGCTTTATGACCATCACCACAATCTAATTTTAGAACATTTTTGCCACCAAAAAAAAAAAAAAAAAAACTATAAGCTCTAGCAGTCAATTCTTATTCTCCCCCGCAACCCCCTCAGCTCAGAATGACCATTAATCTACTTTCTATCTCTATAGATCTGCCTCATGGAGGCATTTCATTTAAACAAAATCATAGGTAGTCTTTTGTGAATGACTTCCTTTATCAGTCATAATGTGTTTAAGGTTCACCCATGCTGTAGCACGTATAAGAACTTTATTCCTCTTCGCTGCAATAATATCCTCTTGTATGGATACACCACATTTTATCCATCCATTCATCAGTGGATGGGCGTTGGGCATGCTTCCATTTTTTGCTGTGGTGAACCCTGAGCCATGGACATTTGTGTACAAGTGTTTATGTGGACGCAGGTTTTTAACTCTCTTCTGTCTACACCTTGACTGGTATATAACTCGTATTTCAGTTTGAAAAGACCTTTCCAAAGCACCAGGTCCAAGTCGCCACCCAGCCTCCTCCAAGTCATCTCGTTTAGCTCTCTGTAGCGCTGGCTAGCACTTTAACACTCCTCGTGGACACAGAACTTTTCCAGATGTCTTGTCCTATATTTTCTGACACATAGTGTGTGCTTAAGAAACATTTGTCAGATGAATGAAATTGCTTGGGACTCACCCCTCAGCCGAGCCTCCTCTGCCTGAGAATCACAGCACATGGTTAAGAATAGCCCAGGGAAGCTCTACTGCCTTACAACAAGTTTCTAGATGTGGGTGGCTCCTGATTCTGGTCCTGATTATTAATGTATTATCTTAATAGTCTTAATTTTATCACAATCTTAATTATTAGACCTCTACTTACTGGAACAAAAGTGCATAGTGATGGGGTAAAGGCCTGATTGGAATTTAGGCAAAGATGGGATTAGGGGAGAAAGGTTGAGGAATTAACCTGTATAGAAGAGCCAAAAAAAAAAGCTGGAAGTACAGTTCAGGGACACCGGATGCAAGCGTGTCTTGGGAATTCCAGAAGAGAACCAAGGGAATGGTTGACAGAGATAAGAGACACAAGTTGAGAATGTTCCAGACCCTCAAAAAAGCAAGGATAGGCAAATAAATTTGAAAAAGCACAAGGAAGATTTGCTTTACCAAGTACCAACTGGAAGTTGGACCTTGGGGGTGGTGCCAAGGCCAAGGTGTAGAAGGAAAGATCTCCAACAAGGGTGGAGGAGCCCGGGAAGCTCCCTGGGGAGCCAGTGGTGAGGGAGCCAGTGGGCAGAGAGGGACAGAGGAGGGCGATGCATGCAGAGGACGAAACAGCAATGCCTCTTCCTGCTCATGCTGTGGGGCCACCTGGAGAGGTCAAGTGCACAGCCTCCCTGGGGACCAGCGACCCAGGTCTGATGGCTCAGAGCTGGTATGGCCCAGTCTTCACGCTGAGGGGCAGGCAGAAGAGGCCTCTGTGCTCATGCAGAAATCAGGGAATTTTGACCTGGCTAGGCTTCTTCCCTCCCTCCCCCTTCCCTCCTCTTCTTGCCCACTCTTCTCTTTCTGCCCTAACAAGAGTACTTATCTTTCTCTCATTTCTAGGCACTAATGCTAGGTTTGCCTCCGGGCACCCACAGAGGGCACTGCTGTCTTTTAAGAGGGACAGAGAAGGAAAGGAGCCACCACGGAGCGTCTCCTGCAGGCTCTGTGCCGGGGACTCCCAGGGAGGCAGGTGTGTTGTTCCCATTTCACTCTTAGGATTCACCCTTGGCCATAGGTAATAACTTCTAAAAAGTTGAAACTGAGTTTTATTGAGCCATAACAAGGATAGAAGGCACCACAAGAAAATGCTCAAGGATCAGAAAATGTCAGGTGGCACCAGGCATAGTGGTGCACACCTGAAATCCCACCGACTCGGGAAGCAGAGACAGGAAGGAGGATGGCCAATTCAAGGCCAGATTTGCTGGTAAATGGAGAACTGGAGGACATCATGCTAAGTGAAATAAGCCAATCCCAAAAAACCGAAGGCTGAATGTTTTCTCCGATAAGTGGATGATGATACATAATAGGATGGGGCAGGGGCAAGAGAAGAATGGAGGCACTTTGGATGGTGTAGAGGGAAATGGGGCAGGAGGGGATGGGGAAGGAAAGATGGTGGAATGAGAGAGACGTCATTACTCTATGTACACGTATGATTACACGAATGGTGTGAATCTACATCGTGCACAACCGTAGAAATGAAAAATTGTACCCCAGTGAATCAAAATGCAGTCTGTAAAAATAAAAATTAAAAATTAAAAAAAAAATCAAGACCAACCTCAGTGACTTAGTGAGACCCTGTCTCAAAAAAAAAAAAAAAAAAGTCAGGTGCCTGTGACGCAGGTCTAGTGATATCATACGGTTGGATTCTTTCCTCGGGAGTAATGGAATATATTAGGATTGCTCAACCACAGGCAGGCGGGGACAGGAGGAAGGAGGGATGTGGTTGGGGGACAAATCCAAGAGCAGTCAGGAGACAGAAAGAGCTCTTGCTTTGAAAACGGCTGATAACGTGGTCATTGAAACGTGTTTGATCCTCAGAAGTGTGGCCCTGGCTGAGTGTCACTTTATGCCAGGCACTTTGCGTGCCTTGTTTTCTTCAACTTCCACACCAGCCGTAGGTAAGGAATCTGAGAGCTCCATGAGCCCAAAATTACATGACTAACAACTGGGAAGGCAGGAATCGAATCCCGAATTTAGAGATTCCAGAACCACTGGACCCTATTAGCAAAACCTCCCTCTGGGCTCTGAACTTTTAACTCCTTTATTTAAGGGAAATTCTTCTTCCCTTCTGGGACTCTTGATTCTCCTGCAGCTCTCTGGAGGTTGTTCGTGGGGGCGGGAGAACTGGAGCTTCCCCGCTCAGGTCCCCTTGGATTTACTGGACTTGAAAGTGGGGTCACACCTACCTTGCAGCTCCCAGGCTGCTGCTCCCTCTCTCTCCCTGGAATCTTCTAGCTCTGCTGCTCTTGCCATCTGCACCCTCCATACTGTAATGCCCATGCCTCCCATTCTCCAGCCAGTTGCTTCCCTCTTTTTTAAAAAATTTTCTTTTGTGTGCTGGGGATGGTACTCAGGACCTCAAGCACACTAGGCATATTCTCTACCAAGCTACATTCCTGTAAGGAATCTGGCTTCCCTCACCACCTGTCAATCTGTGTTCTGCCCGCCTCTCCAGTTACAGGAATTTCCGGGCTCCCCATCACCTGTCAGTCTGTGATCGCTCACCTCTCACGTTGTAGGAATCTCCGGCTTACGCTGCCGTAATTTTCCTGCCTCCCACCTTACGTTCTAATATGTCATTGGTCCATCAGTCAGTCTGTAAGAATTCTCCTCCACAATTGGTTCCTCTCAGCCCGCGAAATTCCTAAGTCTGAGAGAAACCTTGCGCCATGCTCTTTCTTTCTTCCCTTTCCCCCATGCACACGTGAATCGTCTGCATAAAATAAAAGTTCCTTGTGTGAGACCTGTATCTGTAGAGGGTTTCTGGGAGCTAGTGACGAACCATAACTGTGCCTTAACACCTAACAATTCCTAGCCCTTATTTGTTTGGGGACAGCATTTTGCTAAGTTGCCCAGTTTGACCTCGAACTTGTGATTCTTCTGCCTTAGCTTCCTGAGTTATTGGGATTACCAGTGTGCACCACCAGGCCCAGCTAAAATACTTTTTCAATATGGCAGTAAAAGTCGTCTCCCTGAAAAGTAAGTCAGACCATGTTACTCTGTTCAGCCCTCTGGCTCACAGAAGATCCCATTTTTATTAATGGCCACTAAGGCCCTACATGATCACCTCTCTGACCTCTTTTTTTTTAGATAAAATAAAGTATTATTTATTTGTGGGTTGCCAATAAACATGAAAAAGTTTGCACAGTACAATATTTAAAACTTTTAAGAAATACTGGATGGTATATGTCAGAACTACGAATTTGTTACTTTAACCTGAGATAAAAAAATTAAAAAACCAAAGAACTATTTTAAACTCCATGTATATTAAAAATCATAGAAAAGTATGGGTACTAAATAGATATATAGAGAAAGAGAAAATAAATACAATTATAGAGTTGAGTGAAAGAGAAGTACATTAGATTTGAATATAGGAAAGAGACCCAAAGGGTCATATCTGCCACTTAGTAAGTACCCAGAAACGTACTTTTTTTTATCAGTCAGAAAGTAAAACCTTTTATTTTTTTATTTTTTACAGACTGCATTTTGATTCATTGTATACAAATGGGGTACATCATTACATTTCTATGGCTGTGTATGATGTAGATTCATACCATTCATGTAATCATACACATATACAGGGTAATGATGTCTGTCTCATTCCACCGTTTTTCATACCCTGCTCCCTCTCATTTCCCTGTATGTAATCTAAATTTCCTCCATTCTTCTCTCACCCCCCCACCTCCATTATATATCATCATCCACTTATGAAGGAATCTGACCTCTTGATTTCTGCTGCTTTCTCCTTCTTCCTCAGCCCCATGCTGTCTTGCTTGAAACAACTTGAGACATGTTCCTGCCCCAGGGCCTTGGCACATGCTGTTCCCTCCCACTGAAAGGCTCTTACACTGGATACTATGTTATCATGTTTCCCCATCTTGATCTGGTATCTGCTCAAATGGAGAGACCATTTTTTACTGTCTTACAAAAATTAGTGCCTCCATCCCTAGTGGGTAAACTCTTTCTTACCCGACTCTATGGATTTCCAAAGCAGTCATCTCCATGTGATACGCTCTCTCTAGATTTTTTTTTCTTGGGCACTTGTTTGCCATCTTCTCTCCTCACTAGCATGTGGCTCCATGAGGGCAAGGACTTTGCGCTGTTCGCTGGGGCACCTCCAGAGCCCAGTACGTGCCTGAATCCCAGTAGGTATTCAATCAATCCTGGAGGAATGTAGGTGTGGCCACCCTTGCTACAGGGGAGGTGGGCCATGCCCTCTTTACCTGGCATATTTCTATCTGTCCTGTTTGTAGGGGAGGAGGGGATACAGTGGTTGGGTAAGTGACTCGGCCTCTCCCCCATGTAAGGGAGTCAGATTGGGCTCTGTACCCTTGGGACACGTCCCCAGAATGCACTCTGAGGGGCGCAGGAAGTTCCTGTGCTCCCATGCACCCTGGGCTAGACCCTGGTGGACAGGCTAAGTAAGCATGAAAGGAGGTGGGCGCCGGCTCTGCTCCAGGGAGGCCCTGCCTCAAGGGATGGGGTGGCTGGGGCCCCAGAAAGCCCAATCTGTGTGTGCTGGAGCTGATAGGCAGAGGCACGAGCCACAGGCCTGTGTCTGGAGTGCAGCCTGAAGAGCTGCCTGTGCGTCTCAGTCCATTTTGTGCTGCTGTAACAGAATACCCAGGCACTTTATTCTTGAGTTCTTTTTTTTTTTTCTTTTTTTTCTTTTTTTTTTTTTTTTTTTTTAATTTATTGTGGTGCTGGGGATTGAACCCAAGGCCTCTCACATGCTGGGCAAGTTCTCTACTACCAAGCTACCTCCCCAGCCTGCTTGGTTAATTCGTAATAAATAGAAATTTATTTCTCACAGTTCTGAAAGCTGGAAAGTCCACGTGAGGGGCCGACGTGGTTTAGCCCCATTGCAGGTCCCCCACTGTCCGCAGGTCAGCCTGGGCTTGTTCCCATGGCCGCCCGGGCAGGGGTCTCAGAGTGCCCATGAGGCCTAGGCTCAGATCCCGCGCTCCACGGCTCATACTAGATACTCTGTTGGTGGAAGCGGGCTACAGACGGGCCCAGATTCAAGGGCTGGGGAACAGACTCCCACTTCTTAGTGGGAGGAGCTATAAAGCCACCTGGGCACGGGAAGGGGGAGCCTACGGTTGTCTTTTACAACTGCTGACCACACTGGGTCAGCGTACAGACCACCCAACTGTGAGCCAGGAAGCGGGGAGATACTCCGCAGCCCTGAGTCTTCACCTTTTCCGGTTCTTTCTCTCTCTCTCTCTCTCTCTCTTTTTTTGGTATCAGGAACTGAACTCAAGGGCACTTAACCACTGAGCCCAGCCCTTTTTTATGATTTTTATTTTGATACAGGATCTCTAGGGCCTCACTAGGTTGCTGAGGCTGGCTTTGAACTTGCGGTCCTCTTGCCTCTGCCTCCCGAGCTGCTGGGCCTCGGGCGTGCGCCACCGCGCTGGCTGTTTTCTGGTTCTCACAGGTCCTTGGTCTGCTGCTCTGTTTGCAGCAGTGGCAGGTTCTGGGGGGTCCTCAGCCCTCTGCCCTGGGGTCAGAAGGTGGTGTCTGAGCTCGGAGTCGGTTCTCCCAGCCAGGCTTCCCCGAGGCTCTCAGCAGCATGTTCCGCTGAAGGGCCTCCTGATCCCCAGGCCAGCTCTCGGGGCGACAGCTTGTTGGCAAGGCTTCAGCCATTCCTATCTAATCCTACGTGCTGATTAATGGAGGCGGTTTCACTTTTATTGTCCCTCTGTAGCAGCCTGTCTCCTCGGAGGCCTAGGGCAGAAGCCACTTACAGGTCTGTGGCCATGTATGGGCAGAGCCAGAGCCCTGTCGGGCCCATTCCGGGCTGGAGCGGGGCTGGAGGTGTGGGTCACATCCTGCTCTGCGACCTTGGCCCACGCCGTTCTAACCTCTCTTTGCTCTCTCCCCCTTGTCTTTACAAATGACATGATAAGGCTTTCTCCCTGCCATCACTGGGTTTTCCCTGTGTACTGGATCATTACCCTGTTTATAAACACCGATTATCACTCTCTCTCTCTCTCTCTCTCTCTCTCTTTTGGGAAGATTCCGGGGATTGAACTCAGGGACACTCAACCACTGAGCCACATCCCCAGCCCTATGTTGTATTTTATTTAGAGACGGGTCTCACTGAGTTGCTTAGCGCCTCACCATTGCTGAGGCTGGCTTTGAACTCTCGATCCTCCTGCCTCGGCCTCCCACGCTGCTGGGATCACAGGTGTGCTGCCACTGTCCCCAGCATCATTCCTCTCTTAAAAACACTGATCATCTCTTAATTCCACATCCCCGCTCTGTATGACTCCATTGTTCTCCTACTTTTTAGTAGAGATGAATGCTTTAAAAAAGAGGTGATGCTCACAATCCCCAGTCCTGTGGGTGGGTTTCCATTGCCCCTTAAAACCTCTCTGCTCAGAACCCCTCTTCCTTCCTCTGGAACCCTTCTTGGCAAGTTCAGGGCTAAGCCAGTGGTCATTCTCCATGCTGATTCTCTGTGGGTGGGCACTTTCTCCTCAGGAAACCCTCACCACATTTGGCATCTCGGATACCTATTCCTGCCTTTTCCTCCCTCCTTGCCAAACAGTCCCTCCTCATGTTCCCAACCACTGGGAGTTGGGGGACCCTAAGTTTCAGGCTCTGGGCCTTTCCTCTTTCTTACATAACGTTCTCCTGTGGCGTGGCTGTCAGCATCTGCTGTATGCTGGCGACTCTCACATTTATGTCTTCAGTCCCGACGGCTTCGCTGGCTCCCAGATTCGCAGATCCAGCAGCCTGTTTATCATCTCCACTTGGACGGATGTCTAACTGGCATCTTGAACTTCGTGCCCAGGGCCAAGGTCTGACTATCCTGTCAGGCCTGCTCCTCCCCCGTTGCCCCATGTCAGCTGAAGCCAAGTTCATCCTCCAGTTCCTCACCTGCATCCCTCTGTGTCTCCTACGCTACATCCAGTGACCACCAAATCCCTACAGTGCTACTTTCAGTTTTAGGGTTTGCATTTTTTCTTTCTGATGTAATCTTACTTTTTTTCAGTCTATCCTTTCGTTTATTCATAATTTATACGTATATACTATTGCCATTTTACTTATTGACACATAAATTGTACATTTTAATAGGTATCAAGTGAAATTTTGATACATGTATTCCTTTCATAATGTCCAAATCAGTGCAAGTGTATTTATCTCTCAAACATTTATCATTTCTTTGTGTTCAATACATTCAATATAATTTTACCTAGTTTTTCTGAAATATACACTATATTATTATAATCTACTCTCCAGTGGAACACCAGAATTTATTTCTTCTAACTATCGTTAATACCCCCTAACCAACCTTTCTTTTTTTTTTTTTTTGTGGTTCTTCCAAAATTCAAATTTTTTTTTATTATTGTAAACAAATGGGATACATGTTGTTTCTCTGTTTGTACATGGCGTAAAGGCATACCATTTGTGTAATCATAAATTTACATAGGGTAATGCTGTTTGATTCATTCTGTTATTTTTTCCCTTCCCCTCCTCCCCCCCTCTTTTCCCTCTATACAGTTCTTCCTTCCTCCATTCTTGCCCCCCTCCCTAACCCTAACTCTAAACCTGACACTACCACTAACCCCTCCCACCCCACATTATGTGTCCTCATCCACTTATCAGTGAGATCATTCGTCCTTCGGTTTTTTGAGATTGGCTTATCTCACTTAGCATGATATTCTCCAATTTCATCCATTTGCCTGCAAATGCCATAATTTTATCATTCTTTATGGCAGAGTAATATTCCATTGTGTATATATATACCACAGTTTCTTTATCCATTCATCAATTGAAGGACATCTAGGTTGGTTCCACAATCTGGCTATTGTGAATTGGGCAGCTATGAACATTGATGTGGCTGTATCTCTGTAGTATGCTGATTTTAAGTCCTTTGGGTATAGGCCAAGGAGTGGGATAGCTGGGTCAAATGGTGGGTCCATTCCAAGTTTTCTAAGGAATCTCCACACTGCTTTCCAGAGTGACTGCACTAATTTGCAGCCCCACCAGCAATGTATGAGTGTACCTTTTCCCCCACATCCTCGCCAACACCTATTGTTGCTTGTGTTCTTGATAATCGCCATTCTAATTGGGGTGAGATGGAATCTTAGGGTGGTTTTGATTTGCATTTCTCTTATTACTAGAGATGTTGAACATTTTTCCGTATGTTTGTTGATTGCTTGTAGATCTTCTTCTGTGAAGTGTCTGTTCATTTCCTTAGCCCATTTGTCGATTGGATTATTTGCATTCTTGGTGTAGAGTTTTTTGAGTTCTTTATAAATTCTGGAGATTAGTGCTCTATCTGAAGTATGATTGGCAAAGATATTCTCCCACTCTGTAGGCTCTTTCTTCATATTGCTGATAGTTTCCTTTGCTGAGAGAAGGCTTTTTAATTTGAATCTATCCCAGTTATTGATTCTTGCTTTTATTTCTTGTGCTATGGGAGTCCTGTTGAGGAAGGCTGGTCCTAAGCCAACATGTTGAAGATCTGGACCTACTTTTTCTTCTAGAAGATGCAGGGTCTCTGGTCTGATTCTGAGGTCCTTAATCCATTTTGAGTTCAGTTTCATGCATGGTGAGAGATATGGGTTTAGTTTCATTCTTTTGCGTATGGATTTCCAATTCTCCCAGCACCATTTGTTGAAGAGGCTATCTTTTCTCCATTGCATATTTTGGCCCCTTTGTCTAGTATGAAAAAATTGTATTTATTTGGGTTTGTGTCCGTGTCCTCTATTCTGTATCATTGATCTACCTTTCTATTTTGGTACCAATATCATGCGGTTTTTGTTACTATTGCTTTGTAGTAAAGTTGAAGATCTGGTATTGCGATACTCCCGGCTTCGCTCTTTCTGCTAAGGATTGCTTTAGCTATTCTGGGTTTCTTATTCTTCCAGATGAATTTCATAATTACTTGCACTATTTCTGTAAGGTATGTCATTGAGATTTTAATTGGAATTCCATTGAATCTGTACAGCACTTTTGGTAGTATGGCTATTTTGACAATATTAATTCTGCCTATCCAAGAACATGGGAGATCTTTCCATCTTCTAAGGTTTTCTTTAATTTCTTTCTTTATTGTACTGTAGTTCTCATTGTAGAGGTCTTTCACCTCTTTTGTGAGATTGATTCCCAAGTATTTTATTTTTTTCGATGCTATTGTGAATGGGGTAGTTTTCCTAATATTCTTTGCAAAGATTCATCACTTATGTATAAAAATGCATTGGATTTATGTGCATTGATCTTATATCCCACTACTTTACTGAATTCACTTATGAGTTCTAAAAATTTTCTGGTGGAATTTCCTGGTTCCTCTAAATATATAATCATATCATCAGCAAATAGGGATAGTTTGAGTTCTTCTTTTCCTATTCGTATCCCTTTAATTTCTTTGGTTTGTCTAATTGCTCTGGCTAGAGTTTCAAGGACGATATTGAATAGAAGTGGTGAAAGAGGGCATCCCTGCCTTGTTCCAGTTTTTAGGGGGAATGCTTTCAGTTTTTCACCATTTAGAATGATATTAGCCATGGGCTTAGCATAGATGGCCTTTACAATGTTAAGGAATGTTCCCACTATCCCTATTTTTTCTAGTGTTTTGAGCATGAAGGAGTGCTATATTTTATCAAATGCTTTTTCTGCATCTATTGAAATAATCATGTGATTCTTGACTTTAAGTCTATTGATATGGTGAATTACATTTATTGATTTCTGGATGTTGAACCAACCTTGCATCCCTGGGATGAAACCCACTTGATCATGGTGCACTATCTTTTGAATATGTTTTTGTATGGGATTTGCTAAAATTTTGTTGAGAATTTTTGCGTCAATGTTCATTAAGGATATTGGTCTAAAATTTTCTTTCCTCGATGTGTCTCTGTCTGGTTTAGGTATCAGGGTAATATTGGCTTCATAGAATGAGTTTGGGAGGGTTCCCTCCTCTTCTATTTTATGGAATACTTTGAGAAGTATTGGAATGAGCTCTTCTTTAAAGGTTTTGTAGAACTCGGCTGAGAGCCCATCTGGTCTCGAACTTTTCTTTGTTGGTAGGCTTTTGATGACTTCTTCTATTTCATTACTTCAAATTTGTCTATTTAAATTGTGTATGTCCTCCTCGTTCAGTTTAGGCAATTCATATGTCTCTAGAAACCTGTTGATGTCTTCAAAATTTTCTATTTTGTTGGAGTATAGATTTTCAAAATAGCTTCTAATTATGTTTTGTATTTCAATCGTGTCTGTTGTGATATTTCCCCCTTCATTCCGAATTTTAGTGATTTGGGTTTTCTCTTATCTTCTCTTTGTTAGTGTGGCTAAAGGTTTATTAATTTTGTTTATTTTTTCAAAGAACCAACTATTTATTTTGTCAATTTTTTGTATTGTTTCTTTTGTTTCGATTTCATTGATTTCAGCAGTGAGTTTAACTATTTCCTTTCTTCTACTACTTTTGATGTTGGTCTGTTCTTTTTCTAGGGCTTTGAGCTGTAGTGTTAGGTCGTTTATTTGTTGAGTTTTATTTCTTTTATTGAATGCGCTCCATGAAATAAATTTTCCTCTAAGTACTGCTTTCATAGTGTCCCAGAGATTTTAATATGATGTTTCTTTGTTCTCATTTACCTCTATGAATTTTTTTAATTTCCTTCCTAATATCTTCTGTTATGCATTCATCATATAATAGCATATTGTTTAATCTCCAGGTGTTGGAGTAGTTTCTGTTTTTTTACTCTTTCATTTATTTCTAATTTCAATCCATTATGATCTGATGGAATACAAGGTAATGTCTCTATCTTCTTGTATTTGCTAACATTAGCTTTGTGGCATAATATATGGTCTATTTTAGAGAAGGATCCATGTGCTGCTGAGAAGAAAGTGTATTCACTCTTGGTTGGATGGTATATTCTATAAATGTCTGTTAAGTCTAAATTATTCATTGTGTTATTGAGATCTATGGTTTCTTTGTTCAATTTTTGTTTGGAAGATCTGTCCAGTGGTGATAGAGGCATGTTAAAATCACCTAGTATTATTGTGTTATGGTCTATTTGGTTTCTGAAATTGAGAAGGATTTGTTTGACATACATGGATGAGCCACTGTTTGGGGCATAGATGTTTATGATTGTTATGTCTTGCTGATTTATGCTTCCCTTAAGCAGTATGAAATGTCCTTCTTTATCCCTTCTGACTAACTTTGGCTTGAAGTCCACATTATCTGAAATGAGGATGGATACTCCAGCTTTTTTGCTGAGTCCATGTGCATGGTATGATTTTCCCCATCCCTTCACCTTTAGTCTATGGGTATCTTTTTCTATGAGGTGAGTCTCTTGCAGGCAACATATTGTTGGATTTTTCTTTTTAATCCAATCTGCCAGTCTATATCTTTTGATTGATGAATTCAGACCATTAACATTCAGGGTTATTATTGAGATATGATTTGGTTTCCCGGTCATTTGGTTCATTTTTTTTAAATTTTATATATTTATTTATTTATTTATTTTTTGACATGACTTGGTTCCTCCTTTATTTGACAATTCCTTTAGGATAATTCCTCCCTTTGCTGATTTGCTTCTTTCTTTTTCATCTCTTCCTCATGGAATATTTTGCTGAGAATGTTCTGTAATGCTGGCTTTCTTTTTGTAACTTCTTTTAGCTTTTGTTTATCATGGAAGGATTTTATTTCATCGTCAAATTTGAAGGTAAGTTTTGCTGGGTATAAGATTCTTGGTTGGCAACCATTTTGATTCAGGGCTTGAAAAATGTTGTTCCAGGCCCTTCTAGCTTTCAGGGTCTGGATTGAAAAATCTGCTGATATCCTTATTGGTTTCCCCCGAATGTAATTTGATTCTTTTCTCTCACAGCCTTTAAAATTCTGTCTTCATTTTGTATGGTAGGTATTTTCATTATAATGTGACGCTCCCAGTTGTCCGAGTTCATTGCTCCAGCGGGGGGAGGGATGTCTCGTTGGGCAGCTCTACTTCACAAAGTTCCCTGCATTCCGGGACTACCGCCCCATCCAGGATGCCTCCCCAACAGGAGAGACTCACCTGAAAGCTTTGAGTTGGTCCCAAGTCTCTCAATATCTCCTCTTTTGAATCCTGAGTCCTGGAGCAACATGAAATGCAGCCACCCTCTAGTCCGCCATCTTGAAACCCCCCCCCCCCGTAATCTTATTTTTGAATATACAAAACAGCTACATTGTTTCAACAGCAATATTAAATGGTGTTGTCAGGAAAGTTTCACTTTCTTTCCTGTATATTGCCCTATACTACCTTATTTTTCAATGTTTCTTTGGCAAACAAAGAAAACAACTATACATAGTTTTTTTCCTTGCACAAAAGTCTGCATATTATATACATTGTTCTGCATCTCAAGTAAAACCATAGAGCCTGGAGATCAGTCCAGTGCACAGAGATTTTCATTCTTTTTACTGATGCATCAATGTTTCATTGCATCATGGGCCGTAATTTACTCAACCAATCAGAATAACATTTGGTGAACATTTGTTGAGTTGTTCCTAGTCTTTTGCAAATCAGGCAGTGATGAATGTCTTTGTATATATGTTATTTTGTACTTTGAAAGAATGTCATCAGCATAGATGCCATGGTTTTATTTTTCCCCTTAGGGAGCGAGTGTATAGATTTTTTCAGAAGAATTGATGAGCAGGATGGTGGTCTGTGGTATTATTAGATCTAACTTTAGATTATCTTCAATTCTCTACCACTGAGATACTTGGTAATTGTGCTTCTCCATCCCTGTGATTGGTGGGGCCACCTGACCAGTTCTAGGCAATAGACAATGAGTAGAACTGATGATGTGTATGAGTACAGGGCTGAACTTTGACTCAAGAATATGAGGTCCTTCAGAATTCTCTTTTCTGTCTTCCATGTCTTCCAGTGGTTTCCTTCATTGATTACTAAATGAGGACACTGGAACAATATTCCCAGTCCATAGTTTCAGCAGAAAATAATCTCCGTTATACAAGTCACTGTAATCTGGAACTGCTTGTTAGTTCAGCATAACACAGCTTAACCTGACTAATATTCCTTCTTCATGTCACCTTTTGTGCAAGGCCTTCTACTCCCTATTTAAATATACACCATCGTTTTATCTTGTTCCCTTTATATTCCTCCATAGCACCTATCTCCATGTAACATTATATAGTTTGCTTACTTATTTTATTTGTTATCTTTCTCCTCCTGCCACCAGAATGTAAGCTCATGAAGACAGTGGTAGTCTGAGTTTCGGTTCTACCTGAGACAGGATTTGGTACACATTGTTCATTTGGGAGGTGATCCTGGGAAATAAGGAACTGGAGAAGAAGGAACAGGGGAAGGAGTTCAATCAATGACAGACACATTAATAAGCTCACTGGTGCTTTGGGAAATCCTTTGGTGATCCTCTGAGAATCCTTATTGAACAGGTCTCAGAAATTTCCTATTTGGGGAGAGGAAAACTGGAATATTGTCCCCAACTCCCAAAACTTACTGGCCATAGGTGTCCCTGAGGGTATAAACCTCTGTCACAATCCAGTCTTCCTTGCACATGGGCTGAGCAAGCTTCCTAGGGTTGGAGAGGGTAGAGAAACAGAGATATACACAATTCCTGTGCATGGGAAGGAGACATGCAGTGGGGGCATCGAGAATCTGCCCTTAGGGTTTTTTATTTTTTATTTTTTTATGCCCTAATGTCTTCCAGCTCCTACACAGTTGGACACACTTTGGTAATGAATGAATGAATACTGTAGTGTGCATTTTCTGGATGTGTCTCTAGCATCCATTTTCTATTTTCTGATCAACCTCAGTTTGGTTTCCACCTCTCCCTGTTTCATAGACTGGTGTTTTGATTGGAATTAGTTCTACTTTTAGTTCCTCCCCGCCCACCACCATGATCTGTTCAGAGATGGACATAGGATTCGTTTTGTATCCCTGAGAAAAGTGAATTCTAAGGCTTGTTCCTTCTTTCCTGAGTGATGTAGTGTAAGGTACATGACAGCCACAGCCAGAGCCCAGGGCTGATGGCCTGACACCCAGAGAAAAAGCCAGTAAGAAAGCAGAGAGGAGAGGGAGAGAATCTGGGTATTTGGAAACATCTTTTGGAGCCACTTGATCAAGACTTACTTGAAACCAGAACCAAATCTGGATTTTTAACTGACATAACAGTAAAATACTTTCATGGAATGGGTCACTTGGAGGTGGATTTCCTGTCACTTGTGGTTGAAAAAATCCTCATTGATTCTATACCTACCTTATAGGCCTGCTGTGAAGTTTAAATAAACAGTACTTAGTGAAGCATGACACACAAACTCTATTCAATAAATGGTAACCAACAGCATCATCATGAGGCATTGATTTTTAGAGTCATGAGCTCTTTTTATTGGACACTTCTATCCTGGCATGTTTCTGTTTTTCTCTTTGATACTCAATTTCTACCCCCAGAGGAGACAGGCTGAGGGTACAGCCCAAGCCCAGGCTCCCATCCATCAGCCTGGACTTCAGGTCCCCCTTATATAGGGGCAGCTGAGCCTGCCACAGGCCCACTCCGTGCCGGTCCAGTTCCTCTGATGTCTCATTTTCGGTTTCTGGCGACACTCATCTGCATCAAACTTACAAGTGCAGACGCACTTTGAACAAAATGCTCCCAATGCCTTTTTCAGAAACCCAAATCCCCATGAAAACAATGGCGGCAAGAAAAAGGTGTCAACTTTCCAGAACAGGCTCAGATTTTGAAAATGTGATAAAGAGGTTATTGTGTGCCCGAACTTTTCACACAAGAATTGGAGGCGATTTAACAGGAGGAATAATAAACAGAGGAAGGCCGCCTAATGCAGAGCAGATGGGCCTGCGGGGCAGCGCTGGGCCTCTCAGTGTCTTTCCCTCTGGACCTTTGGACTCAAGATGACTGAGTGCTGGTTTCCTTAGCTAAAAATAAAGGGAATGCCGTGGGGGGAAACCATAAATATGGCTGGTTTGATTGCCAGGGTAGTCGTTGGACTCAAGTTTTCAGGAGGCTGGGTATGTAGCTCAGAGGCAGAGCGCTTGCCTAGCATGCCAGAGGCCTGGGGTTCAAGCTCCAGTTTCAAAAATGAAAATAAAAACAAAAAGTTTTCAAGAAACTTCTTGAAACATTGTGGAGCTGGTATTCGCCCTCTGCTGATTTCATCCTGACCTCACTCCATTGTAAGGACAAGATAACTGGGGCTCTGAGAGCTAAGTGACCTACGGAAGGGGATCCGGTCTGTTAAGAGTGGAGCCAGGGTGGGCCCAGGTCTGTCTCACCGCATGGGACACAGCTCTGAGAAACGGGCTAGCGGGGTGAGCAGGCGAAATGGCCAAAGAAATTTGAGAAATACCAGAATAGAGAAATAGATTGACACGCAAACATTTACACCATAGTAGCCTTATTGAAGTAAATTTATATTCAGTGAACTCTACGTACTTAAAGAATGGAACTTGGTCAGTTTTAACGTGGATCTTTTCCTGGGAAACCCTCACTATCATCAAGATCCTGAGCATATCCAATACTTCCCCAAATTTCCTCCTGCCCTTCTGTAATCCCTTCCTCCTGTTCCTCCTGTTACCCCACTCCTGATGTCAGACGACCACTGATCTGCTTTCTGCTTTGCAGATCTGTAGCATTTTCTAGAGTTTTGTATACCTGGAGTCATGTGGTATGTGCCATTCTTGTCTTTGTCGCGCAACTCAGTATTATCATCTGAGGTTCGTTCATGTGATTGCATGCCGACTCCTTCACATGGCCCCGTGGCATTCCACCGTGAGAACAAGCGACGCGTTGTTGCTCTGTTCATCTAACATTTGGGTTGTTCCCAGTTTTGAACTATTACAAATGAAGTTCCCATCAATGTTCATGGCCGAGTCTTTGTATGACATATATTTATTTTTTGGGTTAAGTAAGATTGGAATGACTAGGTCCTTCGGTAAGTGTGCGTTTAACTTTCAGAGAAACCGTGAAGCTGCTTTTCAAAGGGGCAGCACCTTTTTAATTCCCACCTGCAGCGCAGGAGAGTTCCAGTTCCCCACACCTGTCGCCTCTGGCTAGCCTTCTTCATGTTTGCCATAAGGCGTATGGTGATATTAAATCTCTTATTATTTTAATTTATATTTCCATTGTAGATAATAATATTGAGTATGTTTTCATGTGCTTGTTACTATCTATAGATCTTCTTTAGTTAAGTGTTCCTATCTTCTACATATTTTTAACTCTTCTCTTTTTAAGGGACAGGGTATCACTGTTTTGTTCAGGCTGACCCCAAACTCCTGGGCTCATGGAATCCTCCTACCTCAGCCTCCCAAGTATGTGGGACTACAGATATGTGCCTTCACACCCAGTGAGTTTTGTTTTGTTTTGTTTTTCCTTATCATTGAGTTTTAGGAGTTCTTTACATATTCTGAGTACAAGTCTTTTAATAGATATATGTATTGTGAAGATTTGTCTCCAAGTCTGGGTTTATATTTTCATTCTCCCAACAGTGCCTTCTCAAGAACAGAAGTTTTCAATTTTGGTGAAGTCTGATTTATATTCTCCATTTCTTAAGTTCTAGTGTACATTTTAAAATTTTTAGTTATATACTGCAAGTTTTCCTTGACTTGATATGAATACTTGTGTCTCCTACTCTGCCTCTATTTTGAGTTTTTTCTCAATGATCGATTTTTATTTGTTTGATGAAAAAAATAAAAGTCACTCATAATGCTGCAACATGGGAATCTTGCATCTCCTTGAAAATAGCAGTATTTCAGCTCAGCTCGGTCTATCAGCTCTGTTTCCTCAGGAGTAAGCTCTGTGCTTGGTAAGAGGATGTTGGCTCAGGTACAGAGCTGGATTCCACGGTTGCTTGGTGATTTTTCGCTGGGGGACCATCTTTGGTCCTGAGGCTCCTTGATAGCTCTTCTGTGGCTGTTTACTGAAGTCCACCTCCAGGATGGAGGGTGAGAGTCAGACACAGACACCAGAGGAGGGTTTCTTGGGGCGAGAGCTCCTTGTTCCTCCCAGGTGTCACCAGGCCCCTGGACACTATCCTGGCTTTCTATTCTAAAGGCTCATCTTCCTCCTTGCTCTTACATGGAGGCAGACACCTGTATTGCTACCACCTAGTCCAAAGGGCAACAGGGACAGGGACTGTCAATGTGGCTCCCCAACTAATTATCCCTCAGGTACTTAGAGTCACTCCTGCTCTGGGCTTTTCAGCTCAGGCACCTGATTCCACTGCCTTCCATATCTCAGGGGATTTTCAAGATCTCACATCTGTAAGGAACCCCCTTCTAGTTTTCTAACAAACTTGTGGATCAAAACCATATTTTGTCTCACTTCTAGAGACTTGTGTTGTGAAGGGAGATTGTAACTGATGCTCAGTCCTCCGGCCTGAACCGAACCTATAGGCAAAATTAGCTTCTGTAGAAGAATCTCTTGGTATTCGAAGGTTGGCCTGTGTAGTCCACATATGTTATGCACTGTCATGAAAGCTTTGTTTGTGATTTTGATGCATATGTTTCCTTTGGAAAAGTCTACTGGGGCTCACCTGCTGAGGAAAAAGCAAAACCATTTTTAGAAATGGAAATCTGAATGTTTTCCTCTCCATCATTCCTCAGATGGAGCCTCAACTGGTTTTATAGGGCCTTCAGTTTCCATTTTCCTCTCTCCTTCCACCTTGTTTGCTCTCGTTCATATTCTTGGAGAGCACAGGCCTTTTTGAGAAGGAGAAGTTTGGTGGGAGACTAGAAGGAGAGGAGGGAAGGTAGGGGACTGTTAGAGTAGGGGTGGGGCCCAGGAGGCCAGCCTCTGTGGAGGCCACCTTGGGCAGCCAGCACCAACGAGGACCTTCCTCAGCTTCACAAATGTTGAGGGTTTTGCCTCTGCTCACCCTCCTCTCTTCATTGGTTTAAGGAGAAGACTATATTGAAATGCTGGCACCTGAGGAATTGTCAGGATTGCAGGGAGGGGCTGATGCTCACAGGCACAGACTGAAAAAAAAATCCACCGGGCCATCTAGGTACTTCCCACAAAATGTTTTCAATTCTTAATTAACTCCAACCTTATCTCTTAAGCATGTTTGAAATATGAAAATAATCTCAGAATGTCACAATCTAGAATGTAATTTAGATAAGCTAAGAGCCAAAGGGAGGAGAGCCTGGGCCTTCTCTCTCAGATCTGTGTGGGTCTGTGTTCATAAGACTACTGGTAACATGAGGCCAAACAGGGCAGCTGACTGGACGAATAGCTGTAGTGTCAGTTGTTCATGCTTTAAATGTCTTTAAAAATATAACGTTCGGGTTGGGCGTGGTGGCACACCCTGTACTTTCAGTGATTTGGGAGGTTGAGGCGGGAGGATCACAAGTTTGAGGCCAACCTTGGCAACTTAGCAAGACCCTGTCTCAATATAAAAAGGGCTGGGGATGTACTCAGGGGTAGAGCTACCCCTGGCAGAGCACCCACTACTAAAAAAAAAAAAAAAAAAAAAAAAAAAAAAAACAACTATTTATTTATCTCCTCATGCATTTGGGTTCAATTCAACTGCCTGTCTAGTTGTTACTTTCGCATGTTCATTTCCAGTTAACTTCTCCTCATAACTGTGAGGTGGATACCATTGTTTCCGTTTCTGCAAACGAGGAAACGGATCCCTTATTAAGTGTAACAACTAGCATTGTGTCTGGCCTCTGGTAAGTAGCTGGGTCAATTCCTCTACCACAAAGCTGTCCCACAATCAGGAATATGGGGACAATCCCCTTGATTTCCTAACGACCCCAGAAAGGCAGCAGTGGCAGTACAAGTCTATCATGTGGCTCTTCCCACTAGAACCCTCTCATCAGCAAGTCAAAGAGGTGTGTTTTAGTTGTTTATTGCTGGGTAACAAGTTACCCCTAAACTAGAATTAGTCTTTCATTGCTATGTAACAAAGTATCTTGAAACACAGTGGCTTAACACAGTAAGTATAATTATGCCACAGTGTTTGTTAGGAATTCAGAAGTGGCTTATCTGAAGTGCTTATGACTCTGAGGGGGAAGGGGTGGGGAGGCAGTCGATTTGTCATACACCTAAGTGACCAGTGTGCACTGCATCTCTATCTTATAGCATAAAAGAAGATCCCATCTCCTTTCAAAAATTTTATTATTTTTTTTATTTATTTTTTGGTTCTAATTAGTTGTACATGACAGTAGAGTGCACTTATACATTTTGATAGATCATACATAAACAGAGTGTACCCTCTCATTTTTTGACTATACATATTACAGGATCACATGGGTCATGCAGTCATACATGTACATGAGGTAGTAATGTCTCTTTTTACTCTACTATCATTCCTCCCCCCATACCCCTTCACCTTCCTTCACTCCCCTCTACCTAATATAAAGTAATTTATTCCTCTCTAGCCCGGACCCCCGCCCCCCCGACACTTATTGTGAATTAGCTTCCACATTTCAGAGAGACATTTGGCCTTTGGTTTTTGGGTTTGTCTTATCTCACTTAGCATGATATTCTCCAACTCCATTCATTTATCAGCAAATGCCAGAATTTCATCTCCTTTTAACATCTCAGTGAAACAGCTTAAGTCCTCATCTTGTTTTTGGAGAAATGCCTTGAGTTTTCCCCTGATGAAAGAAGACCCCAAAGCTTATTTGTATCCAAAATGCCAGACTCTGTTCCTTCCACCGGGCTTTTGAACCTCCATTGGAGGCCAGAGGGTGCCACAGGCCCATGTGCATCTTAGCCAACTGGCATCCCAGGCCACCTGACCAGGGCCTGGTGTCTTACTCCTGTCATGCACATGATTACCGGCATGGATCCTGGGGCATGAGGGCCTGTCTTCTCTCCCCACTGCACCTCAGCAAGTGTGGCCTGTCCCTGGGTGCCACCAACTCAGACATTTATGAGCTCTAGCCCAGGTATGAGCCTGCAGCCAGGAAGGATGACTGCAGCTGGGGCTGGCTTTCTCCTCCCCCAGACTTACTCTCCCTCTTTCTGCCTCCACCCCAATTCTGTGTGGAAGCTGGGTCTCCGTTTTCCATGGCAGGGACTTCGGGGCCTTTCTTGTCACTGAACTGGGCTCTGGGCCATCCCAGTCTCACTACATGTTCTTTCTTTCTCCTTTGCATCTTGGAGTAAACTGGATGTGCCCAGAGGGTGTAGCAGCTCTACCTATATCTTAAACTCCAACACCTCCTGCCATTCAAGGACACTTCCCTAGTGGGTATTCAACAAAAGGAAGGGCCTAGAACCTGAATCTGAAAACGACTAGAATTCTTGTTCAGCGACTTGTCCTTCCCTGAAGATGTCTGCATCTACTTACAGTCTGGCTAAAGGAAGACACAGAAGAAGCTAGAACTGTCCTTCCACTTCTCTTGAAGTTTCATCTCCTGGTCCCCTCTCTAGCCCTAACTCTCCACTCCTACTTTTTAGACCCATTTCATTATGGTAGCCAACTTCCGATATGTTCAATTCCCCGACCTTATTTTGTGACTGTGGCATTTCATCTAAATGATATGGAAGTGAATCTCTTACTTGCGTGTGTCAATGTGTGAGTGTGCACACCTGTGATTCCAGCTACTCTGGAGGCTGAGGCAGGAGGATTGCAAGTTTGAGGCCTGCCTGGGAAACTTAGTGGGATTCCATCTCAAGGTGAAATTTAAAAAGGGCTGGAGATGTAGCTTAGTGGAAGAGCACCCCTGGATTTAATCACCAGTACCATGAAACAAACAAAAAGACTATTTAAAAAAAAAGTTACCTTAGAACAGTGACTTGGACTTTTTTCTTTTATGCCAAATAAAAATAGCTATTTTTTAAAGTGAAATAAATAGCACAATGTAGTACTAAATTGCTAATATTTATCACTGTTTCCCATGTGCCACATACTCTGCAATGTGCTTTATATGGTTTTTAAATTTTATCTTTTTTTTTAAAATTTGTTCTAATTAGTTATACATGACAGTAGAATGTATTTTGACATATGATATGTGTATGGAGTATAACCTCTCATTCTTCTGATTGTACATTATGTAGAGTTACATTGGTCATGTAATCACATGTGCACATAGGAGAGTAATGTCCCTTTTATTCTACTGTCTTTCCTATTCCCATTCCCTCTCCCTCCCTTCATTCCCCTTTGTCTTATCCAAAGTACTTCTCTTCTCCCCTAACCCCGCCCCACTGTCCCTTTGGTGAATTAGCATCCACATATCAGAAAGAACATTCAGCCTTTGGGTTTTTGGGATTGGCTTATTTAAAAAAATATGGAACTATGGAACACCTCACGAATGTGCCTGTCATCCTTGCACAGGGGCCCTGCTAATCTTCTCTGTATCGTTACAATTTTAGTATTGGTGCTGCCAAAGTGAGCACTGTATGGTTTATCTTGTGTTTATCCTCACAGCTGTCCTCTTTGTGTGACTGCTGGTTTACAAATAGGGCAACTGAGGCCTGTGAGGCTAAATAACTTCTCAGGGTCACATACCCATTGCTATGAACTGAAAATTTTATTCCCTCAAAATTCATCTGTTGAAGCAGTAACCTCCAGGGTGGCTGTATTTGGAGTAAGAAAGAGGGACTAAGTTCATAAGGGTGGGGTCCTGATCAGGTAGGATGAGCGTCCTCATGTGAGCTCACTGGAGTGCTTTCTCCCCATGCCCCATGCAAGCCCAAAGAAGAGGTCACCTGACGCGCAGCAGGAGGTGGCCATCTACAACACAAAGGAGAACCCTCACCAGACAGTCCTGCTGGCACCGGGACCTCATACTGCCAGCCTCCAGAACCGGGAGGAAAATTATTTCTGTTGTTCATGCCGCCCAGTCTGTAGTAGTGTGTTATGGGCGCCTGAGCCAGCCGATACTCCTGACAAGCCACCACACTGGGATAATAAGCACCAGAGTCCTCACTCATCACACTCAATGGCCTCCTAGAAATATAGATGCTCCTCATCGACATTGGGGTTACACCCCTCCAAAACCCATAGTAAGGTGAAAACGTCTTAAGTGAAAAATGCATTTAATGTACCCAAACTACCAAGCATTGTAACTTAACCTACCTTCAACACGCTTGGAACCCTTCCAGGAGTCTGCGCTTGGGCAAACTCATCTAGCAGAAAGCCTATTTTCTAATAAAGTGTTGGATATCTCATGTAATTTATTGAACACTGAGTGGAATGTTGGTCTGTGTTTGCTTGCACACCATCATGGAGTCGAAAATCCTAAGTGGGCACTGACTGAATCATCATTTTATGATTTTACATCTTGACAAGGCTAGTGTTAATATTTAAATTGAGGTGAGAAATGTTTTCAAAACTTGGCATTATGGTGTACGGGGTCTATTCTAACATCAATGGTTGTTACTTAAAGCAGTTTTGCTAAATTTAGATTTCTGGGAAAAAAAGTTTCGAGCATGCAAACAGGTTGGAAATATTGCACCCAATAATCACAGTTGGACTTTTGGCTCATGGAAGACTTCAGTGGAAAAGTATTTGCTTAAATTTCTGTCTGCTATTATAGTTGAAGGTTTGGCGATAGTATTTGCCCTTCCCCTGAACTTTTTGGATTTCAAAACCATGTGTGGTATCGTCTGTCTTATGTATAAAAAGTAAGATCAAGCAACTTTTGAAGAATTGACAATCAAGTATTTCACTTAGCTCAGTGTCCATCACTGAGAGAATGAGTATCTGGTATGCCAATAACCTGAACCATTTTTATTTTTCTCTCCCTCCCTTGAAAATACTGCGAGGAGCTATTTGGCTATTGACCACTTTCTTCCACATGTTGGCTGGTCTCCTCCTCAGTTCTGTTGGCAAAGTCCCTTAACAGGAAGTGGGTGTCAGCCCCTCCACAGAGGCCAGGGTTGCAGGGCTGGGCTGTCAGTAGATGGATAATGGTGGCTGCCTTTGATTTTGCTTCTTTTCCTTGTCCTGTGAGGGTCAAGTTTCCTTTTCATTTGCAGAGTAGATGGTTTTATGTGCACTGTTTCTGATCTGCTTCCCTATTTCTAACAGGATTTCATTTTGATTACAGACTTGGGCTTTATGGAGGTAGCGTCTTCTACATCCACTGCAAGCTAACTGTTGACAATCAAGAGATATGGAAGGATAGGTGATAGATTGAGAATAGACAGACAGACAGGCAAAAAGAACCCATAATCTCAATTCTAACCATTATTAACATTTGAGATAAACTTCTAGATGTTCTTTTATGTGCACATATGCATATAGATGCATGAAAATTTACATGCATCAGACCATACTGGGCATGTTAAGGAACCTGAGTCTACTTTGCATATGTTGTAGGTTTCGTTCCATGTAGGCATATGAAGATAATTGTTATCCTTTTGCAACAAGTTCACGCGAGGTGCTGATTGAACTAAATAATGAATGCAATATAACCTGACTTTTGCGTTCTTAAGAATTCAGTTGAAAGGTTCTTTAGGGTTAGCACCAGAGAACACCTGACTTGGCATGAGATACCATGTGCTCCAAGAGCAAAAGGATGAACTGACTTTATGGGTCTCTACTCTTCAGAGAGACAGGAACTACAAAGAGGTTAGTTTTGTGAGGTGTGAAGTGTTCATGAAAATGCCTGACCTGACCTTCAAATTCCAGAGCCCCACATTTACTCTGGCTCCTCTATGCATTTGAAGTAACAGAAAGCAGGCTAAAAAACACGATTAGGTCTTCCAGCGACCTAAGAGTTAGTGAGTTTTTCTTTTGGCATTATGGCAGAATAAATGCCCAGATATCTGGAACTCTTTCTTGGTACAAAATGCCTAAAGTTGCTGAGTTAAATATGAAAATAAAAATTTGTGTAGGAAGCAAATATTCAGAATCCATATGTAATGAAAAAAATTCTAATTTAGAAGAAATAGTAAATGCCAAAGTCAGCATTAGTCTCAGGTATATCTAGATTTAAGTGGGTCTCATACATGCAGGGGATAGCAGACAAAGCAAGGGACACAAGCCTGGGGGTAGTCAGTTTGGAGACCCCAAGTCAAACTGACCCCTATTAGTAGGTAAACTAGTATAACATCCCCCGCCAAGAAAGATGGTCAGAAGTCTTTCCTGTTTTGGCCTTCACTCTTGGTGGAATGAAAAAAGAAAAAGTAGCTCTTGAGAATATTAAACCATGGCCTGTGTCATGAGATGTGTTTAGAGAAAAAAAAAAAACAAAACAAAACCAGACCGTTATGTTACAGTGGTGGTAAATCAGCAATGCCCCGGGCAATTGGCAGAGAAAACACAAATCATTTGTGGCTGAACATATTCTAAACAAAGATAAAATTCCAATGAACACGAACTCACAGCCAAAGATTACAAAATATACAAGGAAACAAGCCACCATGAGAGAGAATAAGCAGAAACTACAAGCTGGAGAAGGACATGTGCAGACATTTGAAGGATCAGAAACAGAGTGAGTTTATTTAAAGACATGCAGGAACATGTTGAAAGTATGATTAAGAAGCAGGAGACTATCAAAGTTGACAGGTCAGTTTTCCAAGGAAGGACAGCAGGGCAGGGTATGTAGCTCAGTAATAGAACAAATGCATAGCACACACAAGACACTGGGTTCAATCCACAGCACTGCACCACATAAAGGAAGAGAGAGATAGAGATTGAGACAGATAGATAGAAGAACCATATAGAATTTTTCGATTAAAAAAATGTAATCATGAGGGCTGGGTATACAGCTCAGTGGTAGATTGCTTGCCTAGCAGGTGCAAGTTCCTGGGCTCAATCCCCAGCACCCCGATAGTATACACATTATATATATATAAAATATATTAAAAACTAATTTCTTTTTGGAGCGCTGGGGATCAAACCCAGGGCCTTGTGCTTACAAGGCAAGCACTCTACCGACTGAGCTATCTCCCCAGCCCCCCAAAATAAATTTTTATATAAATATATTTTTATATAAATTCCAAGAACTGGTTAAACAGATTACACATAGCTGAAGAGAGAATTAGTGAAATTGAAAATAAAACCAAAGAAATTACTCAGAATGGAAACAAAATAGGCAAAACCTGGAGAGAAGATCGAAGGTTTAAGGATGTGGGTGATTGAGCAAGAAGGACTATGAATTTACCAAATTAGTGTTCCAGAAAGAGAGAATAGAGAGAACTTGGAGAGGCAGTATTCAAACAAGTAATAGCTGATAGTGTCCTGGAATTGAGGAAAAGTGTCAATCCTTAAAATCATGGAATTCTAAGTAGAGTAAAAGAATTGGTGAGAAATGTACAATATCCTTCCTTGGCATGAATTTCTGGATATCTCATAATGTAACTAAAATATTCCCATAACCATCACCTTCTCAGTGACTTCTTCTATTTAAAATGGGACACTCCTACCTCTACTCCCTCTTCTCAGTTTTCTTTTTTCCCATGACATTTAGTACCATCTGACATCCTTTCCATAATCACTTATTTATTGTTTATCACCCTCCAATAAAAAGTAAGCTTGGTGAGAGAAAATGTATTTTTTAATGTTTTGCTCATTCCTTAATTCCCAGAACCTGGAGCAGTATCTAACACATAGTAGGCACCCAGGAAGCATTTGGAAAAAAAAAATAATGAAGAATAGCTAACATTCACAAAGGTTTTCTTGTGTACTACTCATTGTGCTGTGATCCCTATGCATTCTTCGTCCAGTCATCATAGAAAACTTATCAAGTTATTACTGTTCATATCTGTCTATCACCTTAGGTTTTTCTGTCTCTATTTTTACCATGTATAAAGTGGGGACAGTGGTTGGATGAGGAAATTTACAATTATGAAAGACAAAAAACTCTGGGAATTGAAAATTTTTCCAAAATAATTGGATAGCCAAACCTTACTCAGGCTTATGTTGTATCCATTTCCAATTGGTTCTATAACAAGTTTCCAGAAACCTGGAGCTTAACACAACACAAATATTTTATCTTATAATTTGGAAAATCAGGGGTCCTCTGGAAGTTGCACTCCTGGAATCCATTTCCTTGCCTCTCCTGGCCTGAAGAGACACTGTGTTTTTTGGCCATTGACATCATTCTGACCACTGCTCCTGCCATCTTATCTTCTTGGACCCTGACACTCCTTGATCTTACAAGGACTCTTGTGATTACATTGGGCCCACCTGGATAATCCAGGACAATTTCTCCATCTCAAGACGCTGGACATAGTTAGATCTGCAGTCTCTTGCTATGTAAGTTCAAGGATACCTGGTTTTGGAGACATGATATAAACATTTTTGTAGGCGAGGGGCATTCTGCCCATCGCAAGTGTGAATGCTCACATATTTTTGTTTTGTGGGTCAAGTATGTAATACATGGTGAGTATACTGTACTATTTTCTTTCTTGGGGGGGATACTGGGAATTAAACTCAGAGGCACTTGACCACTGAGCCACATCCCCAGCCCTATTTTGTATTTTATTTAGAGACAGGGTCTCACTGAGTTGCTTAGCACCTTGCATTTGCTGAGGTTGGCTTTGAACTCACAATCCTCCTGCCTCAGCCTCCCGAACCGCTGGGATTATAGGCATGTGCCACTGCATTTGGCTCTGTATTACTTTTCTAGACTCTGAAAAAAAATATGAGTTCAGAAACATATCTGGCCCCAAGAGTTTGGAACCCAGATTCTGTGTTTATGCTTCACATTACAGGTTCCATGGTAACTGAGATCAAATCAGCCTGTGCCTTCCTAACTGGACCACTGTGAGGTTTAGCTGAGATCAGACAATCTATAAAGTGCCCTGCGCACTGTCAGACACACAGCAAAGGTGCTGGCCTTGCAGCTGGCAGCCTGGTCAGCTTTCCACAGCATCTGTCCTGTTTCTGTGGTTGCACGTGTGGTCTCTACAAACCAGCTTCCCCTCACCACTGATAAGTGTCTAGACCTCCACTTAGGGCTCTGCTGGGGAACACTGATGGGGAGCCAAGGCTGATGTTGGAGAGTCATGTTTGGAGCTCTATCAAGCAGGAGTTTCTCTTTGGAGGGCAGGGGAAGGACACTCCCAGAGAATAGGACCCAAGCGACAGTGTCTGGTAATACTCTATGGCCTTCTCAATGGAGAGAGCTGTTATTTTCCGTTGTAATTTAAGACTTTTGTAATGAAAACTTATTTTCTAAACCTGAAGGTTACTGAGTCAATCAGCTTATATTAAGAGCCTTAGATTTCCTAACTTTTGACCTAGTAGTTTAGTGTTTAGGAAATAAAGCAGAGAAAAATCTATAAATTTTTAAGTGAGGGGGGGGGAAAGAGAAAAAAAATGAAAGAGAAAAAGAAAGAAAGGATAAAAAACAGGCCAATTAATCTTAAGATTTTTTTCAAAGCTTATGAGAAACCAATTGTTTCCATCCCCTGTCATTTCGATATTTCTTTCAGCTCTGGGGTGGGGAGGGAGCTCCCGATTCAAAACCATTATTTTTGCCTTGTTGTGGTAACGATGCTGTCAACAGCCTTCATCACCACGGAAGTCAAGTGTGTTTAGGGAAACTGAAGGCTAGTGATAGGTGAGTCAAGAGTGTATGTTGCTTAGTGTGCGTCCACTGAGGTTAACAGACAAACTTCAAATCAGTTTTTCTTCTCTTTTTTTTTTTTTTTTTTGGGGGGGGGGGGACTATGAATTGAACCTAGGGGTGCTTAACCACTGAGCCACATACCCAGCCATTTTTACTTAATTTTCTAAAATATTGAGACAGGGTCTTGCTAAGTTGCCGCGGCTGGCTTTGAACTTGGCAATCCTCCTGCCTTAGCCTCCTTTGCTGCTGGGATTACCAGCATGCACCACCATGTCAGTTTCAGGTTAGTTCTTTATTCTCATAAAGGAAAGGAGAGACTTGAGTAGTCAGTTCATTGAGAAAATTGGATAAGAACCGAATGAGAGGTGATAGTTTTCAGAAGGCACAGTCCCAGGAAGCAAATCTTCATTTTATATGGGCAGGTTTGAAATAGAATGGCTCTCTGCACTCTTGCCAGTCATCCTGTAGACAGAAAAGCTTATTCTGGCAACTAGGATATTGAGCTTACTCCTGATGTCAGATTATATGAATAACTAATAAATGTTCAGAGTTTTACAGTTAAAAATTGCTGCCCCAAGCAGCCCTTCAATAGGTTTATGTTTATTAGTCTCCCTGTTTCATTGACTCACACAGCTGGTCAGATGTGGGATTTAAGTCCTCTTCATTGGATGCCAAATCCTGTGACTTTCCTACAGCATTGCCATGCCATATGTTTAGGACCACAATGCAGGATTCAGAATCTCTTTCCTGTAGAACAGTGTTTCCTAAACCTGATTACTTAGTAAATCTCCAGAGAGGAGTGTGAAATATAGATTCCCTGGTCTTGCCCCTAGAAATTGACTCCGTGGTATTTATGAATCTGTATTTTTTAACTGGTTACTTGGGAGTCTAATACACAGTCAGGTTTGGGAACTGCAGTTTTGTGAAGTCAAAGACTAGTGCTACACTTCATACTTGATATCCTCTTTTAGAGTTTAGTTTATTAAGATAGAAATCAGTGTGTTCGAGGTCAGTGGTTCCTAACCTTTTAAAAACTACCTTATCATTTAATAAGCTATTGAAATCTATGCATCCTTTTCCTTAAGAAACACACACATACACTTTTACATAGAAGGGGGGTGCACTAGTTTTCCATTGCTGCTATAACAAATTATCACAAAACGGGGTGGTGAGGTACACCTGTAATTTCAGCTACTCCAGAGGTAGAGGCAGTAAGATTGCAAGTTTGAGGCCAGCCACAGCAACTTAGCAAGACCCTGTCTTAAAATAAAAAATAAAAATGATGGGAGGTAGCTCAGTGATAGAGCACCCCTAAGTTCAATCCCCAGTATAACAACAACAAAAATCACAAACATACTGGCTTAAAACAACAAATTGCATCTTATATTTCTGGAGGTCAGAACAGAACCTGGTTCTCATTGGACTGAACTCAAGGGGTCTCAGGGCTGTTTCTTTCTGAAGCTCTAAGGCAGCTTCAGAAGGCCATTACCTTGCCTTTTCAGGCTTCTAGAGTTGCCTGCATTCTTTGGCCTGTGGATTCCTTCCTTCCTCTTCAAAGACAGCAACAGTATCATCTCCTTGACCCTGTTCCCATCCTCACATCTCAGACTCCAGCTAGGAATGATTCCTAGCTTTTAAGATTACATTAGTCCCACCCAGAAAATCCAGGGACATCTCCCCATCTCAAGGTCCTTGTACTAATCTACCTTTAGTCACTATGGGGAAATGCCCACTATAGGCTACTGATAAAGAAAAAAATCAGAGTGTGTGCTTAGCACAAGTGAGGCCCTAGGTTCAGTTACCAGATACCTTGTCCCCCCCCAACCCCCTAAAAAAGCAGAGCATAGGTAGGGAAAGCATAGCAGTGTGGCAAAACTTCCCAATGAGGAAAGTCAGTTCAGATTTGAGTAAATTCATAGGGACAGAAGGTAGAATGATGGTTGCCAGGGTCTGGGAGGAAGGAGGAGTGAGAAGGGGTTTCTGTTTGTTGCGGTGTTAGTGCTGGGGATCAAGCTCAGGGGCTCTTGCACGCTAAGGAAAACATACTGTGAACCCCCGTCCCCCGCCCAAGGAGTTATTGTTTAATGGATGGTTTGTTTTGCAAAATGAAAAGCGTTCTGGAGCTGGATGGTGCTCTTGGTTGCACAATAACTGGTTAAGATGATAAACTTAATGTTTGTTCTACCCTAATCACACACGCACATGCGAGTGCACACAGGTTGCAAGACCCCAACTCTCTCGGCCTGGCTTCTGATTCCTCTGATCTGGATTGGGATCTGTGGATGTGCATTTCTGACAAATTCCCTCGCAGGTGAGGTCGGTGCTGCCCGTCCAGAAACCACGTTTCGGGACTTAGGAGACCAAGTTCGAGGAACAGGCAGCAGCGCTCTGCTGGTGTCCACGTGGCTAATTACTGTGATTAACAACCCCGCGCGTTCCTTGAGCGCTTGTTTTGTACAGGTTTTCTCACAGCTGAATGAAGGAGCAGCTGATGGGTAGGGCTATAACATACCCTCGTTTTTCAGGCGGGTTGCTTTGGTCCTTGGTGTGAGTGTGAGACTGAGAAAGGAGGAAAGAAAAAAAAAAACAGACCCGGCAGGGCGTGGAGAGGGATGGGTCGCCTAGGACATCCCAAGCACACTGGACGCCCCGGAGCGTCCGGCGACTAACTCCCTAACAGGGCAGTGCTCAGGGGACTCGCGGCCCGCAGGGGGCACTGGCGCGCCATCCTGCCGCGGGCTGTCCGGGCCGCCCACCCCGCGGGCGCGCCTCTCTGCAGACCAGCGCCGCCCGGCCCGGGACCCGCTCTCTCCCAGCGCGCAGGCTTCTCAGCCGGACTGCGGACGCCGCCCGCTCGCGGCCTCCCGGGTACTTGCTTTCATCGCCCGCTCAAGCCACCGTCCCGGTGCCGGCCCGGCGCCCGCATCCCGCCGGTGTCCGAGCGCAGAACTCGGGCCCCCGGGAGCCTCCTGGCCGTCGGCGGCTCGCGCGCTGGGCGCCCTGCTCTCGGGCAGAGGGGAGGGCGGCGGCCGGCTGGGGATGGGCAGCCCGGCGGCGCGGAGGGGCGCCGGGGGGCTCCGCGCGCTGCTCCTGACGCTGGTTGCCGCCGGGGTCCCCGCGGGCGCTTACAACCTCGACCCGCAGCGCCCGGTGCGCTTCCAGGGCCCCGCCGGCTCCTTCTTTGGCTACGCGGTGCTGGAGCATTTCCACGACAACACGCGCTGGTGAGTGCCTTCCCGACTCCCCGACCCCGGCCCGGCCAGCCCTGGGGCCAGCCACCGTGGCCGCCTTTCCGGCCTCTTCCACGCCGCGGTCCCCAGGGGGCGATTTAAATGTCTCCGCTGCGCGCGGCTCGGCGACCGGGAGAAGGCGGGAGGAGGCAGGACGCCGGGTCCCGGCCCCGTTGACGTCCCGGCCCGCGCCCAAGGCGGAGGGGGCCAGCCCGGCGTTTCCCTAGGGGTCCCAGCGTGCTGGGGGCGGGGGGGGGAGACTTTTCCAGTTTCCAGGCTCGGCTTCCCTCTCAATCACATAGTAACAGCTTGTCTGCCTCCGAGGGACCGAGCACCCCGAACCCCAGGAGACCTCAGGGCAACTCTTGGGGAGGGTTAAGTCTATCCAGCGCCGCTGCACGCGGGAAAGGCAGTACCCAGAGACGTGAGGGGAATGGGCTATGAGTGTGTGTGGTGGGGCGGGGGGCAGAGGGGCCTTCCAGGAAAGGCACAGTGGACTCAGAGGCCCCCTCTGCAGAAGCGGATCTGAGAGGCTCGGGGATGCAGGGAAGGATAAGGGAGGAACCCTAAGTGACAAAACTTGTGTGGCTTGGGGAATCATCTCATGTACCACCTGAGACAAACGCCAGCATGCGTCTTGGGAGAGGAACTTAGGTTTTGTAGAGGCCAGAGAGTCAGTTGCACACCCCCCACCCCCAGAGGTGTGGGAGCTCTCATTAGGCACCATCAGCTGTGTTAGCAGAGTTTCAGTGCCCAGCCCCATTGGACTAGCACTAAAGAGACTGGTGCCCTCTTTGGCCACTTCCTCTGAACCAGAGGGAATAAAACAGCCACTCCATGTTACTTTTCCGTTAGAGAGAGGCCATGAGTAGCTCCTCCCTCTTCCTCTTTTCAGGATAATGCTTCCATTTGGGTCCAGGTGACAGCTTTTGAAGCAGAGGTGGATGATTGTATATTGGGTCATCAGTGTGAGCATCCTCAGGGGTGTCAGATGGAGATCAGCGCTGCTTGTGCACTCACATATATGCTGGAGAGTCTCTGCTCTGGCTTGAAAAGAGGCTGATGGAAAAGGGTGGTGTGTGGATGGTGGTCCTTATGCCTTCCTGCAAGAGGGAACTCTGACCCACCAGCTCTTTAACAATCATGCTGTTTAGAAGAGCTGCCTCTAAGTACACCAGTTTTCAAAGTCCATGTGTAGTGCTTCTCCAATTCTACCCCATCGCTTCTGAGGTTTATTCTAGTGGCTGAGTTTAAGACCAAACTGTTTCTTCCTGCACTTGCCAAATCCCGCTTTTCAAACAAAGCAGACTGAATGCCTTTCCTATGTTCTCCAGACTCCAGGTCTACTGTGGGCTTTGGATGTGGTACAGGCACAATCTTGGTAGAAGCAGTTGGAGAACACATCCTAGAAGCCCACACTGAGCTCCCAGACTCTGTGACCTTGGCACTGGGCATGTGGAAGAGCTGTCAAAAATAGCAGGGCTGCTTTGGGTAGGGGCTGCTGAGGAAGGACAGGCAGCTGAGTGACCCAGAGCATTGGGTGCAGTCTGCAGGTGTGGCTGCCTGGTGTGCCCTGCAACTCTTTCATGGCCAGAGGGAGAGGTGCCAGGCTCCTATCATTTGGATTTGCATGAGCCCATTCGTCAAGGCCTCCCTTGACCAGGTGGGAACAGGTGAAGAGTTGAGAACAGACCTGACAGAGAAAATGCGCTCAGATTGATTTTAAAAAAAAAAAAAAAAAAAAAAGGAAAACCGTGTGCTGCGAATACATTTGGCAAGTGCGGGAAAAGATAGTCCAGCTTTAAACTTGGCACCCAGGGTAGATGGTAGGGAGGAAATGGAGGTAAAGTTGAGGCCTGGCCTGGTAGCCAGCAGAGGGACTGCTTTTTCTGGGGTCTGTGGGAACCACTGCTAGTCTCGAGTGGCCTCAGCTGGTCTGATGCTAAGCCAGCTGCTCTTTGTATTGGAGCGCTGGTCCCTGTAGCTTCTCAGATACCTGCTGCACTGTAATGAAATCTTTTTGAAGCACACCATCCCCCCGACATTGCCTTAATTGTTTTTAGTTTTTGCCTTTCTTTTTCATTTCCATTCTCTTGCTGCTTTTGTCAAATATTTTCCTCCCTGTCCTTTTCCATTCTTTGTCCTTACTCTTGTCTTCATCTTAGACTTTGGACATTACTTTGTGCTGATCATGCTACCCGGTCTGGGTGCTGTGGCCTTTGAAGCAAGAATCTTCCAACATCTTTGCTCTTCTTTTTCCCTAGAGGCTAATGAAACTTGGACCTTTCACCTGCACAGGCCCCTACCAAGGTCACAAGCCTCATTTCATTACAATTTTGTAGAACTCTTCTTAAATGTAGTCACCCTAAATGTACAGGATTCAGGTCCTGTGGAGTCTGCATCTACCCTAAGTCTCTAATCTTTAATCTTAGTTGACTAAGTGATGGATTGATGGTCTTTTACTACGGGGCAATTCTTGAACCCTAGCTCTTCCAATTCCACTTCAGGGGCATGTAGATTGTTTCTAATTATTCATAATTAAGAGCAGGGGTAAACATCCTTATGACTAAATCCTTGCGGACATCCTTAATTATTTCCTTCAAATCAATCCCTGGGCTTAGAATTGCTGTGTCAGAGAGGATGGAGGTTTTAAGGCATTCTCTATTGAATTACCTAAGTGCCAGTGAAGCGCAAGTGTGTACTTTAGGAACATGTGTTAATGTATTCAAGCACTGGGGTTTTGGAGTAGTTCAGCAAAAGGCTGCTGTTGTGCCATGGAAGAGCTGGGAAATATGATCACAAGTCTGTGAGGAAGGTAAGCAATTTAGACATGAAAAAGAAAATAGTGTGTTAAAACTTTGAAAGGAAACATGACAAATGTTAATTAACCCCTGTATCTTGAGGCTAACTTCAAATTTGCAATCCTCGTGCTTCAGCCTCCTGAGTCACTGGGATTGCAGGTGTGTGCCATCACACCTGGCTGGAAGAAATTACTCCTTGACTTCTTAACTGGTTCTCTAGCATTTTACCATGCTTGCTTCATGCTAATTACTCATTTTACAGGTGAAAGGATGTGTTGGATTTAGGGTGGGGAATGTGCTAGAAGGGACTTGGAAAACCCAGACACTGGGTAGCACCATTGAGGGTTCTCCTGTTGTGTGTGTTGGCTTTCTGTTCCTGTAACAAACACTTGAGATAAAGAGAAAAGGTGTATTTCTGCTCAGTTTGGGAGGTTTCTGTTCACAGCCAGTTGACCCTATTGCTCTTTGACCTGTGGTGGGTCCATTCATCGTAATGGGAGTACGTGGAGGAGCAAAGCTCATAGCCATGGAGCAAAAAAGAGGGGATGGGGCTGGGATCCCACTGTTCTTTCCAGGGCACACCTCCTGTAATCTCATACAAGCCCCCACCTCAAGATTCCACCACCTCCCAATAGTGCCAAGGTGCAGACTAAGTCTTTAACAAATAGGTCAGTGGGGTACGTTCTAGATTGAATCTTTAGCACATTTTCAGATACCCCACATCCCCAGTGTACTATCACAGAGCATGTGGATGTGTGGTCAGTAGGATGTGTGTATTAATCCTGTAATAGCATTTTTACCAATTTTTTGCAAATAAATTGTCACCAGCGGGTCCTAGGTGCCTAGGTAAAGCATGGAGATAATCTTGCTTTTCTGAGCTTTGGTACTGAATCTGCCTCCTGTGGCCATATCCTACTGAGAACAGAACCCCACACCCATCATCTCTTCAAAGTGCTCATTTGATGGTCTTTCTGTCCCCATGCCCTAAGCCCCGAGAATTGGACCAGAATAACCTGATGGCACTCATCTCCTTTGGAGGCAAACATGCAGTTGACTCAATTTCCTTTTTTCTAATGACACCTAGAGCACGTCTGCCCACCCAGAGGTGGTCTCTCTCCCCCTCCTTCCCCCTGCCATCTTCTGGCATCCTTTGAACAACAGCAGTAGGTGCCAGGGAACATGGACAAAGCTGATTTCTGTCCCATTCCCTGGTGGTTCCTCAGCTGCAGAGCCGACAGCTGTAACACTCCGTGATATAAATAAATGTGGCCCGGTTGGCGTGCATCCCCTGCCCCAGACGCCCTAGAGTAGTTGGGTGTACTGGCTTCCTTTCTGGAGACGTGCTTCCTGCCCACTCTCCTGGGACACGTCGAGACGGCTGCTCTCAGGCACGGAGCAAGTGCTCGGAAATGGAAGGCGCACTTGACTTTTTGCTTTGAGAAGATTGTCAGAGTATTGTTCAGTGAAGAATAGGCGGCCATTCAGAGTCGAGGAGAATGTATCCTTGATTTGCATTCAGGTTGAGGCTGAAAAAGAGCAAACTGGATAGTTCTGGGGAGCTGCCCAGTGTGGTCGCCACTAGCCAGATGTCTTGCTATTTAAATTGAAATGAATTGAAGCTCAATTCAGTTCCTCAGTTGTGTTAGCCACATTAGTAGCCACATGTGGCTACTGGCTACTGTCTTGGACAGCCACAGAGGGTATTTTCATTGCAGAAGGTTCTGCTGGACAGTGTGGGTTTTAGAGCAATGACTTCAGTCAGAAAGGGCCAGACAAGGATGGAAAGATTTTAAATGAAAAATTAACCATTGGCATATTTGAGTATTAAACCCTAAACAGAAGTGCTTAAATCTGAAAATCTTGGGCAGATGAATAGATTCTTTTCATTCATCAGACACTGGAGTGCCTGTTCTGGGCTGAGGGGTGGGGATTCAGGAATTAAAAAAGTCCACCTGAAATTGGGTAGATGAGAAAATTATGGGGTTCTTGTCTTGTGTGTCAGGCAAAATTTAAGGTATGTTATAGGCTTCAGTTGTGGGGAGGTTGATTCTTGGACAACCCAAATGGCTCTGAGGGTGTAGGAGAGACTTGTGTGAAGGAGAAAGAGGTAGAAGTGGGGCGGCCTGGAGCTGTGGGCTCCTCAGCCCCTGCCTTGTAATTGTTGTTAAGAAACACCTGGAAGTGCTGGTGGCCGCCCTGCCTTCTTGTAACCTCCCTGTGGGTGTGTTCCCTGACTTCCCCTGTCCCAGGCTGGCTCCTGGGGGAAGGTGTAGTTACACTTCTTTAGCTGGATTTCTGGAAATGGCATTCTCTGACCTTGTCCCTAGTCCTCACTCACCCCTCAGAGCCTGCTTTCTCAAGCTCTTGGGAAGGGACCGCACATGTGTGGGCTGCGGTCTAAGGGAACCTAGAAGGCTGCTTCTCCGGCTTCAGGAGTGTTTCCCTGGAGATGCTGCAAAGTGGCGAGGGTGCTGTTTCCTGAGCTGGTGCTGAAGGCGGCAGGCAGAGCCTTGCAGGGTGAGCAGACAGCTGCCTCCAGCCAGTCTCTAACAGCCCGGTGTGAGGGTGTGAAGGGCTGGGCCCGCCAGCCCTGATTCCCTGCGGACATGCTGCTGTTCAGGAAATGGTCTCCTTCTGATAACTTCTGTTATGACTTGTCTGGGGAAAAATGTTTTTGCATTTATTAAAAGCAGCCACAGTGTTCTCTGAAATAATTTACTTAGGAGGGAATCTCTTGTAACTTTAAAAATCAAAAATGATTTCCGTCAGATGGTATATTCTGGGCAGCTCGAAGGGGTCAGATGCTCCCGCAGGCATCATGTTCTTTAGCTGAATGGTTGACGAGCTGGCGTGTGGTTTCCAGTTTGCCAGTTAGGCAGCTGAGGCTTAGAGTTGCACCCCATCCTGAGAGATCACCATAGTTGTTGGGGACTTGGTGTCAGTTTGCATCAAGAAGCAGATGATGATGGGGGTACAGGAGAATTGAGGGGTGATATGACTGGGAAAGAGAAAACAGGGTGAAGCAGAGAGCCTCAGGTTCTGATGTGGATCTGATAAGAGTCTCAGTTAACCCAGGGGGGACCATTGAGCAGAAACGGTGGTGATCTGCCATGACCAGTCATAGGCCAAGGCTGTCTGGGAGGAGCGGGTCCTCAGCTTGACCTCTGCAGAGAATGGGAAAGATTCAGCCAACTGTCCCCTATCGCCCCTGGCTGCTGATAGGCAGGAGGTGATAGACGCCTTCAGGCTGCCCTGGAGCCCCCTCATGCAGGAGTCACCTTCGGAAGCTGGGACATCTGCTCCCGGGCCTTTCCTTGTGGCTGGGGTCATCCGTCTGTGCTCATACCACTCTGGTTGGTGAGGGAAGCATTAGGCTTGATGGCAGGGCCTTGGAACTGATCCAGATATGGAATCCAGAGTATCTTTGCTCCGCATGACTCTGAGGGTGTAGCTTTCTGACATCAGAAGCCTCAGGTGAGGATTTCTGAGGCCAGAACTCTACCTTATGGTGAGCCATCAAATTCTCTGAACTGCAAGTCCTTTTAGCCAAGTGGATTTGGCAACCAGCCAATGCAGAATAAATTGTTTTATCCCTACCTTCCTTTTTGCCAGAGGCAGTTAGGAAGCTAAAGTGAGTCCAAGACTGGGAAAAATCTAGAGTCTTTGGAACCACAGACTTGGTCCCCAATGTCTGCCTTTTAGGTGAGCAAAAGGGACTTCCGTTTGTGCGATCAAATTGACAACAGTAACAGGTAGGAGAGGAGGCCTCCTGGCTGGCCTTGAACATGAGAAGGGATGAGCTGAGATGGAAGTTAGTTTCCTGGGTTTTCTGGTGTTCAGATATTTGGGATTATAAATCCTCCTCCCTCACATACTGTCAGCCATTGGAGCAGCCCATTTGCCTTCCAGACTGAGTTTCCTAAGTAGGTGGTGGGAGCCAGGAGGATCAGAATGGGTGCGGGGTGGGGACAAAGCAGCCCAGGGAGGTTAGGTGAATCCATGGAATGTTCTGGAATGCCTCATCTTTCTGAGAATACTTGTTTTAATGCCAGACAGACATAGTGTAACCTTCAATCAGACTTGTGGGATTGTAAGTCCTAGAATTGGACATGCCTCTTTCTTTTCTCTGGTCTTGCAGAGCCTGGGAGCAGGTGGGAGGCCACCCCACCCCTGTCGGGTGCTCTGGCTCCACCCCCAGCTCGACATAAGTCTGGGAAATAGGTTTACAGTTCCAAGGTGAAGTAAAGGTGGTGATGAGAAAAAAAGAAATATATATGTACCATAATCTAAATGTAAAAGTCTTGCCAGTGTCACTGAGGGGACTCTTCCTGTGCCTCTCTGCTCTTTCCCTGCTGGACATGGAACTCCACCGGCTTCGTTCATTCTATAACTGCATTTTCCTGTGTAATCACACTCCTCTTCCTCCTCTTATTGACTCCAACCTACAGTTCCCACGGTAAAAATAGGTTCTGCCCGCCTTTTAGGAATGCATCCAGTGTGCTAGAGGCATTGTGCTCTGTCACCTTGGTGTAGTGGGGGCTACTGTTGAGGCACAGAGAGGCCAAGTCACTTGTCCAAGATTATCCAGAAAGGACGTTTTGGGGACTGTGATAGGAACCCAGCTCAATCTAATTTAATGTTTATCTGACTGTTCTCAGGGTCAGAGGTGTATCAAGCCCTTGTCCAAGGAATCAGAAAGAGCATTTTTGTTTCCCCTTGGCCTTGCAGATGAAAGACCCTAATCCACTCACCCTGGGGTACATAGTCCCCCAAATGCTTGGCTGTCTACCATTCTTTTTGGGCCTCACCGCTGCCCTGGGAGGGGACCATGCATTCATTGTCTTTGTCCAGAGATAGAGTGGGGGGCTGGGGGAACTTCTGAGGGCTAGTTGGTGGAGGGAAGCTGGTCCCCTCCTGGGTGTGACTCCAGGCACACTCTTCAGGCTCTTTCCACCACCCCACCCTGCCTGTTGCATATCAGGGTCACTAGGAAAGCCTGTGCTCCTGGCTGGTGATGAGATTCCCTTGGGGGAGGGAAAGGAGATCAGGTGAGGAGAGGAGCCATGGCAGTAGTTTTCAGCCTCAGGCATCGGTAGTTGGTTTGGACTTGGGAGCCGCTGGTGGGTGATGGAGTTTCCATGGCCCAGTTCCTTTTTTTGTTTTTGTGGTACTGAGGACTGAACCCAGGGCCCTGTGCTTGTGAGGCAAGCACTCTACCAACTGAGCTATATCCCCAGCCCTGTATCTGCTTTTTGTTGTCACAGTTTTGCTGTGTAATAAATGACCCTAACACCAGCCACCATCTGTCAGCTGATGATTCTGTCGCTGGCAGCTCGGGCTGGGCTCAGTCAGGTATTTCTGCTCTGAGCTGGGCTCCCTCTCACATCTGGTCCACTTCTGGGTTGACTGGTTGGCTGGGGTAGGAAGGCTTCAGCTAGGGTGTGTCATCTCTGCTCCATATGTCTTCCCTTCTCTAGGTTCACCTGGGCTGGTACACAAGGGGTCTGGGCAGGGTGCTAAAAGGACAATCAGAAGCACAGATGGTCTCTTGAGGCCTAAGTCCAAAAACTGGACCGTGCCTCTGCTGCTGTGTCCTGTTGACCATTGCAAGTTGCAGGGCTAGCCCACATTAGGAGAAACAGACTGCACCTCTTTTTATTTTTTATTTTTAGTTGTAGATGGACACAATACCTTTATTTTTATGTGGTGCTGAGGATTGAACCCAGTGCCTCACACGGACTAGGCAAGTGCTCTACTACTGAGCTACAACCTCAGCCCCAGACTGCGCTTCTTGATGGAAGAAGCTGCAGAGTTACATTGAAAAGGGCAGGGACCCAGGACAGGTGGAGAACGGTGGCCATTTTTTCTAACGTTACTGGTGGTGAAATCCTGGACACCCCCAGATTTTTGTGGTGTAAATTGAGAGTCTGAATCAATTCCTGCCTAGCACATTAGTGACCACAGTTCTAAAGATCTGTGAGCTCCTGGGTTACTGCCAAGAGTTAAAGCCGGGACAGTGGGGATGTCAGGGTGCCCAGCTTTCTAACACTGCTTTGCCTGTTTTTATAAATATCCTCCTGCCTAAACATCACGAGAATCCTTGGGTACATTTTTGTTTCTCTTGTTTTACAATAGAGAAAAACTAAGTCTGAGTGGTTAAACTTGCTGGAGGTCACACAGCTTGCTAACGGTAGGGGCAGAATTTGGTCCTCATGTTGCTCCGTGTGCATCTTACATGCCACCCTCAGGAACTGGCCCACAAAGCTTAGAATTTGGGTTGAACTATTAGTTTAAAGCCCTTAGAACTCCTAGAAAGCCCTCTGCTTAAATATCTGGAAACTCAGTTTCTTCAAATGGAAAAGCTTCTGAGACTTTCTGGTCACAGCTCCAATTGGTGAACACTGTTGCCTCATCTGTCTGGGAATGAAGGGCTCAGGGTGGTCAGAGGTGGCTCTCTGGCACCAGCCTCTCTGCCCAAGCCTTGGCTGTTTTGTGCCCAGTGAAGGATGTGGAGGGATTCCTGGGGTTTCCCCGTGGTGGACACAGAGATTGAATTCTACTCATGTAACTGAAATGCGGGTTCCCAGGGGAACTTTGGCTTTGGGATCAAATGCATGAAAGCAAACCTAATGGGTTTTAAGTTTGTAATCCCCAGTTGCTGTCCTCGATCTAGCTGTAATTTTGCCCTGTGGAATGGCTGCTGTGGCATTTGTGGGGAGGGAGGGAACCTTTAGACACTGTCACTTCCTGGCTTCCCCAGGGAGGCAGCTGTGGCTCAGCCCTTCTCTGCCACCTGCTCTCCAGGAAGCGTACTTCCAGATGACTCACAGGAGTGAGCGAGGCGTTCAGAGCAAGGTGGGTGCTGGAATGGGACCTTCGCAGCCACTCAACCACGCCTGGGGAAACTGAGGAAGCATTTTTTTGGAAAAATAGGGCATTTGCTCTTCCACATGGGGAGGGAGTTTGGGGGACTGAAAGGAGCATTCCTGGACACAGTCACCCTGGGCTCAGGTCCCAGGTCTGTTGTGCAGCAGAGGTGTGGTCCGGTGTGTCCGAGTGGAATGCTCGCAAGAAGCCGCCCGTTAGGATTGACTTGAGCAGGAAATCAGACTCTCTTGGGAGTGAAACTAGTGCTGGCAGATGTACAGAGGGGCCCCCATTTCCAAGATGTTTGTGAACTAGTTCTGAAGAGGAGCTAAACCTCCGGTTAACACCATGCCAGCAATGCCAGTGGTTTGGAAAGGCAAGGTGACTGGAATCCATTTCTTGGGTCATTTGAGCTGGGGTTGGTGATAGAGAAAGGTTTCTTTTCTGGCTCAAACCCTGGTCTGTCCTCTATGATGGTGCTTCCAAATTCAAGTTCTGACCTTAGAGCTGCCCTCAGGGCCTCTCTTGGACTTTTCCGGGCATGGTCACATTTGAGTGGCTGGCACCAGAGGGAGCATCGTGTCTCTGATGGTTCCCTTTTTCTCCCTTCTTGCTGGGTAGGATCAGGAGTGGGCCATACACTCTGCTGCTGGGACACATACTGCAGCTTGGCAGCTGTGGGCTGGGACAGATCCAGGGACCACCTCTGGTCACCTGCTTCCCTGTCTGTGAAAGGGGGATAATATTAGTATGTCCCATTGGGTTGCTGTAGAGACTAAATTCAACACAGGCTTGCCCAGAACCCACATGCATGCCCTAAATGCCTGCTACCTACCAATCGCCCTAATTAGAAACCCAGAGCCCTAGGCTAATGAGAGGACTCCAAAATGTCTTTGAAGTTTGTGGTGTCTTTAACTGTGGGTGAGATAGGAGAACCTCGCTTCTCAAGGGCAGTCTACTGGCTCCAACTGAACCTGGTCATTTGTAATCAGTGTAAGTTGCGATACAGCACTTGTTAGACTACAGATGGCTTTAAGTGCACGTTCTGGTTTAGCCATTTGGGCTGATCTTGGATTCTGCACTTCCATTGAGGGTCCGTGCTGCTGGTCTGAGGGTGGCACTTGAAGGAGCCAATAGAAATGAGGACCAGCTTGATGGTTTATTGACAGGAGCCTGCGCAGGTGCTTTGGTATGGTAACCGTACAGGGGAGAGACGTGTTGTCTTAGGTGAATCAGGGAAGATTTTGGGGGCATGTTGGAAGTGGTTGGAGTGTCACTGTAACTGAGGATAATGAGAAAAAGCAGATGGCTATCTTCAGTGGCTTGTCCTCAACTCAGCCATTGTAAGCTATCTCCTGGGGTCAGGCTGGCAAATAGCCAGTGGAATGAACTTGAGAAAAACCATGCTCGGCTGGAAGCAGTGGCACATGCCTGTAATCCCAGGGGCTCTGGAGTCTGAGGCAGGAGGATCACAAGTTCAGGGCCAGCCTAAGCAACTACGTGAGGCTCTAAGTAACTTAGCAAGACCCTGTCTCAAAGAGGGCTGGGAATATGGCCTCGGGTTGAGTGCCCCTGGGTCCAATCTCTGGACCAAAAAAATTCAAGTGGCTCAGGTAGAGCCAGCCACAGGGTTCTGTAAATGCTGGTACAAGCGCCGCCTCTGGTGTGCCACCCATGAGTGTCTTGCATGTGTGCGCACACATCTCTATGTCCAGCTTTATTTTCCATTGCCCAGAATTTGGGAAAAACCTCATCTGGCCAGCTGATTAGAAGTTTTAACTAGAGGGATATTATCAGCGTATGTAAGCCATTGTTAGGACCATCAAGTACCTTGGGCTTAGAAAGAAATTATTCATCAAATCCCTTCTGTTAGATTAAAAATTTTAAAAATTATTTTTAATGCATTATAGTTATACATGAGGGTCATTTTGAAATAAATATATACAACAGTTTTGTTTCGTTCCCTGGTGAAAATCGCCTTCCCTTCCCTCCTTCCTTCCTCTCATCTCCTACCTCTATTAGTCTTCAATTTAAAAAAAAAAATTTTTTTTTGTAGTTGTAGATGGATAGAATGCCTTTATTTTTTTTAGGTGGTGCTAAGAATGGAACCCAGTGCCTCACACATGCGAGGAAAGTACTCTGCCACTGAGCTACGGCCCCAGCCCCTTCTATTCATTTTTAATTGATGCATTACACGTATATACAAAATTGAAACGCATTGTGATATATTCACACATGCACGTAGCATAATTTGGTCAGTTTTATTCCCCAGTTCTTCCCCTTTGCCTCCCCTTTTCCCTCCTCCTGGGTCTCTGGCTTCTACTCTCCTGTTTTCCTCTAGTTTTGGAAGATCATCCCTTTATTTTTTCTCTAGCTTCCACACATGAGAGGGAACGTTTGACCTTTGACTTGGATTTCAGTGTATTCTTTTCAGTGTATGTACACACACACACACACACACACACACACACACACACACACATACAAATGGGGTTCTACTCAGTCATGAAGAAGAATTGAAATCACATCCATTTGCTGGTAAGTGGATGGAACTGACAAACATCTACTTTAGATTTTGATGTAAATTTGGCCCTCCTGGGCCGTGGCTCCAGGGTCCAGAAGCAGTGGCTGCGGGTTCAGCTCTCAGGCTCCCTGCTGGGACATGACCTAGGAATCTGCATGTAGGGCAGCGTGCTGTCTGAAGTTTCCAGAGTCGTAATGACAGTTGTAGGCACATCATAGATGGATTCTTGCAGCCATTTCCCAACCATCATAGGTGATGAATTTTCTCTTGCTTGTGTTTTTGACTCTTTTTGGGAGGGGGAGTGATGCCGGTGTTGAACCCAGTGCCTTCCAAGCACTCTACCAGTGAGCTCCATTCCCAAACCCTGTTTCTTTGTGACTTTTCCAAAGTGAATTACAAATGGCAGTTATTCGCCCTGCTGATGTGAATTAGGAGTTGGGAAGTTTTGGCCCCAGCAGTGGCCCTGGGGTTTTCAAGTGGAGCTGGGTCCCCAGCTCCTAGGACTTGACATGTGGGCCTGCTGGCGATGCTTCAGTTTTGATATGTCCAGCTGCTAATTCTTCTCACCTGTGAAAACAACTGGTGTTGGAGCGCACAATCCTTAATTTACCCCAGTGGCTCTAGGCTCAGCCCCAGAAGCAAAAGGGGAAATTAATCTCTTCATGTGGTTTCTTCTCACTGGAGTTTCATTCTGGGTGTCATTATGCATTTGTGTTACAGCAGCCAAGGGCCGCCAAACTGCCCTGTGCGGGTGAGCAAGGCAGCGGTGGTCTGGTTGAAAAAGTGCTTGGTTAGATTTCCAAAGGGCCATGGGTTCCAGCCCTGCTTCTGTTTGGGAATTCAGCTGTGGCCCGCCAGGGTGAGACCAGCGGGGCAGCTCACGCTCCTCAAGAAGCTTCCAGGGCATTACTGAAGTGGGTAGGGCTGCTGGAGTGGGTGCCCTGACTGTGGAGGGCCTGGCTTACGTCATGCTATAGCTGGGCATCCTCATGGAAGCAGACACACACCCTCCAAGACTGACCTGGAGAGAGAGATTCCTTTGGCGGGGAAAGGAGGAAATCTCCCTTTCTGTGTCCTCGGGATCCTTCAGGTTCAGAGTGTGGAGGGTCAGCTCAGGGGCATCACCAGTGTTCTTGTGATGTCTGCCAGTCTTTGCTGAAGTCCCTCTTGTGGGATGGGAGGCCTTGCGTGCCCAGCCGGAGTGTTGGTGGGGGCGACTGGGTGAATGAGGCTCACAGAAGGAGACTCTTGAATAGAGTGACGGAGCCCAGGCATGCTTTCTTTATCCTCAGGGAGGCTGACCAGGATCCTTCCAGTCTCTGCTGGACACCTCCCCACAGATACTTAGCAGATGTGTCCCCCTCCGAGGCATGTGGGAGACGATGAATTTTGTGAGTGGAATGTCCTGGCCAGGTGGGTCTCCTTTCCACTCCGGCCTGCTGGAGATACCGAGCCACTCATTCTCATTGAACAGTGGCTTGGCATTTTCTATTCTTCGAACATCAATGTGGATTTTGATTAAAGTCTCATTGTGCAAGACTTTTTCCAAATGACTCACGGCTCAGTGCAACTGTCCCATTAGTGTTTTTTTAGTAATCTCTGTTGTAGATTTTCGGTTGACTATTTTCCAAAAACAAGGCACCAAACTAACAGGGTAAGATGGTTGGGAGGGGACCTGCTGCCATTTCCCCCATGTTCTCCACCCACCCAGGCTCAGACCTGACGCTTCTCTCCTCATGCTGTGCCTCACTCTTTCCCATAGCCAGGGAAGGCCCTGCTGGGGATGGCCCAGCCCTGCAGCTTTGAGGTTCAAAATGAAGGATGGGAAGCTTCTTTGTTGTCCTTATTGGAGGGCAAACCATCCTCTCTGGATTGTGCTGGGTTAGGGGTCGTGGTTCATAATTTCCCTCTGCTGCTGTCCATGTGTGGTGGGGGCAAAGAGGAGGAGGGCAGAGAAGAGAAATGGCATCTATAAATCTCCTATTTTTTTATTGAAAGTGCCCATGTCACATACAACGAAATGAATTATCATGAATTTGTATAAATGGCACTCAAGCGAACATTATCACCACCTCCAGAAGTTGATTATAACCTCCCTTGCTCCTCCCTGGAGACAGAATAGTTCTCTTGATCTTAATGCCATAATTGAACTTCACTGGCTTTTGAACTTCAGATACATTGAGTCGGAGCAAGAAGCTGTTGTGCCTGGTGCCTGGTGCCTGGTGCTCGTCATTCTGTTGTGCAAGGCAGCTGTGTGGCCGCAGTGGGAAGATGGCCACAGATTTTTCATTGCTGCCTAGAACTGCAAGACATTCTGCACCAAGATTTGCTTCTCCACTTTAGCACTGATGGGTCTTTCAGTCGGGAATGTTTCGTGCGTGTCCCCTGGAGAGCCCACATGTGCACTTGGGTTGGGCGTATTCTTAGAAACGGAATGACCGGGTTCTAGAGGAGGCACGGGCTCAGTTTTATGAGAAACTGATGAGTTTTCCAGAGTGCTTTTAACCGTTCACACTCCCCACCAGCAGTGCGTGGAGGTGCTAGTTGCTCTGCATCCTTGCCAACCCTTGGCATTTCAGTCTTCTTGGTTTTGGCCTTCTAGTGAGTATGGAGTGCCATCTCATTGGATTTATCTGGTAACTAATACAGGGGAGCACCTGCTCTTATGTTTACCTTATTTCTCGAGGTGTCTGTTCAGGTCTTTGACCCACTACTCTACTGGTTTGTCTGTTTTTCTTATTGGTTTGTAGGAGTTTGTGTTCTGAATAGGAACCTTTTGTTGCTTTCACGTGTTTCCATTCAACTGTCCTTTAATTCCTTCCCCCCCCCCCCCCCCCCCCCCCCCCGTCCCTGCCCAGTGCTGCGTATGAACTAAGGGCCTTGTGCATGTGAGGCAGGGGCTCTACCACTTAGCTGCACCTCAGTACCATCCTTTAAGCTTTCTTGTCCCCTCCCCACTATTGAGGATGGATGGAATCTAGGGCCTCATACATGCTAGGCAGGTGCTCTACCACTAGAGCCAATTCCTGGCCCTCCCTTAAGCTTTTTTAAAAAAATTATTTTATTTGTTCTAATTAGTTGTACATGAGAGTAGAATGCATTTATGCATTTTGATAGATCATACATAAATGAAACATAACCTCCCACCTTCCAGATTATACATATTGCAGGATCACATGGGTCACACAGTCATACATGTACATGAGGTAATCATGTCTGCTTCACTCTATCCTTCCTACCCCCATACCCCTTCCCCTCCCTTCACTCCCCTCTACCTCATATAAAGTAACTATTCTTCCCTATCCCCACTCCCTTATTGTGAATTAGCTTCCGCGTATCAGAGAAAACATTTGGCCTTTGGTTTTTTTTGGGTTTGGCTGGTAAATGGATAGTTAGATGATAATATCCTAAGTGAAACTTTTAATGCAGCTGGAGAAGATCTAACAGGTTAACTGTAGGACTCTCTCGACCCCTATGCACATGAGCGCATGCATGCGTGCACACACACCTGCACGCACACAGTAATGATTTCCCAGTGAGCATTCAGATGACTTGCCTGTGGCGGGGTGAGGATTTAACCACCTGCCTGCGCTTGTACTGGGTTGTGACAGAATGCCTTTTCCTCTTGCTGTTCAGGGTCCTGGTGGGTGCACCGAAGGCAGATTCCAAATACAGCACTTCAGTGAAGTCCCCTGGGGCTGTATTTAAGTGTCGAGTCCACACCAACCCTGACCGCAGATGCACCGAACTGGACATGGCTCGAGGTGGGTGGATGTCACTGCCAGGGTTTCCATGGGCTCTGCCACTTCACGCTTTGTTTTTTTTCTCCCCAGGGTACCCATCTGTCTGTCCTCTCTCCTCCCACAAATGTGTATTAAGTACTTATTCATTGTTAAATATTGGGATATACTGGTGGACAAAGCAAGGATCCTGTCATCCTTGGCTTTGAATATTAATGGTCAGAAGAGACATTAAAACAAATGAGAGCAAACCAGAGGGAAGGTGGGTACTCCATCTGAGCTGGATTGGAGAGACAGGGAAGGGCTCCCTGAGGACCTTTCCATGTGACTAGAAGATTCATAGTAGTTAGCTGGGCAGGTCTGGGAGGGAGAACCTCCAAGCAGAAGGGTTAGTAGTGTGAGGACAGTGTAGAAAGGGTGGTGGGCAGGGGAGGACAGAGCAGAGGGGTTGGTGAGGAGGGCTGGGGCTAGGTCACATGGGGCCTAGCAGGCCAGGGTGAGGTATGAGGGTGAGGAGGTTAAAATCAATTTTGGGCTTTGTATTTTAAGAGGAGAACAATATGATTGGGTGGATGTTTTTAAAAGCTCACTTTGGTCCAGTGAAAAATACATCTTTGGAGTAAGAAGGATCTGGCTGTGTTCAAAGCCCACTGGTATTTCCTGGGAATGCCCTGTGGCTTCTTGGGCCTCAGTTCTCACCCTGTCAAACCAAGATGAAAATACATACCTCACAAGGATTGCCTTGAGGAGATTAGCCAGATAAGAGAGCACATATGCAGAACTGTGCTCAATGAATGAGTCATTTTATTATCACTTCAAGTCCCTACTTTCTCCAGAGTCCTTTTTCTTCAAGATCTTCAGTTGTTATTTTTATATTATGGTACCTGGAATTGAACCCAGGGTTGCTTAACCATTGAGCTACATCCCCAGCACACACCACCCCCTTTTTGTTTTTTGATTTTTGTTTTTGTTTGAGACAGGGTCTTGCTAAGTCCTTAGGGCCTCACTAAGTTGCTGAGTCTGGCCTAGAACTTGCAATCCTCCTGCTTTGGCCTCCCGAGATGCAGGAATTATAGGTGTGTGTCACCATGTCCAGCATCTGTATTTTAAAATTATTTTTTGATAAAAAGTTCTTGTGGGGCTGGGGATATAGCTCAGTTGGTAGAGTGCTTACTTCCCAAGCACAAGGCCCTGGGTTCAATCCCCAGCTCTGCCCCAAAAAAAAAAAAAAAAAAAAAGGTTCTTGCAATTAGCAAGGGAAGAGAGCTATCCTCCGGTGCTCCTCAAAATGACTGGTTTCCCACCTGTTTCTTACTGATACGAACAACGACCAGCGAAGATCATTCCTTGACCCTAGTCTGATGTTCCCTTTTCTCCTCCAGGGAAGAATCGGGGCACGCCCTGTGGAAAGACCTGCCGGGAAGACCGGGATGATGAGTGGATGGGGGTGAGCCTGGCCCGGCAGCCCAAGGCCGATGGCCGCGTGTTGGTAAGGACTTCTGGGGTACTGAGGGCAGGGGGTGGTTCCCTGACTGTGGATGGCTTTGACCTCGTAGGAAAGCGGGACAGCATAGAGGCGAGGGAATGGCTTTGAGTTGGATTCTGCACTACTGCTTAGACAGATAACTTGCTTATTTTTTTTTTTTTTCCTTAAATCTACCAAATGTTAACAGCTATCCCAAGGTGCTGAGATGCGGATGTTGAACACTGACAAATATTTGCAAAGAACTTTGTAAATCTCATTTGTTACATAATTTGTGTGTGTATATATCTTTAAGTTGAGGTATAATAGATTTGAAATATGCAAATCATAAGATTGCATTTTGGGTTTTAAAAATTTTTTTGTTCTAATTGTACATGACAGTAGAATGCATTTATACATTTTGATAGCTCACATAAATGGAGTGTAATCTCTCATTTGATTATACATATTGCAGGATCACATTGGTCTTGCAGTCATACACACACATGAGGTAATTACACACACCTGTGTCACTCCCACACCATGCTATAGAGTATGTCCATTGTCCCTCCAAATTCTGTATTCCTATCCAGTCAACTCCTTCCACTTGGAGGCAACCACTGTGGTGACTGGTAGTACCACATATTACTTTAACTTTTTCTAGAACTTCATATAAGTGTAGTCCTACAGCATGTGCTCTTGTTTAAGTATTCTGAAGATTTGAGATTCATCCAAGTTATGTGTATCGGTAGTTCATTCCTTTTTTGTACTTGGATGCTTTACCACTGAGCCATATCCCTAGCCTTTTTTCTTTTTATTTTGAGATGGGACTTGCAGAGTTTGCTGAGGCTGGCCTTGGGCTTGTGATCCTCCTGCCTCAGCCTCATGAGTGTCTGGGATTACAGCATGCTTCACTGCATTTGCCTTCAGTAGTTGATTCCTCTTTGTTCCTATATGGTATTACGTTATGAAACACATGCTTTACAAAAATTAAGACAGGTTCTTGTTATGTTGCTCAGGCTGCCCTTGAGCTCCTGGGTTCAAGTGATCCTCCTGCCTCGGCCTTCTAATAGCTGGGACTGCAGGTACCCATCACTGTGCCTGCCTTAAAATGCATGTTATTTTAATTAGTCACTTATTTGACTTCCAAAGTGCATTTGATATCTTCTGATCCATTATATTCTTTGAAGGAGAGACAAAATCTTTGCCATCAAGTCTCCTAAGTGCTTAGCATTGCATTGCCCAGTAAGGCAGCCACATTTAAAGTCACTTAAATACATTTAAATTCATTTAAATGTATCAAAATTAAAAAGAATTCAGTTCTTTGGGCCACGTTAGCCACATTTCAAGTACTCAGTAACCACATATGGTTACTGCTTACTGTGTTGGACAGCACAGAGAACACTTCCTTCATCCCAGAAAGTTTTATTGGACTCAACAAAGGAATTTAACCGCCACAGAGATTTGATTTTTGGGCCGTTTCCCTCTTTTCCTTGTAAACTTTTCTATTGAGATGTAACACTAAGACACTTAGCGTGCACAACTGTAGTTGAAGTTTTCATAACATACACTCGTGCCCTTTCCCAGTCAGTCCCCTGCCCTCCGAGATCACCTCTGTTTGGCTTCACAAGTGTCTTCTGCCATCGCCTTTTCTTGAATGCTGTAGGACATTTTTGTCACAACAGCATAAGGTCCAGAAGGGAAAATGAGACCGACAGCCCCTCACCAAGGCTTCCTTTGGGCCACCAGCTATGAAGTGGAGGGTTGAAGTATATTTTAGCCCAGGGGAAGCAGGTTTTCTTTGAGGATCTAGGCAAAATGTTCATGTCCCCTCTGAGGAACCCCATTTCGTGCTAAACTCCATGAAAGAAACTCTTCATTCAGATTCCACCCTTCCCGGCACAACGAAGCACCTCGCCCTCCTCGGGCCCCGGGGCGAGGGAGGCAGCAGCTGGACGCTGTCACTGGCATCGCATCGTAGTCCTACTGAGGCTCTTTGGGCCTGATGGGTGCCTTGGATTCCAGTCCTTAATCACTGTCACCACTGGCCCTGGACCCTTGCCAAGCTGTCACATTCCTCCAGGCCTAACAGCCTGACCTCAGTGGGAGGACTCGGCCCCAGAAGGGCCAGAACTCATGTCTGCCTTTCTGTAGAAATAAAGGGAAGAAGCCAGCATCTATAAATCAAAGCACCATCTGAAGTTGTGATTCAGAACCAAAGAGAGGAGGCAGTGGCCTAGCAACAGCATATCACAAAATGCTTTTAAGGACATCGAGCGTAGAGCCTAGTCTTCTCCTGTGAAGATACTTCCTCTCCTCATGAAAGAATAATTTTTTTTTGGGGGGGGGGGGGCTACTGGATTGAACCCAGGATGCTCTACCGCTGAGCTACATCCCCAGCCCTTTTTGTTTTTTGAGGTGGACTCTTGCTAAGTTGAGACTGTCCTTGAACTCGTGATCCTCCTACCTCAGCCTCCAGAGTTGCCACTGTGCCTGGTGGAAGGATGATCTGAGACTTGTTTCCAGAGGGACAAGACAGAGGTTCTGCAAGAAAGGGCCGTCTCTGGGGACACAAGCAGCAGGGGAGATCATGGGGAAGATTTGGCAAAGGAAGTCAAGGCAGACAGAATATTTATAGACAGTGGTGCTGTGGATAAGCCCATCTAATTGCACGCAGAGCTCTTCTAATGTCTTGCACATCGATTACATCATCTCTTCAGTAAGCTACTCTGTATGGGTGCTGGAGAAGGAGAGGGGTACCCAGGGGTATCTGTTGTCTCATCTCTTTTGTTCCCAATTGTGGACAAAAACATATATAGCATCTTAACCTTTTTTATATTATATATGGTAATATTAACTAAATGCACTTTGTGTAGTAGATCTCCAGAATTTTTCCATCTTGCAGACCCAAAATTCCATCCATTTAACAACACCTCCCTTTCCTCCCTCCCCTTGGGACCTGGCAACCGCCCTTCTAATTTCTGAGAGTCTGATTGTTAGATCTCCTATAAGTGGAATCATACAATACTTATCCTCTCATGAAAAGCTTCTTTCACTTAGCCTGATGTCCTTGTTGTAGTTCAGTCTTGTTATAGCATATGGCAGGATTTTTTTTTTTTTTTTTTTTTAAAGGTTGACTAGATTTCATGGTATATAAGTCAACTTGTCTTTATTCATCCACTGGTGGCCGTTTATACATCTAGGCTGTTGTGAATCATGCTGCTGTAAACATGCATCTACAAACACTCCTCCAAGATCCTGTTTTCAATCCTTTTGGGTATTTGCCCAGAAGTGGGATTATTGGATCACATGGTAATTTTTAATTTTTTGAGAAACCTCTATATTATTTTCCAAAGTGGTTTCAGCATTTCGTATTCTCACCAGCAGCGCACAAGGGTCCTGGTTTTTCGACACCTCACAGGCTTTTATTTTGCCGTTTGGTGGTACTGGAGTTTGAACCCAGGGTCCTCACGCATCCTGAGCATGCATCTGCCACTGAACTGCATTTCCACGTCATCAGCCCTCCCCTTTTTTGTTAAAAAATGTTGGCTGTCCCAGTGGGCATCGAAATAGTATTTCATCATAGATTTGGTTTGCTTTTCCTGGTGATTGGTGATGTTGAGCATCTTTTCCTCTGCTTTTTTTGGCTATTTGTACTTTGTAGAAGTGTCTAAGCCTTTGCCCATTTAAAAATGGAATTGTATCTTTTGTTGAGTTCTCGGGGACTTCACACGTTCATTTTTCTAGGAAAGGCTTTCCTTAAGTCCCCTGTGTCCTTGTCACCCCTCCTTCCTCAGTTTAGGTTCTGCCTCCTCCATGAAGCCTGTATGGAAAAAGTTCAACATCTTTTGTGTCATTAAGAACTCAGTATGACGTTGTTACCTCATATTGCATGTATGATTAATTTTGTGTCCTTTTAATGGAAACCACTTGGGAAAAGAGTCCACTTTTACTCTCCATGCCTGGAGGACATATCTTAGGAATGGTATCTTAAAGTGTGTTTATATAACATGAGGCCTGAGCGTCCTTGTTAGAACATTTAGAAACAGTTTATCATCTTTTTCTTGGTGGCTGATCCTACGTCATGGATAGAAATACCAGGCAAATGACTATAAAGTGACCCTTGGAAATGACAGGTGACAACAAGGTACAATGTGTGGCCATCTTGTCCATATTCATGTTTCAGAGGCCTCTGATCCATTTGCTCTTTCTTTAATGTCTCCATTCTCCCCATTGAAACTTTCTGGGAGGCAAGTATTTATTTTAAAATTAAAACCAGAAAGGATGTGTGTCATTTGGATGCATCTTGAAAATTGAGGAAGGGGAGGTGCTGCAGGGATACGAACAGGGTCCCTAGGGAGCACAGCATCCGATTCCAAGGTGGGGTTTGAAGAAGGAGAGGTGGGTAGGGCTGCTTTGAAAGGGACACCTGGTCCTGATTTCAAAGTAAGGAGCGGATGGAGCAAGGGAAAGCTGTGGCGGAGAGTGAAGGCCCTTATTGACAGAGGGCATTATTTGGATGCACGTGGGCAAGACCCCAGCCTGTCGGAGCCTCAGACCTGGCCATCTGGGCTCTGAGCAATGTGGTACCTTCCAGTTTTGCCTCAGGGAACAAATGATCCCCAGTGCAAACACAGCCTCAGGGCTGGGGGGCAAGCCCCTTCCCTTCTTACACTTTTCCCTCGCCCTCCCAGTGTGCAGTTGATATTTTAAGAAACAGGCAAGAAAAAAAATTCCTTCTTGCAGTAACCACTGCTGAACCCAGTACAGGCACCGGTGCGAGCACCTCACAGGCAGTGGAGGGCAGCTCGGGAAGTTCAAGCCTGGTATCTCTCCTGTTGATCAGAGTTGTCAAGGTGCAGACGACGACAACAAATAGTTTTAATTTGTAGATTATTTCTGGGTGAAGCAGTGTTCTCTGGCTCTCTCTGCTGTTTCCTTTCTAGCCATCAGGGCTGTCCTGATCTGTTCACTTCTTTCAAAGTCGCAGGGTACATTTTTGTATTTACTTCTGTTGCTCCGTTTCCTGGTGTGGGTGGGCGCGCATGTGCAAATTCTTCATTGAGCTGGGACGCACATGCAGAAAAGGGCGTGAGCCATCAGAGTGCACCTTGATGAGTTTTCATTAGGGGGACATCTGCTCAACAACATTCCCAGCACCCCACAAGCCCCTTCCTGGCGACTCCCCAGTCATTGCATCCTCCTCAGTGGAGAATCTGCTTCAGGGGACCCTGGTGGCATCCCAGCCTCACTTTGATCCTGTGCCCATCACACAATGTTCTCAGTGGCCGGGGCCTGGCTGTGTGTGAGCCATGGACCCGGAAGCATGAGAGAGGCTTTGGCCATCTGTACTTGGTGAATGAGCATGTAGGAGGTTAGGGTGGATCTTTGTGGCCGAGCCACCTGGAGAGGCTCAGTACCCACCCCCTAGGAAGTACATGCTGTTTCCATACAAGAAAAAAGGCCTTTGAAATAAATTGTTGACTTTCTTCCTCTTTTTATTCCTTGGGAGGAAAAGTAACCCTTCTAGCTTGAAATACATCTGGTTCTAAGGTTTAGAATGGTGGCAGGTCCTCCTCTCCTTTGTAGGATGATTTGTGAGTGAGTCCTTCATTGCCAACTCTTCCCCCGTCCCCCGCCCACCCTGGGCTGGGAATGGAACCCAGAATGGCCATGTCCATGCTCAACACACATGCTACCACTGAACTACACCCTTATCCCTGAGTAGGTCTTGCCATTTCCAGAGAATGCTCTCCTTTTCCCGTTCTTTCCTGCTGTGCTCCCTTAGGATGACTCACGGGAGAGATTGAGTTATTAGTACTTTGCAGATAGTCCCTTAGAAATTTGTGTGTGTGTGTGTGTGTGTGTGTGTGTGTGTGTGTGTGTGTGTAGGGGTCAAAATGACGTGTGTACATAATGATGATCTGGCTCCAGGCAGTGTTTTTTTTTTTCTGTAACTGACATTCAGAGACCCTTTGTGCTCTTTGCCTGCATGGAGCCTGCCTTCAACTTCTGGATCTTTGGCTTTCTAGAATGCCTTAACTTTAGATTCATTTAGTGTGAAATGCAGTATCAGGAACTTCTAGGAATTCTCCAAGGTCCTTCCCTAAATAGTTTACGGCACTTAAAAGAGTAGACAATATACTAGACGTTAAATACAGCAAGTCTTTCCTGATATGTGTCAGTGTGCAGCTGGCTGTCAGCAGTGATAAACATCCGCCTCTCCAACCCCGAAATGCAGTCGAACGTGGTCAGCCTTCCAAGCCCTGGCCTTCGCTGAGCCCATAAACTACAGTATGACTAATTGACCCACGAATTAGGTGATGGGTGACTCTAGTGTGCAAGCCATCAGAATGGAGTCAGATTTGAAAATTAAAAAAAAAAAAAAAGCCCTATAGCCAATATCCCAGATATCCATGGATTTTTGCATCTGTGGATTCAAATAACTGGATCAAAAATATCTTTAAAAAGCTGTACCTGTATTGAACATGTGTAGGCTTTTTTCCTTTTTCACTAAACATAGAACAACTATTACATAGCATTTATACCATATTGGGTATATAAGGCAGAGATGACTTAAAGTGTACTGGAGGGTGTGCGTAGGTTATGTGCAAATACTATGCCATTTTGAAAACATTTCTTTTTTAGTTGGACATAATACTTTTATTTTTAGGTGGTGCTGAGATTCGAACCCAGTGCTTCACAGGTGCTAGGCGAGTTTTCCACCCCTGAGCCACAACCCAGCCCCGATACTATGCCGTTTTAGAAGGGACTTGAGCATCTGTGAATTTTGGTGTCCGAATGACATCCTGGAGCCCCTCCATCTTGGGTACCAAGGGACTGCTCTGTGGGGCAGTATGGAGTGGTTCTTTGCTTAGTGATGTTTTAGCTCCTCACTACATGTTATTTCCATCTGTTGAGATGTGCGATTTTAGCACACAGCAGTACCAAGTGGTGAGGCAGGAAGGTGGTTTGCAGTAGGAGCAACAATAGATTGGTTTCCGTAGTGAATATCTTCCAAAGAGACTGAGTGTGGTTGCGCAGGCTTGAGAATCATTCTGAGTATGGGCTCTTTTGTCTTTGGGCAGAGTGGCTTGTCAAAGGTCCCAATGGCAGTTGGCGTGAAGGGATCAAAAGCAGATTGCTTAGGCAGCGTTCTTGTCTTAGAATGGCCTCGGAGATTCAAGCCCCTGCCAGCTCCCTCACTTACTCGGGAGCACCCATTCTGCCCGTGGGTGGTTATTTCAGAGTCCTAGGATCATGGGGAGGACTGAGAGGATAATCAGCAGGTACCAGACCTGCTTCAGGGGGTGCTTTTTGATAACCTGTCAGGTAGAAACTGGATGCAAAATGCTTTGTGATGAGACAAGACTTAGAAGCTGTGGATTCCAGCCCGGTTTGCAGCACTTGCTAGCTTGGTGACTTAGGCCCCCAACTCTGATTCTCATTGTCCCCATACAGAAAATGAGATTCCAGGGACACCGCTTTTGCCCACCTTCTGGAGTCCCAGAAGAAGTCAAAGGTTGATCATGAGCACGGCAAATATAACCCATGGAATCAGTGGTTTAAAGGAAACAGACATTAAAGTCATTGTTTTAAAATTCAATATTTTAAGACCATGCATCTGTTGGCCAGAATGAGGTGAACTGATAACAAATGTGCAGTGTGTGCCAGGAGAGGCAGGCTGGGTGGGGCAGATGTGCACTCTGGGGGGGTCCTTGTCATCTTTTGGGTATGTGGACATGCAGAGAGAGACACAGAATTGAGGCCACTGTCACATTGGAACAGGAGGCAGGGGAATGTTCTGAGGGGCACAAGGATAGACAGGGGTGAGTCTGGCTGCTGGCACTTGGTCCCTGTCTGTTGGTAGGAACTGCCCTGCCTTGCAGCATCTCATTGCAGGTTTGTCCCCAGCACTGAGGCTGGTGAGCCATGCACTCTGAGGCTGCTCTCTGAAGCTGGCCAAGGTGCCTGTCTGTCCCTGATGGTCTCTCCCTCTCCTGACAAATGACAAGCTCTCTCCTGCCCCTTCGCCTGAATCTCCCCGCCTGGTTGATGTCTTGGATCCCTCCTCAGAGGGCTTTGCCTGGGCAGCCTGTGAAAACCAGCTACTCCCTGGCACCAGAGAGCTTTCTGGTTAAATGGAAATAGATGTCTTGCTAGGGCTTTGGTGACAGGAGTGTGTGCCTTTGTCAAAGCTTGGTAAGTGGTACATTTTTATTTTGCTGTATGTAAATTTACTTCAATGAAAGAGCCATCAGCAAGCATTTACTTCTGGTTAAGAGCTGCCCCCTGAAGTGTCTCTGCAGGTAAAAGCCCAGGTAAATGTGGGCAGGTCCTCCCTTTCCTTCTCTCTCCATGCCTGGTTGATCCTCAGGCTCATGAGTTCTACCTCAACCGTGTGTCCTGAAGACACCCCCTGCCCCTCCTGTTGCAGCCAGCAGCATCTCTCACCTGGTTGATGACTTCCTCTCCCACCCACCTTCAGTCTCCACACAGCAGTGAAACGATCTTCCAAGTGGTTCATCCACTTTACAGTTGCCCTGGCTTCCTGTTGTCTGCCTGCTGAAATCACAGATGTCCTTGTGGTCTTTGAAACACACCTCCATAGCCAGACTCTGTCTTCATCTCCTGCCACAGCCTCTCCAGACCAGCCCTGCCCATTTCCGTTCTCTCTGGGACCTCCCAGTCTGTCTCACCTCCTGTCCCTTGCACCTGTTGCTCCCTCCTTTTGGAACCCTCTTTCCCAAGTGCTTGGTGTGGTTCCTTTTCATCCTTCAGGCCTTCCCTGATCTCTGGGTGGAAACTGTCCCTCCTCCTCAGATTCTCTATTCCATAACCCTTTCTTTCCTTTCTTGTGCTCGCACTTGCTATGATTAGTCAATCTATGATCATCTCTCTCCTCCAGGAGCCCCCAGGGGTCTGTTCCTGTTCAAGTAGGTAGGGCCTGGTGTGTCTGGGCAGGGGAGGAGATGGCGTACTACCCCCTCAGCTCCTCTCACCTTCCACAGAATCCCGACACTGTGGCTTTTGGGGATGCCTTCCTTTCTCACCCCGTCTGTTTCTTTAGGCCTGTGCCCATCGGTGGAAGAACATCTACTATGAAACGGACCATATCCTGCCCCATGGCTTCTGCTACATCATCCCGTCCAACCTCCAGGCCAAAGGCAGGACGCTGATCCCTTGCTATGAAGGTGAGTGGCCGTGATTCTCCCTCATGCCCCTGCCCATGTCTTTACTTAAACTTCTCCCTTCATATCACTCCCCGAACACCTCCCCCAGCTTCCCACAGACTAACGAGAGGGCGCACACTCTGTCCCCAAATGGCCTCTGGTGCTGAGGCTTTGTCCAGGGGAGAGGTGAGTGCAAAGGGGCAACAGTCCTAGGCCCTACCCAGCCTTGCCCATCTCTGCCAGAGCCCATAGTGCTTACCATGCTTAACGAAACCTCAGATACCAAAGTTCACCAGGTCTCAGACGAGCAATCAAATAGTTCCCTTGGTGTCCTGGCACTGCCAGAGGCTGTGGCTCCTTGGGAAACTTCCTATCTCTTTGGGCTTCCTTTTCCTCATCTGAAAGGTGAGGAGTTGACCCAGATGATCTCTATTGCCCCAGGAAGCTGGGGAAGTGCCTGGCTTCCTGGGGGACAAAAGTCCTGAGGCAGGGTATGAAGAAGACCCAGGACTCATAAAGCTACATTGTGGCAAGAATATAACCCCTCCACTAACGAGGTCATCTCGTGACATCTGGGGTCTGACTTTCCTTATGTGGGGTAGACCTCTGAGAATTGGATACATTTTCCACAAGTTCTTAAGAGTTCCTCATCAAGAGCCACTTGGGGTCTTGTAAAGAAATTGTCCTGCAGGGGCACACTCTAATCCAGAAACTTGGGAAGCGGAGGCAGGGGGAGTAAAAGGTTGAGACCTGCCTCAGCAACTTTGTGAGCAACTCTGTCTCAAAATAAAAAGGTCTGGGGGGGTGTGCCTCAGTGGTAGATAGAGTACCCCTGGGTTCAATTTCTACTAATTGAAAAAAAACAAGTGTGTCCTTTTAGGTGCCTGCTTAGAAGAACTTTATGTGTCTGAGCACGGGGCACAATTGAGTCAATCACTATCTAGTGGAATTTGAATTTGAGGGATCGGAGAATGCTGTCCTTTTCTTCAGCGTGATTGCCTGTCCTCTAAGGTTCTTCTCATTCAGTGAGCTGGAACTTCTCCCTCTCTCAGTGCTGGGCTATTTATTTTTTTAATTCCCTTCTAACTCATTTGTTTGGACACAAGCCTCACTGGCCTGCATCCATGCTGCCTTGGGCATCCCTGGGATTTCCCAGGTTTCACATTTGTGGGTACAAAGAGGGCTCTGAGCAGCAGTGTGGGGACACCACATTTTCCTGTCTCATGGAGGACCCTCTGGGGATTCAGGTGGCCTGAGCAGGGTGAGTGCTCCAGGCTGTGGCCCCTGAAGAACAACCAGCAGTGTCTGTAGGAGGCAAACCCCTCCTCTGTGCAGGTGAGCCGTTTCTATGGACTTGTCTGTATGAGCATTTGTTTGACTGGCTGGGCCGTGTTGAACCCTAGTCCTCTTTATCTCTGACATCGTAGTGAGAAGAAAATGTTCATCTTGAAAAGCAGATGAAATTAATAATATAATCCATCAAGGGGGTGGATAGTTTGAGATAACGTCAGGACAGTCAGGACTGTTGTGACTGCCCAGCTGCTGCTTCCCCTTTTTCCAGGAAGAAAAGGGAATGGCCCCTGGGAATAGCTAGTTGGGTAGCTCATGGGGCTGGAAAAAAGAATCAACAGAGGCAGTGATGACTGAGCCAAGCTAGTCATGCAGTAGGACTGAACGTGATGTGTCATGAAAGGGGACTCGTTGTTGTCCCCGGTGGTTCCTCTACATGCCACATAAGCACCAGAAAGCAAAAGGACAGCAGCCTCTCGCAGAGGGAGCTGGGGTCGAATGTCCACGTATACCTGCATCCACCGTGGCTCACACTTCAGCCTTTGATTTAGCAGCCATGGGACCTGCCAGAGGCAGATTTAGTCTGGGGACTGTTCACTTCTTTCATTTGTCACCCTATCCCCCAGGGGAAAAAAAAAAAATTTTCCATTTGGATTTGATTACAAGTGTTTTAGAAATTATTTTAGAAGTTATTCTGGAAGACGCCGTGCAGGGGATCGGGTAGTGAGAGAAGGGAAGGCAGCTCATGAAGATGTGCCAACCAGCAAGTTGCCACCATGGGCAACTGAGCGCAGTCTCAAGGGGGTGGGTGCTAGGGTCAGTATGGAACACGCATTTCAAGTCACCCTCCCCGGGGTCTTCATTCACCTGGCACCCTGTCCTGCCATGTCCAGGAATTAGGAAAGCACCCAGGTATGGAGATGGGGGTGGTGGCAGTTGGCCATCAGTGTGTGTCACAGAAGTGGTAAGGGGATAGGGTGAGCCACTCAGAGGCTGGCTTCTGTGTTCCTATTTTCCTGTTATAGGTGAGAAAGCCAAGACTCAAAGTCTAAGTCCATGTGCCCACGGTCACTCGGGCAAAAAGCAAATGGTGCAGCTGACTTTGGAATTTTGCATCATCTGATTCTGCAAACTGTTTTGTGTCCCAGTAGTTAGAGACAGTTTGTTTTGGAGTTTTTAGTTAAACTGAGAATTAAAAGCCAATCGGCAACCCTCACCAAAAAATTAAAAAAAAAAAAAAAAAAAAAAAAAAAAGGGGGGGGGGACTGAACTATCTTATCTTAACAGTAGAATTGGGAAGTGAGAGGAATGTGACCAGTTTGCATGTCACTGCTCCCCAGCGAGAGCTCTGCCAGTCTGCCCCTCCCTCTGCTGGGGGCTCTGACATGATGGTTGGTAGGAATAGGGTGGATGCCCATGTGAGCTGAGGCAGGGAACCACACGTCTAGGGGAAGGTTATTAGGGTTTGCTGCTTGTGCCCCTCATGCACATCAGTGTGTGGGCTCCAGGCAGTGTGTTTTCACCAACCCTCTCAGTGCTTCTGACCTTGTGCCTTGTCCTGTGTAGCTTGCTAGGCTCAGAGGAGAATCATGTGGATCAGGCCTGAACTGAACCTGCAGCCAGAGCCCACCCCATCAGCAAAGCCCAGCCCACATGTAGTGGTATGAGTGAGAAATCATGTTTGTTATGGTTTGTCATGAAGGCTTTGTGCTTGTTATGCAGTGACAGCTGACTGATACAGGGCTCCTCGTAGGACCTGGATACCTCATGCCATGCAGCTGTGGGACAGGCCCAGGCCTCTTTGCTTTGATAGTTCCTTGATTTTTATGGCAGCCAAATGGAGCCAGTTAACAAAAATGAGCAAGATGATTTTGCCCCCACCCATTCCTCTTTCTTCATAGACACACACAGACTTCCATAACCTAATTCATCTGTGGCCTAGGCAAGAGTGAGGGCTGGGGCCACTTATTGGGGTATAAGAGCAACCCCTTAGAAACACAGGGGACTGCTGGGCACGGTGGTGCCTGCCCGTAATCCCAGTGACTTGGGAGGCTGACGCAGGAGGCTCTTGAGTTCAAAGCCAGCCTCAGCAACAGGGAAGCACTAAGCAACTCGGTGAGACCCTGTCTCTAAATAAGATACAAAATAGGGCTAGGGATGTGGTTCAGTGGTTGAGTGCCTGCGAGTTCAATCCCTGGTACCGAAACAAAAAAACACAAACAGCAAAAAAAAAAAAAAAAAAAAGGACTGAACAGAAAGTTTCTGTGTTCTTGGTCCTATAAAAGGAGAGGGATGGCAGATGCTCAGATTTCTCTAGAGGACTGTGCTGGCAGGGGTGGGGTGGGTGACAGGCCTAGTTAAAGAGCTCTTGCCTGTCCTCTGTTCACCTTGGAGATCTCCACTTCCCTGTTTTGTGGTCTAAACCAAACCTTTGGCTCTTAAAGCAACCATTATTTTCTCTTAATGTGGAAAATCTTGACGCAAGCTCTCTGTTCCAAGTGGGGATCACATTATGGTTAAGTACAGCGGAAGCATTAGAGTTTGACATTCCCTCTCAGATGTCACCTAGACCAGCCTCCTGTCTGCACTGAGGTTCAGAGACTTGCCCAAGCCTGAGTTTCCCTTCCTGTTGTGTTATTCACTTGCCACTCAGTGGACAGGCAAGTGGCGTGGCGTTTGGAACACACTCGGGACCCGGAACACCAGAGTTCAAGTCCAGCTCTGCCACTTCCTCTTATTAATAGTGTGTCCTCGGATGAGTTAAGCTGCTCTGTGCTGCCTCAAGGGGCGTGAAGAGGCCCGAGTTAATACTTGCGAGTTCTTAGAATAGTGTCTGGCTGATCTAATCTATTAAATGCTAAGTGTGTGTGCACTAATGTACTGCTGGATGCCCGTCTGTGTGAGATATGCTGAGCAAGAGATCACTAAAGGGTGACTGACTTGTGTCCCAGGAACGGAGTCCACTTAATTTTATTAAATTCCTGGAAGGCACCAGGAAAGGCACCAGGAAGGCACCAGATAGTTAAACCCAAGTGGCATATCCTGACTCTCTAGAAGTCCCCCATCTGCAAGGTAAAGCAAAGGGAACACAGTGTTTGAAAGGGGGATGGTTCCCTGCCCATGTGTGTACTGCAGGGTACCTCTCTCCAAAGGCTCAAGCTACACCCAAGGACAAGGTGGCAGAAAGGATTGTCATTTTACAATAGAAAAAAAGTGAAACCCCCTCAGCCTGTGGCATCTTGCAGCCATGGAAGAGAGGGTGGAAGAAATCCACTGGTGGTCATGTCTGTGGGCATGGGGCAGAGAGGACCACTGCTCCAGATGCACTTCCTATGCAGTAGTGGGCAGACATGGGAGGGACTTGGGGGGCTTGGTTGAGGTTGCCTCTTCCATACTGCTGCCTCTTTGGGTTGGACTGGTGGTTGGGTCTGCAGTGGAGTGGACACTATCAGACCTCCGTTGCTTTTATCTTTTTTTTGGTTATTGTGAGGAGCTCATGAGAAAATGCTGGCCAAAGTGCTCAGGAAGTCCACCGATGGTTCTGTAAATATGGACCAACTATGCTCTTTAGAAAGCTGGAGGGTTGGTTTGATTAGGCAAACCCTCCAAGTGTGGGGGCACCTTTCCAAAAATGCAAAAATGTTTCAAACTTTTGAACTCCTGTTGTGCAGTGCTGGAGATGGAAGCCAGGCCTTACACGTGACAGGCAAGCACTCTGCCACTGAGCCACATCCCCAGCCCTGAGCTTTAGCATTAGTCTTTGGTTTGGTACAAGGATCTTTCTCTCATGGCTTCTCAGGTGCTTCCTGTTTCTAGTTGGATGGGAGAGGCTACCAGAATATCCTGTCAGGACCAGGAAACATAGAGGGAATGGGAAATAAAAATGAGTTTAGGACATAAAATAAACTCATGGTGCATGCCCTTCAGTAGAAGCTTAGTCTGCATTTATTTGTGTGACACAAGAATAGCATCTTAACTCCCATGTGTTTGGTCTCGTGTGAGAAGATTAGAACTTCAGTGGCTGACATGTGGAAAACTATCTGTGAATTGGAGTGAGCACTGTAAATGTCTAGGTACTGTTCTCCAGGCCATGATATTTTAAGACTCCCCAAAGTTAGTGCATGTGATAAAATCAAGTACAGACATTTCTTTCATCTTTTGTCCTTTGAGCCCACTGGGGCAAGACGCCAGAGCTTGGCAGGAGTGAGACTGTAAACAGCTCATCTTTTTATTGTGGCAGAAAAATCTCATGAGTATGGAATAATTTTGGAAGTGGCTTGGCTAAACTAACAAAGTGTTCAAGAGAAAACACTAATAAAGAAAAGCAATTGGAGGCAATTATTGTACTATTATATATCAGACCTAACTTGCAGGATCTGACTTCACCATTCATTCTGATGTTGGAATCTGTATGCCCCTATTTTCAGACTTGGTGAACTTGGGAAAGCTCCTTAAGTGTCCCCATATAGTTGGGGAGATTAATACCTTCTGAAGAGATATTCACTGGTGCTATAATCCGTGACTCAGGGAGGCTGAGGCAGGAGAGTGCAAATCTAAGTCCAACCTCAGCAACTTAGCAAGACCTTATCTCAAAATTTTAAAAAGGACTGGGGATGGTAGCTCAGTGGTAGAGTACCCCTGGGTTCAATCTCTGGTATGGCATGCAGGTGTGTGCGTGCGCGTGCACACAGGTATTTGAGGTATATAAAGTGTTTAACACAGTTTCAGGCTCCAAGTGTGTGCTCCCTAAACTTTTAAATTTCTAAGTAATAGAATATTCTTAAATGTTCTCAGAGATGTCTAACAGGCCTACTTTAGTGAATGGATAGTGAATGATACCCCATTTAATGGGTATCATTAAAATGATTTTAAGAGAGCCCTTGAAAAGATAATTTCTTAAATGACTTTGATAATATTTGCTCAATTTATTTCTTTGGTAAGCTCTCTTCCCCTCTTTTTATGCATGATCTACGGTTTAACTCATGCCATGTTTAAATGTCTCAAATTTGAAATTGCTGGGGTGGACTTTATCAAGTTTTGACATACCTTAAAAATTGCCCCATTGATTGCAGAGATCTTTTTTGCCGTGATCTTTATTGTCAGAGAATGGCTGGCTTTTTATTCCTAAGGCATCTTTGCATTTCTCACGAAGGAAATAGATTGTTCATTCAAATGTGCAGCTTTTTTTCTTCCCTGTTATGTGAAAGGCTGTGCCTCCACAGGGGGTAAAAATCAATCACGATCCATTTACAAATGAAAAGCATTTGAGGTTTTGCTGTGTTTTTATTTTGTTTTGGAGAGAACCATCAAAGGCTGAGTTGATCCATTTAAAAATCCAGAAACGAGCCCCATAAATTTTTATTAAATAAAGACCTCTACATTTACATAGGATTTTATGATTTCCCAAGAGCTTTCATAAACATTATCTCAAATAAATATAGCAAATTAAAAAAAAATCCTGTTTTGCATTATGACCAGTTAAGGAGAAAGACCTGAGGGGGAAAGTCAAAGTGGCCCAAAGATGGTCAGGGCTGGAAAGAGGGCCCAGAGGTCTTTGATAGTGGCATAGGAGCCCCATCAAGCTTTCTCTTTGGTGCCAAGGACTTTTGGCAAAAATAGGCAAAAATGCATTCTGTATTTCAAATGTTTCCATACATTGTGTAAAATTAATTGCTTAAACTGCATCTTCTAGTATTTGCCCCTGCAGCTGTCCACATTTTAAGAGTCTCCTAAACTGGTCTGTGTAGCAATGGGTGTCTTGGACTGTGTTCTTTGAGAAACTAGCGGATTCAGATTCACCTGACAGGTATTGGGCAACAGCCAGGTGTTGGGCTGGTTACTTGGCATCTTACTGTGAAATCACATCATTTTGGGGTATTCTTATTGTACAGATGAGAGGATCAGGGAGATGAATGGCAGTCATAGGCTTATTACATAGAGGAGGTGTTGGGGAACCTTGTAAGTCCAGAGTAGGAATCTGTTGCGTGTTGTGTTGAGAGATTGTTTTTTCTTTCATTTTTCAGCCCTGGGGATGGATTGAACCCGGGGGCATTCTACCACTGAGCTACATCTCCAGCCCTTTTTATTTTATTTTTTTTAAATTTTGAGACAGTCTTAATAAGTTGCCCAGGTTGACCTTGAACTTGGGATTCTCCTGCCTCAGCTTTGAGTTCCTGAGATTACAGTCATGTGCCATCAACACCTAGCAGGATGTTGGTTTTCTTTGTGATTACTAACTAGGTGCTATGACCCATTGTAGAGAAAAATTCATTTTTTCACAATCTTAAGTATTTAGGAGGTTACACTACTTAAACCATGTTTTTTATTGGGGGGGATGGGATGGGGGTACTGGGGATTGAACTTGGGGCACTTGACCACTGAGTCACATCCCCAGTCCTATTTTGTATTTTATCTGGAGACAGGGTCTCGTTGAGTTGCTTAGTGCCTCACTTTTGCTGAGGCTGGCTTTGAACTCGCGATCCTCTTGCCTCAGCCTCCCAAGCCCCTGGGATTACAGTTGTGCGCCACCACGGCGGGCTTAAGCCATGTTTTAGTTTTTCTATCTTAAACAATCCATGGACGAGTCCTCCAGGTATAGGGTGGAGGGTAGGGCAGGTGTTGCCCTTAACCTGGTGAAATGTAGCTAGAGCTGATCATCTTGCTCTATGCAAGCTCCTTACCCCAAACATTTGTTTTTAATGTCTGAACGGTAGTTTGACTGTCCATGTTTTAGTACCAGTTATTTCACGAGTCTTTAGCTTCTATTACACAACTGAATTCTTCTTGGTTCCAAGTTGGGGTTCTCATTGAAACGTGACTGAATTGTGTTCAGGCCCCTTTCTTTGAAGTAAGAAATGTGACATAGCCTATGAGTTGCAAATACCCCATCATGTGCCCGTAAGGTAGCTTGTTGCTTGTTCTGAAGTAGGGAATTAACAAAATGGGTTGCTAGATTCTGGATGCAAGAAACTATTTAACAATTACAAAAAAAATTTTTTTTTGTAATTTTTTTATTGTTAAAAAAGATGTATAAAACTTGCCATTGTAACCATCTTAAATCATACACTTCCGTGGCATTAAGTACAGCCACATTGAACTTTCCCTGCCATTCATTTCCTCCTCCTGAATGATGGTCTATAACCATGCCACACACCCCCTCATCCCCCACTCTCCAGCCCCTGGCAGCCGCCATTCTCCTTTCTGTCTGTCTGCTCTGGGAACCTCAAGTAAGTGGAGTCCCACTGTTTCAGTCAGATTTTTTGCTGCTGTGACTGAAAGATCCAACCAGAACAACTGTAGAAGAGGAAAAGTTTATTCAAGGGCTCATAGTTTCAGAGGTCTCAGTCTGCAGAAGGCCGGCTCCAAGTGAGTCAGGACATCATGGTGGAAGAGTGTGGCAGAGGGCTCACATGATGATCAGGAAGCAGAGAGAGATCGATCTCCACTTGATAGATACAAAATCTACACCCCAAAGGTTCACCCCCAGTGACCCACCTCCTCCAGCCACACCCCACCTGCCTTCAGTTACCACTGAGTTAATTCCCATCAGGAGATTAATTCACTGATTGGATTAAGGCTGTCATAACCCGATCATTTCTCTGAACCTTCTTGCGCTGTCTCACACATGAACGTTTGGGGGATACCTCACATCCAAACTATCACACGCACAGCGCGTGCCCTTCTGTGACTGGCTTATTTCACTTCTCATGGTGTCTGTTGTAGCACGTATCAGAATTTCCTTCCTTTCAAAGATAGAATAACATAGGTGTACACCATACTTTGTTATTTCATCTGTTGATGGATGCCTTTCTTTAAAAAAAAAAAAAAAAAAAAAAAAAAAACAGGAGCGATGTGGCTAGGTGGCCCCTGCTGCTCCGTGCTGACTGAGGCCAATTAGCTGCGTAGCTTTAAATAAACCACTTGCTCAGTCTGAGCAATTGCATACTGACGTAAAACAAGTGGTTAAGGTTAGAATTATTAGATGTTCTCCAAAGATCATTTCCCCTTTAAAACTTTTTTCTCTTAATTGTCAGTTTCTGGTTTTGTGCAATTTACTTTTTAGTGCTCACATTGTTTAATCATGAACTATTTTGATAAATTCTTCTCCCTTCCTCTCTAACCTAGTTATTGAGATAATTTACCCCCCCCCCATTTTTACAGCAGTCCTTCATAATGGGTACTTTTAGCTTCATTTTGTGTGTGTGTATGTGTGTTTAAATGCCTTTTTATTATTAGAGATGTGTCTGTTTGAATGCTGTTTATCAGTTATTTAGGTTTGCCTCGGTGAAATTCAGAAATAATTTAAGACTGGAGAGCTATTTTTTCCCCTGGTATTTTATTTCATAGCTCAGCTAAGGAACTACGGAGAAATTATTTTAAAATCACCGTATTAAAAAGACTGGCTTTGAAAGATGAGACTTTCTCAAATACGTAATAGGAAGAGATTTTTCAAAAATGTTATGCTGTGCATATGTCGATCTTTCCGGGGGATTGACATATCCCAGAGTTTTAGGAAGGGTGCAGAAGTGACCGCACCCAGTCACTGGCCTTCTTGAGTGAATTAAAATTCATGAGTGTTGACTCCATGCATTGAGTTGTGGATTCTGAACATTTGGGAATCAGTAATTTTTTTTTTTTCCCTTTCTGAATTGCCTTCTGTTTAAGCAGGGTTTAATAAAACCAGCCTCTAACCCAAGGAAAACACTACCATTTTTGGGGAATGGAGGAGCTGTACGACCTAATGAATTGAAGCGTGTGATGCAGGCCAAGTAATTCAAACCCACCCCTGGTAAAGAGTTCTCCCATCTATACCCCATTCCTCCAAGATATTTCTCAGGCTCATTTTTTTACTTACCAAGTTCAGGTTCCCCCAGTTGAACAGATTCGTCACAGCATCAGGAGATGTTGTCACCATGCCCAGCCTGGTTCTCCTCTGTTTCTTTGAGGTGGATTAGTACGTTGTTGATGGGGAGGGGAGCTGGCATTTTGCAGCCCTCTCTGCTGGGCCATCTTTGGGGACATGTGGAGGCTGAGTGGACATGCCCAGGAACAGCCCTCTGCTGTTCCATGGCCTTTGTGTTGGTATAGGCAAAGTTCTTCCTGGGGACAGGAGATGGGAGGTCACCCACCCACTCCTGGGTCCCTCCACCCTGCGTTTCTGAACTTCTCGGTAGAGTCAGGGTGTGTGACGTGCTTCTAGGGGTTGCTGTGTGGGGCAGTCCCCTGTTTCTGTATCAATGCCTATTCCCTAGCTCTATAGTCATAGTCTGTCTTGCTATCTCAGGTCTAGACAAGAAGAATCGAGCCATTTTTGTTCTAATCAAGATTTTTAGGATATGAAAATGTTAGCTTAACCTTATGTGACGTTGTCCCTCGGTGTTTGGGGAAGACTGGTTTCAGGACCCCCTGGGATACTCAAGTCCACATCTAAACTGGAGGCATGCTGGTAAGGATTACCCTTTGCAGGCGTCTATCCTGGGTCAGGAGTGGACACTCTCAGCTTCCAATAAGACCATGACCGCCTCGGAAACCCCAGGTCCTGTTCCAGGATGAAGGTTGAGGAAAGGTATTGGAGTATTTTTGCAGTTCCTGTCATAGACCTCAAGACTGTTTGCTGTAAAAGATGTGAGATTTCCATGCACTAGTCAGCTTTTTGTTGCTGTGACAAATGTCCAGGAAGCAGGGGGTGTGGCTGGAAGGGGCTGGAGAGAGGATGACCCCTCCTGCAGCTACCACCCAGTTAGTCCATTCAGAGGAGGATGGACAACTTGGGTTACTGCAGCACTCCCGATTTGATCCTTGCACCTCTGAATGTGGATGCACGAGCTTACCACAACACCCCGTAATTTCTATTCATGCCACATCTATGAGGCTCAACTGGTGTGTCAGGCAAGGTAGCTTCATTCGGCTCTTGGGGTCTTAATTTTTTTGTTTGTTTCATTTTGTAGGAGTTAAAATTGGAGGTTTACCCCTGGAGTCAGTAGCACTGATGAGCTTTGGCCCTACCTTACAGGTTTAATATGTGTCATTTGTCTAGCATGGGACGTACTGATCTCTCTAGTCCTCATGCCACTCGATGCAGGGTTTAACTCTTGGCAAGCCCCCCTCCCCCTGCATCTTGGTGCAAGATTTTGCTGGGACAATTGGATTCCATTGCTTGGTGGGCTGCTTTCTGGCAGGACTGAGAATTTTCCTTAGAGCTGGAGGACAAGGTTGGAGGAGCTGATCGCACCCTGTCATGGAAGAGGAATCCCTCATTGACCTTCTGGTGTAACTCAGCAGTCGGTTAATGGACACTTACTGGAAAATGTTACTAGGCTCCACTGTGAGTGTTGTTAGAAACTGAATTTCTCGGCCTATTTCCCCAGGGCCCTTTCCCGCTTCGCCTGGAGGAGACACTTTGAGCTGCAGGAAGTGGCACTATGTTGTAATCACAGCTTCATTGTTCTTTTGGATTATTTATTTTGTGTTTCAAAAATAATTACATTGCTTTTAATGGTACTAGAGACTTGCCAAGACCCCAGGGAGGTCACTGGGTTATTTGCTGGGTAGCCCAGCCTGAGGGAATCCAGCAAAGTTAGTGTCACGTGTGATTAATTTGAGTCACTCTGAACCTCCCTCCTGTCTTTACCCCTGATATGACTTCAAACAGCCAGTCCCTTTTGATTTTTGTGAAATTACTCGGCAACATCTTTGCTAGGTCACAGAAATGAAAGAGTTGAGTTCACGAGCTGTGTGACCCTGGACAATTCATTGAACCTCTCTGAGCCTCAGTGTTACCTATTAACAAATAGGGAGATAGATTCCCAGGGATGGGGGAATCAAGGAAATAATGCTAGTGGGGGCAATACCATACCACAGTCTGGCATTACTCAATACTTGTCAAAAGTTTCTTTGTTGCTAATGTATGAACCAGAGCGATGGAGTGTCCCCATTTGTTGGGTAGGAGTGTTGGGACAGAGGAAATCCTCCATTAGCTTGCCCCTCTTGCTTCCGCACAGGAATACACATGCCTGTCACCCCATGGGTGACAGTGGGGCCATATGCTGGGACCGGTCTCAGGAGATCCCTCTTCCCCATCCCGTGGGTGGATGGCTTGTTTCCGGTTGGTGGTTGGGAAGCTTCCTGCCTCCAGCTGTACGGAGCGCCTTTGGGGAAGGGTTGGTCTCCTTCCAGGGGACGCCACACTGGGATGGCCACATGATTCCATCTCTGGGTCATGTTTGGGCCCACGAGGGATCTTGATCCTTTCTGAAGTAATTGAAATAATCGTCACCAGCCTCCCACTTAATGACCGTGGCTGCCGCTGCTGCTCTTTCCCCACATGAGCGGAGGAAGTCCTCTGGGGCACTTGGCAGCCTTGCTACCTGATGGCACCAGAGCCTGGATTTTTGAGGTCTGCGGCATTCCTGAGACTGGCCTCCTTGCCCCGGTCTGGTTGGCATCCCTGGCCCAGGCCGCGGTGGTGCTGGGGGTGGTGGCCGCTCACTCTGCCGGCCCCAGGCACAGCTGGCACTTACTGACACGTCTGTGCTCTGCTTCTCTTTCCTTCTCCCCTCAGAGTATAAGAAGAAGTATGGAGAGGAACACGGCTCCTGCCAGGCGGGGATAGCAGGCTTCTTCACCGAGGTGGGTGTTTCTGCCTGGGCACGCCTCTTTTTGGTGTTCATATCCTGGCTTTTGGTGATTTTGGTGGCCTCTGGGGGGCAGCAGTTGGTGTCCCAGACACTCGAGCTGGGGGTGAGACGATTCTGGTTCTCACATCGGGGAGGGTTATTTAAACCTGGTCCAGGGCACTTGTTGGGCAGAGGCTCACTCAAATTTCCAAACATGTCAGCTTGATGCTGAGACCTGTGGAAGGACATGATTAAAGGGAATGAGAAGGCCAGGCAGGTGGCGTGTGCCTGTAACCCCAGTGGCTCGAGAGGCTGAGGCAGGAGGATCGCGAGTTCAAAGCCAGCCTCAGCAAAAGCGAGGCGCTAAGCAACTCAGACCTTGTCTCTAAATAAAATATGAAATAGGACTGGGGATGTGACTCGGTGGTTAAGTGTCCCTGAGTGAGACAGCATTCAGACAGTTGGTGCCTCGGTGCTGGCAATTGTGAAGTTGTATCGAGTATCCACATGTCACTTCACAGCGTCCCTGTTGGTGGACTCGACTTCACGCGTAACGCTAGACCTTTTCTTAAACTCTCCGGGATCCTTGATTGTGCCTCGTCAGTAGCAGCATGATGTCTGGCCCACATTTTTAGACACTGTTTCCTTTTTTAAAAAATATTTTTAGTTACGCTCGACAGTGGAATGTATTTTGGCAGAATATACATGCATAAACTGTAACTTATTCTATTGGGTTCCGCTCTTGTGGTTGTACATCATATGGAGTTACCCTGTTCATGTATACAAATACAAGGCTAGGAAAGTTATCACCAATTTTTTCTGTTTTTCCTATTCCCTTGCCTTCATTACCCTTCATCTAGTCCAATCTATTTCTATTCTTCTCCCCAACCTTCCTTGTTTTGGGTTAGCATCCACAAATCATACTATTAGGCCCTTGGTTTTTTGGGATTGGCTTATTTCACTTAGTATGATATTCTCCAGTTCCATCCATTTACTGGCAAATGCCATAATTTCATTCTTCTTTATGACTGAGTAATATTCCATTGTGTATATATATCACATTTTCTTTATTCATCTGTTGAAGGACACCTAGGTTGTTTCCATAGCTTAGCTATTATGAGTTGAGCTGCTCTGAACATGAATGGAGCTGTGTCACTATAATATGCTGTTTTTAAGCCTTTTGGATGTAGACAGAGGAGTGGGATAATTGGGTCAAATGGTGGTTCCATTCCAAGTTTTCTAGGGAATCTCCATACTGCTTTCCATAGTGGTTGCACCATTTATAGTCCCACCAACAATGTATGAGTGTATCTTTCTCCCCACATCCTTGCCAACATTTACTGTAACTTGTATTCTTTATAACTGCCATTCTGACTGGAGTAAATTGGAATCTGTGTAGTTTTAATTTACATTTCTCTAATTACTAAAGATGTTGAACATTTTTCATATATTTTTTTGACCATATTTTTTCTGTAAGTACCTGTTCAGTTCTTTTGCCCATTTATTGATTGGGCTTTTTTTTTTTTTTTTTTTTTTTTTTTTTTTTTTTTTTTTTTTGAGCTCTTCGCGTATCCTAGAAATAAATACCTTATCTGAAGTACTGGTGGTGAAGAGTTCTCCCAATACATGTTCTCGATTGTTTCCTTTGCTGTTGAGAAGCTTTTCAGTTTGATACCATCCCATTTATTGGTTTGTTTTAAAAAAATTTTTTTTAGATGTTGAGGGGCCTTTATTTTGTTCATTGATTTATAGGCAGTGCTGAGAATCAAACCCAGTGCCTCACACATGCTAGGCAAGTGCTCTACCACTGAGCCACAACTCCAGCCTGCATTTACTGATTCCTGATTTTACTACTTGAGCTTTAGGAATCTCATTGAGGAATTTCGTTCCCAGGCCGCCATCTTGGAGTGTTGGGCCTACTTTTTCTTCTCGTAGGTGCAGAGTCTCTGGTCTGATGCTAGGTCTTGGATGCTCTGAGTTTTGTAGGCACTGTTTTCTTATTTTGTTTTCATCTCCTGAAAGTTTATTCTTTGCTTCTGCTCCTTGTTTCTCGGATGTTTTGAGGTCTGCCTGCCATGAACCAGGTTCCATGCTGAGCTCTGAAAGTTGTCCATGAGTTCCTTCATGCCAGAGATAAAAAGTACTTCTGTCTTCTGAGAGCTTACTCTTTGAACTTCCAAAATGTATCTCAAATGACAGCTTTTCTGTATCGCCACTGTGATCTACACACATCTCTGGAAAAGCCACCACCCCTACCTGGAGATACACTGGCCCTTGTAAGAAACCCACTGAAAACCACGCTGGACATGGGAAATCACATAAGGGAGTTTATTGAGCAAAGTGTCTCCCTGCAGGGTGAGAGAGAAACTGAGAGGAAAAGAGAAAGGAAAGAGAAAGGGCGCATGCTAGAGAGAGTGGAAAAGTGAGGAGGAGAGAGAAAGCATGAGGAAAGATGGTGGGGAAGCTATCCTTAAGCAGTTGAATTCTGCTGGGCTAACAGGGGACCAATAACGGAGAAGGATACTTGCAAGTTGATGAACCAACCAATAGCTAGTTAGCATGTTCACAGACTGACAAGTAGTTGGGAGGTGGGGAAATGGCTGCAACAGAAAGGGTGGGGGAGCAGCTTTGTATTACAACCCTGAGTTGATTTCCCCAGTCTGTTTTATTGGAGTCATCAAATCTATGCAAAACACACCTGACTTTAACCATGTTAAAGTGTGGGAATCAGTGACATTAAGTGCTTTTGCCATGTCACACATCTGTCACTGTCATCTAATTTGAGAGCATTTTCTCTGCCCTGGGCTGTGCCCATTCTTGGCCCTTACCCTGTGTCTTCTGTGCTCCAACCTAAGGATCCTTCAAAGTCAAATCTCTCATTGGGATTTTGTGGCTTCTTGTGACATGGAAGATTAAAACCCAAACTTCACATCTTGGCCTACCGGCTTGACCCTGAGGCCACCGCCCTCTCCCTCCATTCCTCCAGGAAAGCAGAGAGCTGAAAGTGGGCACGTGACATCTGGGGTAGGTAGGAGGAAGGATCGACAGTGCGGGCAGGTTTCCGAAGCTTTCTGAAGAGCGTCCCTTCTCTGATAGGAGTGAAACTGGCCACCTTGATCTCAGAAATGGCTATTTAAATCCAGAGAAAGGGCTGGGGAGATAGCTCAGTTGGTAGAGTGCTTGCCTTGCATGCACAAGGCCCTGGGTTCAATCCCCAGCACTGCAAAAAAAAAAAAAAAAAAAAAAAAAAATCCAGAGAAAATACAGTTGGCAATGTTAGTGTATAAATGGCAAAAATGAAAGGTAGCCCACCAAATTTTATCATCTTTTACTCAAACTGATAAATGTGAGGCCCTTCCTTCCCAACCCCCAGCAATTCCCGCTGCGTCCATTCCTGCAGGCCTTGTTTCTGCGACTGCTCCAGGGAATTTTGTGCTGGGCCTTGTGAATGGCATCACTAATTGTCCTTGCTGGTGAGGCCGAAAACTTAAAACTTTGCGTCTCACTGTGCTATCAGCAACCAGCACATCCCACTTCCCTTGCCCTCAAAACTTATCATGCAGACACACGTTTCTCTCCACATCCTCTGGCACCCCACAAATCTCGGCTGCAATTGTCCTGCCCCTCACCCACTGCCGAGCCTTCCTGTTGTCCTGCTTCCACCCTTTCCTCCTGACAGATGAGTTCAAGAAAAGCGTCATGGCCTCTTGCTCAGAACTGTACAGTATCTTCCCATCCACTTATAATAAAATCCAGATGCCTCCCCTTGTCTGGCCTCCCAGGTCCTCCTGCCTGTCCAGCCTCAACTGTTCCCTGGCCTCTCCAGCTGCAGTGACTGAGCTGCTATACGAGCATGCCACCCTGTCACTGGCAGTGTGTTGGAGATGAGTGCCTGGCTTTATGTGCAGGGTCACATGTATAGAAGTGTAGGAGGGACTAGCGGTACTCAAAATTTGATACATTTTGATACATTTGGGAAAATTGCATTCCAAAAATGTTTACTAATTGACACTTTTCCCACTTCTGTTACATCTATGCCATCATTCTCTCAGCAACATTAGAAGTTTTTGTCATTGGAAAAAGAAATCTCGGGTTAGGGATATAGCTTGGTGCGTAGAGTGCTTGCCTGTCAGGCACAAGGCCCTGGGTTCAATCCCTAGCACCATGGGGTGGGGGGAGGAAAAAAATCTCATTTTAATGTAATTCCTTATCTTTCTCAAATATTGGCCACTTGTATTTTTCTGGAAATTGCTTGTTTATATTTCAGTATCCTGGTTTTGTTTTTTCTACAAATCATGTAGAGACTTGGTACATATTTTCAATGCTAATCTCTTACTTAAATATTGCAAAAAAAAATGATCAGTCTTTTAAATGTGCTCTGAGTGTCTCTGTGGTACTAGTATTATGTATTCATGTTTGGTCAAATATACTTTTCTTCATTTTGGAGCCCTGTTGCTTGGGAAGGATATCTCCTGTAAGCCTATGAGATTATTCACCTCAATTTTCTTCTAGTACTTTCACAGGGTTTTAAGAGATGTGTGTCTCTAATCCTTCTGAAATTACTGTATCTCTTACATCATAGAAACTGTATGTTCCTTCATATGTATGCGTGTTTTGATGCTGGTCTGTGGAACCATTTTTCCTTTCTCCGTTGATTGGAAATGCCACCCTGCCGTGTGCTGATTTTACTCTTCCTTCTCAGCATGTTGGCCAGGTCAGTGCCATGGCCATTATTCCTCCAGCAGGTCTAGTCCAGGATGGCTCCATCCGACAGGCAGTGGGCAGCACTGTACCTTCAGAGGTGGGTGACAAAATGGCAGATGGCAGTGCTGGAAGAACGGCTATTTGGGCCAGGTATGCCCAGGACTTTGACCATGATGGTCCTGAGGGAGGCCAGAGAGGAGGCGGCCATGATGTGTTCCAGGCATGAGGCAACAGGGCAGGGTAGGGTGATGCTTTTGGAATAAAAATGATGGGGTCATCAGAGAATACTAAGGACGTGTCTGTGGGCTGGGTGGCCAGAGCCCTGTGGGGCAGAATAAGGAGGTATTGAGCTGGGTTTCTGGAGAGAGGCCATGCTCCTTGTGGAAAGAACCCCCAAGGAAGACCCCTGGTTCAGGGGTCAAGTGTGAGTTGCTGGCACACACTCCTCACTGCTCCTATAAGATGCCTTGGACATGGGGACTGGATTCCAGTCCGTGCTAGAAAGTTAGGCTTGGCCCTTACTGGTCTCTGAGGGGATGTGTGTGCTGAGAGAATGGAGCTGCGGGGAGGTGCTTCACCTTGGGTGATGTGGGGAGGACTGATCCATTGCAGAGAGCAGAACCCGTCAAGATGTGGGAGGGAAGCGGGGAGGTGTCACATCACTGTGGCCCCAGCAGCTGGCAAGTCAGGAAAGGCAGGACATGGGACGGGGTGGAAGAAGGGCTTGGTAGGAGGAGCGGGAAGGCCATTGGGTGTGGAAGGGAAGCCCAGGTGGCTGGGCAAGCCTGGGATGACCAGAGGAATGAGGGGACCGGTTGAAACCCCAGGCTCTGGGATCGAGAGCCCAAGGGAGCCACAGGGACTTGGTACGTGCTGGCTGGGCTTAGAAGTGGGGACACAGTGTACAGAGTGGCAGGAGAGGAGTGGGCGGCCCCCGCTGCTGCTGCTCAGTCCTTTGACCCCGGCCTGCTGTCTCTGGCTCAGTGGGGCTCTGACCTTCACTCTGGCTCCCAGACTTTTGGCCTCCTTAAACAGGAGGTCTTTGAACTCGCTGCCTCCCTCATGTCTGAAACCTCAGCTGTTTGCGGATGAGCAGGAAATGTGGTTGAAGGGGTCAAGCAGGCCCTGTTCCCTCCTCTGCCCTTCGGTTGACCTCGTCACTTGCCTTTGCTGTGAGCTGATCTGTCCCCTCTTGGGGCATACGGCTGCTTCTCAAGGCAGATGGGTTCCCTACCATCCTGGACGTAGCCGCTTTGGCCCCAAATGATCTGGCCCAAGGTGCCTGCTTGACCTGCGGGTCAGTGACCCTGAGGTTATCAAAGCTCTGAGTTATGGATACCACATGAGTTGTAGCCCATCTCTGAGGATGAGAGTTTCCCGGGGTCTTTGTTTTCTTAGGCCATAGTAACAGAGGTGATAGTTACTCCTAAGCAGCAGTGGAAGACTTGGGCCCATCCCACCAGTGAAGACCCCTGGTGGAAGTTCCCTGAGCACAGGCTTCAGTGGTAGATCTGGGCATTCTTCTGCCTTCCTGGGGTCACCCCTGGGCGGTGGGTAGAGAAAAGCCTGTGGCTTCTTTCAGACACACCCAGGGGCCCCAGTGCCTCTGGAGATTCTGCTACTAAAACACGCCTTGGGAGAAGGCCCAGGCTGTTTGTGATTCTACCCATGTGATTAGGCAGTGGTGTCTTTGCTGGAGGGGAAGCTTGATTTCTGGGGTGTGATATTTGTATTGGCTGTTCCTTGGGAGCTGGGGAGGGAAGCTTTGATCACAGTTTCCTGACACTTGTGAACGCCACTGAAAGATCGAAAGTGAACAGAAGTAGCCAAACACAAGGGATTTTTCAGAAGACGCTCTGCCCTCCAGCCCAGTCCAGCCCTGAGGGTCACGGGCTTGGTCCCAGTTGATCCAGTTTGGATTGAAGGGAAAGACAGTGTGAGCCTTAAGAAGACAGGGTAAGAAAACAAAATAACAACGATTCGTTCCAAAGGTTTTTAAGGAATGGAATTACTTTTCTAATCTTCTCTGTAACATTTGAGAGGGCACACAGACGTTCATCTCTTTTATCCTGTATTAATCTTAAGTCAGAAAGCAGCATGTCCACTGCCCAGTGTCCCGAAGAGCCTTTACAGGCCCCTGCTGATGCTTGGAGCTCTGGCTTGCAAAAGCTGCGGGAGGAGAACGCTCCACGCTGTGTATACAGCTGGTGTGGAGGACATCACTCATGACGTTCTTCGGCGCCTTTTGTTTGGGGGCACTGATTACAAATTCCTTTCCAAACTGGAGGCCAGGAAGAAAAGTCTCTGTCCTCTGATGAACCGATGGTTTCTTTCTCCTAGCCTTCTAGAAGCAGCAGAGTCCCTTACCCCAAACAGGCACGCGTAAGGAGAAGGAGTGAGCTAACACGTGCCCCACCCTGTGTCCCCAGGGTCGGGTCCTGAGTGCAGAAAGCAGAGAGATACCTCCGGGGTTATCTTAGTGCGGCTGCCCCCTTTTGAGGGGGTGTGAATCCCAGAACCTTAAATGAAGTGTTTGTTGACAGCCTGGTCCGCACCTTCCTGAGTGGTGAAAAGCAAGCCATTCAGACCAGAGTCCAATGAGGGGCTTTCCTTCCACCTGGGCCCTCACCCTAGTCATTGTCATGGTTCTTCCCAGATCTGACAGAATGCCTAGTTCAAAGCCTCACCCTCTTGCCCATGGGCTCTCCCCAATTTTCTGGCTTTTGCAGATTTTTTACTTACAAATTTTTACAGGCTGCATTTTGATTCATTGTACACAAATGGGGTCCAACTTTTCATTTCTGTGGTTGTACACAATGTAGATTCACACCATTTTGTAATCAAACATGTACATAGGGTAATGATGTCTGTCTCATTCCACCATCTTTCATACCCCGCCCCCTCCCCATCTCATTTCCCTCTACGTAATCTAAAGTTCCTCCATTCTTCTCTTACCCACCCCATCCCCATTATGTATCATCATCCACTTATCAGGGAAATCATTGGGCCTTTGGTGTTTTTTGGGTTTGGCATATTTCACTTAGCATGATATTCTCCAATTCCACCCATTTACCTGCAAATGCCATAATTTTATTCTTTGTAGCAGAATAATATTCCATTGTGTATATATATATATATACACACACACACACCACAGTTTCTTTATCCATTCATCTGTTGAAGGGCATCTAGGTTGGTTCCACAACCTAGCTGTTGTGAATTGAGCTGCTATAAACATCAATGTGACTGTGTTACTGTAGTATGCAGATTTTAAGTCCTTTGGGTACAAACCGAGGAGTGGGATAACTGGGTCAAAAGGTGGGCCCATTCCAAGTTTTCTGAGGATTCTCCATACTGCTTTCCCGAGTGGCTGCACCAATTTGCAACTCCACCAGCAATGTACGAGTGTGCCTTTTTCCCCATATCCACGCTAATATCTATTATTGTTTGTGTTCTTGATAATAGCCATTCTAATTAGAGTAAGATGAAATCGTAGAGTTGTTTTAATTTGCATTTCTCTAATTACTAGAGATATTAAATATTTTTTCATATATTTATTAATCACCTATATATCTTCTGTAAAGTGTCCAGTTCCTTGGCCCATTTATTGATTGGGTTCTTTTTACTTTTAGTGTAAAGTTTTTTAATTCTTCATAAATTTTGGAGATTAGTGCTCTATCTGAAGGATTTTCTCCCACTTTATAGGCTCTCTTTTCACATTATTGATTGTATCCTTTACTGAGAAAAAACTTTTTAGTTTGAATCCATCCCATTTATTGATTCTTGCTTTGATTTCTTGCACTCTGGGAGTCTTGTTAAGGAAGTCTAGTCCTAAGCCAACATGATGAAGATTCAGGCCTACTTTTTCTTCTCTTTGGTGCAGGGTCTCTGGTCTAATTCCTAGGTCCTTGATTCATTTTGAGTTGAGTTTTGTGCAAGGGTGAGAGACAGAGGTTTAATTTCATTTCACTACATATGGATTTCCAGTTTTGCCAGCACCATTTGTTGAACAGGCTATCTTTTCTCCATTGTATGTTTGCACCCCAAGAATCCTCTGATGACTTTATAAGTTATCAGAAACTCAGTATCTCTGTGGCAGGGACTCGTCACCTCCAGGGACTTATCGGAAACCAGCAGCCTTCATCAGCCTGTGCAATTATCTTGTTTTCCATGTTGCCTGATTGTAAGAACATCATGCAAAGGAACTTGATGTGTGTATCTCAAGCTTTACATACATAATAGTAGATGCTCAGTAAATATTGTCAAACTAAAAAATTAATGATTTTGTGTGAAGGCACATACCTGTAATCCAACTTGGGAGGCTGAGGCAGGAGGATGGAAAGTTCAAAGTCAGGCTTTGCAATTTAGTGAGATCCTGTCTGTAAATAAGGTAATAAAATGGGGATGTGGCTCAGTGGTTAAGCACCCCTGATTTCAATCCCTAATATAGTAAAAAAAAAAAATTAATGATTTTGTTGGACAAATTTTATTTCTTATGGCAGTGCAGATACTTCATAGAAAATATAAATAACTAAAAAAGGGATTCCCTGTTGTGGAAGGAATGGCAGACCTCCAGTGCACGCAGGAGCTGCCTTCTTCCCCTTGTCCCAGCACAGCCTCGGTCCTTGGGGGCTTTATTTGAACACATGTAAACTGTCATCTCACTGGTGATTTTTGCATTTTTGTGAGATGATTTCCTGGTCAGTGTTTAAACACTGTTCTAGAATTTTTGACTCTCAAGTCTTTTATGTTCAATACGTACAATTACTCACACCCATCTAAATAGTTGGATGAATTCTGATAAATGTGTGCACCCACGTCATCCCTTTCTCAAGATGGGGACACTTCTACCACTGTAGAAAGTTCTCATGTGTCTTTGCAGATGGTACTGCCACTCTTTAGCACTGTTCTGACTCTTATCACCAGACGCTCATTTTGCTGATTCTAGAACCTTCTATGAGTAGACTCTTTCACCTGCACTCTTGTTACCCATCATCATTTTGTCTAAGGCTCTCCCACACTTCAGCTGGGCTTTGCAGACTGAAGAAGGGCCTCCCAGGCAGAGGAAAGATGAGGGCATTGCAGGGATAGAGATTCAAAGAGCAGAGTACCCCAAGCGCACGGTCTGAGGGAGTAGCAGGAGAGGAGCCGGTATGTTTGGGATAGTTGACAGGTTAAATTTTACCTGAGCCCTATGCTCTTGGAAAACAGTCTGTTCTAGAATTTAAAAAAAAAAGAAAGAAAAAAAAAGAAAAAGAAAATAAACTTTGAGGTTGAAAGAGCGAAAGAAGGGATATCCATAGTTTCATCACTCTGGGGCGAATAGAATGTGTTGTGACCTGTTCACCTGGTCTTTGTGAATTTGTGCGCACATTCATTTTTTTCCTTTATAAAACATTATATGTATATTTAGGTGTAGGCAGATACAATACCTTTATTGGTTTTTTTATTTTTATCTTTATTTATTTATTTTTTTTTAATGTGGTGCCGAGGATGAAACTTGGGGCCTCACACGTGCTAGGCAAGCTCTCTACCATTGAGCCACAACCCCATCCCTGGCCTGTTCTTTTTAACAGCACGTTGTAAACATCCCTCAATGCCGTTAGGTCTTCTATAGCATTGTTTATACTGCATTTAATTCTGTTGAATGCATGTGCTATACTTTAGAAGCCCTATTAGACATTCAGGTTGTTTCTAACCTAGTACAGTTAACAATGCATCATCTTGTGGGTAAAATCATGCTGATATCCCTGTTGACTTCCCATGGTAACTGAGCTATTTTGGAGCATTTTGGATTATCATCAGTTTTGGTCACTGGATGGTTTTGTACCACAGGCTTGTGGATGGGACCATTTTTCCATAATTTAAATGCAGGAAGCTGTACCTTTTGGTTCTGGAGTCTATTTTTTAATAGGACTACTGTCTCTTGCTGCCTGTGGTCTGTTTTCTTTCTAGTTTATGAACTTCCCTTAGTTGGCCTCTCTGGTTTCTTGTTTTTGTCCTTCTGAATTTGCAATAGGCCATTGTGTCCAGAAAACCCATCTTTATAACGGTTTCTGAGAAGAGGGGCTGGGGCAAGTCCTGGAGGGGATTTCCCAGGATATTAATGCAGTTTTTGCAAAGTTGACTTTGGTCACTATTTTCTTCTGCTATACATTGGGAGGCCAGAGCCATTGAATGGTGGGCCTGGGTCCAGGCTAGGTGAGGGTTGCTGTCTTTGCATGAGTACTTGCCCTGGAACTCTTCAGTTTATTACCACGCCTGTCGTTTACCACTTCCGTGTTTAATCCTGGTGTGAAGTTGAGGAAATATGTGCAGCCCTGTCAATTGTTGGTGTGTCACTCATTCTGTCCCCTTGCTCAGTTACCTTCACCTCTTCAGTCCTGATCATCCCTGTTGTGATAGATTCCATAATGCCAGGAAATAAGGTGTGTGGGGGGGGTTTGTTTGTTTTGTTTGATAAGCTGAAATAAATCCTTGGTGCGGTGTTTTTAATTTGAGTTCTCCTTTGTGTGACTGTGGTCTCACTACATCTCCTAATCCCTTCCTTAGCTTTTCCATTTACATTTGGATTTTCCTGGTAGGAACTGGTGGTGATGGGTGCCCCCGGGTCATTTTACTGGGCTGGGACTGTCAAAGTGCTGAACCTCACGGACAACACCTATTTGAAGCTGAATGATGAAGCCATCATGAACAGGCGGTACACCTACCTGGGTGAGTAGCAGGGTGGGAGTGGGGTGGGGGGGGGGGGAGACCAGGTAAGGAAGGGGAAATTGGAGCAGTTACCACCGAGCTCACCGGTGCTTTATTGGTGAAAGGGAAAGTTGGTTGGCTTTTAGTTTTGCATCTCTTGTTCTAATTAATTTCAGCTGGAACACCTGAACATCTAGTTGCTCACGCAGAAGACAGTGGAGGGAGGTGAATTAAAACTGGTTTAATTAAAAAGCCTTCTCTGGAGGCTCAACTGTCTTATTTTAGCAATCACTCAAGTTCAGATGGTCATATGCAAAGTGAGTTCAATAGAATCCTAGTAGTCTTTGGACATCCCTTGGGATGAGGTCTCTGCTTTCTGGTCACAAATAGAAATAATAACCAGAAATTCTCATGCAACTACAGGTTGAAGTTTAATTGAAGGCTCAGAAATGTTCTTATTTTTCTCAATCCTCCTCTTCTAGAAAGAAGATAGACAAACTTTAATTTAGCAGCCATCAGGCAAGGAAGATGCTGGGACAAAACCTTGCCCACTTAAAAACGGATAGACTGCCTTCGCTTATGGAGAGGACAGTCATAGGACTCAGGGCTAGGCCCTGTGTGCTGCTGTTTTGGACTGGAATTGGAGCTGTATTTAGGAAGGTCTCATAAGGACAGAAGGATGTTCTTTCACAATCAGTATACATAACTAATTGGGGAGGCCCCACCACCTTTTGGGCAGAGTCACTGGAATCTCTGTTAGGTGGGGTCAGGGAATTGATGACTCACCTTTTCCCTTCTGTTACTGTGCCACACAGCAGCACAGACCCAAGGGTACCTTAATAAGTCTTGGGGCATTTGCTATGGTGCTCACATAGCTCCTCCGTTCCATCATTTATTAAGCATTTCATCTCTGCTGGGCTTTGTATATAATTTCTTCTAATTCCTGAAATTACGAGGTCGCTATTATCTGTACTTCCTAGGTGAAGTGACTGAAGTACGAAGAAGTGATGTAATTTTCCAAGGTCACATGGCTCATAAGCAGTAGAGTTGGGAATAATCCTGTTGTTTCTGAGGCAGGGTTTAAAGGCTGAGTTGCCTGCCCAGTGTGTGCTGCTAGAACAGCACCTGCCACTGGTACCAAACCCCTCAAGAGGCTGCTCACACCTCAAAGGTGGTACTTTTGTCTCGTGTTCCCTGGAGATGGTATATACAATGCCTGGTGTATGGCAGGAACTGAATGCTTGCTCGCTGACTTGGAGCATGAAGATAGGGCAGAAGAGAGCCCAGTTTGGATGGTGGCTTTAGGGCCTCGGAAGGGTGCTATGAACCTTGGGGTCTGTGGTTTGTTTCCATGTACGAAACAGAGCCCCTTATCTGCTGCGAGGGTTAGCAAGGAACAGTTGAGGGTTGATGTCACTCGTGATACTCTCAGGCAATGAGAACCACCCATTTGAGAGAAATCAGCCACACAGAGAATAAAAATCATGATATGGAGATCCTGGATGATATGAATCATCACAAAACTGAAATGACTTATCCTCCGCATTAGGGTTCGAGGATGATGGCCAGACCTGGGGAACATGGCCAGCATCCTATCTAGCATTTCTTTCTTTCTTTCATTCTTTTTTTTTCTTTTTTCTTTTTTTTTTTTTTTTTGGTGCTGGGGATTGAACCCAGGGCCTTGTGCTTACAAGGCAAGCACTCTACCAACTGAGCTATCTCCCCAGCCCCCCTGTCTAGCATTTCTGCTGGTCAGAGAAGTGCTGTCAGCCATCAGCAAGGCCTTCAGACGTCAGGAGACACTTAGGCTGTGATTTGGGACATGTTTTGTCTATCTGCAAATCTGTAAAACAGAAGAAATGATCACGCATTCTTCATAGAGTCTTTATATTGAAATAAATGTCACCCAAAGACTTATAAAAATGCTCAGAGCAGCTTTACTTGCAAGTTGGAGACGATCCATGATGCTCAGCAACAGGGGAAAGATGGTGTGTTCATACAGTGGGACATCACTTGACATTGAAAAGGACAACCCACTACTACAGGCAACAGCATAGACGAGTGTCACAGGTATTATATTAAATGAAGTTCTAGAAAAGGCAGATCTAATCTATAGTAATAAAAGTCAGAATAATGGTGACCTGTGGGACTGGAGATTGACTGGCACAGGGCATGAAGGAACCTTCCAGGGTTGTGGTTCTTGTTCACTTTCTCGATCGGGGTGGTTCTGCATGGTTATGCATGTGTGTGCATCTTCCTTAGGGTCTACATTTCAGATGCGTGCACTTTATGAAAATCGTATCTCAAAAAGAAAAGATGGTTTAGCACAGTACCCATCCCAGGGAGGATACTAGGTGCTCTTTCCTGTCTGTGTCCTTGCAAATATGGCTTTTGGTGATATGCACCATTTAAGCATGAGGAGACTGACAGCTGCTGATTGTTCCTGGTTCCCTTTGTGTTCTAAGAATAACTGGACCATAGCTGCTCAGATAATGAAACTTGCTTGAGAATTTTTTCTTCCAATGCATATTTTTCTTCTCTTGCCACCGTATTCAACCCTGTCCTTGGTTTCCATCCATCCCGTTTAGGCTATGCAGTGACGGCTGGCCGCTTCTCTCACCCGTCTACCACTGATGTGGTAGGAGGCGCCCCACAGGATGAAGGCATTGGAAAGGTGAGGAGAAATGTCTGTGACGTACCTGGGATCAGACAGAGGCGGGGAGTGTGCTGCTGTGTCATAGGGGGTCACCAACTGACTTTGACCTGAATATTCTCTTGGGTGACTGGCAGGTAAAGCGTAGAGTCAGGAGGAACCCTTCCACAGTCAAATTCCTACAACTTCGGAGAGTTGACCTTGAAAGCATCATTAGAGTGTGAATACCATTCACACTGTCCATTCTCCACACATTCTCATGAGGTTTTTTTTTTCCCCCCCTTTGTTTTTGTAACTTGACCGTGTGTGTAATGGTTCCTAAGACTCCTCTTGCCATCCTGGTGCCCTATGAAGGAATAGCATTCAGTGCCATCCAACTTTAAATCCTCCACCTTCCTGACTCTTCCAGATTTGGCTTTGATTAAATGGAATCAGGCAGAGTCCCAGCTACCTTTTAGGGCTTTTCTTTCTTTCTTTCTTTTTTTAATGTTTAGATTCCCATTTATTTCCCCAGTTGTTTTAGAATGAACATTGGGTTCCCAAGACTGGTGGAACCCAAGGATGTTCTAGCAATATGTGGTTCTGACTTTTCCTAAAGTCTGTCCAGAGTGTAGAACAGATCTCTGGGTCTTGAGCTGTCTGACTCACTTTGGGAATCAGGGTCCCTAAGGAAATTATGCTTGTTCCTTAGCTTCAGGGTATCAGAATCACAGAATGGGGAGGTCCATATGGGTAAGAAATCTGCATTTTTGTCTGATGGGGAAAACTAAGTAGTGATGTGAACTTTGGGCTCATAGCCCTAGGGCTGGACCTATGGTAGGGTCTGGCTGTCTCTTCTGTGGCTTGGAGAAATGGGCTTTGAATTCTGGAGAGACCCAAATGACCTGAGACCACTTTTATTGGGACCCTGCGGCCAGTCTGTCAGGCAAATCGGGGTTCTAGAGAGCTGTCCAGTTGATTGGCAAGACTGCGGTGTGTTCATGAGGGCCACTTCTGTGGACCCTCCTGGGCAGGGCTTAGGAGCCACTGCTGATATTTCTGTAGAGTGTGCCTCCCTCCCCCTAGGCTGATGCTGTGGAGAGAGATCGAATCAGATAAACCAGGGCCCTGAGTCAGAGGATAAGGAATCATGCACATGAACTTTTATAATTTCACGTCTTTGAGTCACATGAATTCCTCTTCATGGTGGAAGGAAGGGTATTGAGAGCTGTCCCTGCATCAATGGCATCTTCTGGGGAGGAACTATGTACCACTAGGTTTCTGTTGTATGGCAAAATTGCTTACTTCCTGGTTCACAGATGCCTCTGTGCTGATGGTAGTGACTTTCTTTTCTCAGTAATTACAACAAACTTGATTCAGTTGTATTGTTTCTCCTTCGTATGATTGTGATGTTGCATGGTCCCAGTCAGGTCTTAAGGCAAGGATGGTTATTTAACTGAGAGAGCTAGATGGGAGTCCTGGATCCACTTATTAAAAAAAAAAAAAAAAAGAAGAAAAATGTTTTTCGATTGCATGACCTAAGAGGCACTGGGGAAATTGGCTGTAGTGGACAAAGTTGCTCATTATCCCACGTTCCCAGGGACCAGGGCTCATGCAGACTTGCTCTCTAAGGAGCCCAGAATGGACCTCTGGCCTTCAGGATTTTGGTATTCATTTCCCATGTCAGGGCACAAAAGCCTGCACACTAATAGGGCAGTTCCTTACCCCAGGGGAGAGGCCCTTACCCTGTGTCTCATGAGATAGTCTTTCCATAAGCTATAACTTAGAAGTTGATAGGTGGGTACATTTAGAAAGTTAAATGTCAATGCCAAAGGCTCTGAGAAATTCCAGAGTACAGGAATTTATTTAATGCTTAACTTTGCATTTCCTAGACCAAACTCATATTTACCCATGTAGATTCTGTGACTCTAATATTATGTGGAATCTCTTGGGAGAATAACTTTTGGCTGAAATACTCTCTTCTGTCCCTTTGTCTCCTGTTGTGATACCTGTTAAAGCTCTAACTAATGGGATTAAAGGATCATTTGAAGAGAAAAAAGACTTTTTTGAATTTAATAATTTGGGTGCTCCTTGGGTCTTATCCTCCATGGCTTGCATAGACTGTATGACTTAGGAATAGCGCTGGTGACACTTCTGCCTCAGTTCTGCAGGATGCTTTTTGGCAGGGATGTGTGACTGCTCCCGCAAGAAGATGCTGGTCAGTATCATTGGTCATTGCTTCCATTCTAATGCCATTTTTTTCATTCCTTAGGTTTATATTTTTAGAGTGGACCGAAGATCAGGCACCTTGATTAAGATTTTTCAGGCATCAGGTAAAAAGGTGAGGTTCTTGGTATCAGTGACTACTTTTTTTGGAGAGATGACATCAGGCGGAAGCAGGTTGCTTTTAGAAAGCTGGGTAACAGCACTGCCTGTGCCCTATGCTTGCACGACAGCTCTGCTTGCGTGTCGGTGCCTTTACCTTCTCAGCTGTGTGTGTGTGACCGGCAGGCTTCATTGAATTCACGCTCATTTCATGAGCTGTCATGCAGCAAGATGAGTTTAGATGTGGCCAAGTTACAGCACAGCATTTTAAAAGGTTGCCACAGTCCAGACACTTCTTCCAGATGCTCCCTGCTCCACCCTTGCCTTTTCCACCTTTCACCTTTGTTCCTCCCATCTGCCTCTCATCTGTGCCTCCTGAGAGATCAGGCACGGCCCATTCATTGCTTGTATCCTAACTAGATTGTTTTCTTCACTCCTTAGTTTTAGGCAGCAAGCTCATTAGACACCAGGGGTTCTGTTTAAAGGATGGACAAAGGCTCATTGTCTTTCTCTCCAGCCAGAGGCTGCCTCCTCTTCCTGCACCCTCTGCCCTCTTCTGTCATGGCTGGGAGAACCATTGTCACACAAAGAATATCCAGACATCATCCAGTTCCTCTTGGAACCTTGATATAGAAGTAGCTCAGGAAGCTGCCTGACCAGAGTCCAGGAGAAGGTTCATCTGCATATGTTGTTCCCACCCTGTCCCTGGTCCTGTGTTTCCTAAAGGATTCCACTGGATTGCACCATAGTCTAGAATGAAGCTGGGTACAGAGTATTTGATTGATAAGTGCTGCTGTTCATGGACTTCTCAGTTCTGCACAGCTGTGCCTGACTTTAGGCGAGCAGGACGGTTTGAGATTGGCTGTTCTAGGGAACCCAGTTTAGGCTGGAAGGGGTGTGGCATCATTTGGAGGCTTGTCTTGTTGGAGGCCCTAGTGGGCTTTTGGAAGATGCATAGGATACCTGGGGTGTGGGAGGGATACTCTAGAAGATAGGAGAATGCCAGAGGTGATTTTATTTAACATTATCCTGAAGTGAGGGGAAAAATGATCATTTCCTTTTTGGGCCACATGCCTCTGAGCCCAGTTCTGTTCCTGCTGTTGAATTAAACTTGCTGAATGACAACCTGGAATCATTCCATATTATTCTGGTGTAGAACATATTCTGAGATCTGAAAGTCTCACAAGGAGGCCTTTTTGTAATTTTTAAAATTCTTTTTGAGATGGGTCTTACTACATTTCCCAGGCTGACCTCCAACTCCTGGGCTCAGGCGTTCCTCCTGCCTCAGCCTTCTGAGTAGTTGAGACTAAAATTGCACACACAGCAATTTTAGTAACCTTAAGAAGTACACTTAGTATAAGTGGTCATAACCTTTAGAATAAAAAAAAATGCAATATCCCAATTGGTTTTGCATTTTTTCCTCAGAACGGTTCTACATTCCCCTGAGAACCATGCTGACTTGTGTTGTTTTAACATTTACAAAACCCCAGAGGCAACGGCATTGAAAAGGGTCTGTGAGCTATTCTTCAGAAAAGACTTTCCAACACCCCTAAATTTAGAAAAGAAATAGCTCTGTACCACTTATGGTGGAAAAAGCCCCAACAAGCATGGTGGGTATGAATACTACTAAGCCTAATATTTTAGATCTTTCTCCGAAAAACCCCCCAGTGAATGGGTGAGAGTGTCTATTGTAGAAACAAACTGTCCCCCACCCTCCTTTCAAATGAACGGGGGTTTGAAAGCATAAGATTATTTCTGAGCATCTTCCTGTTCGGTTGTGGCTGTGCCTACTGGTGCCTTCCTCTTCCACTCCCTGCCCAGCACAAGCCCCATTCGTGCCTGGGGTCCTGGTGTATGTCATGATCTAATTAGTAATTGATGGCACTGCTCTTCTTGAAAGCTGTCCAGTTTGGATGATCACTTCCATGGCCACCCACCTGTTCCCAGGTGGTCAGGGTTATGGGAGGCAGATGTGAGAGGGCTCGGGAAATCTACCAGGGCTCCCTTGTCCAAACTTAGGACTTAATGCCATCTGGTTCCAACAGGAACAGGCCTGCGTGTCTGCTTGAACGTCCTTACTGTGACAATAAATGTTAGGTTCCCTGATTCAGAGACAGAAGAGTCCAGATGTTCATCTCCCAGCCCCCCAGCTGCAAAGCCATCTGCCTTTTCTTCAACCTTCTGCCTTGTCTTTCCAGAACCTTTGCCCTGCTCTGTAGTTCTCCCTCATCTGGCCTCACCCTCCTGGCTCTCTGGCTTTCCCTTTCTTCTGCCAATTTCTCCAGCTGGCTTTATGTATCTCATCAGCCTTCTGATTATGAAATAGGTTCTTGCCTCTTTTTATGCATCTTACTCTGCTTTTTGCCTGAAGGGATGAGATATTCTTGTTTCTCTGATTTCTCCATTATCTCCTAGGGAGAGGACACGATCCTCAGGCTTTCAAAGGATGCTTTGGCTTTACCCCTGTACCACACACACAGTAGGATTCCCACTCGGCTGTCCTCATCCCATTCACTCCAGCTTTTATTTGCCTAGAATTTGGTCAGGTTGTCCCGTATCCTTTCTATTAGAAAGAAAGAAAGAGAAAAAAAAAAAACCCAACTGATTCTGATCTTTTAGGTTGACATCCCACAAATAGTGCACATAAGAAATCACAAATATGTGTGCAATTCAGATGTTAACATAGACACACACCCCTGTACTTCCAGACTGATGGAGAGATTGGGTCAAGGGGTGCTCACCCCAAAGCCCGTCACAGCTGTTGTATTGAGGTTGTATTGAAGATGTATTTGTATTTCAAAACTGAGATAGAATACTGCACCTACTGGGATTTCTGATTTAACATTCCTGAAGATGCCAAGTTAAATAGCCTCTGGAATGAAACAAACAATTCCCCTGGGGCTCTTCCAGAGAGAGCAGCCCTTGGTTTTGCTCTTCTGGGCCTTGCCTGTATCTGACCAGATTCTTCTACTAAAGCTCAGATGGGGAGATTGGCAAGGCTGTTGGATTAGTGGCTGGCAACTTGGTTTCTGTCCTCCCCACCCTCCCCAAACTATTCTGATGTCCTCCTTCTGGAGAACAGGGCAATTGGCTTTGGTTCATGAATGGGAAAGGTTTGAGTGGCTGCTACAAAGCCCTCCAGGGCCAGCGTTAGCTGCAGGAAGTAGATTGGAGTGCTCCCACCTCTCTATCTCCCCTGAATTGACTGCCAACAAACCCCAGTAGCAAGAGAAAGTGCTCCTCAGGTCATTAGAGCTACAGCCCCGTCCTTTAATTTAAAAGGACATACATCATTATTTTTTAAAATACAGATTGTCAACTACCAGTCTCTAGAAAGGTTATAGCCTGTGCACATTTTTGTTTGACCTGTACAATATTCATTTATTAGTTTTAATACAAATAAATTGTCAACATTTATAAAACAGGCACTTCAAATAAACTTTTGGATTTGGGGGCTTCTCTTTTGAAAATGGGAAGCAGCCCTGGTGGCTCCAGCCTGCTGCAGTCTCCTCCCTTCCCTGTTCTTAGATACTGAAGACAAACGCCCCTTGTCACCTGTAAGCACACTGATACTGTTACATTTTCTTATACCTGTTCTATCGCCTGCCCAAATCCCAGTGGTGTTTGGGTTTGAGATTCTGGATTTAAAACTCACAGGTACTGGATGAATTTGTGCCTAAAAAACCTGTAGAAGCTTGCTCTGTGCCCTTATCCAGCAGGCTTCTGAGTCTACCTTTTTCCAGCTCATTGCTTCCTGACCAGTCTCTAGCATGCATAGCAGCCGGGTTGGTGGTGGGAGGATGGCCATCTCCCCGGTGATGATCGTTTTCATGCCTGCCTTGTGCTGTGAAATTCCATACTCCTGCTAGCTTGGCCTTGCGGGATGTCTGATACGTGGGCACTTTTTTTCCTGGTTGTAACCTGTATTTGCAACCTCAGCTTGCACTGGAAAAAAATAGTGCCGCCTCTTTCAGGGACTGGCCTCTAAGCCTTCCCTTTATGGGACTCTAGGACAGGGGCCTGCTGAGCCTGTGAACTTTGGTGTCCTGTCCATCAGAAGGCCCCAGGGAGCTGGTGTTTCCCTGTTGGCCTAGGAATCCTGCCTTGTGGGGAGCACAGCTGGCACTGCCTCTGAAGGGCTGGGGACAGATATTTCAGAGGCTGGTGGAGAGGTGGAGAGCGAGGGCTGCATGTGTGCGGGCAGACACTGAATGCTGTTGCGATGGACTTGGTTGCAGATGGGCTCTTACTTCGGCTCCTCCTTGTGTGCAGTTGACCTGAACAGGGATGGCCTCTCTGATCTGCTGGTGGGGGCCCCTATGTTTTCTGAGATCAGAGATGAGGGGCAGGTCACCGTCTACATCAACAGAGGAAATGTGAGTATGATGCTGGGCAATGTGGGGCTGCGGATGGGGGAAGGGACACTTAACCCATTTGCACCCCCTGGGCCAGCACTGGGCCATTACCCAGGAGGTGTAAAAATATAATTCCTGCCTTGAAGAAGCCACTGGTCTATTAATAGAGAGTTATGTACAGTGTTACCACTGCAAACATTGCAAGGACTGGGAAGACTCTCTGTAACTATTGCTTGCTGACTGTACCAGTGACTATCTTTCCTTAGTTCAGTGAATGCTTACAGTGCAATATATACATGATATTCAGAGTTCCCATTTTTCAGATGAAAAAATTGAGGCCCAGAGAGTTTAAGTCCCATGCCTCAAATCGCACAGCTAAGAAGTGGTGAGGCTGGGATTCAAACCTTGGTAAGCTGGCTTCAGAGCTGGCCTGTTTTGTCTCTAGGTTATGCTGCCTTTCTGGGAGTGCATATAGACACTGCTCTGGGGAAGCCGAGGCCATGATCTCTGGGAGGAATCTTGAAGAGAAGAGGCAGGCAGGGAGGCTGGGGCAAGTGGGTTGAGGTGTGCGGCGGAAGGGCTCCTAATTCTGGGTGGAGGCTGGTGAAGTGACCGTGGGCTGCAATCCCTTAGTGCAGGGATGGAACAGGTTCAGAAGATGCCCCTGTCACTTTGCAGCCAAGGGAAGGTGGGTGGGTGGGTGGAGGGCACATGAGAAGGCGTCTTTCAGGATCTAGAATTGGGATGCTCAAGAGAGGGAAAGAGTTCAATGAATGTGTTCTGGTCCACGCCTTGGGTAACATGAGAAAATGCTCATGAGATAATGTGTGGCTCAGTGGCAGTGCTTGCCTAGCATGTATGAGGCACTGGGTTTGATCCTTAGCACTGCATAAAGAATAAAAAAATAAAGGCATTTGGCCATCTACAACAAAATTTAAAAATAAAAAGGATGAAAATTATATGTACCAATAACCTTAACATAGGTGATACACATAGAGAATGTTCGTAACATCTCTGGGAGATGATACTTGGGTAGATCTTGTTTGATTTTTATCCAAATAGTGACATTGCAATTTTTTTTGTTACTTTTGGTACTGGGGATTGAACTCGGGGGCACTTGACCATTGAACCACAGCCCTATTTTGTATTTTATTTAGAGACAGGGTCTCACTGAGTTGCTTAGTGCCTCACTTTTGTTGAGCCTGGCTTTGAACTTCCATCTGGGCCTCCTGAGCCACTGAGATTATTGGCGTGTGCCACCATGCCTGGCTTATTGCAATATTTCATAATAAAAATCAGTATACTGTTGAGCAGTGAATGAGATGCTAGTGATGGGAGAGGGTGGTGTTTAACTCTCATTAGGTGGAGAGATGACAGGAAGGAAGGGCCAGCAGAGGGAAAGCCAGGGGTGTTAAGCCTTGTGCTGCCTGTGATGTTTGCAGACTCTTTAGGAAGATGGATCTAGAGTCTGGGAAGGTGCTCCTCGGTATCTGTGGCAGTAACTCTTGGCACCTGCAGTCCCACTGATACTCCGGGAGGGGGAACAGGGAGGACTGACATGATTCTGTAGATGAGAGCAATCAGCACTCCATGGCTGCTGCCCTGTTGGCAGGAGGCAAGCATTTGCATGAATTTTGAGCCCAAATGTTTGTGACCCAGATCAGGAGGTGGGATTTCCCCCGCCGCCAGTACCAGGGGTCGAACCCAGGGATGTTTAACCACTGAGTTACATCCCTAGTCTTTTTAATATTGTATTTAGTGGACAGGGTCTCACTGAGTTGCTTAGGGCCTCACTAAGTTGCTGAGATTGACTTTGAACTTGGTCCTCCTGCATCAGCCTCCTGAACCACTAGGATTATAGGTGTGTGCTGCCATGCCTGGCAAAGAGGTGGGATCTTGGAGCAACATAATTCCCCCAGACTTCTCTGGGCATGTTGCAACCACATGTATCCCCGCCACACACACCAAACTTCCCTCACCCAACGTGCCTGAATGCCATATGGTTACCCTATTATTTCTCTTCACCCTTATTGCATTTGATTAATGATTGTAAGGCAATATGGACAAGTGGAAAAAATGATGGACCTGGGTTTGAATCTTGGTTTCTCCAGTTCCTAGTTTATGATATGAACAGGTGGCTTGTAATTGGTGCCTCCGTTTTTCTCATCTGTGAAAGGGGAAGGGACTTCAGATCTGAACAAGGAGATAGACAGACAGACAGTACTTGCTACACAGAAGGAATCAGCTGCTGGTGTTTCCTTCCTCTTTCCCATCATATGGCTAGGAGGAAGTCACGTGTAGTCGGTCCTCTATATCTGGGTTTTGCATCCTTGAATTAAACCAACCACAGATTGAAAATATGTCCTCAAAAAATTGCATCTGTATTGACCACGTACAGACTATTTTTTTGTCATTATTCCCTGAATAATACAGTACAGCAACTATTTGCCTAGCATTAACTTTTATTAGTAATCTATAAACAAAGTATACAGGAGGGTGCGCATAGGTCATATGCAAATACCATACCACTTTATATAAAGCACTTGAATAGCTGCAGATTTTGGAACCTGAGGGGTCCTGGTACCCATATACCCCAGATAATGAATGACAACTCTTTTGTGTCTTGGGGTGGGGGTTTCACTGGCTCAAGAAATCATCACATTTTTATTGTTTCCGCGTTGCAGTTGTATTTATAGAGAAAGATTTTGTCATGACAAAAGCCAGACACTGATGGGATGCCTCTATAATGGGGAAGGTTTAAATATTCTTCTGCATTAAAACATTAGATTGCATTTTAATCCTCTGATATCCACATGTCAGTGATTTGGAGAGAGTGGGTATTCTTGGATAGCTTTTATTGCCACCATACACCCTTGACCCCTTTCTGTTAATGGTGGCTCAGGAATTTCATACCTGAGCCATGCATAACAATAAGCATAGTTAGGTATCTTACCACCCTCCAATCCCTGGCCAGGAACTACTGGGTGTCTGGATTTTCTGAACCATGACCCCCTCTATCAAGATGGCTAATAACTTGCATCTTGCAAAACAGCTTTATGAACTGGTCCTGAAAGCACAGGAGAAAACAAATAGAAGAATATGTGCCCCTTGAAAACAACTTTGGGGGAAGTGTTATGTCATAGGAAAGGCTGAGGGATTACTGTGGGGCCAGGCAGGTAGGTGGCTTGCTGGTCTGTGGAGCAATAGGATGGGAAGGTGTAGTCATTGTCAACATGATAATCCTCTGGCCTCCAGAATGCATCTAAGGCTTGGGAGACCTTCCTGCTGCACAGGTGAGGGACACATTTTGCCCCCAGAAGAGAAGCTTGAGTTCCTGTGATTCTGCCCAGGTGTTTCCTGCTGATGGTGGTTCTATAGGAGGGTGACCTTTTGGGCTCTGGGTTTTTATTGTTTTCTTTTGTTTGTTCTTTCTTTCACCCCACTCTTTCCTCCATCCTGTTTCCCAGGGTGCCCTGGAGGAGCAGCTGACTCTGAATGGGGATGGTGCCTACAACGCACACTTCGGGGAGAGCATCGCCAGCCTGGGTGATCTGGATGATGATGGGTACCCAGGTGAGTGAGGTCACTCTGGGCTGCCGAGCACCTCCAGATATAGTCAGAGTGGCAGCCTGTCCTCCAACCGTCCATCTTTAGTGACTTTCTCCTGGATCTCCTGGCCAACCCTGAAGGCCCATGGATGTTCTGAGGGAAGAGGACAACTCCTGGAGGTGTCCTCCATGTAGACACTCATGGCCAAGTGCGGAGCCCACTGCAGTTTTGCTTCTGGATAATTCTTTCTCCAGCAGAGGACTCTGCTCTGTTTGTAGGGGAAGTGAACCTTGGGGCTGGTCCACAGTGGGACTTCTCAGGTAAATAGGTGTGACTTTGCTTCCTCTGCTGCAAACTCTTCTCTTTGAGTCTCGGATGCTTCATGCTGCTCAGCCATGTGTTAGGGAAATAAGCAAGGACATTTCCCCTGATGATGATGGTGAGTGGGTGAGGGTGTATATGTTGGAGGGGTGGAGATGCACAGACCAGATGTCCAGTCCTATTTGGACAGCACTGTCCTCCACAGCCTCTGGTTTATTTAATGCCTCTTTCCCTCACTATGGGCAGAACATGTCCCAGGGCTGGGGTACAGCTCTTGCGTAGGCCAGATGACCTTTGACACCTCATGCCGCTGGTCACACAGGGTTTCTTTCAGAGAGAGAGAGAACTCTATCTCAGGGTCTTGAGGATCCATGTCCCTCACCTTTGACCTCATTTCTGTAGTCACATGACTTCTGTAAGAAGCCATGGGGGGAAAAGGTAAGGAAGATTTGGGATTTGGTCCAGAAGTCATCCGTTTGTGAGGGTTATGTTGAGAGAGAGAGAGAGAGAGAGAGAGAGAGAGAGAGTGTGTGTGTGTGTATGTATGTAGGGAATGTCATTCCATGTATTTATCTGAGAATAGAGTTGTCTTTCCTCAGTTATGCAATAACCATTGGCAGTGGAATTCTCAGAGATTAGGATAGGAAGTTTGTTTTTATTGAGTACTTCAGCGCTTTTTCTTGTGAGGATGAGGTAGAAACTTGTCTGGGACTAGACTCTGCTTTTGTAACATTGGACACTTTTTTTTTTTTTTCTTCCTTCCTCCTGCTGATAGATAGGTGCCTAATTTAGTGCTTGAATAATTAACAACCAAAAATTCCTGGTTGAGGTGACTCGGATGTGATAACCAGAATTAGGGAAGCCACACTGAATGTTATTCCATATGGCTTTTCTAACGGGTCTGTTTTTATCTCCCCACAGATGTGGCTGTTGGTGCACCCAAAGAAGACGACTTCGCTGGTGCCGTCTACATCTATCATGGGGATGGTGGTGGGATAGTCCCCCAGTACTCAATGGTAATTGGTGTGAGAGTGATATGGTAACTGTTTATACATTCATTCAAGAAACACGTATGGAACCCTCAATATGCCCCATGTCCTGGGGGTACAAACGAAAGCATATCTGTCTTGCTTTTAGACTTTCCCACCCTCTAGTGAAAAACATTTAATATTGCTTATTAAACACAAAAAAGTGCATAGAATCTTGAGTTTGCTCATCTTCAAGGATACATTCTACCTACAAAAAGTCATATCCAAATTCTTATCTGGAGTTAGACCTACTTCTTTGAGAGAAACTTAGTTTTTTGGTGACTCCTTTGTCAACTTCCTGGGCTAAACCATAGGAATATGTTTTAAAATATTATTGAGAGAGACAGCGGTTCAGAGGAGGTCCTGGAAGTTCTATGGGCTATTGTCACAATTGGCATGAGAACCAGGAGCTACTCAAACCTCTGGCCTCACACCCCAGACTCGGGAACGTGGAAATGGCAAGTTCTGTTTTTTGCCGTATCAGCTTGGTGTTCAATCTTGCTGATGGTATCAAGCCCAGCCCATGGGAAAAAAGGAAGTCACGCTCTCTGCCGAGCACAGTCAGGATATTTGTGGATGTGTGTGGAGTGGCACTGGTTGGCGTCTTTCTCCCAGTGGGACAATGACAAAAAAAAACAGAGCACACACTGAGAAACTTCCTATCAGTGAATATTTATTATTGAACATTTACATGCTTAGTACTTCCTTCTCATGTTTTCATGTGTATATTTAAGTTTTAAGAGGCAGTATGTAAATGTAAATATAATTTATACATTCGTAATTGTTCTAAAGCAGGCATAAGTTTGGGGTGGTGAGTTTGTGGCCAGCTGAGCCCTGTTCTCTCTCTGCTGGCCTCCTCAGCTAGGTGACCCACCTGTGACTGACAGGTGCTTAGGGAGGTGCCAGGAGAGGAGAGACTGTTTCCTGAGGGACTTCTCTGCCCTCTCCTTACTGTGGCTCCTCACAGCAGCAATGTGAGATGTGTACCTTGATGATCCCTTGTTCTTCCATGAGGCAAATGTGACTCGGGGAGGGTTGTAGATGACAGTATGGCCATTCTGACTCCTGGACGTTGATCATGACCACCATCCTCGACTTCACATTGGGAAAAGACCCACTTCAAAGAAGCTCAGTAGGACAGCTTAGGAATATGGAAATCGATTTTGCCACAAGACACACATTCTCCAAGGAGCACCTAGCCACACAGCTCATGCTCTTTTCCCATTAGAAACAAGTAATAGTGGGAGCAAGAAATCCTTAGGTGAGCTGGCTGACATGCAAGAGGGAGAGGCTTTGGGAGCCCTGTGGAGGTCTTGTCTGTGCCCCAAGAGCTGTGCTGGTTTGGGTCAGGGATGCTGTTCCCAGTGTGACAAGGTGAAAGTCATCTAAGGAACCCTGTCCTCAGTGGGGGTCAGGGTCATTCCCCACGCATCCTCCTGGACCTTGGTGGCTAATACACAGGGAGGCGACCTGTGGGAGATCCCTGCTTCCCCTCCGCCCAGCGCCCTGCAGTGTTTTGTTTGGTTGCTGGGTGGAATCCCTGCCGAAAGCTGCAGCATACATTTTGTGGTTAGCATGGAGTGTCTCTAGTAGGAAGCAGGGCTCGGCAGCTGGACCGCCCGGCCTTTGTCAGCACATGCTGGCTCCTTAGCCTTGACAGAAAAGTGGTTTGAAGTTCTTTTAAAAAAAAAGACACGCACACAACTACGATTATGCTTTCCCAAGCTGCTAATATGTATATGATAAGGTCAGTGATTTAAAAGGGAGAAAAATTCTTTAATGACAGATTCTTCCAAGCCCACATCCTGGACAGAGCCGGCATTGTGTGCAGGAACTAGGAGAAATCAGAAACGAATCCGGGCAACGGGATCACTTTTCTTTGGCCCAGATTGGTATTATTTCTGCTGGCTAAATTGTGAGATCAGGGCCTAAATTTCTTCCACATTACTCTTTAACTCATTCCTCTTTCCCGAGTTTACCCTGAAAAGTGTTGATTTTAAGATCCTTGTGTGCCTTTCTCAATTTGAGAGCCCTCTGGGCATGTCATGGCGGCCCCTGTGATCTTTCTCTTGCCATAATGGACACTGCATATAAACCTGGTCAAGTGGAGGTTTTCCAAGGTTCCTGGTTTCCATTTAGGGTTATTAGCACTGAGCAGACTTATCTTCCTGGCTTTATAGCATAATGGCCTGCAGATGTCTGCGGATAACTTAAGCCTGCATCGCCACCCCCAAATGGACCACCCTTTACTCTCCCACTGGTCCCTGCCACAGCATACCTTAGAATTGCAAACCCCGGGTGAGCTGCTACTAGTGTTCTTGGTCTTTGGAGCTGAGATGGTCTGCTTCAAAGCATGGCTTTTAAGAGGTATGCAGACACTCATGCATGTTTGTCCAGACAGCCATGTGGGCTGTCTGCAAGAAGCGATTCTGCAAGAGCGTTGCCTACAATGCTGCGGTATCCTGATGCTCCCGAGTTTCCTGTTGGACGGCTTAACTGAAGGTGGCAAGCGGCCCTGCTGGGTCATTTCTGGGAGGGTTATTTGTAGTTACCAGCTGCTGGGGAGTGGGGGACATCCTTATCTCCCTCTGTAGATCCTGTGGAAACTCCCCCTGCACACACTAGTGATTTCTCTGCAGGGTGACTCGGTAAGGAAAAGTATAAGAAAAGAAAGGCGACAGGAGCCCCCAGCATCTGCAAACCTGATTCTGTAGTGGATTTTGCTACGAGGCGTGAAAATTGTCTCTCTTGTCATTCACAATGGGGATCAGGAGATGAGTCTCCCCATGGAGATTGGATATAGGGAAGGAGAAGCCAGTCAGATCCCAGAAGATGGGGCTTTTCTGAATGAGGAAGTTTGATATCCTGTGAGGAACGATGCCACATGATCTTTGCTACACAGCTTTCATTGGAGGAGGGCTGGTTGTCTTGCTTTATGTGATGATAAGCTCAGATGCTAACGTTTCCCATGGTGGTAGAGTCGTGAGCCTTGACTGGCTGGTCGAGGCCTGCCTGTTAGGAAGCAGGTCAGCTACAGCTGACTTTTTGTGATTTCCTATTGTTTGTGGAAGATTCAGGACCATGGAGTTCTAGGTTTATTAGGCAAAACTGTTTAATCCTGTATGAAGCTTGGTGGACTGTAGACTTCTTGGGGTGGATTCCACATGGCCGTCTTTCTGAATGGACAGGTTAATTATCTGGCCATTTAGGGAAAGACTGTTACTGTGTGTCTTATGGGAAGTGTTAGGTATCTAATACCTGTGTGAGTAGAGAGGAGGTAAATATGCTTCTCCTATTTCAGCCAGCTCTACCCGAGTCAAAATGAAACAATCTGTTAGAAGTTTCGTCCATCTTGAACTTGAGCATGTGAAACCATTACACTAGTGTAGGTGGATTTTTTTGTTAACATAATTTTAAAATGATGACTTTTGGCCAAGGCAAATAATAAAGCGGTGTGTGGTCTTCAACAGCCTACCAGAGACCCCCTGCTTGATCAAATTAGGACTGTGATTTTTTTTTTCCCCCTCTTAACAACTTAAGACCACGTTCCCTGGGGAAGTGGGATTCAAGGAGTCCCAGGTTCTTATTTGTGACTCTGGTTCTTTCCGGTGACTCCATTTCCCTGTTATCTTTTTCAGAAATTGTCCGGGAGGAAGATAAACCCCGTTCTGCGGATGTTTGGTCAGTCCATATCAGGAGGCATTGATATGGATGGAAATGGCTATCCTGGTAAGCTGTTTTTCTTTAAAAACAAGTGAGATGAATGAAGATAGATGCATGAAGTGGAATAATTTCCACTTTGGACATCAGTTGCTACATCCATTTAGGATCAGGACCATTCACACAGTAGAAGGGGGGGGTCTTTAGCCTGGTATTCAATTTTAAGGTAAAAATAGTGTTGAGGCTTTTTTTTTTTAAGTTTTAAAATGATTGACTGACAGATTTAAGTACCAGGGAGGTGGGTTTTTAGTGATTACTGCGGTAGCAATTCTAATGAAGAAAAAAATAGCATGGTCCACATTTATAATGGTTTATAGTGAAAACTCACTTTTCAAAAATATTTGACCATATTCAGAGATGTCTCATTCTTGAGAGGGAAAAGGAGCACACACCTCCCCATGCACACAAAAGAGAATTACTGAGAGAAATATTTGGGTAAGAAGAAAACTCTGTCTTGCTGATGGACAGCAGACCTTTGCTGTTTGAGGTTGGCTGGCTAGTATTATGGACTAATTAATGTGTTGTAGTGGTTGAGGCTAATTGGATAAAAATTACTTTCAAAAACCCAACCCCAAGTGATACCTGGTTTAGGTTAAGTGGTTCTTTGCAGGTTTGAAGATGAGACGAGGGAAGTGCAGACAAGAATCAAAACATCCAAAATCACCATGAAATTCTGAAAGCACTTCACTGAATATATACTTAACTTGATTTTGAGAAAAATATTTCTCACTACTTAAAATCTGTGAGAACTAATGCCATCCTGAATGAGGACACCATATTTTATATTTTTATACAAACAAGAGTTTTGAAGGTCCTTGAGCTTTATGGAGCCAGGAGGAGTGGGAATAGAGAGGAGTTAGTGCCAGAGATTTGGCCCCATGATTGACCTTCCTGGGTCTTTTTCTTTTGTTTGTGTTTAAGTTTAGGAAAATGTTTCTCCTTGTTATGGGGTGATCCGAGGTCATCCCCAAATACCTTATAAGGATTGAACACTTCAAGATAGGCAGGATGCTGCCACATCCAATGGCCATTTCAGTGACGTCATAGGAGGGGAAGGAAGGGGTGTCTCCACACTTCATAGAGGAGGATAGTTAGCATCTGCCTCAGGGGATTGGGGACTGACTGGAGACCCGGTTGTGGGCGGGCCTCAGGTCTCCGGGTGACTCCACTGCTTCTCTGTAAATGCATGATAGTAAGCAGATGTGTTCACATTTCACAATGGATCTGAACTTCTTGAGGTTTTCTTGATGACAAATTTGTTGTGTTCTTTAATTTTCAAATATCAGTCTGCTAAACAAAACTGTTGAACAACAAAATTAATAAATATTCCCAAGTGCAGAAACATTAGGAGCACTCTGATTCATGAACTTGCTGTGTTTTTTCCTTAATGAGGGCGTGTGCAGATGTTCTGTTTATGATGGGCAGATTTAGACTCCAATTTAGACTGTTGGTCTCAGGGGCTTGTTTCTTGTGAACTCTGATGGAACCCTAGGGCTAAGGGGGGAAGAAAGGCAGACAGCTATTAGATGAGTGAATGCTTCCTAAATTAATGTTATTTAGAAATAAAAATTACTAATGGCAGGGGTGTTCCTCAATGGTAGACCGCTTGCCTAGCACGTGTGACAACCTGCATTTGATTCCCAGTCCAGCAAAGGAAAAGAACTCTCCCTATACCACAAAACATTCCTAGTTAAACCAGTGTTTTGGTTTATAGTTTACCAAGTGTATTCATGAACATTTTGATTTAATATGTGTAATATTAAATATTTATCATGTTTGATAATTGGTAAATATTTTCTCATTTAAGCACTATAAAGTATTGACAGCTTTGAAGATGGTCCTGGGAATAATGATCCATGTTTCACAGAAAAGAACACAGAGACCCTGAGGTCACATAGTGCGAGGGTGGAAGGTGATGATTCCCATGGTTGAGACCCTAAGAACATTTTCCAAGAGTTATTTAATGCTGGGTATCCTTCTCTTTAATTCACTGATTAAAAAATAAAAAATCTGAGCTATCTATGTAAATTGAAATATGTTAGTAACCACATTAGAATCATAGACAAAAATGGGTGAAGTTAATTTTTGTAATGCTTAATCCAAAAGAGTCAACCTATTATTTTAATGCATAATCAACATAAAAGCTATTAAGTTTTTTTTTTTTTAATTAGGATTTCAAAATCTGGTGTGTGTTTTACACTTGGAGCTCATCCCAATGCAGACACATTTCTAGGTCTTAATAGCCATATGTGGTCGCCTGCCATTGGAACAATGTAGCTCTGATTCTTCACAGTCATTACACCGTGCAGGCAGTCGCGGTCAGAGATGTCTGCTGCTATAGCGGGCCATGCCAGGGCTAGTGGGTGGCCTTCCACACGTTTCTGACTGCTGTGACTTCTCGTTTTCAGATGTCACTATTGGAGCCTTCATGTCTGACAGTGTGGTTCTTCTAAGGTAAGGGGCCGTACTCTGATCCTTGGCTGTGTTCTTCATGGGTGGTGGGTTCAGGGAGGCACAGGGCGTATTCACTGTGGGTAGCTTTTCCCTTTGTCACATTTCTCTTGGGCTGGAGGTGTGTTGGGGGCTGTGCCATGTTGGTGGTGCCGGGATGGCGCCTGATCACATCGGCGACAGCGAGGAGGTTAATTGACGTAAGCACACTCAGGTGATTTTCTCGTCCACGCACACAATGTATGCGCATGTGTTCTCGAGCACTAATTGCCTGCTCGGAGCTTCTCGCCTAATCTTTGCGTAAGAGGCGTGGCCCTGCTCTCCGCCTCCTGGAGGTGATATAAGCGTAGGCGGAGCGAGACACACAGCACAGCAGCCATTAGAAGCAGCCAGAGGGAAAAACACGGACAGCAGCCATTAACAGAAAAGCCAGAAGAACACAGCAGCGAGTAGGGGCAGCGGCGGAAGGCAGATTGCGGAACGGAGAACTGAGATGCAGGACTTTAAGGCATAGCAACTATCTTCCTCTGGGCTCTAAGCAAAGTCTGTCCTTCTCTCAAGGTCTCTCTTAAGCAAAGTCTCTTTCTCTCTGATAAGCAAAGTCTCTCTCTCTCTCCTCTCAAAGCAAGTAAACCTCATTTCCTCTATCCTCTATAAACAAGCAAGAAAGCAGTGCACTAAAGAGAAAGATAGAAGTGCCTCAGTTTCCACTCCACCACCCATAAGACCCGTGCAAGTTGTTGCTGCAGGCGGTGACAAATATCCATGGATTTTGGAACCGCAAAGAGCCAGCGACGGAGGTGCTTAGTGGCTGGGAATGTCTCATTGTTATCATCCACTGTCCTGGAGTTTCCAGCTGTTGGGCCTGGAATGGCTTATAGATGGGGGACGACAGCAGGACTTTTGGTGACCTAAACCCAGGGGCTGTTTCCCTGTGATCATAAATGGCTCCTTCCTTTAATGTGCAATATAGATATTCATTTTGCTGGGTGCTGTGATACTTAAAGGGCTGGGAAGTACTGTCCTTCCTACCTTTTCATCTCTATACCCAGCTTCTTCACCCCAGTCAGTTCTTAACTCTAGGACCTGGGGGCACGTCACTCCCTGGTGGCAGCAGAGGTGAGGGCCATGAGCTCAAGTCCAGTGCTCACTAAAGCCCATGCAGTCGGGCTCTCTCCTTCAAAGGCTGCTGGTGGTGGGGTGGCCACCACCATCACCCATGAACCATCTCCAAGTATTTCTGTCTGTGTGAGTCAGAGGAGGCAGAATTATACTTTGGAGTGGGAGCCAACTCTCGGGTTTTGTTAGTAACCTTATGGCAGAACGTTCTAAAATAGGCTGATAGGATCTTAGAACTGGAAGGGATCCCAGCGGCCACGTAGTTTCACACCCCAGATTCTTCTCATTCAGTCCTGCCTTCTTGGAGTGGAGTCTCCCCAGAGGCACATGCTGCCTCTTGAATAAGGTGGTGCCCCAGGGGTGGGGGCTTAGTAACTTCTAAGGAACCAGTTGATCCCCAGGTGACTGTAAACATTGCATTGTTCAAGAGGCAGAATAGCTTGGAGGTTGAGTGTGACCTTGGGGTCCAGGTGGCCTGGATTCAAACTCTGTCTGTGTCCTTCTTAGAAAGGCAAATTTCTGACATTCTGCCCCAGGATTCTCATCTGCAGAACAGGATGTTCTCGCCAGAATTCAGTGAGTTAGTGTAAAGTGCTCCTAGCAGTGTCTGGCCTCCTTGCTTGACAAGTTAGCAAGTCTTATGATGTGAATTGGGTTAAATTTGCCTCACTGAGGTTCTGCTTTCTGGTCTTGTGTTTTCTACACAACAGCCCTTCAGTGTTGGAAGGTGGCAGTTATGTCCCCCAGGCAGTGATTCACTGAGATCAAACCTGCATGGTTCTTAATTCCCCACTCGTCTGAGTTTTTACTTTCTTTATCACCCCTTTCTCTGGGGTGGTGATTTTCCTCTTGTGTAAGACAACTTTTGAGGCTCCAGATGATGGAGGAGGTTCAACTGATGACTTGTAGTTCTCACCTGACTTCCTGGCCCTCCTGATACTGTTCATACTCTCTTCATCTCTTCAACAGCCTGATCCTATTTGTCGAGATTACTCTTAAAGTCAGCACAACACGTTCCCTGGCTTCTCAGTTGAAATAGGCCCTCTGGACCTCAGGAGCATCTGGCTTCAAGTTCCCTTGTGTAGACTGTCTTACATTCTTGAATCATCTTTCCCATGTTGAGTCCAAAGCTCCAAAGAGCTTCCTTTCCTTCACGGGTGTTGGTGTCTCCTCCATGGAGGTGAATGTTGAAGTGGTTCCTCCGTGGACCCGAGATCCCTGAATCTGGCCCAGGGTGGAGGGTTGAGTCTGACGGGGTGGAATTCAACAGGGACAAATGTGAAATCAATGGAGGAGAATGCCAGAGAGCATGGATCCAAGGAGAGGTGTCTAGGAAAGGAACTTGGAAGCCCCGGCCTGGATGAGGAGGCCAGAAGAAGGCCCAGAAAGAGCCAAGAGACCAGGCTCACTGTGGAGGAGCATGTGGGAATATTGGAATCCTAGGATTCCTTTCCATTCTTTACTTGGCTAGTCACATTGACCTGTTGAGATACAACTGCATATGGATCAGATCCTGGGGGTTTGACAGAGAACTTGACAGGCCTGGTCCTTGACCTTGTATTCTAGCCAGGGAGCTCCTGCACAGATAGGTAATTGCAATTAATGTTTGATGCACATCTACCATACTCCACGCACTGTCTAAGCATCTTACATATAGTCCTGCAGCACTTAACCAGAGGTACGTTCAGAGACATGAATGCTTTGCTAGGTGATTTTGTCATTGTGCAACTGTCAGGGCACATGCTTATAGAACCTACAACAGCTACGCCTCTAGGTGGTATCATCTCCAGGGAGCTCCACCTTAGGTGTTGTCTGCCCGCCACTGAAATAGCGCATGTGGCATGTGACTAGTAATTCTTTGTGGTGGTTCTCTTCCTGTGTTGAGGTATAATTTGTAGACAATAAAATGCACCAATGTGAGTATCGGGCTAGATGAGTTTTGACCAGCGAACATACCTGTATAACTTATCCACCATCAAGATAAAGTGCATTTCTGTCAGAACTTAGTTTCCTTGTGCTCTTTCTGGTTATACCCTTTTCTAGATAGCCACCCACCCTTGTGACTTCTGTCTCACTTTGCCTGTTGTGGGATTTCACATAAATGGTGTTAGAGTATCGTCTGGATTCTGACTTCTTTAATGCAATGTGATGTTCTCGAGATTGTTCCATGTTGGGCTGTATTGAGAGTGCTGGGGTTTTGTTCACTTTTCTCTTGACAGAATGGGTACTGACTCCCTGCTTTATGGTTCCAAGATATAGGTGTGGTTATCATCTCCATTTTATGGGTAAGGAGATCAAGGACATGCAGGTTTTATTCACTTAAAAAAAAAAAAAAAAAAAAAGGTAATTGGAGATGGTGGTGCCGTAGGACGACAAAGCAGGGTCATGTGGTCAAGGGCGCTGGTTTTGGTTTCAGGAAGGGCTGAGTCCTGTTGGAGGTGACAGAAGCCCGTGGTCCTGAGGCTATGGCAGCTGTAGAGGAGCGATGGGGCCTGAGCCAGGTGGCTGTGGGTGGGTGAGGGATGGAGAAGCATGAGAGCAGACAGTGACTCTTTTTTTTTTTTTTTTTTTTTTTTTTTTTTTTTTTGTGGTGCTGGGGATTGAACCCAGGGCCTTGTGCTTTCGAGGTAAGCACTCTACCAACTGAGCTATATCCCCAGCCCAGACAGTGACTCTTGCCGGCCTTTCCAGAAGCCAGGCAGCTTAGGAGTAGATGGGATTGGCGGGTATTTTGGAGAGGGTGTTTTAAGGTTGGCAGGGGTTAGGCCAAGAATATCTTCAAGACCTTCCCTCTTCTCCCAAGTCCCTGACCCTCCTGTAAGGGATCAGAGGTGGTCAAGCTCAGCTTCACCCTTGTTCATCAGAGCCCTGCTGCCCTGACCCCATTCCTCCCTTGGGGCCTGGAGAGGTGGAAGGGACATGAGGGAGGAGGAGGGTTGCCATGGGTGGGGGGGGGTAGGAAGGGCAGGGCTGCTGGAGAGACGGAACCTGGCACGCAGGCTGGAGGGTGTGGGGGCCTCATCTTCCGGGTGTCCCAGGATAGGAATAGAGTCAAAGGGAGGTTCAGCTTGGGATGAGGGTGAAGCTGAGGATGCTGACCCCCGGTCTATTCCAGAAGGTCAAGGGACTCAGGGAACAGTGGAGGTTTCAGAGATGAACTTGTGGAGGGAGCAAGAAGGGACAGGCAAAGGAATCGTCAAGTGTGCCTAAGGGGTCAGGTAGGCTGAACATCTACAGTGGCACCAGTTGATCAGGTTCTGGGATGTGACCGAATGACAGGGAAGGAGATGGCCTGGGGCTTCAGCTGGTCTAAGTAGGGTGCTCAGACATGACTTGGCTGATGGGCAAGTTCATAGATTTTGAGTGACCTCAGGTTTTGAGTGGGACCAGAAAAGGGGAGGCTGAGGACCATGTCACACACTGTACTTGATGTCCTCAAGGAGGAGACTGCAGAGGGTCGTGGGTTGGGAATGCTTGGACTGCAGCTCGGAGAGGACCTGACTGAGGGTGGCTTCCACTGTGTAAACAGACATAAGCATTCTGGAAGCTGAGAGCCCCACGGCTTGCTGGTAGCTAAGTGTCACCAAGGGCGTATGCTCTTTTTCTGTCCACCTGTTCCTACCCTGCAAAAGACAAACTTGAGCAGCATCAGGCCACAGGGTGCCCCCACTGCTTTTATTACTTACCTAGAAATGGAATGTTGGGATTTGAACTGTCAGTTATAAGAAAAAAGCATTCTAGCTACCAGCCTCCGGGAAATCTGGAAAGTACAGCAGTGCTGTCCTTGGGTGCCCCTTTGCTTTTATCTCAGAGGCTGGTGTGTTTGCAGGCTGGACTTTGAAAAGCAGTCTCCTGCCCCATGAGGGCGGGCTAGTGGGCCCTGCTCTGCCCTCAGGAAGTGTGCTCAGGAGGGCAGGTCCTGTGTTAGGGTGATAGGCACCTGGTGCTTTGCCATCAAGGAGCAAAGGAAGTGATCAGAGAGTCTGTGAAAGATTTCTGGGCTTTTGTTCATCCAAAAACAATACTTACAGTTGAAACAAAAAGGTTTGAGGGAACCAAGCTGACAGATGTTGGAAGAAGATGGACCCATGAAGGTCCCTGCCCACTGTTTCAAAGGATTCTGTTTTGTAACCTTCAAGGGCATTCTGTGGGGACTGCTCACTTCTGCCTCCTCACCTCATGCTGTGCAGCAGAGCTCTCTAGTGGCAGGAGGACTCGGCCCCCTTCCTGGCCAGGTGACCCTTGGGGAGCAGGAGGGGCTGGACTTTTCTTGGGTTCCAGGATCAGGCAGGTCAGGGGCTGTAGGGTGGGGCTGTCTGTCCCAGGCAGAAACCAGCTTTCCCCAGAACCTGATGCCTCTTGGTGTCTCTGTCCCTCTCGAAGCTTTTGGCACTGCTGTGGTTTTCAGTTTCCTGGACTGCAGTCAAGTTTGCACCTACTTAACAAGGGTTTTTACACATCTCCTGTCCTGCAGTAGTGTCCAACATAAGGATGAGTTCATTGGGATCCCCGCTGTTGGTGGGGGACTGCTTTGGAAAAACCCAGCACCTGTTTTCCTTAGCAAGACTGGTGGAGCTGGGGCCGCGGAGGAAGCCAGGGGTCCTTGGGAAGCTTCCTGGGAGAAAGGAACTTCCAGCTGACTGTTGAAGGGTCAGTAGGCTTTCTGCCGTGTTCATTGGCGTCTGTGCAATCATGCTGACCAGGGATAGCCTATCCATTTTCTAAGGTATTTCTAGCATTTTCTCAGGATGAACCCAGAAGAAAATTAAGAGGCCAGCATGCTGATCTCTTTCAGGCACCATTGTTGTCCCTCTTCCTTTTTCCCTGCAGCTGGTTTTACTCAGGGAGTCGCACAGTTCCACTGCCCTGGTCACAGCTGCCCCTCTGTTGACCCTCCCGTCCCAGTGGTGGTGGCAGCTGCTGATCACCCTCACCCCGTCTGCTGCAGGCCTCTCACTTCCTTTTCCCACCCAGGTTTGCTTTGTTGCTTCCTTCTCTTGGAGTGGGTAGGCTGTCATTTCTACCTGCCAATCACCCTGGGTGCCCTTTGAGGGAGCATTGGACATAAGTGAGGTCCTTGTTCTCAAGCCGCTAATGTCCCTTAATCTTGTTATGTCACCTCTGCAACTTAATCTTGTTATGTCACCTCTGCTGGGACCCCGTAGAGGTTAAAGGGTCTTTTGTGAGGCCTGCAGGGAAGAAGGTTAAGGAGTAGCTTAGGTGAAATCTCTCCAAGCAGATGTTTGCCATGCGAGCAGAATTTTGTCCATCTGGTGGCTCAAATGGACACTGACCCTCAAGAGCTGAGGGATGGGCTGCATCAGGGAGAGGACTATGAATGTTGACTGGGTTTCACTTGGTTCTGAGGCCAGGTGGGTTGATTTCTTTTGCTCTGGAAGTGCTTTGCTGTCACCAGCAGGGACTCCATTAATCAAGTTCTTTTAGAAAAATGGTCACCGAATGGGTAGAGGTAAATGCAGGAGGAGGTTTGGCCAGTTGAAGGGGCTGCAGTCCATGCTTACTAAGGCAGTGAATGCTTTGAGGGACATGTGAGCTTGCACCGAGTTCTTGAGCCCTGCCTTCTGTTATAGGAACTCCTCTTAAATGCATCTATAGCTCCCCAGTAAGTGGAAATTGGAACTTATTTGGTGAAATTTTAAGTAACTGCCCAGCATCTGGTGATTCACTTATGGCTTCAACCAGATGTGTTTGATTAACAACTAACTTGCCTTTATTATTGGAAAGCTATCCATTAATATATTAGGAAATGTGCTACTTTTAAAACCAGAAAAAGTACTTACAGAGCACACTGGTCCTTCTCTCTTGGGTTTTTTCATACTTTAATTAAATGCTGGCTGAAGGCCCAGGATTTATCCTGTCTACGTAGTTCTCGTTTGATTCTGAGAGCTGCTCTCGACCATAACTGAGTCGTCTTCCCCGCTTGCCCTGCAGGGCCAGGCCGGTCATTACGGTGGACATCTCCATCTTCCTCCCAGGATCCATCAACATCACGGCGCCTCAGTGTCATGATGGACAGCAGCCTGTGAACTGCCTGAACGTCACGGCCTGCTTTAGATTCCACGGCAAACACGTTCCGGGAGAAATTGGTAATGAGTCACCGAGTCAGGGCTCAGGTTACACATCTTAGCTGGAGTAGAATTGTGGGATGGTGGGCAGCTGTGGGATGCTTCAGAGTTTCCTTCTGCCCTGCATCCGGCTGCCTTTGTAGGCAGCAGACCCACGGGCTGGACACCCTTTCCCTCAGAGCTCCCTCCCTTCCCTTTTCTGTTCACCCAGCTCTAGGACAAATACCGGTGGAGCCTAAGCATCCTTTGCCCAATGTATGTGGACCAGACTCAACCTCACTGGACCATGGGTGGGACAGGCTGTGGGAATGTACTGCCTGGAGCCTGGTTCTTATGGAACATTCCATGCACTTAGAAAAAAAGAGGTGATGGGACCTTGGAGGCTCCCCATGGAGTTTGCAGCATCGGCCAGATGTCAGGGGGATTATTCCATTTACTGTGGGATCAGGACATGGAGTTTTCAAAGGCTTAGGTTTTCAAAGAGGGGGCCCTGCTTTGGCAGTGCAAAGAAGGCAGGTGGTAGCTGTCCCTGCTGTTTCTTAGACTGGAGAAGGCTAACATTGCTCTCCTGCCTCCAGAGACTGGATGAAGCCCCAGGACAAGATAGGGTCAGTGTTGATTAGAACGGCAAGCACAGGATCATTTGAAGGAAATGATTCCAGGATATTATGTAGATTAATAGGTGCTTTGTTTGTGCTTGGCAAGGCTGATTGAACAGAAAGAAAAATTCCAGGCGAACAAACAAAAACACGATAAAAGCCTGTGTTTCTCTTCCAGAGAGCATGTGCAGGCCAGGCCTATTCTTGGGAGTTCCAAGCATGGAGATGGGATAATGAGGCAAATCCATGTTCAATCAATAGTTATGAGGCTCTTTACAAAGTGCCAGCCACTGTTGAGCTCTGGGCACAGGGCAGTGGACAGGATGGGCAAAATCCTAGCCTTCATGAAGCTTGCATTTTGGTGGGAGGAGACTCCCTCACTTGCTCTTCTGGACACATGCAAGCTCCTGGGTGGGCAGGCGCCATGTGCTCGGCACTGGTATGCGGACAGAGACTTCTCACTCCTACAGTGGACTCCCCAGGGCAAGTTTATAAAGTGTTGAAGCGGTTTAAGACAAGAGCTCTGCCCAACCTCAAGAGTGTCATGCATCTCTTCATCCCTTCCCTGGGGAGCTGCCCAGGGCCTCGCAGAGCCTCCTGGCTGGCAAAATCGAAGGGTAGGCAGTGCCTTGCTCCTCACTGGCCAGGCTGAGGTCTCACCTGTTCATCTCTCTCCCTGAAGGTTGGGAAGCAGGCTGGCAACTCTGGACTTACCAGAGTGCTGCATGAAAACCAGGGAGGATGAGCCTCCATGGTTTCTCTTTGCACTCTAACCCAGTGCCCCTGCATTTCCATGGCTCTAAGACAGCCCGATGAGGCTGAGTGAGGCGAGGTGCCTGCCCTGCCTCTGGACAAGCTGTGGAGCCCAGGACCTGAGAGCTGGCCCCAAGGCCATCCACATCAACAGCAGAAATAGGGTGGAAACAGTAATTTGTCCTTGGGCCCTTTTTCTGCTTTAGGGATGCATTTCTGCCCTGGAGTGTGTTTGCTCGGAGAGGCCGGCCTCTGAGCTCCTGGTCTTTTGAGAAGCATGGAGGGTAGGAGAACAGGGAAAAGTCGATGTGTGAGGCATGGGGGAGCCCAGTCTGGCAATGATTGCGTCCTTCCTTGAGGAAAAGAGGGAGAATACATAGGAAAGCTGTTAAAGTGGAAATGGCTCTTTCTCCTCTTCTCCTGGGAAACTCCAAGGGAAGCTCAGAGTAACTCTGGAAGGAGAATTTATTAGGAGATCCTCCCAGCTGAAATCTTACTCTGATGGAGAATGGGAATGATTCAAAACTAGCTGGGAGAGACCAGAGCCAGAGTTGATTTGAGACAGCTGGCTCCCTCCTGGCCCAGGCCAGTGTGGGGGGCCCTGAGGAACCAGCTGGGGGCAGGGGAAGGAGGGATGAAAGCATCCCTCGGGGCCCATCGGCTTTTCCATCAACATGACATCATCTGACATGGCAGGAACACAAGCTGCCAGAATGGAAAACCTGTAGATGTGAGAGGTGCTGTTGGAGTAGGCCCTAATCAGAACCTGCGCCCTCTCGGGGCTGGTCAGCTGCCTTGCATGAGGGGCGGCTGTGGTACCCCCCCAAACCAACCAAGCTGATTGACTGCTGCTCTGACACATCCTCCACTTCCCAGGAGCCCCTTCCCGGCCCCTTTGGGGACTTGGGCGAGTGCTGTGTAAAACTACCAGTGGAATGCAGCTGCAGGATGATGTTTCTTGCTGCCTCACTTGGGCAAGCGTTGCTCATGGGGCGTCTCACTTTCTTCCAGAAGAGCCTGACAGAGAATTGACTACTTTTGAGGTAATTTAAAATGTCAAATTTGAATCAAGGAGAAGCGATAAGTAGGCAGTTTTCGAGATGAAATGCTTCCAGGATGATTGCACTTGGTGAACGGGATAATTTGGCATCTGATTGTGTACGTTAACATTTTAGAAAAATCCGATAGGTGAGGGTGTGGGCATGCCCACTTGTGCCTGGGGCAGAACGGGCATGCCCCATCTTCAGCTTAGACTCTGAGCTGTGACCCTTCCTCTCCTTCCTTGAGTTGCAGAAAGGAGATGCCTTGTGTCTACGGTTCTGCAGCAAAATAGGGCTTTGAGGATGGAAGCTTGTGCTTTTAAAGTACCATCCCAGTGCTGGGCACATGTTGAAGGTTGAATCCATTCCCTTTTCCTGACTTCCCTGTGTTGATCTAGAGTTGAGGATCCAAGTGCACATCATTGATTCGGTGGCCCGTGCCTGTTCTCTCAGCAATTCAGAAGGCTGAGGCAGGAGAAGCACAAGTTCAAGTCCAGCCTGGGCAACTTAGAAAGACCTTGTGTCAAAGTTTACAAATGAAAATAAATAAAGAGGACTAGGGACGTAGCTCAGTGGTAGGGTACTCCTGGGCTTGTTCCTCCAAGTTGCGAAAGCACACACCAGTGTAACCAAGGGTGATCCCTGGCAGCAATAGGGCAGTGGGGTAGGGAGACAGCAAGGGTAGGCAGAAGTAGTTTGGATTCTCCAGAGAAACTGGACAGGGAGGGAGGGAGACAGAAAGAAAATATATATAAATATGAGGTTGGTTGAATATTTTTTTTTTTTTTTGGTCCTGGAGATTGAACTTAGGACCTCTCATGTAGTAGGGAAGAGCTGTACCCCTGATCTACACCCCTGACCCTGATTGATTGATTTAAGGAATTAGTAAATGAGATTCTGGGGGCTGATAAATCTGAATTCTGCAGGGCAGGCCATTAGGCTGGAGACCCAGGGCAGAGTTGAAGTTGCATCTCAAATCCAAAGGCAGGCTAGAAGCAGAATTCCTTCTTTCTGTGGGGGAACCTTAGTTTTGTTTTTTCTTTAAGGACTGCCGAATGACTGGATGAAGCTCATCCATGGTATGGAGGTTAAAGTTCGTTATTTAAAGTCTGATTTGAATGTTGATCTCATTTTTAAAAATACCTTCATAGTAACACTAAATTGATGCTCAGCAAAGTATCTGGGGACTCTGTACAGCTTGGCCAAGTTGACACATAAAATTACCTAGCAGCATGTAGGTGTACTTACTACTCAGCAGGTCACCCCTGTGGGCAGCTGGAACTTGGGAGGAACCATGAACATCAGTGGAGGAGGCATCTTAGAGCTCTGCCATCCAAGGGCTGCAGAAACAGGGATCCTGCTTGGCAGAGGACTGCCATGCGTGTTGGCAGAGCCACTAGAGAAAGCCCTGGATAAAGGAACACAGGTGCTGGCAGCTGCAGGTTGGGCTGGACAGCAGAGAAAGGGATCAGGCCAAGAGGATATGGGTGGGGGATGGATACTGTTCGCTGTCTTCCTGTGTTCATTTCCACTGAGTTTTCTCTAGCTCAGCCAACTGGTCTCTGGCACAGTAGCTCTGGTCTCCCGTTCTCTCTGTTACTCCCTTTCTTGAGGCTGTAGTCCTTCCACCTGAGAGGAAGGCTAGGCTAGGGACCACTGAGGACAGGCTGCTTGGCAGCTGCCACCTTCAGTGGGGTCACCCAATCCAGGCCCTCTAGCTTGTCTTCAGCCGTGTGCTCTCCAGCCACCGTCTTGCTAACTGGGACTTGGAAACTCGCTTCATGTCAACTTACCCCTTTTTATGGTTGGGCTTTTGCTCAGTGAAGTTGTGATCACTAGAAAGTAAATTGGTTGGAGTTCAGTCCTGGATCTTTTTCTGTGTTTGGTTCTGTTTCTGCATCGGAAGATAAGTTTTGGGGCGAGGTCAGGTAATGTTAAAAAAAAAAAAAAGTGCAACAAGAACCAGCATGTTAGGACTAGTCAGGTGCTAGGGATTAGAGTTCTAGATTGCTCTGGCCTAGAACAATCATCCTCACCCCGACCCCTGGCACCTTTTTGTTACTGGGGATTAAACTCGTGGGCACTTGACCACTGAGACACATCCCTAGTCCTGTTCTGTACAGGGTCTCACTGAGTTGCTTAGCACCTTGCTTTTGCTGAGGTTGGCTTTGAACTTACAATCCTCCCATCTCAGCCTCCCGAGCTGCTGGGATTACAGATGTGCGCTGACACGCCTGGCTCTCCACCCCTTTTTGGGACCTCAGTCCCTTCATCTTAAAGATGAAGGGTTTAAACTAGGTGGTCTCCAGATTGTTGCAAAGCTTCAACAGACTGTGAATCTACAGCCCTTCGGCATGTAACTCTTGTAGTAATGCCCATGCTTTGTATTGAAATGTTTTCCCACATACTTCTTGTTTCTCCTTCCTCCATCTTCCTCTTCCTCAGAGCTTCATACATGCTTTGTAAGTACTACACCATTGAGCCACATGCCCAGCCCTTTTTTTTTTTTTAAATGAGACAGTCTCTCAAAGCTGCTCAGGCTGGTCTCTAACTTGTGATCCTCCTACCTCAGCCTCCCAAGTAGCTGGGGTTAACAGGCTTGTAACACTGCACCCAAGTCATACTGTTCTTCTTAATGGTAATATTGTCCTGGGATGATCCATGTCCTAAGTCCCTCCTGGTGACCCAGGCTTGCTTTGGAAATCAGCTGTTTGCTGGAACAAACAAGTTGGGGCAGGCTCACTCTAGCTAACCAGGATTCCACCAGCTTGGCATGGCAAAAGCCCTGACATGGCAGTGACCCAGGGAAGCCATTAGATGCAGCTGAAGGCCTGCCCAGGTCACCTTCCTCTCACCCTGTTCAGACCTCCCTGGTGGCTGGCCCCTTTGATGTTATTAAAAGCCAGAACCACCCTCTGTCTGGCTTCACATACCTAATTGCGGGCAGGCAGAGGGCTGCGTTTCCCTGGTGCCGAGCCCTGGGCTCTGAGTTGGGTGTGTAGAGATGGGTCCAGGCCATCTGCCTTCCCCCTGCACAGCCATCTCCTCCAGTCGCTTTAGAGACAGAGGCTCCTGTTCTCTTACTTTAAAACCCTCGTATCTTCTGAATCCACAAAACGGTTAAAAAAGAATTGCCATTTTTCTGTGCCAAAAAAGTGGGGAGAGGGATCTGTTGAAACTGGAGCCATATTAACCTGAAAAGCATACTCGTATAATTGAGACTCTGAAATGGTGGACATGAAACTTTTGGGGTTTCTCCAGTGTGCATTTGACCTTGTAACCCTTCTTGTCTTCACGTCCCGGCCGTTCTGCCCTCTGGCATTAGACCTTCGTACAGGGGGTGAGATTTTTCTTTACAGGAGTGGACCTCCGTTCGGGCCCACTGTGGCCCTGGTTCTGCTGGAGGGGTGGGCCCCTCAAGGTGCACAGTCACCATGCTGGGATCGCTGGGATCCCTGGAATCCCTGGGAACGAGATTCGCTGCAGCCTTCCTCTGGGTTTCCAAGCGTCTGGGCTCCATGAAGGCGGGTCCTTGCCTATCCTGTCCCCTCTCTACCCACAAGAGCATCTGGCATGTAGCCAGCGCTCAGTAAGTGGTAGGTGCTACAGTCCAGTGGACATAGTGACTGGAGAGCAGGACCCGGCACTTGTGAGATGAGGTGAAGTGATTGTTCCCTTGTGGTGGGTCCGTATCACACAGTGCCTACATCATTTCAGTGGCTTCTAGTGATGGTTCACAGGTGTGCCATCATGCTTGCTTCTCTGAACACTGCCCTGTGCCGGGTACAGCTGATTGTTGATGCACATATCAGCGGCTCCCTTGGAACCTTGGGGTGGCATGAATCTAAACCGGGGGAGCCATGAGGTATATACAAGGGTGTCACCCAGATAGGCAGCATGCATCCTGGTTCTCTCTAGATTCTGTGAGCACCTGGCTGTGCACAGATCCTGATATGGGCCACACTCCTCCGTGCTCTGGAGGGCTCAGTTTCCTGTGAAATGCACATGGATCCTGTGAGGGGGAGGGAAGGTGACCTAGCCACTCTTTTTTGACCTCTTATATCTTGGCAGGCCTGAATTACGTTCTGACGGCTGATGTGGCCAAAAAGGAAAAGGGCCAGCTACCCAGGGTCTACTTTGTGTTGCTGGGAGAGACTGCAGGCCAGGTCTCGGAAAAGCTGCAGCTGGCCCACATGGAGGAGACGTGTCAGCACTACGTGGCCCACGTGAAGGTCAGTCGCCTCTTCCTCATCATCCTCAAATTCTGGTGTTGTCAGATGTGCATTTGGAACTAGAAGAAGCTACTTCTAGGGTGTTTCCTTTTTTTTTTTTTGGCGGTGCTGGGGATTGAACCCAGGGCCTTGTGCTTGCAAGGCAAGCACTCTACCAACTGAGCTGTATTCCCAGCCCCTAGGGTGTTTGTGTATTCTCTGACATCCAAAATTCTATTTCACAAGGAGAAGAATATTTATTTATTCTTACTATTTAAAGTTCAATTCTGACAGCTCGTAATGTATTTGATAGTACTGGATTCAGCCTCTGAGAAGGATTATGCGGGGGGGCCAGGAGACCAATGATGGTCCTGATTTCACCATGTTCTTTTGGGAGTGTTCTCATCCTCTTCCCTCTATGAAGTTCAGTGGTCTTTTCAGAGGACGGCCTCAGATGCACATGCCTCTGGGTCTGCAGTTGTGCTGGATCTCACTGTACCTGATGCCTTTGTCAGTAGTCCACTATATATTTGTTCATAGTCAGAATTAAGGCATTTTAAAACTGGTTGGACCAGATTACTTTCGTTTCTTTTACAGTGCATTTTTGACCTTTAACCCCTTTCTCTAAACTTAGAGTGACTCTTTGCCAGGTGGGACTCTTGGAAGTGCTTGATACTGCAGGAATGGTCAGCTGCCGACCCTGACAGGGCTCATGGTAGCTGGAATGCATGTGAATTTCAGAGTCACACAGTGTGTGTCCAGCTGGATGAGCATTGTGACCTCTATGTGACTCAGTCTCTGAATCTGTTAAATGGACCCAGTAATACCGTGAAAGTGGCCACATGAATCTAACACTGCATGATCAATATATACTTGATGATCAATGTATATTCTATGCAACATATACTTGCAGAGTCTGACACATAGTAGGTGCTCAGTGTTATTTGATTGGGCTACACAGAACTACCAATATTCTATCATTTTGACTTAGAAAGATGGCAATTTCATTCAGCTTAACTTATTATAAGCCAGTGGATTTCTGACTGATAGTAAAAATAGTGTATAGATCAGAGATGAAGTGTCTTTCTATTATTATGTTGATGGTGCCAGATCAGGAGAATAACAGCTGCTTCTAGATGCTTCTGGGATGTGCATAGAGAAATGCCCCCACATCTCAGGCACTTGGTCTGGCCCAGAGCCCATGAGTCTGTGCCCCTGAAATGCTTTTCACTGGGGATGGCCTCTGTCCTCTGCCAGTACTTGTGCTGGGACCTGCCCAGACCAGCTGCCCTAGCACTTGAGATGCTGGCCATTTATAAAGCTGTCCACATTCCTGTTAAGCTCCCTAGCCCCTGCCGCTCTTGCTCTTAGATTCCACTGGCTTGTGGGTGCCCGGGGGGGTGGGGGGGGGCGTGAGACTGCTCAGGACAGGCAAAGGCTCTGAGTGCCTGTGCTCGGTGTTTTCACACTTGCTGAAGGCGGGGTATCTTCTCTTGCACCTCCCCGTGCCAGATCTGTGCTGTACCTGCTTTCCTTAGGGTTCCTTGCAACTTTTTGCTTTGACTGGGAAGTCATCCTTTGTCCACAGCTACCAGGGTCACCTGTGCAATTCAGAACCACAGAGAGCCTGTGTGACGTGCGCTAAGGGATGTCGATAGGGAGGTGCAGGTCACAGCAGGGCTGCCCCAGGGTTGGTCCCTCCTTCCTGATATCTAGGGTTGCCAGGTTTGGCAAGTAAAAATATAGGACACCCAGTTATGTTGGACTTTCTCATGAGCAGAGAGTAATTCCTTTTATTCTATGTATACTAGTTCCCTTTAGCCATGGTTTTGCTTTCTGGGGATTCGGTTACCTGAAGTCAACCAAGATCTGAAAGTATTAAATGGAAAATTCTGAACATAAACAGTTCATAAATTTTAAATAACTCATTATAGATGATTATAATTGTTTTATTTTACCATTAATTGTTAATTTCTTTCTTTTTTTGGGGGTGGTGCTGGAGATCAAACCCAGGGCCTTGTGCTTACAAGGCAAGCACTCTACCGACTGAGCTATCTCCCCAGCCCCAATTGTTAATTTCTTACTGTGCCTAATTTGCGAATTAAGCTTTATCATAGGTTCATATATAATATACATAAAACAGTATATATAAGGTTTGGTTCTATCTGCAGTTTCACATATCCATGGAATGTTTTGGAACATTGAAAAGAAAGGACTGTTATACGTCCCAAATACTGCATGGGACATACTAAAAAACAATGTCATTTATCTGAAATTCACTCGTAACGTGGCATCCCATTGACAGATTCCACCCTAGTGATCTTCCTTCATCCCATCAGCGGAACTTGTCTGCTCAATCAGACCCTGGCTGACCAAAGAAGAGATGGAGGTAGTGGTGAGGAGAGGCTGAGAACAGAACTTCTGAGTGCAGAACAAAATAGACCTTTATGTGGTCACTCGGTCATGTTAGAGAGAGCCAGGGAGCAGTCCTGCTTTAGTGGACTGGGATGTCATCATTGCTTGGCCATTTTCCCAAGCAGGGAGGAGGAGGGGTGGGATACTCCAGGAAGATACAACCCCGAGGCCTCTGTGGTCCATGAGCCAACATGGCTGTCAGGAGTGTTCAAGGTGCTAATACTCTACAGCCACAGAAAGTGTTTTTCTACCAGTCATCGTCTGGCCACAGTAGAGGACCTGGGAGATGGCGGAGCGCACAGTCTCGGGGGAATGCTAAGGAGTTAGCTGCCCACAGCGGGACCCAGCTGGCCAGGGAGGAAACGGGCAAGGCCTGCAGTTTATTGGGTTGTGGGAAAACAGCTGTGGAGGTGGTGGCTCCTGTGGGGGCTGAGGCAAGCAGCAAGGATGGAGGAAGGGGTGACAGCCCCCACCTCCAGAGCAGGGACTGAGGACTGGGAATTGTGAGTCAGGGCCGAAGAGCAGGACACGGTCTCTACTGCAGGGGATCGGCGCTGGGCTTTATAGACCAGCCATGGAAGATAAACAGCATTCACATTCTGGCTTATCACACGCCATATGGCCAGCAGACAGCGAGGCAGGCCCTGGGGCCGAGAGTGTATTGTTTAGGCTATCTTGAGGTCTTTTTTTTTTTTCCCCTCTTTAAGCCTATTCCAGATTTTTTTTTCTTTTTTTAATTCTCCAGAAATTTTCGTTCCATATATGGTGATGAGTTGTCCGTGGCAGGAGCCGGGATGGGCTAACACCTGCCTCCCAGGGTGGCTGTGTCCTCCAGTGTTCGGTTCCCTTCACCACCCTGGAGGGGCCTCCTGAGTTTGTGATAAGTCACATCCTCCTTTTCAAGGCCTGACTGTGGTCAGCACTGACACAGTTCTAGCTGCTTCCTTGGCCTTTCCCCAGATACCATCCACCCCAGCTTATCTCCGCTCCTCCTCCAAACCAGTCCAGCTTTGGGACGGGCCCCCTTCTATTGGTCAAGTGGGCTGGAGAGCTCGGCTGTACCCTGTGGCCACAGGTGCAAGCCCGGCATCCACCTCCAGCCTCAGGGCTGTCCATGTCTTGGCCTTAATTTACCTTTCTAACTGCATCTTCTGCCACCATGTCACATGTGCCTGGGCTCTTGCCATGAGCTCTTCCCCTTTCTCCAGAAAGCTGCCTTTCAGGCTTTCCTGCCTTGGTTCTTGGTTCACCCTGAGGCTCTGCTCTGTAGTTTTCAGAGGCCTGGTTCTTGGTGTGTCCATGTAGAAACAACACATCCCACCTGCATCACCTGCGTGATTTTTGCTGCTTTTTTTTTTTTTTTTTTTAAAGCATCTACCTCCTGTCATGCTTTTTATTTCATATTTTCTCTTTAGACCTGCTGACTTTGAGCCTTTTAGTCTCATAAAACAAAAACTTTCACCCTTCTATGACCAGAAAATTAATTATTGCATGTCCCAAACAAAAAGTAACTGTAAAAATAAGCACATTGAAGATAACAGTGTCATTGAATTCTGGTTGGATTTCATCCTTTGTCTGTTTCTGCAGAAGCTCCCTTTGTGTTGTTAGAAAGGGAGGTTACCAGGCCTAAGGAATGTTAAAGACACTCTGGCACCACAGTGGAACTTTCTCCCTGATACCATCACAAGAACTGATGGGGAATTGACTGGGGAATGGCTTTTCATACAGGAGGGTCCTGTTATAGAGCCATGCCTATAGGTCATCAAAAAACATTTCATACGTGCCCCCCTCTCGCCCCCCAGGAATTCCTAACCACGTTCTGCATTGATTAGAAACGCCTTGCCTCATCCTTCCTGCTGAAGTTTGTCTGTTTGGAGAGGCTTGGTCAGTCCATGGGTCAGTGCCAGTCATTGGCTGAGCTCCTGGGAAGCTACCTTTGTCTTCCTGTCTTGGAGTTGGTTCCATGCTGCCTGTTTCCTGCTTTGGGAATGATAGGCGCAGAATAAATACTTACAAACGGAACTTTGTTGGGACCAACTAGGGCAGTTGGAGTTGGGGAGCGTGGGGAGCCTCTGTTGTGGAGTGGGGCTCGCTCACCTCTCTGTGCTGGACGTGATGATGTGAGAAGGCAGAGGAGAGAGAGGTGGATGCATGGCATGTGCTGAAGAATGGGAACCAGTGCTGCATTGTGGCTCCATTGTCTTCTAGCTTGTGTGTCTTTACCCAGATTATAGCAGCGCTCTCTCCTCTGGTCCTGTACAGCCCCTCAAGAGAGCAAGCCTTGGGTGAGATGAAACCATGCTGGCAACCGAATCTAATGGTGGGGAAGTCCAGGCAGAACCAAGTGTGGGTCCTAATGGTAGGTCATGCATGGCCTCCTGTGAGAATCAGGGCCACTCTCCTGAGGCCTTCAGGAAACCTTTGTTGAGCAGAACCACGTGTCGGACATCGTCAAAACGGCCAACAACAGTGACTAATGTTAAACAAAAAAACTTCACACCAGACAAGGGAATGTGCAAGCACTTTGGCTTTCTGGGAAATAGCAGATGTTCATGAGGTGATTCTTTTATGTTCCTGAAGAGATTTTATATATATATAATTTATTTATATAATGTATATATATATATATATTTTTTTTTTTTTTTTCTTTTTGTACTGGGGTTTGTACTGAGCCAATCCCCAGCACTATTTTGTATTTAGAGAGAGAGTTACTGAGTTCCTTAGCCCCTTGCTTTTGCCGAGACTGGCCTCGAACTTGGATCCTCCTGTCTCAGCCTCCTGAGCTGCTGGGATACAGGCGTGAACCACCATGCCTAGCACTCCTGAAGATATTTTCAAGGGAGTTTGACTCCTAAGTTGCTGTAGTATCTTTGTTACTTGTTGAGGGGTGGGGCAGATGCCCTGCCTGACCTAGTGAAAGGTAGGATGTGATGCTGGCCTTGGTTTCCTTGAGCTTTGCCCAGTGTTGGGATCTGTTTGCATTTTCACATCCCACAAAGTGCCTCGGGACCCTTGCCTCAGCCACATGGCATGCTGTGTCTGCAGAGAACTGGGATCCATTGAGCTCTGGGTTTCAGGGATGCTGGAGGCTTTTTATTTTAAGCAAATAGCCAGGCCTTGTGGTGCACATCTGTAATTCCAGTGACTCAGGTAGACTGAGGCAGGAGGATCACAAGTTTGAGGCCAGTTTCAGCAACTTAACAAGACCCTCAGCAACTTAACGAGTCTCAGTTAAAAAAAAAAAAATATAGGGTTGGGATGTAGCTCGATGGTAAAGTGATCCTGGGTTCAATCCCCCATTCCAAAAATAAATAAGCAGATAGTTATGAGAGATTAAGTTGGAGTAAGAACTCAGAAAGGAAAATGGCAGTTTTCTTCCTCATTTGGAAAATATGCTAAATCTCTTGGTCACCTTGATAATTCATAGAAAGAGTTAAAAAGAAGTTTCAGGGTCTGGCAAAAAAAGGAGACTTAGAGGAAGTCTTAAAATGTTTTTTTAAATTGGTAGTATATGCAAGTAGTTAAAAATGATTTTTAAAAAAATTTTAAAAATTTGTTCTAACTGGTTGTATGTGACAGTAGAATGCATTTATACATTGATAGTAAACTAAGGATTATGCACAGAGAGGGTGTCTCTGGGCCACCTCACAAAGTTAGCCATGGTTCTAGTTCTTCAAAGAACTTGTCAGTAAATCTAGAAAGCAGTGTGTGTACCTCCTTTGGTTCTTCCTGAATGGGAGCATGCTGTGTACATGTGGTTGTAAAGCTAAATTTTTCTTTTAAGATGCCCAGTGATGAAATGGGTATACAGATTTTGGCAAATCTATACAATGGAAGGCTAGATCCTGATTGTGGAAAATTGGGGGGAATATTCCTGACTGCTGCTTTAGCTTTGCACCTTGGGCAGGCTCTCCTGGTCTGTTGGTAGTGGACATGGCTTGAAAGTTCATCTAGGGGTGCAGGAAATGAGGGACAGGAGTGGGAAAGCTGGGAGGAATAGACTTGGTGTGTGAGGAGCCATGACATCATCCAGCCCAGAGATGAAGCTGCTCATGAGGAGGTCTGGTCATAGGGATGTCACTAGGGAAATGGGAAGCTGAGCTCTGGAGACCACACTGGAAACAGCCCACTGAGTGTGGTTGCCTTGACCACCTCCTCTGGGAGACCACATGATGCATAGCTGGAGAGCACATGGGACCAATCAAGAATGGAGGGGTGTGGGGAATGTTTGACCTGGGATCTGATATTGCCCTGTGAGTGCTGTTGGGCCATTGATTTCTTTTTTGGGTGGAATAAAGAGTTCTTAGTATTCTGCATTTGGACAGTGCCACAGGAGACATTATGACGGGCAAAGGAAAGCTCAGTAACTGAATTCAGTGGCTTTGCCCACCTCCTATTCTGTTTTGAAATAGGGCTGATATAGTCTTGGCATTGACATTCTAATGGTTTTATCAGAAGTTTACTTACAATTTATATAAGATGAAGTTTATAGGCATTGTTGTAAGTGAAATTTTTTTGTGAAATTGTCTCGGGCAACTTTTCTGTTTACTGTTACACTGGGTTTGTCTGCTGGTGATGTCCCTAGAACATCAGTGTGCTTCGAAGTTGCGCATGAAAATGTGTTTTGTCTTACTGGCTTTGTCTTTATATTTAAGATGTGATTGTCAAGGATTGCAAAGTTCCCAACACTTCAAACCTTGAACTTACATATCTATAAGGGGGACTTTCTTCAAAGTAATCACTTTGTAGTCATTTCTTCTTTGTGTATGGTACTAGGTATTGAACCAAGCTGCATTCCCAGCCCTTGTTATTTTATTTTGAGACAGGGTCTTGCTTAAGTTGCAAAGATTGACCTAGAATTTGCAATCCTCCTGCCTCAGCCTCCTGAGTCACTGGGATCAAAGGCGTGCACCACCATACCCAGCATTATTCCTATTTCAAAATTTCCTTCATGATTTATATATTTATTCACTTGTAGTTTGGGTAAATATTTATTCTCTAGGAGGAAATGTGAATTTTGGAAACCACCAAATTTCTCAGTGTTCCTAGTTAGTAGATAATAGATTGTGCTTGGGAGAAAGTGACGCAGGATAATATAGAAATTAGCACTAGGAATTTGGTAGTTAACCGCCCTTTGAAATTATTCATTAGAATTTCTACAATATTCAAGCTGGGTGTGGTGGCTCATGCTATAATCCCAGGAACTTGGAAGGCTGAGACAGGAGGGTCTCAAGTTCAAGGCCAGTTTCAGCAACTTTGTGAGGTCCTGTGCAACTTTGTGAGGTACTGTTGCAAAATATAGAGAGGGTTGGGGATGTGACTCAATGTTTAATGGTCCCTGGGTTCAATTCTCTGGGGGCAGGGGGTGGGGAGAACTTATACAATATTTAGAGTGATAGTAATGGGAACAGCTAACACTAGTTGAGTGTTTGTACATGCCAGTCATGGTCATTTACCACATGTGAAAGAATTGCTCTATTTATCCTTATTTTTTTGTTTGGGAGTCAAGATGCAAAGGAGCTGAGTAATTTCCTACAACTTTTTATGGCTGATAAGTAGCAGAGGTAGGATTTGAACCTAGCAAGCTTTTAACGGTGATGCTATAACACTGCTCATAGAGATAATCTATAACTAACTAGTACTTGTATGTCACATACTACTCTTAAGTGTGTAACCTGAATAGAAGTGAAGTACCTTGCCCAAGGTTGTAAGGCTAATGAGAGACTTGACATCTTTGCCACGTGAGTCCTGTGAGCAGCATCTTAGAGCATATGACCCCAGAGGTGGCAGCTTTGGTGATTTGTGTTCTAGAGCAGTGGTGTGCTGCTGGTGCTTAACAACTGGCTCTTGGGAGGGGACTTGAAGCATTCTGCCCACTTCCCTGGTGTCAATATTCTCATCATGGTGGATTTCAAGCTACCATGAATTCACTGAGTGTGTAGTTAGGAAGAGAGGTATGGTAGCCGGTTCTTGTATTCCCAATAGATCTAAATAACCTCCAGAGTGTAGATACTAGTAAAAAACAGTAAAATAGGAAGTGATGAATTTTGAGTATAACTTATTATAATTACCCAATTTAACTTTTATGAATGCTGTTTAAAGCTGGCTTAAAGACTTTCTGGAAATTGAACAATGGACCCTTGTAAACCAGCGCCGGCAAGCTCCAGCACAGTACTGGTTCTGCTGTGATAATAAGTTGATCACATCCCTGCAGCTATGTCTAACCCACGGCCATGTCATTATCACAGTCTTTTATCTTTGTTTCCTGTGGCTTTTTAAATTGATGAATAAAACGAAAGTAAATTTGTGAGGACAGTTTAATCACTGGACCATAGCTTTTATGTTCGTACATTTGGTTCAGAGGCACTCTTGTGTTTTGACTGAATTTATTAGCTCATGTAATAGTTTACATTTCACATAATGGAAAAGATTTTATTTAAATGTATTGAGGCCTGAGTCCTCACCCCTGGTCCCATGTAAGCATGTGGAGATTCTGCTCTGGAGCCTCTGCACATTGAAGAGTAATATGGTGCTGATCATTGTGTTTGCTGGGAGGAGGGCAGGGGCTGGTGACAGGCAGATAGTACCTCCTGTGGGTGTGTTTGAACTCTGGGGATTTGCTATTTTCCTGAATGGAATTTGTCCCTGTCCTTCATAGTGCAGGGTGGGTATTCTTTGAGTCATTCTTTTCAGCCCTTTGGTTGTCTTGGCTTGGTGACTTGATCAAGTAAAACCGAAGAACTGGTCCTGCCCTTTTCTTACCAATAGCTTTCACCAGCATATCCAGATGGCCCCAATTGTGCCCTTGTTCCTTCCCTTCCCTTCTCCATCCATTCCCAAGTCATTCAGGGAATTCTCTGGCCTGGTAAATGAGCCCCCATGTGGCTGCAGGAGCAGCAGGCCTGGGAGTCACCTTAGTGTTACTAGCTGGGCCCACAGGCTGCCCCGCCCAGCCCTCCCCACCTCCCATCAGACTTCAGGTTTGGAAGGAACCCTTGCTGTTTCTGTTTCCCAAGTAGAGCTTTTGTGTGTGACACCTTCACCTCCACGTGGAAGGGCTAAGAGGCCCCTGAATGAGGATGGCAATGTTCCTGCACAGGGAGTGCCCCACAGACCCACTTGCCATGCATCCAGGGCTGACCCAGGGCCAGCTGCAGAGGATGAGGGGGATGACTTGCAAGGCAGAACTGATAACATCATGTGTTTGGGAATCACAAAAGGGGAAGTGGGGGCCGGCCACTCCTGTCAGGCTATACACCATGTCACGATGGACAGGGATGAAAACACTGGTTATGGGCTGTGACTGAGTCTGATGGCAGTGTGGGGGGTTGCCCACAGCTCTTCTGAGGAATGACGTGGAGCCAGCTGGGGTTTCCTAGGGCTGGCATGTCTCAGACTTTGACCCTTGTCCTTCCCTCATGTTGCTGGTGGACCACCTGCTCTACAGAAAGCGAGCCCAGCCAGTGCGTGGGATGAGAGGACTCCTATCTTCAGTGGTTATACCACTGGATTGTCTTTTTTTTTTTTTTTTTTTTTTTTTTTTTTTATAAAAACATAGATTTTATTTTGGCCTGTATGATTACAGAGAAGTTGTTAGTTTGGGTCAGTGTATTAAGATGGCGACTTTTCATTCTGGAAAGGTGCTTTTAGGCCCTTGAACAAGAAAGCCATTTTCTCAGTCAGTAAAGTGAGTAGGATAAAAAGTTACAAAAACACTGGACTGTAGTTTGTTTGGAATTGGGTAGACTTGACAAATAACCCATGTGCATGCTTTCCTGTCTCTCTCCCTCCATGTGTGTGTCTGTACATTCACATGTATAAAATATTTTTTTTTATTTTGAAATAACGAGACTTAGAAAAGAATGACCAGGCTAGCAAAGAACTGCCATAAATGCCTCCCCCAGCTTGCCTAAATGTTCACCATTGTTACCGTATTTGCTCTGTCATCTATTCATACTTTTTAGCCCTTGAAGGAAAGTTGCAGGCACAATGCTCCCTTTCACCTAAACATATCAGGCGTATTTCCCCCAAACAAGGACATTGTCGATCAGAGCATGCTTATTGAAGTTGGGAAATTTAAACATATATTACTGTTAGCTCATCAGTGGAACTTCTCACATTTCACCAGTTGTCCTCAGGTCCTTCTGGTGAAAGGAAATCCCAGAGCATAGGTTGTAGTGACTTTTAGTTGGGAGCCATTACTAGGAGTTGGCCTTGCATGCCCTTGACATTTTTTAATGGGACAGGTCAGTTGCACTATAGAAGTCTGCTTGTCTGTTTTTTGTCATGAGTAGATTCAAAATGTACATTTATCTGCAGGAACACCAGAATAATTGTGTCCTAGGTATTTAAAAGCACACATTCAACATCAGGTGTATCTTAGCTACTATTTTTAATATGGGTTTCCAAGTCAGTTGCCATTCTCCACCAGGGGACTTTTGGTATTAAGGGCGGTGATCATCACAGGAGAGGAGCTTACTACCTGTCTCCTCTGTACCCTGGAGCAGAGGCACATTCCAGCCCCTGAGAAAGGGATAAGGGTCATTAGTGGGGCTCTGAGCACCAGGGTGTCTTCAGGGATCCCAGTCTGAGAAGAAAACAGGGTTCCTCTGTTTTCCACAGAGGCATGAGCGAGGAATTCTGTTTAGCTGTCGGGAACTGAGAACCCAGTGCAGGGTGCCAGCATACCAAGGTGAATTTTAGAGGAACAGAAGTTGCTGATGTTGGTTCAGTGGCTCCAGGATGTGACTCTCTTGACCTTCTACTTTTTCAAGAATGGTACCTTGGGTGCTAGAATGTCCTGGGCTGGTGGGCCTGTTCCGATCATGAACCCACAAAGATCCCTGCCTGCTGGGAGCGCACATCCTAGTGGAGGCACACAGACAGTAGATAGATCAAAGAAGTAAACCAAAGTGTGTTAGAAGGTGCTGATAACAATGGGAAAAAAGAAACTACAGCCAGGTGGTGCAGGCTTGGGGCTGGGTGATCAGGGCAACCTCGCTAAGAAGGTGAGATCTGAGCAAAAATTCGAAGGAATAGGGGAGCAGCACAGAGGCTTCTGGCAGAAGTGTTCAGACAGGGCCCTGAGTGACAACCTTGAGGAGAGCAGGAAGGTCAGCATGAAAGAGGAGGGTGGAGAGCAGTGGTGTTGAGCAGGCCATGCCGAACTTCACAGGCCTGCAGAGGTCTTCGCCTTTATTCTGAGTGAGATGGGAGCTGTATGTTGAGGGATCTGGGAAGAGGGATGACATGGCCTGGCTTCAGTGTTTAAAGGACCCCCTGGATGCTGTGTTGGAATGGACTGTAGAAGTGGGACAGAGGCAGGGACACTGGTTAGCAATGAACTCTGCAGGGAGGAGAGGTTGGTGGCTCTGCCTGGGCTGATCACAGAGAAGGTGAGAAGTGGTCTAATTCTGTATGCACATGTGTGCGTGCGTGTGTGTATACATATATATGTATATATATGTATTATATATAATAATAATTATTGGTACTGGGGATTGAACCCGTGGGTGGCTAACCCTGACCCACATCCCCAGCCCCCCCCCCTTTTTTTTAATATGTAGAGATAATATTTTTCACTTAGAGAGGGGAAAATGATAAACTAGCATGGAAAATCTGGATGAGTGGTATACAGGCATTCTTTGTACTATTTTTCCACTCTTTTGGTAAGTTTTATGTTCTTTATTTTTTAAAATTTAAAATTTTTTTATTGTAAACAAATGGGGTACAACTTCTCTGGTTGTGGCGAGGATGTGGGGAAAAAGGTACACTCATACGTTGCTGGTGGGCTTGCAAATTAATGCAGCCACTCTGGAAAGCAGTGTGGAGATTCCTTAGAAAACTTGGAATGGAACCACCATTTGACCCAACTATCCCACTCCTTGGCCTATACCCAAAGGACTTAAAATCAGTGTACTACCATGATACAGCCCTTTTATTTTATTTATTTTATTTAGAGACAGGGTGGGTCTTGCTAAGTTGCTTTAGGGCCTTGCTAAGTTGTTGAGGCTGACTTTGAACTCTCAATCCTCCTGCCTCGGCCTCCCGAGCTGCTGGGATTACAGGTATGTGCCACCACACTTGGTTAATTCTGCATATGTTTCGAAGGCAGATTTCCTGAGAATTGGAATGTCAGTTATGAGGGAAAGAGATGTCAAAGGTGATTCAAAGGCCACGTGAGTGACTAGAAGGATGGAGTTGTCACTGGCACTGTCTTCAGCTATGGCTGTAGGTAGAACAGGTTTTAAGGGGAAGAGCTGGAATTTTCTTATAGCTGCACTGAGTCTGAGAGGCCTGTTAGACATTGAGTGGAGGTGTGTGTGTATGAGTGTATTCAGTTTGAATAGTGATCTGGGTTGGTACAAAATTTGCAGTTAGCATGTTTTTGAAACCATGAGATTTGGTGAGATCACCACAGGAGTGAGGGAGATAGAGGCAGGAACTAAGGACTGAGCTATGGGAAACCTAATGCTAGCAGTTCTTTGCCCTTGTATTCCCAGAGATGCTGCAGGGTTCCAGCCATTGTGTCAGCTTTCCATGAAGGAAGAAGGGAGAAAGGTAAAAGGGCTCTTGACATCTAACAAAGATCTCTTTAAAGAGCCTCCAGTAACTTCTACTTATAATTCATTGACCATATTTCAAAGGGTGGGAGATGTCAGAGTTGTAGCTGGCTACCTTACAAACCCCCTCAGGATAGAGTTTTGCAGGCCACCAGAACCTTCTGCAATGATGGGAGTGTTCCACATCAGTGCTGTCCTACATGGTGACCACTAACTACATAAGAGTACAGAGCACTTGAAGTTGGCTAGGGTCACTGAAGAATTGACTTTCTTCTTTTATTTAATTTAAATTAATTTAAATGCAAACTTAACCACATATGGGTTGTGGCTACCATGTTGGACAGTTCAGATAATGAAGTCTGATTCTTTTTTTTTTTTTTTTTCTGCGGTGCTGGGGATCGAACCTAGGGCCTTGTGCTTGCAAGGCAAGCACTCTACCAACTGAGCTATATCCCCAGCCCACTGAAGTCTTGTTCTTAAAGAAGAGGGAGGGCTCGATGCTGGATGGGCATCTCACAGCTTTTGTCCCAGCAGTACATGGAGACTTCACACAAACCAAGCTTATAGCTAAATTAGATTGAGGTTAAATTAACCATTTCACCTTGTGCTTAGAGACGTGATTAAAATCCAAGTTCCAAGCACACCGTGGAACATGAATCTTTTGGAACATTCTCACGCGAGTGCCCATATCAACACACAGGGGCCTCGCATGCAATGGAGGAAACCATATTGGAGAGCTTGGAGTCTTGTGTCTGACCTTCTCTGTCCTCAGTGGTATAAAGTAGCAATGTAAGAGGCTGGAGGGAAAGGAGAGGGAGGAGGAGGCAGGCATAGGAAAGATGGTGGAATGAGACAGACATCATTACCCTACTTACACGTATGGTTACACGAATGGTATGAATCTACGTCCATATGAAACATGGTGGACAACCATAGAAATGAAGAGATGTACCCCATTTGTGTACAATGAGTCAAAATGCAGTCTGTAAAAATAAAAAATAAAGAGGATGGAGACCTATTGTGGAGCTGCCTGTTAGTCTGGAAAGGTGCCCCTTCCTGATGCTCCTGCTGGGTGGAGACATTCCTCTTCAACTCGGGATTTACCAAGAGCGTGAACTGCAGCACTTCTCCTGCTTAGGAGGGCATGAGCTGGGCTGGGCGTGGCAGGGCCAGCGTGCTCTCTGGCCAACCACATGGTCTCGAGCAAGTTGCCTCACCTTTATTGCCAAGCTTCAAATTCCTCACCCGAGAAAGGGCAGACTCAGGATAATTGTAATACTGGTTTCTTAGAAGGCATCTGGTACACACTGGCTCCCTTTCCCCTCTCCTCTGCCCTGTGCATCTTCTTCTCTACCTGCTGCTGCATTTGGGAGGGGTCAAGACTGGATTCATAGGTGTTTGGGGGAATTTTCTTTTTTTGAATAATTAGAAGCAGATGGTGAAAATAAAAGGTATGGAGCAAATAATAAATCTCTGTGGGAAAAGAAGAGGGCAAATGGTGATCCAGCCCTTCCCGTTGGCATGCGTCTTCTCCATCTGGAACAGCACGGCAGGCCTTTCGGTTGTCTTCCTGAGCCAGTTCCCACGGTTCCTCAAGTGGCACCATGCTTGCGAAGCACCTGGGGCCTTGTTAAATGCAGACCCTGATACAGCACATCTGAGGTGAATTTCTACAAGCTCTCTGGTGACTTCCGTGCTGCAGGTCCATCAAACAAGGAACTGGGAGCAACAGGGAACCCAAAGTTATAGATGCAGAGTTGGCAATATAGACTGTCCTGCTGGCAGTTGACCCAGCTGATGGTTCCCTCTTCACTCCTGAGTGTTCTAGTTTGGATGACGCCCCATTTTTTGAGCACTCATTGTATGCCACCCACTCTGTGAGCCCTGGGAAGATGGAGACCACTAAGACCTCCCAGGAGCTGTCCATCTGTTAGAGCATCTGTTCTGATCCCCAATTCTTCTCTACCATCCTGTTCTTCAGGAGACTGATCTGGGCCCTCAGACTTTTTCTGTCTTGGTAGCTTCTTCCTGACTGGATTTGTGCATTTGTTTCCTATAGGACAGGATTCTTAGGACATTGAGCACTGTCATCCTGGGCCACGTCTGGGCATGGACCCTGAAAATGCTTGTTAAATGAATAGGTGCAACTGTTTTCTTCCTTACTGTCCATTTCTAAGAATTAATAGTTAATGGATTGAACTTGAGAGGTATTCCCCCCCCCCACATTTGTAATCAAACTTTTTTGAACCTAGAATTAGGTATGTAAGACTCTCTGAGCACACTTGACATAATCGTTTGGAGTCATTTAATAAGAAATCACTTTCTAGGTAATCTTGTCCTCAGAGAGAGATTGATACAGGGAAAAGATGGACCAGACACGATCGCCGATCGCCCCGGGGTTGGTTGAGGAGGAAGTGAGGCATTGCTTATGGAGTGCTAAGCTTAGCACACTAGCACATATGCATATGCCTGAGTTTCCAGGCAGGTGTCCTTGTGGCCTCTGGTTACCCTTTATGATTTGGTTTTGTTTGTTTAGTAACAAAGACCCGCCAGGTGGTGGTTGCTCTGTCCAGAGCCTCCCCAGCTTCCTCACTCTGCTTGTGGAATGAGGGAGTGACTCAATTTCAGGAAATGGTTCAAGGCTGTATCTCCACCTTCAAGAAAATCAGACAATGCCTGTATGGAAAGACAGCTGGCTGGGGGGTGCCCAGTGGCAAGCGGTGAGACCCTCGATTCAGGTGGAGGGAGCTGTACCTGGGCCTCAAGGCCCCCACTGCAGCATTGCTCCCTGTAGCCAGGGTGAGTTGTCCCCGTGGTAGGAACTCCAGTGCAGCACTGTCAAGTGTCAGTTAAACCACAGAGGCCTTATGAATTTTCTAGTAGCCACACTGAAAAAGTCAGCTGGAAGAAGTTAATGACACATGAATTGGTTTGCCGTAATAAAGGCCACAGACCAGGTAGCCGAAACATCGGTGCTCAAGGTTCTGGAGGCTGAAGTGTAGGGTCAGGGTGTCTGCGGGTTTGGTTTCTTCTGAGGCCTCTCCTGGGCTTGCTGTGTGGCCACACGTGGTCTTTCCTCTGCTCCTACCCATACCTGATGCCTCTCTCTCAATTTCCTCTTGTAAGGACACCAGTCAGTTTGGATAAGGGCCTCTCTAATGGCCTCATTTTCACTTAATCACCCTTTAAAAAGTCCCATCTCCAAATACAGCCAACATTCTTAGGTTGTAGGAGTGAGGACTTTAGCATATGGATTTGGGGAGAACACAGTCTGTAATACACATTACTTCGTTCAATAGATCCAAAATATTTTAGCCTACAGTCAATATAAAATTAAGAGGCATTTACATTTTATTTTGTATTAGGGCTTTGAAGTCTGGTGTGTGTTTTAACCACACTTCACATGCTCACTACATCTGTGTGGGTGGGGGCTACCTTATTGGACAGTGCAGGTCCAGAACCAAACCTCCTGAGGCCTCTCTCCTTGACTTGCTGTGGCCACCTTCTGTGTCCCCACATGGGGGCAGGGGTGCCTGGGGATGGTTGCAGAGAGCACTGAGTGGATTCGTACACCTACATTTTCTGAGTCAACTAGTAAAAGTGGACCTACCATGAGGTTCAGAGGAACATTTTGGTATCGTAAAGCTAGTATTCACACCAAGAGAGGTTAGGAAGCATGCTTCTGAAACTGGGGTTTCTGGAGCCCAAGTTCATGAGCCTGGTGATGCGGGTCTGAAAAAAATCTTTTCAGCATTTCAGAAAACCTGACAGGAGGTCACTGTCTAGGTGCTGAGAAGGTGAGCATTGTGGCTCTTGGCCTGGGTATCATTATGGTTTGGGGTAATGCCATGTGGATCAAGATTTTTCTTGGCTTTTGATGACATTATAGGAATTTCTGGGGCCCTACCTTAGAGGGATGGGGCTGAGTACTAAAGTCCTTGAGGCTGGAGAGACCTACCATTCACCAACAGGTTCAAGTTCAGGCCTTCCAGGGACTCCTGGGAGGCCCTGATAACCCTATCAAGGCTTTGATGGGTGCACAGGATGATGAAGGAAATGAACTGATTGCTGGCTAAGTACTTCCTGTGGTGAAGTCAGACCATAAGCATTTCCTGTGTGCCACAAATAATGCTCCTCACCTGTCTGCATGCCTGGGAAATGCAGCACCAGCCTCTCTCAACCCCTCTGCCTTCTGCTGCTGGGGTTCTTCCTGTTCTCAGAGGTTGCACCCTGAATGGGGCACTGGGGGCCAGGAGAGGCATTCCTTATCTCTGGTCATCTGGCTGTGGGAGGACTCTGCTCTGTCTGGCAGTCCACCTGGCAGTGGATGGTGTCAGTGATCCAAAAGCCCTTCCTCAAGCAGAACCAGGGTCCAGCTCTGTAAGCACACCCTCCCCCCCGGGTTCTGCCCTCCGCAGCCACGGGCATCTGTCTCCTCTCATCCCGTCCCCACTTCCTGCTTCCCCCAGGCTTAGCATCCTGAGTTCCTGAGAACTTTACTATTCTGTTAATGAATGCATTTGTACTTGTTTTTATTCCCTTTTTCCTCTGTAGTTGACCTTCTAGACATTTCCCTTACCTCCCCCTGAGAAAGGTCAGGGAAAATAGAAGAAACTCAAATATATTTGTTCCTCCTCAGCAACAGTGGTAGGGAATAGTGCCTGTAAAAAGGAGGGTACATGGATTTCTTCATTCTTTTCTGCTAGCCAGTTCCCTGGAGTTGGTTGACATAATCCTGTCACTTGGAACCACAGCTGGTGATTTTTCTGCCACGTTGGCAGTTACGTATTGGTCTGGATTTAACAGTGATCTTTATTCGTGGCTGTTCCTGGGTGACATTTGTCCTTCCTCTCTCCTCCTCTTCCTCTGGTTTGATACCCCGCTTTCCATCAGCCTTGTTGGAGAAAAGTTAACATGTGGCAGATTGCATCCTTACTTGATTGATTAATAAGCCCCAAATTCCACAAACTTGGGTTACAACCAAGGTAATACTGGCAAGAAGCATACATGGATTCAGAGAGGTTTGGGATAATTTTATTAATAATAAAGCTGTAAAGAGCTCCAAGCAGATTTTAAGATGCTTGGCATCAAGGACTATCTCATTTGTCTCCATATCCCCAGCACCAAGCAGAGTAATTGACATTGACTAATTGCCCAATAAATGTTCACTGAATGTTCGAAGATGCTGGGTTATGTCCAAGATGAACATATGCTCAAGATATTCTACTAAAAGTTTTACAGTGTTAGTTATTGCATTAGGTCAGCGATATATTTTGAGTTAAATTTTTTTGTGCATCGTCCAAGATATTCTTCAACAGTTGTAAAAATATATTGTTCATCATCATGAGTCAATTAATACCTGTCAGATCATGTAACCTGATGGTCAACTGGAAACAGTCCCCTGAGAGCACCTATACTTTAAGAATGGCATTGGAAGGGACAGCTGGCAACTCCCTCTGCACCCTGAATTTGGGATCATCATTGCTGGGCCATAGCAGTGCTTTCTTCTTTACCAGCCCTTCTCGGGAGTTGTGGTACAGGTGACACTCGGTCCACACCTGGCTTCAGGAGTCCCCATTCTGGACATGCCTGCACTTTGCCACTCTTCCCTTGTGGTGTTGGCTGTTTAAATTTTCTCATTTCCCCTGTGGCCATAGTGCTGCAGGGAGCATTTCTGGACCCCTGACTGTTGTTTCTGGAAAGGAAATTCCCAGCTGTAGCTTTGTACTCAGTCACTGTTATGGCCATTGACATTCCCTTGGATGTTGACATTGATCATTGGTGCAGGCTGCTAACACCCACTCAAAGTCCTGCCTCATAGGTGGCAGGCGCTGGGCTGGGCTGGACTGGGTCTTGCCTCATGCCTTCTTTATGGGCACCTGGTGCTCGGTCATCCTGCCTAGCAGTGATGCACCTGCTGTTCCTTTTTTTTTTTTTTTTTGGGTGCTGGGGATCAAACCCAGGGCTTTGTGCTTACAAGGCAAGCACTCTACCGACTGAGCCATCTCCCCAGCCCCCTGATCCCTTTTATGAATAGTCCTTGATGAGACCCAGGTCTCTGTTTTAATCACTGGACAACATAAAGAATATTACTCTGTATACTAGCATTTTTTCAAAGGATGGTGTTGAGTTTTACATCAAACCTAGGGCTGGGGTTGTGGCTCAGTGGTAGAGTGCTTGCCTAGCATGTGTGAGGTACTGGGTTTGATTCTCAGCACCATATATAAATAAAAAAATGAATTAAAAAAATAAAAGGTCTATCAACATTTAAAGAAACAATGTCTTGGCTTTATTAAAAAAACTAAAGTTGCATGCTCAAATTTTGAAACAATGTATTCAACATACTACATTTAACATTAGACAGGTTTGCATGCTCAAATTTAGAAACAAATTGTGTTCAACATACTACATTTAACTTGGACAGGTTTTTAAAAATTTTTTTATTATTGCAGGACCCTGTAGAGCTTAAGAAGCCAGTGTACCCAAGGGAGATACATGTTTTTGCATTTTCCTAGTGTACTTCACCATGGAATACTTTCCTCTCTTGAGGTTTAGGAAATACTGCTACAGGTTAGATTAGTTTTCCCTAAATAAGTTGGTGTAATGTCTTCATAATCTTTTTTCTCCCTATTTATACTAAAACTCTAGCTTCAAATTTTAGTAATGGAAGAACTTAGTGATATTTCATATCTAGAGATTTTTCTCTAGGTCTTTCTCATCGATAAAACCTATTTAAAGATATTACAGGGCCTAATACCAATCTCTAGGGTCTCCACTATTTATAGACTTCTATCAATCCTGGTGGTGACTTCATTGTTTTGTTATATTTTTAGTGGCCTCCTACACTACAGAAGCCTTTCTGAAAGTTCCACATCTTGTGGTAAATTTAGCTGGACTTTTAGCAAGTTTGATTGATTGCTGGTCTTAATGGAAGAAAATGTGATCCTTTCTTCTCCTCCCTTGTTAAATTATTGCTGATTTATGACCTGAGGAAGAAGCAGCCACTGGATAAGTGGGTGTCTTTTTAAAAATTGTGACATATTATCGAGACAAATATATTTAACTTGCTCCTTAATTCAACGGGCACCTGTCAATGCAGACACCATGTGGGGCTCAGTCCTGGGCTTTCCCTGATGGGCCTTAAGCCCAACAGTGTAGCTGTACCAGCCTCACCCACACTTAATGGGAAGAAAGGGGCTCAAAGAAGCCTAGTGGGATTGACAAATTCTGAAAGACCAACCCTAATGAGGGCAGTAGAAATGGGAATTGGAATTCAAGACCTAAGGGAAGCTAACTGATTTGAGCAAAATGGGCCTGATCTTGGGCTCCTCGAGGCCTGTCTAGGATATCTACTGACCTAAGGGTCTGAGGCTTTCCTGCAGAAAGTGAGAAGTGAACTGAAATATAACTTCTACCTCTGCACCCACCAGGCTGTGACCCGAGGCGTGTTTCTATCCTCCTGGGATACCCAGTTTCCTCTAGAATAAAAGACCTTAGGTCCAAGAGGATAACTCAGCAATAGGGCACCTGCCTAGGGTGCAGCATAGGGCCCTGGGTTTGATCCCTCACCACCAAAGAAAGGAAAACTAAGAGCCGCCATGGGATTGTGTTGAGGATTAATGGGGACAGTTTATCCAGAATGCTCCAGAGGGTGCTTAGCTCTGCCTGCTGTTCTTTATGGGTCCATTTACTTTACTAGTTTTCTAGGAAGCCTGAATGTTACCTGGGCCAGGTTGATTCATGTGGGCAGGGCCACGACGCCTATAGTCCTGGAGACCAAGGAGGTTAAAAGACAGTTGCCACAGACGTTATGTGGCCTGTGAGCCTACATCGTGTGTCCATAGATGGGTGGTTTTTACACTGGAGCAGGCATAGGATCACTTGGGACTTATTAAAATAGGTCACTAGCAGTAGGTACAGAGTTTCAGATGGGGAGAAGGAAAACGTTCTGGAGATGGGTGGGGGAGATGGTTGTATAATAATGTGAACCAGCTTAATGTCACAGACCTGTATACTTAGAAGTGGTTGAAGTGGCAAATTTTACGTTATCTTCATTTAGCCCCCTCACGCCCCTCCCCAGGCAGGCTACTAGGCCCAATCCATGGACATTTTGATCTGTAGATCTGGGTGGGGTCTGGGAATCTGCATTTGTAACACACTGTGAAGTGATGCTGATGTTAGTCTGGGAATGACAATGAGAATCACCCCCACCCCTGATGACCTTGAGTGACCTTGGGAACAATTTAGCTAGAAATACTGGGGACTCCTGAGTGTCAGTGGGATTTGCTGTATTTTTTTTTTTAGTAGTTCTTATAGGTCCTCAGAGAAACCTTACTATGTCCATGCCACAGTATTCCATTGTGGGCACATAACCCGGGGACAGTGGCCATGGTTCCCATTATCTGTTTTTCCACCTGTTTGTCTGTATCTAATTCTTTTTTAATTCATTTTTATTGTAAACAAATGGGATACATCATGTTTCTCTGTACATGAAGTAGAGGCATACAATTTGAGTAATCATACATTTACCTAGGGTAATAGTTTTTGATTCATTATTTTTTTTCTTCCCTCCCACCCCTCTTTTCCCTCTATACAGTCCCTCCCTCCTCCATTCTTGCCCCCCTCCCACCCCCATTATGTGTCATCATCCACTTATCAGCGAGATCATTTGTCCTTTGGTTTTTTGAGATTGGCTTATCACTTAGCATGATATTCTCCAATTTCATCCATTTGCCTGCAAATGCCATAATTTTATTATTATTTATGGCTGAGTGATATTCTATTGTATATATGTACCACAGTTTCTTTATCCATTCATCAATTGAAGGGCATCTAGGTTGGTTCCACAATCTGGCTATTGTGAATTGAGCAGCTATGAACATTGATGTGGCTGTATCTCTGTAGTATGCTGATTTTAAGTCCTTTGGGTATAGGCCAAGGAGTGGGATAGCTGGGTCAAATGGTGGTTCCATACCAAGTTTTCTAAGGAATCTCCACACTACTTTCCAGAGTGGCTGCACTAATCCGTATCTAATTCTAATAACTATTTTCAAATAACTTGAGACTAATAAGGTACAAATAAGAGTAGCATTTTCATATACCTTTTATCCAAACTTCTCCCAATGTTAAATTTTTTCCTATTCATAGTACTTGATTAAAACTGGAAAATTGATAATTTAATACTTTTTCATATTTATTTTTTGATTTTTGGATGCTGGGGATTGAACAGAGCCTTGCACATACTAGGCATGTGTCTTTTTTTTTTTTTTTTTTTTTTTTTTTTTTTTTAAAGAGTTCGAGATAAGGAATCAATTTTCAATTACCTTTAGCCCCACTTTGGCAATGCCAGGTGGGATAAGTGTTGGGTGCCTGAGATTTAAGTGTTACACAAAGCTTGGTTACAGAGGAGAAGAGTTTAGACTAGACTGGTTTCATATGTTCATCACACATGGCTTGTAACTAATTCAGTTTGTCCTTTAGAATTGTCTTATGAGGCAGTGAGTTTCTCAACACCTGAGATGTTCAAGCATGAGCCATAGGAATTCCGTCCCCAGTCCTGAGAAGGGGCTTGGACCGGATAATCCTTGAGTGCTTTTACACCTTGAGAATCCTATGAGTCTCTCAATTTCTTCATCAGAGTTTGTAGCTAACAGTGATTAGGCTGTGAATCATGTGATGTTTCATGCTAATGTAGTTGCCCAAATGATCTCTTTCCTGGGCTTTTACTCTAAGTAGTTTGAGGAGCTGGACCACAGAGAGGGATCTGAACTTGTCAGATTGGTAGAGTTGGGGGTGGAGTTGAGGGAAGGGGAGATGTTCCAGGGGCAGGAGATAGCATGTGCAAACGTCCTGCGACATGGCCTTTATGGGTACTATATCAGAGACTTTGAAAATCCTTTGTGTCATAGATTGTGGTCTCTGGGAAAGGGCAGTGGCTGAGCATGAAACTGGATTAGATTGGCCTCAGACTTTCAAACTTTTGCTGGTACAAAATATTGATGCTACTGAAGTAACTTTGAGAATACACACTATTGAGTCATGCTGGTGAGAGGTTTTAAACTGAGGATCATACAATGGGGAAAACATAGCGTTGGTCAGTGTTACGGTTTGGATGTGAAGTGTACCCCAAAAGCTCACGTGTGAGACCATGCAGAAAGTTTCAGAGGAGAAATGATTGGGTGGTAAGGGTCTTAACCCAATCAGTGAATTAATCCCTGATGGGATTAACTGAAGGGGTAGGGTGTGGCTGGAGGAGGTGGGAATTGGGACGTGGCTATGGGGCATATATTTTGTATCTGGAGAGTGGAGTCTCTGCTTCCTGATGATGCAAACTGTTTTCCTCTGCCACACACTCCTGCCATGATGTTCTGCCTCACCTTGAGCCCCAAGGAGTGGAGCTGGCTTTCTATGGACTAAGACCTCTGAAACCCTGAGCCCTCAAATAAACCTTTTCTCCTCTACAATTGTGCTGGTTGGGTCATTTAGTCATAGCAGTGAAAAAGCTGACTAAAACAGGCAGTGATTTTTACTGTATCCCAAAGTAGCTGCCTTAATCCCTCAGGGCCCCAGCATTTCTGCCCTGGGTTTGGCCACTCCTTTTCAAGGGTGCTGTCAAGACCCAATTGGATGCCTCTCTCAAGTACTTGGCAGCTTTTGCTGGACAGCTTTAGGGTCCTGGGGGCTATTCTGGTTGTTTCTATTCTTAAACATTGAGTGTCCAAAGAATTCACAAATCACATCTCAGAGGGTAGAGTGGGGGTGGGGGGCGGTTAGTAGTGGGGAGTGATGTAATTTTGAGATTTGAAAAGGAGTTTGGGGACCAGGGTGTTTCACAGGTGTCTTTGGACTGTGGAGAGGCCTGGTATTTCTGGATGGATTTGGTGGCTTCCATTAACAGGTGGCTCCCTTCCTCTTTCTGTTGTCCCTTGGTAGCATCTCTCAGATCTCCTGGGGTGTTGCATTACATGTCCAATCAAGAAATGTGAAAGGCTCTCCTTTCATGAATCTCCCTCTGTAGGGTGAGGCCTGCTGGGAGCATTTGCACCTTTTGCCAAGGCAAACTTTGACATTTGAGAGCTTCTTTCAGTTTCCAAAGATGTGAAGGCTCTTATTTTAATCCTTTTTTTTAAACCCCTTTTAAATTGCAAAGGGAATGAAATATATAGCGAGTGATACTGACCTATATTCATCCATGTAAATCTAGTCTCTTTGGGGGATACCTTAGTGTGTCCCCAGAACAATCATAAAACCTGCAACGTTGATATGCTCAGGAAAAATCTTTCATGGTGACAGGAAGGTAGTTTCTCTGGGACTGACCATCAAGGCCTTGGGAACAGTTTTGGATGCATGGTGGGTAACTTGTGTAGAGATGATGAGCTAAGGTTCTAGTGAGTAACGAAAGCTGGCGTGGACTGTCTCAGCTGGGCTGTGCAAATAGCCAGAGAATGTACTGACTTTCATGAGCAGGAAGAAGTCATACCTGGGAAGAAATGACCTTTTGATGGTAAAGCTATTCTGTAATTCTATTTTGACTCTATTTTCCATTCCATGATCTAGTTGTATTAGAAAAACTTGACAAAAGTTCCCAGTTTACAAAAAGTCAATCACACCTCCAGAGTGAATTCAGCCCCACAACAGTGCACATGCAGCTTTTATAATGTCTTAATTTTTCACCTCAGTGTGATGTCACATGGGATGTATGAGTCTGTCTGTTCCAATCCATGTGTTCAAAAGAGCCATAGAATCAATTACTTAATAGTTCCTATTTCAGAATTATGTGTCACTCTGTTTGAAACAAGAATTGAGACATAAATAAAAGTGGAGTTTTATAAAAATAAATTGCAAAGGGAAATAATAACGGGATGGAATAACTGCAGGGAGTAGAGATGAGAAAATATTAGAAGAAAAAATTCAGAAGTGATACTAAGAGAAGCCACGTTACGAGAACCCATTGATGAGATGGGAATAAAAAGCCCTAATTCACTGATCCAAATATGGGCTCTAATGGGGCTGTTCGTATTGCATTCTAGGAACGTGTCTGAGAGCAGTGGACTTTTTTAGGTTAGGCCCATCACACTCCAATTGCTTAAGAAACTGAGGCTCACCAGGCCAGAAACAGATACCTCACTGAGAACAAGCTGTTAGATTTCAGGTTGGTAATTGAAAACAGAAGAATAAGCCCAAATGGCTACTCGTGGCCTTGGTGGTTGATGGGAGGTGTCTCCGCAGAGGCACTTGTTCAGTGCAGAAGGGAACCCATGACAGTACTGAGTGCCTGGAGCTGCTGCTGCTCTCTGGTCAGGTTCCACCCAGGGCAGGGAGATCTGGTGAAGATAGTGTGTCTGTCACACAGGAGTTGTCCAAGAGATAAAGGGTGCAGAATTAAGTCATAGGGTTGACTCAGGTTTTGAAACCACATCTTGTAACACATGGTTCAGGGCCAGTGAATGAAGGGATGATTGGGTGAAACCTAGACAGTGGGACAAGAAAGCTGAGCCTGCTTAGCACACTCAGGGGCTTGGGTGGGAAGTGATCCAAGTAGTCAGAAGCGCTGCCTGGACATTAGCAGAAGTAGGACCAGGTAGGATCCTGGTTTTTCTCCATCACTGCAATCTTGAGCCAATGATGTGACCCCCCACCCCTCTGCACTTCTGTTTCCTCACCTGGACAGTTGAGATAATGCTAGAATCTATTTAGTAGAATTGCTGTCAGGACTAAATAAGGTAAAGCATCTCTTGCAATTAGAACTGCATCCGGCACTTAGGGAAGGAAGTCCAGGCCCTTGAGCATTACCACAAAGCCTCGAGGCATTAAAAGACCTGAGCAGTATGGCATTTCTGCATGTACTGTTTTAGGAGTAGAGTTTTTAGTTTTCCTACTTGCACACTAGAGGAAGTCAGCGGGGGGGAGGAGAAACGGCACAGCCCTGAAAATTTCCAAGCCGTGTCTAGTTTTTATACCTGTTTTCTGCTTTCAACATTGCTTCCCATTCCAGTTTTCCAACAAGCTTTGCAAAGCATTGTTGAATTATAAATCCCTTAAAATTGAAGACGTATGTGATTTGAAGACCTCACGTGTGACACTGATGACATGCCTTACGTCTCTAGCCTCACGCTTGACCCCTTTCAAAGGGTCTTTGTGTGCTCCATTCCATTTAAACCTTACAATGGTCTCTTTAGGTTCTGTGAGTCTCGTTTTAGAGTCTTACAGGGAACTTCAGAGCCACCTCAGCTGGTAAGTGACAGAGCTGGGATTTTAACCTCATCTGCTTTGGGGACTTTTTTCTTCCTGGCCTGTGTATAATGCTCAGCTGCTTTGTCACTTTGGGGTCTCATTAATACATGTGATACTGTTCATTGAGGGATGATGTCCCCACTCTTTTTACTCTATAGAAAGCCACCCCAAAATTTGAGGGTGTGAAATGGCCATTTTGTTTTGCTTGTGGATTCTGTGGGTCATTTAGACTGGACACAAAGGATGGCTTGCCAGTGTTTCATGATACCAGCTGGGGAGATTCAGCCACCAGCCTGGAATCACCTGAGATTCTCCACTCACAACAGTCCTCAACTGTTCTGTTGGCCAGACTACCCGCCTGTCACCTCTCAGTGTGGTCCCTCTGCGTGGCTGACTTGGACTTCCTTGGAGTGTCGGATTCCTAGTGGGAGTCTCTAAGAGAAAGGTGGAAGTTCACAGTGCCTTTGTAATCCAGCCCCAAAGTCACGTTCGAGGAATTCATAAATTGCCCAAGTTCAAGGGGAAGTCATGTGGACCTCACCACTTGGGTAGGAATGTCAATGTTAAGTTCTAGGAAAGCAGATGACTACGAAGAGGGAAATACATTTTTACACTGGTGGAAGAGAAAAATGTCCTGAGTGTTTCTAGGCCCAGGGAACCACAGTGAGGGTCCTGGGTGGAGAGTCAGGTCAGCTTGGAGGACCCGGTGCTGGGTCATTCCTTCACCCATAGGTGTTTGCTCGGTCTGTCTCTGAGGCAGAGTAAGCAGGGCACTCAGTCATGGTGCTCTGGACAATCCCTTCACATGCAGCCCTAGGATTCTAGTAAATTCTTGTCCCACTGAAAATTTGACCTCACTGAAGATCATTTTTAAGATTTATTTATGTTTAGTGCAAGCCCTACAAACTTTCATTTACTATCTAAGAAGTGAAAAGTTCATCCCAGTGTCCTGTCCTGGCTTATATTTCAGTTAGATGGGAAGGGAAAAATCAGCACCCGGAGAAGATGGGTTGTAAAAGTTTATTTTACATTGATGTGAAGTTTATTTTTGGTCCTGGTGTTCTTCATAGGGTGGGTATTTCTTTTAAGCCCGTTAATCGTGTATTTCCTTCTCATTTGCCACTTCCTCCCAGAATAAGCTCTCCCTTATTTTTGAATCATGTTCATGTTCTCAGCACGTCTAACTTTAAATAATGACTGGAGAAGCTCCAATTTAAGTGGAGAGTAAAATCTGATTGCTTTTTGACCTCTGGGTTAGGATCAAGTGTGGTGTAACAAAGTATCAGTCCCAAGAGTCACCTTTGCTGATTTTTTTTCCTATTATTCTTTCCTGTTATTCCACATTCATGCAAGTTTTGCAGCCAAGGATTGTTACATTAAGATCCAATCTGAAATTAAAACTTATGGTTTTAACCAGTAAGCCATAAAGCTGTTGAACTCTCACTGGGATGTGGTTACCTTTTCCTTAACTTCCTGAGTTGTCTCCTCTTAGCCCCGTAGTTGATTTCTTAGCCTTTGGAAAGTTCCCTGACATTTTTCTGCCATTTCCCATCAGAGTGAGGAATAGAAACTGTGAGCCTCATAAGGTCACAGGCTGTGCAGCTGTGTTCCTTTGCTGCAGAGGGATGGCTGTCCTGGTGGGGCACACTCGGCCCTTCCCAGTATGTGCAGGTCTGAGATCACATTGGGACAGTGGGTCCATGTGGGTAAGGGAACCTCAGCAGGATGTGAGCAACTTGGCTCAGACTTCCAGAACTGGAGCACATTCTCAGAACCTTCCAGAAGACCCTGCCCTGGAATTACCTTCATGGGTCTTTTTGATCTGTGTATAGAGTATATTTCCTTCAAGGCAGTTCCCTGAGGGGGACCCTTTAAGTCAAGGCTGATAGAGAGGGTGGAGAACAGCTATACACAGTTGCATTTCAGGGTTTGGCAACAAAAAAAAAGACATCCTTGGTGAGAATCTTGGTGGGGAGGAAGTTTACGCAACCACAGGCTGCAGGTCATTCTGAGGTGCCCATGCTCCCTGCCACTAGGGTGGCACTGCTTCATGTACTCCTGCTTGGCATAGATCCTAATATCGTCCTGCTAGCTGGTGCAGAGGTGATATGGAACTCTGTGAGGGGAGCAGCCCTGGATCACTGGCTGGCCACCAGCAGGTGGCTAACAGCATATTCTGCAAGATCCACAGCTGCTAGAGTTGGCGCAGGCTGCTCCTTGGTTTGGCTTTCTCTTCTTTTATTTGGTGGTAAATAAAGGTAGTAAGAGTTGCAAAATTAACACTGATGGTGGTGGCTAGTATTTATTGAATTCTGACTACACCTGGGCTCTGTACCCAGGTCATCTCTTCCTGTCCTCACCATAGCCCTGTGGAGTTTGTGCCATCACATGTCCACCTGGAAACCAAGGTTCAGAGCAGAAAGAGACCACCCAACGTCTCATAAGCAGAAAGCAGTGAGGCAGGACCCATCCCAATACTTGGGCAACTGTCTTTTGCCTTCTGGCTGCTTCACTGAGTGTCCTCCTGGCGGGTGTGTGTATAAGAGAGAGAGAGAAGGCTGCAGAAGATTGGCTGTTGATAATCGCACCCCTTGCATATCTGCTCACCCCAAATTGGGCTATTTATAAAGTGCTTTGAGCACTGTGGAAACCAGTCATTAAAACCCCAAGGATGTATTATGTTGACGATAGGTTAAGGTTTCAGAATTGATTTCAAGGGGGCTAATTTCAGATCAGCTGAAAATCTGTCTCAAGAAAATATATGAGAGTCAAGTCAAAGGCCTCTTTGGGACCATTGTTTCTCAGAAGTGCTGAAAGGGTTCTTAGTGCCCCAGAAAAGCTCACTATCCTGCCAGAGGCAGTGGAACCTGAGGTGGCTTCACTATGGCTGTTGTTTGTGGAGTGCCTGCCCTGGGTACTGCTGGTCACTGGGTGTGCAGAGGTGAACGATCCTCTGTCCTCATTCTCAGGGAGGACACAGCTGACCGTGCCAGCATGTGCCAGAGCCCTCCTGGCAGCTGGGCACACAGGGCTGAGGGAACACGGGGGTGAAAATGCATTTGGCCTTGGCCTGGAGCAGCCTCTTAACGTCTTTCTCTGTTGTCAGTGGTGCTGGGAATGAAATCCAGGGCCTTAAGCATGAAGAGCTCTACCACCAAGCTACATCCTCAGCCTTTTATCATCTTTTAATGGAGATACTCATCACCTTTCTGCAGATGTGCCAAGTGTGGAGTCCTGATTTTTTTTTCCCCTTTAATAAGAGGAAGCCAAGCTTTTGATGAGGACGTTACCCCTGAATGTTGAGATCTTGGTTTTATTTTGAGGGATTTCATTTGCACCACTGCGAGGGAGGTCAGGAGAGGTCCCACTTGATGTCAGAGGTCAAGATGAGGAGAGTAAGGGGAGGACTCCCTGAGGTGTGCGGGAATGCTGGGAAAGTCACAGACAAGCATGAGGACCCTGGCCACAAGTCCTGTGACAAAAACACAAGTTACAGAATCAAGTCGGCACACGTCACAGCTTCTGGGATGGTATGTTGTCTAGTCTGATACAGGCTGACCCCTGCCCTTTACGACCACATCCCTGCTGTCCAGTCCCTGGGCTCTGTTCCTCTGATGTGATGAGGTGGTCCATGGGTTGGGAAGAGCAGAGGAGTGAGGGCCACACCCAGGGGGCCATATGCTTCCCATGGTGCTGCCCATGACACCTGCTGCGGCTGAGGGGAACGTTCTCGTGCCCTTAGTGAATCTCAGCCACACCACTCTGCTTCCCATTTCCTCCTGGGGTGGGAGTGCCTTGGGCCTTGTTGTTTTGTTTTCTTGGTTATAAGAGGATTCTAACTGGACATGGAGTGACTATAATCATAAAACCCAAATGTTGCTTTTGGCCTCGTCTGAGCCAAGTGTGGTGCCTACCCTTGCAGCTGACCATGTCGAGAGCAGGCGACCTTTTTACGTCCTTCAGAGGCCAATGTGGACATGGGCTCCCTGGAGACCCAGCAGATATAACTGCAAAAAAACTCAAGGATCAAAGTAGAGTCAGCTATTTCTGCTTTGGGTCTATTACCCTATGACCCAAGTGGATTTTTGTACCCTTTTCCCATTGTATTTCTAAAATGTCCTTAAAAGGCATAAAGAAGTGGCAGGATGATGGCTGGAAAGATAAGTGGCTTCTCTGATTTTGGAATAATGAGACTCCCCATCCCACGAGTGACTTTTCCTGAATTCTTTTTTGTTTTGTTTTTGATTAAGTGGTGGTAGAAGAGGAGCAATTAACAAAACCTTCCTTTTTCATAACTATGGTGAAGCTTTGTAAGTCCTTCCTGTAAAAGATGACTAAGTGCACAGAACGTGCAAAAAAAAAAAAAATATTCTGTGGAAATGCAGTTTTATTTAGTTGAGGGCATCACCCAGAGTATAAATAGGCCCTAAGTGATTTGCATGTTGGTCTTTTCTTCCCCCAAAGCTTCAGTATTATCTTGCACTGTCATCTTTATATTGTATTGGAAAAATCTGGGATTCTTTTCTCCTTGGTCATTATTTACTTTTGTAAAATAATGTAGTTTTGAAGAATCCTGGCTATTTAGTCTCTAGCCCTAACATGGTTTCTGGTCAGGAAAAGATATTCAATAACTTTTGGTATTTCTAGTTTTAGAAAGATTCCCCCCCCCCTCCAAGGGGAGGTGTGGCTGCAACTCGGAGGTGAAAGAAATGTTCTGTAGGGAAAGATTCTCTGACTCCTATTCCTTTTGCTTTAAAAATTTGTGTTCCTCATGGGGTGTTGGGGCGCGGGGAGAATTGGACTTTGGAATTTTGAAGTGTACTGCTTAGTGTTAAATTTTAGTTCATTGCTGGGAAATTTTGGATGAGCTCATTTCAGAAGGAATTACATATCTTATGAGCCAGCATGGGGCAAGGGAGGGGAAACTACCTCCTTTAAAAGGGACCGTGTCCTTTGAGCGACGTGGAATGCTCTGCTACTTTTTGGTGAGAGACGTCAAAGTTGGTCTGCCTGGGATGAACTTTAAGGAAGGTGGCACCTGTCCTTCAGTCTTGTCTTGACCTCCCCTTGGGGATTTCCTCCTTGGGCCCATCCTGGGTGTCCATGGTCTGACTGACCATGGGGACCAGGGGACCCTCGACCTTGGCTGTCTTTGTTACACCTGCTGGCTTTGACAGGAGAGACGGTTCTCCTGTTTCCTGGTCCCTGTTCTGATTTGGATAGGATCAGGATGTTTTCTTGGCATCCGCGAGTCCCCTAAAAACAGATGAAAGGAAGATGCTTCGTGTCATCCAAAAATCTCAACGCACTCAGATCAATTCTTCCTGGCAAGTCCTCACGTATCTGTGTCCAGGTCCCCAGAACCTGCGGGGAATAAGCCTCCTCGTGGTGGGAGGGAAGGAAGAAGGAAAAGTAGAGCCCTAAAAGTCTCCTCCGTATACTTAAGGCTTAGTCATGTGCAGTCACACGCTGTCAGGGCTGGGAAGGACAGCAGGGGCGGGGAGGGGAGTAGATCTACCTTGAGGTGTAACCAGTGGGCGGGAGCTGAATCACGCCAGGGCAGGAGGCGTGAGCCTGTGGCATTGTCCCCTCCATCAGCATTACGGTTCCTGTTCTTCCCAAGAGAAGTTTGAGAGCCTGACTCCTGTTGTCTGGAGGGGTCTCCCTGCTGCCCCATGGAAGGGGGCTCATTCTCTGGGCGGCTCCTTGACGTTCTACATGCTACCGCCACTCTTCTCCCTCAGGGCACGAAAAATTGACAAGAAAACCCAAATAAGAATTTTAAAATGTAGATGTGTATTGCGCTCACACAGGAGCAGTTGGGACTGATACAGTGTCTCTATGATCACTGAGGATCCAGGATCCTTCTCTTTCTGTTCCACCATCCTTAGAACATGGCCCCTAGTCCCAAAGTCACCTCCTGGCTCAGGACAGTGGTTGGATGTTCCAGCCATCATACCCAAATTCCAGGTAGGAAAAAGAACAGACGTACAAAACAGCATATCCCACAGCTAATTTGTCTCCCTTTATGGAACTTTCCTTGCAGCCTTATGTGATGGTCTCCACTTGTATCTTACTGACTGCTTTTTCTTCCAGGGGAGGCAGGGAAATATAGCCCTTCAGCCAGGTACATTGCAGACTGGAATAAAATTGAGTTCAGTCAAAAGGGAAAAATGGAGCAAGGATATTGGTCAGGCAAATAGCAGTCTCTGCCATGGCCTGGCGTATATGAGGACCTCACGTGCGAACCTAAACAGGTCCTCCCAGGAATTCCAGAGACAGACCAGCTCAGGGCATGTGTGATGGCTGGTTCAGGCCGTCCCTGTTGAATGAGTCAGATTCAGCTCCTGCCCCTCGCCCCTGCTCTCCTGTAGTGCATCTGCCATTATAAGTGATTTCTTGTTACACATTTTTAAAAACTGACTTCTTCCCAGAGGGGTGTTCAATAGACTATTAATGGTTGTGAGAGTTATCGGTTAAATTGGAAGCATCATTCTAGGCCTTGGAAATGGGCAGTACTGGTACATAGGAAGTTTCACTACTGATTCCAGATGTTGGCAAAACAAGATGGTTTTGCCACTCATCACTATTAGGGAGAGATCTTTATTTAAAAAAAAAATGCTGCTTTTTTGCTATTTTGTTTGAATCTGAACTAACAATGTGGAAGGAGATGCTGTATCTGAGAACACGCACGTCAGTACTTGGTACTTGTGGAAGAGCAAGGAATCCTCCCTGAAAGTCTAGTTATGTAAATCTACCTTCCACTGCAAGAAAACTCAGTAGTGGGAACAGCCCGGGATGGCTGGAAGGCAGGGCTTTTGCTTTTGCTCTCGGAAGGAGGAGGAAGCTTGAGGACGTCCCCATGGGTCTGTCTGATCATGGAACGTGCCTTTGATGAGCCCTTACCACGTGACTGGCTGACTTGCTGTGTCTGCTGAGTCTTCGGAAAGTGATGTACGCAGGGACTGCGACTTTGGGAGAAGGGAATATCATTGCTGGCCGGGTTTCTGGCATTGGAAGTGTGACAGCTCTGGCCAAAAGCAGATGGAGGTTTGCAGCTACAATTTGTAATTCTGTTTGAAGCACTGGTCTAACATCTGTTGTTTCATCTTCCTTATTGTCTCCTCTCTTCCCTTCTTTTTTTTTTTCTTTCCTATCTTTTCTCCATTGTATTCAGCTATGCTTGTATTCTGCTCTCCCTAAAGCAGCTCAGGTCTGATCTTTGGAAAAACATTATCGAGGAACCCAGGGTCTGCCTGCCCTATTTCTGAATTCAACTAGCAAGAATGAAGAAGTCAAGTAGAAAGAGCTTGGACTTGTTGGACTTGGGTGTGGAAAAGATGTGGATACACATTCTAGCTCTATCATTGCTTGCTGGGTGACTTTAGGCGAGTCCCTTTACCTCTCTGAATTTCCTGAACCTCATTTATAAACTGACGTTGATTCTTACTTAAGCGTTGTTAGGAAGATTGAATGGAATGATGTATGAATAAAAATCCAGAGAGGGGCTGGGGTTGGGGCTCAGTGGTAGAGCACTCTCCTAGCACGTGTGAGGCACTGGGTTTGATCCTCAGCACCACATAAAAATAAAGGCATTGTGTCCTCCTCCAACTAAAAAATATTTTTAAAAAATTCAGAGAGAGAAATGAAGACCATATTTCTTTGGACTATATAGGCCATGCTAAGAAGTTGGACTTTGTGTACGGGCTTTGTGAAGCAAGTCAGTGACGTGATCTGATGAGTGTTTTTAAAAGATCACTCTGGCTTTATGCAGGACATGGGTTTGGTGGGTGGTGGCATGGGCAGGAGTGGAAGCAGATAGCCCAACTAGGATGTGAGAAGTATTCTTGCCCAGTGGGGCAAGGGGCTGCGCTAGTGTGGCCACAGTGTGGACAGAAGGGTCTGGAAATCTTTTGGAGGTGATGATGGTAGGAATAGCTGAAATCTTAGAGGTGGAGAAGATGAAAGAGGACAAGCAAGCATGAATCCCAGGTGTGGTGCTTGAGTGCAAGGAGGTGGCGGTGGCTGTTGGACAGTGTTGTGGAGGGCTGTGCCTGTGAGTGACACCCACAGAACATTGGCTTGGCTGGACCACAGCATCGAGAGGCAAGAGGGGCACGTGTTCTTGGGCCATGCTGGGTGTTGAATGCAGGGATATGGGCCACGTTCCACTTCTGCTCTTCCTTTGAAACCGTTTTCATCTACCCCATTTAGTTGGCATCTCCCAGAAGTGAGTCGGACAGTATTGAGCAAGGTCTGGAGAGTGACAGTCACGTCAATAGGACTTCAGCTGTCCACCTCATTAGCACCTTAGATGGCTCTGGCGCGTTAAGAGAAAGCCAGAATGAAGTGAAAGCAAGGCCTGGGGAGGATTTGGATGGGCTTTAGAATCTGAGCAATATCCTCAAGATGGCTAGAGTGACATCAGTGTTCACAGGTCCAGGACCTCGTGCCCTGGGAATTGCAATTGGATGCATCTCTGGGTTTGGAACCATTTTGAGAAACATTGTTCTGGAGGTCCTGCAGGGTTTTCTGGGTGGCCCCTGCTCTAGCTCTTTTCCCTTTTTTTTTTTTTTTTTTTAAGTCAGCTTGGTGGTGGCAGAATCTCCTTCCTGCTCATACTTCAGACTCTGGAAGCAATTAGAGGCGGGCAGCCTCCGGAGGCAGAAATGCTTCATGTGTTTTGTGAGCACGTTCCCAAAATAATGGCGAGAGCGGCAAATGAACACCACAGTGACAATTTCGCCGCCATGAAGTAATTGTCATGGTGTTCGAGCCTAGATAAAAGTCTTTGGTAAATCTGTAAAAAAAATATCTTGGAGAGGGGGAAAAAGGGAGGCCAGAATTTATAGGGTCTAAAAATAGCAGTTCAAGTGCAGCTGTGTTTAGCTTGTCAGGGAACCTGTTGAGTTGGGACAGGCAGGGGATTTTATTTCTCTGGGCCTGAGGTCATTTGTCTTGTTTAAGAAGGGGCAGCAAACATTTCCAAATAGGGATTGGTTTTTGAGGGGAGGAAGATGGCGGAATGCATACGGTATTTCTTGTTTTCTTCTCTCTCTCTTTCTCTTTCTCTCTCTCTCTCAGCCTGCTCTTTCATCATGAAAGGAAAATTTGGTTCTCTCAGAGTAAGTGGGGCTGCCCAGTGGTAGGATTTCAGAGGTGCTGGTGGTGGTGCTTGTTGCTGGCCGCCTTGATGACCCCTAGTCTGAGGACTGTGTTGGTAGTCCAGTGGCTGGTCTTACTGGGTTCTGCACAAACCCTTTAAATTGAAGAAGTAAACTCATCATTGAAGAAATAGTAGTATGACTTGTCCAAGACTGAATAGCTGATGTCCAGACCTTCTGGATTCCATTTCTAGTTGGGGATGATGTTTTCTTCCTGTTCTAAAACCCACTAAAGGTGTTCAACCTGCTCCTGGCCTCAGCCTTCCTCAGTCCTCCACATAGATGGTTCCCAACCTAGGATGCGTTGACTTAGGATTTTGCACCTTTCTAAGGTGCCAACGCTATGTGCATGCAGTAGAAACTCTACTTTGAATTTTTTTATTTTTATTTTTTGGTACTAGGGATCGAACTCAGGGGCTCTTGACCACTCAGCCACATCCCCAGCCCTCTTTTGTATTTTTTTTTTTTTTTTTTTTTTTAAGAAACAGGGGCTCACTGAGTTGCTTAGCCCCTTGCTTTTGCTGAGGCTGGCTTTGAACTCAGGATCTTCCTCCTCAGTCTCCTGAACTCCTGGGATTACAGGTGTGCACAACCATGCCCAGCTTATACTTTGAATTTTGATCTGTTGCTGAACTAGCAACGTGTGGAACCATACTGTGTCACGATGCTGGGCAGTCACCTGATCACCAGGGAGATCCACCAGTACTCTCCAGTGCACTGTTGCCAAGCTCTGGTGTTTGTTACATTAGGTGTATCAGGTGCATTTTCAACTTAGATATTTTCAACTTAACATTGGGTTTACTGGAATGTAAACCCACCTTAAGTCAAAGTCTATCTGTACTTAAAAATATTGCCATGTCAGCATCCTGAAGCTTTTCAGCCAGCAGAACTTCAAATCTCCGTCCCTTCAGTACTTGTTGAAAGCTTGGTTGACGTGATTTCTGTGGATGGTGTTGTGCCTGAAGGTTCTTCTCTCCATTTGTTTCTAGGCCAGAGGTTGAAAACTGGTATCCTGCAGGCTGAATCTTGCATGTCGTCCTGTTTCGTGTGCACCTAAACAATTGCCAATATTTTAAAACCTGGGATTTTTTTTTTTTTTTTTTTTTTGGACACACCTATATTCTGTGGGGTCTCTAAGATCTATCCTTGGTTTAGATTTCTTCCTCCAAGGGGACCCAGATTGCTATGTGTAGGTCCCTGTTTTCCCAAAGGGAGCTCTGAGTCCTGTTGAGAAACAGCCACTGCCCTTCCCTTGAGGACAGTAAGGAAAGGGTCAAACAACTCGTTGCATGTTGAGCACCCAGAAAACACCTGCCTGGGCACAGTGAGCACTGCGGAAGTGTTTGCTTTCCCCTCGTCGTCATTATTGTGGCATTTCGTGTGGCTTCTGTAAGGTTCTGTTGAGGGCTTTTATCTGAAACCCCATGTGAAAGCGCCCAGAAAATGACTTCAGACGCGGGAACTCATGCAAGAGATTTTATTAAACGAACAGGCAGAGTGTCTGCCCACAGGGTGAGAGAGAGAGAGAGAGAGAGAGAGAGAGAGAGAATGGTGAGGGAGCTATTGAAGAATAGAATTCCACTTAAGAGTAGTGGAATTTTGTGGGCTAACAGCAATTGGACCAATGGCTGGCGAGGAGGTTCGTGGGAGAACAATCTGGACCCATGACTGACTAGGAAGTTCCCGGGCTAGCAATCTAGGTTGTAAAATGGTGTGGGGGAGGGAGAACAATGTCAGCAGCAAAATAGCAGATCTGATGCCAATACCATGGAAGACGCATCTCTTGGATCTCAGTGCCAGGAAGCCGTGTCCTTTTACTGAGTGACTACCTTACGCCATGGCTTTTCTGTCTAACTTCACCACCTGCGGGGAGGCTCCGAGGCAGTCCTGCAGTTCAGGTCCAGTGGAGGAAATGCCCGCATGTGCTTTATCCATCCCTTGATTTCACACGGTGTCATTTTCTTGCTACTCTGCCTTTTCCACTTGCTCATGTTATCGCGGGCATTTCGATGAGCAGCCTTGAATCGTGTTTGTACAAGGCTGGGTGTGAATTAGAAAACAAGCAGAGCATCCTCACCCCTGAGAGGTGCATGTCATCACCTTGAGTGGACATCGGTATCAGCAGGTCCAAGTCCAAGCCTGGGGCTCACATGCTCTCTCCTTCCTGGACACTATTGGCCTTTAACTCTCACAGGTAGTAGCCCCCTGCTGCTTTACCACAGGGGTCTCCCTTTTACACCTGCCCTCTGTCTTGTAAATAGTCCCTTTAGTGAACCCTTCTGTTCCTGGCTAGGACCCTCATGGATGGAGTAGATGCTCAAAAATGCCCAGTGGATTATCAGGCCGCCTCATTCCTCTTTTCCACTGGTCTCTACACTACTCACGAGTCACTCGCAGTCTGAAAACCTTATGGGATGTCAATCAGGAATCTCTCCCTCTTCCCTTGTCCAGCCAGCATCTCTCCCCCAAGAACCTGTTGGAGTAAATTCATCTGAGTGAATTCCAGTCGATCTGTTTTACTTTTCTTTCTCTGGAACTTTTGGCACACTCTTTGAGACAATTGGGGAGGGAGTTTCTGAGTTGCAACATTTACCCCCATCAACCATGGGAACTTTCTGTCCCAGAAGTGATTTCTGCCCTATCATGTTCCAAGAAGTGGGCATGGAGAATGTTTGGACTAAAGAAGTCCCAACGTGAGGAAATGAATGTAAAACTCACCAATAATAATTGCCTCACTGAATTTGGGAAGGCACTAAAATGTTGTGGTTCATGACTCAACAGGACAATGTGGTTTTTGTTGTTGTTGTTTTTAAAGCAGGAGAAAAAGGGCCCCCAAATTTTGATTTCGTGAATGAGTTTGAGAATCCTTGGGGCATTTCCCAAACTTCCCCATGAAGATTGTATTTTGATAAAAATTCAGATTTCTGGTGATTCAGGTTCCCTGGGCCTGGGTTGGACCTCGGAACCTGTTTCCAGCATGCACCTTAAGTATTTCATATTAACTGTGTGTAGGAGGCACTGGGCCTGGCTAGCGATTCTCGCACATTTTGGTCTGTTGGCTAAGGGGAAATCCACCAATGATGATGACAGTGAACGAGAGTGTGTGACACTTAGCACTGTGCAGTTCGCTGGGACTTGACACGAATTCTCTTCTGTTACCACATTTACCCTTTCAGGGATTGTTCTCCTCTAACATTGGGAACATTATTTTACCAGAATCGAATGGGAAGAATGGTTCCAGCAGATTTTTGTGAAATATCCAAATTAATACCAGATGCAAAGATACAGAAATGGTCATTCTATAAACATGAAAGCACCAGGCAAACAGCCCACCCTTTGGGAGCCACTGCGTGACTGCTTGATAAGATTCTTTCAACTCACTCCATGCCTGGATCATGTAAGAGGGGTTTCTAGAAAGCTCTGACAGAATACTCGAGGCAGACATCTGTAGGCAAGGGGAATCCCAGTCCACTGTGTTCTGGAAGGGAGCACCATGCTCCTTCCTTAAAAGGACATGCTGACTTGCTCTCTCACAGGCATGAAGACTCTTTAAGAATGCCATATCTGCCAGGTGCAGTGGCACGTGCCTATAATCCCAGTGACTTGGGAGGCTGAGGCAGGAGGATTGAGAGTTCAAAGCCAACCTCAGCCAAAGCAAGGCACTGAGCAACTCAGCAAGACCCTGTCTCTAAATAAAATACAAAAGAGGGCTGGGGATGCAGCCGAGTGCCCCTGAGTTCAATCCCCGATACTCCTCCCCTTCTCCGACCCCTGCAAAAAACAAAACAAAAACCCCAAAAACCCATTTCATTTCTGTAGTTGTGCAGAATACCATGCATAGAAAATGTATAGTTGCTCAGATGCCCAATGACTTCACAGCCTTTGATAGCAAATGCATTGTGATTGTGTTCTGAGATTTTTGGTGGATTTTTTTTTTCAAACTTTATTAATATACTTGGGAAAGCATCATCTTATTGAATTTTAATCAGTTTCTGGGTAGCCTGTTAACCTACAGATCACCTGGTTCTTGCTTCTGTGACCCACTGAGGAAACATGCTGGCCAATCCGAGTTCTTTCAGGAAGTGGACTGTTCCATTTTTCTGTTGCCCCACACCTGCTGTTTGTGACATTTACTTCTCTCACTTTCTTTTCATTCCCAGTCTGCAGAACTTTTTCTGACTTTTGCAAGGTCTGTGACAGTATTGAATAGATACAAGCCCAAGGGCGGTAGGATAGGAGCTGCGGTGCCCAGTGCTAACTGTTGGCACATTTCCCTCATCTGTGGTGGTACCCTGGGCTGAAATGGATTTCTTGGCATCCCTTATCTTAGCATATATTGCATTGTATATCTGTAAAGATAGGCATGATATTTTCTGATTCTCTATTAAAATAGCATTGACTGAGATTCCAGCCTCCATTAATGGAGCCAGTAACTGTTACATATTTAAAGTCTTTATTCCGAAGACTGAGATCAGGCCCTGGTGGGTATTCAAGACCCATAGGACCCTGAACCCTGGAATGTGCATCTCTAGAACTGAATGTGCACATTTGCCTATGAACTTATATCACCCCTTGGGGAGGATGCATTGAAGCCCAATTCCTAATCCAGTGATGAATTCCAAGCTTTTGGTTATTGTTTTTCTTCCTGAAAGACAGATGGAGTTTTGTGCTATAATATTTGAGGTTCAGTTCAAGGGCAGTGTTGGATGGGGAGTGTTTTTTTTTTTTTTTGTACTGGGGTCTGAATTGCACTTTACTGATGAGCTATATCCCTAGTGCTTATTTATTTATTTATTTTTAAAATTTTGATACAGGGTCTCACTAAGTTGTCCAGTCTGGCCTCGAATTTGCCATACTCCTGCCTTAGGCTCCAGAGTCACTGGGATTACAGGCGTGTCCCCCCAATACATGGATGGGGGTATTTCTGAGTGCTGCATATTTTGTAATGTCCTTTAAAGAGCCAAACCAAAACCCACCAGCCATTCACCCCACCCCCACTCATGATTCCATTCACCCCCATTCTGCAATTCCTATGCGGTACCCAGCACTGTTTACATGCTAGGATCATTGTAATAAAGTCTAGTAATAATGATCACTTAGAGTTATTATTGACACACCTGTGCGCTAGGCAGCTGCCAGTCTCTGAAGCAACTTTGTGAGGTAAGAATTGTGTCTTCCATTTTGTGAGAGAACAGTAGCTCACCTGGGCAGATAAAGTGGAACAGGCCCAAGACATCTCTGGGACACCAGGACTAGAGGAACGGCATCTCCTTTTCTTGCTTTGGGGTATGGTATGTGCCCGCTGTGCCAGGCCAGAGCTGAAACAGGCCTCACTTGTCATGTCTTCTGTTCCTGGGGTATCTTCCTGCTATTAGTGAAACTGAAGACCTCTCCCCTCTCCTTTCTCTGCTTTGCCATTTACAGCCACTTAGAAATTTGAGCCAGGTGCAAGGGCTCATACCCATAATTCCAGCAACTAGAGAGCTGAGTAAGGAGGATCCTAAGTTTGTAAGCTTAAGGCCAATCTGGGCAATTTAGGGAGACCCTGTCTCAGAGGAAAAAAAATGAAAGAACTGGGGATACAACTCAGTGGTAAAGTACCCCTGGGTTTAATTGCTAGTGCCGCAAAAACCAAACAAGAAATTTGAATCTAATTTGTCCTTTGGTTCAAATGGAAGTTCTCTTAATGGGCATCTAAATGCTTTAAAATTACTAATCAAAATAATATTAAGGGCTGGGGATACACTCAGTTGGTAGAGTGCTTGGCACAAGGCTCTGGATTCAATCCCCAGCACAGAAAAAAAAAAAAAAAAAAAAATTATGTAAACTCTTTTTTGTTCTTCTGCCTTGACAGACCTTGATAGCATCCTGGAAGACTGGGGTCTGGCCCAGAGATGACCACCCTCTTTCCCTTTCTGTCTGGCTCCATCCCACATTGCATTGGTCTCCCATGCATGTGGTGGATGGCCCAGCTAGGTCCCCACATGCTTGCATGTGGTCACTCATCGTATGTCCCCCTCACCGCCCCCCCCCCCCCCACCTCTGGAGGTTGTGGCTGCTTCTCTGATTTCAGGAAGCTGCTTTTACAGGAATCTTGCTCCGACTGGGCTCTCCTGTGGAGCCAGGGCCTGTCCTCAGGCTACCCCACGTCCCTGTTCTCCTGGCTAGCTTTATCCTCTGAGCAATGATAGAGGACAAGAACATGGGAGGAAGATATTCCAGAGCTGGGTGGAGGGTTGGGGTGGAGTACAGCTGGTGTGCGTGCTAGGGAGCCAGTAGGAAGGAGAGCTGGGCCTCATTCTCTAACCCGTTCCCCACCGTGGCTCTCCCACGGGGTTTCAGGGCTCAGTCTGAAGACCTGTTGTTCTTCCACACACTTGTAGTAGAGCCTAGATGTCCAACTACAGCCACACCAACCCTCCCTTCTGCTTTTAACTGTGATGTAGACATCAGTCCGGACACCTTCCAAGAGAGATCTGCCCTACCCCTTGGCATTAGCCTGGAAGGTCTTGCCTGGGCTGGGAGCCTCCTCTGGGTCCTTTGCCAAAGTGCAGCTGTCCCTATTTGCAGCTCTGTGGGTGGGCCCTGGGGGGTGGGGAGGGTAGTCAAGGCTACTGCACCCCCTGCTCCCAGAGGTGAAGATGAGGGGCGGCCTCTGGGTCAGAGGGTTTCCTATTGAGTCAGAGCTTCCATGCCGGCACCCCACCCCTACTCCAAGCAAATGCAGAGCACCTCCTAACTTTGCTTCAGGAAGATCTGTGCCAATGGAAACCCCGTCTCCCTTTGTATAGCCCTGTGGTTATCAGGGCAGCTCAGGGGAGGAAGTCCTCAGTCCTGCTGCCCTGCCCAGGGGACAGTCTGCCTTCCCCTGGGCAGTGTCGACCTAGGGGAAAATTTTATGCTGCTGCTCCTGCTGAGGCCCCAGGGCTCTGGGTTTTGGGGGGAAACAGACCTGGGCTCTGCTAAGTACAAGCTTTGTGATCTGGGAAGAATCCATTTCTTTCTCTCCTCACCCTTTTTCCCACCTCCTTTTCATCATGTCTGTGTGAAAACTGAAAGCTATTGTTTATTTAAAAGGACCATTTGCCTAATGCCCCTGGAATTTATTTGCTGGAGCTTTTTCCATTTTCATATTCAGTTCAGACCTTGGCTGCGGCTGGGGCGGTTATGTAACCTGGGATGGAATGAATCCTGTTGGCATGTGGGGGTCCCAGTGCACCTGACCCGTAGCAATTCCTGTAAGGGGGTGAGCCCCTTCTCCATATTCAGGTTGCCCCTGTGTTGCTGGAGGTGGGGAGTTGAGGGAGCCGATGGAGGAAGAGTTGGCCACAGTTAGAATCACGCTGGAAGATTTCTTTGGGGCGGGGGTTCTGACTTCTTAGGTCTGCTTTGAGGCTCCTTCTCCTTAGCTTGGAAGTTAGATCTTCCTCATGTCCAAAGCCTGAGCCCTTCCTAGCAGCCTGTCTCTGGGTCTTCAAAAAAAAAAAAAAAAAAAAAAAAAAAAAAAACCTGAGTATCATTGCTTGACTCTTTGCAGGATTTGGAAAATGTTTCTGGCACTTTCCTTCCTGGCTGGCCTCTGGAGTCTGTCTGTACACTCCTGCTATCCCCAACAGTATGGGCCTTGGGGGTCATTCTTCCATCTGGCTGCCAACCTAAGGTTCCTCAATTTCTATTTTGAAGCCTCTGAAGCTATGTGGATTTGCTTTGACAGGGGGAAAAAGGAAGGAGCATTTCTTGGGTGGAGATGGGCTGGAAGTTTAACCTGCCCTGGATTTTAAAAAGGAGGCAAAGACAGTGGGTTTGGAACCCAGAAATTGGTTACAGTAGTCTTCAGGAGGGTATCCCTGCCTTCCTTCTCTGTACCCCCATATTGGGAGATGGTGCAGAACCCATTCTGTCCTCCTCCTCCTGTGCCCTGAGATGTCTCCCTTTCACGTAATTTCTCTGCTTAAACATGCTTATTAACCTTCATTAAGAGCAAGGTAACCCTGTGCGTATCTGAATTAACACAATGCTAACTGCTGTAACAAACTCTCTTCAGTGATTTGATCCTCTAAAAGTTTGTTCATTGCATGTGTGTGTTATGGTTTGGATGTGAGGTGTCCCCTGAAAGCGCACATGTGAGACAATGCAGGAAAGCTCAGAGGAGAAGTGATTGGGTGGTAAGAGTCTTAAGCCAATCAGTGAACTAATCCCTGATGGGATTAACTGAAGGGGTAGGGTGGGGCTGGAGGAGGTGGGAATTGGGGCGTGGCTATGGGGTATATATTTGGTATCTGGAGAGTGGAGTCTCTGCTTCCTGATGATGCAAACTGTTTTCCTCTGCCACACTCTTCCGCCATGATGTTCTGCCTCACCTGGAGCCCTAGGGAGTGGAACTGGCCTTCTATGGACTGAGACCTCTGAAACTCTGAGCCCTCAAATAAACCTTTCCTCCTTTACGGTAGTGCCGGTCAGGTCGGGTCATTTAGTCACAGCAGCAAAAAAAGCTGACTGAAAACAATAAGGCCTTTCCTCATGGAGGTAATCTCCACACAGAGATTCTGGGACTCCATGTTCCTTTCATTGCTGGCTTTGCTCCTTTAGGGCCTTAAAGTCTTTGGCGCCCTGGTGACAGGAGAAAGAGCCATTGGCATGGCTCACTTGCTTCTTAAACCCTCCTAGAAATGACCCACATCCCTTCCGAGAGGGAGGGTAAGGACTAGTCCCATGGCCACAGCTGGCCCCAAAGGAGGCAAAGGAGGTGACTGGGCAATGAGGGGCTACAGAATGAAGAAGTGGGGACCAGGCAACTGGGGCTGAGACTAGACCTGCCACTACGGCCCCGTGTGAGTACTTTGCTGCTCATTGCCTCAATCTCCCTGCCTGTAAAAAGGTGGTGACCCTTAGGTGTCACCTCCTAAGGGTGTTTTGAGAACCAAATGAGATAATATTTATAACATGCTTAGAATAGCACCTGGCGCATGATAAAGCAGGGGTTGAATTTTTTTAGCATTTAGTTGAGGAGTGGGTATAAACAGAGCAGCGGTCATTTCTAGTCCTCCCCAGTCTTCTCCCTCAAGAATGTCCCAGTCACTTCCCAAGGAGACGTGTTTTCAGCCTGTGCACAGTGATGATAATCGTCTCCAGTGCTGTTTTGCCATTCTGTGTGGAGGGGATGTTGCTGCTAGGGGTAGGAAGCGGGAATAAAGGACAGCTTGCCGGCTCTAGGCTTACTTTAGGATTAAATCGCCTTTAATCCTAAAAGCAAACAAAATGAACCAAATCCTCAAATCCTGAAGGCTGGTTATGTGATATTCATTTTACAGACAAGGAAATAGCCTCAGAGTCCAGGGTCCAGGACTCAATCCCTCATTTGTTTCACAGTATCAGGCTTCTCCTTTCCTCTTGCTCCAGAGGCAGGCCAGTGTTCACTGAGCCATGTTGCCTTCGGGTACTTTAGGGACCCAGAGATAGCTAAGGATCAGGGAATGGTTGAGATACAAGAGGTGCGAAGCAACTGGGGACCTACCTCCCTAGAGCACGGTGGATTTCAGCACAAAGCTCCAGGTTACTTCCTGACAGTGCTTGGGAGTCCAAGGGAGTTGGGGTGCCACCAAGACCGAGTTGAGTTTCTCTAATAGAATATGTGGTGCAGAGCAAGGTATTGGGGGAGGAGGGAGTTCTTGGAGCACAGGAGCCAGGGCTAAGGAACAGGCCTAAGATCTGTAGAGTGGGGTTGTGGGGAAGGGTGCTGGAACAAGATTCCAAGTTAGATTTGAAGCTGGTTAATGTTCTATACAGTGATAGAACACTGCTCCAGACTGAAACCATTAATGGCATGCCAGTGATTCTACAAATTAGCATTTAACCCCACCAGTCCAGGCGCTACCCTTGGCAACGAAAGATCAGGCCAGCAGGGAGAAGAAAACAGAAAAGGCCGTACCAGCAAGAAGTGCAGATGGCAGGGAATTCTGATGGGGGGGTGACCAGATTGGAGTCTGAAAACTGCATAGAAAAATAACAACCCAAATTGAAAGCAAACAGACTGAGTTGAGAAACTTGCTCTCCCAATCCAAAGTGCACAATTCAGAAAATGCCCAAGAAGCATAAACACTACAAAACAAATTGAGCTACTTAATCTCTTTATTTTAGTAATCAGAAGTGGCACTGGGAATGTGGTAGGAGTGGAGCTCAACTCGGATTGCCTTGACCTCACTTGGCTTTTCTTGTGTTCAAACACTTGAGCTCTGCTTCTCCATTCCATTCCTTTCCTGGCCTGGTTTGGGATTTGCCAGCACAGTGGCCATGCACATGTGAAGGAAGCTCTGGGGAAGTCTATCACCCTGTTTTTAAGAGCATTCTGTTCATGGCAGGGGATAGCGACTTGGCCCTTGGCAGGATCAGACTGGTGGAGTGTGCGTTTGTCTGTCCCTGTGTCCCCACCTGGGAGGTGATCATTCGCCCCATTCACTTCTCCCACCATGGCAGGAAAGTTGAAATGCTGCTTCCTGGTTGCAGATGTGTTTTTTCTTCCATGCATTCATTGATTTGCTGGTCTAGTCAACAAGCATTTATGGAGTACTGCCATGGGTCAGTATTGTGCCTGGGCTTGTCGACAGGGTTGGACAAGGCTGTAAGACTGAGAAGGAAGCTGGCAAGGCCTTTTTAAGGCCTGGCCTTTGGAAATGGCATGATGATGGTTTCTTGTGCATTATGTTGGGCAAAACCAAGTTCAAAGGAAGAAATAGATTCCACCTCTTGATAGGAGGAACTATCATGGAAAATTGTGGCCATATGCTGTGGATAGGGCCTGGCTTAGGGCCACACGAGGCTGTCAAGCCAGATTCTTCACTTAACTACGTTCCTTACCTCTAAGATGGAAATGCTAATAGGGTATATCTCAAAAGATCATTTTGAGGATTATACAATGACATATGCTTGATGCTTAGTAAATGCTCAGAAAAAAATGTTCTGTGTATATTGCATTTCCTACACATGGCCTTGGAAAACGTGGCTTCTGTAGCATGACCCTTCCCTGAGACCACTGGGTGATCATCACCCCATCTTGGGGTGATAAGAACTCAGTTGTAACTGGAGTGCAGTGAGGTGTGTGAAGACTTACCATCCTGGAATTGGGGGAAGGAAAAATCAGTGAGGGGAAGGGATTCCCATCTTTGTATGAAGCGAGCCTTTCAGGTAAACAGAAGATGAATGTCTCTTACTTTCTCATTGCATGGTTGTCTTTGAGACTTCTCTAACATCCTAACATGAGAATAGTAATCCATCAAATTAATTTTATTAGTAAAAGTAAACACTAATTATATATTAGACTCTGTGGTAGCAGCCAGAGAATGAATAAGAGGTCATTAAGGCCTTTCCCTGTATTGCCTTTCCAGAAAACTGAGGACTGACTTCCCATCGCCTTTGAAGTCTTAAGTTCTCCAGCAGGATGTTTGTGACCCTTCACAGTGTGGTCTCGGTTTACCCTGCCCGCTGGGTCTCCCTCTGTGTCCTGTTCCTGTGCGAGGCACAAGCCACAGTAGACTCTTCTTTGTGCCCCATACTTCTTACACTTCCTAGCAGGCCCAGAGCAGGAATGGGTTCCCTGCTGCAGGGTCGGTGATGGAGAGCAGCTAGGCTGACTGCATCAGTGCTGGCTGTGGGGATCCTGAGCCAGCATGTGGCTGGGAGTCCAGAGATAGAACACTGTCACCTCCATCTCAAGAGGCCTTCATGAATGCCACCTGCCCTGCATACCTCGCAGTGACCCACCTGCCTCAAAGTGGTCTGCATCCACTCTGATCTCTTTCTGTGTTGCAAGGGCATCAGCTCTGTCTTCTGCCTACATCCTCTCCCACTGACGTCGACTCCAGCCTAGCAGTCTCACAGGCAATGATGACCTCCTAACCAAAGGCACACTTCCACGTTTGTGGGTAGCGAGGGCTACATAGCCTGCCCCCCACTTTTCTCTTAATGTACAGTTGTTAGGTGAGTAAAGTAGCATATTGGATGATGTGAATGTAGTTCAATAAATGGCATGAAGAAGTCAAAGTTGCCCACGGTCACCAGCCATGTGACTGGAAGGAGGCTTTGAGTGTAGCTTCTGCATGGACCCAAGATGGGACTCTGGGATCTCTTGCTTGCCCACCGCCAGTTGTTCTAAGACCCACCAGCAGCTTCATGAGATTCTAGACTCCTTTCCTGCATACCTCCTAGCCATATGGGAGGGAAGAGGGGAACAGCAGTTTTTCTTTCTGACATGCCTCTGTCTTCACTTGGAGATTCCCATTTCTCCTTCCATGACATCTTTGCTAAGCAAAACAAGCTCTTAAACCAGACTGTCTGCTCTGTGGAGGTCTTGGGGTGAGGTTGGGGGAGAGTAAGGTGTGCTGTGAATAGGGCCAGAGCAGCTGTCTGTCAAAGAAACTGTCACAGCCTGCAGACAGCACAGAGGCCAGGAGGAAATAAAGATCCTGTGAGAGCAAAGGTTTCTTTGTCACCAGTCCGGTGGAGGTCCCAGGAGGTAGGGATGGAAAATGCAGATGAAGGGTCAGCCTCGGAATTCACTTCTTAACATTCCAGGAACATGAGTCCCTGTTGGTGATTCTCCAGCGACAGCATATTCCTGAGGTACTTTTGTATGATTTCCAGAAGCTTCTGAAATGTAGGAATTTTTTTCCCAAAGGATTCCAGATAGAATATTGATAATTTCCAGACTCTATGGCTTCTGTTAACCATCAATGTGAACAATGTTGGACTTTATTTCTGATATTAACCAAACTTGAATTCTGGCAAACCCATGCTTTAACAAAAGTCTCACATCTCAGAACTTGCATTTCTTCCTTTAATCATAGTACTAAAGCCAAAATTGATGACTTTATTTTCTAAAAATACAAAAATAGCGAAAAACATGGTTTAAAAAGCACATTCATTATTACATGCCGTCAATTTGTTGAACTAACACTAATTGTGATCTCTTGTGAGGTAGTAACTGTTTTAGGAAGAAAACACGTAAAACCATGAGGTCTCTGCTCATTGCCTGGCAGTAATAATGGCACAGAGACCACAGCTGACACACAGGTAGCAAACTCCAACGACTGGAGTATCTTTAGTTTATTAAAGTATACCAACTAGGAATCCACAACGATCATTATACTTAGTGCTGAAATACAGAAATTATTTGCATTATATTAGGAACTATAGGCAGGAATGCTTGATGTCACTGCTACTGTCTATTGAAGCTTCTTGCCAATGTAATAAAATGAAATAGTGGAAAGAACACTGTCGTCACTTACAAATGATACTACCTACCTAGAAAATATTGATGGGCTTTTAAATATGTAGATTTTAGCAACTTTTTATATAATTAATAGCCCTCCTGTATACCAGCACTTAGTGAGGAAATTTAATTTAGAAAAATCACAATTCTCAGTAGTAACAAATGCAAAATATCTAAGAATAAGCCTAATGTATAAGGTCCATATAAGGAATATCATTAAATGGTATAAAAGACTTGAAAGAGTTGACTCAATAAAGAGATGTCACATATCAGTTGTCTGCAGCCACTATTACAGAAAGATTTTTTAAAATAGAACTTGATAGACTGATTCTATTCTGTTCATATATATAAGAAAATATATAAAAAGAATAACATTTAAAAAATTAAAAACAAGGTGGGACTTAGAAAGATATTAATAAATTATGAAATAGTTTGAAAACCATATAGAATTGAATAAAAGATTTTTCAGATCTTGGAAAAAAAAGGTTGAATCATTCATTAATATTAGCATAAATTCCTATTCATTTGTGAAAAAATTCTTTCATTATGCTAGACACAAAAATTCCACATGAATTGAAGAGCTAAGAATAAAAAGCAGTATAGAATTTTTTAAAGGCTATATTCGTGATCCTGGAATAGGGGAGGTTAGTTTAATGATATGACTTTATATACCCATATAATTATATACCTATATAAAGTGGTGTATAATTAAATGTGCCAATACTATAAAGAATAGGTTGACATTTAATAATATACCATTTTATATGGCAAGAGATGATATTTACACAGAATGGCAATTATCAAGAACAAGTAACAATAAGTGTTGGTGATAATGTGGGGAAAAGGTACACTCATACATTGCTGTGGTACTGCAAGTTGGTATAACCACTCTGGAAAGCAGTATGGAGATTCCCCCAGAAAACGTGGAATGGACCACTATTTGACCCAGTTATCCCACTCCTACTTTATAACCAAAGGACTTAAAATTGGCATACTACAGTGATGCAGCCATATTGATATTTATGGAAGCTTAATTACAATAGCTAAGCTATGGAACCAACCCAAGTGCCCATTAATAGAAGAATGGATAAAGAAAATGTGGTATACATATATAATAGAATATTATTCAGTCATAAAAATGAATGACTTTGACTTTTGCCAGTAAATGGGTGTATCTGGACACTATCATGCTAAGTGAAATAAGCCATTCCCTCAAACCAAAGACTGAATATTCTGATATGTGGATGCTAACACACAATAATGGGGGGAAAGGGAAGAATAGAAGTTCAGTGGATTAGGGGAATGAAGGGAAAGGTCGGGAATGGGAATAGGAAAGAGTAGAATGAATAGAATATAACTTTCCTATGTTCATATATGAATATACAACCAGTGAACCATAGAAATAAAAAGTTGTACCCCATTTGTGTACAATGAATCAAAATGCAGTCTGTAAAAATAATAAAAAATTCACATCATGTACAACCACAAGAAAGGGAAGTTATATTCCCTGTATGTATAATATGTCAAAATACATTCTACTGTCATGTATAACTAAAAACAAAAACAAGATGACATTAACAAAGTAAAATTGACTTAGAGAAAAGACTAGTAGATACTATACATAATGGGTAGAAGGTTCCTAGCCAATATATATAAAGAAGTTTCAGAAACAACAAAGAAAACCTTATATCATCTGGAAGAAACAGGTGTAAAGAGGCTAGTTCAGAGTCTAGAAAATACACTAGCCCAATACAAATGAAAATACTTTTCCTCCCTTATCAGGGAAGAACAAAACAATGAAGTAGCATTTTTCAGTCATCATATTGGCAAAATCTTCATAAAATTAACAATAGCGGGCTGGGGAGATAGCTCAGTCGGTAGAGTGCTTGCCTTGCAAGCACAAGGCCCTGGGTTCGATCCCCAGCACCCAAAAAGAGGAAAAAAAAAAAAAAAAAAAAAAAAAAGATTAACAATAGCAATAGCAATTTTAGGTGAAAAGAGGGAAACAGTTATTTGCATTTACCAGTGATGAGAGTATATTTTGACTTGAAGTATTTGAGTTGTCCATATCTTTTAACTCAGCAATTTCACTTTTTAAAATCTTTAGAAATATTTGCACAGAAAAATTAAAAAACAGTGGCAGATAAATTTGAAACTAAATGTCCAAAAATGGGGTGATTGTTACATGAATACTAATGGAATAATACATGGAATATGATATGTGATAGATAATGTCTGGGTACCAACATAGCAAACTCTAGAGACCCTATTTTGAGAATCAGAAAAAAGCAACATGGCAGATGCTCTGACGTACCACTTGCAACCCAGATCTTTCTCCAGAAATGAAGGACTCCAGCTAGGGCCTTCATGTGTCATCTCTGTTTGTGCATCACCCTCAACCAGCCTTGTCCAAGGTCACACCCGTTTCCTGGAGTGACCTGCATTCAATGGTGGGGCCTCCTGGTCCAGCTTGGGCTGACTCTGAAAGGTCATTCTGTCTGTGGACTATATGTTCATTTGGCAGAGGATTCCACTGAGACTGTGCAGCCCAATCTCCTCCTCCCAGTCCGGTTTCTGTCCCCTCCCCAGAGGTTAACCCCAAATGCACTGCCTAATATAATCATTGCCATGCCCACTAATTCCACCTCCTTCCCTGAAACCCAGCTTGTGACAGTTGAGTTGCAGAGCCATAGATGCCAATACCACTTACACTTGAAAGCCCCCACAGTGCTCTATGTACCTACATGTATAATGTATTTTTAAAGTTCTGGAAGGCTGATAATAGTGGCCACATATGGAGAGGCGATAGGGAGAGACAAGGAGGAGAGCTGATCTTGTATAACAAAATCTGTTATTATTTTTTGATGGGAAGACACTAAATTTCATTTGAGGGAATGGAACTAGTTAAAGAATGTAAGCAAACATTTAGTTCCAACTTAGAGAAAAGGTGAAGGACCCCAGTGTGCATGCACTGACTTGGTGACCAGGGAAGTCAGCACAAGGCTTAGTTCTTTTGATCACTATCTCCAGGGTGCACTCATCAAAGAGAGACTGCCTCATCAGATTTGGGCCCTATCTATCTTGTGCAAGTTGGTCACATGCTCACCCAATTCTTCGATGAAGGTTAAATGAATCTCAGTGAGGTCACAGTATAGTTCTGGCAGTGATAGATTCACACTTTCCCTGCAAGTTTGATGTGTACCCCAATGCATTCAGCTGCTCCCCCATAGTCCTTACAGTCTGGTTTCTTCTTTATTTTTTTTTTTTTGGAGACAAGTTCTCACTAAGTTCTAAGTTGCTTAAGACCTCATTTAGTTGCTGAGTCTGATCTCAGCCTCCTGCCTCAGCCTCCCAAGTTGCTTGGATTACAGGTGTGTGCCACATACCCAACTCATAGTCTGGTTTCTTGATTGCCCATGTTACTCTGAAGCTTGGATTTCAACCATTTCTCTCTCGTGTTCTCCTGTGAGTACGAAGCATCCATCTGCGATTTCTCTGTGCCTTGCTCCCCTCCCACAACTGTGTCTCCCTCTGGACCTGTGGTGTGATCTGAATGCAGCCAAAGTAGGTACGCACCCTCCAGCTTGCCTCAGACTTTCAATTCTCTAATTATTTTGTAAAGAATCCTATATTCCAGCCCCTTAGGGTCTGGGTATCGTCACTAAGTGGCAGTTATGTGCCAGTACTTTGCCCACTGAACATGAATGGTTCTCTAGTCCCATTATCATAAAAGGGAAGTGATGTGATCTTTCCTGAGAATTAAAGGGGTGCTGTTAGGCTTTAGATGGAGCATCTCAGTTTCTTTAGTGACAAATAACAGACAAGGGTCCATGTGACAGGGACTTTAGCTTCACCAAACATTTTATAATGGATCCCTCCCTCACCCATGTGTCAGACTCTGAGATGCCCATTCATTCACATCTCTTCCCTAGGAACTGAGGCTCAGAGAGGTTCATTTCCTCACCTAGGTTGCACAAGTCAAAAGGGTCCAAAGCCCAGGGATTCTGCCAGAGCCCTGCTCTTCCCAGCATACAATGCTGCCATGGTTTTGTCTCCGTGAGATGGACAAAGTCAAGGAGGCATCCACTGCTGAGTGAAAGAACCGGCTACAGTCAGAGGTGCATCTGAGCCCAGTCCTCACTGTCCCCGTTTCCTTAGGTCCTCTACTGGAGCTGAAAAGCAGGCTGCCTGTTTCAGTCAGAAAATGGAAAAAGGCTGAGGATTTCTGTTGGATGCCAGTTCAGTTATAAAACACTGTTTGAGACCCCTCAAGTCCTCTAGTACCTTTGCTCTGCCTGGAGAAAGGAGCAGGGCGAGACCCATAGCTGAGCTCAGGTAATGGGTTCAGGGAGGACTGCGCAGTAAGGTGCGGAACCTCCCGTTTCATCATTGGGATCTTCCCAGCTTCCCCTACTTCCGAGTGCTGTGTTAAATGCCGTAACAGATCATTCTAGTCACCAGGTGAACTCTCAGATTTATGAGAGCTGAAGCTGCCCCTTTTGGCTTGTTTTAAAAGCAGTTGATGGGAATTAATTCCTTCTTGTGTGTAACTGCCGCGTGGCCTAAAAATGGGCTCCTTGTGGGATGGGACACAGGAGCCCAGAGTTGAGGAAAACCTTGCCCCTAGAGCCAGCGTAGCTGGAGGGTTTCCACACTGGGGCTTTGGTCACTTTGGGGAATGGTGTAGAAATCACGTGTGGCTCTCGTTCTGCTCAGTCTTTATGACTCGCCTTTACTGAATGTCCCCTCTTTACTCACCGTCGAACAGAAACCTGAAAGATGTAGTTTTTGGCAGATGTCTTTGGTGGGGTTCCTGGTTCTCACTCTATCCCTTTAAGCCTCTGAAAGGAGAGTTAGTTTCCCAAAGTGGAGGAAAATTGTGCAGAGGTTCTCACAGGTACAGGGAGGCCACCCCCTCACCGCCTCCCATCTGTGAACAGGCCAACACCCATCCAGGAAGCCTAGGAAAGGCACTCAGGCCTCCATCCATTTGTGAATTGATTCAGCTCATTTACCGGGTCCTTGGGTGGGCTGGCTACTCAGAGGTCTAGGAAATGAGCATGATTACTCTGCACAGGGCTTACCATCCAATAGGAGCAATAGAAACCAGACATGTGATCTGTAAGTAGAGATCTATATTGTAGGTGCCATGAGAGAAATGACCAGGCTGACCCACTTGACAGGAGGTCAGCCATGCTAAGAGCAGGGGGAACAGCATTGTAGGCAGAGAGAATGGCGGACACGGCAGGTTGGAGGCAGGAGCAAGTGTTCTGAACTCACGTGGCTAGAGTTTGGTGAACCAGGGGGGAGGTGGTGGTGGTGGTGAAGTCCTTGGAGCCCATTTCTGCCACCCAGTGGGTGGGTTTAATCAGAGGAGCAGTGGGAAGCTTTGAAGGGTTTTGAGCCTTGGGAGACGTGGTGGTGTGTTAAGAAGATTACCCGGGCTCTGACCTAGAGCACGGACAGGAAAGGAACAGGAAGGAGAGCAAGCAGAGAGCGCTGGCCAAGAAACCACCTCCCCTCCCAAGGGACCGGAGTGAATTCTAATTCTGCCTCTGCCACTTCATTACGGAACACTTGGGGCAGGGCTCCTAATCTCTCTGGCTTTCAACTGTTCACCCCTCATAAAACAGGGACAAGTATTTTCTCATGTGGCTCCTAGGAGGCATACGTATTCGTAAAGTCCTCCATAAACTCGGACCATATGCTTATCTGAGCTCTAGCACGATGCACGGAGGGAGGAGGCGGGCTCCTACAAAGTCGGAAAAAATCCCTCCGCTGCCCCTGTCTGAGCAACGTTTTATGACGGCCCCGGGCTAAAAAAGATGCTTTTGTTTCTTGGCTGCCAGGGGTGTCTCTCTGAGGCTGAGCGGCTGGTTTAAAAATCACATGGTGTGGTCATTTATATGTAGTCATTTATGGGGTAATAACTTGGAAGGGTCGAGCTTTTTTTTTTTTTTCTAACTTCACGTCTCTGTTCACCATCTGTGGGTGACACATGCGTACGATGCAGTGTGTATGTGTGACCTGCTGTGAACATGAGGGTAGCCCCAAGCAAGGTCAGAAGCCACCCACAGTCCCTCTTCCCCTGACAGGAGGCCCAGTCCTTTCAGCACTCAGTCAGTGCTGATGGACCGACCATCTTGCCCTCCAGTCCAGCAGGCTGCCATATTCCCACCCCAGGGGCTCCCATAATATTTATTGTGCTTTGGCCAAAGCAAAGATAGATACCTTTTGTCAGGTGTGGAGACCATCAGAATCCTTTTATTTCAAGTAAATACCCATTTTCAAATGCAGTCATCTGCTGTAGCACCAAGCATATGCTGAGATTTGCTGCCCCAGTCACTCAAGAGAGTCTCAGCTGGTCCCAGAGAGACCAACTGAAAATGTTCCTGAAATGGAGCTGCAGTGGTGGACATGTGCTAGATGTGCCCCGTTCAGTACGACAGCCACTAGCCACATGTGGCCATTGTGCACTTGAAATGAGTCTGGTATGACTGGAGAACAGAATTTTAAACTGCATTAAAGTTTTAATTTTAAGTAGCCACACATGGTCGTATGGGGCAGCACAGATCTGGAGGAATTTCTTTTTTTCTTGCAGAAGAGCCCTCCACTGAGCCCTGAGTCATGTGAATCCAGAAGCTCACAGACCCCCTAATTCCCATAAAGACCATCCCTCATGTTTCTGTATCTCCCATGGTTCAGGGAAGACCATACATCTGTCTTTTTTGGTGGATAGTCATGGCGGTTGGTCTTGGCCATATTGTCCTTGATGTGAGATTAAAGTGGTGTAAAAAGGGATCATGGAGAAGGCTGTCCTCAGGGTGGGATGAATCCCCCTGAAGGCTGCAACAGCTCTGATTTGCTCCTGTTTATTCTCTGTGTTACCCTTTCTTTGTGTACGTTCTAGGGATGGAACCCAGGGCCTCATACTTGCCAGGCAAGCTCTCTACCAGGGAGCTACATCCTGTTTGATCTCTGGGTACTCAGCTGCGACTGTGAAGGGCACCAAGGCCCCAGGGAGGGTTTTGGTCCTTCCTTCTCTTGGCATTTATGTCATCCCTCTGGCAAACACACTTGAAAGTCATCTGTTTCTTGGCACATGCCCACTTCTTGGCTTGTGAGAAACTTCTGGGGGTCAAGACCATGTGCTGGGGCGAAAGCTGCTGAGCCTGTGTCTCCCTTTACCTTCAGCCAAGAACTCTGTTTGTCCCTTTCCTTCAGAGCAGGAGTGTTTTCAGGAGGCTTCATGGATCACAGGTGGGTGGATGGATGAGTGAATGGTGCTCTCTAGAATCAGGAGACAGTGTAGATTTGTGGCCAGACATTGGGTAGCTCTGTTGTCGTCCACAGAGGGAAAATTGGAAGATGACCGTATGTGCAGACCCAAACACGGGACCCAACGTTTTGCTTTTCAGTCTGAGAAGAGAGAGAGTGACGATGTGCCCAAGCTCACAGGCAGGGGTGTCATGAATGGCATCTAACTTGCTTTTGGAATTCGATGTCTCGTATTTATACATTCAACTTCACATCGCTGAGGAGGACAGTCAATGGTTTTGTTGGAAAAGGGACGTATCTCCGAAAACGTCAGTGCAGTTCTAATTGTATCAGGGACACACTTGTCTAAGACGATTCACAGATACTGTGAACCATCTGAGGTCCCAGTGACAGCAGTGGGTAAGCTGATTGGCTCTGATGGTTGTGATGAACTGTCTGGAGTCATGAACCAGCATTTTTGACAACCACAAGGGTTTTTGTTCAGGTCTTCATGGGCTGCGTTACCTCTACTAAATCCATTTCTCTGCGTGTGCATTTTCTGTTAGTGAAAATAGCCTAATTTTCTGATTCTGATGTTACCTATTTTAAGGGTGGGGGTGGGGATGTGGCAGATGATGGACTCCAGCTCCAGGGTCCTGGGACCAAGGACTGCAGCATGTGTTCAGAAGGACCTCTGCCCTGTGTCATGCTGCACTTAAGATACAGGCCATGGTCCTCTGAGAGTGTGACTCCACCAAGGTAGTGATGTGACACCCTTACTTTTTATCCACTGAGCAACAAATTCTTTTCTAGAAAAACATGACTAGTCCTTTCCCTGACCTTCCTGTGGACTGTACTCTAGGCTCGTCTGGCTCTCTTCCAGCAGGGGTCAGCTCCTTGGTGCACTCTGGTCTCATCCCCCAACCCCACTCACGTTCTCCTACCAGTTCTCACCCACCCTTAGTTTAACATAGAGGGATTTCTTCTTCCTATGCGTTTTCCTAGGTTTGGGTTAGAACTACTTGCAAGCCAGTCTTGTCTCGTTTAAAGAACAATCCTAAACTCCACATGGGCAGGATGATGTCTCGTTCACCTGTGTAAACCCTACTGCACTCGGCCTGCTCAGAGTATATGCTAAAGGTGTGTTGAATGAGAGTTGGTTGACACCTGTGTGCACATTCTTGTGCCAGGCACAGTGGAAGATTTGTCAGAGAATGACATGGTCCCCGCCACTCGTGACACTCTTAAGTAACTCTGCATTACAACATGCATTTCCATTTTGCACTACTGAGTAACAACCCAGCCCAAACTCAATGGTGTAAGCAACAGCCATTTATCAATCTCACAGAATCTGTGGGCAAGCATTTGGACAGGGCACAATAGGGATGGCTGGTCATTGTTCCACAGTGCTGGAATCTCAGCTGAGGTGACTTGAAGAGATGGGTGCTAGAGAATCTGGGTCTAAGCATTGTGTACATGTGTGCGTGAAAACGTCTTCATTCACACATCTCCAATTTTGAGAGATGACTTAGAAGGCCAGGCTTAAGCTGGGCCTGGCATTTCCAGCTTGGAAGTGTCTTGCAGGAGAAGGGATTAGACCCCACCTCTAGATGAGAGAAGTGACATGATCACATTGCAGAAGAGTACATGGAGTGGGAGGTATTTTGCAACCATCTTTGGAAAATAGTCTGCAACAATAGGTAAATGTCCGAATGTGTGGCACCATCACCGATACCATTACCAGGTAACAGAGAGGCACTTGGGGAAATGTCTTGGAAGAAGGGATACTGGGATTCACCTTGTACTTCAATAAGAGATAGTCGAGGTTCATAATTAGGAACGAACAGTCTGATTTTGGGGACAAGCAGGGCCAGGCCTAGAATGACTGACTGGTTGAAAGCTTTGTGTGTGTCCTAAATAACATTTCAAATTTTTGAAGTCGGGGCTATTTACTATTATATCTACCTATAAGAAAGATGAACTTTTTTAGTCTCATAGTTGTTTAACTAAAACTCAGTTCAGGCTGGGGATGTGGCTCAGTGGTAGCATGCTCACCTAGCATGCGTGAGGTCCTGGGTTTGAATCTCAGCACCATATAAAAATAAATACAGGTTTTGTGTCCACCTACAACTAAAACAAAATATTAAAAAAACCAAACACAGTTCATCTTAACTTTGTACAAAGTTTCCATTGAATGACCAAATAGGAAAAATCAAAGGATACCCAAATAGAGAAGGGAGAAATAAGGAGATATGATAAATGATGTCTCTTCTTTTCTTACCTATTTATAGGGATTCCATAAGTGTAATCATAGTTCAGAATATTCTGCTGTGATTCTATTATCAGTTTCCTGGGATCATATCAGTCCACCGTAAAATGTCACATGTACAGACTTAATTTGTCTGAGCCTCACAAGGAGGAGGAACACTATGGTGAGATTATACCAGAGAGCCTATAAATGTATACAGCCCAGTCCTGAGCATTAGTGATCAGTCGCTGTTGGTTGAATCCAGCTATGACCAGATGCAAATGCTTCAGGGAACAAAGTGAAAGGAGGTCTCATTAAGAGTGTCCATTTGCCAATGTTACAACCCTTTCTTATAAATAAGAATCCCAGTACCTAGCCCTTCTTTTTTTTTTTTTTTAAAGTTAGAAACTCATGTTACCTGGTAAACCCAAAAGCTCTAGGTAAGAGATGTAATAGGTGCTAGCTATTAAGTGGTCTAATAAAGTTTCATGGGTAGCTATGATACGACTGCTTTTCAACTTAAAAGATGTTTAAAATATCAGGGTTAAAAAGAAAGGAAGGTTTGAGAAGAAAAGCTATAAAGTTATAAGACAAACACCAAAAGGAAGTAATGGTAGAACAAAAATAAATAAATAAATAAATAAAGCTTCAGGTAAATTAGTCACGTGTTTGTACATATATCATACATTGAACATATGCAGGATCTGTCTGTTGAATAGAGCTGCCTTTCTTGGGAAGAAAGGTCTCAGTTTCCTAATGCCTTCCTATTGGATGAATGTCCCTTTCGGTTCATGTGCCTCTGAGCAGATGTCTTTTGAGTCTCCACTTCTGTTCCACCCAGGTGCTAAAGACTGGTCATGCTGAGATGACTCTGGGGTGGGCTTGTTCCCAAAGAGTTCAGTCTAGTTGTGGGGGAACTGTTAGCCAATGAGTGCCATTTGATGCATTAGATGTCACCCCAGAAGGATAAGGCAGTGGAAACAGGAGGAGTGAGGCGTCTCCTGCGGGGAGTGTCAGGGAAAGATGAGCTTCAAGAGAAAGAAATTCAACTATGAGGAATGTCTGTTGTGGCGGGTGAGGGTCAGAGATGGGCTCAAGAGAGGTGAGGACAGAAAAAGAATGTCCATTGGGTCTGGCAGCATGGTGGCCATTAGTGACTCTGTTAAAACTCACCCCGGAAATGGAATGGCAAAAAGGAGGACAGAATAGACTAAAAGTGAGCAGGTTTCGGTGAGAATGTCGGAATTTTAATGGCTTTGTTTTATTACAGGTTTGGGGGACGGCTGCTTTCTTGGCTTGCTAAGCTACAAATCATTCAGAGCAATTGTGCTGGTTCAGTTAGCCCCCAAGCTGAGCAAATAGACTCACTGTGGTTCGAGTAATTTGGAAATCTTGTGGGGTCGGTATTTTGACTCTCCTCTTCACTCCAGTCACGGTTCAGGATTTTCACACACCACCAAGATCTAGGGGAAGCTTCTCGGCTTTCTGGATACCCTCTGTGGGCTCATGAAGCAGCAGGCCTGCCCTGGGAAGGTCAGGATCCTTTTTGTAAAAGGAGCCAACTCTGCGTGGAGCCCAGCGAGCCCCTTCTCTCTGCCCTTCCCCTCCCGTGGGCTCACACAGTGGAGCAGATGCTTTCGTCTGGCTCCCAGCGTCCAAGTGACTTCACTTCACCCAGCCTGCATAGCTATTCAGGACCAAATTCTTAAAACCCTAGGGATCCTGGGTGATTTTGAGCTCAGGCCCTGAACCTGTCATAAAATGTAATGGACGGTATATTTTTAACTGCTGAGACTGGGGCGTTCATCTAACCTATGAAGACTGAAGCAACATAATGTTTCTTTCTGTACTTACTAAGTGTATTATGAAGCCTTTCAGAGGTCACAGAATGGACCCTTTCATCATCCTTTTCTATTAAAAGTTCTTAACCATCTCTGTGCATGGACTCCTTTGGCAGTTGAGAGATGCATAGGGATCCTTTCTCAGAAGAATATTTTAAAATGCATATGATAGAACTACTTCAAAGAAATCCAATTATATTGAAATGCAGTTATGGGAATGTTTTTAAAAGCCACATTTGTGATATACTAATATACCTGCTTTTTTAATAATGCATCACAATAATATCTGAAATTTTGGAGGACTCATGCATGTAGACAGTCTTTCAAAGTATCTGCAACAGTAATGTGATGTGAAAATATTGCAGATTTCTATTGATGACTGAGTCTTGGGACTTTCTAATACTTCTGTGGTTTGCTGCTTAAATTTGTGATAGAAGAAAATATTAAATTTCAATGAGATAATAAGAAAAAGATGTAATTTCTTTGTGTAATTCACAGACTCCCTGAATTCCCTTCTAGGTTATTAACCTCTGCTTTAAGATATAATTTTGGTTCACTGTTAATAGAAGAGTGTATCATTTGTGTAACCTGTAGTAATAGACCAAGTCTTCAGGGTTGAGGAACCCATTATAAACTTTGTGGATGGTCTAAGTCCTGGCCCTTTCCCTACCCGCTCCCCAGTCTCCCCCCACCTTTTTTTTTTTTTGTACCAGAAATTAAAGGATTGAACCCAAGGGCACTCAACCACTGAGCCACATTCCCAGCCCTTTTTATTTTGAGACAGGGTCTCACTAGGTTACTTACAGCCTCACTAAGTTTTAAGGCTGGCTTTGAGCCTTACATCCTCCCGCCTCAGCCTCCCGAGCTGCTGGGATTACAGGCATGCACCACTGCGCCCAGCCCTGGTCCTTTTCCATCCAAGTGTTGTATTTTGTAAACCTCAGCACCTCATTCATACACCAGACGAAGATGTTTCATGAACAGCTAGAGAGAGGAAGACAGACATACCACACACACACACACACACACACACACACACACACACACACACACGCAAACATACATAAACACAGAGGTTTGTCCTAGGGTGGTTTTACCCCTTGAGCCCTAAGATTTATTCTTGGAGACCTAGTTCTGTTATTTTTGAGAATAAATAAAAGAGGGACAAATTGAAACTCCAGGTTGAAAGCAATGAAAAACAAGGGAGACAATCAGAGGCAGCCCCTCATTCCTTAAAGTTGATGAGGATCTCCTTGTTTTCTGGTCTGACAGAGCTCTGGGCCACCTTAGCACTTTATTCAGCCTTTCTTACCTCTTTGAGGGTATTTAAACCAACATGTTCAGTAGGGAATTTATTCCATGGTATCTTGCTTCCTGTTTCCTAGAAACAATCTGTGCTGGGGAGTTTTGCCTGAGATTTATTGCAGGGGGATGCTGTCAGAGAGAGGGAAACGTAATAAAGTGGAGGAAAGCTGAGTAGGCATGTGGTCTCAGGAGGAGTCTAGCCTCAGTCTACTCCCATGGAGGAGCCCTGGAATAGAGTTCATCCTACCCAGTGACATGGGTGGTGGGTTATTACCCCACTGCATCCATCAGCTAGAAGTCAGGTGTGTGTTTCTTCAAGAAATGACAAACTTACGTATTCATCAATTGAAGGGCATCTAGGTTGGTGCCACAATCTAGCTATTGTGAATATATACACAGTGGAATATTACTCAGCTATAAAGAAGAATAAAATTATGGCATTTGCAGGTAAATGAAGTTAGAGAATATCATGCTAAGTGAGATAAGCCAATCCCAAAAAACCAACGGCCCAGTGATCTCTCTGATAAGTGGATGATGATGCATAATGGTGGTGGGGAGGCAAGAATGGAGGAGGATGGATTGTATAGAGGAAAAAGAGAGGTGGGGAGGGTGGAAGGAAAAATAACAGAATGAGACAAACTTCATTATCCTATGTACATGTATGATTACGCAAATGGTGAGACTCTTCATGTTCAACCACAGAAATAATAGTTGTATCCCATTTGTGCACAATGAATAAAAAATGACAAACTTAGCAACTTGAAACAATATACACCTGTTATTTCAGAGCTTCTGTGAGTCAGGAATCTGGACATTGGCCTAGCTAGTCCCCTGCTCAGGGTCTCATGAGGCTGAACCCAGGTGTGTGTTAGACCTTGGCTGAGGTCAGGAGCCTTCTCCCAGGCTCCTGTGGTGGTTGGTGGAATTCAGTTCCTTACAGCTGTGGAGTCCATGGTGACTGACTTCTTCAAGGTCAGCAGGAGTGTGTCTACTGCTTCTGGTCACCAAGGAGCCACCTGCACAGGCCCACCCAGAATACCTCCCATATGATTAACTCAGTGCAACTGATTCAGGACTTTATCTACAAACTCTCTTCATCTTTGCCAAATGATGTAGCATAATCACATCAGTGCCATCCACCAATGTATAGTCCTTCCTAAACCTAAGGGGAGGGGATTGTACAGGGGCACAGGTCATTGGGGTCATCTTTGAATTCTCCCTATCACAGAGCATCTCCTTGAAGGCTTACTCTAGAGGTGGCACCTACCATCCAAGGGTGGTTCTGAGAAGGTTATAGGTGTGAGATGTTGATACCCAGGGCAAAGAGTGGCTGCTATATATGGGAATCTCCTGACATCTGTGACTTTCAAAATAGAGGTCTAACCCCCTGTATTCTAAAGAATTAAAGTCATCATACTACAGTGATACATGCATACCCATGTTTATAGCAGCACAATTCACAACAGCCAAACTATGAAACCCACCTAGATGTCCATCAATGGATGAATGGATAAATAAAATGTGGTATATATACACAATGAAGCTTTATTCAGCCATAAAGGAAAATGAAATTACGTCATTTGCAGGAAAATGGATGGAACTTGAGAGCATTATGTTAAGTAAAATAAGCCCAAACCAGAAGGTCAAGGGTCATGTGTTTCCTATGTGAAAACTAGAGGAAAAAGGAAAAGATAGGTGGGGGGGCTTTCATGAAATCAGAGAGATCACTGTAGAGGAAAGACACAACGAGGAGGGAAAGGGAAAAATACTGGGGAATGATATTGGCCAAATAATATTGTGTGCATGTACAAATATGTAACAAATTCCCTGCATTATGTACAACTATAATGCGCCAATAAAATATAGCTAAAATGAGGGAAATGGACTTAGAGTGAATTACCTGTGTAAATCACATAACACTGAGCTGGTATAAAGTAGGCATGCAATAAACTATTATCTCAGGCCTACTGCCCACCCCACACACAAAATAGAGATCTGAGCAGATGTGGAATGAGCTGCCTTCAGAGTCTGATCAAGCCACTTTGAACTTAGGTGTGGTGGTAGAGATGGGCAAAGAAAGTCATTTCATGATGTATCACATGCTCCATGCTGGGTGTGCAGGCCAGAGTCTGAACAGGAGGAATTTGTCTCCTGCAGGACAGCATCTCCTGGGAGCTGTCCAGGCCTGACTGGTTTATTTTTGAGACCATTTGCAGCCATCTTTTAGCCACATTTCCTCCCTGATAATAAGAGGCTGGGGTTCACAGAGCAGAGTGAGCATCCTCTTCTCCTTTATTCAAAGACCTCCCTGGCTGCAGCTTCCTTCTCTGATCCCTGCTGCATTGTTGGTGTCCTTCAGAGTCTAGGAGCACAGAATGAAGAGGGACAGACCATCTCCCTACCTCCAGTGGTACATATTTTAGCTATATATTGTGAGTGCATTTTGTTGCCACGATTTTTGGTAACATTAGGTTGCTGTCTGAAGTCAGGTTCCCTAGAAACAGAACCTGAGAGAGGGATTGAAGTTCACACAGGTTGTGTGTGTGTGTGTGTGTGTGTTCATTCTCAGAAGGAGAACCAGGGAAGCCTGAGGGGGCAGGAGAAGGAACTGAGCAAGAACTAGCTCTCAGCTGGAGACAAGCCTCAGGCTAATGCCAGAAAGCTCTGGAGCACAGATTGTACCACAGAGTAGTCCCACCTTAAGGCATGAGATCCTTTCTGCACCCCCATGCAGCCAATCATGGAAAGGGGCTGGCCTTGCAGGGAGGAGTGAGGAATATAAACTCTAGGTGAGGTGGCTCCCTCTTGACCAAGGACTGTCCCCTGCAGAGGAGCTGTGGTCTGCTGATGACTGAGAGCATGCAGCCGGGGGTGGAGTAGCTGGGGTGCATGCACCCTGTGAAGAACCTGTCCTTACTCTTTTCCACCTCAGTCATTCCATTGGATTTCCTCTGGGGTTCTTAAGGGTCAAAAAATTCATGGTAGTCTTCATTGCCATAGAACAATGAAGAACATAGAAGGAGCAAGGCCAGCTCCTTCCTCTGAGACCCAGAGACTTGCTCTACCCTGCTTTCCCTCTGTGTCTGCCAACCCCCCCGCCCCTTTACCTTGTGGCTATGCCCCACTGGCCCTTCTCAGGTAGAGGTGGTGGTGATGAGGATGATACAACCATAGCTTTTCCAGAGCGCCTGGAGCTCTCCAAGGTGCTTGACATGTAGCTTGGTGTGTCTGATCTTCCCAGCAGTTGTGCAAGGTTGCTTCTGTCAACCCACTTTACATCTGAGAAAACAGGTTCAGAGAGTAAGCGAGGTGACCAAGAGCTCACAGTTCGGGCCTCCCTCAGACCAACCCACCATCTGATTTTGAAGTCCTTGCTTTCCCTGTTATGGGTCCCCCATTCCCTGGGGCTGTCCCTTGGGCCTCCAAATTGTCTTCAGCAACTGTTTCCATGGCCCTCATTCCCATTTGCCTGTCAGCCTGCTGAACTTTGAGTTCTCCTTGCAGGACCACCTCCTCTCCAAGAGCTGGACACTCCCACGTCTGTCCCCTTCTGGATCAGACACCATTCCTCCCTCATCGGGTCCCCACAGTTTTTGCATAGGCTCCTTCTTGTCTACATCACTGATTTTCTCTCACATCTCTCCCTGCTTGCCGCCTTTCTGCTTCCTTGGGCCTTGTGTGGTGCCAGCCACAAGGCACACAGCAGCCAGGTGTTGGCAGAAGGCCACCCACTAATGGTCCTCTGGAAGGTCAGTATCTGCCTCTCATGCTGCTCAGCCAACCCACACACCTGGCATCCCTGGCCCTGCCTTGAGTGCCTTGTCCCAGTTGCTGCTTCCAGAGACTTTTGGACAGGTCCATGCTCCATATTGTCCAGGAGTTGGGAGTTCAAGGCAGAGCTGAGATCCTGCCAGAAAAAAAAAAAAAATCATTTTCCAAATATCCAGTTAGATGTTGCTTTATCTTTGAAGAGTAAAAAGCATAAGTAGGGTTTGTGAGTTTCATAGTCCAATACAATAATTTATTTAAATGTTAATCAGAGAACTTTCTTACCCTTCCTGAGTACTAATGCTTGCCAAAGGGTCATATATGTCAAACTGATAATAGCTATTAATGTAATATGATGTTGCATATAGATTAATGCATCCACAATTAAAATCTTTAAACTCATTGAGAAACTTTTCAGAAACCAGAAATACTGATTTGCTTACCACTTCTTTCCTGCCGTCCTGATGGGATTTCTAGAGTTCTTTGAATTCTTCTGTCTTCTGTAGCTCGGACTGTCCAGCCAATGTTTATAACTGAACTCATCCGAAGATAAAGCTTTGTCTCTTTCCCCAGCATAAATCCTGTGTTGGAAAACTATTGTAGTCAGTGGTGCCTTTCATAAGGTTTTGTTTAAAATTATTTCTAGAATTTTTTCCCTGGGTTTTCATTTTTTGTCAGTTCAGGTTGTAATTCATAGTTAAACCACAGTTGGCTTCAGCTTATTTTCTTGGGAAAGGGAAAATAGGTCCTGCTACACGAACAGCTCATAATAAGGATTCCTTTAGCAATAGGGCAGTTTTGTTTTGTTTTTCTTTTTTTTTTTTTTTTATAGATTTTCTTGTGAAGTTATTTTAAAAATTACAGCAAAGATAACAATAGCCACTGCTTCTCACCTATGTTATGATAGTCACCGTGCTAGGTACATTATGTAATTGTGTTATGTCTTTAACTGTGGCCTGTAAGTTTCTCAGGTCCATTTCTGAATTTTCTATCCTTTCTCTCTCCACTTTGACCTGAATGCTTCCTGTTGGCTTACCTTTTAGGTCACGGGTCCTCTCTTCTGCTTTCCAGTCTCCAGTTAAGCTCTCTTGACTTCTCAGAACTTGGGCCTCTGCCTTCTGCTTGATGTCTTAGTCTCGTGGCCCCCAGCTGCTGTGGAATTACCCAGTGCCTTGTGGGGAAATGTGGCATCAACCTTGGCCTCACCTCAGTACGCTTCTTTTTCTCCATGTATTGTCTTGAGCCCTGCTGCCTTGGTAGCCCTGAGCCACAGATTCCCAAGACGACCTGAAACTGAGCTCAGAAGTTCAGACCCTGGGCCTCTCAGCCATTCCTTCCTGTTCAGTTTCACCCCACACTGTTCCCAAATCCAGAGACACACCAAGGCAAAAGCACCAACAGACGTCGGGGCCACCTCCATGTTCTGTCCTTCTCTTTGAGACCCTGGACTCTGAATTCCTGGCCGTCTTGGTGGTTCCTTGGTACTTTTAAATAGGGGGTGCACATTTGCACATTCAGCGTTTTCCGGTGGCCACTGGGAGGATCGATCTTTAGTAAGTCATCATATTTCTGGAAATGCAAAATTCTCAGTTTGCTTTTAAAAGAATCTTGGAGTGTATGAGGATTTTAAAATAGCCCCTAACATACAAGTGCCATTCTAATTACAGCCATGTGTCACTTAACTAGCAGGATGTTCTGAGAAAGGCCTGGGTAGGAGATTTGCCATCGTGTAGCATAGTAGTGTGTGGTTACACAAAGATGGTTGGAACGTCACTGGGGCTACAGTCTTATGGGATCACCGTGGAACATGTGATCTGTTGAGGGACATGATCGTACTGATGAAGGAAATAGCATTTAGCAGGTGAAGATTTCGATTTCTAGGAGTCTGTAAGATCGTCCTAGACAGAAGTGGGGATGGGAACAGAGAAATAGGACTCAGGATGGAGGGGACAAAAAGATCACATATTTTGAAAAAGAAAAAAAAAATATGTGGCCTCTTTAAAAGACACTTAGAGGATTTTCCCAATGCAGTTATCTGGCTTAATGTTAACTGCTCATTTGCTGACCTTCTATGCTATTTGCAAATTCAAAGTGAGGCCAGCTCTTTCTGTTTTCATTTCACTGTCACTACTGGTGAGCTGAGGAAGAGCAAAGCCCTTCATTTCTTAGTGGAGAAAAGCAGTTGTGGGGTAGGTTGCTAAGTCCCATGGCCAGGCAGCGGTTCCACAGGCTACAGGTCCAGCTTGCCTTGAGTCACAGAGCGAGGGGTGCAACCCAGTCACCTGGGCGTTTCTCCCAGCTGTGCCTCTCTTCCTTTGGCCAGGTAGCCAGGTCCCCTTTTCTCCATCCCATCGGCTCAGACTCTCATTCTCATTATCTTTTCCCTTGGGTGGACCCCTCCCTTGCTTCTTCTGCTGGACTCTACTACCATCGGTTCACTTCCATGCTGCAGCTAGAGGGATCTTTCTAGAACACAGCCTCCAGCATCATGTTAACCCCCTCCCCCGTCCTCCATAGCTTTATGATGACGTTCATAGAGCCTGTGAGGCTGCCTGGGATCTCATTTGGGCCTGAGCCTGACCTTCCCACCTCTGGGAGTCACATATAGTCCCCAGACACCTTAGGCTCTCTGTCACTGCTGTGCCAGCTGGGCCTCCTGTCCACACTCTGGCTGCCCTCCTGTCGTCCAGTTTAGCCCAGGGGGAACCTCCTCTGGGAAGCCTGCCAGACCTGTCTGAACCAGGTGTCCTTGCTTTGTGTCCCCAAGCCGCCTCTGCCCTGCTGCATGTGCTCTGCACTGTCACTGCTTGCCTGTGTCCCCTGTGACCGATAATTCCCAGAAGGTCTTTCATGTCTGGCTCCCTGTGGCCCAGCATATTGCCTGGCATAAAGTAAGCACCCAATAAATTCCAAATGGAGCGTACGTTAAGTTCCCTATAAAACCTTAGCCACTGCCAATTCTGCTACCAGTCTGGGTGTTCATCTCCATGGGGGCTCCTTCAGTATTCAAATGGGAGACTCCTGTAGGTTTTTAGCAGGAAGAGGGAGATTCTGGCCTTTCTGTCCATCAGAACATATTCAGCTTCAGAAGTTTCAGTTCGTAGTGGAGACTTCCTTTTTTTTATTAAAGTAGTAAAATTTCGGTAACAGTGGTCTGTGCCAGAGCCCTAGGCCTCTCCCCAGCCCGAGAAGTTCTTCCACTTAATTGCTGTGCCGAGAGAGGGAAGCTGTGCTTCCAAAAAGGGCCAGGAAACCACTAAATGGGGCCGCTGCTTTTCCTCCACAGCTCTGAGAAAACAAGCCCCGTTCAGGAAGGAGAGGCCGAGCTCCTGGGGGTGTTGGCCCATTTCTGACTGCTGTACTCTGCTCCACCTCCACCCGCGGCTCAGTGGGGCTCGAGTTCCTGTCTGCCCCATGCTACTGGGACTTGTGATAGGAAGCTGTTTTTCAGATTCCGTAATGCAGACAGGTTCATGCAGTCATTTCCAGAGAGCAGCATCCACACCCCGTAGATGTCAGAATCTCCCAAATAAGATAGGCCATGGGTAAACTTTCCCTCCCCAGCAGCCGTGCATGGCCGCATGCTTGAAAACTGCCCATTTCCCAGTCGTCATTCATTGACCTTCAGCCTAGCATGTGACACATTCCCTTCCCTCTTTGCTCAATATGCTCTTAAGCAAACAAGTCATTTTTGGGGGTGACTCTGAAAGTGATTGGAATGCCTTTTTAAATAGTGTATGTTATGGACAAGGAAGGTAGTTTTGCTTGTGGTTCTAAGAGTTAGGTCTGGGTCTACCACTTACTAACTTTGGGATGGAGAGAACTTATTTGAACTCTTGTACTTCAGTTACCTTCTCTGTAATGGGGACAGTAATCTAGCAGCTCAAGGGTTCTGAGGTTTCAGTCATATGTCTATGAGGAATTTAGCTCAGTCCCTGAAATACAGCTGGGAATGGGAAATGTGAAGTGATCACTGTCCCCCACCATCTTCACCTTCTCCCCCAGAATAGCAATGTAGGACCGCCGTGCTATGTCCCCAGCCTAGAGCTGATATACTTTGACCTGAGGAATTTAAATGCTAAAACATGAGATAGCCTTAAAAATAATCTATTTATAAACATGTTAGGATTGCATTTTTCATTCTTTTTCATACCACCCAACATCTTTAAGGTCTGGTGAGCAGAGCCAGCAGGCAGGAAGGGGCTGGATCCCAAGTGTGTGTCTTACTCCTGGGAAGGATGAGAATCTAAAAGATCTCCTAGAATCTGGAGTTTCCTAGAATATTCTGGAAACAGTTTGTCCATTGCTTTCCTAGAGAGGTCCCATATGCTATTTGTGCTAAATAATTGAAACTATTCCTAGGGGGATGCTTTGCTGAGCACAGATATAAACCATCCATTAGTCACTCAGCAACCCTCTCCTGAAATCATCTGTGCCCCTGTGCTCTGTCTCCCACAGCTAGGCAGCCACATCTGCCTCCCCAACCCAGGCTTCCCTGGCTCTGCCCTTTCGTCTCCTCTCCTGGGCTGCTGTGGGAGATTTCTAAGCTACCCTCCAGCATCTCTGAGCATGTTATTAACACTGAGTCCAAAGAAGTCAGAGGAAACACAAGGTTCCATGGTCCAGTAGACTCAGACCATACCCCCTGAGCCTTCTCAGAGGCAAGTGCAGTAAAAAAAATGAGCGAGGCAGAGTGGAATCCTCTTTAACTTCATTTAACTTGGTGGAAAGAGGAAAGAACACAAGACCAGAAGTCAGACTTTCATTCCTGGCTCCACTGATAACTAGCCTGGGGTGGGGGTATGCTGGGCTCCTTGGTGTCTCTGAGTTCACTATCCTAACCCCAAATGCATAATCTCAATGCAAAAGAGCCCCGATTATCCAAATGCCATGAACGCAGAGGGTTAGCTGTGCAGGGCCCATGCTTTCCCACCTGCCAACTGGCTTCTAGGAGTTTCTGGAAGATGAGTCAAGTCCTCCATATGCTCAAGAGGAGATGATTTAGCACCATGGAAGGTGAAGCAAAAAGCCCCGGCCATTTGCAGAGCCACCTGGGATGAGATGCTCACTGCCAGGGCCGGGCTTACCTCAGCTAAAACACGACAGTGGTCAGACCCCTCCTCACAAGGGTGACCCTGAGGACCCCGTGAGTGGATTCTTGTGGAAGCCCTCGTGAACAGGAATCTCCAGCAGGTAACCCTGGTTAACGTGCTGCTTGGTTTGTTTTTGCAGCGGAGGGTGCAGGACGTGATCAGCCCCATCGTGTTTGAAGCCACCTACAGCCTCGGAGCACATGTGACTGGTGAGGAGGAGAGGGAGCTGCCGGCTCTGACTCCAGTGCTGCGCTGGAAGAAGGGACAAAAGATTGCCCAAAAGAATCAGGTCAGAACCCGAAAGCTCGCAGCTGGGCCCCAAGGTGGCAGAGGCACCTGGCAGAAGTGACCCACAATAAGGGCCAGGGCACACCCCTTGCTGGGCTTCCCTTTATCTGCAAAATGATAAATCGTCCTCTGGGATCTGAACACTTTGAGACCCTGCTCACGCTGTTAGCAAATTGCAATCCCTTTGAGGTTACCAACAGGTCATTTGGCCCTCCAACTTGCCAGCTGTTTCCAGATTGCAGAGCTTAGATCGGTAAGCAGTAGGTGCTCAATGAATATTTTATTGGTGGGGGAGGGAGTGCAGCGAAGAAGCAAGAGCTACATCTTACTGAAATGGATGCCTGAGCCATGCGCCCCTGAAGTCAGAGCACCCTACCGCTGCAGACAGGGACCTGACCCGTTCCATGCTCATCAGATTCCAGGATGGGTTGCTGTGTGACGGAGCTTTGGAGTGACTTTGGAGGTGGGGCATCTGAGCTAGAGGTGAACTTGGGAACTGATTCAGTCTGCCCCAAGCCATCAATGAGATGTGCAGCCCTGGGACCCCTGCAGGAAATATGCACGGAATCTGTGATCCTAAATGTGCTTTAAATCTTTCCTTAAAATCCCAAATTTCCATGATCCGAGACCCTGGGGAGGGATCAGGGAAATGGTGTTGGGAGCTAATCCAATCCCCTGGGCAGGGCAGGGGCAGAGCCTTTTAGAACCACCTGCCTTTGCAATTCTTCAGATTGCCCTGAACAGAGGGGGAGACTTGCAGAACAGGGACCCCCCACCTTGCAGATTAGAGTGGCAAGCAGAAGTACAGGGGACTGTGGGTATTGAAATGTCCATCCGGGTATTGGAGTGAGAGATATGGTTTTTACCAATGCATCCTTGTTTTCTCCCAGAGTCTCTTTCACATCTTATTGGGCCAGGTGTCCTAGATTCAGAGCCCAAGATGAGGATTTGGGAGCCCAATGAGACTGCCCTTGGGGGAGAACTGTAAAGAAGATCAAGGGGCTGAACAAGTCTAGCTGGGGGAACCAGGTGCACAAATGACACCTGCGAATTGTTCTTTGAGTCAGGGAGGCTGGTACCTTTTGCATCCCTGGTACCGACTGACCATGGGTGTGGAAGTAGAGTGCAGCTGAGAGCTGTTCTCTGGGGAAGGTTGTACCCGCGAGCCACTGGTGCCTCCACTCACCTCAGCTGGGGAAGGGCCTGCAGTTGATTGCCAGTGATCATTGCACGCGCACACGTGCACACCCCCCCACCCCCACACCCACCCCTTGGGGGCACTACTACCTTTTGAAGCTGGTCTTGAACATCAGGATGGGGTCCCTGTTCCCCTGGTGTTGAAGATTGAACACCCAAGAAACGCCAAGGAAAGAGCAGAAAGTTTTAAAGGATAGAACAGAGAGATTCCTCTGGAGAGGAGGGGTTCTAGAGCTGGTGCCCGAAGGAGTGGGGGTGTCTCCCCCTTTTATAGAATTCAGGTTTCCTTTCTCCTCGTGCCCCCTCCTCCTATCCTGCCTACCTGGTAACCAAGGGCAGGAAGAGAGCCATCCAGGAGGTGATGGCTTGTGTTGGAAAACGTGATCTGTGATCTTGCCCTCCCCCAGAGGCTGTTAGCAACCAGGTGATGGTGTGTGCTACCAACCCATTGCCTTTTCTTTGATAATCAGCTTCCTGTCCTTTGCGGGGAACAGGACCTGATCCTGATTTTCAAGATGGATTTCAATTTCATGATGCTGCTTTTGACTTAAAATATGAGTTTCTTTCAAAGCACAAGTGCCAGGTGAGGGTGGCCTGCAGGTCCTGCTGGTCACTGATGCTTGGAACTGGCTCCAGGAGAGTGAGGGAAGAAATGAAAGGACACAAGTCAGGACCCTGAGTGACGGGGCAGAGTGGAAGGGCTGGCCTCAGGGTGTAGCGGGGAGAAGAGGAGAGAGAGAAAAGGTGGCTTCTACTCTGAGAATTTCAGCTTCGTGTTCTCTGACAGTGAAGTGGGGAGAAGCCATCAGGCTGGAGACCTCATAAATCAGCATATTATAACTCCTAGAAAACGTTTCCTAGTGCTGAGTTAACTCTACTTTCTAAAGTAAAATCTTGCTGGCCTGATAAACATCCCTTTACTTGTATTATGGAAATGGTCCACGCTTGGGGTACAGGACTCACTCCAGAGCTTTCGAACCTCTGAACTGACCCACTGAGGTAGTTACTGGCTCAGTTCAATGTCTTACAAGCCTTGGGCAAAGTTTCTACAATGAACCCAACTCTCATTCCTACAAGTTCATCAGGGCACAAAAGTGGACCTTCTGTGAAGAGCGTCTTAGAACAAGCAGCCTAATCAAAGCCCGAAATCCAGGGACAGATCAGTATTGAAATACTGTCCTTGGTCACTCAGGTTCAAGATGGCTGACCAAGCACAAATATCTCTGTTGGCACCTCCTGAGACCCCACTGCAAGGACTATAAAGAAGTAGATTGGAACAGGGAGAACTTGGGGGAAGAGGAATCAGTTCATGATAATTTTCTGGAGTAAGTGGAAGATGGAAGAGTCTTGGTGGGTGAATTTGTACAGTGCATGGAGGGGCTGGGTTCCCCCATGTGGAATTAGAAAAGCTGCAGCCTCTGCCAGGCCAGCACTGCAGAGGGGCAAGAGAGAAGGGGACTGAAAATGGGGTCAAGGGAGGAGTGAGCCACTTCTGTACTCACTTCTCCAAACAGCAGGGCAGTTGATTGACTTGCGGCCCAAAGAGTTGAACCCACTACTGGAGACAGTGAGCATGAGCTGGTTCCGGAAGGAAAGCCTCACCTGGGGCATTTGAAGTCTCCAATGAGCTAGCTTTCCCTCCCCCACCTACCCAAGCACACCCCTGGGCTTCCCAGTCAGCCCTTGACCTTATTCTTGAATACGAATGGACAACCAAAAAAAAAAACTGAGATCGGAAGAAATGCTGTGTATGAAAAGAAAAATCATTATAAGTCTAAACAGAACGATTGACTTAGAAACAGATTATTCAGGGAATAAAAGAAATTATAAAAATGTAAAAGAAACCCTCAATTCTATGCAGTAAACACAAAGAGATTTGAGAACATGTTTTATTCATTGGCAAATGGATAGGATTCTATTTCTGTTTTTACGGTTCATGCAAGCATGAACCCAGGGCCTGTTCATGCTAGGTAAGGGCTCTACCTCTGAGCTACATCCCAGCCTTCCCTCCCTCCCTCCCTCCCTCCCTCCTTCCTTCCCTCCCTCCCTCCCTCCCTCCTTCCTTCCCTTCCTCCCTCCCTCCCTCCTTCCTTCCCTTCCTCCTTTCCTCTTTCTTTGTTTTGATACCAGGGTTTAAACCAGGGGTGCTTCACCACTGAGCCACATCCCCAACCCTTTTTGTTTTTTACTCTGAGATGGGGCCTTGCTAAGTTGCTAAGGGCCTCACTGTGACTGGCTTTGAACTTGGGATCCTCTTGCTTTAGCCTCCTCTGGAGCTGTTTGGGATTACAGGGGTGAGCCAGCCAGCCCAGCCTCTATTTCATTTTTAAAGGAAGTATCAGAGAACAAGAAAATGATTCCAGAGCCAAATAATCAGTGAAAGGATTAGAAGACAATGGTAAGAAATCTCAGTAAGAACATCTAAAAGAATAAATCTGTGAAACTCTACCCAAGTAATGAGAAAACCAGAAAAAAGTGCAAGATAAACAGAAGAAAAAGAAATAAGAGGTAGAATGGACTTACAAGTTCCTAGGCTTAAAGAGAAACACTTAAAAAAAAAAAAAAAAAAAAAAAACAATATAAGGGCAAATTGATTTACAAGCAAGGTAAACCAAATTATATACACGTATAAGAAGAAATAAAAACTCCTAGAAAGATAGAAATAGGATCAATGTCATGGTTCAAATTGACATGTAGGATTTTGGTTTTTTAAAAATTTTAAAAATTTTATTCTAAGTATACATGACAGAATGCATTTTGACACATCATATATAAATGGAGTATAACTTCTCATTCGTCTGGTTGTGCATGACGTAGAGTTACACTGGTCATGTAATTATAAATGCACATAGGGTAATAATGTCTGATTCATTCTATCATTCCTATCCCCATGCCCTCTCCCCTCTTCATTTCCCTCTGTCTAGTCCACAGTATCTCTTTTCTTCCCTGCACCCACCCAGTTATTGTGAATTAGCATCGCCTATCAGAGAAAACACTCAGTCTTTGGTTCTTTGGGATTGACTTATTTTGCTTAGCATGATATTCTCCAATTCCATCAAAATGTGGGATTTTCCCTTTATTTTTTTCAGAATGAGTGAACCTCAGGCATTTTTTTTTTTTTTAGCTTTTTTTTATTATTTTTAAAAAATTTTTATAGACTGGTTTTTTTTTTTACAGACTGCATTTTGATTCATTATACACAAATGGGGTAAATATTGGGAATTTGGAGGAAAATTGGTTATTATATGTAAAAGAATAAAAAAGATAAGTTTCCCATGCATAGTAAGACAGTTCTTATACTTATAACCCAAGAAAAATCATCTGAATGCAGAAGTTATGAAAAATTATTTAAAAGGCTGGAATTTCCAAAAAGTATTTTAACCTATTTGTATATAAAATTTAAAAATTATACTTATCAAATTAAAATTTGCCAAGGTAAAGATTATTTGCACTGGAAACTGATAAATAATTAAAAACATTTAAAAATGAGATTTTGAATGAGTAGAAGAGTATAAGGGAGAAAAGGGCTTTCATAGTAGAACATTCTCCTATAAATAGAAGTCGGATACTCCTAGACTTTACCTTTGTCTCCATGGAGGAAGGTGTATAACCATGACAGCTGTCTTGTCTTTACTGTGAAGAATAATCAGATAGCCATAACAACATTAGCACTATTGGTAATTAGTCTTAACAGTCAAGCTAAAACCAGAGCTATGGTGAAAGCATAAAATGCAAATGTCATCAGACGTGAGTGTATAGAGATAAAGAATGATGGACATTCTTTTAATACCTTAATCTTTTAAATGGGTGAGTCAAGAGATATGGTAAAACTTGATGAAATGAGAAATAGCTATTACTTAAAACTGCAGAGGTCACCAGGACAGCAATGCTTCTTAAAGTGTGGTCCCCGAACCAGCAGCTGCAGCCTCTCTTGGGATCTTGTGAATTGAAAAAGGGAAATTTGGGGCCAACCCAGCCCCACCAAAACAGAAACTCCTGGGGGAGGCCCCACAATCCGCGTGTGAACGTGCTGACCTGGGGCTCTGATTCAGCTCCCTTGTGAGAATCGGGCAGTCTGAGAAGCTGAAGGGAGTGACTTGCCAGTCAAGTTAGGCAGGAGGAAGGGAGCAAGACCTTGTGTCTCTGGGATCAGTTCTTGCCTGTGGAGGTGGGAATTCAGCGAGATAGCATCTTTTTCTGGTAAATCAAGGAGTAGTCCTGTTGGCGTGTGTTCTAGAGATATGGAAACAATCACCAAGAGAAACACACGGGTGATCGTGATTTCGCCTTAAGAGAAAGGCACAGTATGGGAGGTGTGTGGTGGGGGGCTATTTTTTTTTTTTAAACCATGTGATTCTTTTTGAAATTAAAAGAAATATTGTTGTGAGATTGGGAATACTGTCCAGGAGCCTGAGAAATGATCTGAGAGAGCAATTCTTGCGTATTCTGCTTTTCCTAATTAAGAAAAAAAAGGCAGGGGGAGGGGATAGTTTAATGATATTCTTCCATGATTCCTCCATGTGTCTTCCAGATGTTGGCTCAGTTTGAGGGGCAGAATGATTGGGAGCTAGGCCCACTCCAGGAAGCAGAGCTGATTTTTAATGAGAACTCTAGAGCCAGCTGCACCCCAAATAGTATTCGAATCCCTCCTCTTTGTTCTCTCTCTCTATTCTCCTCCCCTCCCCCAGGCCAGGCCACAATTATTGGTCACCTAGGTCAGGTCACTTCCCTGCTTAACCCCCTCCAACAGCTTTTCCTCTTTGTAAGATCCCCAAGACTGCACAATGGGGCCCCTACCTCTCCAGAATTGTCTAGTGCCATCCAGTTACTGTACTCTAACCATCCCCAAGCTCTTTCTTGCCTCAGGACCTTTGTACGTGCTGATACTGTTTCTGTAAAGCTCCTCATCCTGCTTTTCTCATGACCATTTTTCATGTTTTAGGTTTCCACCTAAATCTGACCTCTTCAGAGAACCATCTCTCAACTGTCCTGTATTCCTTGACCCAGCTGCCTATTTCATTACTTCATGAGATCGATCACAGTTTATTATCTCATCCACTTGCTGTTATGGGGCACAACTTAAGAACAGACTGATCACCACTAAGAAGTTCAAATTTGAGAGTCTTTATTAAGCCAGCCAGCTGACTATCTCACACAATGCCCCAAAAATGGCTATTGGGAGAACAGCCCCGACTGTAGGGTTGCAGGGGGTTTTTATACTAAAAATCAGTACATCAATCATAAGTGTCTGTTGCTATGATTCGAAATTATGAACTCACATCATGAGATCTGAAATCATTAGCAGAGGGGGAGGTGGGTCAAAATGACCTTACTTAAGGTACAAACTAAAGAATGGTTACTAACATCTAAACAATAACTGTTGATATCACTGATAACATGGTACATTGTTTAGGAAACTAGGAATCAAAAAGAGAACAATTTCTCATTTTACAAGAATTGCCATTTTGTCATTTTGTATTGCCAAACAAGTCATGCTAAGCAACTGTTGATGGATACAGAGGTGGGGCTTCCCCATGGGAGAAGCATTTCCTACATAACATGGAGTCTCAAGGTAAAATGGAGTCTGTTTAGTCATTGCTCATATAGCCTGGCCTAAAACATTTCCATGGAGTCAAATATGTCAAACTGTCATATTGCTTTTATGTGTCCTTCTCTAGAACAGAAGGCCAGTGAGGGCAGAGGTCTACTTTACCTTATTGGCTACTGATCCCCAATACCTTGTCTGGCTTATAATAGTGCTCAATAAATATATCTCAGAAACCAAAACCAAAAATGTTTTCCCCGATAAGTGAATGATGATACATAATGGGAGTTAGGGGGCGGGGTGTAAGAGAAGAATGGAGGAACTTTGGATTATGTAGAGGGAAATGAGAGGGGGGAGGGGGCGGGGTATGCAAGTTGGTGGAATGAGACAGACATCATTACCCTATGTACATGTATGATTACATGAATGGTGTGAATCAACATTGTGCACAACCAGAGAAATGAAAAGTAGTACCCCATTTCTGTATAATGAATCAAAATGCAGTCTATAAAAATTTTAAAAAAAATCTATATATCTAGATATCTAGATATATATCTCAGCTGAAAGAGCCCTTCTGAAAGAACATAAGGTTAGGCCATTCTACAAAGGTTGGACATCAGAATTTCTTCACTGACAGATTCAGCAAAGTTCTATTAAAAAAAAAAAAAAAAAAAAGTGCTCCATGATCCCTCTGGGAATTTCCCATGGACCAGAGATGGTGATGTGGTATTCCAGTGACTTACACCACAGTATATGTGTGCACATTAGTCTGCTTTTCAAAAACAAGATGGAACCCGTATGACTGGTGGTTTTGTTGAGAATCCCCACTTTATCTCTTAGCAAAAAGCAAGGTGCTTTACCCTAGTACTAATTTTTAACCATGTTGAAGGCATAAGCTTTGTGTCTCCATCGTGCTGGAAATCATTAGCATTTGTTACTCACACCCCAGGCCCCTCAAGGCCAGAGTGTGCAGGAATATAACCCCATGCCTGTGAAAACCCACTTTTTGCACAGCCCGGACATTTGGTAATACTTTCCCAGCTGAGGTGCCCAGATGGCTTAAAGTGCTATTATTTATAGCTCCAGGGCTTATTTTCATTAGCAGATATAAATGTCTCTGCAGAAGGAATGGAAGGCTGAGGAGTTGAGAGGGAAGACAAGGAGAGAAAGAAGAGTAACCTCAGACATCAGAACCAGAGAGGGTTTCAAGACCATTCAGCCTGGAGAATTCCAGATGGCACTCCTGGGAGCCAGAGAGCAGTCTGGACCTGCTGAGGAAGGAAGGAGGGAAGAGGTGTTAGAAGAGAGGGTTCCTACTCTCCATCCCTGTTTCACTAGATCACCCTACTTTTATAGGCATCTCCTGCTGGGCATATACTTCTTTCCAGAAGGGCACTGTGGGGCAACAGGTGTGAAAACCATCAAGTTTTAAGTATGAGTGCGAAAAACAAACACAAGTAGATCAACTTCTTTGGGGTCTGGAGAAATCTGGCTGTGTTTGTATGCCACAGGCCTCTTCAAAGTTAATCCTGAGGGCAAAGGAGAGGGGGTTTCTACTGTCAAAAGCCAGGCTATATCCTGAAGTGACCTGTTAAATTTGCAAAATTTGGGGGTTGTGGCTCAGTGGTAGAACACTTGCCTGGCATGTGTGAGGCACTGGGTTCGATCCTCAGCACCACATATAAAGAAATGAAGTTCCATTGACAACTTAAAATTTTTAAAACATTTGCAAACATTTCCTTTATATTTTATTTTTGCTATTTATGGAGAAAATGTTCCCTACTCTTCTGAAAGTCTTTTCAGAAGAAAATAGTGGGTTTTTCCAAACTCTTCAAGCCTGCTGGTTTTCTTTTTTTGTTTTAATTAGTTATACATGACAGTAGAATGCACTTTAATACATCATACATAATGGAGTATAATTTCTCATTCTTCTGGTTATACACGATGTACAATCCCACCGGGATTATAATGGGGTAATAATGTCTGTTTCATTCTCTCCTTCCTACGCCATACTCCCTACCCTCCCTTTGCTCCCCTCAGCCTGATCTAAAGTAACTGTCTTCTTCCCTACCCATCCCTCCCCATTGTGAATTAGCATCTACATATCAGAGAAAACATTGGACTTTTGGTTTTGAGGTATTGGCTTATTTCATTTAGCATGATATTCTCCAGCTCCACCCACTTACCAGCAAATGCCAGAATTTCATTCTTCATTAAGGTTGAGTAATAGTCCATCGTATGTGTGCGCGTGCGCGCGCGTATGTATGTATACACCACAATTTTTTTTTTTTTATCTTTTCATCTGTTAAAGGGCTCCTCCGTTGGTTCCATAGTTTAACTGTTGTGAATTGAGCTGCTGTAAAAACTGATGTGGCTGTGTCACTGTAATATGCTGATGTTAAGTGGTTTTGTTCTGTATTCTCTTACTGAAAACTTTGCCTGAGAGCACACAGCTTGTGGATGTGTAAATGATCCAGGGAACACATCCAGTGGACAGTCTCTGGCTGGGGAAGAAACATCAGCACCTCTTTTCTTGTCTTCTGGGATGACTTAGGAGTCAACTGTGAGGCCCTTGCTCTTGACAGTTTACCTGGGGCCATACCAGGAAGTGTCCTTCCAGGTGGGCGGGAGAAGCCTGGCTGGGTCCTCTCCAGTTTGTGGGGGGCTATCTTTCTCACTCCCAGTTGTCTGCTCGCATCTGGCTTAGCACCTTGTAGAAACACAACTAGCAGACTTACTTTTTCCTTTGCTCTGAAGGCACTGGCCCCATTATTTGAATTCATTCTGTTCTTTGACCTCTTATGACTTATTATTAATAACAACTTTAAAAAAAATGAAATAGAACACGAAATGATGAAAATCATAGAGGAAGCACTTTTAGCTCTGGAGGCAGAAGGTCCCTAGAAGAGAGTTTATGGTTGATATTAAAAGTTGGGGGTTGCAGAGGGACATGAAATGTAGTCCATAAAAGGCGATCCAGTCCCAGGCAGATCTCAGAACGGCACTGTGCGGGGAGTTCAAAGTGGACCAGGACTTCTTTCTTGGTCCATTTTCTGTTCCTCTAACAAAATACCTGAGGCCGGCTAATTTATAAAAAATGGGTTTATTTGACTTGCAACTCTGGAGGTGGGGAAATCCAGGAGCATAGCACTGGCACCTGCTCTGCATCTGGCAAGGGCCTTCTTGCATATCAGCATGGTGGAGGCATCACATGGTAAAATAAAGCAAAGCACGGGTCTTTTAAAAAGCCACTAATGCCATCAGGACCCCATTCTCATGACTTCATCTAATCCTAATTACCTCCCAAAAACACGGACTGCAAATACCATTAACATATGATTGGGGGATTAAGTTTCAGTGTTAGCTTTCTGTTACTAAAACAAATCCTTGAGATAAGTCAATTTAAATAGAGAAAAGGTTTATTTTAACTCACAATTTTGGAATTTCAGTCCATAACCAATTAACACTGTTACTTTGAATCTGGGGTGGCACAGGACATCATGATGAGAGTGCAGGAGGGGGAGGCCCTTCAGCTCCTGGCTGGGAGCAAAGAAGAAAGAGAGGAAAGAAGAAGGGAGGGATGTCCCAATGTCTCCTTCAAGGGCATGCCCCCGGTGACCTAACGTAGCCCTGCTAGGCCCCACCTCCCAGCTTCCCAATAGTGTGTGGGCTGGGGACCAAGCCTTTAATGACTAGGCCTTTGAGGGACACTTGTCCAAACTGTAGTCGTTGGTGGCATCTAGTGTGTCGGAGCAGTCAGCTCCTGTGCAGTTACCACAGAGGTTGACCTGGATCATTTAAAGATGCAGTTGCACAGAGCGCAGAGCCGTGGTGTAAGCCAGAAGATGCCAAGACAGAACTCGCTTCCAACGTTCCACAGGGGCATGCCGAGTATCGGTGCCATGCTTGTGTTTAGAGGGAGAGCAGCAGAGCACTCTCTGCGCCCACGATTGCAAAACCTAAGAGGACAATTTGTACAGACCTTAGGACAAAAGGAATGTCACAGCTTTGATTTTATGAAGTGTTTGCCTTTCGTTTGCTCTTGAGGACATGATATTCTGCAGGACCTGATTTTAAACGGCAGGTCATGAACCTTTTTCTTCCTTCTGTTGGGCGCAGGCCTAAGCGGAACTGAAATTCCTGAGACCACCCTGCATTCTTACACTGGGCCACTCAAAGGGAGGTGCTGGGTTCTGGACAAAGAAATAGAATCGAGAGGGAGGAAGCTGAGTTTCCTGCTGGGTGATGCAGGTTGCAGGAGTGGATTACCTTTGGCTGGGCCTCTGGGAACTTATGCAGGACTATAGGAGGAGCACCAGCCCAGAGGTGTCACTCCTGTCCTCCAGGCAGAATGCCGCACTCCAGGGCAGAGACCCTAGGTGAAGTCACTTTGCACAGCAGGATATATGTCTTGCTCTTTCAGCTTAAAACAGCCTTCCCAGGGAGTCCCCTGGGGTGGGATTTGAAAAGCACTTCTCCCCACCTGGTCTGATTGTCCTTTTCTCCAGGCTTAGCCTGGGGCTTGGTTGCCACGGCAACCCTATAAACAAGCATCCAATCCAATAATTCTGTGTTTTGTTTTGTTTTGTTTTTTTTAAATGAATATAACCAAATCCAAAAAACCAGTTGTCCTCTGAAGGTAACAGCTAAGAGTGAGAAGCCTCCTTCCTGTTAGAAGGGGGGACTTTCTAGTGCAGATTTGGGTAGGAGAAAGGTCCCCCAAGTCCTGAGCACTGGGATGACTTCCTGTCTGAAATCACCCTCAACCAGGAGTAGTCTCTGAGCTGCCAGCCCCTGAATCGCATGTCCCCAAGGCTGCCCTTGGCCTTGGTGGCCGTGGCATTGTGAGAAAGGCCCACGGTGACCTCTGTGCTCTGGCGCCGAGGGAAGTGGATCTGGGCCCGATTGTTTTGTTTCACTTCCCCTGGCTCAAAGGGAATGAGGGAACCAGGATTCAGTGAGCTGCGCCCCCAGGGCACGTCCAGGGATGCCTATTTTTATGAACAAGGTTTTGTTGGAGTATGTTCGTGTCTACTCCTTTACCTATTGCATTTCCTATGACAGGAGAGTTGAATTGTTGTGGACCGAGACCTCGTAGCCCTGGGTTTCACTGTGTGTGTGCGTGTGTGTGTGTGTGTTGCTGGGGATTGAACCCAGGGATGCTCTACCCTGAGCTATATCCCCAGCCTTTTAAGAATTTTTTATTTTAAAACAGTCTTGCAAAGTTGGCCAGCCTGGTCTCAAACTTGTGATCCTCCTGCCTCAGCCTCCTAAGTAGCTGGGATTATAGGCACGCGCCACCACACCCAGCTTTACTATCTGATTCTTTTTGGCCAAAGTTTGGCAACCCTGCTCTAACACAAGTAGAACAAGGATTTGGTGAGAAACTAGAGGATTTACAAAAGAAAATTGTATTCTCCAGGGAAACCCAAGATGAAGAGCAGGTAAGAAAGGAACCCGCATGTATATCCAGCCTATGAGGCTGAGGAGCCTGGCAGGAAGCAGCCTTCCCCTGAGAGACAGTTCAGCCTCCTGTCCCCAGGGAGGGTTGAGACATGATGGAGTCTGAGACCTGTTGGCATGTCCTGGAAAAGCTGCTTCCAGGGCCATCAACAGATAGATGGCTTTTGCCAACCTGCAGGTGGAGGCTGGAGGGGGCAGCAGCCGGGAGATGCTTCCAGGCAGGACTGGAATTTGTCTGATAAAGGCGGCCAAGCCTGTATTTGCCTAGAAGACCAGGGGGATACGGGCAAAAGCAGACGGAGGAGGTCTTTGGAGGTCCAGCTTGCAGCTGTTGGGATTGTTCCTCAGAGGAAAATCAGGAGGGTGGCCTGTTGGCTTTGTGGAGAAGCTGGACTCTTTGTACTTTGTACAAAGAAGTCGTTTCTACTTGTTCCTGGAAGCCGTGCTATTGTCTAGCCTTTTGAGGCTGCTTGTGCCTGTGCTCCTGCCCCAGAGACAGGTTTCTCAGCTCCTTAGGAAACAGCTTGGCCTTTCGCCTAGAGACGAATCCAGACCCAGGCACTGGATTCTGAGTCTCAGCCATGGTGCCTCCAGTGCACGGCATGGGTCTTCTGATTCCCTGGCGTCTTGCATTTTTACCCTCAGAACAACTGCATTCCCAGCCTTGCCTGAGCCAGGGCTTAAATCGTACAGCCTGCTTTTGTCTGTAGTGTTGCTCTAGTTAAGGCAAGCCTGTAGGCTGGTGGAGTGTTCATTCTAGAATGCTCCATGAATGGCTCGTTAAATGTATCACTGCCTAGCACACCACTCGGGAATTTCATTTTTTTTGGAACATATTTAAGGTGCACAGAGTAATTTTTTTTTCATTTTTTTCTTTTTCTTTTTTTTTTTTTTTTTGCAGTGCTGGGGATTGAACCCAGGGCCTTGTACTTTGGAGGCAGGCCCTCTACCAACGGAGCTACATCCCCAACCCCAGAGTAATGTTTTGATATACGTATCCATAGTGAAGTGATTACTACGGTGAAGTGGATTAACATAATCTGTTTCCTCACTAATTATTTTTCTTCCTCCCCTGGTGGGAAGAACACTTGGAATCTACTCTCTTGGCAAATTTCCAGTATATAATACAATGTTATTAACTAGACTGGTCATGCTGTACATTAATCTATATTCTATATAACTCTGTACCTTTGTCCAACATCTCCTCATTCCCTCCCCTGGTCCATTGCCCTTGGCCTTGGTAACCAGCAAGGTTCCATTCTGTTTCTGGTTATTTAGCTATTTTAGAGTCCACATATAAGTGAGAACATGCGGTATTTTTCTTTCTGTGTCTGGCTTATCTCACTTTGCATAATATCCTGAAGGTCCCTTCCTGTTGTCAAAAATGGCAGGATCTCCTTTTTAAGGCTGAATAATATTCCATGGCAGATATACACTTTTCCATAAGGTGGTCAGACTTAGGCTTTTCTTGCTTTGTGATGGTGTGAAAGCATTCCCACATAACCATTCTGTTTTTTTTTTTTTTTTTTCTTACAGTGTAGTATTCAGTAAGTCACTTGAGATGGTCAACACTTCATTATATAATAGGCTTTATGTTAGATGTCCAGCTGGAGGCTCACATAAGTGTTCTGGGTGTGTTTAAGGTAGCCTAAGCTGAGCTACAGTATTCGGCGGGTCAGGTGTATGAGATGCATTTTTTACTTAAGCTATTTTCAACTTACAGTGGATTTCAGGATGAGGCCCTCTCGTGAGTGGAGAAGCTTTTGTATTTACAAAAATCTCTTTATCCATTTACCTGTTGACAGACGGGTTGCTTCCTATGTTGGCAAGTGTGAACGGTGCTGTAGTCAACCCGAGAGTGCAGAAATCTCCAGGAGGTGCTGATTTTATTTCCTTTGGGTTTGCTGGATTGTTCTGCAGTTCTGTTTTCAATGTTTCGAGGAACTTTCAAAATACCGTTTTCCATCTCAGCAGTACCAATTTACCTTCTGTCAACAACATCCAAGTGCCCCCTTTTCTCCACACCCTCAGCGACCCCGGTGACCCCTTCTCTGACCATAGCCATGCTAAGGAGTGCGAGGTGATCTTAGGGTGGTTTTGATTTGCATTTCCCCAGTGTGGCTTTTCCAGCAGAAAACTTGCAGAACAGAAAGGAGCGGAATGATACAAAGTGCTGAAAGAAAGAAAATGCCAACCCAGAATACTTTATCTAGAAAAATCTGCCCTTCAGAAGTGGAGGGTGTGTGTGCAGACTTCTTTTGCCTCTAGACCTGCTTTACCAGAAAGATTGAAAGGGGTTCAAGTTGAAATGAAAGGACTCTAAGCAGCATCAAGAGAAATGATGAGGTAGGAAGCTCGGTGGCCAAGGCAGAGCTAGACAAAAACACAATATTGTATGGCTGTAAAAGGCTGGCCAGTCATCTTAAATTCTATGACAGCCATTAAAAGATAAAAGCATGCAGGCGAGGTGGGGCACGCTTGTAATCCCGGCGCCTCCGGAGGCTCACTGACGCGGGAATGAGAGTTCAAAGCCAGCCTCGGTAAACGCGAGGAGCTAAGCAACTCAATGAGACCCTGTCTAATAAAATACAAAATAGGGCTGGGGATGGGGCTCAGTGGTCGAGTGCCCCCAAGTTCAATCCCCAGTACCCCCTCCAAAAAAATTAAAGCTACTTATAACTACATTGTGTTAGTGAGTCTGGAAGTTGTTGTAAATTAGGACACCAACAGCATATGATGCAGGGGAAGGAAAGGGGGACCAGAGAGTTCCCTTATGCAGGTGAAGCTATCAGCTTATAATAGACTATCAAGAAGAAACATTATTACATAGATGTTTAGTGAGCCCCTTGGTAACCACAAAGGAAATACATGTAGAAGTTACACAAAAGAAAAAAATTCCAACCAAGAAAATTTCAATACCAAGAAAAAAGAAAAAAACAAGTAACACCAAAGAAAATAGCAACAGAGAAAAAAGGGGTTACAAGAACTATAAGGAGTACAGAAAACAGCTATCAAAATAACAGAGTCCTTTTTTTTTTTTTTTTTTTTTTTTTGGTGCTGGGGATTGAACCTAAGCATGCTTTACCACTGAGTTCTTTTTTATTTTGAGACATGATCTCACTGAGTTGCTGAGGCTGGCCTCAAATTTGCAATCCGCCTGCCTCAGCCTCCTGAGTCGCTGGGATGACAGGTATGCACCATCATGCCTGGCTTAGAAAATCCTTTTGTATTAATACTTTAAATGTAAATAGACTAAACTACTCAATAAAAAGCTACATGGAGACTGAAAGAATTACAAGAACACACAGTGACTGGAAGGATTATAAGAACACACATAGAAACACACACGGTCCAACTGTATGCTGTCTACTCAAGAGGCTCACTCACTTTAGATTCAGGGATGTACAGAGGGATGGGAGAATAGTCCAGGCAATGATAAACCAAAGAAAGATATTACATAATGTTAAAGTATTAGTTCAACAAGGAGATATAACAGCTACCATTTTTTTTTGCACCCAACATCAGAATACTTACATATTTAAAGCAAATATTGACAGATTTGAAAGGAGACTTGACAGCAGTTACAGTAATAGATTTCAGTGTCTAGATAAATAGAACATCTAGGCAGAAAATCAATAAAGCAGCAGCAGATTTGAACAGTTTTATAGACCAGATAACCAAACAGACACATAAAGAACTTTGCACTTGACAGAATATACATTTTCCAAGTGCACAAAGAACATTTTCAGGGTGGAACACATGTTAGGTCACAAAACAAATCTTAACCAATGTCCTGAGCACAAGGGAATAAACTAGAAGTCAATTAACAGCAAGAAAATGGGAATATTGCAAATTTGGAATGTGGTAGCACTTGGTCTAGGCATCTCCATCTGGTGCCTATGAAGAGCCCTGATGGTCCCACTTTTTTTTGGAGGGGGGGTAACCAGGGATTGAACTTGGGGTCACTCAACCACTGAGCCCCATCTCCAGCCCTATTTTGTATTTTATTTAGAGGCAGGGTCTCACTGAGCTGCTTAGCACCTCGCTTTGACTGAGGCTGGCTTTGAACTCTCAATCCTCCTGCCTCAGCCTCCTGAGCCGCTGGGATTCTAGGCATGTGCCACCACGCCGGTGGGTCCCACTTTCTTGATGACTGACTTGCGTGGCCTGTGAGCTGAGGAGGCTGTCTGTTTTCTCCATATGAGCCTCTCCAGGGCAAGCTGGGCTTTACTCTGCACAGAGTGGCCAAGCTCCAAGAAAAAAAACTCAAGCAAAAGAGGGAAGCTCCATTGCTTTTTATGGCCGAACCTCAGAAGTCACATAGCATTATTTCCACTGTAACCACAAATCCTCCTGATGCCGGGGGAGGAAGCATTAGACTCTGCCTCTCAATGACGGGATTGTCAAAGTCACACTGTAAGGAGTGCGATGGGAGGGTGTCCTTGCGTAGATTCTTGGAAAGCAAGGTCACCCGCAGAGAAGTAGAATCACATCTGCCCTTTGTCTCCCTTGTCCCCTCTCTTCACCGTCACTCCAGAGGCCCCATGGCATTCACTTCTGTGCAGTGAGCAAATTGCGAGGCCAGTCCAGGGGACAGCTGGCATGGGAGCCAGGATGACAGATCAGGAGGGCAGGCCTGGAACTCGCAGCCTACATGTCACAGGGTGGACTTAGGCCACGTCCTCCTCTTCAGTTTTCACCTGCTTTCTACCTGCATGCACACCCCTCCATCCTGCCTCCAAAACCCAGGAATTGGACCGTCTCTCTCACCTTTCACCTAGAGACAAATCCAGACCCAGGCACAGGATTCTGAGTCTCAGCCATAGGGCCTCCAGTGCATGGCACAGGTCTCTTGATGGAGGTAGGGTAGTCTCACCACCAACCTGATCAAGCCAGGAGGAGGAGACCAACCCAGGGGCACATCTGGGTTTTGTGGGGCCCGAAGCCTATACAGTTGACGGGGAGGGAAGGGCTTGAAGGAAAAAAAAATGTAAAATTATGAATAACAAAGTTGGGTTCAATGCCGCACAGGGGCCATGTCAGGGGACCTTCCAGTGTAGGCTTGATCAGGTGGGTGGTGAGGTTACCCTTGGTGCTGCTTTGCTAGTTATAGGCTCCCAAAGCATTTCTTGCCTGGGATGTTGTAGCTCTCACTCCCTCTTCCTCCTCTCTGACCCTGGTTGAGATTGCAAACCAAGTACAAAAGTCTTACCCTGAAGTCTCCTGCAAATCTGGCTCTCTCCTTGCCCCTGTAGTGTCCAAAAGAACATAGGAATTTCCTCTCTTTGCTCAAGACTTCCATGATTTCCCCCTGTAATCAAGGAAGGGAATGTTGGCTGGGACATCTTAGTCTTTTGGAAACGTGGCACAGGAATATGAATTTCCATAGGCAAAATTACCCTGTCTGGTTGAGTCTAGACTCTCCATCGGCCAGCAAGTTTGTTGGAGCCCACGCTGGCACTCCGAGAAGCCACTTACACTTCTTCCACGGGAAAGCACCCCAAACTGTGCTGTAGGGGAGGAAGAAAAGCTCACAGCCATGAGTGGTTGAATGTGAATAAATCACAACACCACAAAAGGACAATGGGTTCTTCTCTCCAAATCCCACTGAATGATCAAAGCCAAAATCCCAGTTGTCCTGAAGCATCTCCATCATCCAGAGCATAGGGAGACTGCTGTCTCAAAATCAGAAACGTCAGCGAGACCAGATGGAGGGACATACTAACAAGCCATCCTTGCGCGGCAGAGAAGGAAATGCTAACCCTTCACAAAGTGCTGTTCCCGATTCCCTGGCCAACCTGCATGCTCTCTGCAAGTCCTGTTGGTTTTAGCCGCAGGGCCTTGGCCCAGCACTGGGTGGGGCTTGCACTGTGGAAGCCGAGTCTCAGTTTGAGAAAAGGCACTGTTCTTGCTCACCACTAGCTGCTTCACCCAGAAGCTGGAAGGCATCCCTTCTGTCACATCACGATGCCTTCCACCTAATGGCCTGCTTGCCTTTGACATTTCCCTTTGGCACTCACAATTCCATTTGGTCCCCTTGCTTAGGCAGAGCCTATCTCAAATAGATTTTTCTCTTCCTTGAGAGAACACATGGGGGAAATGACCTGACTGTAATCTAAGAATTATTTACTCTGTGGAATGATTATTCATTCATATCCAAGAGCATCTGAAAGGTTTTTGTTTCCAGATAAGCACAGATAAAAGGATGCTGGTTGTGCATACTTCTTGAAAAAGTACTTGAGTAGACTGAGAAGTGAATCCAGTAAGGAATGCACTCGTAAATCAAGACCACTGTTGATTTAGGCTTCCGCAGAGCCTCCAGAAGCTTCCCTCGACTCTGCCAGGGAACTGGCTTCTTGGAGGTGGGAGGAGAGGCTTGGAGGGTCCAAAGGAAGAATTCCCAGATTGGCAAGAAGGGAGTAGGACATGATTTATTCATTTGCCCTTAAACCTTCTACCAACCTTTCTATTACTTCTTTCACAGACTGTCTTTGAGAGGAATTGCCGATCTGAGGACTGTGCAGCCGACCTGCAGCTCCGGGGGAAACTGTTGCTCTCCAGGTATGTCAATGTTCCTTTTGTGACATTGTTCTGAGAACTTCAGTTTTTCTTAACTCCAGGCCCCAAACCTGAAGGTTCAGATTTTCCCACTGCACAGGGTAAACAGTGTTGGCGGGTTATGGTCATATATTGTGATTTTTTTTTTTTAATGTATGTTTATAATTTTAACAAAAGCCATGATTTGGGGAAGATAGTTTGGATTTTGTTTACATGTCACATATCTCACAAGTTAGCTTAGATTTCTAATTTCTAAGAGTATTTGGGTGTTGGGAGGATATTGTATGTTTACTTGTTATATTAAATTGAACCATATGATATTGCCAAGTTTGAACCTGTTGGGACCATGTTGTGATTTAACCTCTTACTACATAAAGTTTTTTTTTTTTTTTTTTTTTTCCTCTTGCACTGAACAGTGGTGTCTTTCTTGCTTTAGCAGCATGTCACTATGTTTCTGTAGCAGGACAGGGGTGGAGGCAAGGGGCAGGTCATTCTGATCCAAGCAGACTGTCTCTTTGTTATTTCAGGGTTTCCTCCTGCAGTACGTAAGTCCCCCAAGGCTAAAGGTGAACCGGTTACAGAGGCTTTCTGTTTCCTCTTTGCCAACCTTTTATTTTAGACTTCTTTTAGGATGAAGGTACTGGTCCCGAATCATTTAGCCACATTTCAAGAATGGCTTCCTTTTGTAACCATACCTTCTGAAAGATTGGGGCCAGAAACCCCTCTGTAAGATTTATTACCATTTCTCAAAACAGTCCTCAGTTTTGATAGCTAGTCTCTAAAATGCCATACTGTCACTTACTTGCAAGGCTGAAAGTTAAATTTGGATGGAATTAAAGGAATATCCCATCATGAATTAGTCACTACCCTAAGACATTTTTGCTTTTTTATGATAAATAATCTTTTAGGAGGCTCAGGCAGGAGAATCACAAGTTCAAAGCCAGCCTCAGCAACTTAGTGAGGCCCGGAGCAACTTAGTGAGACCCTGTCTCAAAATATTTGGAAGGGCTGGGGATGTGGCTCAGTGCCTCTGGGTTCAATTCCCAGTACCAAAAATAAACAAATAATCTTTTATTCATCAAAGAAAAATAATGCTAAGATGCCTTTTCTTCTGTTTTGACTTTTCTATGGAAAGGCGTGTTCCCCTTTTCTCCCCACTGTAATGTACACACAAATACTCTTCCAAACCACTGAAATATTAATTAACTTCACTTTTACTCTGGAGAAAAAAATGGCAGCTTAAAGTAGCACATGCTTTGCCAAGCTTAAAATATTACTTTAAACCCATGAAGTGGATATTATGATTGCTTAACTTCAGTAAGACTGGCCTTCCAGGGTTACTATAAAAATCAATTCTAAAGAAATTTCACAAATTACCAGCTCATTAATTTTCAGTTTTAGAAGGTCTTCCAAAAAGTGTTTTAGGAAAAAAGTAACAAGAAACAAAAATAGATGGATTTTTTTTTTTTTAACTTTGAGCAGAGTATAAATGCTGGAAATTTATTGTAGATCACAGAATACTTCATGTGGGATAAAAATTTACTTGATCCCAGGTTAAATTTTAAGTAAGAGAAGTTCTATTGTTCTTGCTACCCATTAGTGGGTAGACAAATCCAGCTCTTTTTAGTTGTGCTTTCTATGTATTAAGCTATAAAAATCAAGACTGATGGTCAGTAAAGCATCTTATGACTAAAGCTGCCTCCTCTGCTCCAACTTGGCCTTTCCAGGAGTGTGGTCAGAATAGATCTCTGTGCATCTAGTCAATAATGCTAGAATAACTAGTGCAGTTGTTAGGGCTCAGAACCCCACATGTATCAGCTAGCTATTGCTACCAAAGATACTGCATAACAAATCACCCCCAAACTCATGGCATAAACCAGCAATCATTTATTTTCATGAACCTACAGGTCAGGTGAGATTGGGTGGATTCAGCTGGATCTTCACTGACTCGTTCATGTATCTGGGTTCAGTGGAAGGTAAACTCTGGTCTTGGGTGGGCCAGTTTAACTCTGTTGTGTGTGTTTTTAATTGCCTCTGGGAATCAGGGCTAGCATGGGCATATTCTTCTCACTGCATGATGAAATTGCTCAAGGACAAGCAGAAACATGCAATGGCCCTTAAGACTTAGGGGCAGCATTGCCCCACTATTACATCAGAGTTTTCTATTGACCATAGCAAGGCACAGGGTCATACCCAAAGTCAAGGGACAGAAAATATTTTCTGCCCCTTTAGTGAGAAGAACCACAAAATTGCACCACAAAGGGCATGCATATAAGAAGGGGTAAAGGACTGGGACCAACAATGCCATCTACTACAGCATGTGAACCATGGGGTGCCCTATCTCCCCTCCTGGTGCCTTGTAGCTTCCAGGGCCATTTCAGCCTTTCTTGCAATTCCATCTTCCTAGAACTCAGTCATGAGCCCTGCAAACTAGAGTTTTTTTCTGAACCTCAGAATCTATTCTTGGACCAAAGAACTTCTGAGCCTTTCTGTAGGATGAGTTATTTCCCAGGAGGTCTCTGAGTTGCTCAAAATAGACTTTTGGCTGGATCCTCCATTAAGAAACTTTCTTTACACTCTTGGACCCACCGCCATTCCCACAGGAGCCATCAGGGAAATGTTGATTGGTAATTGGATAAGTGCAGATAGAAAGCTGAACCTGTGGTTTCAGTTACACTGGATGGCCCCAGACTTGGAGTGCTCCCTCTGCAGAGCCAGGCACAGTGTGCAGCAAACTGTGGCAGAGACAGGGTCTGGATTTGGTGGACGATGTTTTAGTAGCCTGAACCATGCAGGAGCAGCTTTGGTTATCGTTTCACTCTCCTGAGTCATTGTTGCCTGGGTTGGGATGTACACTCCCTCGGGGTTCAAGCAGGTACTGGGCACCACTGTGGATGTAAACCATATGTGGCCTGCTCCCCTGGTTCACGCAACCTGGCCAGGAGACTGGACAGTGTGGCATGACCTGGTATGAGAAGAGAGGTAGGTGGGTCCTTGAAGGGCATGGAGACTCCCAGGAGGCCATATGAAGGGGAGTGAGGAGGACTTAGGCACTCTAGGCAGAGGGAACAGGTGAGCAGAAGTTGAAGAGAACACAGCGTGAGAGAAAGAAAGAAGCTGTATTGCAACACTTCTGTGATTTGGGGCTGCATCTCCAAGCCAGTGCAGTAGAGCCAAGTCCCAGCCAGGTACATTCACTTAACGGGGATGCAACTAGGTACAGCTCCTCGGGGAGGGATGCTGAGGAAGTGTGGGTCGGTGGGTCTCCTCCACCAATGAAGGGCACGTTCCAGCTTGAGTTCAGAGTGTGTACCTCTTTCCACCTACCTCAGTTTTTCCTTCCCTGACATGGGTCTGTGGGACCCTTGAGACTTGTCTCAGGGCAGAAGTGCCATTGGCAGGGTTGGGCTTTTGGGAAATGCTGGGTGGCTGTCCTACATCATGCTCCCCCAGGGCTTCACCACAGCAATTTGGACACAGTTTCTGCCTTTCGTGCTGTCTTTGGAACCTAGCTCTCGTGTCAGCTGTACCCTCACTGTGTGGGAAGAGGGGAAGGGAGAGAGCCCTTCGGAGACTGGGTAGATGTGTGGTGTGAAGTGCGGTGGCTGGAGGCAGCTGAACACCCACCGGATGGAGGAGCTTGGGTCTTGCAGGGAGGGGGTCACCCAGAGTGGCCAGGGATCAAGCCAGGAAATGCTCCTTGTGACAACTCATGGATGTTTTTATGTTTCTCTCCAGAGAGTGTGAATTTTGGAGAAATCTGTTGTTACTTAAATCATTCAGCTCTTCAGTTAAAAGTCCATGGTCTTAGGCCTGGGGTTGTAGCTCAGTGGTAGAGCACTTGCCTAGCATGTGTGAGTCGCTGGGTTCGATCCTCAGCACCACATAGAAATCAATAAATAAAATAAAGATATTGAGTCCATCGACAACTTAAAAACAATAATAAAAAAGTCCATGATCGCTAATGAACGGAGCCTCATTCTAGAAGGTACCACTACCAAAATATGCAGGAATAGGAATAAAGCTGTTCAGATATTTTCAGTCCTCTTTACTAGAAATTTCCATTTGTAAAAGGATGCGCCTGTTTTGTCTGTCTGAATGCTCGTAGTACCTAAAAAAGAATCACATGTGATCAAGATAAAGGAAAAATATAGATTACGGCAGTTGAGCTAATTTTCTTTCCCTGATGCATCTCATTGCAGATCCATGGTATGTTTCAGTGTCTTCTGGCTAGTCAACTTCAATAAAAATTTTAAAAATGTAAAGAGTGGAATATTTGTGAAGTTAGAATCGTCTCGTAGCGGTAACTGTCCTATGACTACTATCATAGGAATTGGATGTGGGGTACAGTAGGTTCCCCCAAACCTTTGACTGGATAGAAGATGGCCAGCACCATCTATGAACAAACAGCCTTCTAGAGGAGGACCACTTCACCCAGAGGGCCATTTAGCTCGAGACAAATTGTTTTCCTTCTCAAAAGTGGTCAGAATTGTCGGGTGCCGTGGCACATGCCTGCAATCCCAGCAGCTCGGGAGGCAGGAGGATAGTGAGTTCAAAGCCAGCCTCAGCAAAAGCAAGGTGCTAAGCAACTCAGTGAGACCCCGTCTCTAAATAAAATACAAAATAGGGCTGGGGATGTGGCTCAGTGGTGGAGTGCCCCTGAGCTCAAACCCCAGTACTCAACCCTCTCTCCCCCGCAAAAAAAGTCAGAATCATCAACTGCATCATAAAGGGTGGAAAGGAACAGTGTCCTGCATTTTGAAGGGGAAGAAGGCCTGGTTTATGGAGCACCTTCTGAATACCCTGTAGTATACTCGGTATACAGAAAAGCCCAATAGCTTGTCACCAGCTGTGTAACCTTGGGCAAGTTGCTTAACATTTCTGTGCCTCTGTTTCCTTCTCTGTAAGATAGAAAAACAATTTGTTTCTTATAGGGTTATTTTGGATATTTAATGAATTTATACATATGTAAGTGCTTCTGAAAGTGCTGGGCACATAGTAAACACTCAGATGAGAGCTACATTTTTTCCCCATTTAATCCTCTAAGTAACACTGAGGAGTAAATACGGTTACATGCTTTTTAGTGCTTAGGACACAGGTAAGGGAGGCCAGGTTACTTGCTCAAGGGCTCATGTTATAGGGGAAATCAAAGTTGGGAAAGCCTCGTTCTGCATTATGCTTTCTTTATGTTGGCCTCAATTGCTGCTGAGTTTTCGTGTATTAACTGGAACTGGACCAGAATTACCAAGGTTGGGACCCTGAGGGTCCTCGTCTGTGTAAAAACCCCAGTCCAGGGGGGAGGTGGTTGGAGAAAAAGTCCGTGATCAAAGATGACTTCCTCCCATTCCCACTCTCCCTCCCTATGTGCCATGTGACCTGAGGGATGTGCAGTGACTTTTCCCACTGGAGATGTGAGCCACCTGTCACCCTATCATGCTGGGTCAGTGGAAGACCCTGCATTCTTTTTCTGTGTAGGCTCAACTTTCTCTCCTTGGAGAACCTCAGATTTGGTGGTGAACTTGTCACTGGCATGACAGCAGCTTCTTCAAGTGTTGACAACAACATCACCATTATTATAATAACTGCTATGGCTTGGGTATGAGGTGTCCTCCAAAGCTCCCTTATTAATGCAGAAATGTTCAGAGGCGAAATGACTGATTAGCTGTGACCTAATCAGTGCGTTCAGTTTGAATGGACTGGGTGGAACTGTAGGCAGGCTGGGCATGCTGGGGGAAGTAGGTCACTGGGGCCGTGCCCTGGGAGGGTACCTCTTCCCTGTGGTCCCTTCCCTCTCTCTTTCTGCTTCCTGACTGCACGAGCTGAGAAGTCTTCCTCTACTGGGCCCTTCCACCATGATGTTTTGCCTCATCTTGGGCTCAGAGCAACAGAGTTGGCAGTCTATGGACTGAGAACTTTGGAAATCATGAGCCCCAAATTAACTTTTCCTCTGCTATGTTACTCTTGCTGGGTATTTTGGCCACAGTGGTGCAAAGCTAACTAAAACAGTTACTACCATCTTGTGAAGGAAGATGAATAGGAGCTGATGAGAAGCCTGGAAAACTTTTGCAGTTGTCAGAACATTAGCCATTTGATTTTTATCCCCTTCATTGTATGCAGTCACTTAAAAAAAAAAAAAAGTCAAGTTTGTTGATTGTGAGCAGCTGGCTTTTGTAGTGCTGCTTTCTGGATTTTTCAATGGTAAATTCTTGAAAGTAGGGAAGAATGCTCCAGTGGCCGGAACTTTCTGAATGAGGACTGAAGCCATCCTTCTCTGTCAGCACCTGTTGGCCCTTACTCTGATGTGGGTCCCCAAGAGGAGGCAGCAGATGCCTCTCCTCACCCTGCGGGAGCATTTCAAAGGTGGATGAAAAGTAGGTGGGCCTCCTTTGGAAGAGTCACCTCGCCACAGGTAGGATCTAGACTCTAGGGTAGGCAGGCAGTGGTGTAAGGCAAGCAAGGAACACTCAGTCAGTCGTGCTCTGGAAGAGATATTCAAGGTGAGATCCTCCAGAGAGCCCGGATCCTACTCACCTGTCAAGAGTGACATGGTGCTAGCATATTTGTTTGACAAATGCGGATGGAGCACTTGCTGTGGATGTGCCTGGCCTGGGTGGAGTAAATGGGGACATGCTGCTGCGTCACGATGCTCACAGTCCAGATGCAGACGTGCATGCCAGCAACTCGTCATTACCACGATCGTCGTAATGACGGCAATGTGAGGGAGTTCCCTGGAGGCTCAAGGGAGGAAGTGCTCCATATGGTCTGAGTTTGAGTTCCTCTAGATGCTGAACCGGAGACGAGGATTTGAGCGCAAATAATTTATGTGAAATGTGCAGGAAGCAAAGGTAAGGAGTAAGGAAGTATGGACAGGGACGCTTGCCAATAAGGGTGCGCCGTAACCCCAGCGTATCAGTTATTTATTGCCGTGCAGCAAGTCACCCCAGAGCTTCATGCCTTAAAATAACCACCATGTGTTTACTCCTGACTCTGGGGCTCAGCCATTCAGTCTGGGCTCCCTCGTGTGTCTACCGCCAGATTCAGGTTGTCTCGTAGCCCGTCTCTGGCGCTTGACTTGTTCACTGGGGCGCTTCTGCTCCCCTCCATGTGGTCTTCTCCTCAAAGATGTCAGCCAAAAATTATCCGCCCCCCACCCCCTTTTTTTTTTTTGGTACCAGGGGTGCTTAACCATTGAGCCACATCCCCAGCCCTTTTTACGTTTTATTTAGAGACAGGGTGTCACTGAGTTGTTTAGGGCCTCGCTAAGTTGCTGAGGCTGGCATTGAACTCGCGCTCCTCCTGCCTCGGCCTCCTGAGTCGCTGGGGTTTGCAGGCATGAACCACCATGCCCAGCCACAATTATTCTTATAGTGTGGCAGGGGTCCACAAAAGAACAATGGCACGCAAGGCCTCATGAGGCCTAGTTGCAAAACTGGTGTACTCTCACTTTTCCTACATTCCATTGGCCAAAATCAAGTCACAGGATCAATCTGATTCAAGGGGTAGAGAACGAGACTCTCCTTCCTGTTGGGAGGAGCTGGAAGCCACAGAACACAGGGTGTGACCACACAGAGACAGTCGAGCAGGCCTCCAGACCCAGCTGGCACAGCGGCCGACTGAGGTTCATTACACAGGACAGCACCAGGGAGTGGAGCCACGGGGAGCCCCTCAGAATGACTGCATCCAAGAGCTGGAAAATCGGCTCCCAAGACTCGCGGGTTGAGGGCTACTCTGGGACTGGGGTCGTGGTGGTTAATACTTGGCATTCCACCTAGTGACATACAGCAGCCTTGTCTAGTCCTGGGAAAAGACCCTCAGACACAAAGATGCAGATGCCGGCAGCTGGAAGTCGGCCAGAGCATTGGGAAGAGTCTGAGGGGCAGTGGCCAGGGACATGGACGCTGTCTCCTCTACCCACTTTCTTAAAGATTTTCAGTTGATGACCTTACTGTGGAGTTTTCCACAGGAGCGTTTAATCACCTTCGGATGTGGCGGCCTCTTCCCACGAACCTCCTGGGACTGTTCTTGCCAAACACCCAACATGCTCCCCAACCGTGGAGACTTTATTTCCCATGGCACTTTTCTGTGTCTTCTTTCTTTCCTGGTCCCTACCTAGCATAACAGCCATCACTGACATGCAGAAGGGCTTTTTACGTTAGAACAACCCACTAGCCCAAGTGTAGGGCCAGAAGCTGTGTTCTTGCTTCCCTAGGAACCGCAGCAAGGGCTGGTGTGCAGGTTTTGTCCACAGCTGACCCCAGGCGGAGAGGACGAGACCCCAGAGTCGCCCAGCATCCGGGGAGCCATGCGGGCCAGGCTCACTCTTGCAGCCAGAATGCTGTTTCTTGGGAGTCCTGGCTACAGCCCAGCCCAGGAGTAAGCACAGCCTGTGGCTTCGCGGCGCCACTTCGGTTGTCTAATCCAGCTGGCTGGAAGAAAGCCCAATACGGGGGTCCCCCCCGCCCAAGGTTGGTGTGTTTTACCACGTACCTGGAGTCATGGCCTTTCAGGAGCAGATCAGGAAGCTGATAGGGATTCGAGTCACTTATCTGAGGTCAGGAAGAAAGTTGAACAGCGGAGGCAAGAAAAACACCTGGTGGGCGGCTCCTGAGTCCAGCGGTCCAGCAAATCCACTGATGGCCTTTGGCTTTAAATAGCCACTGCAGCTTGGGGAGCCTGGCCTATCTCTAGGTGGAAATGACTTTTGGAATTTCTCTTCTATTGCAGGGAGGATCTGATTTGTGGTTTCCTGAGTGTGAGACTGGGAATGGAGGGGACACCACCCAAGGAACTGACCCTTTTCCTTTGTTGGGCAGATTCAAAGCTCTAGGGGAGCTTTTCAAGGCCCCACCAGAACACATGAACAGCGGATCTGTCTCAACAAAGAGCATGTCTCAGGGACAGCCTTCCCCCTGCTGAGCAGACACTGACCGAGATTTTCCAGCTTCAGCTTTCTGGATAGTAGGAGAGGGATCCATAGAGGGGTGTGAGAGGCAGGACCCAGGCAGTAACCACGGCAACCACAGAAAGGGTGTGCGCACAGCCAGCCTGCCTCCTGAGACTCCCAGGAAGTCTGGGTCTAAATCACTGTGTGCCTAATAAAATTCTATTCAGTAGTATTTTCCTTGTCTTCCAAATATAGCCAACCATTGGAGATTTTATGTGTAAGAGTCTTTCCAGCAGGGTGGTGATGTCATGACAGTTTTCCTTCTGACCAGACCCCAGGAAAGGACCTATCAAGAAAATGCAGCCCCTGGATTCCTCCCTTCTCTGAGATGGGAAGCCATGTGCTGTTGCTTTGCTGAGAGTTTTGTGGTTGATTTTGTGTGACTGTGTTCGTGGGTCTCTTGCCACTGAATACTAGACTCATCCATCGTGGAGGGGACTCATTGCTGTGACAGAAGCCAAAATCTGAGGCTGTGTGGTTACTTTGCTTTCTGCACACTTTTCTTCTTGTCCTGCACACACCACCTCGTTAGCATCTCTCCAAAGCGTGTTCTGAGCTCTCTGACACAACCCTGGGAGGCTCAGGAGTCCTTGTGGGCTGTCCTCAGTGGTCACTGCCCGCTGCCCCCAACCAAAGGTGAGGCTCAGGTTTACCATGAACTGTCTTTAAGTCTTAGTCTTCGCAGCTGCAGTGTGAGGGGAGGCACCACATAGAAGCATCTAGATTTTACCAGTCTTCTTTCCTGACTCCACCCCAGGTGCTCTTGATCCAAACATGACGAGCTGGGTGGATGCAAGTGGTACTATGCCCAGGTCCCTCACAGGGCAGGTGCCTGTTCCCTGCTGCCACGTTGGCAGCTGAAGACTCATAGCTGGCTGGGGGAGTCACTCGTGTCCTGAGACTGCCTTTCCTGGGAGGTCACACCCCCTGAGGGCAGCCCTCAGCCAGGTGAGGGAGGCCTGCCTCTATCTCAAGTGCAGATGGACTTACAGCAATTTGTGCTTCAGAACCTCTCGTGGACCAGGCCGAGGCTGGACTTCACCTAAGGCTGCAGCCTTGCCCAGCCGGCCTCCCTGGTTCCCCAGCAAACCCCGCCCCCTGTCACAGATGCTGCATCTGGGGAGCCCATCCTGAGATATGTAGGACTTACACTCAAGTTTTGTGTGTCTCTTCTTACCTCCTCTGGCCAGGCAGACAGATTTTTTTTTTAAAGGACTATTGAGTTTCAAAAGCAAATCAAATTCAGTGTATTTATTAGACTCTAATGATGAAATAGTTGCTGGTGAGCATTTTTGTTTTCCCTCTTGGAATTGGAGGGTGATTGTGTTTGTTTAAAAACCAGGCCATGGAGTGATGGAGGGAGCCCCTTCAGGCCATCCTGGGACTTGGGTCCTAGGGATTGCTTCTGAATGCTTCTTCCCTGGGACTTTGCTTCATATACATGATGGAATATTATTCAACCATAAAGAAGAATAATATTACGGCATTTGCACATAAATGAATGGAATTTGAGACTATCATGCTAAGTGAAATAAGCCAACCCCCACAAAACCAAAGGCTGAATGTTGTCCCTGATAAGTGGATGATGATAATATAATGGGGGTTGGGGGGGTGGGGGCCGAAAGAATGGAGGAACTTTAGATTATGTAGCGGGAAGTGAGAGGGAGTAGGGGTGTGAAAAATGGTGGAATAAGACATATCATTACCCTATGTACATGTGTGATTACACAAATGGTATGAATCTACATCATGTGCAACCATAGGAATGAAATGGTGTATCCCATTTGTGTAAAATGAATCAAAATGCAATCTATAAAAAATAAAAAAAATTTAAAAAAAGGACCCAAGAGAGTCCTGGGGTTGTAGCTCAGTAGTATAGCACTTGTTTAGCACGTATGAGGCACTGGGTTCAATTCTTAGCATTGCATATAATAAAGGTTCATCAACAACTAAAAAAATATTAAAAAAAAAAAGAAGGATCTAAGAGATAAAGGGAGAAGGGCATCCCCTGCAAAATGTCCTCACACGCAGGGGACTAGAAACAGTTCCCACAGCCTGAGGGAACAAAGAACACTCAACTGGAATGGCTGGACTTCCTCACCAGGGAACCTGAGGCAGGAGGATCGCAAGTTCAAAGCCAGCCTCAGCAAATGAGTGAGGCCCTGAGCAAGTCAGCTAGACTCTGTCTCTAAAATGTAAACAAAGGGCTGGGGATGTGGCTTGGGTTGGGTGCCCCTGGGTTCAGTCCCCAGTACCAAAAAAAAATGTTTTCTGTGATAATGAGATGTGAACAAGGGGTAAATGTCATTAAAGTGGAAAAAAAAATGTCAAAGTTTCATGTTTGTCTTAGTGTAGAAGAACATAAATCATTTGATGCACTGCCCACTTCCTTCAAGAAGGAAGACACTTATCTGTGCCCCTTCCTGGCCGTCCTCCTTCATGCAGGTAGAAGATGGCTTGTGCGTCCTAAGATGGCAGAATTGAGGACAATCGGCCTCAAAGCCATTCTGAGCTGCCCGCCTGGTGTCCAAGGCCCTCTTCCTCCCTCCCTCCCCTCCTGCCACCACAACCTCCTCTTCCCATCCTGAAGTCAGTCCCTGCAGCTCACCTTCCCCCAGGACAGGGCTCTAACCTGGGGTCCGTGTCCCCTTAGTGACCTGTGAACAGACTCCATGGAATCTGTGAACTTGGATAAGAAAACAGTCACATCTTTAGTTTCCAACTGAAAATTAACATTTTATTTATGAATGAAAGACAATAAGCACGGTAATACTAGTGGGGCCTACGACTGTCACATATATGTTGAAGTCATATATCTTTAGATCAAGTTAGAGTATTGTGGATATTTCAAAATATAAACATTCATCCCCACTTCAAGGTTATGGTAGTTCATCACCAAATCTTATTTAGTATGTTATTTTTAAAATGGACATATATTATTAGACCACACTTTTGGTGAATATAATTTGTACTCTTTTTGCATGATTGATTCCTTTGTAATTCTTTTTTCTCTTTATTCGTTATTTAAAAGCATTACTTTGAGAAGGGGTTTGCTTCACTACATTGCGAATGGAAGCAGTGGCACAAAAACAGGTTAAAAACCTGAGTTCTAGAAGTTTTCCCTGACTGTGGAAAAAGAACAAGTAAGAGTAAATGAAATATTTTTATTGTAATATCCAGAACTGGAATTTCATTATAAATCTGTGGTTCCTATTTTTTTTTTTTTTTTTTGTGGTACTGGGGCTTGAACCCAGGAGTGCTCTACCACTGAGCCATAGCTCCATAGCCATTTTTAATTTTTATTTTGAGATAGGGTCTCACTAAGTTGCTGAGGCTGACCTCGAACTTGCAATCCTCCTGCCTCAGCCTCTGCAGTCACTGGGATTACAGGTGTACATTGTAGAACAAAACTTAGAAGCCTCTGGAGAAAGTGTTTCCTTCACTGAGTGGCTCTCAACAACCTTCGTAGTGACACTGATATGAAGTGAGCGTTCATTCCTTGTTCCTTGCTTATTAAAGACACCAGGAACTCTAGGCCTTTGATGAGTTTCAAGGAGTTCAAGTGCCAAAGCAGAGAAAGCTGGCATCTAGTATGTGTGGACAAAATGTGTCGCCGTTGGAGGGGCTGCCTCTGGGTAGTACGTACCTGCTTCTGCCGTCAGGGACCTCCAGAGATGCAGAGACCCACGTGGGAAGAGCTGCTTTCTCCAGCCCTGCGACTGACTGGCTTTAAAGGAAAATGGATCCACGATCCAGGGAGACTAGTAATTTCAGTATATTTTCTTGCCTGGAACCATTTACAGCTCCCACTTGGCTCTTGAACTAGAAGCGGGGAAACGCTGTGGCTACTGCGGAGTTACCCGTTGAGGGACCGTGGTGGCCCTCCTGACCCGGGTTCTCTGCAGTCGTCTGGCTCGCTGCATTCAGTGACATGCAGGTGGGTCTCTCGCATATTGAGCGTAGCCAGGTTCCAGCGTGGCGTGCGTGGGGCACAGTGTGGCCGTGTGCCAGTGCCGGGTCAACCCGAGCATCGCCCCCCTCCATCCCCGGCTTACGACAGCAAGCCTCCGAGCAGCCCGCAGATCTTGGGAATTCCTCTGCCCCCACCATATTCTTTGTCTTTAATGCAGTGGTTACAGTGAATGAACCTGATCTGTTCCAGATGTCCTGAGAGGTAGTGATTCAGGAGGCTGCTCCTGAAGGACGATGAGGATTTGAATTCCTCTCTTGGCCGGGAACCAGTATTTGTTTGCATGGTTACACAGACGGAGTGGGAGGGACCCCTAGCAGCTTAGAGGGACAGGATCCCTCTCACTCCTTGCTGGTTTGTCTGCTTTGTTAGAAAGGAGATGACCTTTGAAGCAAATACTGATTCTGCCATTATGTGAGTTGTTAAGTAAATCAAATCTGGGGCCAAGAGTCAGCGGGGACATAGGGATGTTATTTATTTTTAAAGTAATGCTTATTTACCTCAATGATCTGAATATTGCTAGGAAAACCACTATTGCTAGGAAAATCACCTTAGTAAATGCTTCTCTCTCTCAGTCTCTGAGCACAGCACTGGCCCATACTTTAAACAGGGAGGTGAAGTGTTTCTGCCTTAACACATCTGGGTTTTTCACCCCAGGAACTCATTCCCAGGACTCACTTCCTGACCCAAAGTCACCTTTAATTGAGGTGCCTTACAGAGGTACCTCCCAATCTCTTGCTGGAACCAGTAACCATGTGAGTCTGTTTTTATAAGATTGGAAGAGATTTATAGAACACAGTTTGACGTAAAACAAATCTCAAACTATGGAATAATAACCCACAGTTGGAGTATACATCTATAAATGTATAGCATATTCTGTTAAATGATAGTATTATTCGTTTATGTGGTATTTGAGGATATAAATAATATGAATATTAAAGCTACTGTACCCCCCCACTTTATTCTCAGGAGACATGTTCCAAGACTAATAGTACAATAGTACCAAACTTTATGTACTGTGTTTTTTTTCCTACACATACATACCTATGATGAAGTTTAATTTATAAATTAGCATAATAAGAGGTTAACAACAATAATAATCGTAACAATATAGGGTAACAAAATTGCCAGCATCACTGTGTTTGCACTTTGAGGTCAGCATTAAAACAAGGGTTACTGGGACTGTCATAACCAGAAGAGCTAAGTGATTAACTGGTGGGTAGCATATACAGTGTGGATACACTGGTGAAAGGGATGATTTACATCCCAAGCAGAATGGAATGGTATGACTTGAAATTTCATCTTGCTACTCAGAATATTGCTTTATTTAAAACTTATGAGTTGTTTGTGGAATTTTTCCATTGAATATTTCTATTTAATATCTACTGATTTCACCAAGGTAGGGGGGACGGGCATACCAGAGAAGGAGGCAGGTCCCCAATGTAGCACTAAGTTTTGAACAAAGGGAAGCATGTTGTGGAATGTGAAATGGAAGGATTCTGAGCTTGTCAGGAGTAAGGACCTCAGAAGGATTAGATCAGGAGGTCCAGGACTGAGATTGTAACCTCAGGAAGCTGTCTATGTTTATGTGGAGCAAGCTATAGAATAACCACAGGAAAAGACCAATAGTTGGGCAGAAATAACAATTCCCCTCAATCTAGACTCTGTTAAAATACAAAGTAAAATTAGGCTTGGTTTCTTAACTATATTTAGAATCATACCCTGTGGTACAATGTTCTTTTTGATTAACCCCTTCCCTTCCCACTGGGGGTTTAGCCCAGGGCCTTTGACATTGCTAAACACATGTTCTACCACTAAGCTAAGCCTCTAGCCCCTGTTTAAAATATTTCTTGATGATCTTTTTTCTTTACAATAAAAGAAGTGATAACCTTTGCAGTTCTCGGCTGGTTAAATAAATCCCTAAATATTTACTAAAGTAGCTAGAAACTTTTAAATCAGGAAGCTTTAATGCTTTGTATAGCAATGAAAATTGATGTTTTGAGTCTCAATAATTTGTTTTAACGAGATCTGCAGCAATCCAAAGTAATAGGCTGTAACTAGCAGCTAAAATGGGATAGCAGGACAAAAAAATTCCCACCCCTATGGAAAAGAAAAATTTCGGAGCTGATGCTAGAATAATCCATAAGAACTGACTCCGCTGCGGTTCTTGGCCATGCTTTAAGCATTCCTTGCCCCGACTGTGATATGTTGGGAAACGAGAAGCTTCTTCAACTTACAAACTGAGAGTCATGGACTCAGAATGTGAAACTGGTGGGTGGATCTGTTCCCCACCTTTCCCCTCAGTTCACAGAGACTAATTGTGGAAAACTACATTTCCCAGGCTCCCTTGTCCACAGGCTTCCTGTTCAGTAGCCAGCACGAGATTGGAGGGAGGAAGAGAAGGTTTTCTCCCCAGCTCTACCTGCTTCAAGCAGCATCCCCAGCAAGAGAGCTTCTCCTCGCTGGTCCTCGCTCCCTCTCTGGAGTGCCACCTCTAACCGTCCACCTCCTCCCTCTTGCTCCAGTCCTCCAGGTGTTTCTTCTAATCTCTGGTTTTCCTCAGCTCCCCTCGTTTCCTTTTCTGGCTCCTCTTACACCTTTCTACCTAGTTCCCCATTTTAATCCCTGGTGTGGGTGGTTTTCCTGTCTGGACCCCAACTGCAAACACAGGGTACCTGAATCTTGGTACTGACTGCTTCTAGATAAATGGTACTACCACTGGTAGCCAAAGAAGTTAACAAGCCGCTTGTCTGATTTAGCCCTCAATATTTTCATCTGCAAAATAGGGAGGAGGTTGATTCCAAGGTCCTTCTGAGCCATGAAAGTCAGTGAGTTTCTAAACTTTGATCTCCTAATAGGTAGTCATTTAAGTGGATATATTTTTTTAACCTTCATTATGTAGACAGTTTTTATTGTTTGCTTCCCAGGATGTGGTCTTAACCTTAATTGTGTACTATGTGTGCAGTATTTGATGAGGGATTTACCTTTGCCTCTTATAGCTAAAGGCTGAGGTTGGCAACTTTATTATTTGATGTAAATATAGAAATGTAGTTTTAAAAATGGGATTTTATATTGTTTGGCATAGATCACTAATTTTAGAGGAGTTGTTACTGTTGCAGAGGAGAGACCCCCCCCCCTTCACCCTGCAACCTGGGTCTTTGGAAGACCTCTGTGGGGAACCCAGGGGTCTGTGTAATAACTCTCGGATGCAATGGTAGATTTGACTGTGGGAGCTCTCAGCCCTTGGAGGTAAATTGAGGCTGAGGAGTAAACACACAACCACATTCTGGGAGCAAAATGTATGAATACTATTGTGTTTTGGAGGTTATCTGCAGAGACTTTCCCAAGTTGTGAGACTGAGAGCAGGCTCTCTGCAGTGCATGCCCTTTGGAGATGGGCTCAGAAATTTGTACAGGATGCCATCTGTTTTAGTCAGCTATTTGGCTGCTGTGACTGAATGATCTGACCAGCACAATTGTAGAGGAGGAAAGGGTTATTTGAGGGCTCACGGTTTCAGAGGTCTTAATCCATAGGAGGCTGGCTCCATTCCTTGGGACTTGAGTGAGGCTGAACATCATGGCAGATGAGCATGATAGAGGGAAGCAGCTGGCATCATCAGGAAGCAGAGACTCCACTCTCCAGATACAAAATATATACCCTATAGCCACGTCCCAATTCCCACCTCCTCCAGCCACACCCTACCACTTCAATTAATCCCATCAGGGAATAATTCACTGATTGGGTTAAGACTCTTATAACCCAGTCATTTCTCCTCTGAACCTTGCTGCATTGTCTCACATGTGAGCTTTTGGGGGAACACCTCACATCCAAACCATAACACCATCCCTGTCTTCTCAAATTGATCCCCAGTCAGTCTCCACAGAGTGAGTCACCCCGAGGAAGCACAGAAGCATATACACTACAGAATCGTTGAGGGGTATCTTGTGTCTTACCCTGAATGCACACTAGTTTAGGGCAGGGGCGGTATTCAAAGTAACGACCAACCTGGACAGCATGGGCCTGTGAGAACAGTTGTACCACAGCCATAGGTAACTAGTACAACTTCACCGATGCTACCCACTGATGGTCAGTCCTGGGTCGGGGTGTGGTTGGTCACCCATACCCATATTTGGCCAGACTGTGAGGTCTGTGTAGACTCCAAGCATTGGTAGAAACGGAAACTATGGCACCAGGAATGTGTCCTTGGGACAGCTGCCTATAGACCTGCCTCTGGGATTATTCCCAAGTGACTGGGATTATAGGCAGGTGTCATGGCACCCAAGTACACCAGCCACATTTTAAGTGCTTAATGCCACATCTGACTAATGGCTACCACATTAAATGGCACAGTCTAGAACGTGGACTTCAGAATTGTCCCACCCAATACGCGAGGGAACTGGCTGCCACGGGGCCTTCAGGAGTTCCATTCTTAAACATTCTGCTAGACTGCAGGGAGGAGCCCGCCAGCAAAGAAATGGGAATGCTGGTAGATGGAACTAGCCTATGCATGCAAGAGAAGGCCCAGGGACAGAGGTGACTCACTGTGGCCTACCACCTTTTGTGATGGTCTCACTTTGACACCTTATCATCAGCAAGTCGCTCGCAGTGTACCTGGCATCGGTGACTGAAGGTATCCCAAGTAAGTTCACTGACCTAAAGAATCAACCCCAAACTCTGACGTTCAAGACTGAAGGGAATCTGTGTGCACCCTGTCTGTTCTGCTTACCTCTCACCAGCCTCGATGCTGACAGCCTCCTTTTCCTGCTACTTTCCATATTATTTCTGACTCGCCTCTATCCTCTGTTCTTGTTTATTTTTCTCTGTTGGAATGCACTTCCTGTTTCCCTGCCTGCCCATAGACTCCTTGTTCTTTAAATGTGGCTCTTTTCCACCTCTCTTGGAGAGCTTCTGATGCTTTCTTCAATCTAAGTGGACTCTTCCCTTGAGTTCTTGAGTTTTCTTTTGGGTCTAATTTTGTACCTGTTCCTCTGGCAACTCCTAGCAACTTTGTGATGTATTTCCCAGGTAACTCACTCACCAGCAGGCGCTCAGGAGATGCCTGACAGTCCCTGCCCATTCCCTGGGGCTTTATTTTTATTTATTTATTTATTTTTTTTTATTGTAAACAAATGGGATACATGTTGTTTCTGTTTGTACATGGAGTAAAGGCATACCATTTCCCTGGGCTTTATTAACACCCATTTCTTAATTCATGTAACAATCGATATATTTGGTACTTTGTGATCATATTCTTCTTAGGAAGACATTAGATGAGTAATTGTTAGCTGTGTGGTTTACTCATGTTTGTAACGGTAACCTCTAGTAATTGAAAAGGCTCGACAGTTGTCAATAAAGTACCCAAAGAGGAGATCGCCCATGAGGTCTCCTAAAGCCATCCGACTCATCCTGGATGTCCCTTCCAATTTCAAGAAAAGCTGTCAGTAAGAAAAATAAACACCTTAGTTGGCTTTCGTAGATGATACCTCCCATATTTTAAATATTCTGAATGCTAAGAAAGAAAGTGCAGTTTCATTTCTAATCTTATGATAGCCAAGTAAATTTTACATAAGGTGTATGCTGCTGCTATTATTTTTTTAATTAATTAAATTTTTTTTTTTTTTTTTTTTTTTTGTATGAGGGATTGAACTCAGGGGCACTTACCCACTGAGCCACACCCCAGCCCTTTAAAAAAAAAAAAAAAATTAGAGACAGGATCTCACTGAGTTGCCTAGGGCTAGCTAAGTTGCTGAGGCTGCTTTGAACTCGTGATCCATCTGTGTCAGCCTCCAGAGCTACTGGGATTACAGGCGTGTGCCACCACACCAGGCATTACACTATTTGAGTTGTATTTTTCTGTGCATTTGAAGCAGTAGGGACAGAGGGAGGCATGCTGGACCAGAGTTAGGGCTGCCTGAGTCTGCCTCTATGTGGAGTGTCATGAAGAAGTAATTTAACTCTGTATTTACCTGCAGAATGAAGACCCAGGAGACCCCCCTTCAAGCTCTCAAATTCTGAGTCTGATTCTTTGATGTCTGCTCTCTTTTAAAATGCAAAGTATTATGATTTTTACTTTTTTTTTTTATAAACTTCTTTTTTTTCTAACTTTTTAAAAAAAATGATACATTATAACTATACAGCACAGTGAGACTCCGGTTCTCTATTCATACATGTACATAACATAATTTAGTCCATTTTATTCCCTTTGCCTCCCCTCCTCTTACCCCTGGTTCCCTTCTCTACTGGTCTCCCTTCTATGCTTATGATTTTGAATTACAGGTTTAATTTACATATGTGATTTATATCATTACTTTTATGACACATTATTGGGGACTATCTGTGATTTGTTTGGAATCCTTGCTGAGAAATGCTGTTCCCAGTTGTGACATTGCTCCCACAAAAGACCGAAATCTACTTCAGTGTCTTTTTAAATTTGTTTTCCATATACATAAAAGTGTGTGTGTGTGTGTGTAGCATATTTTGTGTCTCTGTCCATAGGTACTTGACTTGCTTCCACCCTTGGCTGTTATGAGCAGCACTGCTAGGAACACAGGCATACAAATCTCTGAGTCCCTGTTTTTCCTTTTGGAATTGCTGAATCATATGATAATTCTATGTTTAATTTTTTGAGAAACTTTCATACTGTTTTCCAAGTGACTGATCTCTTTTATATTCCCTCTAACAGTACACAAGAATTCCAGCTTCTCCACATCCTTTGCAACTCTTTATTTTCTGTTTTTTTTTTTTGTTTTTTTTTGTTTTTTTTTTTAAAGTGGGCATAAAGCATTAAAAAGTAGTTTTTAAAAAGTAATGGTTGAGGTGAGGGAAGGGGGTAGTACTGGGGATTGAAATGGGGCAAACTCATGCATTGATGAATATGTCAAAATGCAGTATAACTATAATGCATTAATTTTTAAAATTAACGAATGGATTAATGACTAAGAAGGAAGCAGGTGAGGAAGAAGGAAAGAAAGGAGGACAACAGATGAGCTTGCTGTCCTTGTCTGTCATTGTAATTATCATTATCAAATACAGTCGTTGGCAGCTGCACTATCTGTCACAATGTCAGGCATTGACAGTAGATTCAGATGCACTTGATCTGCACTTGTTTTGGCATCTTGTATTCAGGCTAGGTTTGTGCTAGCTGCAAAAGTATAATATTTTTGGCAGGTAGATTATAACCACACATTATTTAAATAAGGTCACAGTTTATATTTTTGATACTTGAGGAAATTTTTAAATGATCCAATGGGGGAAAAGAAACAATAATTGAAAAACAAGGATGAAACATCATTCAGTTACCTTAGTTTCTTCCACTGAGTCTTCACAAATTATCTGGATAGGAGATGAGGGTAGTGGGGATTGCCTTTAGCAAACCTTAGTGATTCAGAATCTGTGCTACATTCATGAACGTGACTGATACATAAATGTTTTGCATTTATGTATTAAGGAACTTGGGTCATTGTAATGTGTAGTGAAAATGAGGTCAGAGAATAAGTTCTAAAGAGGTCCTTGGGCTCTGCACCGCTACCAGTCATGACCAGTGACATCTGACATTTGGAGTAATGGATAAACTGGTGCTAAATCCAATAACATGCTAAAAAAAATAGTTGCTATAAAGGTGTATTAGGGTAGAATTTTTAATAGCAGGCAAGCCCTGTGTTTCCAGCAGGGTATACACGTGCCAGAAGATAAGCTTTATAGAAACAGTACAGATCGTATCTTACACTGACTTTTAATGATGCTTTTCGTATAAAAATATACGAATGATATCCATCTACAAAGTAATATGACCCACGTAAAAGGCTGCACAAATCAGAATTAAACGGGAAAATTTATCAGAGAATACGATTCCTTGAGAATCAGAAAGATTGTTCTTGAATAAATAAATAAGCACCCGTGGAATGTTTGGCAGGAAACCCCTGTGCCTGTTCATCTTAATCTTTTGGCAGGGCTGTCAGGCTGGTCCTCGTGGAATCCTGTTCTTCTCAGATGTCATTAAGAGAACATTCTTATCAAAGCCCTTCCTGACTTAGATGGCATCTATCTAAGAGCCCTAGCTGGATGGGCCTTTGTGTCTGAGGAAGTTTGGCGCTGGCTTTAGCTCATGCCCCGAGTGGCTGTGTGACCTGCATCAAGTGGGCTCCCCTCTCTGGGGCTCAGCTGCTTCTCCAGAAATGTGAATGTGGAGCTAATAATCTGTTGTGGGGTTATCACGGACCTTCATTGATTCATGCAACTAGGGTTTGTTAAACACCCCCGGAGAGACCAACTTCTGTGGCAGTCCTGCCAAAAGATGAAAAGACTAGGCTCAGAGGTTGCCTGCCACACATTTCATGGGGGCCCATTTATTTAGGGAAGAAAAATCTTTCTGATTCTCAAGGAGTTTAATTCCCTGAGAATTTTTGTGCCCCATTTCTGTCTTGGGGAGTTCAGTGATGAGCAAGATCCGACGAAGTTCCCTGCTAAGGTTCCAGGGTGGGGAGAGGCAGCCCTTAATCAAAGAGTCACGGGAGTTAATGTGTGCCTACAGCCTCGGTCAGTGCATGGAGGGCTGATGGGGCACATGGGTGGGAAGCTCACGACAGGTTTATTTCTCCCAACAGGGAGACAGGAAGGGCCTCCTGGGGCCATGACGGGCCAGGTGGGAACGTGGTGACCACAGAGGGGAACTGTAGAGGAACGGGCTTCGAAGCCTGGAGGCACAGGGTTCTCGGCCACAACTAACCCTTTCCAGTCGCCTCATCTCTCTGCTTGGTGATTTCCTCATCTCTGAAAATGGGGCCCAGATCAGGTCCCAGTTACTGTGAGGTTTCGGAAGAGTGGCGTGTTTGATAGCACCCAGCACTGGGCTGGCAGGTTACGTTTCCATTACGTTTCTAAGAATAACGTTGGAAGCAGAAACATATTGTTTGGGTCCTGGAGTTTTAGCTTTTGGAGAAAGAATGAAAACAATGTGGAGGCTTCTTTTGAAATGTCTGAGTTCACATTTGGCCCTGGCTTCTCTTCATCGCAGAGCCATGTTTGCATCATTTGACTGTAAAAACCTGGGAAGGACCTTGCTGTGTGACTAAGTGACTGAGGTCCAAGCGTGGGGGATTGGCAGAGTTTGACCTATCCCCGGTCTGACCCCTTGACATTTGCATGTGATAGAAACCGACTGGTTACATGAACAACAGCTCTGGAAGGCAGGGACCCCTACCCCATGGTCCTCTGCTCGTCTCTATGGTCTCTCTGCTTAGTATGCCATACGAACTGTGGTCACTCTGAGGTGACTGGGTACTCGTGAGCGTTCATGCAGTTCTCTCTCCAGATAAACCCAGGTTAGCACACTCTCCTAACTCAAGGTCTGGCCATTACTCCTTTAATCTTACAAAAGCAAACAGGAGGACAGAAATAACTCGTCAATTGTTTAAAACTAAAATGGCCAACAATAATAAATAATTGCCACAATAGCTTGAGGTCAGGGTCTTAATTTATTGGAGGCTGTTCAAGAATTTGAAACTCTTCTTTGAGTTAATTTTTCACATCTTGTTTGGATCCTCTGAGCTCTTGCTTCCATAGCCAGGCCATCAAATTTCTCACTGTACATATTATTCTTGTTGACGTGCCAGGCAGGAGAGCGAGGTCCTCTTTCTGTGGATGGGAAATGATGATTTCTTTCCCCCCAAATTTGTATTTCAAAGTATCATAGCCTACTGAACCTCCGACTAGTTCTCTTTCATGCTGTATTAGCTGTATGAATAGTTACAAACAACCAAAACATGCTGGTTAATTTAAGCAGAAAAGGAATTTATTGGAAAGACCTGGGCTAGTTCAGAGCAGAGGCCGGAAGGCTGGGGAACCAACTTGGGCAGGAAGCAGGGAACCACTCACCTTTCAAGCAGCCACTTCAGATGATCTCACAAGGTTCCTGTGTCTTTGCTCAGCCCTCCCATGTGGGAGCCTCTGTCAGCATCTTAGGGCCAGGGACCACCCTTAGGTCACATGACTAAGTGTCCACAGCCTAGCACCCACCAGCACCCCTGTTCTGTCTTTATTAATTGTTCCCTCTCTGGTGGATCCTTCCCATTAGCTTGCAGATATACAATGATAATGCCCCTCTTTAGAAAAAGAACCATTTCCCAGGAGCTGACTTCCCCCACCAGCTACCCTCCTGTTTCTCTGTTCCGCTTTACAGAAAAAAAAAAAACAAAAAACAAAAAACCCTCCTTTAAATAGTCATCTGGTCATCTGTCTATACTCACTGTTCCAATTTATCCTCCTCCTACGTGTCTTACGTCCACCTTCGGTCACACTCCCTGCCCCATGACTCCACTTGGGCACTTTATACCCGTGACCTCCAGATAGCAAATTCCAATGGCCAGTTCTGATTCTTCAGGTAATTCTCTCCTGTTGCCATGTGTGACAAAATTGACTGCTCCTTCCTTGGAACCTGTCTCCCGCGGTCCCCAGAAACCATTTTCCATGGTTTTCCTCCCCAGCTTCTCCGTCTCCTTTGCTGGCTGCTTATCTCCAGCCCCTAACAGTGAGACCTCTTACTCACCTACACTGGTTCCCTGGTGTCCCATCTGGTCCACCCCTGAGGTAGATCTTCAACCCAGACCCCTCTTTCAACTTCTGGCTCCTGCATCCGACTGCCTCAGTGACGCCTTTAAAATCCAACAGGTGTTTGGTTCTTCTCTGCCAGGTCTTTTCTACCACAGTGTCTCCCTTCTCACTGAACGACAGTCCTCCTTTTCTGGTTGTTAAGCCTGGAGCCACCTTTGGTTTCTCTCTTCCTAACACCCCTCGTCCAATCCATGAGAAACATCTGCTGGCGTGACCTTTGAAGCATCTCCAGAACATGACCTCACCCTGGTTTGAGCCCTCATCTGCTTGTGCCTGGATCATGGCAGGAGCCTCCTCCCTGGGCTCCCTGCTTCTCCCCTGACCGCTCCACAAGCTGTGCCCAACATGTGCACATGTCTTCTCCTCATGGATGCCGAGGCAGGCCACTCCTGGACTCTGAGCTCTGCAGGGCTGCCCATCTTGCACACAGTTGAATGAGGTCCTGATGGTGGCCTGCAAGGCCCTGCAGGACCCAGTGGCCCCTCTGCTTTGACCTCCCTAAGCCCATTTCTTCCCCCTCTGCTCCTCACTCACTCCTCTCCAGGCACAGTGGCCTCCGTTCTGCTTCCAGAATATTCCTTAAGGACTTTTCCTTTGGTATACCCCAAATTTCTGCCCATATTGCTCCCTTTCTTTCTCCAGGTTTCTGCTAAGAAGTGACCTCAGGACTGAGGCTTCCCTGACCGTAATTTTTTAAAATTGCAACCCACTCCCCCTCCAAATCTGGCACTGACTTTTTTTTTTTTTTTTTTTTTGCAGCTGGGGGGAAGCTTACTGGGGATTGAACTCGGTCACTCAACCCCTGAACCACATCCCCAGCCCTATTTTGCATTTTTTATTTAGAGACAGGGTCTCACTGAGTTGCTTAATACCTCATTTTTTTGAGGCTGGCTTTGAACTTGTGATGCTCCTGCCTCAGCCTTCTGAGCCACTGGTATTACAGGCATGTGCCACTGCGCCTGGCCAAAACTAGCACTTTCTATCCTCCTCATGCTAAGTTTCTCCAATCTGGTACTTATTTGCTTCTTTCTGTATGTGTTTCCTGAACTCTACAAGAACTCTGTTTGGTTCATTCCTGTCTCCCTAGGATGCAGCATAGTGACCAGAATATAATAAATGCTCCAAAATAATTATATGAATTAATTTCACATATAGTTTATTAAATGACTCATAGCTTTCCAAGTTTGATGTCTAAGATTTCCTGTGAGCCACCTAAGAGTTACTGAGTTAGGCAGTGTTGAGGTGAAGAAGATAAGAGGCCTATGGTTGCTAACTGATTACCCAAGGACACATGACTGGTTAAAGGGGTTCCTGGCACCTGTAGTTCTGATCGCAGTTTCTGCCCCCTGCTCTCAACTATCCCCTGATGCCTCAGATTATATTATTGTAAACTTCAGAGTATTAATTTCAGTTTTTTTTCCATTGTAGTGTTGATGAGAAAACCCCATATCTAGCTTTGGGAGCTGTGAAGAATATCTCCTTAAACATCTCCATCTCCAACCTCGGAGACGATGCCTATGACGCCAACGTGTCCTTCAATGTGTCCCGGGAGCTCTTCTTCATCAACATGTGGCAGAAGGTAAGGGAGACACCTCCAAGAGAGCCTAGTGCACTTGCCGACTTTCTTTACAGCTTGGACTATGCAATGATTCTACAAATAGCATTCTCTCATAAAGAACGTCATTTGGAATGATTAGAATTTTCTTCATCCTGAACTTAGAGAATATATTGGTACAGCCAAAGAGGCAGTCATAAATACCGTGGAGAAGTGTCTGTATCTTATGTTGTCTCCCATCCCTTTTTCTTGTGGACCCTCCCCGTGTGGCTAATGTCTGCCCCTTCTCTGAGATGGTATAGTCACCATTACCAGCATATTGTAGAATGTTGTAGAAAATTCCAGTTTTAGGCAATATTGTTGCGAAATACAAGAAATAAGGACAGATCACTGCTTATCATCGTTCTTATCACCACTGATGTTCTTGAGGTTTTCTATTAGTCATCTCTGTCTGATACATTTATTTTTCCTGCCATATTTGAGTTCGTTGAGGGAATGAAATTGTGTCCATGAGTTGAATGAGGATTTAGAGAGCGGATTAATTTATTTGAATGAATTGAAATGTATGAAGTGTGACTTAAAAAAAAAAAAAAAAAGGAGTGGCTATTTTCTGTCTCCCAGGGAACCCTGCCAGGCACTGGCTTTGTAGAGGAAGAGGGACAGGCACCGCAGCAGGAGCAGGGAGTGACCCAGGCTGACTGCTCTACCCACTTGCTCTGTTGACGGCTGTTCAGAGGGGAATTTTTGCAGCATTTCAAAGAGTTTGCAGCGTTGAACTGTGCTGCCCTGGGCTCTGTGTTAAAATGAGACCCAAATCACTTTCTGAGAAAAACCTCCCACCCCGAGTGAGCCCATTTGTGCCCCTAGGTGTATAGTGGAGCAGGCAAGCAGCCTTCTGTTCAGGACGTATCCTGCCAGACTCAACTGTTTTGACAAGACTGTGCCAAACTTCCTTAGCCTAGAGGGCAACTGAAGCACAGGGAGCCACCCAGAATGGCGGCACTCCAAGAACTTTCCAAGAAGTCATCTCAAACCCCTGCTGCTTAATAGCTCTCAGGAGCTTCTGGGTTGGAGGAGGCCAAAAAAGCAATCAAGGACTGTAGGAAGGGCATGGATTCCATCCACCACCATCTGCACCCTAAACGTTATCCTTAGTTAAACCCAGGCAAGAGAGAACCAAGCAAGCTGTGGGTTCCAGCACCTCTGACCACTCCTGATTGCACAGCCCTGATGCCTTCTCCCTGTGTGGGATGGAAGGGCAGCTGAGGGGGTGGTGTTATTCAGGGGCCAGACTTGGGAAGCTTGTCTCTATGGTAACTGGGTGCAGGTGGTTGGTGACTGGGTCATTACAGTGCATGGATTCCTCTCATTTCTCTTCAGTCTCAGGCTTAGAAATAGCTGTGCCTTTCCTGGGCACTGTGGCTTGTCTTTACCACTGGAAACCATTTTGTGAACTTACCAGGCTCTTTTCTCTCTTACCCAGTTGCTGGAAAATTTAGAGCTGGCTTCTGCCAATATGTAGGACTTCGAGTATTATTTTGTGAACAAAGTAGTCTCCTGAATCTTGCTTTGCTTCCCTTCACTATGTTTTCCCTTTTGGCTTGGAGACTGCATAATATTCTACCACATAGATATACTAACCATAATCTACACTTTTCTCTTATTACATATTTAGATTATTTCCAGTTTTTTTATTAGCTTGCAGACTGAATAATATTTTACTAAATGAATATATCTACAAATTCCTCTTATTAGGTATTTAAATGATTTCCAGTTCTTTTATTCTTTAAAAAATAATATTGCCAGGAACATCTTTTACAGATATTGGCATCAGCAAATGATCATCTCCTTAGTTCAGGGGTGGGTGGGAGCATTAATGCACACCTGCAGCACACCAGGGACTTCACATACATTTCCACGGTCCTTCCTCCCTGCAAGAGATGCAGGGATGTGATTTATTGAAGGCTTGCTCTCAGGAGAAGAGCAGTGAGGGAAGCAAGAGAGGAAGGGGAAGGCTGTATCCTGGATCCGTCCTATGGGGCGGTAAGAAGCAGGGGAGTACCAAAGAGAGGAAGTCACTCAGCAGATTTGTCTTCCCTTGAAGTTGCAGGGGACAGCACCATTTTCTACCCCTGTATCATCAGGGACATGGGATGGGGGTGGGGAGTAGCCTCCCAAGCATTCTGGACAAAGAGACACTGGTCAGTCAAGGACAATGTCTCTGAGACCTCAGATAGGTGTAAGTCCTTAGCCTCGGTAGCTGGTCCTGGGAAAATGGGAGCATATCGTTTTGATCTCTTGGTCGTTGAAGTCCAGCATCCTGTAAGATCTTCAGCACAGAAAACCTTAGGTTTCAGTTTGGCAGAAAGTTGACAAGGCGTCAAGGGTCCTTCAGGATGTGGTTAGTGTGAGAGTGATGGCAGGGCACAGAGATGTCCTTCCCATGATGATGACTGTTCTGAAAGGTTGATCAACTGGGTATATAAGTGGCCTCAGGGTAAGATTCTAATAATACGTAGGTGGGTAACGAAAGGAGCCAAGAGAGCTCACCCAAGCTGTTTAACAATACGCGGACTTAGTAGAACCAGCACAGCCCCACAAAAAGATGCTAATGCACAAACTAAGAAGAGTGTGACTCAGCTGCTCAAGTGAAGCCAAGGAAGCAATGGCAGAATTCAAGTGTGTGTTATCAGGAAAGAGCAGAAGCATCGGAAACTGGTTTGTTGTAGAGGATCTGTGAGAATATAGAGAAAAGGAACAAACCGAGGAAGAAAGATGACGGTGGCGATTGTAATGTGGAAGACGGAAACTGTAAGATCTGCACAAACGATTCCAGGAAAACTGGAGAAGGCAGGAGTAGACATCATTCCTTAGCAAAGAAGAATCTCCGATTTCTTAAATGAGTGCTGCAAATACCAGACGCAAATATTAAAAATATTTCCATGTTTACACATAGCTTTGTGAAATTTTAAATTTTAACGACATGAAAATGACACTATAAACAATAGAGAAAAAGGTTTTCTAGAAACTTGTCTATCACATTAATGTCAAACATTAGAACAGTATAGTCCAGTGCAGAGACATGCAATGGCTCTGGGAGTCAAGACCAACCAAAAAAACAGGCATGATGATCCTCCAAATCCTGAGAGCAAGCCACAATTCTACAACCTAGCCGACTTGCCCTCCTTTGTGACATCAAAATGAAGAGATTGTTAGATACGTGAGGATTCATATTCTCTTGGCTCTCCTAGGTTGGATTCCCCACAAAGCGAATGCTGATCCAGTGACGTAGGTGCAGGTGGTTTATTTAGGGAGTGATCTCTAGAGCTGCTGGGTGGGAGTGAAGAACTTAGATGATGAGGGAGAAAAGACAGAAAAGTGTGTGTTGGTAAGCAGGTGACCCCTGTGAGCAACTTGAGGTTAGTCTTCTGCGGATCCTCTGAGAATCTACATGTAATACACCTCAGAATCATTCCCCTCAGGGGCGACAAGCTGCTGGAGTTTTATCTACCTACTCCTGTCACTCATCATGGAGGATGGTTCCAAGGACATTAACTCTTGGGAATGTCCATCCTTCCCCAACTATGACTTACATTTCCCGGGCTAGGAAGCAACTGAGGCAGAAAGATGTGGGGTACTTTATACCTGGAGGAAACTGACTTCAGGTGGCCAGTGCCCTGGTTGGTTTTAGGGACTATGTGTGAGCAAGGTACTGGTAGCATCTACAGTCACCATAAAAGCTTCCTGAAAAATAGTTACAGACAGGTATACCACTCAGGAATTATAAAAGTTGTTGAATAAAAAGTATGGTAAAGACAGACTGAAACAAAAACAATTTTACAAATATTTAAAGTAATAAACAAATGCAAAAAAATTTGCTACAATAAACATATAATTTAAAAGATTAATTAAAAATATGGGTCCCTGATCTCATTTATCTAATACAGATTTCATAAGGATGACTTTTCATCCCCCCTTCTGCTTCACATTCTTCAGGGTGGGTATTGGACTCTTTGGCTGTTTCTGTGAGGCCTATATTACCTACACCTTCCCAGCTTGCTTCCTGCCCAAACTTGTTGCTCACCATGCCCCCTTGGATGTACATGCAGAATCAGTCCTTATTTATTACTGAAGATGCTTTTACCCAGGCACCTCCAATACCCCCATTTTTGTTTAGTGACCTATTCTTCCCTGAAATCTCAGCTCAGATGTCACCTTACCTGGCTGCATAAGACTTGTCTTCTAACATGTGGGTGCCTAGGTAACTGGGCAGGTGGGTGGTTAGAGGGTTATTACTCTTGTCCAAAGTCATAGAGGAACTCTGAACACAGGTCTTCAAGATCTCCAGTCTTCTCTGTCACTGCAGTCAATAGATGACGTATTAGCTTCTGAGACTGACTAAACAACACCACCAAAACCAACTTGTATTAGTCAGATTTCCATTGCTATGACAAATATCTAAGAAAAATCAACTTAGAAGAAGAAAGGTTTATTTTGGTTTCAGCCCAGAGTTGGTTGGCTCCATTGTTTGGGGGCCTGTGGTGAGGCAGCACACGGTGGTAGGGAGCGTGTGTGGGACAGAACTGCTTACCTCATGGAGGCCAAGCAGCAGAGAGAGATGAAGAAACCAGCCTCCCAAGATCCCCCTCAAGGGCACACCCCTAATCTCCTAACTTCCTTTCAGTAGGCACTACTTCCCAAAGGTTCCACCAATTTTCAGCAGCATCACAGGCTGGGGACAAAGCATGTAATCCTTGGCGGGTCACTCCAGATCCAAACTATAACAACCCCTGAAATGGGTTTTTCTCTCCTCTCCCAATGCAGGGCTGCTTTCATAGATTTATGCTGGGTTATTTTTTGTTGTTGTTGATGGGATGCTGTTTATAAATATGTGGGGATACATGAATGACCATCTGCTGACTTTCTCTCACCTAAATAAAGCTAACTTGAAAACACACTGCTCATTTAGTTAATTTATTGGTGGCTGCCCTGCTGATTAATGGACATGTGCTATGCCAACATAGCTCAGGGGGATTTCACAGCAGCCAAGGTTCTGTAGGGAGCAGCCCCAGTACACCATGTTCCCTGCCAGACAAGAAACAGGGAGGTCCTTGGGAAGGCCTCACCACAGAGTGGCATTATTCCTGAGGTAACCTATGGGAACAGTGAGAGGGAGCTCCCAGAGTTGATGAAGAGTGTACAGTTAAAAGGGAGACCAAGGAAGAATAGATGACCACCACATTGCACATCCCATTGAACAGGGTTGCTGTTCTCATGGGTTCTTTGTGAGCAACAGCCAGGGCCCAACTCCACCAAATGGGATGTGCGTGGAGCCTTGGAGCTGTACGGCTATGCGACCCTTTAGTCAAGGTAAAGTCTAGATTTTGTCCTTGCTGTGGTGCTGCTTGACACCCAGGGCCTTGGCTCTTCTAACCTCTCTGGAACAGGAATGTCTTTGGACCACAGTTATTGAGTACCTGCTAATCGCCAGGAACTAGACCAGCATTAGAAGTCGAAAGGATGTATCAGATCTAGTCCCTGTTCCCAGGGAGCTCACGGACTCATGAGGCCAAAGGCATGTCAGCAAGTAATTAAAGTACAAGGTGCCAGCTGTCCTACAGAGGTGCTGAAAGGTTGCTTTGGAGCCCAGATGTGACAAGGTGAAATAAGCCATTTATGTAAATAACCCCGTCTTGGGAAAAATCCCCGGATAAATGCTTAAGGGAGATGAATGCGCCTCAGAGGGAGCTGATGGTAAGGAATGGGCACGAATTGGGCCCGCTTGCTCATTTAGCTGGTGAATGAGGGAGTGGGCCAGATCAGGAAGGAGTGAGAGCAGAGGAGGAGCAATGGCCCAGCAGGACGTAGCAAGTAGAAAGAAGCTGCCCTGTGGACAAAGGGCCGGTAACGTTCCTGACAGCAGGGTGACATCTGAACATTTTAGGAATAATGATGGCTGCAGTTCTAGGGTTGGCAGTTAGGACTCCTCCCCTCCTGCGACTATAAGGGGCTGAGGGTGGGAGAGGGACTGAGGATGTGTCAGTCAGCTTTCCATCACTGTGACAAAATGCCTGAGATAACTTAAGGAAAGATATAGTTTTACAAATTTCAAAGCTTTCAGTCCGTGAGCACTTGGCTCCCTTGTTTCTGGGCCTGTGGTGAGTCAGCATCATGGTGGGGAGTGTGCACTGGAGCCAACCTGCCCACCTCATGGTGGCCAGAAAGCAGAGAGATGAGGTGACTGGGGACGAAATAAACCTTTCTAGGGCACAACTCTGTGATGTACCCTTTTAGTCAAATTTTCATCACTCTGACCATAGGACCTAAGAACAATTAGGAGGAAAAGTTTATTTTGGCTCGTGGTTTCAGAGGTTCTGCCCATAGCCTGTGGACTCCATAGCTCTGGGCCCTAGGTGAGGCAGCACATCATGGTGGAAGGCTGTGTGGAGAAAAGCAGCTTGGGACATGGCCACCAGGAAGCAGACGAGAGTGCCATTCACCAGGGATAAAAAATAATCCCCAAAGGCACACCCCCATGATCTACTTCCTCCAGCCCCTGTCTGCCTACTACCTGCCTAATCCACTGAGAAGATTACAACTCTCATAATCTAATCATCTCACCTTGAAAAATTCTTGCATTGTCTCGCACGTAAGCTTTTGGGAGCCACCTCATATCTAAACCATAACTCCTACTTCCTCCAATGAGGCCTTGTCTCCTAAAGTTTCTACCACCTCCCTATTGCCCATTGAGCTAGGAATCCATAAATGCATTCATCTAGTGAGGTCAGAGCCCTCATGATCCAGTACCTCCTAAAGGCCCCATCTTTGAACATGGCTGCATTGGGGACCAACCTTCAACACATGAGCTTTTGGGGGCACATTGAAGATCCAAACCATAACCATGTAACAAGGGACTGGTTTCATACACACACATACACAGTAGGACCCATTCCATGACCTACATGGAACCACACATAGACCTGAAAGTACAAGTTTCAATCCAGGTGCAAGAGGGCTCCCAGCTCAGTTTGGGGAACCTTGAGGGGATGCAGCCATTTGCTGAAGAATTCCAGAGAAGGCTGTGCCCAGAGAGAAGGGAGAATGACGGGATCAGGCTCTGGGACCTGGCTCTTCCACACAGTGTTAGATGCCGACCTGCAGACAAGGAACTGAAGGCTGGTGGTTTATTTGGGAGATGCAGGAAACGAGGTGGGGTGGGAGGAGAAGTGATGTAGACACGTGGAAGCAGCAAATCACAAGTGAGCTGTCGCCAGGCACGGTGGTACACACCTGTAATCCCAGGGGCTCAGGAGGCTGAGGCAGGAGGATCTTGAGTTCAAAGCCAGCCTCTGCAAAAGCGAGGCACTAAGCAACTCGGTGAGACCCTGTCTCTAAATAAAATACAAAATAGGGCTGGGGATGTCAAGTGCCCCTGAGTTCAATCCCTAGTATCTGCCCCCCCACAAAAATAGCTGTTAAACCAGCTACCCAAGTGGGCATTTGGGTTAATCCTGTAGTGAAGCTCTGGAAAGAGTGTACCATGCATACCTTGGGGGTGAGGGAGCCATGGGATTTACATACAACGCCATCAAGAGTCGGCTGGAACATTCTGAAAGGCACAAGCCCCGCGGCCAGGGCTCATCAGCATCTGCTAGTGAGCATCCCACTTTCTAGGCTCCTAGAAGTTGTAAGCTGTCCTGGTAGAACCCCGCTGGGGTTCCAGTGCTGGAGCTAGTGGCGCACACCTCACCGTCTGCAGGGGTGGGGCCAGGCAGGTATGTAAACAGGGGAGAGGATCAGGTGTGGGACAGAAGGAAGAGGTGGAGGCTGTGGGGAAACGAGGGCTCAGACTCCTGGCAGTACCCGAGCATCGCAGGTAGGAGTGAGGACGCTGCCAGGCCCTGTTTTCCAAAAAAAGAAAAACTAGAAATCCACATTTTTATGTGAAGCCTCATGACTCTGGCAGCTAATTAAAATATCTTCTGAACGTTGTTTGAGCCAAACAAAACATGTCCGCTGACCACATCCAGCCTGTGGGCCACCAGCCTGTGACCTCCAGCTTAGCTGTTTCCCATATGTTCTGGTCCATTCTCTCGCCCGCCTGGCTGTCCCGTGGATCTGCATTTCTGGTAGAACTTAAGTCTGTCCGCAGCCTTGTTGTGTCTTGTGTCCTTTCCTTGGCAGTAGATAAGCTCGCCAAAAGGATTGGAATTTGGGGGCTTCAGGTGTGTGTGTGTCTGGGAGGGGCAGGACCCTGGAGGGGTTCAACCCAAATGTAATGTCCGTGGAATTTTTAAAGCTAATGATGTTTTGAAAACCACAGGAGGCTGGAATATTTGTACTTTGCAGCGATGGTAAGAAGCAGCTAAGCTGGCGTTTGGATTTTAGAAGTAAGGAATAGACTTCTAGAATGTAGTGGAGGGAATGTGTGACTCTGGCCACCAGCAGATGCAAAGGAAGTTCCATCCATGTGTCTGTCATCAGTGTGACCTTGGGACAAGGATCTGTCTGTCTTTTTCTAGAAAGTGAGATTTTTCTGAGGAGTTAAAGGAGGTGACAGCAAGCTAGGCACATGAAGCATTCTTACGTGGTAGGCCCTGACTCCCTCCACACCAAAGTCCACTCTGGAGAGCTTGTTCTCTTGTTTAGAAGGTACACAGGTGGTCTCCGACTTATGATTGTTCAACTTTCAACCTTATCCTGGTGCAAAGGTGAGGCACCTTCAGGAGACATTGTACTTCCAGGTTTGAATTGAGCCGTGTGCAGCATGAGACTCCCTCATGATGCTGGGCAGTGGCAGTGACGTAAGCAGAACTAGGGAGGTCAGAAGGTGAGAATCAGCACTGGGACCAGTGGGAGAAAGGGGCAAGGGAGGGAGGAGGATCTGGCTTCAGTGGGGAGAACCAGCAGCTCCATTTATTGTGTATTTTGTAGCTCTCAGATCATTTCCAAGCTTCATAGAAATGGAGTTCATGCTCAGTGTTGGTTGGCTGGTAGATACTGAATATGGCTGAGGAGTGACAGTGTCATCTTCTAATCTCCTTGAGAGATTGAGGTGGGGACAGAGGCTGTGTCCTTTTATTTTCTCCATGACCAGGTCTGTGGTGGGAGGCGTACAGATGTTAGAAGGTAAGCTCATTTTTGCTGTTTTCAGGAGGAGTGAGTGTGGTTTGAAATCCAAGCTGAACTGGGCCTCCCAGCTAGGTTTTGGAGGTTATCATATTAATTTTTGGTGACAGGCGACATGGAGGACTGTTAAGTTTGTTTTTCTTGTAAAGGGATTCTTCCAGTTTATATCTACTTCACCACAGAAAGGGGTGTTCCCTTTCAGGGTGTCTCTTCTCACTTTCAAGACTCACCGCTCAAGATGGCGCCAGGAGATAAGATGATCTGCTTTCTAATCTGGAGAGAGGAAAAAGGGTGTACACACTTGTATACCTTTGTATTTGAGGGACCTGGCCTGTCCCCAGACAGAAGATGACACCCAGAGACCTATGCATCTGAGCCTGTGAATAAACCCATATGTAACAGCACCACCAGGAAATGGAGTAGAGCGAGTCGGAGTGGTTTGAAGGCAGAAGTGCACCAGGATCCTTCAGTGTGCAGCGGGTCACAAATAGCTTCGCTCTTCTCTTTCATGGCAGGAACTGATTTCCATTGTGTTAGGCTTTCTCCGGTGTCTCTTGTCAAGTTAATAGTAGCCTGCAGGAAAACGCAGCCCTTAGATCTTAATAGTCATCTTGGCCTGGCCATTAAGATGATGAATGAACTTTTAAGATGATGAATGAATTTGCTGCTTGGCCTTGTAAGAGAGCCCTGAGGGTGGATATCTATACTCAGTAAATAATAAGTCTTTTCCGCCCTCTCCCGTCTTTAATCTGGTGCCCCAAACCCCCAGTGACTTTACCTTGAACTTCCTGCATAATGCCAGGCAAAAACCCTTCACCTGGCTCTCAGCCCAGTTGAGCTCCAGCACAGACCCGGCTCCTTTCCTGCAATATTGGCCTTTCCATCCCTCATCAAAAGCAAATTCCATTTTCTCTCTAGACCCTTTAGTGTTCGAGTTGCTCTGCGGGCCCTGGCCTTTGTCCCTTGAGAGGACTAGAGAAGGTGGTGGGGAGCAAGTACCCGAGGCCAGGTTTGTAATTGCTCAGCTGGATTTTTACCTGTGGCCCTTGTGTTTGCGCATGTATGTGTGTTTGGATTTTTGTTGTTGTTGTTGTTGTTTCCCTGTCCCAGCAGTCAGAGAGCCTAGCCCGGAGAGAAAGTGTGGGCTCTTCTGGTGGCAGTTGGCAGTGAGGAAGTGGAAGAGAAGCCCAGATGTCCATTTCAAGTCACAGAGTGGCCTCAGTGTTCCATGGCATGGCTCAGTTTCCGTGTGTATGAAAAGCTTCATTTGTGTATTCACGGCGTTCAAAAGGAAGGTTACATTTTGCTTGAGAAATGTCAACAGAGCCGTCGCTGTGACAAGGCTCAATTAAAAACATTTCCCAGAGCCACGCGACTTGGGCAAATTTTCGAGAGGTATTTAGAAAGTGTATGTTAAACCTCTGGGTTCCCCCGCCCCCGCAGTGAACTGCAAAACAACAATTTAATACTTTCTTCTTTTAAGGGAGAAGGGGAGTCCTGGGTTTTAAACCTTTCTCATGAAGCAACAGAGTATCTCTTAAAAAGAGAGCCGTGAAAGTAGCCAGCAAATAAAAGACAACTCCAAATATCAAGGACTTGGCTGTTTCCCTGGAGCAGATGCTGAGATGAAGATCCAAGTGCCAGTGGTTTGTGAAGGGCATGTTCCCAAGGGAGACATGCAGTGGGCAGGGTGAAGCACGACAGGGCAGGTGCAATCTCAGGCAGAGTCCCTCAGAGCTTCATCCTGCACTGAGCTCCATACTGGCATTGTCCCATCTCAGGACCAGGGAGCTTGGTTTTTATTCTTTCACAAGTAGCAGGCATTGGTTAAGAGTCACCTAGGGAGGAATAAAAGTACCTGATAATTTCCAACCCCTACAGGGTGGCTGCAGGGGCCAAGGGAAGGTCTCCAAAGGTGCTGGCTCTTGGAAGCAGAGGCAACCTGAAGCCAAAGGGTGGTCACCCAAAGGGGACCCGAGAGGAAAAAAGTAGAACACTGGAAATGTTTGCTACAGTAGGTTTACTGTCAAATGATTTCCTCCCCGTTCTGAAGGGTCTGTTACAGGCGCGTGTGAGAATCTGAGTGTCAGTTGGACACAGGGTATTTCTGCCAGCATCTGATTTAGGGATTTGACATTTATAGTCACCCATGGAATTTAACAAAGAACCTGAATGCATAATTGCAGACCATTGTAATCCGGAGCTGTCAATCCATCCTGTTAAGGCCAGACTTACAGATAGCTCAGGGTTTCCTGGACCGCACGCGCTGTGATGTCTGCTGCTGTGGTTCTCACTCGGGCATCTGAGGATAAGTAGTGAATATAACCATTCTGCTCTTTGAAGCAAGTGGGTTTTGAAAATCAGTTGGCAACATGTTTGGCTGCATGTAACAAAAACCAATAGTCAGCAGCTGATTCTAGTGAGATTTTGATTTTTCTTTTTTGATAATAAATGGAGAACTGAGCATTTCAGGACTGGTAAGCAACTGTATTAGGAACCCAGTTTCTTCTCTCTCTCTCTCCTCAGCCTATCTTCATGTGGGCTTTCACCTTTATGAGTGTCGTGTCTTCGTTTCCACTTCCAACATGCAGCTGCATTCCAGGCAGGATAAAGAGGGTAGACAAAGGGCAAAAGATCTTTCCCCCTTTAAAACATTTTTTTTAAAAATTTTATTTGTTCTAATTAGTTGTACATGACAGTAGAATGCATTTATATATTTTGATAGATCATACATAAATAAAGTATAATCTCTCATTTTTCTGATTGTACATATTGCAGGATCACATTGGTCATGCAGTCATATATGTACATGAGGTAATAATGTCTGTTTCACTCCACTATCATTCCTTCCCTCATACCTTTCCCCCTCCCATCACTCCTGTCTACCTAACATAAAGTAACTCTATTCTTCCCTAATCCCACCCCACTCATCCCTGCCTTATTGTGTATTAGCTCTCATATATCAGAGAAAACATTTGACCTTTGGTGTTTTGGGGATTGGCTTATTTCACTTAGCATGATATTCTCTAACTCCATCCATTTAACAGCAAATGCCAGAATTGCATTCTTCTTTAAAGCTGAATAATAGTCTATTGTATATATATGCCACATTCTCTTTATCCATTCATCAGTTGAAGGGCATCTAGTTTGGTTCCATAGTTTAGCTATTGTGAATTGAGCTGCTATAAACATTGATGTGCTGTGTCACTGTAGTATGTTGATATTAAGTCCCTTGGGTATAAGCCAAAGAGTGGGAAAACTGGGTCAAATGGTGGTTCCATTCCAAGTTTCCTGAGGAAGTCTGTCCCCTTTTAAAGAACCATCCTGAAGTTCTGCTTGGCATTTTCCTTGGGCATCTTGTTGGGCAGAACCCCAATGAGAACATGGCAAGCTCTAGCTGCAAGGGAGGCTAACAGATGAATTTTCTTAGCTGGGCATGTTGCCACACAGGGTCAGCTTTTTGCTTATTGGTAGGAAGGGAAGAGTGGCCACTGGGAAGCACCAGCAGAGTCAGCCACAGCAGAGACCTGCGAGAGACAGTCCCTCTGAGATGCACAGAATGGGGGCGAGACATAGAATGAGTGAAAGGCCAAAGGCAAATGACAAGCACAGTTGCTGTATTATTACGCTTTGCTAAAGTGCTTTCAGGCTCTGCATTACTGCATTTAGGATCTTTTGAAGTTGTCCTCCTAAATACCTGTTGAGGAAATCTGAACCGGCCACAGTCAGGTATAGCAGAGAACATGGTGTGACCTAGCAGGGGATGTGACCTAGGTCTGCCCTGGTCCACAAGTTCACTCTCTTCAATTGATGTCAGACCCTGATAAATTAGACATGATACTCATCTGTCCATCTTATCTTCACTAATGTCCATTTCTAATTTTCACAAGAAGAAGTCATCTCAATGACATTACTGTATTTAGATTTTGGATCTCAAGGGCATTGCTGTAGTTCCTTACTCAGGCTGATCCATGGAAGAAAGGCCAAGGTCTAGTCCCACTGTCCTGACTATCTGGTCTTTGCCATTTCTAGTCCCTTCGTCATGGATCTGTTTATTTATCTCCAGTTTTCCTTTTTAGAATGCAGAGCCCAGGTCTGAACTATGATCCAGTGAGTTCTGCAGAGAGTTTTTATTGCCTTGAATCTAAACATAATATTTTTTTTTTGTTCACATGGTAGTCACAGCACAACTACATTTACTTTTGTTGCAATTCTTCTGTTTGAGTTTATTGGTCTTTTGTGTTATTTGTAAGTTTAATCATGCCATTTATAGCCTTGCTACTCATGGACCACAAACCAGCAGCACTGGTATCTCCTGGGAGCTTGTTAGAAACGTAGTCTCAGGCCCACTCCAGACCTGCTGAATCAGGACATGCATTTTAACAAGACTCTTGAGTATCTGTATACATAGTAAAATTCAAGGAGCACTGTCATATCATAGCAGCCATAGACCCTGCCTTTGGGTCATCTAACTTAGTAACCTTACTGTGACAGTGCCAAAGACCCTGCATGCCCTTGCAGCAAGGATGGGGTCAGGCATGACTCCCTCTGGACAGAGGTGGCCTCATCGACTGGTCTGGGAGGGAAGGAGAGGGCTCATATTGAGTGTTTCTCAAACACTGTGCTAGATGTTTTATCTCACCACAGCCCTGTGAGATCGACTCTTTGATTCCCAGTGCATAGATGAGGAAACAAAGACTTGGAAGGGTTAAGGCTCAAGACTCACAGAGGTTAACAAGACTGAGTTTACAAAATAGATGGCTGAGGTGGTGCTGAGCATACCTTCTGAGCTGGCTTTCATGGTCTTATCTATTGGGAAATCTCTCAAATGCTTTGGTAAGAATCTGATTGGCTTCCTGAGGAAATAAGCAGAGAGATTTTTCCATAGAGATTTTGCCATCTTACACCCTTACCAGCACTGTGTGAGAGTTCTGGTTGCTCTGCCTCCTTGTCTACTCTTGTTATAGTCAACCTTTATTTTAGCCATTCTGTTGAATGAGTAGTCACATTTCTTTGTGGTTTGTATTTCATCTCCTAGGTGGTTAATAAGTGCCCTTCACTTCTTTTGTAAAATACCTATTCAAGTCTTTTGTACTCCCTTGTTCTATAGACATTTTCTTCTTCTGGACTCTGGATGCTCCCACTCTATCCTCTGTTCTTCTTACCTCACTGGGCACTCCTTCTCTGCTTCCTTCCTCCTCCTTTCCAACCTTTTAACATTAGAGAGCCCCAGGACGCAGTCCTTGAAATTCTTCTCCTCTGTCTGTACTCATTCTTGACTAGTATAAACTAGTCAAGTCCTAAATTTCTGTCTCCAACGGGAGCTCATCCTTGAACTTCAGTCCTAGGTACCAAAATGCCTGCTCAGCATCTTCCACTTGATATCTAACACATTTCTTGCAAATAGGATGTCCAAAAGGAGATCCTAACACCCCCCAAACATGCTCCACGTGTAGGGAAACATCGCCATCCTCCTTGGCCTTCCCACTTCCTCCTAAACTCCACATCTATTCCATGAGCGACCTCTTGGCTGAACCTGCAGGCTGTGTCCACACCCAGCCCTTTCCTGCCCCACCTTTGCTTCCAGCCTGGCCCAAGTCACCATCTTCCACTTGGTTACTGATTTGTGGTAGCCGCCTTCACAGTTGATCTTCCTACTTCCACCCTCGCTGCCTTATGCTCCTTTGCTCGGAACCCTCCCAGTGCTTCCCAGCTCATTGTAAATCTTGATTCTTTTTGTTACTGTTGCTCTGTAGCATAGTTGAAGGTCTGGTATTGTGATACCCGCTGCTTCGCTCTTCCTGCCCAGGATTGCTTTGACTATTCTGGGTTTCTTATTCTTCCAGATGAATTTCATAATTGCTTGCTCTATTTCTGTAAGGTACGTCATTGGGATTTTAATTGGAATTGCAGTGAATCTGTATGGCACTTTAGGTAGTATGGCCATTTTGACAGTATTAATTCTGCCTGTCCAAGAACATGGGAGCTCTTTCCATCTTCTAAGGTGTTCTTTAATTTCTTTCTTTAGTGTTCTGTAGCTCTCATTATAGAGGTCTTTCACCTCTTTTGTTAGATTGTTCCCAAGTATTTTTTTTTTTTTTGAGGATATTTTGAATGGGGGTAGTTTCCCTAACTTCTCTTTCAGAGGATTCATCACTTATGAATAAAAATGCATTAGATTTATGTGTGTTGATTTTATATCCTGCTACTTTGCTGAATTCATTTATGAGTTCTAGAAGTTTTATGGTAGAATTTTTTGGCTCCTCTAAATATAGAATCATGTCATGGCTTTGGCACCAAAATAGACAGGTAGACCAATGGTACAGAATAGAAGACACAGACAAACTCACTGTTCTACTAGACAAAGGTACCAGAAATATACAATGAAGAAAAGATAGCCTCTTCAACAAATGGTGCTGGGAAAACTGGAAATCCATATGCAACAAAACGAAACTAAACCCCTATCTCTCACCCTACACAAAACTCAACTCAAAATGAATCAAGGACTATGAATTAGACCAGAGACCCTGCATCTAATAGAAGAAAAAGTAGGTCCAAATCTTCATCATGTTGGCTTAGGACCAGACTTCCTTAACATGACTCCCAAAGCACAAGAAATAAAAGCAGGAATCAATAAATGGGACAGATTCAAACTACAAAGCTTTTTCTCAACAAAGGAAACAATCAGCAATGTGAAGAGAGAACCTGCAGAGTGAAAGATAATCTTTGCCACACGCAAGTCAGATAGAGCACTAATCTCTAGAATCTATAAAGAACTCAAAAAACTTTACTCCAAGAATACAAATAACCCAATTAACAAATGGGTTAAAGAAATGAGCACACACACTTCACAGAAGATCTACAAGCAATCAAGATACATGAAAAAATGTTCAACATCTCTAGTAATAAGAGAAATGCAAATCAAAACTACACTAAGATTGCATCTCACCCCAATTAGAATGTCTATTATCAAGAACACAAGCAACAATAGGTGTTGGCGAGGATGTGGGGAAAAAGATACACTCATACTTTACTGGTGGGGCTGCAAATTGGTGCACCATTTGACCCAGCTATCCGACTCGTTGGCCTATACCCAAAGGACTGAAAATCAGCATACTACAGTGATGCAGCCACATCAATGTTCATAGCTGCTCAATTCACAACAGCCAGATTGTGGAACCAACCTAGATGCCATTCAATAGATGAACGGATAAAGAAACTGTGGTCTATATACACAGTGCAATATCATTCAGCCACAAAGAAGAATAAAATTATGGCTTTTGCAGGTAAATGGATGGAGTTGGAGAATATACTAAGTGAAATAAACCAATCCCAAAAAAACCAAAGGCCGAATGATTTCTCTGATAAGTAGATGATGATCCATAATGGGGGGAGCGAGAAGGGGGTAAGGGAAGAATAGAGGAAGGATGGATTGTGTAGAGGGAAATGAGGGGTGGGGGGAAGGAAAGAAGATAGCATGAGGCAAACATCATTACCCTACGTACATGTATGATGACAGAAATGGTGTGACTCTACTTTGTGTACAACCAGAGGAATGATGTTGTACCCCATATGTGTGCAAGGAATCAAAACTATAAAATCTTACTTCTTTACAATTTGTGTAAGGCCCCATAAGATCTTACACCGTTGCTGCCTCTCTGAGCACGTCACCTATCGCTCTCCCCTTGGCCTTCTCTTCTGTAGCTATGCTGGCCTCCTTGCTGTTTCTTACAGCGTACCAAACTTATTTCTGCCTCGGGGCCTTTGCCCTGGTTCTTTCCCCACATTGTCCCATGATGTGGTTTCTTCCTTTTTTCTTGTCTCTGGTCATATGTCACCTGATTAGAAACACCCTACCACTCCAAATATCCCTACCTCAACCCCTTCATTCTGTTTTTTTTCCATTGAATTTATTGTCACCTGGCTTACGGTTGGTTTGTTGCTGAATGTCCTAGTTCTCCTACTGGAAAATAAGCTCCACACAATATGAAAGGACTCTTTATGTGGCTGATTCGTACCTACTAGTCACAGCAGTGCCTGGGATGTGGTGGGACCTCAATATTTATTGAATGAATGAATAAATGGGTGGTGGTAGGTCTGTGGATAGATGGTGGATGTTTCTATTTTTTCTCTGGACTTTCATGATTACTATCTTAATTATCATTAAGTTTTTATATTGAACTTTTAGTTTTTAAGAACAAAACGGAGGAGTGGTTTGGAGAAGTATGCTAAGTTTTTATCTCCCTAGAGAGGGAAACCACCAGGAATCCGAGAAATGGAGAAATGCTTCCCTCACCTGGTCAGAGTGCCTTGTGTTGAGTCAGGTTGAAAGAGGGCGTTAAATCCTTTGGTGCTAAAACTCATTCCTGGGGGACAGTCTCGTGTCCATGCCTGTCAGGGGAGACAGGCCGGGGGTCAAGGCCATGCCTGCAGATTCCCCACACCCCCTCCTCAGGTGAAGCCAGCATCCCCGTCCCACCAGAGGAACCCAGTGCCCACGTGGCCCCAGCCTCAGTGGCCCCAGCTTTGCAGTCTGTGGTAAGCCTGGGAAGCGGGTCCCTTGAACTTGAAAATCACTTGTGTGCTGGGTTCTTAAAAGAATGTCAAACGTAACCTACGTCTTGGTTACATTTCCTCAGAAGTAAGCTCCAAGTCAAGAATTCCATTGCGAGGGTTTGCTTGGGAGCTGAAGGTGGGAGGCTAGAAAATGAGAGGACAGAAAGCCGCCGCTGGAAAAGGGTACCCAGCCCATGGGCAACTGGAGGCTCCTCGGGAGCTCTGGCCCCATAGAACCAGCTCCCCAGAGCTCTTCATCCATCAGCTCCCAGGTGTCGCTGGTTGAGGGCTGCTCCTGGGGTATTCTCGTGCCCAAGAGGCGGGGCTCTCATGGACCAAGCTAATGTCTGGCAAGATCAGACATTGGTCCCCTGGTAAGATCCTTTCTTCTCAGAGGAGCTTCCATGCTTGAGAGGGAATGGTCCCTTCTGTGAGCAGTATTCTAACATCCCAGTCACTTATTTTAGAACAACTACCATTTTACATGTATTCCCATAGTGTTCGTATCACTTATAAACTAAAACGTGCATTTTAGAGATTTAGGGGGAATCATATGAAATTGATACTACTGCATGTCAAAGAATAGCCAAATATGGGTAATTTCATAGGCTTTATACTAGTCGATTTTCCCATTTTATCTTTGAATGCAAGCCAGTAATTGAATTTTTTCCTAGGTCTCAGACTCTCTTAATGCTTAAGTACCTTTAAAGGCAACCTCCTGATTCACTGATCAATAAGCTAAACTAGATGCCAAATACGTAAGTGCTAATATCAGGAATTTTAATTTCTTTATTATTATCTCTATCCTGATTCTCATCTTTGCCTCCTGGGGCTACGCTTCTGCTGACTTTCCCAGAAGAGTTAGGGTTACCTTCTTAGTCTGAGGGGTGTGGACCAGGACTGCTGGTTAGAGGTGAGGTCCTGGGGCCCATTATCCAGTTGGCCAGTGTCACCGTGAATGTTGGTGTCTGATTTCCTCCAGTCCTTTCTTGTCATTTTTACCCCTCCGGCTTGGGTGGCTTTTCTTTTAACACCCAGTACTGTGACTTTTCTTTGGAAGGCTGACTGAGGCCCCTGGAGCTGATTTACCTGTCGTCATGAGCAGCTGCAAGTGCCTGGACCCGGGCACCCTGGAGGTCTGGTGCAGAGGTGCCAGAGGCCAGCACCCCGGGTCAGGCAGGCTCTGAGGGGTGACCCTCTGGGACTTTGCCCAGGCTCGCCCCATCCGTGTCTTGCAGCCTCCACTCCCTTGATGTCCTTCTTGGGCACAACACATTTTTGTACATCTTTTGTTCATGAACCCTCATCTCTCAGTCTGCTTCTGGGAGCCGAGCTAAAGTGGGGACCTTTTTACATGTCGAGTTGATTCATTACGGTGAAAACTGCCCAAACTACCGATCTGAACCATCAGTATGTTTTGATGTGTGTGTGTGTGTGTGTGTGTGTGTGTGTGTGTGTGTGTGACCACATTCTTTTCCCTCAAATGTCTCTATTTGGAGAATCTTATCTTTGTAATTCAGCCTAACATAAATCTACTTTCTAAGTGTTTGTTCTGCAAGATTATTTATTCCAATGAGGTCAAATCTGTTTCAGTTAAATCTGAAATTTTTGATCCACTACAGCTTTCTTTTCCATGAACTATTAATGCTTAAAATATTGCTAAGTTAAGCTGTTAACATAGCTTCTTCTTTGACCTTTTAAGAAGATGAATTATATTTTTAAAGTCCCCCCTGCTTAATGAAATGATGGCATTTGCCAGTAAATGGATGGAACTGGAGGACTACCATGCTAAGTGAAATAAGCCATTCCAAAAAACCAAAGGCCGAATGTTCTCTCTGATATGTGGATGCTAACACACAAAAAGGGTGTGGGAGGAATGGAAGTTCACCGGATCAGACAAAGGGGAATGAAGGGAAGGGAGAGGGGATGGGAATAGGAAAGACAGTAGAATGAACTGGACATAACTTTCCTATGTTCATATATGAATACGCGACCAGGGTAACATATACAATCACAAGAATGGGAAGTTATACTCCATGTATGTATGATATGTCAAAATACACTCTACCGTCATGGATAACTAAAAAGAACAACAGAATAGTTTCCCCTTCTTGATCATTGTCTATCATTCTTTACCATCCTTTAAAGACATTCCTGAGTTCAGTCTACTGATATTTAGTATATTTGTATCGGTAGTCATAAAGGAGATTTGTTTATAGTTTGCTTTCTTGTGTGGTGTTTGTCAGGTTTTGGTGTTAGACTTTTGCTGGTGTTTGTGAAAATAAGCAGAAAACTTTCCCCTTCCTTCTCTGTAAACATGTAACTGGGCTAGTCACAGCAGCCAGCAGCAGGTGCCAGCTCCGAGGGAGCGCTGACTTCTGTGCCAGGCTCTGCTCAGCACTTAACACTTAACAGCATGTTTAAGCCTCACAGCAACCCAGCGGTGATGTCCCATTACGATCTCGGTTTTCCTGATGAGAAAACCAAGGCTTTGTAAAGCAGGGGAAGGCACGTTGGGTAAGTCGTGAGCTGGGGTTCAGGCACAGGCAGGACTCCAGCCGCTCTGATGTGATGCCTTTTCTATGCATAAAGAGGCACATGTGCATGTCCCACAGGTGAGACGGCTGCCCACGTGGCTCCGTGGATGTTACCCTCTGGAGTGCCAGATCTTTCTCATGACGTCATGGCCCATTTTTTGTGCAGGAGGTGGCAGGCAAGGAAGCATTGATGACTTTTCTAGGGCAGCTGTGATTTGTCTGAACAAGGCTCTCTTCGGTACCCCGAGGATACTGGTGTACAGACCCAGACCCCCACCTGGTTGCCCTGCAGTGAGCTTTCCTGTGGTGCCCACAGGTCTCCACACTGGGTCCTGGGAAGCTGGCAGCAGCCCCTCCTTTGGGTTTTCCTCTCTGAAATTAATTTGTCCCCAGGTAAACTCAAATAAAGGCAAGCTCACACCAGAGAGCTTTGCCCTTGAATGGGGCTGGGAAGGTGAAATAGCACAGTCCATCCTGGTCTCCCATCTACCTGTTGTACTTGGGATGGGTGGGACGGTAGGAAGAGATGGAGTCACACGATCTGGCTTGAATTGTCTTGCTCTGTCCCTGACTCAACCACCATTGTCCCAACTCGGGTCCAAATATTGTTGCAAAAGTTCCGAATCTCCTAGCCTTCATGAATGCATGAGTAACTTGTTAGTTGCTGATGGTTTTGTACTCTGGGCACGGGGGGTCTGAAGCTCCCATAGACATCAAGGAAATTGACAGGTCATAAAATTATTAATTTTATCACGTAGCAACTAGAATCCGGTGATGTGTTCTAATTTGCTGGTGTATAGTGTGTGGTGGGGTGATGCTGGGTGGTAGACACTGCTGCAGTTTCATGCAATAAAAGCCCTCATTCAATGCCAGGGAAGATATTCATGTACACTGGGGAAGCTTTTCAGCAAGTGGGAAAATGCTGAGACTGGGAGGAACACAGGCCACTGCAGGAAAGGACAGAGTGACTGAAATGGAGTAAGTGAGAGGAGAGGCCTGAGACCAGGCCGAAGGACCAGGCAGGGGTCAGATGGCCCTGGCCTTGCGAGGTCCGTGATGAGGTATCCATGTGAATGGGAATGTCATGTGTGTGTGACAACTTCTATTTTGCCTGTGTATTTAAGCCTCCAGTATGTTTATTAAATGCCATAAAAGTGCTTATAAAGCTGGTGTGGTGGTGTAGGCCTGTAATCCCATTGGCTCGGGAGGCTGAGGCAGGGGAATCACGAGTTCAAAGCCAGCTTCAGCAACTTAGCAAGGCCCTAAGCAACTTGGTGAGACCCTGTTTCTAAATAAAATACAAAATAGGGCTGGAATGTGACTCAGTGGTTGAGTGCCCCTCAGTTCAATCCAAGGTTACCCCCACCAAAATGTATGTGTGTGTGTTAAGAAACTCTAGTCCAACAGTGAACTCTGGGGGAGAAAGAGTAGACATTTGTCATTTTTCCTTACTTTAGACTGTAACCCTCCTCCCCTACCACACACACAAAAGCCCATAAACTGTTTTTAATGAAAATAGAGGCTTTTTAGTTGAAACCAGAATGGTCATTCACACGCACACACACACACACACTCACACACACTCACACACTCTCACACACACTCTCTCTCTCTCTCTCTCCCTCTCCCCCCCTCCCTCCCTCCCTCTCCCTCCCTCTCTCTCTCTCTCTCTCTCACACACACACACACACACACACACACACACAAATTTGGTCACTGCCGATGGTCATGACCCAGTGTTTGGATCCAGGCTTTAAATCTGAACCTTGTCATAGGAAGATAGAAGCTCAAACTATAAAGGACCTAAAAGCATGTATTTCACAGATGGAATCACTCCTGGCAATGGAAATGGTCTATTGAAATCACAAAGCCAAATGGTATATCAAAAAATATGGTCCTTTTTTATTCTTCTTCTTCTTCTTCTTCTTTTCTTTCTTTTTTTTTTTTTTTAAGAAAACTAAATCTAGGTTCAGAATAATACCTTCTTTCTTTGGCCTCCCTGAGTGTACTGTTGGTACAGGAGAACATGGGACTCCCTCCCAGCCCAGGGTTATGGTGCGTGGTCCCTGAATTGCTCTACCTGCTCCTCGGATCAGTTTTCTAACCAGTTCCAGTGTGCGATGTTAGCTTTGGCTTTGGGAAATGAAGTTTCTTTTACTTGGCTAGAAGTACATAGCAGCCATTTTATTTCATGTTGCCTTATGAATTAACTGGGCAACGAGAGGAAAGAGTGTGTGTATGGAGCTTTGGAGATTTTTTAAAGCAGGATTCACTCAGGTTTCCTAGACTTCCTCTGGCCCGGCCAGAGTGAGCTCTCACGAGCCACTCGGTCCTCCCACTTGTCTATCTGGAAGGAAGGAATGTTCTGGGAGGACCAGTTTCCGTGTGGTGTCTTCCTTTTATGAAGTCATCCATTCATCCTCTTCCTTAGGGGGACTTCAGGATGGGGCAGCAGAAGATAGAAAGGTCAACTGATGGTGCAGCAGTTTCCACGGGATGGACATGCCTTTGGGGGTAAGATGGAGATGTAGGGGGAAGTGAAACTAGAGGAAGTTTGACTTTGCAGAACGAGGACCCAGGCTAATTTATTTCTTGCACTCTGGCTCTCTCCTTCCCCCTGCCCACATCCTGGGCTGCCCCAGGAGGTCTCTTGGTCTGTGAGAATCTTCTCTGCTGGCCCTTCAAGCTCTCAGGGTGCCCCATACCCATCCACTCCCTTGGTAATCTCCCTCCCCATCTCAGTTGGACAGTCTGGGATCTTTGATTCAACCTCTTCCCCAAGGAAGTTTTTCAGAACTTTTCCTAAAATTTACTGACCCAAGGGGCATCTGGTGCCTTCCATTTGCAAAGCCTGAAGTGAAGGCATAGGTCCAGAGGTATTTTTCTGAGCAGTGGTCCCAGGAAGCAGGAAGGAGGGAAGAAAAACCAAACCAACATGTGGGCTTGTTTTTGAGGTCACTGCTGGTGGTGCTGGAACTTTGGGGAAGCATATAGAAAGTCACCTGGAAATGTTCACCTGAAGGACAGAGACTAAAGCGTTCACTCACCAGCTCTGTTCCTGGCTAGTTGAGGGCTGCCTCCAAAGGAAAGGTCAGTCCTACCTTGGCATGAGTGTGCCTGGAACTACTGAAAGACAGTACAGAGCTGAAATCAAGGTTGGGTCAGGAGGAAGCAATGGGATATCTGACGCATATTCTAGACCCATTTCTGACCGCACCACAGCCCAGCCTCTCAGAAACATGAGTTCAAATAGTAATTGATTTCTGTAATTGTGCAAAAGCATCAGTCAGCTCTTTTCCCAGCCACAACTGGTTTAACTGAGATTTTTTTACAAGCCCCAAGGGAAAGCAGTCTGCAATACTCACCTGCTTATCTGTGTTTCACTTTCTTCGGTTTCAGTTACCCGTGATGAACTGCAGTCTGATCATATTAAATGGAAAATTCCAGAAATAAGAGTTGTTCGGTTTTTAATTTAACATGCCATTCTGAGTGCGATCCCTTCCAGGCTGTAAATTGTCCCTTTGTCCAGAGTATCTACACTCTATCTACTACCCACCCGTTAGTTACTCATAGGCCCCCTGGGTTACTTCTGCCAATCAATTGCTGCATTATCACAGTGCTTACATTCAAGGAATCTTTATTTTACTTAAGAGTGTCCCCATGTGTAGGAGCAGCAATGCATAGGAGGCACCAGGGCAGAAAACCTGGAAGGACAGATTAACTCATAGTACTATGTGATCATGCTGTAGGACATGTAGGAAAAAATATCATCTTTATAGGGCTTGTCAAAATGTGCAATTTTTGTGTTCTTATGTGCATTTCGTGGATCTGCTGGGTGTGTGGGAACATATATCCTGTGAATAAGAGGGACCCCTATACATGCGAAGTAGAGATGAGCAGATAGAGTTTGTGCTCTGGAGGGATCTGGATGGGGCTCTTCTGATCATTGTTCTTGACACTAGATATAAATCAAGAAAACTTTTAAATGTTTCAATTGTCTGAGAAGTTAGGACATTTAAACTATACTGTTTAAGAAACATTGAGCTAAACAAGTACAATCCTGACTTCAAAAAAGGTGAATGAAGAATTGATTTTAATCACAAATTCCTTCTGCTTACAAAATGAATCATATGAAATAAAAAAAAAAACTTCCTAACATAGTTTAGTGCAATTCAAATAAAAAAACAAACATGCTTCAGTAATATACAAATATTTAGTTAAGGAGCAATTTTGCCAACAAGTTCTTTTCTGTTCAAGTACACTCTTGGGGAGTGGCTGTACCTTCCGCAGGGGAGAGAGAAAAAATTCTTTGAAGGAGTTTATGAAACACCTCCCTTGATTTTATCATGTTTACGTTCTTCTTAGAGTTCATTTTATTTGCAGGACCCTCAAGTACATTGAAGATGGAGGGACAGTAAATAAAATTGATGCCCTTTTTTTTGGCATTCATCTTCTGAGTTGGCTTGTTTCTCTGTGTTCAGAAGTTCGTTCCTTAGCCCCAGGGGACATAATGACAAAGGGAAATAAGTGATGTCAGGGGTTTTTGTGTGCTTTCCACATCACCCCAGGCCCTGTCCTCTCTTCCCTTTGGTAGATGGACTCAGTCCTGTGATCTCAGCACTCGGTGCCTGGTAAGATCCGCACCACTGTTGGGTAGTTTGCTTCTTCTTTCTCTCTGTGCATGTTTTCACTTGCGGTTGTCAGTTCTACTTCTGGGTGCTTTAACCAAGAGAAGGGTTAACCTTAGCCTCTTAGAAAGTGGAACATGCACAGGCTTCACCAGGGCTGTGGGTGGGTGACTTTATTACCATGGCTACCCCTTCCCGAGTGCTTCCTATGGGCTAGGGAGTGTCTGGGGAGCTCAAAAGTGCTCTCATTTACTCTTTTTATCTTTTTCTTTTTCTTTTTTTTTTTTTTCGGTGTTGGACCCAGGGTCTTGTGCTTGCAAGGCAAGCACTCTACCAGCTGAGCTATCTCCCCAGCCCTCTCATTTACTCTTTACAGCAATTCTGGATCCATTGAAGTAGCAAACCACCCTAAAATTTATTGGCTTAATACAACAGTCATTCTTGCACATGGCTCTGGGAGGTAGCTAGGCAGTGTTTTGGCTCTGAGCCGGGCTTGGATGTTTGGCTGACCTTGCTCATGTGTCTGTGGTTAGCTGGCAGATCAGCTGGAGCCCAGCTGTTGTCTGGAAGAGGGGAGCAACCGAGCTATGTGGCTGTCAGCCCTTAGCAAACTAGACCTAGCTCACGTGACCTCAGCAGGGTTCCAAGATGGTGACTAAAAGAAAGAACAGAGAGTGAATAAGAAGTTCCAAGGTGTCTCAAGACCTGGGCACCGAACAGGCGGGACATCACTTCTTCATTTGATTGGTGAGAGCAAATCATGAATCCTTCTCAAATTCAAGGTGGAAAAATAAAGTCACCTCCAAAGAAATGTGGAGACACAGGGTGGGAAGGAGAATGGTGGCCATTTTTTTTTTACAACCCTCAGCCTCTGAGATCTGCAAATAATACACATCCGTGCCTCCCAGGGCAGACCCTGAATCATGCAAATCATATTTGATCCTCACCTGTTCTTTTAAAACCTCTGCCAGGCCATAAAAATCAGGGACAAAATGGGGACCGCATGAGCAAGTTGGTGCTTTGGAAATGATGACGTCAGAACATGAACAACATGAGGGGTGTCTAGGTCTGTTTTCTGTTGCTGTAACAGAATACCTGAGACCAGGTGGCTTGAAAAGGAAAAGAGCTTTCTTTTGGATTACAGTCTGGAGGCTGAAAAGTCTGAAAACATGGTGCTGGTGAGGACTTTTCTCTGTTTCAACTTGAAGCAGAAAGCTGAACGGCAAGCAGGTATGTGTGGAGGAAGGAAAGGGGGCCGAACTCAGGATAGCTAACCCATTCTCAGAGAAAAGCATTAGCCATTCACTAGGGCTCCTCCCCCTTGCCCCAGACCCCTCCCACTGAGCCCTACCTGCCAACACTGCCACACTGGGGAAGTAAGCTTCTACACGCGTTTTAGGTGACAGATGATAGCAGGGGGCTTCGTCATCTTCACTAATTTTTTTAAATTGTAGATGGCTACAATACCCTTATTTTGTTTATTTATATGCAGTGCTGAGGATCGAACCCAGTGCTGAGGATCGAACCCAGTGCCTCACACATGCCAGGCAAGTGCTCCACCTCTGAGCCACCACCCCGGCCCTACACCTTCACTCTCCATCCTTATTTTGGGAACCTTATGCAGAAGGATGTTGTGAGGAAATAGGTTTTGGAAAGTTTTGAGTTGCGAGCAGGAATTCAGCCTTTCTCAATACTGGATCAAACTCCCATTCCAACACGAGGAAGAAGAAAGGACTCTGACTCTTTCTTGTGATAGAGAAGACAAAGCCTGGCCTTGTACTTCCTGTTCTGGATTTATTTTCACAAATATTCAGACCAGTTCTGTGCTGGGAAGGGGAGGGAGGCACCGTGTTAGGCACAGTCATGTGCCTGGCCCCAGGCTCCTCACACGGCCGGCCACTTGGCAGGGACTCCTTTCTTCTCCACGTGGACCCTTCCACCAGGTAGCTTGAGTGACACATGGTACAGCGACTATCTTCCCCACTGTGACCCGTTCAAGAGAGTGAGAACCAGGCAGCAGCTGGCCTGTTAGGACCCACTCTCAGAAGCCACGTGGCTTTGCTTCTGCCACATTCTATTCAGAAGCAAGTCACTGGGTCTAGCCCACGGGCAAAGGGAAGAGACCTAGGCTCCATCTATCAGAAGGAGAATAGTCGCATAATCTGTGGGCCTATCTTATGAGTTCGGGTTGATGTTCTGAACGTAGGGGTCGAGTCCTGTGTGTAAAGGGCCTGCAGCCCTACTTGGCACCCATTGAAAGCAGAATCTGAGGCCCAGTAGGTCTTCCTGAATGCTGATAGACAGTGAGCCAAGCGCTCTGGCTGGGCATAGGGGAGCCCAGGTCACCTTCCCAGCTGAAGGCCCAAGGACAAAGGCCAGATCTCAGGCTTTGGCAGATTAGGTCACTAGTCTGCTCAGTGAGGTCCAGTGGCCACAGAGCATCCTGCCTGGGTTCAGGAGTCATTCTGAGACCCTCTGGTGAGCACCCTGCCCCTCTTGTGCTTAATGGATCCTGCCTGCTTCTCCTCCCCACTGGGGACAACAGGGTCTGACCCTCGAGTGCAAGGGCTGCCCCAGGGGGCGTCCTCCAGCCCACTCTGCTAGGCCCTTTCAGGGACCTCAGAACACTGTGAGGTATTTGTTCCTACTTCAACCTTTTTGGTGACAGGCAATAGAAAACCCAACCCACACCGACACAGGGAAAACAGAGAATTTATTGTTTCGCGAATTAAAAACCAAGGGTTGGCTCGGGCCACAGCTTCCTGTTGGACCCCCCAAAAGCTGTCACCATGTCTCTTTCCCTGTCGGCTTCTCTTTCTTGTTTTGGTTCCATTTTAGAAAAGACTGTCCCCTCAGGGTAGCAAGATGACGGTGGGGCCACCGTGAACAAGCCCTCTCGCGTCACAGAAATTCTGGCAAAAATTTCACTGGGCATCATTACCAGTTGACTTAAGCCCAGGTCATATGCCCCTCATATGGGGGTGGGGGTGAAGTGGAGTGCCCCCCGCCCATTGGTGGGGAATAGGTGGCTCCCCTGAGGGAAGAGTGTTGTTAATCCCATTCACCAAGGAAGATTATGGAATGCAGAGCAGGCAAGTAAGTTGCCCTGAGTCTCACAGCTGAGTTACAAGCAAGGGGTCCTGATCCTCCTGCCCTGCTCACATTGATGAAGATGTCCTGTCCACCCCAGCCCTCACTCCCGAGTGCTCTGTGGTCATCTTAAGTGTCCACATGAAACTCTAGGGCATGGCCAGCGCCTCTGGAGGTAACCAAGCTACTCCCCACTGGCTGGAGACAGCAGCGGGGGGTCATGGCCCTCCAACCGGAGACAGAATTTCCGTCTTCTCGGAAACCCTTTGAAGAACAGGGGTCCCTAGGCAACAAAAATTCCCTCTTCCTTTTGCCTTTTAGGGCTGCCTAAGTCTAAGATTTAAACACAGAATTCTTACCCAGCTGTCATTTTTTGACACCTGAGGAGACGCAGAGTTGGCTCTCCCTCCTCCACAGGCCCTCAGCTAGAAGGTTCCAGCTCCAGGGGCTGCCTTCTGTATCCACGCACAGTGGAGGGCCGCGGGTGGAGCCACGGAGGGAGGAGGCACAAGGTCTCAAGTTAACCAGAAAAGAAGCAGACTCTCCTCACTCAGCAGCAGAAAGTCTGAGCGGTGAAGCCGACCCCAGAGCCGGGCGGGGTGATGGGCAGTGCTTTTGGCCCTCCCGTGTGAGCTCATGGAGCAGGGCAGGAAATCTGACTCTTGTGCCAAAGAAAACTCTTGGCTTTTTACAAAAAGCCTGTTGAGCCTTCTTCACGAGTTTGCTGCTGGTTGGGACCCACAGGCAGGCACACTGGCCACCAGCAAAGGGTCCCCTGGCCAGCTGTGATGACCCAGAGCACACCACCCAGGGTCACACTGCTGCTTCCATCTGGGCTGAGGGTGAGCTGATGGGCGCTCCGGGTGGGTGAACTCCGGGTGGGTGCGGAAGTCCCACACACAGTCTGCTTCATGGTTGAAATGCTGCACACAAAATGGTTCCTTTTCGGGCAGAAGCATTGCTTTGAGCCACAGGTCTTCCTCTACAGGCCCCACAGGGCCCTGGCAGAAGAAAGCCGGCGGTTATATCCCAGGTGGGGCATCGGAGGAACAGCCAGGGCTAGATCACGGGTAGAGACTGCAGATCTGCTCGGACCTGGATGAGAATTCTGGTTTCAAATAATTCATAGCCATTTTTGCAAGTCGCCTGATTTTTCAGAGCCCTATTTTCCTCAGCGGTGCAGCGGGATTGTGAGAGCTACCTCAGCGTCAGGATTAAACCCGACATGAGGAAGGGGCAAGCGGAGCATCCCTCGTCTGAAATGCTTGGGACAGAAGTGTTTCAGATTTCAGGGGTTTGTCTGGATTTTGGAATATTTGCAGATTTTACCTAGTAAAACTTCCCTAATACAAAAACCCACAATCCCAAAGACTCCAACATCCAAAACTTTTTGAGAGTACGGTCAGTATTTAGAAAACCCTGAATTTTGGATCTTTTCAGATTTCATATTTTCAGATTCCCAGAATGCTCCCCCAAAGTCCACAGAGGGTCGTCTGTCCCCTCTTCCTTCCTTCATCTTCAGCACTTCCTCACCATAGCACCATCGTAAAGCAGTTCTGTAGCTTCGAGAAAGGGCTCGCCTGGTAGCCTAGTGACTGCTGGCAAACTGGGGAGGATTCCTGTCTGTCAAGGCCGTGGCCCTGCAGACTTCCCAGCATACCCTGCTCCAGGCCACAAGGGGCACTCGGGCATCCACTAGATCAGCAGGCTGGTGCCCGCCGTTTCCTATGGGTGGCTCCCCTCCCAGTGGAAGGAAGCCACTAGCGTTTCTCAGAATCTAGATCAGTGCCTCACAGAGCATGGTCTCCTGACTGCCAGCATCTGCGTGGGCCAAGACCCGATTGGAAAAGCAGACTCACAGATCCTTCTAGAATCAGAAACTCTGCAATGAGTGTCAGCCGGCTGTTTGGATGAGCCTCCCTCCGGATAACTGAGGCACACTGAAGTTGGAGAACCACTGTGCTATAGGTAGCTGATCGCAGAGCAAGGAAAGGACAACTATGCCCTGGGCCCTTGGAAGGACCCCACAGAGCGGTACTAGCAAGGCAGAGAGCGCTCTGAAGACAGACCACCAGACTCCAGCTCTCGCTCTTCCATTTGGTGTTTCCTTGAGCAGTTCCTTCCCACTCAGTGAGCCTGTGAGTCCTCACTCGAAAAAGAGGATGGCTGGTGGGACTGCAAATTGGGGCAACCACTCTGGAAAGCAGTATGAAGATTCCTCAGAAAACTTGAAATGGGACCACCATGTGACCCAGCTATCCCACTCCTCAGTGCATACCCAAAGGACTTAAAATCAGCATACTATAGTGTGGTCACATCAATGTTTATAGCAGCTCAATTCACAATAGCTAAGGTATGAAACCAACCTAGGTGCTCTTCAGCAGATGAACGGATAAAGAAAATGTGGTACATATACACAATGGAATATTACTCAGCCATAAAGAAGACATTGTGGCATTTGCCAGTAAATGAATGGAACTGGAGACTATCATGCTAAGTGAAATAAGCCAATACCCCCCAAAAACAAAGGTCAAATATTTTCTCTGATATGAGGAGGCTATCACACCCTGGGGGTAGGGGGAGAATAGAAGTTCATTGCATTAGACACAGGGGAACGAAGGGGTGGGAGGGAAATAAGAAGGACAGTAGAATGAATCAGACATAACTTTCCTGCGTTCATACGGTGAAACCCACATCATGTACAATCACAAGGACGAGAAGTCATACTCCATCTATGTATGTCATGTCAAAATACACTTCTACCATCATGTATACTAAAAAGAACAAATAAAAGGAATGACGCTATCACTTGGTTATGTAGGGTCATTGAGATGCATGAGTTCTTTCATCCTAGCAAAAAGCTTAGGGCAGCGCCTGCCACGTGGCCGTTCACGCATGCTGGCTCCATCATCTTGGTTTTCAGGGAGCCCGGCCAGGTTGAAGGGGGCCTTGAACAGCCTAAACATCTACCAGCAGCCATGGGTGGAAGAGCAGAGAAAACCCCTCTATAAGACGAAATAACAACAACAATAGCTGGTGGCAAGCTCCATAGTAACTCCTTAAATCCTTACAGCAATAGTATAGGGTAGGAATTACCACTGCGGGTTTTTGTTGTTTTTGCACCGGGGATTGAGCCCAGGAGCACTCACTCACTCAACCACATCCCCAGCCCTTTTTTGTATTTTATTTAGAGACAGGGTCTCACTGAGTTGCTTAGGGCCTCGCTAAGTTGCTGAGGCTGGCTTTGAACTTGTAATCCTCCTGCCTCGGCCTCCCGAGCCGATGGGATCACAGGTGTGTGCCACTGCACCCAGCTACCATTGTGTTTTACAGGGAGGAACTTAAGATACTACTTAGTAAGTGGTGAAGCTAAGACTTGAGCACATGTCAGCTTGAAAGGAAAAAATCATTGAACGGTCATAAATTGAGGAATTACCAGGGTCCCAATTCCTTCCCCTGGGAAACTTTGTAGAAAGGAGAATGGTTTCAGCCAGCTGTTCAGGGCCTCTGCCCTCATTCCCTGGAGGTTGGCATGGAGGCATCCTTCCCAAACCGGACAAAGAAAAAATACACAGGAATGATAATTAAATGAATCCATGTTAAGAGGCACTTCGGCGGATTAAAATCAATATGTAGTCAAGTGAGGCTGTGAAGCCCTGTGAGCTGGCATCCTTCATTCACGGGTGGATTCTTTGTTTTACAAGATCCCAATCTGCTTGTAACTGGCAGTCCCAATGAAGCAGCTCTGCCCTGTCACATGCATTAGAGAGGACGAGACATTTACAAGGCTGGGGAGACCATCTTTCCAGAGTCTGACGCCAGGGTGGCGTCCCCAAAGCTGAAGCACAGAGAGAAAAGGGCTCTGGATGTGTCTGTGTGGGTCTCTTTCCCGCTGTGATTGGCCGAGTTCCCTAAAGCAACATCCTGAGATGTCCTGTAGGAATGAATGACTCAAGTGTTCCCAGGGGAGTGGGGAAACCCAAAAAAAAAAATCTTGAGGAGGAACCAAGGTGGGTAACTTTGGTTCCATCCAACAAACAGGTCACACTTCAGTGCCCCAATCGGGGACAGGCATCCTGGTTCCGGTTCTCCCAAAGGAATGCTAATTGTCTATTCCAGCAGCCCAAGGGTCATCCTCCAACAAAGCACACACTGGTGCCAGCATCTGGGACGTCGGTGTGCATGGCATATGGCGGAGATAGCTGTGGGGATACCTCGCCTTCCCACACTGACCCCGAGAGAGAGGGGGTGTGGTCAGCTGAACCTTCTGCGGCAGGACTGAAAACCAGCGTGGGAAGCAAAATCCATGAAAACACGGTTGAAAGGAGAAAAGGGAGCAAGCAAAACCATCCCGCGTGGGAGAGACACGGGAGACAACGTATGGAGATAGAAAATGTTGATCCTCAGTTACAACTGCAGGGTCAGAGCCAGGGACAGAAAATAAACCACAATCATCTCTCCCCGACATAGAAGGCAGCTCCTAATATAATCAGATGTTTAATGTATTCACATCCAAATGCATAAGGTTCTGAGGAAGCATACTGTGTCTCAGGCAATCTCATGACCCTGTGGCTTGGCCTTGTCTTCAAAGGACCAGGAAAAGTCATTAATTTTCTGCAAACAACTCTAACGAGAGTGAATTTAAAACCTAGCCAGTAAAACAACCAAAAACAACCCTTACTTCTTTGTATGTGCAAGTTATCTTAAACAACTGGATCATTGACCAAAAATGCTTGAAATCAAATATAGAAGAGAACCAGGTATAATCCTGGAAAACAAAGCCTCATCCCTGAATCTTAAAACGTACATCAGGGATCCGGAACTTCAACATTTAATTGTATTTGTGGGTCTTTGTTATTTCTGTGCTCCTGTAAAACTGTCTTGCATAATGTTCTAATTGTGTATTGACCACCTAAGTCCGTGGCTTTGGGCTTTTTCTTGATGAGTGCACACATGAACCCCCTAGCGTATGGCCTCTGCTCCCTTCTCTGCTCTCTTGGGCATTTTTTAAAGCTTGAGCCCTCAGCTGGTACCTGATCCTTTGTTACATCAGCTGCCAAGGCAATTACTTTATGTCTGGTTGTTAGTGTTCATCTGGAATATCCCCAGAAGGCCTGTGTTAAAGACTTGGTCCTCAGCCCATGGTACTATTGGGAGGTGGTGGAACCTTTTTAAAAACAGGCCTAATAGAAGGAAGTGAGGTCATTGGGGATGTGGGATATTGGGACATTGGCCCCTTCCTCTCTCCTTTGCTTCCTGGCCACATGAGGTAAGCAGCTTTTCTCCATCATGCATGCTCTGCCATGATGTGCTACCCTACCACAGATTCCAAAGCAATGGACCAATTACTGTGGACTGAAACCTCTGAAACCATGAGCCAAAATAAACCTTTCTTCCTTTTAAGTTGATTTTCTGAGGTATTTTGTTACAGTGATGGAAAGCCGACTAGCTCATTGATATTTAACAGAAAAGCTTGCTGATGACAGGTATATCTATGTACCTCCATGCCTGGCATGTGAGAGGAGCTTAATATTTGTTGAATAAATTGATGGCAGAGCACAAGTTCTACACTCGCCATGGGGTCTGTTTATAGTCTTTGAGTCTGCTAGATGTTCTGAGTAAGTGGACTCTCATGCAGTTTATGAATGGTATTTTTGTTACTATCATTTATAAAAGCTTTTGACCTATGCATTCAAATGATGAACTAATTCTTCTATGAAAGCAAGCAATAGTATAACTCTGGTAGACCACTGTGTCCAGTCCTGGATTCCATGATTTGAAGAACTTGTAGATGTTTTTAGTTAATTAAAAGGGAAGGCAAGAGAATGATGATGATATTGAATTATAAGAAGGGACTTATGGGTGGGGCTGGGGAGAGCCCATGTTTCTCTGAAATACAAAGATCCTCATTTCAGCCCTGTATGTATCTTGCTCCAACCTTAGCAGAGGACCTGCCCATCATTCTTTGAACCATTTGGTTCTCCTCCTTCCTGCCAGACTCGGTCTCCTCCTTGGAGACAGCAAGGACTATGTTACAAAGGCATAGGGCCGAATCAAGGGCACTGTGGCTACTCAATAGATAATTATTAAATGAGAGAATGAACAAAGAAATGTAACATAATAGCAAATACACATGTCTCGAACATGAGAATTATTCTACAAAAGCTATTTCCTGTTGAGGCATAAGAAACATTTGTTGGATGGATGATGGATGGATGGATGGATAGATAGATGATGGATGGATGGACAGATGGATGGATGGATGATGGATGGATGGATAGATGATGGATGGATGGATGGATGGATGGATAGATAGACAGATGATGGATGGATGATGGATGGATGAATAGATAGATGAATGATGTATGGATGGATGGATAGATAGATGATGGATGATGGATGGATGGATGGATGGATAGATGATAGATGAATGATGGATGGATAGATGATGGATGGATGATGGATGGATGGATAGATGATGGATGGATGGATGGATAGACAGATGATGGATGGATGATGGATGGATGGATAGATAGATGATGGATAGATGGATGATGGATGGATAGATGATGGATGGATGATGGATGGATAGATAGATGATGGATGGATGATGGATGGATGATGGATGGATGGATGGATGGATGATGGATGGATGGGCTCCCTCTGGGGGTAGTAGCTGGTGGGCACAGGTGTTGGAGCCAGCCATGATCTGACCTGAGGTGTGTCGTGTGAGGCTCCAGCCTGAGGACTAACAGGCAAGACCATAATGGCATGGTCCTCAGTCCTCACGGGGGTTAGAACCACGGAGGAGGCACTGTATTTTCCCTTACGCACTCTGGGTCTCAATGCCTTAACCTCCATACTAGCTGTGCCTGCACCAGCTTCAAGGCCAACGATTCACAGGATTCTGCCCTAAAGACTCCCACTCTGGAACGTGCAGCTGCAACCTGCCATCTAACAAGCCCACCACAGAATTTTAAGGCAGTATAACTTTTGAAGGTTCTGCACTTGGGTTCACAGCAGAGCCAACTAAGGAACTTTCAGCAAAAGCACACTTGGGCTGCATGCTCTGGTTTGGTGGGTCCCGAGTGGGGCTTCCACCTGGGTCTTTTGATAAAACTTTACCCTGGGTCATCATCATCTTGCCGGCAACATTACAGAAGTTGGAGAGGTGCCCCTTCTGGTGGCTCACAGCCTGTGCCAGGGTATCAGGCTTGGTGAGAGTAGCATGCAATGGGCTTCAGCCCTAGTCCTCAGCCAGGTCTTGTGTGCAGTGCACAGCCTGCACGGCTGTACATGGCATCTCTAGCTCCAGGGTGGTGCCAATGCACACTCCCTATTAGGAATCAGTGTAGAGCATTGATTTTTAGTACCTTTGGAAACTTTTGAGCAGAAACAAACTGATATGTTAAGATTCATCTGGGGTCATTTATAGAACAGATTGGGAAATAGCTGTTGTAATCAATTTTAGAACATTTCTTCACCTGAGGAAGAATCCCTGCTCCCTTTGGCTGCCACCTGCCATCCCCCTATCTCCTCCTAGTCTTAGGCAACCACTGAAGCTCCTTTCTGTCTCTAGATTTGCCCATTCTGGACATTTCATATAAGTAGTCTGGTTTATGTGAAATGCAGTCAGTCCTTTGTGACTGGCTTCTTTCATCCAGCATCATGCTTTCCAGGTTCACCCACAGGTATCATGCAGTCACACTTGGCTCCTTCCTGTGACTGAATAATATCCCGTTGTCTGGATGGACCCCGTTCTTCATCATCTGGGGACACTGGATTGTTTCCCTCTGTATTAAAAGGCATGGATTTAGAGTCCTTGGCTCACCCAGTGCTGTCTCCTCAAAAGCAGAGTTCCCTTCTTACCTGTCCCTTGTCTCTTCTCCTCCGTGTCTGGCATTCTGTAGGTGTTCACCAGGTGAATGACGAGTGAGCAAGTTCATGGTTGGATGATATGTGATCCCCTCCAAGGGAAGCTTTCTGTGAAGGACCTGTCGCTCAGGTTGCCAACATTTGGGATTCAAAGAGAAGCTCCCCCATCATGACTCCTCAGGTCCCGTCTGCCTCTCCTGCTCCACATGACATGAAGAGTGACGACATGGGCCCTGAGGGTCTTTTTCAGAGGTTCGACCAGGCAATCAGCACAGTGGTTTATCCTCTGCATCTCTGCTCAAGGATGCTTTGGACCACTTTGTTCAAAGAGCACCTGGCTGCCCCTTGAGCAGGCATCTGCAGGAGCACTGGTTCCTGCACGGTCCTCATTGTCATCGATCTGGGCCACATACTCACTCTTGACTCAGGAGTGCTGTGACCCGTGTTTATTCTGACTCCAGGTCTTGCCAGACCCTCAGCTAAGAATGCACAGTCCAGCCCCGGGGCAAACAGCAGGACACAAGGCATTCTGGGAGTGTGGCACACAGAAGAGTGAATCTTGAGGGCTGAAGTCTATGTAGTGATCCAATGAGAAGTCTCTTCCGCACACCCATGTGGATTCAAAGCTATGTCCGTTCCATAGGGAGACATGGGTGGAGGGTGGTCAGGAGAAAGAAGTTAACATCTGCAAAGAACGTGCAGAACCAGGGATGCAGCTCAATGGTAGAGCTCTTGCCGACCATGTTAGAGGTCCTAGGTTCAATCCTCACCACCACCACCAAAAAAAAAAAAAAAAAAAAAAAACATGCAGAGAGTAGAGAGGCAGTTATAAGCACGGGCTGTGGGAAGGGATGTGCTTACTCAAATCCTGGCTCTATCCTTTGCCAGCTGGGAAACTCTAGGCAAGTGATGTAACTTCTTTGAGTTTCAGTTTCCTTGTAAAACGAGTATAAAAAAGAAGCCACTGCCGGTCTCCTTGCCTGGCATAGCCATTAGAGTTGGAGTCATCTAGGTACTTCATCTTGCACCCATCAACGCCAGTGGTCCAGGTCCTACCAGAAGGTGGTATGACTCCGTCTTATAGGTGAGAAAGGAGAGGTGTGTAGAAAGGATGCTTACCTGATAAAGGTTGGAGGTGTGACTCGGTGGTAGAGTGCTGGGCTAGCATGCTGGAGGCACTGGGTTCAATCCCAGGACCAGAAAAATAATTGTTTGATGACAGATATCTGAACTGATTAATCAAAGTTTGGACACTAATGCCAAAGTTTGTGTACTTTCTTTGCAGCAAGCCCCTGTGCCTTTATCCCTGATAGGAATTTTGTGGACTTTATTCCCAAGGATGCCCTTCTGGAACTAGGACTGATCTGGTGAGACAGGCTGCTTCTCTGCCCAGTGGGGCTAGTGAAGTGTTTTTCTGGAAATAATCCTCTTTCTGTTAACTCCTTGGGCCAGGGTCTTAGGACCCATGCTCCACTCTCTTTAGTTGGTTAGGGATTCAAGATAAAGCATTTCTAGAGTGCTGAATTCTCTATCAACCAAGTGAGTTGCTCACAAGCTCCCGGGGATTGCTCCTGGGGTCTGAAAGGAGAGGGTCTTAGAGGAACTGATTGCCAGACACAGAATCCTGAGGGTCACCTTCAGTGTGACAAAAACATGGGAACTGGAAAACAGGAAGTCCAAACTCAAACTCTACCTGATGCTAAGAGGAAACCTGTTATCAACCTCAGTTTTTTCTGTTCCCAAAGAACCGCTGCCCTGGTGGTCAAGTAAGGCCCTTCTCCAGACTGAAATTGAATGCTCATATGAATGAGAGGAAGGGGGCTGAAGGCCAAAGAGGCTCACTAACTTCATTATCTGATTCTTCCAACCATCTCACGTTCCAAAGAGGGCTGAAGCCTGGCTCTACTGACCAAGCTTCCCAGGCCGGGCAGCCAAGGTATGTCTGGAAAAGAGGAGAACTTTGCCAAGGCAAGCATCCCTCATGCCAGGCAGACCAGCAAATGAGCTGCTTCTTGCAGACCCTTGATCCAAATCCTCTATGCGCCAAAGTCCGTTCATTTAGTAAGTGTAAACTCAGGGGCTTCGAAATGCCAGGCACTGAGAATCTGAAGCAAAGGCACGCAGACTGAACACGCTTTTCATCATTGTGTTTGGGAAAACATAAATTGATGGTTTCCTGATCCTGAGAGTAATACGTATTGGTAGAAAATGTAAATCGAATTACCTATAATCTCCAAGGAGGGCTCCTGATAGTGTTTCATGGTATTGGCTGTCTTTGCTACTCAAGGAAAAGTGGGGCTGGGAGAAAGGCCAGCTAGAGAATCCTTTTAGAATAGGGTCCAAGATTTCGTAGTCAAAATGTTCTTCAAAGTTTTGATTGGGACTTCACTTGAAAAGTGAAACTAAAATATTGGACAAGTAGGTTTATTTTATTCTACGTTTAATAACACTTGTGACATCATAAGTAGGATTGTCAATGATATCTTAGAACAAAGGAAAAAAGCTTATTTGCTTTGTTAGCATCTTTAAAATCACTGTGCCTGATTTCTGAAACAAAAGAAGGAACTCAATGCTGGACAGTCAGCTGGTGTATGTGAATTTTGCGACTGTATCATTTTTTGCTCATCCCCCCCCCTTTTTTTTTAGTACAGTCACAAAAGGGTCATTTCTTACAATAATGTATTTCTCAAGGACTCCTCTTGATCTCTTTCATTTAAATCTGTCTTCCAAAGCATCTTAGAGCATCTGGGTTAATCTTGACTTCCTAACAATTAACTGATGTCACGAGCCAGCTCTAGGTGTATTGGTAGCTTTGCAGAGATTGAACCAGTTTTCCAACGTGACTTTCATTGGATTTGTGCAACCCTGCATTTTTTTTTTTTTTTTTTTTTTTTTTTTTTTTCAAAAGGTTTCAGTTTCACTCTGCAGTTGATTTGCATTTTACTTGACCCAGATAATCAGATGTCTACACTGCCTGGCAGACGGGATATTGGCTTCACTGGATTCCCAGTCCGCTGAGAATTTAGAGTCAGAAACCTTGCATAAATGCTAAAGTTAAGTTCTCTAAAGTCCGTGTAAGCAATGATTGGACCATGGAAGAAACCAGAACAAAGGAGTAGCCTGGTCCCTAGAATCTCTCCTGTATACCTTCTGCTGGTACCAAATGACTGATAGAAGCAATGGGCGACACCCACCCAAATACCATCCACGGACATGCTTCCTAAAGCCAGAGGACAGCGAAGTTTAGCCATCTCCCCAGAGTTAATTTTTTAACTGAATGGATTTTTTAAATTGATTTTTAAAAATTGGATTTGATGTTTTTATTTAGTTGTTGTTTTAATTCAGGGTCTTTCTGTGACGATAGGGTGCCCACCTGTTTGCCAAGGAAATGCATGGCTCCATAATGACCCTGTTATTTTAACACTGTGCTTGAATATGACCTGAACCCTGGAGAACAAGGACACAAAGCGTCTGTGTCATAGGCAGGAGCCACATGAATTTTATAAACTGCAGTTAAGACAGTTTTCATCTCTCTCTCTCTCTTTTTTAGGATGGAATGAACTAATTAGCATTAAACCCAAGAGTATTCCCTTTGTTCCTCATTCATTTCCCTCCCCATCTAGGAGTCAATGCCCAGCCCTTCCCAGTGGCCCTCGGTGCCGATGCCGAGAAGGTCAGGTTCCCCGGAAACAGCACATGAGATGGGGATTCTCGTGCGACTGGTTATTGAAGAAGTAGACCTAGCAGAAGAGGAGGAAGGAAGAGAATGAGACAGAGGAGAGAGACATACAGGAATGAGGTCTCAGCCGGCGACTGCTCCAGCCCAGGTCCTTGGAGAGCTCTGGAATGGGAGCCACACCACAGAGTTGGTCCCATGTTGGTACCCATGTCAACCAGGTTGCAGAATGCTTGCTGGGGAAGGCTTTATAACCTCCCAGGCAAAGTGGCTCCCAGGCAGTTGGGGTGGTTCTGGGACAGCACCAAGGCCATCTACACAGAAGTCCTGGTATTTGCTGAAGTCCATTTCTGCTGTGCCACTTCCTCCTAGGACATCATAGCTGCTGTAGGAGAGAGGGTTATGGAATGCAAGACTTCAGGTCAAGACAGCCTCAGCGGTCACAGGGGGCTGAGTTGGTGCTGGCAGTGCAGAAGGGCTATGTGAGATCCTGTAGCACATCCTGGAAGCAAGGGAGGCAGGAGCCAGCTGCTTTGCTCTCTGGTTCCTAGCAACATCTTTGGTTTTCACTCTTTGTGCTTGTCCTCATCAAGATCCAACCAGAAGTTTGAAATTTTTGAATCTAGTGGAAGAGGACCTAGACTGGTAAAATAAATGCTGGTTTAAAGGTTATTTTCAGTGGTGGGTGTAGGTCTGTGGTAGAGTGCCTGCTAACGTGTAAAGCCCAGTGCTGAAAAAAAAAATCACAATAAATATTACTTTTTAGCATTTTGGAATTAACAATAAGAAAGTAATTCAACTCTTTAATAATGGTAATTAGCTTTGAGTTCAAACTATGTAAACTGAGGTTCCCTTGAGTTCCAGAGTAGATTTTGAAGCTATAGTCAGTCATTCCTTTACACCCATGCCAAAACTGAGGCCTTTGGGGCAATAAATCTTAACTTCAAGAACAGATAGACCTGTGACTAACAGATGAGTGGATAAAGAAAATATGATATACATACACAATGGAATACTACTCAGCCGTAAAGAGAAATGAAAGTATGGCATTTGCAGATAAATGGATGGAGCTGGAGAATATCATGCTAAGCGAAGTAAGCCAAACCCCAAAACCAAAGGCCGAATATTTTCTCTGATAAGCAGATGCCAATTCATAATGGGGGGTGGGGTAGGGAAGAATAGAGGAACTTTGGATTGTGTAGAAGGGACGGGGGAGAAGGGAAGTTGGTATAGGAAGGACAGTGAAATGATATGGACATTATTACCCTAAATACATGTAGGACTACGGGATGAGTGTGACTGTGCACCATGCACAGCCAGAGGAATGAGAAGTTGTGCCCCACTTGTGTACAATGTATCCAAATGCATTCTGCTGCCATGTATAACTAATTAGAACAAATTTTTTAAAAGAAAAAGAAAAAAGGAAATCTCTCCTGGTTTGAAAGGGATTCCCAGTGAAGTTCTGAGCATTATAAGAGGAGACGGGAACTGGGTTGGGTATACATGGTGTGTGCATGTAAACGTGGGATATTCTTGAGAATAATTACACCAGGATGACAGACATGAACCAATCATGTCCCCCATGTCAAGATGTCATTCATGTCAAGAAAGCCAAGGTCACCCTAGACTTGGGCTCGCTACCTTTGACGTCCATGGGCCAATTACTTAGGAATTGCAATATCGTCAACTAGGATCGTTCGTGGACATTGCTTCTTGTAGGAGTAATTGAAGAAGATGGTGGTAAGAGGCCACCTTAGTGAATCATTAGTGACCATCTTTGAGACATCCAGGCCTTGGGATAGCCCTTGAGAAATTTTTCTCTGGTTCTTATTGAAATTGCCAATGCTGATCCTCCAGTTCCAAGAGCTGCCCTCCCATTGGCTGTCACATCGTGAACATCAGTGTGCTCAGAGGTCTGCCCTTCTCAGCTCTGGGCTCAGCAAGGACAGGGACTAATGCCATGAAGTCCCGCATCCTCAGAACTGAGCGTGGAAGGTGACACAATGACTTGGGTGCTCGGGTCCATCCTGAATCATAGGCCATTTCCATTTCCATGTGTGAACTTGCCACTGTGAGTGTTTGGGGCCAAGGTGGAGGAAGAAATCCTTGGAGTCTTGACAGTGAGGAGTTAAACACTGCAGAAAGGGGGCCAGGCAGAGGGCCCGTAGGATAGAAATGCGTGTGTGCAGGGGGACAGGGATGGGGACAGCAAAGAAAAGCATGGGCCACAGTGGAAGCCAGGATCAGGGTTTTGAACTTTATTCTCTTTGCAGTAAGGAGAGGCACGTTTTAGGAGGGTTCTTCTGGAAGCCTGTAATGTGGACTGAAGGAAAGCAAATTCAGCCACTGCAAAGCAGAAGTGCCTCTTTTGTCACTTAACATTTTTTGAAAATGCCTTACAATTAATTAATGGGGTATTCCCAAGGTGAAACTAAGCAGTTGCTCTTGGGTCTTCATGTGGGAATGTTGGCTAAGAGCATGGAGATCCACTGGGAAATAAAAATCACTGAGATTCATTATTTCCAAGATCAGATGTCCAAAAAAGATACTACAGTTTCCTTTTATGTTTGTTTGTCTCCTATCATTTGTTCAATTGTATTTTGGGCTTTTTTTTTTTCATTGCTATTTTCTAAGTAAAATGTCTTGGTGTTTAATAGACGAAGTACATAAATCATTAAGTGCCCATCTTGGTGGATTTTCACAAAATGATCACACATAGGTATGTGCTGGCATTCAAATCAAGAACAAGAACATTCCCAGCACCTTAAGAGCCTTCTTCCGCTTATTGTCTTCCTAATTACTGTCTTGACGTCTAGCCCCATAAGTTAGGTATTCATCTTTTGTCATTTCTATTTTTTGTGCATTTCATAATGTTCACAGTAATATTAGTATAATGGAATAGGTATGTAATTTGAATAGATATTTTGTGGCATATGTTTGCTTTCTTCCCAATTGGGTACACAATTAAAAAAAAAAAACCTCATTCTGCCAATCTGAAGTATTGGAATTGTTGTCTGAGCTGAGATGTAGGCTTGGAAATTGGAGGAAGGAGCATGGACAGCATTTCAGTACCAGAATCCATGAGTTGGTTCCTTGGGGCTGCTATTGTCATTGGCTCTGCTCACTCTCTAGAGATCATGGCCAAGGAGGGGACAAAGAGATGGGTTTTAGAGTTAACCAAACTTGATCCAAATTTTTCTGAGTTTGCCCCCATCAGCTGAATGACTTTGAGGAAGTTACATGAGCTCCTCACTGGACTTTGTGTCCTGGCTTTGGATAAAGTAGACATAAGAGTTAATTCTGTACCTGTTCCTTCTCCCAAATCTGCAAACATAACTATCTCCTCTTGGAAGTCTTGATTTGGCTTTGTGGCTCAGAGAGGCCCCTGGCTTTTCCGTGGTTGTGGAACCATGTGCCTGGGTGGGGAGGCGGCAGCTTCCCTGCAGTCTCCCTGGGTTCTCTCAGGCCACAGTGTGCAAAGTCCAGCCTCGGCCAGCTAGCCAAAAGCCTCTCCTCACCCTGGCCCCCACCCAACCCTGGGGAAGACCTGCAGGTGGACAGCTCAGCCTCTCTGCTTCCGGTTGTATAAAGCAGCCTTCTTTTCTTTGCTGTGATTTTCTTAGAATTTGTCTTCCTAGCAAGATCTTGAAAGACAGGATCTCGGAGTAGACTTAGGAGAAAGAGCCAGAAAGATGATCTGGTTGCTTTTTAGTCCAAAGTTTAGGAGGCTTCCAGCTCAGCCCAATTTACCAGGCCAGCCCCATGGTTTGGACCTGGAACATTAGAATGGACAGTGGTTTTGTCCTCTGTATTTGTCTTCTCAGGGGACCCATGGGAAGGGGAGCAGCCAGAGGAGGATTGGGGACTTGGCCTGGTCACAGGGCTCACTCAGCACACCACAGCCCCTGGGACTGCTGTCTGGAAATTTCTCTGAAATACTCCCACACTTCTGTTTTCCATGCAGTCTGCTCATTTGTCTGTGATTTTCCTCTTTCAGGAGGAGATGGGCATTTCCTGTGAGCTCCTGGAATCGGACTTCCTCAAATGCAGCGTGGGGTTTCCTTTCATGAGGTCAAAGTCAAAGGTGAGGGCAGAGATGGGGCACTTCTTGGCTGCAGCCTCTGACTCTGCAACTGTCTCCCCCGTGGCTTCCCCCATACCTTTGCCTCCCGTAGCGGCCAAGGTGGCACTGAAGGCCGGCCATGTCTGGTCACTGGCTATGTACTCCAGAGGGGCTGTGGTCATATTGTCTTTCTCTTTGATCCACATGATATTCTCTCCAAAGAAATACAGAGAAAACACCACTTTGCATTGGCAAGCTACATTCAATTGGACTGCCTGAAATGTTTTCTTCTGGGACATTCCATACCACTCCAACACCACCCAGGAGAAGATGTGGTGAGCTAGTGACCCACAGGCCTGCCTCTGGCACACCCCTAGACACTCAAAAATTTCTGAAGACCTCCCAAAATTCTCAATCTATTACGCTTCATTTTTTTTTTTTTTTTTTTTTTTTTTTTAGTAACAGATATTACAGTCACTTTGTTCTTAATGAGGAGACAGATTTTCTAAGCTCAAGCAGTAATGTTATAGAGCAGACCCAGATCTTCATGAATTATTCCAGTATGTGCCATGGTCAGAAGAGAGACAAAGATGAATAGAAGATTGATTTGGGGAGTCAAAACTAGAACCTAAAAGACCAGCTCTGCCTTTTGAAAAGAAAGCTGTTAAGCTGTTTTCCCTGCTCTGATTTGGAAAAAAAAAAAAAATTATATTCATTTGTTTATTGTTTTTCTCCCTTTAAAAAAAAAAAAAGGAAAGAAAGCTTTATCCTTCTTTCCTGCCTAGGTTATAGAAGCAGCTCTTTTAATTTCTCAAGCATTTTGGTCCCAGTACCTAGTAGCTGTCTTGTCAACCAGGGGTAAGAATGTTCTAGCAAGAAGGGAGATTCGCTCGTTTCTTTGCAAGTCACTCAAGCCCCATCGAATGTACCTGCTCTAAACAACAGTGACTGTTTTGCCCATGGTCCCTCAGTCCTCCTCCAGCTCCATTCCTCATTCTTCCCACTTTCACCCTGGGAGAAGGGGAACTTCAAGAAGTAGCGGCACTTAGAAAGTGAATTGACACATATCTGGCCAAGTCTGGCCATGTCCCATTAGATTCCAGATGGGTTGTTGATGGGGATGAAGGAGAAAGACCCTGATCCTTTAATAACTTTGACCAGAGTAAAGCACATGCCCCCCCCCAACCCACACACTCAGTTAATTGAAATATTTTTGAGCAACAGAGAACAGACTCACTTGAGAAACTTTGACACCTGCCATTTCATTGTAAAATCTCATCTGTGGCACAAATCAACCCTAAGATGTGTCCTACTGTTTCTGGTGGAGATTTTATTAAAATTTATTCTCAAAATAGTCAGGGAACCAATAGAATATAGTCAATTTAGGTTATATTTTTTCGACTGGCAATGCTACTACTTTCTTCCTGCATACCGATGGTTAAGACCGGCAGTGAGACTAAATCCAGAGGTGGGGCATGGGACTCGAGGGTAAGAAAGCCCAGCATGAGACCAGCAGGTACAGGGCTCCCGCACGTGCCTGACATGTGTATGGTGAAAACCATTTGTTTAAGGCACCTTCCCCAAATTACTGGGTGCTTGCCACTGAGGTTGTACACTAAAGATGATGGTCCTTTCTGTGGCCCCACTTGACCTCCCCTGTCCTGCAGACCCTGAGGGACCTTGTGTCCCAGACCACCTGCCAAGCCTCATGACTACACTGCTGTCTCTCTTGGTTGTCTGTATGCTTCTGTAACTCGTGACACCCTGCACAGTTTCAGACCTCCATCTTTTATTTTGACTCCTCACAAAATCGTTTGCCTCTCATGGCCCCTTGATCTCTGGTGTATGTAATCTAATTCATATCGCCTGCCAGTTCTGACTCTACTGGGACAAGACCCTGGACTCTCCCTTCCTTTGTGTCCTCCAACCCTTTCTCCATGCCCCTCTCTCCCTGTAAACTGACACATCCCACTACAAGAGAAATTTCTGTCTAAAGACCTCTCTAGATGATGACCCCACGTGATGGTCCACTGCCCGTTACTCTCAAGCAGCATTCAGTTCAGTAGGATCCAGTGTCACAAAAGTCAGACCATTGCCTGGAATTCATCATATAGGAACCAAAGTAATTTAAACAGATTAAATAAGTCCTAGACTTTCAGAGCTCAGTTGAACTTAACCATTTTGTCCGATCTCTTCTTTTTATTAGAGACATTAAGTTTCTTAGCCAAGGTCACATAGTTTGTGGTAGAGCCTGATTCTATAAGCCCCACCCATGGGTTCCTCCCATAGTCCCACATATACCTAATGTGCATATGGTGAATACCATTTGTTTAGGGCTCTCTTTCCTTAATCACTGGGTGCTCACTGAGTTGGGGCACTAAGATGATTTTAGGGAGTTCTTTAGATTATTTGGAGAAATACGTGATCAACATTAAACAACATTGACTCTAATGTTGAGAAAGCCATTACCTTTATTATGGAAGCTAGTCACTCAGACTTCTATGACGAATTACCATAGAATGGGTGGCATAGACAACGGACTTATTCCTCACAGTTCTGAAGGCTGGGAAGTATGAGTCTGGGTGCTGGCAGACTTGGTTCCTGGTGAGGGCTTTCTCCCTGGTTTGTGGACAGCTACCTTGTCTATGCAAGGGAAGGTTTTCCTTGGTGTGCATGTGGAGAGAGAGAGCGCTCCCTGTCTTCTCTTCTCTGAGGGCATCTTGAGGGCCCCCTCACAACCTCATCTAGACCTGGTTACCTCCCAAAGGCCTCATTTCCAAATACCATCCATTGGGAATTAAGGCTTCAGTATTTGAATTTGTGAGGGGACAGAAACATTCAGCTAGTAACAGTTTCAACACTCTCTCATTCCTCACCCCAGGAGGGAGAAGGTCTCCAACACTGCTACCATGTCTTTAACACCTCCCCATCATATTTTAAGAAAGATAGAGTGGACCTTAGACTCTGAGGCCTCAGTAGCCTCTAGAATTCAACATTTTGTTTCCGTTGTATTCATTTTTTTTATTACTTTGTCCACCTTTGATGTAAATTGTTCTTTAAAAATAATCTTTAAAGGCAAAGAAAATACAAAGTGAATGTCTGCTGATGTGCAGATGTCACAGAAATGGGAAAGAGAATGCAAGAGAAATCTAGAACGTCCTGGTTTGGCAGTTCAAATGTTACCTCCTAAAGGGGTCCTCAGTGACTGAAAGGGACCATGTACCTCTCACCGAATGGGCATCAGGCTGGATTTTGCTTTGAAAGCCATACCTCTGTCCTGACTATCAGAAAGTCACACCTAGAAAATAAAACTGGTCATGCAGATGAGCCTCCGGGGGTCACAGACTGTTTTAGCAAACAGTGTAAGTATGGAATGCTCGCTGGTGCCAAATGTCACTTTCTTTTCCGCTAGTATGAATTCAGCGTGATCTTTGATACGAGCCACCTGTCTGGGGAAGAGGACGTTCTCAGCTTTATCGTCACTGCTCAGAGGTAAGGGGGACTTAAACTTTTTTTTAAGAATAAAATACTTACAGGACCAGGAGAGGACATGCCCTGGTCATGCTTTAATGATTCCCCAGGATGCGGAGGAGAGAGTACCAGTTACTCAATGATAAAGCCAACCAATCAGCCAGGTGGGATTCGAGCTGGAGGGTGGTGGTTGGCTAGTTCTGCTTGCACCCATTACCACCTCCCACTGAGCTGGGAGGGGCCTCATGTCAACTGGTGAGAAGTAATGATTCTCCAGCTGAGGAGAGACAGGCCTGCAGAGGCAAAGTCCTAGTCCAAGGTCACATGGTTGGTCAGTTCCTGCTTGGCTGTATGTTTTCCAAATCAGACAGATGTCCTCTGTGTGTTGTCTGGTTGGCTCAGCTGCTTCTCGGGGACATGCCTCTGCTCCCCTTAATAGTGGGAGGGGCACCTGCAACCTGAGGTTCTGGCCACGCCTTGGGCTGAAGAGGCCCCCAAGCGATGTTCCTTGAGAGAGGGAATGTCTTGGAAGTTTAGTAGACAGATGAGGAAGAGATGGCGGGTCAGTGACTAGCCCCCTGTTGGTAGCCGACTACGGGCAACAGCTAGGTAGTGATAGACTGGAAACCCAGATGCAAGGGGAGCCATGTAGTTGGGTGAATAGGAGGGTATGAGCTTTGACAGGGGTGTGGTAGAACACCCAAGGCAACCTATTTATTTAAAATTTTGTTTGGAGCCGGTCGCAGTGGCTCATGCCTGTAATCTCAGTGACTTCAGAGGCTGAGGCACAAGGATCACAAGTTCAAAGCCAGCCCCAGCAAAAGTGAGGTGCTAAGCAACTCAGTGAGACCCGTCTCTAAATAAAATACAAAATAGGGCTGGGGAAGTGACTCAGTGGTTGAGGGTCCCTGAGTTCAATCCCCAGTACAAAAAAAAAAGTATGTATATATATATGTATACGATTTTAAACAGAAATGTTACAAGAATAATGCAAGGAACTTCTACATGCCTTTTACCCATATCCACCCAAAGTCAGCATGCTGCCTCATTTATCATTCTCTTTCTATATAAAAATTGTCTTAACCACCTGAAAGCACGTTTCAGAAACCATGTCCTTCCATCCCTTGCTACCCAGTATGCATTCTCCAAGGATGAGGCTCTTAAGTAGCCACCATAGAGGTATCCAGTTCAGGAAATTGAACCTTGATGCCATACAATTATCTAAACTATAGTTCATATTCCAGTCATGCCAGTTGTCCCAATAATATCTTTTTAGCCACTTTCCCACCAGTCCACAAGACTTGATTATTTTCTATTTACCTTATTTCCAAGATTGCTTAATTCGTGTCCACATGAAACACAACTGTGACCTAATAGGAACATGTGCAATGCACAGGGAAAGCAGACTCCATTTCCATGGCTGGAGTCCAGACAGGCTTCTGGGGAGGTGGCAGACAGGCATGCAGTCAGAGAGTTCATGGTGCATCCTGCTGTGTCACACCGGGCATGGGAGTGAGAGGGGATGGGTGGGACCATACGTGGTCAGGGGAAGATGAGGCTGGAAGAGGAGCTGGGCTGGGCATCATGGGGGCAAAGGTCTTCTCAGAGAGTCTGGGCTGCATTCTGATGGAGGGTAGACCTACTGAAAACTTTTTCAGATGAGAGAGACAGGGTGTAATGGCTTCACCCAGAGCATGAGGTTATGGAATGTAATATAGAAGGCAGATGGCCATTCAAATCTGAAGACTCTCGTTCTCCTGCCATTTCTTAGATCCACAGAAAACTCACCCCATCACTGTGCTCTCTCGGTCCTTCAAAACCTGGGGCGGCCAGTTTTCCTGGGAAGGAACATGACATGGAAAAGATTTCCCTTGTCAAAAAGGGGGAACTACCTCCTGCTCAGCCTCATTCATGGCTCACCAGAGGGGTCAGAGAGGATGTAGAACCCAGAGTAAAATGGAGAAAAATTCATATTTTAAAATAACATGCCCGCAGAGCAGTGTTACTCTGGTCTTAGATGCACATTGGAGTCACGTAAGGACCTTGAAGAACTTCTGGAGCCTGGTTCCCCTCCGGCCCCTGAGATTCTAATCTGACTGGTCTGTGATATTGGGATTTATTTATTTATTTACCAGGGATCGAACTCAGGGGTGCTTAACCACTGAGCCACATCCCCACCCATTTTTTATATTTAATTTGAGACAGAGTCTCACAGTGTTGCTTAGGGCCTCACTACATTGCTAAGGCTGGCTTTGAACTCACAATCCTCCTGCCTTAGCCTCCCGAGCCACTGGGAATACAGGCATATGCCATCATGCCCCATTGGCATTGGGATTTTTGAAAAGGCTCAGCATGTGATTCTAATGAGCAACCAAGGCTGAGGGCCATTGTCGTCCCTTATTCTGTGCTGGACACATTATCACTCAGTAAATATCTCTCATGCACCTACTATTTACCAGTTGCACTGCTGAGTGTGTGTCATGTAAAAAAATGCCTATAACCTACTAAATTCAAGAACATTCCCTAATGTACATTAATATTGTGACACAGCATCAGGGAGACCTAGTATTCATAGCTTAAACAATTAAGTCTGAGAATTTCTAATTCCTTGAATCACAAAGGTTCAGGATACCACACTATCTTTTAAACACACAGCAGAACACTTCAGGCACTTGTTTCTTTACAGGCTTTGGTGAAAATCTGATCTCACTGCCTGGGAGAACACTCACCATTGACTCCTTGCTACAATGAAAAGTCCTTAAAGCTCCTTATCTTGAAAGCCACAATTAAAATATCACTCGTTCCTCTCTTCCGTCACCACTCTTAAAGGTCTCTTGCCTACTTGTAGGCTTAGGAGGGCATAAAGCAGAGACTAAACAGTGTCTCAGACGTCTCCTCTCTGCAGCCAGCAGCCTGGCTTTGCAGACCACTGGAACGTGTCCCAGCAAATGGGCTGTGGATGGCAGGGAGCCATTTGATGTTTGACTTTTTTATCTCAACTTTTCAACTTAGCTCATGCTGGAGCTGTTACCTGATGACAGATGAGACTGTCGGGCCAGATCTGCCAGCAACCACAGGTGGCTGGACAAAGGACAGGGCAAGGGGTGGCTCTTCTATCAGGAGCCAATTGCTCAGACCTGGCAGGATGCTGAGGGGTGGAGAGGGGATCAGCCCAGCGTGGTGCCATCCCATCAACAGGGGAGTTGCCCCTGCTCCACCCATGGCAATGACTTCAAGGTTTTGATGGTCCCCCTGGGAAAGAAAAGGCAAGGAAGTTAGGTTGGGTGGGCACCTGACCCTGCTGCTGATACAGGGTGTGGCTGCAGAGGGGAGGGACTGATGTCATCCCTACACAGAAGACAGATGAGGATCCAGGAGCAGTGACTGTGGCCCTGCAGGGTCAGAGTCACAGCGCACCATTGTTTCAGAACAATAGAGAGAAGGAGGGAGGATGTGAGAGCTATTTAGGTACTGTTGCCATTCAGCACTTGCTGAATGGGAGAGGAAGGCCGAGGGGTGGGGAGAGGGCGCAGGGCAGGCCTGACTCTGCAGATGCTCAGGGGACTGCGTGGTGGGGAGTGATCAGGACCTGCCATGTCTGAACCTCAGCCGGTCGGGGCCTCTGAGGTCACACTCCTGGAGCGTGAACCTGGCTTTTGACTGGGATCCCCCATTCATTCCTGTGGTGGAACCAGCTCTGAGTGCTGGTTCAGCAACAGGCACCAACAGCCCTGCCTTTTCCCAGGACAGCTGCTTCCCTGGAAGAATCACCGCAATTCAGGTGAAAGGGCAGGGAAACTAGGTCTTTTCTCTCTCTTCCTCCTCCCCTCTGCTCCCCTAGTCTGGAGTCAGGAGAAGGAATCATGGTGGAAAGAGCATGAACTGGTTGGAGTCTCAGCTCTTTCTGGCTTGCATTGTGACTGTAACCTGTCTAAGCTGCTCCTTGCCTGTCAAAGGTGGTCCTCCCTCCCCACCTGTGGTCACTGTGAAGTTGCAGTGAGATTGTGCTGAGAAGTGCCCAGCACAGTACCTGGCACACCGAGGCCACTCGGCAGCAGCATCTTCCTGTGTTCCCCATTCCAGAAAATCCTCACAAGAATCCAGATTCCTTGCCTTCTCACTGAGGGCTGGGGATGCCTGGGTGACAAATGCTATGGTGTAGTCTGTTGCAAGAGTGTCCGGGATGTTTATCGAGGCAGGATTGCCAGGTTGCCTCTCTCCAGGGCTTGACTGTCCACGGATGAAGACTGAGCCCTCTAGGTGGCAAACAGCAACCCCTTGCCTGGCTGCAGAGCCCTAAGCTCTTGGTCCACTCTTGGTGGGACAAGCATGCAGATGCAGCTCACACAGCCGGTGATCTACCTGCACACCCACAGGACAGCTTCCGACTCAGCTCCTGCCACCCTGCCAAGGTCTCTCTGGCTGGATTCTGCTTACCTGAGAGGCAGGGAGGTGCCAGGGAATTCAGGTTCCTTCCTGCCCTCTCCTCAGCAGCTCCTAGGAGTTAGTGAATGAAGGCCCAGCTCCTGCACCCTCCATGAGGATGGCTGAGGTGTGTGTGCTCTGCACTGCAATAGATAGGGTGCCCTGGGAAGAAAGCCCTAGCTCACCTGGGGTGCTTCCTGGGGTCAACTCCCGAATAAGCTACTTGCCCTCATGTTTTTGTGAGTGGAACACCAGTAAGACAGCAGAGTGTCTGTGTACAGGGGACTCTACCAAAAATGGAACTGGAGACAAGTACGTGGGGTCTGTCCTTGACTCCGGTGTGGGGTAAGCAAGCCCACTGCTGGCTGGCTGGCTGGCACTGGCCAGCGTTCATTCATTCTCTCCCCACACAGTGGCAACGTGGAGCGCTCCGAAGCCCTGCACGATAACACCCTAACGTTGACGGTGCCACTGATGCACGAAGTGGACACATCCATCACTGGGTGAGTAACCCAGCCCTGGGTTGCCAGCACACAGACAGGGGTGTCCTCCAGTAGAATGCTCTGCATCTCCTGTGTCTGCACATGGAGCCAGCTAGGAGCCCACAGCCCTGCCACCTCCCTGGAGCCTTGAAAAACAGAATGAAGCTTGAGTTGCAGTGACTTACACTCTCTCTGTCCTTATTTCTCCTGTGACCCAGCTACCCACCCACCTGGTTGGTAGCAGAAGTTTGATGACAAGTTTGAACTCCATAACTTCTTTGAACATTCCGTACATTTTTATGTACTTCTGTTCTCAGCATTAGCACCTCCACCCCCATCCCCACTGCCACGGAATGCCATAAGGTGACAGGTAGCACAGTTCCTGGAATTCAAATCTCAGCCAAAACCTGTTGGGCCAGAGGTTACAGCCAGATGTGTCCCTCATCTCTGACTCAGGGCTGCCTGTCTTAAGTGCTTCCCAGTTGGTGCTGGCTTTGCGTGCTTCTGCGAACTCTCTGCAAAGCTGAGATGGTTCTGCTTGATGTCTGTCTGGTCTGGAACAGACAGGGGAACCAGCACAGTGGCCACACCACCTGTCTGGATGAGGTCCATGGCTCAGGGCTGCTGGCACTGTTGGAAAGCAAGACTGTAGGCTCTGGTCTGTAGGGACCCACAACAACCCGGGTCCATTTTCAGCCAAAGCCCAGGCCTGGAAAAATGAGAACTCGGTTCCTGTTTCCGGCTTCAGCAAACAGAATACACCCATACCTCTTTGATAGTGGAAAAAAGATTTGCACAGTTGGTTTAGATCAAATGAGGACCCGTTGAACCCTTGACCCAAATGCATGCTGAACTTTCTGGAGGTTCACAGTTTCTCGTTTTTCAGTCTTCAAGTGCTTCTGGGTCCCAGTCTTGGCTGGAAGTGGAAACTTTGACCTGTCATGGGAGGAGCCATCCTGCCGTGGCTCCCGCTCTGTGGGGATCCAGCAGAGCCAGGGGCCCTGCCTTTCTGCTCCTGCACTCTTGGCATTTCATCACATTTTTTAGACACGAGGCTTGCTGGAATATGTTTTCAAATTAGCATATACTTGCCTCTGTTCACAGTTCTATTTTTAACCCTATGGTTTATTTATTTGTTCTGTCCAAGGCACAGTGAGAATATACCCAGAATCCAGGCCCTTCCTTGGGGATAAAGAGAAAACGCCTCCCACGCACACTTGATCGTGTTGTCAGGTCTTTGGGGAGACCTTGTTGGGAGGTGTTAACAGCCCCTGCTGAAGCCATCAGTTAAACAAATGAGTCAACCTCTGATCTTTCCAGAAACATAAAACAGGATGAGTTCAAATGAACCAGTTCTTGCCATTTGGCAATGCTGAAAACTCACTGTTGCTAAAATAATAGACTTATCTTGAAAATAGATGGATTGTTGTCTATTTGGATGTGGTCCCCAAAACCTTACATTGTATTTAGGTGAGCTGCTTCAGGCTGCTGGGATTTATTATTTGGGGGTGTAAGTCTGAGCTTCATTTCTTCTCGGGTTTGTTCACATAAGCAACGATGAAAGTATTGCTACAAACTGAACTGCAATTCTTAATCACCACTGAGGTAACCACTGTCTGAAACCTTAGAAAAATCCATTGTGAATTGGCTTAGCTTTCAGGTGCCTAATTTCTAGTAATTGTGGTAGTCTGACAAATTTAAGTTTTTTGAATAAATTTGTCACAGAGTGGAACTTAGGGTGCCAAATACAGAATTCGTTTACATTTATTTCTTTAAAAAGTATTATAGGCCTCCTTGACCCCTGAAATGTTTTTCAAGTGACAAAACAGAATATGCATAAATTTGTAGTCCAGTTTTGTAAAATATTGCCATGGCTTTGTTTTTTTCTTAAAATATTTTTAGTTATACATGGACACAATACCTTCATTTTATTTATTTATTTTTATGTGATGCTGAGGATTGAACCCACTGCCTCAGACATGCTAGGTGAGTGCTCTACCACTGAGCTACAACCCAGGCCGACTTTGATTTTTAAAACCTCCTCATTTTAGAAATGTCATCCCAGTGTATACTGTAGATGTATCTTATCGATGTGACCTAAAATGAGAAGACATACTTGCAAAGTCTGGTTAGGAAGCACAGACTGACTGTGTCCATTCACAGGAGAGAGAAGTCACAGTCAGAGGGGAAGCGTCTGGCAGGAGTCATGGAATGAAACAGATGACGGGTTCCAGGGCTGCAGTGACCGCGCCGTGGACTGTGGGTGGGGATGACGGCCTTCATGCTTTCTTCTTTCAGAATCATATCTCCAACCTCCTTTGTGTATGGTGAGTCTGTGGACGCCTCCAACTTCATTCAGCTGGATGACCTGGAGTGCCATTTCCAGCCCCTCAACGTCACCCTTCAGGTACCCTCCCCCAAAAACCCCTCTGTCACTGGGAGCCAACAGAAGACCCATGGGACATGTCTCCTACTGAAAGGCAACTAAAAGGCCAGGCTGTTTTCAGGGGAAACCCCAGCTTGGTTTGCTGATGTGTGTGTGTGTGTATGTTGTGTGTGTTGTATGTGCGTGTGCGTGTGCGCGTGCACACGCGTGCGTGTTCACGTGTGCATGGGTGTGCGTGTGTTCTCTGTAAACACACACAGGTGTCTCCTCTATTTTTCAAGACTTGAAAGGAGAGCCACATGGTGAGGAGCAGCTTACCCCAAGAAGGCCTCTAGATGGCTGAGGCCTAGGCCCATATCCCAGCTCAAAGGGGTCCCATAGGACCCCTTTTTCTTCTCCATCATTCAGCTTGGGCTCAGGGGAGTCACAGAAGTTTTGCGCCATCCTCCCCTTCCTGGGATTTTCATGCTGACTCAGCCAGAAGCCCACTCCTCCCCAGGGGAACAACCTTTCAGGAAGTGTGGTTTTATGAGGGCAAAGCAGGGTGAACCCATGTGAACCCCCTACCCACCACCACCTGGGAAGAAGCCTGCTGCTCCCTCATTGAGCCAGGGCCGGCTTATCTCAGTCACTTATCTCCATCAAGTCCACTGAGTGTGGACATTATGAAGTACATTGTCCCTTCTCTGAATTTGGGGTTGGCAAACTTTCTGAAAAAAGCCAGAAAAAAGTGTTTTAGATTTTGTGGGCTGCACAATTTCTATGGCCACTGTTCAGCCATGCTACTGAGGCACAAAAGATGCCACGTCAGTCATCTTTTCTTTCCTTTTTTTTTTTTTTTTGTGTTGCTGAGAATCGAACCCAGGGCCTTGTGCTTACAAGGCAAGCACTCTACCAACTGAGCTATCTCCCCAGCCCAGTCATCTTTTCTTTGCTGTGTTCAAAATATCTGACAAGAACCACTTAAAGGAGGAAAAGTTTATTTTGGGTCATAATTCCAGAGATTTAGTCCATGGTCAGCTGAGTCTATTACTCTGGGCCCAAGCTGAGGCAGAACATCATGGAAGAGGGTAGAGGAGTCCTGCTGTATTCATTGCAGCCAGGAAGCAGAGAGAGAGAGTGGAAGGGGCCACAGATAAGATGCACTCTTCCAGGGTACACCCTTAGTGACCCACCTCCTCCAGCCATGCCCCACCTGCCGGCAGTTACCACCTAGTCAGTCCATTCAAACCAGGATGAACTGATTAGATTACAGTTTCACGATGTCATCATTTCACTTCTAGATATTCTCGCATTAACATAGGAGATTTTGAGGGCCACCTCATATCCAAACCGTAACGGCAGCTCTAGACAATACATAAACAAAACTTCAGTTTATGAACACTGAAATTAAAATTTCATGTGCTTTTTTACATGTCATGAATGCCATTGTTCTTTTGATTTTTTTTTTTTTCTTGCTCCAACCATTGAATGATGTGCAGGCTATACTACAGGCATTGGACCAGGCTTGTCCTGTAGGTCACAGTTTGCTGATCCCTTCTTTTAAAGTGTGCATTCTCAGCCCAGCTGTTCAACATTTGACTGTAAATATAAAGTTTGAGGGAGGTCAGCATTGTCTAGTCCATTCTTCTTAAAGGACAAATGAGAAAATGTAGGCCTAAGCAAGAAAGGATGTGCTCGAGGTTCCAGAATTGGATGAGGCAGGACTGGGTCAGGACTGGTCAGACATTGACCAGACCCCACGTGGCCAGAGCTGTGGATGAAATAAAGGAGAAACGGCTTGTCTCACCCAGAGTACACTGAAGTCCACATCTTACATCCCCCAGTTCCAGCTCCCAGAACTCTTCACTGCCTCTTCCATCCTTCCCCATGGAGAGAATGGTTTCCTACCCTGGTATTCACTATTGTGGCCCAATAATTATTATTTTCTTTTCCTGTGGCCTCTCCTAAGTGGATTTAGGGACTGACAAATAATGATGGGGTAAGGGTGCAAGAGAATGAAGCAATAAAACATTTGTGGGCTCTTGCAGACAATGGTCTCTCTCTCTCCAGAGTTCTCACACAGGCAGAACTGAAACCATGATGGATAACACATGTCCCCGGCTCAGAGAGGATGCACCTGACCAGCTAAGCTCCAGCTGTCACGCTCTGCCCTTGATTTACAGGGGAGAAAGGGAAAGATGGGGTTTGGGCTTTCTTTGGAGACTGACAGCTGTGAATCACACCTCTGTGTCTCTGAATTGCTTCTTAGAGTTTATGCATCATTTCCTTTGCTTTTTGCAATTGGCTAGAAAACAGCTAAAAAGACCAAGTGAATTTGTTTCACTTTGTTTATATTCTCTTCTCATAATTTTTGAGATGTCTTGCAATAGAAGATCCCGTCCAGAAAATTGTTTAGAATGGTTCAAAAGATGCAGACCCTGTAATGAAGAAGGGTTGGGAGTCTGAAGAAGAAAACGAAGGGAATAGTAGTTCCAGGGAAGATACTGAATGTTATGTCCTGCTGGGGGAGGGAACAAAAAGAAATCTGAGGGCACACAGTTTATTCTTCCAGTTGTTTCCCTAAAGGTACTTTTACAGGGAGTTTAACCTTTGATGTTCAGGCCCATAGCTTTCTTCTCATCTGACCTGAAACGGGACCCAGGCTGGAGTCTCCGGTACCTGGGACTGAGTGATTGGTGTGCCCCTGGGGTAAACTCCCCTTGGGCCATTGTCTGAGGAGGTACAAAGCATTCAGTCCAAGTTTGAGCGAGGCGGCGGAGTCTGGGAGATTGACAGAAGTACCATGATCAGAGGGTTGATCCCTCTGTGTTAGCAAAGCCCACCATCTCCTTGAGAGGTCTCTGGTGATGTGTTTTTTTGGTATCATTCCTGTTATGTTGTCCTTCAGGTAGGTCACTGATGAGTGTTGGTGGTAATAACAACCAAGAGATGTAGATAGGGGAGAAAAGGGTCAGAAATATGGAGAAAATCCTTCTTTTTCCATATTCCAGAAGACTCCTTTCTGAAGAACAACACAGGAATTCTCAAGTACAGAGTTTCCTATGTCTTTTAAAGTCCATCTTCAACAAGCAACATGATTGGTTAAGGACTCTGCCATAAATGCAGATGGGAGAAAGAGATACTAGTCTTGGGTCTGCTTCCTACATTTCACCAGGGTTTTGTTGTTGTTGTTGTTGTTGTTGTTGTTTAACGAGACATAATAATTAGTTGATCATTGACAGACTTTGTTTTTTGATTTTGTTTCTGCATTAGATGTCAAAACATTTCCCCATCTGTAAGTTGGGGCAGGGGGATAAGGCAGTTGTTACCCATGAACATTTCCAGAAAATCCAATGTTAAGATATTGTTAAAATAAATATGATAATTCAGTTCTCACCTCCCCTGACTCTGATGAGCGACACAGGGGATGAGCAAATGCTTTTCTTTTTTGCCTAACCCCGCATTCAGGCTCACTAATTGGGATTCCCAGACATGTCAAGAAGGTTCTTTTCAGTTCTGTGTTCTCCCGTTTCACTTCAAATTAGTTATTTCACTTGTGGTTGGAGACTCCTTCCCTGTCTTATGTCTTAGGGTTGTTGTTTTTGGTGAATCTTGTTCTTTTTGAATCAAGAGTTGGCAACTACCACTCATCTGCTCTATCAATGTTTATCTATTCTTCGAAACAGAACCAGCTACTGTTCTTCTAGGGAAGTGCTGGCTGGAGCTAGCTGCTCTTACATCCTGTCATATGCAAAGACCTGGTTAGATTTCCTTATTCTGACTCTGCCCTTCTGACTTCAGCCTCCCAGTCACCTTGAACCCTGAATTCTGTCTAGCCCCCAGGCTGCCAGCAAGCATTTCCTTTCTTCCTCTCTCCCACTCATCTGACGTTTGTTTTATTGACATATTAAAAATTGTATAATTTGTACTTATCTTTTTAAAGAATAACATCATTACTGAGCGATTAATACACACCTTAAAGTTTACCTGCTCGAAGTACCTGGTTCAGTGACTTTTAGTATGTTTACAGAATGATGTTTCCATCATCACGATTGAATATTTGAACATTTTCGTCCCCTCTATACCCATTAGCAGTATACAGGCATACCTTGAAAATGTTATGGGTTTTGTCCCAGATCCCTGCAATAAAGCAAATATCACAATAAAGTGAGTCACAGCAATTTTGGGGTTTCCCAGTTCACATTCAAGTTATGCTTACACTATAGTGTAGCCCATTAAGTGCATAATAGCTTTATGTCGGAGAAAACAATGTGTATATCTTAACTTAAAAATACTTGATTACTATAAATTGATAATGGTTGCCTGAGCCTTCGGTGGGTTATAATCTTTTTGCTGGTGGAGGGTCTCACCTCGATGTTGATGGCTGCTGACTGATCAGGGTGTTTGTTTCTAAAGGTGGACGTGGCTGAGGCACAGTGCATGTTGATGAACTGTCCATGAAACATTTTTCTATAGTGAGCAATGCTATTTGGTAGCATTTTACCCACAGTGGAACTTCCTTCAAAATTAGGGTCAGTTTCCTTTAACCTGCCACTGCTTTAATCAACCAAATCTACATTCTAAATCCTTGGCTGTCATTTCAATGATAATTCACAGCATCTTCCCCAGAGGTAGATTCTGTCTCAGAAAACCATTTCTGTTGCTTAGGCATAAGAAGTGGTCTCTCATCCATTAACGCCTTCACGTGAGTTTGCAGCAATTTGAGCACATTTTAAGGCTGTAGTCTAATGAGAGTTCTCTTGCTATTTCCACCATGCCTGCAGTTACTTCCCTGACAGCAGTCTGGGACCCCTCAAAGTCATCCATGAAAGCCGGCATCACCTTCTTCCCAACTCCTGTTGCTGTTGGTATTTTAATCTCCCACTGTGAACCATGAATATTCTTAATGGTTAAGCCTGCTTTTCAATTTGCTTTGCTCAGATTCATCAGAAATCACAATCCATCGCTTCTCGGCCTTTTGGCTAAGATCAAGTGTAGAAATCACAATCCATGACAACTGTAGCTTTAGAAAGGGATTTCTTAACTAATAAGAATTGAAAGTTGAGATTGCTCCTTGATCCCTGGACAGCAGAGTGGGTGTTGTGTTGCTAGTCATGGACGCAACATATCTGATCTTATAGTACATCTCCATCAGAGCTCTCCAGAGACCAGGTGCATTGTCAATGAGCGGTAATATTTTGAAAGAACTCTTTTTCTGAGCAGTAGGTCTCAACAGTGGGCTTAGTATATTCTGCTATCCATGTCGGGAATAGATGTGCTGTCATCCAGCTTTTTGGTCTACTTAAACAGCACAGAGACAGCAGGTTTAGTGTAATTTTGTTTTGTACTAGGGATCAAACCCAGGGGTACTTAACCATTAAGCCACATCCCCAACCCTTTTTAATTTTTGAGATATGGTCTTGCTAGATTACCGAGGCTTACGATCAAACTTGCAATCCTCCTGCCTCAGCCTCCCAAATCACTGGGATTACAGGTATGCACTACCATGCCTGGCAGATTTAATATAATTTTTAAGGGCCTTAAGATTTCCAGAATGGCAAATGAGACTTGACTTCAACTTAAAGTCACCAGTCTCCAGCTGCATTGGTGCTTAATAAGAGTCTGCCTGGTCTTCAAAGTTTTGAAGCCAGTCATTGGCTTCTCCTCTCTATGAAAATTCTAGATGGCATGTTCTTCCAAAGTAAGACTCATTCATCTACGTTAAAATCTGCTGTTGTGTGTTGCCACCTGCATCACTTATCGCGGGTAGATCTGAATAACTTGGGGCAGCTTCTCCATTGGCACTTGCTACTTCACCTTGCACTTTCCTGTTATAGAAATGCCGTCTTACTCTAACCTTCATGAACCAATCTCTGCTCGGATCAGACTTCTCTTCTGCAGCATCCTTCTCTCTCTCAGCCTTCCTAGAATTGGAGAAAGTGATGGCCTTGCTCTGGATTAGGCTTTGGCCTAAGGGAATTTTGGGGGCCATCATTCTATCCAGACCAACGAAATTTTCTCCATGTCAGGAATCATGCACATGTTCACTGGAGGAGCACTTTGACTTTCCCTCGAGAAAGTTTCCTTTGCATTTATAATTTGGCTAACTGGTGAAGAGGCCCAGCTTCTGGCCTGTCTCGGCTCTGACATGCCTTCCTCCTCGAACTTAATCACATTTCACTTGTGATTTAAGTGATGTGCGACTCTTCCTTTCACTTGAGAATTTAGAGGCCACTGTAGAATTATTAAGGCCTAATTTCAATATTGTTGTGTCTCAGGAGATAGGAAGGACTGAGAAGAAGGAGGGAGATGGAACAGCTGTTGGTGGAGAAATCAGAACACACATATTTTTCAAATATGTTTGCTGTCTTATGTGGGCACTGTTCATGGCAGCCAAAAACAGTTATGATAGTGACATCAAAAATCACTGACCGGGCTGGGGATATAGCTCAGTTGGTAGAGTGCTTGCCTTGCAAGCACAGGGCCCTGGGTTCAATCCCCAGCACCGCAAAAAAAAAAAAAAAAAAAAAAAAAAAAAAAAAAAAAAAAAAATCACTGACCTTGGGGCTGGGGATGTAGCGCAGGGAGAGAGCACTTGTCTAGTATCTGCAAGGCCCTGGGCAGGTCTCCAGCACTGCAAAAGAAAAACCAATCTCTGACCACAGATCACCGTTACCACAAGAGATAAAATAATCATGAAATAACTTAAAATAGGGTGATAATTAACAAAATGTGACACATTAACAAAATACAGGCATATGCTCCTGGGAAAATGGCACCGATAGATTCTCCTGAAGCAGGGTTGCCCCAAACTCTCATAAGAAAACACAGTGTCTTCAAAGCACAATAAAACAAAGTATAATAAATTGAGGTAAGCCTGGATTAATTTCCTTTTTCTGCTGTACCAAATTACCACAAAATGAGTGACTTTAAACAACGCACATTTATTATCGTACAGCTCTGGGAGACAGAAGTCCAAAATGGGACTCGCAGAGCTAAAATCAAACTCTTGACCAGACTGTGTTTCTCACTGGAGGGTCTGGAGAGGACCCATTTCTTGCCTTTTCCAGCTTCTGGAGGTTGTGCGAATTAGTTGGCGCAAGACCCCTTCCATCTTCAAAGGCAGCATTGACTGGTTGAATCTTTCTCAATGGGCTCTCTCTCTGATTCTGACTTTTCTGCCTCCCTCTTCTCTCTATAAGGGCCTTTGTGATTAAATGTGCCCCGAGGGATAGTCCTAAATAATCTATTTAAGGTCATTTGATTGGCAACCATAATTCCATCTTTTCATGTAACATAACGTTCACAGGTTCTGCAGAGTAGGACACGGACATCTTTGAGGTCCTGTTACCCTGCCTGCCAGTCACGCTCCCCAGTCTCCCTATCCTCAACCCTGGGCTTCTTTCTGACCCACCATTTCTTTCTTCCTTTTTTCTTCCATATTCTACTTGTGATCAGCCTTTTCTCTGTCTTCTTGCTCTTTTTGGTTTCTTTCTGGCTCCCTCCTTTTCCCCTATTTCTTGGGAGATGACTGGCTTCTAGGGGCAGAAAATAAAAAGAATGATAGACAAGAGAAGAAGGGGAAAGTTTTATAGGACCAAATGTTGGGATAGAAAAGAGATGCATATGTTATCAAACCATATTAACACATGACTAGCTATAAATTGCGCAGAAGCCAAGTGAGCCACCTAGTGCAGTAAAAGCAGTCCTTTCTGTAAATTAGATCACTTGGTTTTAAGACGACTCACTTGGTCTTTGAAGGTCTCAGTTACCTCTGACTGTAGAAGGAGGAGGTTAGACATCAGTGGTTCTCAGGGGTGGTTTCTGGGTCAGCAGCAGCATCTCCTGTGTGTATGTGTGTTTCCGTTTGTTTGTTTGTTTCCTGTTACTGCAGACTGCACCCAGGTGCACTCTATCACTGAGTTACATTGCCACAACCAGTGCGACCAAGCTCTCTGGTCCAGCAAGGGGCCAAGGGAGATTGGAAAATAAAGATTCGCAGACACAGATCCTGAAGATTAAGCTGGGATCAGGTGGAGTTCTGCCCTCTAATGAAGATGTAGATACAAAGAGTTACCCAGCAATCTTTATTTATATATGTCTCATTATCAGGTTAAAGACTATGCAACCATTGTTCTTTGTGTTCAGGAAAGTTACAGAAACTAGGACATCTATGTAACTTTTCCACAGTTGCAGTCCACAGTCTCAAAGTGCAATGTTAGGAGCTTTGTGTAGCTCTCAAGAAAGTCCATTGTTAAAAGTTACTATAAAGGGGACAGGAACAGGAGAAGCAGAGCTGGTGAAACACTGTGGTTGTCTAGCATAAGAATTCCTTCCTTTCCGGGAGTTGTGTGCCTGAGATCAAGGTCAGAACTGATAGAACTCTTGCACAGAGCCTCCTCGTGCAGGGCATTGCCACAGCAGCTAAGCATCCTGTGCCCTTGCACAGAAACATTCCCAGGCACCAGGCATGCCACAGTCATGAGGTCATCAGAGACCCCCAATCCCAGTCCCTGCTCTCCTGTTCTCTGTCACTGCTCTCAACACTACATCCCAACCCTTTTTATTTTTTATTTTGAGATAGGCCTTGCTAAGTTACTGAGGCCGGCCTTGAACTTGTGATCCTCCTGCCTTACCCTCCTGAGTAGCTGGGATTGTGGGTGTGCACCATGGCTCCCAGCTTCCTGGGAACTTACTAGAAATGCTGGTGCTTCACCCCACCTACTGCCTCAGAAGCTCTGGGCATGACCCCCCTTTCACCCCTTGCCACCAATCTGTGTTTTAAAAAGTCTCTTAGGTGATTCAGATGTTATCCTGAAACTTGAGAACCACTGAACTAAATTATTATGTCTGCATGCCCACCAAATATAATAGTCTAATTTATTGGCATGTCAAAATAAATAAATTTTTAGTTAGAAGAGGATGAGAAAATGTTAAAAGGGAATGGCGATTTGAAAGTTTGGGATTTTTTAAAGTGCCTGTTTGAAGGATTTCCATTCTCTTAAAATTCCCCACCATTCAGCATCTCATTTCACCTAAGTTATGGCCTAGATCCAAACTCTAGAGCTTTTGTGTGTGGAGTACATTTTGCAGGATGTGAAATGAAGGTGTCTTATTTCCACTAAAATGTGCTCTGTGTATTTCGCACCCACAGGTCTATAACACTGGCCCGAGCACCCTTCCTGGGTCATCTGTCAGCATCTCCTTCCCCAACCGACTGTCGTCTGGTGGTGCAGAGATGTTTCAGGTCCAGGAGATGATGGTGAGTCCTCTATTTTCTCAGTTGCTTTCAGCCTTGCATCAGCCTCTTCAAATTTTGTACCCCACCCACCCCAACATCCACCCTGAGGACAGAGAACCTAACTCATTCTACCCTTTGGAGCATACCGGAGGAGGCCAGGGTACCTGGGACGCCTGAGTTTTGCTATTGAGGCAGTTTGGTTAATGCCGTGGGGTGGGGAAACAGCTGGTTGTGAACCTGCCTCCTGGAATGGGGTTCACTGGCTCTGGGAACCCCTGGAGGCTTGCAGGTGTCTGCCTTTCTCGAGGAGAAGATCCACAGCCTTCATAAAGATTCTTGAAGGGCTACTGATGCCCAGGGATAAAGGTCAATTCATCAGATGTAAGTGTAGCTTGCAACTCAGGTTCACCTGTGGAGTATGCCCTTCTGTCTGACCCTGAGTCCACAGTAGGTGACTTTGTCTCAAGGGTTTGATAATTGGAACGTGGTCGTTGCTGCCCACCCCCGTCTAGGACATCACTTTCTCTCAGCTTCCCCTTTCTTGCTGGCCTTGCTCCTCATCTCCCCACCTTCTAGGGGGCCTAGGGTCGCCTTGATTCTGCACACTGTCTCTGAGCCCTCATCCAGAGTCATGGCTTAACATCCAGTGTGTGCTGACAACACCAATTGTTTCCAGCCCGGACCCCTCCCATGAACTCCAGATGTGGATAGCCAACTAACTTCAGCCCATTTCTACCTGGATGCCTGACAGGTATCCCAATTTTATCCAAAAGGGAGCTCCTCATAGTTCTCTTCTGTCATCATGCTTTTTCTTTTTTTTTAATTGTTGCTGATAACGTAATACCCAGACTTGGCAGGCTATAAAGGAAAGTTTTATTTTGGCTCATGATTCTGGAAGTCCAAAGTTGAGAGGCCTCATCTGGTGATGGCTTTCTTGCTAGGAAAGTCCTAAGGTGACACAGGTCATCAAGTGGTAGAAACAGCATGCATGCATATGTCTCTTCTCTCCCTGCTGCCTCCCTTCTCTCTTCCTCTTATTATAAAGCCACCAGTATTCAGTCATGGAAGTAATCACCCCTGATGACTTTAGCCCTAATCACTTCCCAAGGACCCCAGCTCTACACACCATAGTCAAATTAAGTTTCCACCCTCCGGATGCCTTACAGTGGAAATTAGACCCCAAGGTGGGCTTCTCAAGGGGCAAGCCATATCCAAACCATAGCACCTTCCAAACCTGCCCTCCCACAACTTCCCTACCTCAGCACATAGCGACTCCGTCCTCAGTTGCTTAGATCAGAAAGCTTGAATCATCCTTAATGCCTCTCTTTTTTCCTATACTTCACATCTGATCCATCAGCAAGCCTAACGTCTCCACTTCACAACAAATCCAGAAGGTTACCACTGTTTACACCTGGTCCAAGACAGCAGCATCTGTTACCCAGGTTATTGCAGTAGCCTCCTTCTTGGTCCATCTGCCTCTGCCCTGGACCCAGCAGGGCAATCCTTCCAGAAGGTGTGTCAGGTAATGGCACACCTCTGCTCAAAACCTTCCCGTGGCAGCAGCTCCACTGACCCCATAGTCTCTCACCAGTCACTCTCTGGCCTTATCTGGCAGAAAGATGTAGTAGTGCAAAACTTCTTGCATTCTGGTGCCTAGGAAATAGAGAAGAAAGGATTGGGAGTGAGCTATATCCCTAAGGGCACAACAAGGACTCCCTCCCTCCAACTAAGACCCACCTCTTGAAGTTTCCACCACCTCCCAACAAACCGTTCAGCTTTGGCTCCATCAAGGGATAAACCATTGATGAGTTCAAAGCCTTCAAGGTTCGATTACTTCCTCAAAGCCCCATCTCTGAACATTGATGAATTGGGGGCCAAGTCTTTAATACATGATCTTTGGAGAGACAGTCCAGATCCAAACCCTAAGAAAATTTTAAACAGGAATGAATTCCTTTGCTAAGTAATTTGATTTTTGATGGCTGAGAATACTTTAATATGTCCAATTCGCATGCTGGTATCAGAGTATTCTGGGAACCCTTGTGTCCCAGTCTCCAGAGTGACTCCATGTAAGGGTGGTGCCTCCTGCTGAGCCCCTGGAAAGAATGGGGCACAGAGCTTGGGAGAGTCTCCGACAGTCTCTCCTTTTGAGACTCAGGAAAGCATTGCTCTTTATATGAGCACAGAAGGGACAGCCAGCCAGATAGAGGGATAGTCTCTCCTTAGATTGCTTGAAAATTGGGGCAGCAAGCCCACAGCATGTGACACATCTGAGCAGAGTCGAAGACGACGTTGCCCACAGGGCGGAGGCTCAGAAAGCATTGTGTGATGCTGTCATGGTTTCTGGCATGGCTGTTCTCTTGGGTCACACGGGCCAGAAACCAGAACCATGTGAATGTTGAATGTAGAACAAGTTCCCTGCCAGCCTGAGTTGCCTGTTGAATTGGTTATAACCCTCAAGCAAACCATGTACTCTTGTCTACCCTCTGAATTTTGTTTTTATGTGCTGGGAACCCCCGCCTCACACATGCTGGGCAAGGAAGTTTTCTACCACTGTGCTATGCCCCAGCCCTCCCTCGCCTTCTTAAATGTTATTAATCATTCTTACCATTCCAACATCTAGGAATGGTCTCCTAAGGCATGCTAAGAGTTTTCAATAAAACTTCTACAATGTTGTAGAGAGAGAGTTTTTCCAAAGGCCAAAAATACTTGTTGACCAAAACAGGAAATCTCAGTCACTTGGATTCTGAAGGTACCTCTGAACCAAGCACACGCTTTTTCCTCTTTACCGATCATCAGGCCAAGGAAGAGCCACTGGAAAGGACTCTGGAGCACATTTCTAAATGGCTGGCTTTCATGGAAGGTTTTAGACATGGTTTTCCTGAAGATTTGCAGCACTGCCTGTCAGTCAGTCTAGCAGAATCGACCCTCAGGCTCCGCGTGGTGTGAGCTGGCTGTGGTCTGCTCTTTGTGTTTGCTCTTTGGATTTTTAAAACTACATACAGCCTGTGATAGAATTCTCTAGGGCGCCAAACCAGATGAGCAGACCAACTCATGGCATTTGCCTGTTACAGAAAAGCAAATCCACTGGCAAATCTCACTAAGCAAGTAACAAAGCTCATTCTTCTATATAATTGTCACTGGAGGCCAGAATGATGAGACTGACATGAAAGACAAGGTGACATGCTGCAGTGATGGAGCAAGAGTCCCAGATGCTTGTTTCATAGGCCGAAAGCTAGCTTACCCTTCACCTTCCGTTTCTAAGAGCAAGGGCATCCTGCAGCTCAGCAGAGTCCCCAGCCCTGGCCCCACCCTTGCCCAGCAGAGCCTGAGAATGCTCACTGGGTCCAGGGATACTTAGAGCTCATTATGCTGCCCACTTTGGCCTCCTGGGACTTCAAATGGAGCAGGGCATTCATCCTGTGGATTGGGGTGGCTTAGTGCGAGTCAAACTCAGTCCTCTTGGAGAAACCGGGGCTGCTTCTCCATGTGCACCCTGGAGCCTGGTGGCATTCCCTCCCACCCCCACTCCTAGCCAGATTCTCAGCCTTTAGCAGGCTACTTAGCACCAGGCACCAGCTGGACACGTTAAGCCAGCTGAAACTCAGAAGCAGATTACAGCATGGAGGGAGGACCTGTCTGGCATCCCTCCCCATACCCCAGGGGACCCTCAGAGTGTTGCTCTCCCTGCAGCAGTGTCGTTGGCATTCACACTGCCTGGTCATCATCCATGTAGAATGGTGGTCTTGCTGACTCCAGGGCCTGGGCTAGCCCCAGCCTTTGGCCCTGAGACTGGCAGTTTTCTATCACAAGAGCATCTTCTGTACTTATCTGAAGGATGTCTTCAAGTCCAGATGTTTGTGAGTGAAAATTGCTTGCATAGGAGAAATATTTTTGAGTATCCTAATGAGGTGAGACCACTCCATACTCTAAACCTGTGTTCAGGATCTTCTTTCCTTACAGAATGACCCTGAGCACCACCACTCTGCTTGTTTTATTTAGCAACAGAGCCATGATGGTGAACCTAGGAAAGACCATTAATTTCCACTGCTTCCTACTCACCGGGGCTGTGTGGAACCCTGTGGAGATACAATGATTTCCCACAGCAGAGAAAAAAGGTGGACAGGCCATTGTGGACTTAGTGTCCATCAGGAAGCCAAGTTGGAATGACCAGGAAAATAGATTGAGAGAGAGAGAAGAATGACAGATATTTTTAGTCTATCTAAAACCACATCATTACCAATGATAAATAATTCTTGAAACACTGACTGAACAGGCACTTATTATGTGCAAGACCCTAAGAAAAGGAATAAGTTACAAAACTGCTCTAGAAATTCACTGCCTTGTAGTGGACAGATATATAGCATGCAGTTGCATTGTCACATACCAATGCAGTAATAGAGGCATGTCCGGGCCCAAGGGACATCAGGAGTAGAATACCCACCTCAGAGAGCGAGTAGGAAATGCTTCATAAAGCAGGCTCTTTGAGGTCAAGGCCTAGATGATGTGTAGGAAGTCACCAGGAGAGCAGTAGCAGAGGAGAACATTCCAGATAGATGTAATAGTGACTACAACTGAATGTGTATCTTTCATACTTGGAGCTACATTGGGTTTTCTGGTCTTTCTACCTAGCTCTTATACAGACAGTTTCCCTATACTTTCCATGGGGCATATGGCAGATAGCTATCTTGGCAGGATGACAGGAAGTACTTACCCCTGGTCATTTCCTGTGCTGGTGGTAAATTAAGGCCTGCTCTGGGTACACTGTGTGAGTGTCCTCCTGGCCCTGTGCCTTCATTTCTGCTGACTTAGGAATGGGGACAACCAACTGCCCTGTCCCCTGAAGCTGTCTAACTGTACACACATCATGGACATTGTTAGCAAATGATCCTCAGGCTGCTGTGGAGGGCAGTGGCTCTGTGGCAAGATGGCCCGTGTGAGGCAAGCTGTAGCCACCTGCTCCTTAGAGGAGATACCTGTTGGAACTGAGGATATATCTTCTCTCACTGTTTTATCAGAACTGGCCTGAAAAGCTTAACCAGTTCACTTGGCTTCCGTTCTGCAGAGATGAAACATGTAGCAGAGCCCCCAAGCACAGGTCTGAGAGAGGGCCAAGATAACACATCTGTCACCAGCTTTATGGCTGGTGAAGGGGAGACCATTTGAATTTGGGGGGTAGTCTGCTCCAAAGTTCAGTTTGAATCATGTTGTACAAAAATTCAAGGAGGAGATAGGAGATTTTTCTCAACCTCAGGCTCCACTGGATGAAGCTAAAAATCTGTCTATGTGAGCAACTTCTAACACCAGAAAGTATGTCTTTGGGGCTTGGCTCCTGTTCAAGTGCAAGAAGGAAAAAAGCCATAAATGATATTAATGGAGAGTGAAGGCCTAGGCCTTTCTTTCAGGTGAAAGTACTGGTATTTCAAAGAACTCTATTATGAAACTAAAAAGAACCAAGAAATAAAATGCCATACTATTCTTTCTTTTTGGGGGTCTGGGGGGTACCGGGGATTGAACTCAGGGGCACTCAACTACTGAGCCACATTCCCAGCCCTATTTTGAATTTTATTTAGAGACAGGGTCTCACTGAGTTGCTTAGCACCTCACTTTTGCTGAGGCTGGCTTTGAACTCGCAATCCTCCTTTCTCAGCCTCCCAAGCCATTGGAATTATAGGTGTATGCCACCACACCTGGTCCATTCTTTCTTCCTCCTACAAATCCTTCTGAAAAAATGGACCACCCGCCTCCCTCATTTGTTCCATATTGAGCAGTGAGTCTAAAGAAATGACCTGATTTCCAAGTACTGAAATATGGTGGTGGTGAAGAATAATTTTCCAAGGATACTGGTCAATGACTTTGTTATGGGATACCATTAGGATATGGCTATCTATATAGATCAATATCAAAAGACTTACCCAACCCCACACAGCTGGCAAAGTAATAGAACTGGGTTTGTAACCAGCTCCCTCTGACTCTGAAGCTCAAGTGCTTCCCACTCTACTGCGTTCCATACCCTTCTGGAGGTACAGCACATATACCCCCCACCCCACCCCCAGTCCACCAGAGACATGCTCAGTCAACAGACAAGTGATAAGCAAACCAGCAGGAACCAGACACCAAACACAGAGCATCAGCACAAAGCCAGAGAGGCACCAACTATGGTCAAAGAAGAACCACTTCCAGAAGATGCAGTAACTAGGTAAGCAGAAAATATTAGTGAGAGATGAGCAAGAGTATTGTCTTCACAATGATGGGAAAAGACAGGGTTTCTGTGAATTAGAATAAACTAGAGATTTGTAAAAAGAATCAAATGGATACTAGATTTAAGTTTTTGCTTTTTAAAAGCCACAACTTATCATCTGATGATTTTGCTTTTAATCTTTTTACTACCATAAATTACAGTAATCAATTTCCTTATGAAGAGCCAAATCAGCATTCTTAGATTAATCCTGCTTTGCCCAGAAAATGTCATTCTTTTCATAGGAATCAGTGTGCAAACATTATTTAGAACTTTGGTTATCTGTTTTCAAAATCGTTTGGCTTATAGTTTTCTTGTTGTATGTGAATGTTCCCACTCTTCTTTTTTACCTCTACTGTACCATTGTGTTAGTCTCCTAGAATGAGTTTCTGGTGCTTTTCAAAGGTATAGGTCTTTGCCTACTCTTACATTTTTTTCCTAAGGAATTGATCTGGTTGGATTTTTTTTTTTTTTTTTTTTTTTTACCTCATTCATATCTTAATAGGTTTTTGTATTTGTGGAAATAAACTTGTAAAAAGATCTGAAACATCTTCATATGAATGTGGTTCTTTTATCATTTCTAGTGGCAGTTTTTTGGTATTATCACTTTTATTTTTTTGATCAAGCTTGCTATTTTATTAGACAAAACTTTAGCTTTTGGTTTTACTGATGTGGAAAAGGCCAAAATTTTGTAAAAATGTATGAAGGTAAATCAACACAAAATTCAGGAAAGAACAACTTTTAATGACACACAAACATACAGAAAGATATCTAGGGGGCTGGAATGTAGAGTGCTTGCCTGCCATGCATGAGGCCCTGGGTTCAATACCATAAAAAACAAATAAATAGATAGATAGATGACTGACTCACCAGTAATCCAAGCAGTGCAAACTCAAAATGAGGATTTTCTCTTTCTTAAAGTGGCAAAAATATTTTTAAAATTTTTGATATCCTAATATCACATATAACTAAAAATAATCAATAAAAAAATAAATTTCCCAAATATTAAAAAACAAAATCACAGGCAAGTACTTTAGCAGTCCAAATTCATGTAATTTTCATAGTAGTTCAGTGAGGAGTTGAAGGCATGGCCAAGGTCACAGTGAGTAGGTGGCTAACAGTCTCTACTCTTTAGCACCGGGCTGGACAGTCACCTCCAAGGCCTGGGCCCATCATGTTCTGAACCTGCAGCTGCCCTGCAGCTCTGGAATTACCTAGGTGTCAGAAGTGTGGAAATGTAGAATCTGAGGCTTCACCCAGACCTGCTGAATCCCAGTGGGCATTTAAACAAGATCCCAGATGGTTCATTCGCACATTGATATTTGAAAAGCCCTGGTGGAAAACCTGATCCTTAAATCTCTCTGCACTTCCACTTCCACGTCTGCAAAATGGTGATGACAGTTCTTGCCACATGAGACTGTGGTGGGATTTTTTTAATCCACATGTCCATTCATTCAACAAATACTTTACACCCAGCATATGTCAAGCATTGGGTTACTACAGAGAACAAAACAGACAGAAAACAATAATTACCAGCCCTTGCATAGCTTATCTTCTGGTGGGGAAAGAAAATACTAAATAAGTAAAAAAAAAAAAGTAGTATATTACATAATGGTAAATGCCAGGGAGAAAAATAGAATCAGGCAGGAGACAGGAAGTGGGGAAGGATGTAATTTTAAAGAGTGATTGAAGTCTTGTGCTGAGCTTCACCTGGGGTAGGGGGGCTTGGGCTCTCTTACAGGAGCTCGTAATGAGATCATCTTTGTGCTTGAAGGTCTTGCCAAGTTTGTGTTTTCTGACAAGTCTCGCCCTTGATTTCAGCCCCATTTGATTTGTCTCTTTGGAAATGCCAGCCTCCAGGCAACGCCCACCTGGTGTCCAGACTGGACATCCAGAAGTCTCTGTGTGTGTGCTTATTAGCTAGCATTCACTCCAGGGGAGTTTTCTGCCTCAAGATGAGTCATTTATTTCTCTGGCAATAGCAGTCGACAGTGACACTGGCTTTCTAAGCCAGCACATTTCATGTGAGAAAAGTCCTGGATTTTACGACTTAGCTATGCTTGAAGGATAATTGCAACTAGAAGCCTCCCCTGCAGCAGGGCTTGCTGTGGCTGAGACTCAGCTTGTACAGGAGCCAGACCTGGGACTTGAAAGCAACCCAGCAAGTAACCCAAAACAAAATCGTACAACTTAACAATTCTTTTTTAGTCTCTACTACTGTCCTCTGTCATGAACACATGCTTCTTCCCACCCCCCGTTCACCCTCATTTTTTTTCTGTAGACATTCAAGGACTTGCTCTGTATCAAACCAGCTTGCTGGATAAGAGGCTCCTTCTAATGAGGATTCAAAGCTCAGGAACCCCTCTCTAGCAGGAGCAGATGCATGTATGACCCCAGAGCAGCTCTGGGGAATTATATGATCCAATCCCCCACCTTTGTACAGAGTACAATCAAGATATCTCCCCAGTACAACAGAACCATGTTTCCAGAAAGTTCTTTTCCTTAAGCTGTTCAAGCATCCCTCAAATCCCATTGTTATGACTATGTCCAATTCTTCATGCTCTAATTTCCCACCCCCCACAAACCTTTTCTTAGTAAAATGGAAAACAGTTGTCTAGTTCCCTTTCGTAGAGATGTTGAACTGTATTACATAATCATTCTTCCCCCTTGTCTTCCAAAAAAATATTACGATTCCTTTCTCTTTTCCCCATCCAAATGCATCCTCTTTGCTTTCTCCATATTTTCCAAATAAATAAAATTTCAAAATGGAGCATCAAGTATTATGCTTCTTTGCCCGCTCCTCATCACAAACTGTTACCACTTAGGCATGAAGGGCCTGGTTTATCACTCGTTATGGTTTGGATATGAGGTCTCTCCAAAGCTCTGGTGTTAAGATAGGAATGTTCAGAGGTAAAATGATTGGATTGTGAGAGCTATAACCTCATCTGTTCATCCTAGTTTGAATGGACTGACTGGATAGTAACCAACCATAGGCAGAGAGGTCATGGCTGAAGGAGGTGGTCACTGGGGACATGCCCTGGAAGGATGCATCTTCCCTATGGCTCCTTTCCCACCTCTCCCTTGCTCTACTTCCTGACCCCTCTCTCTGCTTCCTGACACTGCCATGTCCTGAGCAGCTTTCCTCTGCTGGGCCCTTCCCACGTGATGTTCTGCCTCACCTTCAGCCCAGAGCATTGGAATGGGCCGTCTGTGGACTAAGACCTCTGAAACTGAGCCCCAGATCAACATTCCCTTCTCTAAGTTGTTCTCATCAGGTGTTTTGGTCACGGCAATGCAAAGACTGAAACACCACTCAACACCTTTAGCTGTTATTACCATTTTTCTGTGCCAGTCTCCAGTCATGATTTATCTCTATGTCACACTCAGAGAGACACCAGTGAGAGTCTCTGTGGAAAGACCATCAAGGAGATCTTAATGACTAAAACCGTAAGACCAAAACTCTGCTTTTCCAGGCCATTTTCTACACAACTCCCTGCCCCTAACCTCCCCAACCTTGTCTTCCAGCCACTCTGGGCAATGAAGGCTTGCTGGGCACCCACCATGCACTTCCCTGGGCACCTTGATTTTGCTAATGGCTTCTCTCTTCCCTCTTGCTGTGGAAAGCCCACTGGTGCCCCCAGACCCAGTTCACATGTTGTCTCTTCCATTGTGCCATCCCAGATGGCCCAGCCTCTTCCAAGAACACACCTCACTCAGGTCTTTGCAGAGCTGGCTCCCCATAATGCAGGTCTGCACCCAGAGTTCCCCTTCTCAGCAAGTCTTCTCGGCCACTTTCCCCAAAGTTGCAAACCCCATTGCTGTCTGTTCCCTCTCTGTTCCACTTCCTTGTGTGTTATTTTCTTCATATAGCACTCACCATTATCTCAGATTACTAATTTTGATTCTCTGACTTCTTCTCCGAGATTAAAATCACCATGAGAGTAAAGGGAATGACCTTTGTTTTCCGTGCATCCCTAGCATTTGGTGCCTGGACTGTTGGTTGTGCTCGGATAAATGAAAGAACTTGCTGTGCTCACCGTTAGACTCACCATCACACATATTTCTTCCTGCCTTAGCATAGGGGGTGAGTCCTTAGATACCCTGCAATGTAGCCAGGCCACCAGAGCACCCCATATGTCCCAAGAACTTGAAAAATTTGCCTTGAATTAAAATCCTCAAGTGGAGGCATTTGGACCCATCCCATGTACCCGTAGCAGAAGGTGACAATCTCAATGTGAGAGAGGGAAGAAGGTGAAACTTCAAAAAGTTATCATAAATGAAGACTTCTAAGAGCAGAAGTACACACCACAAACTTTGGTCAGAGAGATTATGAAAACATTCCTTCCGTTGCCACTGCCCCCCATGCACATCTGCTGATCTTAGCGATGGCCCCCAAAGCTTTTTTTTTTTTTTTTTTTTTTTGAACATGAGCTGAATAGTCAATTTCCTGATGGGTCAGGATAAGGTATTTATTTATTTATTTATTTATTTATTTATTTATTTATTTATAACAGAAGCCAAACAATTTTTACAGAGGGGCGGCGGCTGATTGAATTCTGGAGCAAGAGCACTGGTCTACCCGAGCTGGGGAGGCAGGAAGCATTTGCTTCTGTGCACAGATCATGTTCAACACACCCCCTCTGATTGTGAGCACAAGCTCTGGCCCAGGCTGTCCTGCACAGTGTGGGTCAGAGGTTGCCCTTTCACCGGGTGGACAGAGCATAAATCTAGCCAGCAGCGCAGTCTCCCTGCTGACCTGGGCGCCTGGCCTTATCAAGGGGCCCGAGTGTCTTGCGCTCATAGCTGCTGCAACATCTGGAAGTGGTAATGCTTTGCTGCCAGCGTGCAGGCCAGTTGGAATGCTGATACCTCTGCATTTTCTGGTCTCTAACATGAATAGGCCTTAAGAGACAGTGATTATGCAGTTGACTTCCCTTCATTCCTTAAAAGCAGCATGACACAGCCCTGCCTTTGGAGGGGTGATGGGTTGTTACTGAAGTCGATAACAGGAAATGTTGCTGAGGATAAACAGAGCTCATCGGACGTTGCCGACGCACACGTGGTTCCATTTAACCTGCTGAGGCCTAATTGTGTACACTTCAGAAGCACCAAGTGGGAGAACAGCTTTCTGACGTGCACACCACATTTCTTTGGAGCCGAAGGCACTGCCTCGACATCGTTAGACCCTGAGACGTAGTTATCTCCCCAGCTGTCAGGAGCCACCTTCACCGACCTCTCTTCAATTACCTAAACTTAAGACCTGCGGCATGTTTCAGGCCTCCCGTGAAGCCCTTGAAATCTTAGATTTAACGAACGACACCTAGGTCTCACTTTTCATCCCTGTGGCGTGGACACCCTTAGGAAAGTAGCAAGAGAAGTCAGGCAGATGGCGGTGCCTGAACTCGGCATCCAGAAAGCAATTATCATTTACCTTTTGATAAAGGGGTAATAATCAACCACTATATCTTCTAAGAACAGAGACAACCCAGTGACTCCTTTAACACAAGTAGGATCCGAGCTTTGTTCTTTACCATAGAGGGGTCCAAGAGCTAGAAGTGGAATTGAAACTGATGTAATTCCTCGGTCTGTGTTGTGTCCCTAATGGGGGTTACTGACTCATTTATTATCCAAATCAACAGACCATTCGACTTCCAAAATGTTTCATTATCTGTGGAAGGAAAACATTTCTGGCATGCATGTCAAGTGCTCAGATAACATATTTCTGTCTCGCTTATTCACTAAAGAGAATCTGACCACATCTGGAAATTCTTTGGTGTCACTGCTGCTCTGAAACTAGTTCCCATCTGTATCACTTTAACTGCAGCAGCGGCCATCGCCATGCCTGTGATCGGGCCTCCTCCGGGGGCCTGTCTCTCTCTGATTGAATGTAAATGAATTCTGTCTTGCAGGGAGTCTGGTGTGGCCTGCACTCTAGACCCTCCGGCATGCTGGCCTGTCACCCAGGGCCAGGGGGTGAGAACACTGATTTAGCCAAACCCTAAAGCCCTTGGAAACAAAATTCATCAACTTTCATCATCAGAGGCGAAGTTGTTCATGAAAGAATGGCAGACTCACACAGAGGTCAAAATTATACAATGGATTACACTTTCCCTTTCCTCTAGAACATTGATTTTGAAGATTTGCCCCTTTATTTTTGGTTTCAGTTTTGGTCACAGTAAGAGCCTGAACTTTCCAGATCCAGTAGGGCAGCTTGTCACAGTGGTGCTGGCGGTGGCCTTGAGGTGTGGGGAAGGGATCAGGGGAAGCAAGTACTTCATTTAGAAGACAGTTTTCAATTAGAAGGAGAGAAGACATCTAAAAAGAGTTAAAGTTACGAACTTTTCAGACTTCCTAACATGACTCTTTTCCTTTCTGGTATTAAATGCCACTAGGTCCTTCTTAATTCCATGCTGCCCTTGACCTTTCCCCAAATCTGCAGACTTGGAGTGGGCTGTTCCTGTGAATGGTGGTTTCATGGCTACATTTTCCCTTTTCAGTTAAAAACCAGAAAAAATTTTATGAGCTCTTCATTGATTTGACTCTTGATATGAGCATCGAAGCTAGAAGGGACCAAACAAAACTAGAGCGCGTATAACTTACCTCGCATTGTGTGATCATTGGACTGGTTTTCTTCTTTGGATTTCTGTCTGTCTGAATGAACACATTGGAGCGTCTAGCCATACATAGAGATAAATATCAGAAAAATCGGAACTTGCCAAACTGATAAGCAAGAGTTCCCTTTTCACAAAGTAGAAGAATCGGTCACTCTTCAGAAGGATATGCCAAAGGACACCCCTTGGAACTCTGTTACCTTTCAGTGGCCTGAGGGCACGCCAAAATTATGTTCTCCACCTTTGAACACTTTGGTAGCGTAATGCTAGGTCTCTCCATGGTGAGGAACTATCCCAGCTTGTTATTGCTGTCACTGGTCGTATGTTAAATAGCATCATTTCAATGAAAAAATCAGAGTAAATAAATGGAGCCTCTGAGTGTCCACCCCTGCAGGTTATTATGGCTCGACATTATCACAAAGGTGTGAAGCGAATGGCAAGCATGAAAATATTTATCTTAAGATTTATTACTAAAATAAGATCCTTTATTGTTCTTCAGTCAAAACCAAGAAACACGTGACAGTCAAAGCAACGTGGTTTCGCAGAATTTTAATATGAAAGACTTTGAACCACTGTGAATATCGTTCACATTTTGCTGAATGGAAATGTAGGCTCCTATCTCATTTGGTCTTCCTGGTAGTAAACATCTTAGATCAGCCTAACGAAGCAATTGGTATCATTTCTCAGTCATTTTATCAATATGATCTTCTCTTCCAACTTTGGCGTCGTAAAACTAATACCACCACAGCCACTGAGGAAAACGTGGAGCCTCCGGTGACAGGACGGGGACTTGCAGTCGTGGGATGCCTTGGTTCCCAGAGTAGGCAGTAGGTAATTGAATTAGCAGAATAGGCCTTCAGAACATTCTCGGGGTCCCAACCTCAAAGGGCGTGTGAACTCAGACAAGCATGCTGTCGGCTGGGGGCCTGTCCTGCTTACCCGGTTGCCATCAGCTGTGATTATGTAACGTGATATGGAAAAGTGGCCCAGAGATGTAACGGAACAGAAAGTCAACGGTTAACAGAGAAATGTGAGTTAACACGAAACACATGTTAGTCAGGAGTGAACCGGTGCCCCCTTCAAGTCAATTCGACAAACACAGTTTTTAGATCAGACTTTACCCGAGAACTGCATCGGCGACTCTAAACATGGCTCATTTGAGTCTGTTCCTCTGCTGATTCGGTCTCCCATTCCCCTGCTGTTGATGTGCACAGCAGTCAAGGGACATAAAGCCAGGGACGTTTGGAGGATCCTTCCTCTCCCTGAAGCCCTAGCCAGCTGGATTATGGTGAAGAGACAGAGGCTGATGCTGATAGGAAGGGGGCATCTAGGCCTCAGCCTGTTAAAAATACACTCACCATTTCCCAGGCCTGAGGTAAAGCTGGGTCCTTAACTCTGAGTCGGGTTGATCTGTGTGGCTTAGACCGTACGTGCTCCTGCTCTGATTCCAAGCCTGGCTCCCACCACCTTCTGGGTAACCTTCCAAGATTTGCTTGCAAGGCCCTGGTCTTAGCACATTTTCTGTTGCTAGACTGGTATTCATTCATGAAGAATGAGATCTATTTAGTTCGTGGTTCTGGAGGCTGGGAAGCCCAAGAGTGTGGTGCCCACAGCTGTGAGGGCTCTTCGCTACGTCCTAAGATGACCGAGACAGGCGGCTCACCGGAGAGCTCACTTGTATAACAAAGCCACTTCCATGATGGTGGATTAATACATTTACGAAGGCAGAGTCCTCATGACCCAAGCTCTTCCCAAACGCCCCACCTCCTCATACCATTAGCAAGTGAATTTAAGGATCGTGTTTCTAATCCTTAAATTCTAAGGATCGGGTTCTAATTTGGGGAACACTTTCAAGCCTGGCAGCCCTCCAGCCTCCTTTCTGGCCGCTGCTACCCAGCACTCGTCCACTGCGCCTCCCCCGTGGGCTGGGCTCTGCAGATCAGGTCTGCAGGGTGCACCACGCCTTGGCTGATGCTCTTCCCTTCTGCCTGGGATTCCCTTCCCCTCCTCCTCAGCCCTCGAGGTTCTCTTTATCCTTCAATCCAGCTGAAACGCCACTTCTCTGGGGAAGGCAGATCACTGGCAGGGCTGATCTCCTGGCTGGAGAGAGTTGTAGAAAACGTTCGTGATCACGATAGGAGCCCGCACCCAGGCTGGGAGTGCAGTGGTGGTCCAGGCATGCAGCCGGGATACGAGGAAGACAGTGGGAGAGGGAGCATCCTGGTCTTTGGAGATGTGCTTCCCACATACACACAGAGCTCATGGGTATGTGGCACTTTACTTCTCTGGGCCTCAGTTTTCTCATCTGTAAAATGGAGGTGAAAGTTAAAAAAACTGGACTTCACCATTTTCTTTGGCATATATCTCTGGTAAATGTCTCTGTCTTGCTGGTTCTGGGACTGAGTCTCCAATTTCACTCACCAAACTGTTGCAACTTGGCAGTGGAATTTTATTCAGCCATGATAAAGAAGAAATCCTGTCATTTGCAGCAAGATAGATGAGCCTGGAGGACGTTATGTTAAGTGACATAAGCCAGGCACAGAAAGACAAAAACTGCATGATCTTATTTTACATGGAAGCTAAAAATGTTGAACTCAGAATTAGAGATAGCGGTTAGAAGGACCTGGGAAGGGGAGTGGAGAGAAGGTGGTTAACAGGTACGAGGGTACAGTTGCACAGGAGGAATTACCTCTAATGTTTTGTAGGGCAGCAGGGTAACTGATTGACAACAATTAATTGAATATCCCAAAATAGCTGGTAGAGAGGATTTGAAATGCTCCCAATACAAAAAAAGTGATAAATGTCGGAGGTGATGGATATGCCAATTACTTTGATCCTTGGATGTTGTACATTTACATTGAAAACTCATACCATCCTCCATAAGTTTGTATGATTTTTGTGTATCAGTTAAAAAGCTTGTTCTTTAAGTCCCAGTTCAGATGGTTGGTCATGAGGTCCCTACTGATGATAGTGCCCGTTGTGGATATTCAGGGTATGCTCTGGCTGTTGGAACAGTGCCTCGTGCTAGCTAGCTCTCTCCCAGAGGACTTCTCTGTCCTTCCCGTCTTCAGGCCCAGGGACAGGGGTGGTGAGAGCCACTCCATTCTGAGGGCAGAGGGGAGACCTGTGTTCCCTGTCTTGCTCCAGGTCAGCAAACAACTCATTGAGGTTCCTAAGAGAGGGTGCTCTCCTGAGCCTTCCACCTGGAGATGCCCGGTTTTCCCAACCTCTTTCTCTGGCCACCAGAGCTGGAAGAGGCCTCATAAGAGCTCCAGGCTTCCCTTTCCCACCTGGGGGCAGGTGACATCATCAGCATCATCCCTGTAGCATGAGCCCCAGTTCATGCTGGTCTTTCCCGAATCCAGGTCTTACAAAACCACCTGGAGCGAAAGGGGTACTTCAACCTCTAACAGGCCTGAGGCTTTGGCCACGTTCTGGCCACAGTCTCCCCTGATCGAGGCGGACCCGGATTATACCACCATGCGATGCCATATTCTCCGTGGGCTCCCTCAACCAGGGCTCCTGACAGTTTCCCAAATTATCGCCATCTCTTGGTTTCAGCTTGCACAATGTTTTCTTTGGGGTTGGGGTAGGGGGAGGACAGATACCAACAGAAAACCCTTAATAACTGCCCTGGCAGAATTCAGCCTTGTTCCTGTGTCCTCTTGTCCTCGTTTGTATGCTCAGTTAGATTCTTTTATTCAAATTCCAATAGCCATGGGCCTCTTCCAGCTCCCAGGGGCCCTGCGAGATAAGCAGCCATGCCATGGGAAGCATTTGGACTCAATCTGCAAAATACTTGAGAAGTCTGTGGGCAGAGATGACCATGGGGACAATACCACCACATCCTTGGCCCACCAAGGAAATGAAGCTATTGGACAGTAGTCGGCTGGTGCTTGGATTATCTGCAGTATGGGAAGAAAGCATTACTTCATTTGATTTTGAGCAAAGAATTTGGTTAAAACCAGGTTGTGGGGTGAGCATTTGCTTACGTATGTGTTGTAAGATTAAGTGACCCCATGGTCTAAGGAAAATGACACGCACGGGTCGTCCTCAAAGTGTGCAGTGGCATCTCAGCATGACCATGTGGGCCACTGTCCTAATTTTATGGACCAGGCAACTGAGGCTGTGGAGACCCAAGTCAGCATAGCTAGGCTGCATCCTGGGACCATTGAGTGTTCACAAAGAGGGTCTGTGCCACAGAATTCCACCCCGGGTTGCCGGATACGGCTCACCGCCAACCATGTGACCTTGGACAAGTCACTGGACTCGGGGCCTCTGGTTCCTTATCTGTCAGCTGAGGCCACGGGACTGCATGATCTCAGAGCTGCCTTCCAGAAACAACATTCCAGGGTGCTCTGTTCGCCTTCCAGTGATAGAGCAGCCCGGCCTCCCAGCCTGCCCCCCCAGCCTGCCCGCGCTTTTACCTCCCATGGTCTGGGTAGGAGTCTTTTTTCTTTTCTTTTCCTTTTTACCTTTTTTTTTTTTTTTTTTTTTTTTGGCCATAGAGCAGGCAGGCAGAAGTGGGTCAGGATGGAGGACTCTACGGTTTCCAGCTTCCTCAGTTGGTGGTTCCTTCTCTTTGACCTGGGTAAGAACAGGAAGAGATGGTTTCCTTCCCCCGTCGCTCCTCCTGACCCCACCGCAACCCCGTCCTCAGCTGCTGAACCTCAGAGGCAGTGCAGGAAGGTAGAGCCAGGGCCAGAGCTGGATGGTGTGTGTCCCCGCCTGGCTCTGCAGCCTGATGGCGGCAAGACCTCTGCTGCCCTCCTGGCCTCCCCTTCCCCACAGCTTCCGCATCCATGAAGCCAGGATGATGAGGTCCCCTGCCTGGGAGTGGATGTGGGGAAAAGATTCAGAGCTGGACACAGGAAAGGCTGGATAGGTGTTCGATGTTGTCATCTTGGCTGTCACATGATCTGTCCAACACACAGAAGAGTGCCTCCCATCCATGACCCCAGCCAGGGACCGAGTTGCGGAATTTGAGCCAGTCTGAATAGCACCCATGCGATACCCAACAGCCTGTTCAGTCTTCCTGTGAAACAGGACCACCCTGAACCTTCCAGGAAAAAAAAAAAAAAAAGTTTTCCCCAATTAGAATGATTCCTGCGGAACCACAGTCAGGAGCACAACCGGCCAAGATTTTCCCTCACCACAGACTCCATGCCACCAGGGGCAGATTGTCATGTGGTATCACGTCACCTCATGGTCACTTCCCTCTTGACAGCTACTCCTCCCCCATTGAAACTCCCCATGGAAGAGGAACAGTAAACTTTGAGCCTGTCTCTGTCTCTTCAGGTCGATGCTGGGCTTAGTTGTTTCTTGCCCCTCCACCCCTATTCGCTCCCAGCTCCCTGCCCTTCTCTGCTGGTATCTGGGACAGATGGCAGGGCCAGCTCTGCACACCCCAGGCACATGAGTGAAGCTGGCTGGCTTGGGGCTCTGCTTCGTCTGTCTGCCTAGAAACCCACAGCAGCAGTTTGCAGAGCAAGGAGGAACTCTGCCCCACCTCTGATTTCAATTAGGGACATATGCATCCTATTGGTTTAGCCCCAGACCCAATGGATTGGGCGGCCAGGCCTGGTGATCTTCCCAGGGATGTGCATGCCACAGGGTTGCAGAAGACCATCTTCCGGCAGTCAAACAGGGAAAGTGGGACCCCATATGCTTCAGAGTGAAAGAGGATGGGAAGGAAGAGCCTGAGCGCTCGCATCCCAACTTTCCAGTGCCCCGTGACCAATGCTGTCCACCCAGCAGGTACGGCATGTGCCTAAATAGAGCACAACCCCCAGCTATCACCACCACCTCGCTTCCCCAAAGAGGGAGATCTACCTCCCCCACCCCTCAGCTTAATAGGAATCAGAACTGTGGTTGCCTTTTGGATAAGACACTGGAAAGGGGCCAGTGGGAACTTTCTGGAGTCATGGACATGTTCTGTACTTTCGTTGGGGTGGTGGTTACTGGGTGATCTCATTTGTCAAAGTTCGTCAAACTGCACTTACAATCTGTGCATTAGAGGGAGCGTAAATTTTATTCCAATTGAAAGTGTTAGAAAAACGAATCGTCAACTACTTATGATATCTAATTATGTAGTTGTATACTTAAAAGTGTAGAAGAGTAGCATTAATTTATAATACGCTTTCGATTTTCTCACATCTCACAAACTGTTTTATTCAAACATGCATCTTTTGAGAGTACCGTTACCAGGTCACTTTTTTAAGTCAAGTTTTTCAGAATATATCATCTTCAATCTGTCTCATTTGTTTGAAATGCAGAATTTTTTGAATACATGTTTGGCATTTCATTGCAACACACAAATATTAATTTACCCAGCAGTGGTGGTTTTTCTCATTTGTCTTATAAGCAGTTATTCATGATCTTCACCACATTAACAACATATGTATTGCTTTCTAAAAGGAACTTTAAAATATTTATCATAACTTCTAACAATTGGACCGATGGAAAAATCACCAAAGATGCATTAAATTTCAGTGCCTTCTTTTCTTTATTCCCTCTAGTTACTTCTAAAATCATCCCAAACTAGTGTTAAGATTGAGACCTGAAATGCCTGGCAGATATGGATTCCCCAAAATTTGCAGTTCCAATAAAGTAAGTGAAAGAATCCCAAGTCGTGAGAACTTTTGAGGGACAAAAGCGTTCCAAACTGTGAGACATTTTTAAAGGCAACATTCTCTTTTCTCCTAGTTAATCTGAGGAAATAAAAACTTCATCTTGTTTATTTTCAGACACATATAGTAAATTTTGGAATGTGTTCATACCAGAGATAAAGCAGAGATTCATTAAGCAAATTTGGTGGTCTCGTTTTATCGTGCATTATTAAAAGATTATCCTTCTTAAGCTGGAAGTTTCTTTATGTAAAAACTTTAAACCTTGCACCCTAGCACAAATGGGAAGTTGAAACATTCTTGAGTAAGTTCAAACACACTATATTTTATTCACAGGCATCAAAGATAGGAAAGTTTAAACAGATGATTCTAGTTAGCAAGGGGATTGTAAACACAGTCCTAAATTATGGATTACTAATTACTAACATTCTGGTCTGGCCTTACATCCTGTTCCGTCTGCAGCTCTAACCAGTGGAATACGGTGGTGGGTGAAGAGGACTTGGGTCTGCAGTTCCTGCGGGTGGGCATCGAAGGTGCTATTCTTCGGGGACACCACCTGAAAATCTGCTCGCTGTTGTTTTGGTGTGTTTTGATGTTCGTGGCACTGTTGCTCAGCACCATTGCCTTTGCTGTCAGGAACAAAATCAGATGACTCACCGAGAGCTCACTGAATGTCAAAGTCCCTGTCTGGCTCAGGGCAGTGTCTGTCCAGCATTTATATATATATATATATATTTTTTTTTTTTTTTTTAATCTGATGTTAAGTGGCATATATGTGGTCGGGACTCTAGCTGGAGCAGAGATGGGGCACAGAGCCGGGCTAATGCACTTTCTCCCTCTCAAGAAGGGCTCCTTCTAGCACCCCACGGGCTCCGTGAAAACTTCTAGCAGAGGACTACCTTCTGGCAAAGGTCCACCGACAGATCTTAACGTCTCCAAAGACCCGAGTTCTAGACCTGGGCTCTTGACTCTGCGTGCGTTGGCCAGTGACTTGGCTTGAGCCTCTTTTTTCCTCATCTACTCTAACATCAGTGTCTAACAGAACAGCTATAAGGATGTTTGTAAATGTGCTTTGGAAATCATGAAGTGTAAGGTTTATTGTGTTCCAGGTCTTACTGTTTCCTAGGCACATCTCATTTACATGTTGTGTGCCAGCTCATCTCCATTATTTAGGGACTAACAGCCACATTTTCTGTTATTTGGCCCTGTGGATGCTACAGCTTCTACCTTAAAGCCTTTTCAGCCAGAGCTGGGCAGAGTAGCGTGCACCAACAGTCACAGCTACGCGGGAGGCTGAGGTGGAGGATGACTTGACCCCAGGAGTTCCAGGCCCCACCAGGGCAACACAGCAGAAGACCCTCAACTTTAAAATAAAAGGCCTTCTAGTCATTCCTGAGAATGAACAAGGAGAAAAACACTCAACTGGTACTTTCTTCATGACAAGGGACTCCAGGATAGTGTTCTTGGGACTAGCGACACTGACAAGTCTTTTTTCCATTTTCAGGTTGGCCAAGAGAAGGGAAACTGCTCTTTCCAGAAAAACCCAACCCCCTGCATCATCCCTCAAGAACAAGAAAATATCTTCCACACAATATTTGCTTTCTTCACAAAGTCTGGAAGAAAAGTCTTGGTAAGGATTTGCCCAGTGGCTGGGGTAACATGGGTGGTCTTCACCAGAACACAAGTCTGAGATTAGAGGCCAGTTTTCTGTTTGATATCTGTTATTTCCCAAGTCTGCTTTTCATTAATTGACTTATAAAATCACAAGTCTGAGGTTTCAATCCTAGCATTGAATTTAAATTCCAAATTCCATTACCTGGCAAAGGTTCTCCAAGCACAAACTGAAATATTTCTCCAACTAGTCTGAATCTAAACAAGAGTAATTGTTCTTGTGCAACCACTTTGGAAAACCATACACACACATATACGCACACACACACACATACACACACACACACAATGACCCAGCTATATATACCATTCCTGGGCTATCCCCAAGGGAAATAAGTACATGCATCTGCTAAAAGATTAGGGCAAGACTGTTCATTGCAATCTTATAGTAGCCAAAAGCAGAGAACAATTCAGGTAACTATCAATAGGAGAATGCGTAAACAGTTATGGTATATCCATGCCCTGGAATATCACACAGCAATGAAAAATATATAATTACTGCAACACACAACAATATAAGTAAATCTCACAGACATGCTATTGAATGAAAAAAGCCAAAGACAAAAGGACAGGTACAGGACCATTTCACATACATGAAGTTCAGAAATAGCAAAACAAATTAAGCTGAGGCAGGGAGGATCACAGGCCAGCCTGGGTAACTTTAGTGGAACCCTGTCTCAAAATAAAAAAATAAAAAGGACTGGGGATGCAGCTCAGTGGTAAAGCACCCACTTTTTTTAAAAATTTTTTTTATTTGTCCTTTTTAGTTATACATGACAGTAGGATACATTTTGACATATTATACAATTTTCTCTTTTTCTACTTAAATGCTTCTCTGTTCTATGTGTCCAGTATCTTCCCCCTGCCCTTTTTAGGAAGTGTGCTCTTGGGTGCTGCATCTTAGCCTAGTGTCAGAAAGATCAGATGCTGTCCTCTCTAGTCTTGAGTACCAGCTCTGTAACCCACTGATTCTTGTCAAGCCCGCTTCCTTGTCTAAAAAATAGGAATAATACTGTCTACCTCTCACACTTACTGGGAAGATGGCCATGTCTGCACTGGCCCCAGCCCAGAGGGAGCCCTGAGCACATGAATACCTCACTAACAGCACCTTGGAACCTTTTCATGTGTTTCCAAACATGGACTTTTTCACAGGGCATCTGGCTGATGACCAAGGTGGCCATTCTGGTCCCAAACTGCAGGTCTTGCCAGTGTGTACCTTCAGCTCTAGTCTGGGCAGGCAGGGCCCACCAGAAACCCACAGTTGGATTGATTCAGTACCTGAGACATGTCAGAGTGAGGCCAGGCTCTGTGGTGTTTACTGCAAAAGCTGCCAAACAAAAGCACCCACTTTAAATCCCCAGTCCCAGAAAGGAAGGAGGGAAAGCAGGCAGGCAGGCTTATCAGTGGCAATGGGGTCCGGGTAGCGGGCTCTTTCGGAGGCGTACCAGTGGGATAGGGTACGAAGGCACCCCTTAGTTGACAGAAATGTTCTACATCGTGTTCAGGGTGGTGATTCTCTAGGTATGAAAATATAAAAATGTATCAAGGTGTACACTTGAGATTTGTTCTATTTACTGGGTTTTTAAAGAGTGAAGGTAGGGCTGGGGTGGTGGCTCAGTGGTAGAGTGCTTGCCTAGCATGTGTGAGGCACTGGGTGCAATCCTCAGGGCCGCATTTAAATAGATGAATAAAATAAAGGTCTATTAACAACTAAAAAAACATTTGGGAAATAAAAAGAGCAAAGGTGGTGGAGATGGAATCAGAATGCTTTTTCAAGTCCCCCTCTCCCTAGACCTTTAGTCTTTTTGGTGCTGGGGATGGAATCCAGGGCCTCATATGCTGTGCACTGAGCTACAGCCCCAGCCCTGGTTAGGTTTCTTTAGCTCTGCACTTCATCCTGGGCACATCTCACATTGATCATTTCCTTCCTCAGTCTCTTCCACAGAAAAGGGCAACTATTGGCCCCTTGAAAGATTTGGATTGTTTCACTTCCATAGTGAGGATGGTACTTCTGTTTTTAAAAGCCCTTAGAATCCTTAGATGGAGTGATAAAGCATCAAGTGTGCTTGACAGACACAACTCTGTATCTGACTATAAATTTCACCTGCCACTGTATCATCATGAAGGCGTATACACTGGATCCTACAATACAAAAGAAAAATTTCTCTTTTACAATTTGGAGTTTACATTTCTTTGCATTTTTATTTCTTTTTATTTCTTTGTATGTAATTTCTGTGTTTTCTTGAGCAAGAGTCATGTAACTTTTTTAATCCCTCTAATTTACCCTAACTAAAAAATTACCAGGCAGAAATTACATTAATGTAGGAAATATACTTCTGTTCAAAAATATCAATACTATCAGAATATATAGAATAAAAAGTCCTTTCTCTTTTAAGGAAAAAATTGGTTTCTTTGTGAAATCCAACTTTTTGGTAGGATTAACCTCAGACATGCTTTCTCCTAGTTGCTTGACTCTGAAGCGTGTTCCAGTGCCTGCCAGACTAGAAATCCCTTGACTGCCCTCTGGTGGTTGCAAAGAGTGATTGCCTTTTGTCGTCATCATTGTTATTATCATCTCCATCATTATCTTTATTATTTTTTGTTTGTTGGCAGTACTGGGCATGGAACCCAGGGCCCCGGCACATGCTAGGCAAGCGCTCTACCACTGAGCCACACCCCCAGTCTGCATCTTCTGTTTGATTTCCTGTGCCTGGAATTGACTTAGTCACCGCAACAGAAGCCCTGGAGCTTGCTGCTCTATAAGTGGTTGTGGCTTTGACTTTACCTTCCTACCATTTAACCGTTCTCTGATTTTTTTTTTTTTCTTCTCAGGATTGTGAAAAGCCAGGAATTTCTTGCCTAACAATGCACTGTAACCTTAGCGCTCTTGCCAAAGAGGAAAGTCGTACTCTAGACATTTATATGCTGCTGAACACAGAAATACTAAAAAAGGTGAGTCCTAAGGACCTGCACTCACGGGCTTCATTTAAAAGCATTTGAATTCATTTCCTCATGACGCTCTGGCTGCTTCTTTTAAAATTTATTTTTTGGCATGTGCCATCAGTAATTCTGCCAGGTGGTACCAGGGAAAATATCAGATGTTCACCACTCAAAAGTGTGCTTACAGCACAACAGGACAACAGTATCATGGGAGAGTTTGTTAGAATCATAACTGATGCATGCCTGTAATCCTAGCAACATGGGAGGCTGAGGCAGGAGGATTGCAAGTTCAAGGCTAGCCTGGGCAACTTGGCGAGACCCTGTCTCAAAAGAAAAAATAAAAAGGGCCGGGTATGTGGCTCAGTGGTCGAGCACCCCAGGTTCCATCCCCAGTACCTCCCCCAAGACTTCCTGGATCGGCATTCTGACTTTAACAAACCTCCCAGGTGTTACATTCCCTGTTCTTTAGTTTGCATCAGAATTACCTGGAAATAAATGTCAGATTCCTTGTGGGTAGAGTCTGAAGTTCTGCGATTCTTACAGGGTCCCAGGTGATACCAGTACTGCTGGTCTGGGGAACGTGTTTTTGATCAAGGACTGGCAAGCCCTTTCTGTGAAGGGCCAGTGGGAGCTATTTTGGGTTTTATAGGCCCTATAGTCTCTTGCAACTGCTGGACTCTGTCATTGTGTTGCAAAAGCAGCAATGGACATACTCAAATGAATGGACATGGCTGTATTTTAATAAAACTATATTTACAAAATCAGAGGACCAGATTTGACCAATGAGATGCAGTTTACTGATTACTTGTTTCAGAGAAATCCAATTGGGGAGGGGGGGAGATATATATATCAGTGAATTGGTGGTCCTTGAAGAATCATATAAATTTATTCTGACTTATTTTAAGGTAAGAACTGCCAAGTAAGAGATCCCTTCCAACAAGAAGCTCTAAAAGTAATTGCCTATGAAGATAAAACAAAATATGCCTGTTAGCCACAGAGATTCTATTTATTTTCCTTCGGAAAGACCAAATGTGTTTAATGTGATAAGCCCATCAGGGGGTAAATGAATACCCTTAGAATAGTCCTTCTGTGGTCATTTTGAAATTAGACACAGCAGTAACCTGCTGACCTGAGAAGACACAGGCAAGGGGAGATGTGTTCTCCCCACTTTTAGCTGTCGCAGGCTCCACAAGCCCAGGGAGAGCTGGGTACAGTTCTGGTTTGCTCAGGAAGAAAGTTGCTCTGGGGGATGTTGGGCTCACACATGGTGCTTCCATGGTGAAACCCCCCTTTATAAAGGACAGCATTAGAAAAGGACGAGGCGTGAACTAGAGACCTGCTAGCCTCCTCTGCTTCCACAACGTCATCTGGAAGCCATGTCACAGGTGTCCCTTCCTGGCATGAGTCCCAGCTCAGGTTAGAGGGCCTGTGATTCTGTATACTCACCTGTCCTGCCCATCTTCTGGAAGGATGACATCGCCGACAGATGTATTTCCCGTGTCACTCTTGCCACTCTCCACCGAGCCGTGCTGATGGCTCCGATGGGGGGGACCACCATCATGCCTCTGCACCCTTACACCAGAGGGCTGCCTCTTGCCCTTCAGTCATATGTGCGGCTCTGCAGGCTGGGTCTTCTGCATCTCTCTCCCATGACTTCTGTGGACCCTGTGCTGATGAACATGTCTCACTGACTGCTGTCCCCATGTCATCCTGGCCAGTGGAACCCCAGATAAGAGAACTGAAAGCAGTGTGACCACGGAGACTCATTATTCAAGTGCCCTTTCTGCAGAAATTCCAGGTGCAGAGTGAAGCCCAGTACACAGCTGACCTGGAAGGCAGATGGGGCCCCAGCTGCTCCTGGAGCTTGAAATACAGAACTGTGGGTCCCCCTGACGCCAGCTCCTACGGGGAGCTGAGCCAGATGGCTCAGAGGCTGTCACAGCCTCCCTAAGGACAGGGAGCAGCTCCAGCCTTGTGGTTTGCCTGGGCCTAGAGCTGTGTTTATTTTCCTTTTGACCTTATGGTCTGGCCCTAGACAAGGGAATTTGAGGTTTTATTGTTTTGACCTTAAGTTTTTATTTGAAATATAGGATCTGATTTTTTAAAGCTTCAGAGGATTCAGATTTCTTTGAAAATCTTTTTCCACTCCTTGAGGCTTTCTTCATTGACTCTATAACCACCAGGGGCCTGTTCTATGCCAGGCTTCTCATCTGCTTGGCCTTTGACTTGGGCAATCGTCATCATCATTATTATCATAATTAATAAGTGATGAGGATGAGTCATGATTGTAAATACAGTATACCCTGATACATAAAACCACATATTTATAAAACTGCCAGATTGCTAAAAGACTATTTGCATGTAAAATTATTTGCCACTAAAAGTAGTTAACTAGAGCAATTTCCTTGAACAACTAGCTTCCCAGAAGCATTAAAATATATTTTGGTACACACCTGTAATCCCGGTCACTCCGGAGAAAGATCACAAGCTTGAGGCCCACCTGGGAAACTTAGCAAGACTTTGTCTCAAGAAAAAGTAAAAAAAAAAAAAAACTGGAGATGTAGCTCAGAGGTCAAATGATCCCAATCTCCAGTACTATATATATATATATATATATATATATATATATATATATATAAATTTTATATGTTTTTTAATTGCAGGGAGAGGTTATAAAATGATTGGATTTGATCTGTTGATAACGCTGGACCTCATTAATATGTACAATTAATATGTTTATAAAAAATTAGAAATATATTTCATGGTCATTTTAGAAGAGCAAGTATTTGTACATAACAGGTAAAGTGCATAAACTAGGATCCTTTGTGGTTTCTTTGGTGGAGATGAGAAAAGGACCCCCTGGGAAGAGTGTAGGGGAGAGTGCTCTGCTTTCCTGTATCTTTGTAGGTTTAGCCAGAAGTGAGTCAAAGCTGGCATCTGAGAGCCTCTGACTAAGATTAGATGATTGATGAAGAGAATTTTTTTTTATATAGTTCTGGAGACTGGGATGTCTAAGAGCAAGGTGTTGGCATCTGCTGGTCCTCTGGTGAGGGCCTTCTGGCTGCATCATAACCTGACACAAAGGGCATCACATACAAGACAGGGCGAGTGTGCAAGCTCAGGTCTCCTCCTTTTGTCAAGCCACTAATGCCATCATGGAGACCCCACCCCCATCCCACGACCTTATCTAATTCTAATTATCTTCCAAAGGCTTGCCTCCACCTATCACTAATATAACATTGGGAATTAAATTTCCAACACATGAATTCTGAGGAGACATCCCCAAACCATTGCAGCCTCCAGAGTGACAGGCAAGCTGAGTAAATATGGGTGGGCATATTATTAGATACCTTGCTGGCAGAGTTCAGGCCGACCCAGTGGTGGGTACTGACACCCTAGTTCTATGCCCTCTGTTCACACAATGGCAACCAAGCACCTCTCTGCTCCACAGTCGATGCAGCACCATTTGTAACACTAACCGCAAGGTTCTAGACTTTCCCTGGGTCAGGATTTTGCCTATCCTTGATGCTTTCCGTATTCCTTCTCCATCCCTGCTTTGGAGCCATTTTCTGATTATCTGGACCAGTGACTTTGAGTCCACAGCAAGGCCTCTGACTACTTCTGCTAGCAGCAATTCCTGAGTCTTCGATTGTAGCCCCTGCCCCTAGTTGCCTTTCTGTTAGGCCTGATTTGTAAGCTAGAGGTTTCCCCCTTCTTAGTCTCTCCAGTCGGTACCCTCTTTCATGTCCAGTGACTTTGACTCCAAAACAGCTTCATTTAAGGACAAACAAAGAGTTAAAAGAAGCTCTTGTGAAAGGCTGGAGGGCTATGGTCAGGACAGGAAGATTCTATAAAATAGAAATCAGATGGCTTCAGTGGAATACCAGACATGGGTTTGTTGTACACAATTAAACAGCTTCATTTGTCCTCAGCTCTTTGTGAATCCGTCAATATCAACATCCAGATATCTGGCTCTTACCGCTTGGAAACCACAGCACACAAGTTTGCCTGTGTTGATTACTGGCAAACACTGTAGTATTTCTGTGTCTACCACCATCTGAAAAAATTCTCAAGAGAGACTTTGGAAGTATGCATTTATGTGGGTTCCTGGGATGGGGAAGTTTTCAGTTCAGTGAAACATCTTGTCTGGTCTACAAGGAATCTTGGAATTTCAGTTCTGCCCAGTCCCTCTCAAGGAAAAAAATCATTTGTCATTGTCACCGGAAAAGCTTACGATGAGCTGTTGTTTCCTCCACAGGACAGTTCATCTGTCATCCAGTTCATGGCTCGAGCCACGGTGAGGGTAGATCCTGCCCTGAGGGTGGTAGAAGTGGCCGATGGGAACCCAGAAGAGATGACGGTGAGTGTGCCCCGTCCCCTGGGACAGCCCTCCTCCGAGGGCCAGAGAGGCTGAGTGATTGGAGACCCAGAGCTGGAACGTGAGGGAGAAGAAAGTCTCTGAGCCAAGATGTGGGGTTTGTGGTCAACCCAGGACCATGCCTGCCTTGGCCTCGGGGCTCCCATGGAGAGCTGCGGCTTGTTGTTGCTGCGCTAGCCTTGTTCTTTAGGACACCATTGTTACGTGAAAGTTTCCCGCTGTGATTGGCCAAAGGAAAAATAGTCTGGAAGTGCCCTTGATGGGGCTTGGATTTCCACCCAGAAGCCAGAACCATTTTTGTCTCCCTTAGACCTTTCCCCAAAACCTCATCTGCCTTCCCAATCACATTGTTCCATAGATAAACTCTGAGTGCCTTAAAAACAAGTTGTTCGCTTAACTTGAAGAGGTCACATCTACATTGCCAAGACCTGGAACCTTCCCTTTCACTCTCTTCCTGCCCCCGGTCTTCCATAAGGTGCAGTTGGCGTGCAGGTATCAGGGACACGGGAGGGCGCAGCAGACCTCAAGGCTTAGATGTCAGGGTGAGGGAGAGGCTGGAAGGAGACTATGGCCTTGGAATTCTGCTTTCATTCTTGTTCCTGGACAGTGGATTCATCCATCCTTGACCCCCTCCACCCAGACCCTGGGGGAGTAGAAAGGGGAGGCAGCAGCCCATGAAGGGCTTTATTTTATTTTTATATGGTGCTAAGGATCGAACCTAGGGCCTCACGTGAGCTAGGTGATCACTCTACCACCGAGCCACAGCCCCAACCCAGAGTTTACCTTCTTGAGAGAGAGGCATGTCTTCTCTTGGAAGGGTCAGTGTTGCTGTGGCAAATTTACAGAAGTGGTAAATTCATAAAAGATGAGGTACTTACGCACAAAATTATCAACTTGTTTTCTGATGACACGGGAGACTCCACATGTTAAAATATCAGGATACAGAGCAAACGAAAGCCTGTTCTTTCAAGACCCTGGCTGGGAAGGATTCCTACAGAAAATCAATCCTTCAGGATTTCAGTAAAATCTTCATTCTGATCCTGTTGTTGGTGAGCAAGAGTCAAGAACGTCAGGGAGCCCGGAATGAGCAGGGGTGCCTGATCGGGTGGGGTGCGTCAGTGCTGCTTGTAAGGCCGGGCACTCCACGCTCCGTGCAGGGACGCAGGGCCCTCTGTGGACTTGAGCTCCTCAAGCCACATGGGCACGTTGTCCAGGCACCAGTTTTACTAATAGAAAAGGAACAGAGTGGCCTCCGAGACCTTCACCCCACTCACGCCAGCCAGTTCGTCTGGCAGGTCAGACACTTGGAGTTGGCTTTTGTCTTTTCCCTCTGCCTTCTGGCCATTTAACTATGATTGGGACCTTCATTTGTGACCTGGAGATCAGTGGTTCCCTGCTTGTCGTGATAGCTCTGGTTAAAACAGTCTTATAGAATGAAATGTGTGCCCAACATCAGAGATTTAAAATGTCCTTAATCGTGTTAACAATAACTAACAGGCTTGCTTCAGGTGAAATTGTTTGCTAGCTGGATGAAAGTCACTGGGCACGTTGCCTTCACGTAGAGGACTTAGCTGTGGGATCCAGGAAGGCGTTGCTTAACATCCCGCTGTGGGATTCTGAGTCATCTATCTTCCTCCAAAATACTGCTTCCATCAGTTTCTGTTCCATTTTGAGCACCATGGTGATATTTTTATGATCAAGAGTTCTGGGGAAGAAGCTGATTTTTTTGTTCCCCCTCTGTGCTCCTGAGGAAAAAACTTAATACACGTGGGAATCCGTGATGTCCCCTTCTCCCTCCTTTGCATGACTGCCTTTTCAATCCATGAGCTAAGGTGAAGTTCTGCAATCTGTTCTCAACTTTCCTGGCAGGAAATAAAAAAATCATTTCTAAGTTGTAAGGTTTTCATTTTTAGAACAAGCACGTTCTTCCCTGCGTGACTCTTCTGAATGCCTGGCTCCCTGTCAGCCATCCATCTGAAGGGGAATTTCCACAGAGGCTAGCCACCAGATTCAAATCAGGCAAAGCCTCACAGGATTTCAGGCACCAAATTGTTATGGCCTTGGAATGAACAGGAAATGTATTTGTGTATGGTATCAAGCAGGGTGTGGGTGAGTAAAAGAAAACAATCAGATTTTTTAGCCACTGAAATTGTACATGGTGGTAAATTTAACTGATGGGAAAATCAAATAATTTTCCTGCAATTCTTGTGTTCTTTTTTTTTTTTTTTTAATAAAATGCATGATATAAGTAGTGCTTTACATTTGGATGAGTAACTAGAAATATGTCATTTTTTTAGGCCTTTGCCTTATTTATCAATATATGCATCCAGGTTACTTCCCAGGTAGCATGGTATCACGTATCCAGGCCCAACCACAGCAGATTCCTCTGGCTTCATACAGACCGGAACCCAAGAATTCCAGATGAGACCTTTGTGACTGATGGTTGTAAGGTGCCAAAAATTCATTGAATTTCATATTCAACCCAACCTGACTGACTTTCAGGGACATTTGTTAGTCAACTTTTTGTCACTCTGATCAGACAAGAACAACTTAGAGGAAGAAAAGTTTATTTGGGGCTCAGGCTTCAGAGGTTCAGTTCATGGTGGGCCCATTCCATTGCTCTAGACCCCAGATGAGGCAGAACATCATGGCAGAAGGACATGGTGGAGGAAAGCTGCTCACCTCATGGCATCCAGGAAGCAGAGAGAGAAAGAGAAAGAGAAAGGACAGAGAGAGGGTGGAGTCAGGGAGGGGAGGGAGAAAGGGGCCATGGACAGATGTAGTCCAGGACACACCCCTAGTGACCTGCTCCCTCCAGCCACACCCCCTGCCTACAGTTACTGCCTAGTTGTGCATTCAAATGATAAATCCAGCAAGTGGATTAATCCACTGATGGGGTTATAGCTCTCATAATCTAATTGTTTCACCTTCAACATTCCTGTATTAACTAACATGAGGTTTTCAGGGAACATTTAAGATCCAAACCATAGGGAATGAGTCACACGTATGAGGGAAAAGGACAAAAGTACTGGTTGGGGTTTACAAATATCATAAAGATTAAGGATAAGGCATAGCTGATTATGCCCCAGAAAGTTGGTCCTCATAAAGGGTAGGAATTCATCCCAGAAAGGTGCAGGAGTCCTCCTCATCCACATTTTTTCACTTTCCACAGTTTCAGTTAGCTGTGGTCAATCACAGCCTGAAAATATCACATAGAAAATTCCAGAAATAAAGAATTTATAGGTTTTAAATACATCGTTAGAGTATATTGTTATAATTGTCCTATTTTATTGTTGTAATCATTTTTCTGAGCCTCATTTATAAATTAAACTTTATCATAGGTAGGTGTGTATGTATAGGAAAGAAATAGTGTATATATAGGGTTCAGTCCTATCCATACTTTCAGGTACCCACGGGGGGGTCCTAGAGATGGGGACAGCTGTCCTACAGAATGAAAATATGAACGAGTCCCACAGATGTTTAGCTCTGTTCATGCAGTCATTAAAAAAAATCAAAAGATTTGGGGAGGGGGCTTCCCTAGCCCCTGAATTGGATATTGAAGTCCACAGGTGAAACAAAAGACTCAACAAGTACCCCATATTTTTAAGGAGCGTGACAACAGCTGAGGCTAGGAATTCCACCAAGGCCAACTACAAGACTGCAGAATCGTTCTAACAAGTACTGTAAGACACCACCTCACACTCCCTTTTCAGTCTGTCTTAGAAGTTGGCAAGAATTCTTGCTAAATTCTTGGTATTTTCAAATAGCAGAATGTATGATAAGCGTGTAAGTCCACAGATGACTCAGTAAAGCTGACCCTGGGAGTGAGCACCATACTGAGACCTTAGGTACGAGAGGAGAGACTCCCTCTGTCTTGCTTGAGCAGAATCAGAATAGGTTAGAAGGATACCCAGGAGCTCTCAGAACTGCCAGAGAAACCAGACTGGAAACACAAAGAGGGGTCAAGAAACCTGGGAGGTCAGGACCACAGACTGGGTCCAGCCCCAGGAAGAATCCAGAACCCTAGACATTGGACTCAGCTGCCCCAGCTTCTCTTGACCTCTTGCAACAGAGTCAGGCTGGAGCCACTTGCTGGCTGAGATTAGGTCTCTGTCCCTGGGGGACCAGCTCACTGGCATTATTGAACTTTGTAGTGGAGAGGAGGAACCCTACCTTTCCCTGTGTCTTACACAGGGGAAGAGTCTCCAGCACCAGAAGGGATTTGAATTCAGACTGAAAAGTGACAACTGTCCCCTCAGATGTTCTGGGGGCTTCTTTGGTTTTCCTTCTGTTGGTTCTCGTAAAGGTCAGGAGCAGGCCAGTCAAGCTGGTTCTCCTCTTGGAGTCCCCATCTGAGTGAAAGTCTTTGTTCAATCATTTAGACCATTTTTGTGGTGGTAGCTTCCTGGGCAAGTTGCAGTCTTAATGAGAGAACACAAAAATCTTTTGTCCAAAGATAGTTGGGGAGGGTGTGAACTCTTTGCTTTGTTCTCTTTTAAGAAGCAGTGTGCTTGAATGAGCAACGCTTCCTGTCCCGATTGATGGGATGAACGTTGGGGGCCCTTTGCCTCCTGCCACAGGAGCCATATATCTAGAGAGACATTTGCTTCCTTCATGCATCACACCACCGTCTGTCCCCTTGCCCTGCATGTGGGGAGAGAAGGCATAATTTCAAGAAGCAACCAGAGGGTCCATGGTGCCTTCCCTGGTGAGAACCACTAAGCCCCTTCCTCTAGTGACTCAAAGAGTCTCTGACACGTGGGGAGAAGAAATGACTGGCCCAAGGTCTCACTGTGGCTGAGACAAGGATAGCATAGGACTCTGTTGGTTCTTTCCCCTCTTCCTGGCATCCACTCAGTCACATGAGAAGGCACTGAGCCATTCCGGATGAAGGAGCTAGACAGAGGCAAAGGTGTCCAATGTGGAAAGGAGACAGCTTTGTTTTAAAGCCTCTCTGTTCAAACTGCTCAGGTGTGTGCGGAGCCCAGCCAGCTCCTCCAGGTTGCACCTGGCTCTCCTCGTCCTAGCTCAGGCCTTCCCTTCTCAGTCTGCAGTAGATCCCAGCATTAGCCTCAGCTCCACGTCCCTGCATTCCTTCTAAAGAAACCTGCACTCAGTATTCACAACAGCATGTCCTGCTTGTCCTCTGAAACCGTTGGGTTCACAAGAACATGCACAGACACGCACCATCACGGACATCCAGACATGCACACACAGGGGCTGTCAGGCACATGTGTGGATGTGGATGCATGCACACACACAGATGCACAGACCCACATACATATCCAACACGTAGACATGCACACTCACAGCAGACACATGCACACACATGCATACATATACACACCTTGCTGCACAATATGTCAGTGTGCCCACAGCACCTGTGCTGAAGAGGTCACATCAACTTCTTGGTGACCTCTGAACAAGTGTGGAAGGAATGTTCTAAGTGGACAAGGGAAAGCCAGACTCTCAAGCTGAAGTCAGGTGGTGTTGGGTTAGATTAGTAAGAAGCACCCCTTGTGTGATTTAGCAGGAAGTACTCCTGGTGAGATCCAAAAGGAAGTGGAGGGCAGGATAGGAAAGGGAAGAGAGAAGCAAGGGCAAGATTTGAGGGCACATCCCGCCTCTACTGGATCCCGTGGGGGATTCTGAAGCACTGATAGTTCATCGTGCCTTGAGGCGTTGGACCTGGGCTTTCATATCTCTGTACTTGCTGGTCATTGACGAGAGGCTGTCCCTGAGGTTGAAACTCACTTTAGCATCAATGAAGCCACTGGAAGGAAAGCCTGCAAAACCTGGGGTTGGACATTCTGACCCCACAGAGAGGACCTGAGGGGCTCTGGACAGGACGCATGCTACATATGGAACTATTCTATGCTCAGGCCTTGGGTGCTCTGCTTTGTGTCTGTATTTTTGCTTTTTATATTCTGGTCTCGGCTCAGTTTCTCTGATGTGATTATTTCCTGTCAGTTCCTAATACTTCACTTTTCTGTTGAGGAAACAGACTCTGGGACATGAAGGGCCCTGCCTGTAATCTCACAGCTTGTCAGTGGATGAGCCAGGACTGGTCGCCCAACCTGCCCACTTGTGAACCCTGAGTCTTCTTTAATCCCTGCTCCTGTTGCTCAGTCCTTTGCAGTGGGAACCCCCTCCTGAGCAGGCAGCAGGAATCATAGGGAGATACATAACTGAGTCCCTTGGCTCTGGTGGCTTCAGAAGCATGTCACATTCAGACACTGTGGCCAGTTTACTGTGGAACTCTTCCTGTTGTGGCCTGTTCCAGATCCACAGTTCAGAGAAGAATCACCCCTCCTGGGAGACCCTCCATCACCTGAAGTCAGGAGCTGTATCTTTCCTTTTCCTTAGAGAGTGGTCATGAGCATCATCAGGGGTCATAGATATAAAACATATCAGCAAAGAGCTTGGCACGTAGTGAGGATTCCACAAATGTGACCCATGGTTCATAACAAAGGAATTATTAGCACCTTCCCAGCTCACTGCTCAGCAAATTCTAACCAAGCAAGAGATTTCTAAAACCCAGTATCTGGCAGGCACAGGGCATGTCTCTGCTTATTGTGGCAGAGACTTACAGCGTCCCCCTTGCCAGATGCACAGTTCACGTATATCATCTCCATGAATCTCTCTGTGCCTCTCAGCTGGCATGCTTTCTGAGCTGTGTTCTGAGAGCACTTGAACGTATGGTTCTGCTGACATTTCTTCCAACCCCCGCGGCCCTTCTCCCTCCTCCCTCCCTAACACCTCCACTGGCTATTGGATGTAATCAGAAGCAGGTGAAAATATCTTTTTTTTTTTTTTTTTTGGTCCCAGATGGTCTTCTCTTTCCACTTTAAAAAAAAAATTTATGATTCCCTGCCTTCTGTTGAAACAAGCATGTGATGTTTACCACTGAGAGCATCTTGCCATTGTGATTGACCTTTCACTGACCTGGGACCGGGCTTGAACCTCCCCTCTGATGTGCTCCCAAGGTGTCTCCTCCATCACTGGAAACCCTCCATCCAGCTGTACCCCCATGTTGCTCATGTTCCCAGGCCTTCTGGAGACCTGGGTATTTCTAGCTATTGCATGAAATGCATTCGCAGTGGTCAGAACATAAAAGTTCCCAGAAACACAGGAGTGAATCAAATGCTGTGGTTGAATTCACCAGTTGCCTCAGGCTGAAAGTTGTCTTGTGGTCATTTCCTGACACCAGCTTGCCAATCTCAGGTGCATTAAATTTTACAGAAGCTGGCAGGGAGCCCAGTGCCTGGCTCCTCTAACGTTCCATTGAGACAAAGCCTCAGGCTGCTAATTTTCTTGTTTGATTAGTATCCAGTCCATAAGCCCTCAACTATAGTCCTTGACCATGTCATTACCCATCTCTTCGCTGCTCAATAGTCTGCCCTTTCCATCTCTCGGCCCCCTACCACCCTCACAGCTGCTCCTCCAGTGGTGGCAGAGTCCCTGCCCCCAGTGCTCAGTCCTTCATCTCCTTTATACTACCTCCTTTCTTATTGGAAGCAGAAATCTGCTCCCTGCCACCCTCTTCCTGGGCTGCTTGTTGCTTGTACTCCCACACCCACCTCTCCCTTCTAGCCTGGATTCTTTCTGCAGCTACAGTGCTCTTTGCAAAATGGAAGTCATGCCATGCCCCTGCCTGGCCAATGGAGACGCTCCATTGGTCTTTCCACTCTGCTTAAGATAAAGCATATAATTCTGTTGTTGTTGTTATTGTCAGGGTCTTAGTGTTTCCAGACTGACCTGGGGCTCCTGGGCTCAAGGGATCCTCTTACCTCAGCTTCCTAAGTAACTCAAACTATAGACATGTGCCACCATGCCCAGCTAGACATTTCATTCTTTTTTGGCAGGGTGGGTGCTGAGGATTGAACCCAGAGTCTCATGAATGCTTGAAAAGCATTCTGCCACTGAACCATAGCCCCCATTCAAGCATGGGATTCTGAATGCAGCCTCCAGTTCTTCCAAACCTCTTCTGGTGCCTTCTTGTCCATTCTGTTTGCTGCAACCTACTGGCTGAGAACAGTATCTCACCCTTGCCAAGTTGGCTCCCGCCAAAGGGGTTCTGTACATGTTGCTCACTCAAGCTTCCCTTCCCTCTTTGACTGGTTAACTTCGGCTCTCCTTCAGCCATCTCTCAAGCAGTCCCTCCAGGGACTCTTCTGACCTATATGCCCATCTCCGTGTCTTTCATAACCACCATCCTCTCCCTGTTTGTACTTTTCGTAATTTTGCATTAATTTGTCTGATTGGTCAGTATTCTCTGGAAGTTCTATGAGTCTGAAGACTGCCTGTTTTATTCATTGGTGAATTTCCACAGTATCTGGCACATAGGTGCCACACACACATTTGTTGGATGGATGGATGAATGGATAGGGACGGACGGATAGACAGATGGTCAAACAGAAGGACAGATAGGGTGGATGAACTGTTGGGTGGACTAATAAAGGGACGGATAGGGGATGGGCCAACCCCACTCCCAAAAGAAAAAACACAAATATATTTTAGAAGTAGGGAAAAAAAAAAAAAAAAAACCACATTCAGATACTCTGTCTTCAGATCCTGGCATCTCTTTGATTGTAGACTGGATTACATTCACACTTCATGTAATGTTATGGTAGAAAGGATGTTGCATGTATTAACTTGTACATTTGTGAATCACTATGTTGGTTTAGATGACAAGACCATATGCAGTCAAGCCCTCTTTCTGTAAGAACGCACAGTTGCCTAGAATCCACAGACAAGAGAGTCATCATTGCCTTAGAGAGTGAGAAGGCCTTCGGAATTGGACCATGGCATATTCAGCTGTGTTTTTTGTTTTTTGGTTTTTTTGTTTGTTTGTTTTTGTTTTTGTTTTTGTTTTTGTTTTTGTTTTGGCAGTGCTGGGGATTGAACCCAGGGCCTTGTGCATGTGAGGCAAGCACTCTACCAACTGAGCTATATCCCCAGCCCCTCCTACCTTCTTTATAACCAGAGGATTGTCACCTTTTCTGTTTTGTGCATTGGAATGCCATGATGAGATTTCCTCTGCTAGAAGAAGCTGCAAACTGCTATTTCTAAGAGTTCAGAGAATGATTAATTCTGCTGGAAAGGAGAGTAGGAGTAAGCTTCTGGGAAGAGAAGAAATTGGAGAAGAGTCTCAAAACAAAAACTTTTTGGCTTGACTTTAAAATGCTTAGTTCAAAAAAATGTTAAATAGTAACAAAGTATGAGAGAAAAAATTACCCACAATCTCAAAAGTCTCCTGTTTATAAATTTCCTTCCATTTTCTTAAAACTCTTCTGTATATTAAATTGATCATTCTGATTCTTATTGTGATAGCACTTATCATTTTCCCAACATGATTACCATGGTTTCAGAAGTACCTAAAATTTGGAAATCAGACAAAACATTGATTACATGTCCATAGTGGACATACTGGAGCATTCCCTGGCTCCTTTCTGCTCAAAGTATAGACCATAGACCAGCAGTATCCACAGCATGGGAGTCTTGTTTGAAATGAGGACTCTCAAGCCTCCCTCACCCAATTCAGAACTACTTTTTCTTTTCTTTATTTGGTACCAGGGCACTTAACCACTGAGCCTTATTCCCAGCTCTTTTTAATATTTTATTCTGAGATAGGGTCTTGCTGATTTGCTTAGGGCCTCACTAAGTTGCTGAGGCTGGCTTTGAACTTGAGATCCTCCTAGCTCAGCCTCCCAAGCCACTGGGATTACAGGCATTTGCCACTGTGCCCAACCCAGAATCTACATTTTACTCATAGACAGTAAACTTTGAGAAGCACTGGTCTAACAGGTCTACACAGCAGTCTAGGGCTCAGATTTTGTGAAGTTAAATTTGTATTTGTAGAATACTGGTAAGTTATAAATGACTCTTGCCAGTACAAATAAAAGTAATTTCTGTTTGACCAAAAACATAAGCCCAAAGATTATAATTTATCATCCTGTAAGGTATAAACTTAACTTGATTATTAATCTCTTCTTCTGTGACTAAATTTTTTTCAGATCCTTCTTTGACCTACTTTAACCATCTTACTTCTTCCGTACTGAATTATATAAATCATTAGCATGTATTCATTGTATATTTGTCATGTTTTTAACTTGCTAAATAATATGCTTTGTCAGGTTTTTTTTTGTCATCATTTCTAATAACTCTTTGGTATTCTATTTTGTGATTGATCTATTGCCCAATTATTAGACATTGAGAATATTTCTGATTCTACACCAATATGGATAATTTTGCAGGGAGCATCAAATTTTTTCGGTGTTTTTTTTTTTTTTTTTTCTTCTATAGTTCATATTTCTTGCCTTGGAGCATGTTTTCAAGTACAGAATTTGTGAATCAAAAGGATGAACATTGCATTGCCAGGCTTAGTGGTGTACACCTGTAATCCCAGCAGCTTGGGAGGCTGAGGCAGGAGGATCGTGAGTTCAAAGCCAGCCTCTGCAACTTAGGAAGACCCTGTCTCAAAATAAAAATAAAGAGGGCTGGGTATGTGTCTTAGTGGTTAAGCATGTTTGGGTTCAATCCCTGGTACAAAAAAAAAAAAAGAAAGGAAGGAAGGAAAGGAAAGGGGAGGAAAGGAAGGAACATTTTTAAGATATAATGAAGCCTGTCAAAGGGACCAGGATGGAAGGACATTCAGGGTAGATGACTGGAATATGAATACACCTGGGAAAGACCATAAAGGAAGGGAGAAGACCAGCTCATAAGGACCCTGTATCCTGAATTGGATGCTCCATAAAAAGGGAAGCCAGTGATAGTGTGAACTGAGAGAAGTGACCTGGTGAGACTCTGCTTTAGAAGGACAACTCTAATGGCAGGTAGTCTCTGCAAACCTCCTGAGACAGTGCTGGTGAGCAAAGACCAGTCCTGAACTGGGGCAGTAACGGAGGGTGGAAATCAGGAGGTGGAGAGCAGAGAGAAGCCCAGAGGCTGAACCAGGCCAGGTTCCCAAGTGGTGGAGTCAAGACCTGGTGGTCAGCGTCTCCTGACCCACTGTGTGGTCCGTGCTGCTGACCATTCTGTATTTTGCTTGTCTGTTTTGGTTTTAATGTAAGACGTGATTTCTTAGAACAGCGAGATACTCAGATCATCACCCACAGATGAGTTCTTTAGAGTCACCATATGAGAGTCTGGGCCCTGCCAAAGCATACAGCACACGTCCAAGAGGATGAAGGACATCACTGGAAAATAATCAAAGATGAGGCACATTCCAGGGAGGTGACAGGGCAGGCTGCTGGAATTTGCCAGACTAAACTGTAGCAGCGACTCTGTCTCTGTAGCCACAAAACCAGACCTCCAGCATGGCTTTGCCAGGGTGCGGGTTTCAGTGTCCCCGAGCCATCTGGGTTAACACAGTGGCTGGACCATACAACTCACCCCCTCCCCGACCCAAGCCACAGCCTGGCCCATCACTCCTCTGCCAATGAGAAGGCTTATCAGACTTTTATCACACGACCAGGCTGCAGGCACTCCTGTAGACCTCTGTTATCTTCCCCTCCAGACCCCCATTCACAAGGGAGAAAGTAGAGTCTTGTCCCAGTTGCCAACAGTCACACCAGGACAGGGCCCAGGCCGGCCCCCTCCTACATCTATTCTCTTGGTCGTAGTACCTCCAGATTCATCTGGACAAGACAGGAAGAGGCAATTTGATCCACAGCAAGAACCCAAAGCCACGAACCTGTCTGTCTTTAAAAACAGGGAATTGCCCATCTGAACCCCACACCAAATTGTAGGTTTAGGAGGACAGTAGAATCCATTGCTGTCCCACCACCTCCTACATCTACCCTAAGGTGTTCTTCCCCTAGAAGTGCCCATACTTTGAAAATCACTTCCTGTAATAGCCCCAAACTGGAAATGACCTTAGAGCTCATCAGTAGTAGCATGGATAAATAAATAGAGGTGTGTCCCTGGAGTAGACTGCTATACGACAGTCTGCGTGCTACCGAGTCTCCCAAACACAATGTTGAGAAAAAGAAACCTGCTGCAGCAGTTCCCACGGACCATTCCAAGGCAAAAGCAGTTGACATTCACCCAGGCTCTTAGAAGTCAAGGTAGTGGTTACCCCTGGTGGGGGTGGTGACCAAAAGAGAGGATGAGGGGACTTCTGTAGAGTTAGTCACATCCCAGCTCTTTGTCTGGGTTCTGGTTATGCAGATGCCTTTAGCATTGTTTGGGAAAATTCAGTGGGCTGTACGCTTAGGGACACTTTTCTCTAGGTATAGTAGACCTAGTTTTTAAGAACTAAAATACAGCAAGCCATGCATGACCTCAAAAGCAATGATAATGATGCTACAGGAACACGCCACCCCACTTGTCAGAGTGGGCTCTCTGCCAGGTGCTGTGTGGGGCCCTATACACATCAGTCCTTTTAGTCCTCTGGGAAGGTCTGTTGTGCTCCTGTTTCTCAGTTGAGAGAACTGAGGCTCAGAGAGGTTAAGTACCTTGCCCAAGGTCACCCAGCTAGTAAGTTCTGCAAAGAGGCCCCATGTCTGTTCTCAGAAGGGCCTGCTACGTTTTATAGGCAGCTTTCTCTCATTTCTGTCCAGGAAGGAAGGTGTGGCTTATGCTCTACCTTATTTTCCTTGAGATAATATTCTGGATTCAGGATCCATAGGTGAAACTGGCAGCCTATCTGTCTCATGGATGTCTGTCCCATCCGACCCCCAGCACATACAAATTCCCTGCTACCCCAGCTCTAGGAGGGAGAGAGAGATGGAGATGTCCACATTTCCTTGCCTTACCACCAGGGAAGAAAGAGCAAATAACCCATTAACTGACAGCTCAGGAAGAAGGTCACCATCAGCCAGGTGCTCTGTGGTGTTGGTTACAATTTCAGATTTGAAGGTTTTAGGTTGGCAAGACCTGGGTTCAAATTCTGACTCTGTACTTAAGCTACATAGCCTATAGTCATGTCCTCCCTGGACGTCCATGTCTATAAAATAGGTGTTGAAGACTTCACAGGGTGATTGTGTGAATTAGACAAGAGATCACAAGAGAAGCACAGAGACTGGCACAGAGGAATATTTAGCAAATGCTAGAGAGAGGTGGAAGCCAGACCCTAAGAAGGTAAAATGAGCTGTTCTGGGCAGAGCAGGGCAGTATCATGCCTAGTCTCTGCTTGGACTTGAGCCTGGAACTGGACCCCCTGGCTTCAGAAAATAGTGGAGCCTCCTAGCAGAAGCAGAAGGTCAGTTGACCTTGAGGATGGAGCGAGTCTGAAATTGACCTTCCCCAAGGAGGGGATGGGAATTCCAAAGAGAGCCACAGCTTGGGCAAAGGCCTGCAGTTGACTGCCCAGGGCTAGGATTTTTGTCTCCTTGGCAGTGAGGAGCTTAAAGGGGACCCTCTGTTAGGGAGAGCTGGGAAGGATTATTTAGCAGCAGAGGACACAATAGATGCTTTGAATTCTGCAAAACCACACTCCCCTGTGACCAGCGGGGCTAAAGCAGAGTTGAAGTGTACCATCAGGGTGATGCATGCTTAGCAATTGGTTCTCTGGCAGGAGGGTAGGGGAACCCTGATTTGTTTGCCAATTTCCATGGTGTAAATATTCCCAACATGACCCATTTCAAACCACCATCACAATGTCGCTGGACACGAAATAGGGAACAGACACATACTTGGCTCTCATGAGCTGACACAAGCCAGTTCCAGTGCAACACTGAATTTCCATAAAAGTTGGCCACTCTTGCCTCATTGAGATATGGGGTCCGATGGCGTATAGTTCACTCTAGAAACCACAGACAGCACGGCTTCCTGGGTTGAGTTCCTTCAGTGTGTTAGGCCCAGTCATGAGATGCAAAACAGACTACGTCCTGGCCCTGGAGGGGTGCAAAGTCTGTTGGGTAAACTGGCATGAATTTACACATTGGACCGAACACCCAAAAAGAAATATTAACTTGCCTGGAGAACTCCCTACATTCTTTGTTTCAAAACCAAAATGTGAGGTAGACTGCTGTCATCTGTTCTGAATCAAGAACTTAGCGTATGTGTGCTTTTAACTTTTTCACTTTTTTTAACTTTTGTTCACTCCCTGATATTTAAATCAAGGTCGTTGTCATTACAATGACTTCAAGACCTGGGACTGACTTGGTTTTTATGTTTTCATTTTTGCTTTGCCTCCTAGGTGGTCTTTGAAGCCTTGCACAATCTGGAGCCCCGTGGCTACGTTGTGGGGTGGATCATTGCCATAAGTTTGCTGGTGGGAATCCTCATCTTCCTGCTGCTGGCTGTGCTGCTCTGGAAGGTGAGTCTGGCGACCACAGGTCTCCAAGGAGTCCCCACCCATGAACACCAGCTCTCCTGCCTCTCCGGAGTGGGTGCACCTTGGAAGAGGTTTCCTATGGGAACTTCCTTTGTGGTACAGGTACAGGTACAGGGGATGTCAGTGTCCCCTTCAGGCAGGGAATGGAGTCTTGCTGCTCTTGAGTCCATGCACAACTGAGCATTTGAACCACTTTAGAGAGACAGCAAAAGTCTCAGTTTCATCTCCTCTTCTCTTTCCTAAGAGAGTTAGGCCAGTCCTGATGTGGGATATTGGGAACCTAACTCCAGAACAAGCTTGGGAGGTAACAGCTGGGAGAAGGGTGGGTTACCATTTGCTTAAAGAAAGAACAAAAAGGAAACGACAGAGCAGGTTTGGTTTTTCTCTTTCCTTTTCCCCTATGGAATACGAGGAAGATTTCTGCCCAGAAGACTCAGTAACTGAGATGGCCACCGGTCTAGAACTCAGTTCTCCCAACCCCAGGGTGGTCCATTTGGAGCTGAGCCAGGGTGTCCCTGTCACCAGGGCACACCTACTCATCTTTCATGTCAAGCATCATTCTCTCAAGTTGACAAGGGTGTCCTCACCCCCCAAGCCCAGGGTGATTTCTTTGCTTCACTCTCGGAGATCTGGAGTCCTTTTATGTCAGAGTCTTCATCTTCATCAGCAATGGTATCAGAGTTGTCATCTGATGAAGGTCTGTCTCCACTACTAGGTAGGGATGGACCAGGTGAGTGGGACCCATCTGTCCTTATTCCCACTGTGTTCCCAACTCCAAAACAGCACTAGGAATCATTGCTGGGACTTCCTGACTCCAAAGCCCATGCTTCTCTAGTGTTCTAGTCTCAGCTGCAGGTGGAAACAGCTTCCTAGATTATTACAGCTGAATACATTAAATTCAAATTATTAATTTCTTTGGGATTACAAAATGATATATATTGATCAAACATAATAGCATATCATTAAGGGAAAAAATGTAAAATACCTACATGTCACCATCTGAGAATTAACCACAATGAGTACAACATTGCCTTTTTTGATCTTTTTCTCTGCCTATACGTACATAAACCAGGTGTTCTCATAGGATCAACTTAGTTTTGAATAGTGTGTTAGTTAAATTTTTCAGTAACATGCTTGATATATTTTCAGGTGAAATATCCCTGAATTTAAAGCAACTAGATCAATTATCAACCTGGGGGAAAAAAAGTGGAATAAATATATTTCAGAAGAGTAGCCAAGAAGTCTAGAAATAAGGAGAAAAATAATGTGTGTATTGTACTTTTCTCAGATTAGCAATCAGACCATTGCTTTAAATTTTGAGTTACTTCACCTGAAAAGGTGCCTGGAGGGGGAAGAAATTTTAAGTGTATTTACTTGAAAATACATTTCTCATGCTTTTCAGGCATCCCGTGTGCTATTTTGCAACCTATTATCCTCTAAAGACAATACTGTGACTGTTTTTCCATATTGTGAGGAGCCCATTTCCAGCCACGTCTTAAAGATACAGAGAGCCTGCTGTTTATTCATCTGGTCCCTTGAGGCTGGAAGTTCGGTTGCTCTGGTTGCACACTTCCTTTAAGAGTGAATAACTCTGGAGCCAAATATTTGCACAAACACTTTGTTATATCCTTAGAATGAAACCCTAGCAATGGAATGACTGTGTCTCTTCTTTTATGTTACCAGTTGCCCTCTAGAAAGTTCACACCGCCGCTCCTCCCATGAGCCCTGTATCTGAAGTGTCCATTTTCCTGCATACTTGCCAACAGTGAATATTATTACCTTTTTGTTTTAATCCACTAATTGGTTGTTTATTTAATCTGCATTGCTACATGGCTTCTTAATTCTCCCTTCTCTCAACTCCAATTCCTTCCTGCTGGGAGTGCTGCTGGTCTGCGGTGGAGAACAAAGCCTGCTCAGTGTTTGGAATCTGCAGAGACAGACTTCCCACTGGAGAGAGAGTGAGTGTGAGAGTGTGTGTGTTGTGTGCGTGTGTGTGTGCGTGTGTGTGTGAGACTTCCTTGTCTTTCCATGGGTTCCTGAAATGAAAGGAAGTGCTATTCTCCTCCATGGCTGAGTGTGTGGGACACACAGCAGGGAATATCGTGGCCATGTTCCAGTCCCTTCAGTGAAGTGCATGCCCTGTCACTCAGGGGTGTCCCATCTCCTGTGAGTGCTGTCCTTTCTGCTCCCATCGGCCATCTACTTTGCTTTGCTCTTGTCACATTTGCTTAAGAAAGGGCATTTGCAGGCGATCTCTGTCAGTGTGACCAGAACCCTGAGGGGTCACCCAGCTGAGTGAAATCCAAAAAGTGAGGCTCTGAGGAGTCAGTCATCACCCTCTGAGACAGACTTGGAGAAAGAGCAGCGTCACTGAAATCAGAGGTCACCCTACGTGCGTTAACCCTGCCAGGGGCTTGCCATAACTCAAGGGGTGGAAGGAAGGCTTTGAGGAAGTTGTCACAGGAGTCCGCAGGGTCAGACAGCTTTGCAAGTTTCCTTTCAGTCCATGCTCTTTGGACACTGGCTGTGACTCAAATGCTGGACAAGGCATTGGGGTACACTGGTGACCGTGCCCCTGCCCTGTCCTGCCCTTGAACCTTCCCCAGGTGGACTAGTGAACACACTGGAGAGGGTCAAGTTCGGCGTAGCGACTGCTCTGGAAATAGAGGAGGTGCTGTGGATCCCCGCCTCACCAGGGCCGCATGGAACCATGCAGTGGATGAGAGCTAGCGCCTCGCAGGCTGGCTGCTTTGTGCCGCAGTTAGGTCTCCCACATGCCAGGCTCCATCACCTGCAGCCCCTCCCCTCCACCCCCCACCCCCCACCCCATAAACAGGAGACCATCACATTAGCTTGGTGTGTGGAGGTTTTGCAGGGAAAATGCTTCACTCTGCACTTAGCACATAGAAGCCCCCAACGGAGGTCAGAGGACTTTTCACAGATGAGGTGTGGAGTCTGAATTTGGTTTGCCTTGAGCTTTTCAGGCAGGCAAGGTCAGAAAGATTTTCCACGCAGAAGGGAGAGAAGGTGAGAAAATAAGCAGGGTTTGCCTGAAGTAGCTTGTGCAGGCTCTGCTGAGCAGGGCAAAGCAGAGGCTCAGGACGTCTGTAAGCAGAGCAGCGATGTGACCAGGTCTGTCTCAACAGAGATCTGTGACAGCAGTCTCCATGACAGAGACCAAGCAGGGTCTGGTAACCAGTTGAACTTGAGAGGTAGCAGTTGTCCCTGATTCTAGCTCAGTGGACGGCTGCCCTTGAGGACAGGATAGGTCTGGAAAGCCTTGGGAAAGAGGGTAAGTTTGGTGTTGTGCTTTCCTATTGTGTGATGGCTGCAGGAGACCAGGGCTTGACTTGGTCAGAGTTGCTACCATCCCTGCCCTACAGAGGGAAAACCAAGAGAAGGACAGTGCTGTCACCTCGCTGGCCTGGGCTGAGTATTCTTACTTATCTCATACATCACAGAGGCCATTTTTTCTAGTTGCCAAAAAAATACTGAGAACCTTTCAGTTGTTTAAGGAAGAGAAAGAGGATTCTAAGGAGGCAGGGGCAGTACTACAGATCCCAAGGAAACGTTTACATCCAAACCTGGAGAAGTCCAGACTCCCCACAGCCAGCCGCCTCCCTCCCTCGCGTGCTCCTCTCTGCCAGCCCCTCGCCTCTCCTCTGCACACCGCACCATGCTTCTCCCAGAGCACATTGGCTCTCTCTGCACTTCCCTACACACATTAGGAAGTGGTTGCCTCTAGCCCTCCCGATTTACATCTCAGCAACTCCTAACCACAGATACAAAAGGGTCAGCCATTTCTGATTCCTGGATCTACATGTCCAGGAGAGAGGATCTCTCTGGCCCAGGTCAAGTCTCTGTCCACTTCTGTCAACTGTGGTTGGAGGCAAGAGTTGACAGAGAGAATCTGCCTGGGCCACCCAGCTTGGGTTGTCTATCTCCCATGAACCCAGACAGCTCAGGCTGGAGGGGGAGAAAGGTGCAGGATAGCAATGGGTGGTGGGGGGGAGGCTCTCAGGAAAGATAGAAACTGAGACAGATCCTCCAAAGGTGCTCACCGCAGCAGGATAGCATGGTCAGTAGTGGGGCTTGCTACATTTATACCATCCAATTAGCAATGTCGCATAACAAGCTGCCCCACAATCAAATAGCTTAAAACAACCATGGGCCAGGGATTCAGGAAGGGTTTAGCCGGTGAGTCTTCTGCTCCACATGGCACTGAGTGGGGTCTCTTAATGCATTTCCCTGTGGCCGAGATGGTCTCAAAGTCCGATACAGCTTCCCTCATGTGCCTAACTTGGTGGCTGTCAGGCCCTTTCTCCCTGTCCACGTCAACTCAGGGCCCTTCCCCGTGGTCCTCCCAGCAGAGTGCTCTGACTTTATAATGGTGACTGAGCTTCCAGGAGAGCCCAGTCAAAGCTGCCCATTCTCCGTGGGCCAGCCTAGAGCAGGCTCAGCATCATTCTTGGCCAAACCAGTCACATGCCAGCCCAGTCAAGGGAGGGGAGAGTAGCTCTGCTTCTCAATGGGAGGAGTGACAAAGGCTTTGTGGCCATCTCTGATCTGCCACATACGTCACGTCCAGCAGTAGGGACAAAACTCTTCCTCTTTCCTTTGAAGACATTATTATAAAGGGAAATTCACCTAACTACCAGTTTTACTCTGTTTATAAGTAGATGGAATGTCACCTGTCTTCCATAGTGTCAGAGATAAAATCACATTGAACTCCTTTGGGGACAAGATGGGAGAAGAGCAAATCCTGGTGCCTCATTCCCATCAGAGTAGGCCAGCTGTCCAGGGACAGGTATAAGGTAGTAAGGGACTGGGCAGAGGGGGTTGTTTAGAAAAAATTTTCCTAAAGGCCTAACCTAAGACTGGGGATATAGCTCAGTTGGTAGAGTGCTTGCCTCGCATGCACAAAGCCCTGGGTTCAATCCCAGCGCCACAAAATAAATAAATAAATAAATAAATAAAAATAAAGACTCTTTAAAAAAAAAAAAAAAAAAAGACCTAAACTATATAATGACTTTATAAGAGGTTGAAAAGGGCAAATGAAATGCAGTATTATTTTAGAGACCTGCATATTCCTAAAACTTTAGCCATAGATTTCTTATCAACACGTATTTCTGTGTCTAAGAATGAAGTGTTGTGTGCAGCAAGTAGAGATCCAGAGCAGTGAACTGAAACCTGTCCACTCCTGGGGCTACGGTCCAGCTCCGTATTTGACTTCCATGGGTGTTCTCAATGGTTCTGGCTCATTACCGTATTATGTATCAAATTCCCTCCATTCCTTTCAAAGGGAAGCCAGTTGCCACGCCCACCTGGAAAGCCTGCACTGAGGGAATGTGAAGACAGGTGGCCAGGGTTCAAGTCCTCTTCCCTTCACAGGGCATGCCTCTTGATTTCCTTTTACAGTAGCTCTTAACATTGCTACCTGTGGTTGCTTGCCCTGCCTTGACCTCGTGGTCAGCCCAAAGTGGTTCATAAGAAATGAATCCTGACATGGTACTAATGCTAAGTAAAGCAGCCGGTGGAGCTTCTGCACTCAGACTACCCACGGGCCTGCGGAGCTGCATACCCCATACTCACAAGATGGCCGGTGCCTTCATTTAACAGACAGTACTGGGTCCCTGCCAGGTGGCAAGCCCTGGGCAAGGGGACAGAGATGAGCAACAGAGCCTTCATGCAATCTTTTTTTTTTTTTTTTTTTTTTTGAGTGGGATACCAGGGATTGAACACAGGGGCACTCGACCTCAGAGTCACATCCCCAGCCCTATTTTGTATTTTATTTAGAGACGGTCTCACTAAGTTCCTTAGTGCCTCACTATTGCTGAGGCTGGCTTTGAACTCCCGATCCTCCTGTCTCACCTCCCAAGTTGCTGGGATTACAGGCATGAGCCACCATGCCTGGTCCTTCATGCAATCTTGAAATTCTCTGAGAGAGGCAGTTTAGTGACTAGAGATGGTGGCTGAGTGGAACCCTGAGGGCCAAGCAGGACTTGGCCTGGGACACCAGCTCCTGGCTGATCCTACGTGTACACATGTTTTTTCTGCAACAGAAATGCCTGGTAGGGCAGCCAATGCCTTCTTCAGAGCTGAACTCCAGGTGAGCTCGGCCTCCTCCCTGCCTCTGCCTCCTCAGCTCCCCCAGGACCTTCCACAAGGCCCCTGCTTGCACCTCAGTCACTCTCTCGTGCTTGGCGTCCACTATCCCTGGCTTCCACACAAAAGCCACACTGGGGCCCCAAGCTAACCAGACCCTTCTTCAAATACTGAAATGGATCCTAATCAGCCTGCCCAAAGCCGAGATGTTAGCAGACACTGGGAGCCATAATTTAAATTTTATGTGCAAAGATTACACTAGCTTGCCAAACCACCGTGCAAGAAGAAAACTTTGAAATATGAAACTCTTCTAAGGGGGGAAAAAAAAAACCCAGATGAGTCCCCTCTCCTTTCCTTCAGCTCCCAACTGGGTTTGAAGATGCCTGGGCCTCGTGCCTCCTTCATAAAGGCCTGTTTATGAGGAGAAAGTTTAATTGCTCAAAGGTAGCAGGCAGAACTTTGTAACTTGCACCATTAAGAAATACTTTGAACTCATTACACCAGCCAGCCTGAGCTCTGTGGAAAGACAGCAAGGAGATGCTGGGGTCCCGGGGATCCTTTAGAACAAAGATCCCCACTTTCCCTTTCCTCTCCTCTCTGTCCCTCCATCTACTCTTCCCTCCTGTCCCTATTTGTGTGCAGTTTGCCCCCAACTCAGTGAAGGAGAAATCCTCCTCCATTGCTTTTAGCCAAGGACCCTCCATCTCTTTTCCTCTCCCCTGCTTGACCCTTTTGCTAACCAAGATGGCTTGCAGCAGAGCCAAGTTCCATTGCTCTGCCAGTTCTGTGGCTGTCTTCCCCAAAGCCCCGGGCCTGCTTCTTAAGTGGAGAATAGGCAGCCTGCAGGCCGTGTTGGTCGATGCTCACAGGAGGCCGCCTCCAGCTCACTATCGGCCCTCCGAGCGCCTGCTGTGTTGGGGCTTTCTTTGGGCTCATGGTCTGTATTTGACAGCATTACTTCTGACCTCAGAAACCCTTAGACAACTGCCTCTGTGGAATGGCCCAGAGAATGCAAGGCTTGGTGATCCCCGCATGAAATCACACACACACACACACACACAATTGCACTCACATGCACACACATGCCCTCACACTGCCTCAATTCAAACCATGTGCCAAAGGACTTCAGCGGGGGTTTGTTTATGTTTGGAAGTAAATATTGGTCTGATGTCGCATTGTTGACATCTCCAGACAGAGACATGCCGTGTAAATAGTCAAGTAACTGAAGAGACTGGTAAACATGAGGCCTTGAGTTATTCCAAAGAAGGACTAATCCAAGGTCCCTGAAACGGCTGCCCAGGAAGCAACTGGAAGGCCAGTGGGGGAGGGATGTCCCCCAAGACACCAGATGTCCTGTAGTTGTTCACCCATCCCCCTCACCCCGAGGGGGCTGGGAAGGAAGAGGCTCATGCTCCAAGGCTAGCACCCCCAGAATCCTGTCAGGCCACGTCTCCTAGGTCCCCTGCCTCATACAGCAACCACTCATAGAGCTTTTCAGGGGAAATCTGCTGTTTCCCTAGAAGTTTTCTGAAAGGCTTTTATTTTTTTAATTTTGTTGTTGTTGTTGTTGTTGTAGGTGGACATAATACCTTTATATTTTATGTTTATGTGGTGCTGAGGATCGAACCCAGGGCCTCACACATGCTAGGCAAGTGCTCTACCACTGAGCCACCACCCCAGCCCCTGGAAGGCTTTTGATACAAGGTTATATCAGAAGATTGTGTAAGTCTGTCAGAACATTTCAGGAAGCTGCATTTCAGGAAGGCCCCCGTTAGGATCAGCGCAGGCACAAAACCAGAAAGCACACTGCTCCTTGGGCCTCCAGCCGAGCAAAGCTTGGCTGAAGTCTCCTCTTCTAGGATTTCTGTTTCTTCTGCTACAAACAGAATAGTTATAAACAGAGCTTCTTGCCCCTCAAGCAGCAGAACAAGCCCCAGAAGGTTCCAGAAAAAGTTCAGGAAAACATTGGCTCCATCGGATGGGAGGCGAGTGTGGACTGCTGTGGGTACAACTTAACCTCATCATTAATCGTTTCCGGGCAGCCTTGGTGTGGGCTCAGTTGGCAGCGAGAGCAGATTTGCCTGGCACTTCTCAAAGTTTTCTCCCAAATACCCATGAATACTAACAGAAGCGGGTATGTGTGCCGAGGGAGGCCTGGGGGAGGGAAATGCACTTCATGTCTTGATGTAACATAATTGTTAAGTATGCTTTCTGCTTTATAATATACACATACTTTAATATGAAACATGATAATTTATAAACAGATACTTAAAATTGGCTATGAACAGATCTTTATAAAGTGTTCTCACCAAACATACAAAAAATGGTTATGATGTGAGGTGACAGGTATATTAATTATCTTGATTGAAGTAATTATTTCATAATGTATGCATGTAGCAAAATATCACATTTTACACTTTAAATATTGTCAGTCATGCCTCAATAAAGCAGGTGGATGATTTTTAGAAAGAAAATACAGCTGGGCACCGTGGCTCACACCTGTAATCCCCGCAGTTGGGGAGGCTGAGGCAGGTGGATTGGGAGTTCAAAACCAGCCTCAGCAAAAGTGAGGCACTAAGCAACTCAGTGAGATCCTGTCTCTAAATAAAATACAAAATAGGTCTGGGGAGCTGGGAAGGTAGCTCAGTGGTCAAGTGCCCCTGAGTTCAATCCCTGGTACCCCCCCTCTACACCCCCCCAAAAAAGGAAAACATCATGTTCCTGATTCTCTACTTACTAACAATAGTTTTTGGTTTTTTTTTTCCTCCCTGCTTATAGGGTCTAACTTCTGTGTGTTCTTTCAGTTTTCTGGCTCTCACAGCTTATTGGAGAATTCTCTTGATTATGATCCTTAAGAACTCTCTATAAGTCCCTAAGCCAGTTTGCAAATTTTTATGATGCGAAGATACATAAAAGAAAGGAAGGAGGCAACATTTCTAGTCAGACATGCCTGACGGGTGAACTGATTTTCTCTCTCAAACTGATTTTCTCTCTCTTAACTTTGGGGTGTATTGACCACTGGAATTGGTGGGAATAGCTGTACATACAGTAGCTATGAGACTTCACAGCAGATTGAAGGGTCTTGTGGGCCTCCTCTAGCAGAGATTCAGAGTTATAATATAGAACAAGTGTCCCTTAGGTAGAAGTACTTGTTAGATGATTAAAAGTCAGTCCTTTTTTTTTTTTTTTTTTTTTTTTTTTTTTTTTTTTTTTTAAAGTACTGGGAATTGAACCCAGGGGATTTTACCACTGAGCTCTATCCCCAATCCTTTTTATTTTTTCTTTTGAGACAGGGTCTCTCTAAGTTGCTGAGGCTGACCTTGAACTTGTGATTTTTCTTATCTCAGCCTCCCTCCCAAGTCTCAGGGATTACAGGCATGTGCCACCACACCTGACCAGAGTCATTATCATTTATCTCAAGGGATGGCAAAAAACCTTGATAAGTTGTTTTCCACTGCCCCATTCTTAACTGACATTTTGTTAGAAAATGTTAGCTAGGAAGATCTGTTCTTGATTTGTTGATTTGTGTTTATTGAGACCAGTTGAGCACAATATTACACCTACAGGGTACTTAGAACTCTCTCTGGTTCTTGGAAATTATTCTAGGTGACTTGTTCTCATGGATTGTTCATTCTGACTTTTTTTACAATAGGATTGATATTTTCCCCATTCCTGATAAAATTCTAGGTCACTATGTTATCTAAAAGTTCTGGACTTACACAATAAGCCTCACTCTGACACTTATATCTGATCAAGAGCTTCAGCTCCTTCAAAGCTTGTCTACTTTCCTCATCAGTAAAGTTGAGATTAAAACACCATAATTCAAAAGCCTATAAAAGTCAATGACTGTAACAGCATGTTTTGTGAATTCAAATGCCTCATAATTATTTTAAATATTATTAAACTATATTACTTTTTTTTTTCAAAAACTGAGATTTCCATTTTCTAAAAATCTTTGAGAAAAATCCATACTGGTCAAGAATTCTGTATCTTGTCCCACCTTGGTATGACTCTAAAGTGTATAGTAATGTGGCCTACAGTTAGAAACTCTGAATTTTCTTTGAAGAGCAGCAGAAAGAGTTGTCATCCTGTATCAGGGCTGGAAGAGGTCCAAGGATGTCCTTGATCTTTGGGGCAGAAACAAAGACACTGGGACTTGGAGTCAGAAATGACCTTCCTATGGCACAGGGGAGTTTAGTTGGAACTTGTATAGTAATCGGGACTCTGAGCTCCTTTGCCACATCTCTGTTCTACATCTCTTCCGAGTAGGTCCTTACAGCACCAGGTAGGCCTGGGATGACCATTGCTTGGGGAACCAATGCTGTCTGTCAATGGGCTTCATATCAAAGCCAGAACCAGGCTCTAAACCAAAGCACGAGAGTAACATGCTCCTGTCCTGAAATAGAAGTGATTTTATCACATGAGAAACAATATAGTTTGACAGGGCCACCACTAGACCATATGGCACTTTTGGGCCAACTAGTCAATAGCAACCTCTTCTTCAAGACCCTTTATTTCCATCTGTCAGAAAAATCAGGACATCTAATGATTTTGTCCGAATAAGACACTCTGCTGCCATCTGTTGGGAAATAGTTATAACAAATACATACATCCCTGATGCGCCTGGCACCCCACCCTGCCTACACAGTGCTCAGACTATATTGCTGAGTTGAGCACCTACTCATGAGAGTGCATCCTGTTTTGAGAAACGATCTTCGGGCTCCAGAGAAGACTGATGTACATCAGTGGCAGCAACGACCTTCCATCCAAGAGGTTACATGCAGGTTGTGTTGGGAACAGTGCTCGAGTGGGGTATGGAGCTTGCAAGGATGTTTCTGGTGTGTGTTGTTGTTGTTGTTTTTAATTGGTGCATAAAATACATAAAAGTGAAATTTATAGGATGAGGTCTTCATACACATGACATAGTTTGGTTAATTTCATTCCAGTGTTCCTCCTCTTTCCCATCTACTCCACTGGCCTTCTGTTTTCATAAGATGAGATCCGTCTCTTTTTTGTTAATTCCTCATTTCTTTCTAGCTTCTGCATAGGAGACAAAAAATTCAACCCTTATAGTGTTCTGCGTCTGCCTTATTTCACTTAGCGTGATATTCTCCAATTCCATTCATTTACTAGCAAATGACTTAATTTCATTCTTCTTTATGATTGAGTAAAACTCCATTGTGTATATGCCACATTTCCTTTATCCATCTGTCTGTTGACAGGCACCTAGGCTGTTTTCATAACTTGACTATCATGACTTGCACTGTTATAAACACTGAAGTGACTGTATCCCCACAGTATGCTGATTTTAGTTCTTTTGGATATACACCAAGGAGTGGGATACCTGGGTCATATAGTGGTTCCATTCCCAGTCTTTTGATGAGTCTCCAAACTGTTTTTCCAGAGTGGTTGTACTAATTTGCAGTCCCACCAACAGTGTCTGAGTGTACGTTTTCCCCTACATCCTCATACAAGGCGTTTTCTGAGAGCAGCTCAGTAGGTGCTGCCAACTGGGGTGTTCAGGCCTAATGCCAACACCACTCTCCCACTAAAAGAAGAGAGCTTGCTTCTGGATGCCTGGGAGAGATAACAGAGCCTCCACTGTGTTGGAAACAAGGATGAAATCCATGAAAACATGAGCACGAGCCTAGCACGCATGAGGCCCTGGTTCAATCCCCAGCACTGAACAAAAACAAAAACAAAAAAAGAAAAAGAGGGAGAAAGGAAGGAAAGAAAAGCATGAGCACGGGAGAGCCACGTGTGAGCACCAGTTGGACTAGTTAAGTGCTCTACATCCTCACTTGGTGGTTTACACACTATAGCAGATCCGTACACGAGTGTGGCTAGAAGTGAACCAACTTTTTCCTCCCTAGAGATTCTGTTTCTGCAGGACAAGGCACATTGATGCCCTTTACGTCTAGAATCCTCTGATTCATTCACCAAGTCAACCAACAAGTAACTGAGTTCTATACCAGCTAACTTAGGCTGCACAGCCAGCCACCCTAAAGTCCAGTGGCCTGAAAGTAGCAGCCATCTCGGTAGCTGGCAACACGAACCCAGCTCACCTGGGTGCTCTTCCGTCTCTGCTGGACTCTCATGTGCACTTGCAGACAGTTAGACTGACTGGTCTGGGAGGGCCTTCACTGGGGTGTGTCATTGTTCAACAGGCTGGACCCCTCTGTTTGCATGGAGGCAGGGAAAGATTCTGAGAAAGTAACTGGCAGTGTGCAAGGCCCCTTGGTGCTTCAGATACAGTGTCACCTCCCTCACACCCAACTGTTGAAGCAAGCCTTGGCAAAGAGTCAAGGCTGGTCCCGAGTCAAGAGCCCCATGAAATAGCTGCAGACATTTGGTTAAGGGCAGGGACACTGGAGCATGAAGAATTGTGGTCATTTTTATGACTTAGCACTGGTACCAAGGACAGCATGATGCTAAGACCTGGGATAAAAGGTACAAGTCCTGCCCTCAAGGAGTCCTAAGACAAATCAGAAGCTTACATGGGAGCCGCCTGTGGCCATTTGACTTGATTCATGCTGCAGTCGGGATATGTTATTTCTCTGCAATTAAAACTGAGTCAGCTGGGATTATTGAGACTCTACACTATCAGCATCCAGAGGTGTGAACTGAAGACTCTCATTTCTGTGTTACATCCAGCTCCAGTTTCCTAAGTGTATTCTTCTCAACAAAGGAGACATCTAGCCACCCACATCTTCATCTCTAAAGAATAGTTCAAGCAGTAGCTTCTCAGGGAGACTTTTCATCTTCCCATTGAGTCTTGCTCTGCTTTTCTGGTTCCTCACCCAGTAACTTTTTCTAATTATCCAGAATATTCAGGTCAAGTCCCCTTTCCTCATCCCCTGTAGAAGGAAGAAGGTGGTTGAGATTTAAAGAGAGAAAAGTGCATGAGTGGGGATGTCAGAAGGTTGGGTTCTGATGAACATGCTTTTATGCTGGGAAGAAACCTCTAGGGCTGGAGACACCAGGAATTCAGTGTCTCTTTACAGAAGTGGTCTCATGATTGAAGCTCAAGACATGGGACTCTGGCCAGGTGTTTTAAGGAAGGTTCTGACCCCTCCACCCTCCAGTCATTCAAACTATGCTTCCTTGGCAACTCCACTTGAAGCAAATGCTCAGGGTTCCTTTGGCAGTGTGGGAAATAACCTGGCAGCTCTCTTGACAGTTCTCATGTTCACATTGGCCAGTGACCCCCTCTTCTGGACAATAGGGAGATGGTGCTACCTAGCAATTCCTGTTCTCTACCTGCTTCCTCTACTTTGGGGGAACTTGGGATCTCTCTCTCTTATGTAGGCTACCAGCATGATACCATCTACCATGAGGCCCTCACTAGAGACTAAACCAGTGGTTCTGCCCTCTTTGGGACTTTCAGCCTCCCAAACTGTTAGCTAAAGAAACCTCTTTTCTTTATCCAGTTTCCAGGCTCAGGTATTTCATTATAGCATGGAAAAATGAACTCATACAGTGACTATGGATGCTTCCTTGAATGCATGGCTTGTAGGGAAGAAGCTAGAGGACACATACACAACAAAGACACTAAGTGTGCCTGTGAGAACTGGGTTTGCTGCATGATTTGTTTAGGGCAGGCTTTTTATTTACACTCACTGTTGGCAGCAAACTGCAGAGATGGTTCATCTCAAGGGTTTTCAAATATGACAGTGGCAATTACAAGTTAATGATCTTGTGGTGCCAAAACCTGTGCTGTAGCAGGCCTGCCAGAAGCAGGTCAAGTGTGTGCCACTGTTTGAATTCCCCTATTCAAGGGAACTGAAACAAGGACTTGAATGCAACTCATTTATTTGGGAGGTGAGCTCCAAAAAACTTGAGGGAAAGGGAAGTGAGACAGGGACAGGAAGGAAGCAGTACAGGTGTGGTATGGAGCTGGTCACTACCGTGGGCAAGACCCACTGGGAAAATGTGTAATACATGCCTATGAGGGTTCTCCCAGCCCAGGAGAGAGGGAACCCCGGGATATTTGTGCACCCACTAAAGTGAGCCATGGATAAGGGCAGACAGAGGAGGGATGTCTGACCTCAGAACAGAGGCCTCTAATGCTGGTTAGCAAAGGACAAGAGATGCCAGGTCTCTCCAGGCATGGAAGAAAAGGTGAGCTCTGGTCTACAGAAAAGTTGCTTAATGCTTGGCAGTAGTTCCTATGATGTTTGCGTGAGAAAAACTGGAAACTGTCTTAGCGTATGTGAAATGTCATAAGACCAAATTCAAGGGCTGGGGAATATATATAGCTCAGTTGATAGAGTGCTTGCCTCAGAAGCACAAGGCCCTGGGTTCAATCCCCAGCACCACAAAGAAAAAACAAATCAACATCACAAGAGGAGGCAGTTTTTTTCACAACTAAGCTGCCACTAGAATCAGCTCCGGAGTCTACGCTGATGACTCTGCTACTAAGACCTCACAAGTTCCACAGGCATGAGAGAAAGATCTAGATGATAGCAAGGTAGAATGCAGACCTGCAGATGCTTTGAAAAGCCTACCACATCAGAGCATTATTTGTCAAATTGTTCCACACATGACTAATACCTCTCAGGATATTAATAAGTTTATCAAAAATTGAATAAGCTGGGAAAATGTTAGACCCCTGGGTTTGTTTCCCACCAGAGTTATCAGATGCTTTGCTCTTCTACTGTAGATTACAAATCTCTAGAAGAAAGAATGCAGTATTTCCCAAATTTTTCTTACTCCCAAACATCTGTGAATAACTCTCAGTAACTAGGGCTCCCAGCCCCCAGTTTGAGAAACAGTATACCAGAAGCATATTTCAAGGAACATACAACTTGCCACAAGATAGCCTGCAGAATGTCCATGCATTTTGAAAGTGGCTCCACATAATGCTTCTCTTGCCAGTGTGTTTTCTCATCTGAGATGTTCCGGAGCCTTCTCAGACCTATGAGGGTCAGCCCGCCTACTCATAGGCCAGGATGCCTTGGAATCAAAATAGCCAATCCTCCATCATTACTAATCCGGCTCTTCCTCTTTTTGCCTTTTAGATGGGCTTCTTCCGCAGGAGGTACAAAGAAATTATTGAAGCTGAGAAGAACCGGAAAGAGAACGAAGACAGTTGGGACTGGGTCCAGAAAAACCAGTGACCTGCCTCACCTGTCACATGACCCAATCACTGGCCCATCGTCCTCGATCTTTGTATCTTCCATATTTGGAAGAAAAAAAATCTTCTCCAGATTTTTCGGAGGCCCCACTGATGCTGTTCTCTTCCTCATTGTGTCAAGCCCAGGTGCCAGGCCCAGGCAGCCACTTCAGCCAGGTCACATGACCGGAGCCACCACCACTTCCTTCTGAAGATGAACTCTGAACTTTGGAAACAAGCTACAGAGCCGAGCAATATTTATGGATGCAACATGCGTGGTCAACCCTCAGGGGAAAACTGTTACCTAAAAGTATTTTTATAAATATAAGCCTTTTATACTGATTATGTCTTTATATTTGTATCAATGTTTTATTATTTCTATTAAATAGTTATATAATTCAATCAAGCACTGATATCTGGCCTGAAATCTTGGAAGTATATGTACCTGTATACAAAATTTAAAGGACAAAAAATCTTATTGTACTTTGGAACTTGCTGTTAAAAAAAAAAAAAAAAAAAAACTTGCAGATAAAATAAGCTGAAGAAACCTCATGAAACAAATCCACTGAGCAAACAGTGCCACATAGAAACTGTGAATGTGGCAAGACCCCCAAGACACTTCTCATCTTTATTGCCTGGAGTCAAGTTTTGGAGTCCTGTGCTAAAGAACTATAAGTGCTTTTTCATCTGTACCTTTCGATAGAAGATCCTCGACAGGAATTTGGATGGAAAACCTGATTCCTAGCAGCAAGTCTGTTCTGTGTCACCTCTGTGCAGCAGACATCTCCCCTTCCTTCTGTTTGAATTGACAGATGAAAGCTTGGAGCGATGCCATTTGGTCATCTGGTAAACCTCAAGGTGGCATATCCTGGATGCCATGTATCAGCATTCACACACCACCAGGACTCAATCAGTGCCCCGCACACAAAGACCTGATTCTGAAAGCTATAAGGCATTGCCTTCCATGGTCCATGGTCCCTTTAGTTCAGAGGTCTCCATTTCCTGGCACTCCTGCAATGCCAATTCATGCTAATTGTAGATTCCTTCTTAGAGATGACATTCAACTGTCCTTTAAAATTGCTATGATTATTTCAAGTGTTTTAGGTGGAATTCCCAAGAAGCAGATGCTGAAACAGGATTCATTTGCAAGTAACTTATTAAGGAAGTGTTAAAGGGGCACGGGGGTGGATACCAGTGAGGGAGGAGGGGAAGTAAGACCAGGCAGGGAGGAAGCCAGGCAAAGGGGCCATTTCAGGGCAAGTTATGCCTCAGAGTTGTCCCAGCTGGAGACAAGCCAGTGGACCTTTGGTATTTCCACAGCCCAGGGTCTGGGGGTAGATAGCTCTCTCCTCCATAGGGGAGCTGCAGGTGTAGCCTCAACCTAGACAGACAGACGTGGTGCAAAATAAATGATGCAGAGATCTGAGCAGAGTACTGATGTGCCCCTGGTCTCCCACCTGAGTGAATGCTGAGTTATGGCCATCAGAATGCAAGCTATTTTGACAGTATTTGGTGTCATGCTGCCCAGTTCTAAGTGCAGTGTGATTATCCAAAAGGGCACTGACAGGCTGGATGGAGTGTGCTCAGTATTGCACCTGGCCCCTGGTGAACTCTCAGTAGCCATGAGCAGCTATGGCTGCTGTCCCCATTGCTGGATAACCATCTAACAAGACAGAAAATGGGGCTAAGCAGAGGGTCTGACAATGGGTCTCAATGACTTATTAGAGCCTGCTAAAGCCCCAGCTACATACAGATGGTGTTGTCTGGGCATGAAATAATATACAAGATCAAGAATCTTTCTTTTAGCACCTTGTTTACTGGACACTAGTATGCTAGGTGTCTCTGAATACTGTTGAAAAGACAACTTCAGGGGACACAGGTTTTCTGTACACATTTCTATACACTTTCTTGGCTAGTACTTGCAAATATATCTGAAGTTTTGGTCAAATCATGAGCGTCCCAGGCAGGTACAAACCTGGCGTGGAGTGTACGTCTTTTGGTTTCTTGTTATTTTGCAGTGATTGGTACAGGAAGATAATGTCATGCTTCCCTTCCTGGTGGACATGAGAATGGACAGCAAAAGCCATGAGCTAAGCTGAACCTAGAAGTCAGGGATATTGCTTCTAACTGTGGGGCAGAGGTGGAGGGTCAAGGCAGGATCAGGCAAAGCTAGTTCTCACACAGTTTGTGAATTTTATCAAAAGCAATATGAAGGGCTTGGGTTGCAGCTCAGTGGTAGAGTGCTTGCCTAGCATGTGTGAGGCACTGGGTTTGATTCTCAGCAACATGTATAAATAAGTAGAAGTCCATCAACAACTAAAAAAATGTATTTGAAAGGAAGTGTTGGAGTAGGTTTTGGTCGCTCCTTCAGTGGCCACATATGGGGGTCCTGCTGTGTGTTGGGCACTGTGATAGGTGCCAGAGGGTTCCCATGGAACACCACAGGCATGTTGGGCCTCAGCATGGCAAGCCCTCCTGCCATGGACGTAGAGTGTAGACTTGGTTATGAGACTCCATTTGCAAATTTCCTTTGATGGACTCTCATTGATTTTGCCATGCTTTCCTTTGGCAAATCATTTAGGATTCTTAGGTGGTAAACCCAGGACAACTCCATCAGCAGCTTTGGCCAAACTCATTTATCATCACTAACCTGCTTCCTGCAAACGGTTCAGACACATCGGTCACAGTGTAGAAAGGTGACTCACAAAGCCCTCAGTCCTGCCAGCTAGAAGGCAAATCCCGGTTTGGGGAAGGGTGGGCAGTCCTGGAGCTGAGATCCAGGCTTAGTTCTGAATAGTAGACCTTCTTGAGTGGTTACAAACTCTGGAGGTCACTAAGACTCCATAAGGCAGTTTGTAAGAGAACTATACTTGATACCACCAGGAGCAAATACCTGAAGCCACCCAAGGACCTATCTGGGAAAGGATGGTGCCTCTTGTCAGATCCTGCTGAGTGGCAGGTGGGGCTACAGGGACTGAGAGGTAGTCACTTAGCACAGTGATGGAGAAAGAAGTCAGACATGTTGGAGTGCTCTGGGCAGTTCACCAGCTCCAGTCCAGCCCAAAGCTCTCCTTAGTCTTGGGGTCAGGGGGAGGCAGACAGGACTGGCTAGTGTGTCGGTGTTACCTTTCCAAGAATTCTCTCAAAATCCCACCATGTATCCCATTCCACCCTTCTTGTGCTACGATGAGTTCATTGTGGAATCTGCACATATCCTCTTGGGTACCATTATTCCAGTCTGCTTCACCTTTTAGTTGTGTGTTCATTATGGTTTTAATCAGCTATTGAAGGACTGACATGCTTTTTTAAATATGAAAAAGAAACTTTGTAGAAATTGAGCAAAATAATGCCCCTTTTCCAAAAATGATTCTCTTATGTTCAATTTATTTATTACTCAAAGTGAGCCCTGGACCTGTCATTAAGAAGAAGCCATGAAGTTCAGATGGAAGGGATGCTTGTAGGAGGGAGCCATGTCCATTGGCTTTGTGGTGATGGACAGGCACATCCAGAATCACTGCCACTGAGGTGTCCTTGGGCAGCGAGCACCTCAGGAAACCTCTCAGCACTGCCAGTGTTCAGAGGTTCAGCAAACTTTTAGAAAGTCCTCTTCCACCAAATCATGTGTAACCTGCAGTTCTAGATGCAAAAGTAAGGAGGTTGACAAGAAATAGAAACACCTTTTAGTTGAGTGTTCACAACTAAACACCTGGGGCCTGTCTTCCATGCACAATCCTGGTAGATTTCTCATGACCCAGGTGCCCGTTGAACCCCAGCATGGTGGGTTTTTAAAGGTTATTCATGACTTTTATTTTTTGGGTAAGGCATTATGGCCAGGTAATGCAGTTATGCCTGACTACCTGTGAAATGTACACCTGGTGAACCAGGCCCAATTCCCTGGTTCCAGTTTCCCAGAGTTTATAGGTGCTACAAAGAATTCTTATTAGGGGAATGGGCTAAGGATATAGCTTAGTGGCAAAGCACTTGTCTAACATGTGCGAGGCCCTAGGTTCAATCCCCAGCATAACAAAAATTTTTTTGTTTTTTTGCCCATTTGGGAGAAACGGTGCCTTTAGCAGACAGAAGGCAGAAGTGAGCATTATTTCAGAAGTACTCCATGTGTGCAGTTTTAGCTGATGTTTTAGTTGATCTTGTTTTGATCTATAGGGTAGTAATATATACAGTCAAGAATATTTAAAACAAAGAATGGCTAAAGGGAGGAGACAGAGCCAATAGGGCCACATTGAACCTCCTAGAATGTCTTCTGACTTTTTGGCACATGGGAGGGATAAGGAACAAATTTCCCAACATGGTGCAATGCCTTATAGCACAATGATCTAGATTTCAGAATTTGTTAAGGTGTTTTGCTTTTAATTCTAATGTGCACGGTGTGACTGGCAGCGTAAGTTTAAAAGCTTTACGAGTGATTAATCGCATGGCAGGCACTCACGCGCTCTCCACTTAGAGAACTTTCTTGAGGCATCCACGTACATTTCTGCTGAGGAATCTTGGTGGGATGGGTGTTCCTCTGTATGATGTCTCATTTAGTAAAGTCTATGCAGTCACTTCTAATTCACTTGCACTGTTTGAGAAATGTCAGGTTTACAAAAATACATGTTTGGAATAAACAAAAATGACTGCAAATGATTCAGGAGTTCAGTCTGTAATTTCTCTGCTAAGAAGAACTTTCTTGGGTATAATCAAACCTGAACATTAAAGAGCACATCAATGTCCATCTAAATTCCACATGAGCAGTTCTCTTGGTGTGGCTGAACTGTTCCCAGTCCTTGACCTCCTGGGGCTACACCTCGGATCTCAATCTGGAGATAAATGTGCCCACATTAAACAGGCAGCAATCCTGGTTGTTCATAGACTTCTCTCGTGTATGACCCCCAGTCCTAAGCAATTCTCCAGGAGCTCTTTGATAGTAATCTTTCACATTTACAGCTATTGTATTTTCTTAGATTTTTTTTTTAATCTCCACCTGCCTAGTTATATCTTTGTTCTTAACCCAGATATTGTTCATTCATATGTTTTTCTTTTTTCCCTTGATACAACCAACAAAGATCCACCTATCACACTGGTCTTTTTCAAGAATAGACTTTTGTCTGTACCAATCAAGTCTGTTGATTTTTGCTTTCTATTTCATCACTTAATGACTTTTGCATAGATTAAAATCTCTTTTACTGCCTTTATTGTTAAAATTCACACATACACCACAAAGAGGTACGAAAAGGTAGACATAGTTTAGTCATGGTTGTCTTTAAGTAGATGGGATTGTCAGTCTTTGCTTTATGTTTTGTTTTTACTTATCTGAGTTTTAGTTTTCTACAGTAAGCATTTTTTTTCCTTCTGTAACAAGGAAACATGCAAATTATTTTTAAATAAAATGACATCCAGGAGGACATGTGAGAAGCCACGGTGTGGTGCGACTCTGGCTTCTCTTTCCAAGTTGCTGGGTGAGCCGGGTCTATGGGGCACCTACTACCACCAATACCTCCCCTGCCACCACCACCAGGTGCTGCCTCTTTGGTGAGGAGGAGGCAACTCCTCCTGGAGTTGAAGCTCAGAGACAGAGACACAGGTACACAAAGAACAAAGTATTTTATCCAACAAATCTGCAATCAAATATAACATTTTGTGGCTTCCATCTAGATTCCTGATGCCCTTGGTATACCTGCAGCAACTGTAACTCATAGCCAAGGAATCTGTGAAGTGTGGGCTTGTAACCTGGATGAAGAAATGAAGAAAATTTGTCAGTTTCCCAAAAATATGATTATGTTGCTATGGACACCGAGTTTCCAGGTTGTGGTTGCAAGGCCCATTGGAGAATTCAGGAGTAACACTATCAGTACCAACTACTGCAATGTAATGTAGACTTGTTAAGGATAATTAATGATGATTCAGCTACGACTGACATGAACGAACAAGGAGAAGACCCTCCAGGAACTTCAACCTGGCAGTGTAATTTTAAATCTAAGTTGATGGAGGCTGTATATGCCCTGAACTCTAACGACATCTGGTATCCAGTTTAAGTAACATGAGGAGGGAGGAATTGAGACCCAGTACTTTGCAGAACTTCTTATGATTTCAGGATTGGTCTTCTGTGAAGGGGTCCAGTGGTTATCATTTCACAAGTTATGACTTGGGCTATTTATTTATTTATTCATCTTTTTGTGGGGGGAGTTATTTTAATTTTAATTTTTTTTTATTTTTACAGACTGTATTTTGATTCATCGTACACAAATGGGGTACATCATTTCATTTCTGTGGTTGTGCACGATGTAGCTTCATACCATTCGTGTAATCATACATGTCCATAGGGTAATGATGTCTGTCTCATTCTCTTTCCTTCCCCCATCCACCCCATTTTCCTCTACACCATCCAAAGTTCCTTTATTCTTCCCCTGCCACCCCCACTCATTATGTATCATCACCCACTTATCAGAGAAAACATTTGGCCTTTGGTTTTTTGGGCTTGGCCTATTTCACTTAGCATGATATTTTCCAACTTCATTCATTTACCAGCAAAGGCCATAATTTTATTCTTCTTTATGGCTGAGTAATATTCCATTGTGTATATGTACCACAGTTTCCTTATCCATTCACCAACTGAAGGGGCATCTCAGTTGGTCCCACAATCTAACTATTGTGAATTGAGCTCCTATGAACATTGACATGGCTGCATCACTGTAGTATGTTGATTTTAAGTCCTTTGGGTATAAACTGAGGAGTGGGATAGCTGGGTCAAATGGTGGGTCCTTTCCAAGTTTTCTGAGGAATCTCCACACTGCTTTACAGAGTGGCTGCACCAATTTGTAGCTCCATCAGCAATGTATGAGTGGCCTTTTTCCCCACACCCACACCAATAATTATTATTGCTTGTATTCTTGATAATAGCCATTCTAATTGGAGTTAGATGAAATCTTAGGGTGGTTTTAATTTGCATTTCTCTACTTAATAGAGATGATGAGCACTTTTTCATATATTTGTTGATCACCAGTTTATCATCTTCTGTGAAGTGTCTGCCCAGCTCCTTGGCCCATTTATTGATTGGGTTCTTTGTATTTTTGGTGTAAAGTTTTCTAAGTTCTTTGTAAACTTTGGAGATGAGTGCTCTGTCTGAAGTGTGTGTGGGAAAGATTTTCTCCCATTCTATAGGCTCTCTTTTCACATTATTTATTGTTTCCTTTGCTGAGAAAAAGCTTTTTAGTTTGACTCCATCCCATTCGTTGATTCTTGCTTTTATTTCTTATGCTATGGGGGTCTTATTAAGGAAGTCTGGTCCTAAGCCAACATGATGGAGGTTCAGGCCTACTTTTTCTTCTATTTGGTGAAGGGTCTCAGGTCTAATTCCTAGATTCTTGATCCATTTTAAGTTGAGCTTTGTACAGGGTGAGAGGGATTTAATCTCATTTTACTGCATATGGATTTCCAGTTTTGCCAGCACCATTTGTTGAAGAGGCTATCTTTTCTCCATTGTATGTTTTTGGCACCTTTGTCTAGTATGAGAAAACTGTACTTATGTGAGTATATCTCCGTGTCTTCTATCCTGTACCATTGGTCTACCTGTCTATTTTGGTGCCAATACCATACCATTTCTGTTACTATTGCTCTATAGTAGAGTTTAAGGTCTGGTATAGTGATACCTCCTGTATCACTCTTCCTGCCCAGGCTTGCTTTGGCTATTCTTGGCCTTTTGTTCTTCCAGATGAATTTCATGATTGCTTTCTCTATTTCTATGAGAAATGTCATTGGGATTTTAGTTAGAATTGCATTAAATCTGTATAGCGCCTTGGGAAGTATGGCCATTTTGATAATATTAATTCTGCCTATCCAAGAACACAGGAGATCGTTCCATCTTCTAAGGTCTTCTTCAATTTCTTTCCTTAATATTCTATAGTTTTCATTGTAGAGATCTTTCACCTCTTTGGGTAAATTGATTCATTCCCAAGTTGTTTTTTTTTTTTTTTTTTTTTTGAGGCTCTTGTGAACGGAGTTGTTTTCCTCATTTCCCTTTCAGATGTTTCATCACTTATGAATAGAAATGCATTAGATTTACGTGTATTGATTTTATATCCTGCTATTTTGCTGAATTCATTTATTAGGTCTAGAAGTTTTCTGGTGGAGTTTTTTGGATCCTGTAAATATAGAATCATGTCATCGGCAAATACCGACAACTTAAGTTCTTCTTTTCCTATTCATATTCCTTTAATTTCCTTGGTCTGTCTAATTGCTCTGGCTTGTATTTCAAGGATGATGTTGAATAGAAGTGGTGAAAGAGGGCATCCCTGTCTTGTTTCCATTTTTAAAAGGAATGCTTTCAGTTTTTCTCCATTAAGAATGATGTTAGCCATGGGCTTAGCATAAATAGCCTTTTCAATGTTGAGGTATGTTCCTACTCTTCCTATTTTTTCTAGTGTTTTGAGCATGTATTTTGTCAAACACTTTCTCTGCATCTATTGAAATAATCATATGATTCTTAACCAAGTCTGTTGATGTGATGAATTACATTTATTGATTTCCGGATGTTCAACTAACCTTGCATCCCCTGGATGAACCCCACTTGATCGTGTTGCACTATCTTCTTAAAATATTTATTTATGTGATTTGCCAAGATTTTGTTAAGGATTTTTGTGTCTATATTTATTAGAGATATTGGTTTAAATTTTTCTTTCCTTGATGTGGCTTTGTCTTGTTTTGGTATCAGAGTGATACTAGCGTCATAGAATGAGTTTGGAAGGGTTCCCTCCTTTTCTATTTCATGGAATACTTTGAGGAGTATTGGAATGAGTTCTTTGAAGGTGTTGTAGAACTCAGCTGCGAATCTGTCTGGTCCTGGGATTTTCTTTGTTGGTAGGATTTTGATAGCTTCTTCTATTTCATTGCTTGAAATTGATCTGTTTAAATTGTGTATGTTCTCCTGGTTCCGTTTGGGAGGATCATATGTCTCTAGAAATTGGTCCATGTCTTCAAGATTTTCTATTTTGTTGGAATATAGATTTTCAAAGTAGCTTCTCATTATGTTATGTATTTCAGTGGTATCCGTAATGATATTTTCTTTTTCATCATAAATTTTAGTAATTTGAGTTTTCTCTCTCCTTCTTTTTATTAGTGTAGCTAAGGGTTTATCTATTTTGTTTACTTTTTCAAAGAACCAACTTTGTTTTGTCAAATTTTTGAATTAATTTTTTTCAATTTCATTGATTTCAGCTCTGATTTTAATTATTTCCTGTCTTCTACTACTTTTTGTGTTGTTCTGTTCTTCTTTTTCTAGGGCTTTGAGATGTAATGTTAGGTCACTTAGTTGTTGACTCTTTTTTCTTTTCTTGAATGTGCTCCATGCAATGAATTTTCCTCTTAGTACTGCTTTCATAGTGTCCCAGAGATTTTGATATGTTGTATTGTCATTCTCATTTACCTCTGAGAATATTTTTATCTTCCCTCTGATGTTTTCTGTTATCCATGCTTCATTCAATAGCCTATTATTTAGTCTCCAGGAGTTGGAGTAGTTTCTGTTTTTTATTTTGTCATTGATTTCTAATTTCATTCCATTATGATCTGATAGAACACAAGGTAGTATCTCTACCTTTTTGCATTTACTAAGGGCTGCTTTGTGGCATAACATATGGTCTATTTTCAAGAAGGTTCCATGTACTGCTGAGTAGAACGTGTATTCGCTCATTGATGAGTGGAATATTCTATATATGTCTGTTAAGTCTAAGTTATTGATTGTGTTATTGAATTCTGTGGTTTCTTTGTTTAGTTTTGTTTGGAGGATCTATCCCGTGGTGACATCAGTGTGTTAAAGTCACCCAGAATTATTGTGTTGTGGTCTATTTGATTCCTGGAATTGAGAAGGATTTGTTTAATGTACATGGATGCGTCGTCGTTTGGGGCATAAATATTTATGATCGTTATGTCTTCCTAATTTATGGTTCCCTTCAGCAGTATGAAATGTCCTTCTTTATCCCTTCTGACTAACTTTGGCTTGAAGTTCACTCTATCTGATATCTTTTTTACTGAGTCCATGTGCGTGGTAGGTGTTTTCCCATTCTTTCACCTTTAATGACTTGGGCTATTCAATAGAAATTCTGACCAATTTTAATTTGCCCAAAGAAGAACTTGACTTCTTTGAGGTTCTTTGTCTTTTTCCATGTCACTTGTGATGTGAAGTACCTCATGAAGAGCTGCAAAAATCTTTTAATTTTTTTTTTTTTTTTTTTGGGTGGGGTACCAGGGATTGAACCCAGGGGCAATTAACCACTGAGCCACTCCCCCAGCCCTTTTTATTTTGAGACAGAGTTTTGGTGAGTTGCTTAGGACCTCGATATGTTGCTGAGGCTGCCTTTGAACTTGCAATCCTCCTGCCTCAGCCTCCTGCACTGCTGGGATTATGGGTATGTGCCACTGCACCTGGCTTACAAAAATCTCAAAGGTGGATTACAGGAAGTTGCTCAATAGTTAGAGCTGGATAGGACCACAACATCAGGCAGGATCCTATCCTACAGGAATGGCCTTTTTCAAAATGAGAGAAATGTTCTTTGAAAAGCATATTGATGATGCCAAATCTTGTGGTCATTTGTATGGCCTTGCTTCTGGTTCATCCTATGTGCAGAACGGCACAGGGAATGCATACGAAAAGGAAGCCAACAAGCAGTCATGACGTGGAATAGTCCTTTCATTTTTATATCATTTGATTGACACACTTGCTTGTGTATAGGTTTTATCTCTGTTTGAATCCTCTGAACCATAGACAATACCTTTCCCTCCCTTTGTAGACTTTTTTTTTTTCGCCTTTGAGTACCAAGATGACCATTCCTATCTCAGATCTTATTAAACAGAAGTATATTCAGGCTAAAAATAAAATAAAATAAAATTACATCCAGGAGGGCAGGGGATGTGGCTCAGTGGTAGAGTGCTTGTCTCATAGGCATGAGGCCCTGGGTTCAATTCACATCAGTGGAAAACAAAAGAAGAAAAGAAAATTATATCCAGGAGACTATGAATTGCTAAGCTAAAAGAGATCCTAAATTGCAGGTCTGGGAAGAAAGGAAACATCCTTTAGCAAAGAGCACAATGATCCCGATGCTGCAGGACAGTGACCCAGTGAATAGTTTCAGACATTTTAATTCTGGGTCCTTCCAGGCTTAACAAACCTGCCTCTCTCTCTAGTGCTAATTAAACATGCTCCTCTACATTGGCCCAGTTCATTTTTCCTAAACCAAGAAAAGGCCCCAACAAACTCAAAGGAATCACACGATACAAAATTAAGAGGAAGAGAAATCATGCATTCTGAGTCTGCTTCCTGTTCGGTCAGAACTTTATAGCCCACTGGGTTACTGCTCACTCTTAAAGTCCATCTGTTCATCAGGTAGCTGTGTTTGCTAATAGAATTCACACAACTGCTTCCTTAGAGCTGAGTCTACACCAGCAACCAATTGGTGACCCTCCATCAGCAAGGCCACTTGTCCCTGAGATCATGTTGGGTCAGTCTGTGGACACATCCAACTAGAAAGTGCATAAAATGTGATATTGCCAGCTCTGCTCTAGAATCTGGGCCTGCTGCCAGCTCTGCTTCACCTGAGTCTAGTCCAAATTATTTCATACTTTGCTTCTTCAGTAATTGAAAAAATTCCAACATTAAATTAAATCTCAGTAGAGGTTTAACTACTGCCTCTGGAAGACACCAATCTGGTGAAGAAGTTAGAGGCATTTCACAAAGGAACTCTAGGAAACCTTTCTTCTAAGAAATGGCAGATGAGGGCTAGGGTTGTGGCTCAGTGGTAGAGTGCTTGCCCCCTATGTGTGAGGCGCTGGGTTTGATCATCAGCACCACGTATAAAGAAATGAATAAAACTAAGGTCTATCAACATCCAAAAATATTTTTTTTTAAATGCAGATGAGGAAAAAATGAACTTTTCTCCAATCCCCCATCTATTCAGAACTATCTGATCAGTTAGGAGAATATTTGGCTCCAGATAATAGAAAACTTCAAAATAATGGTTTAAACATAGATGTAGCTCTCATTCACATAAAAGAAGACCAGATGTGAGTCATCAGGTTCTGGTATAGCAATCTCTGGGATAATCAGGACATCAGCTCTTTCTCAGCATGTGGATTCCACCCTTAGGGTTGCCTCTTGGTACCCTATGGCTACTAGGGCACCAGCCATCATATCCACATTTCAAGCCAACAATAAAGGAGGATAAAATAGCACATGCTCCCCTCCTTTTAACTAGCCTACTCAGGAGTCTCACATAAATAGGTCAGAAATTAATCATATGGATGTACCATCCACAAAGGAGGCTGGGCAAAGTATTTTTTTTTTTTACATTCTCACTTTTTATTTTTATTGTTTGTTCTATTTACTTATACATGATAGCAGAATGCATTTTGATTCATTATACACAAGTGAAATATAACTTTTCATTTGGTTGTCCACGATGGGCAAAGTATTATTAAGTACTAAACGGAGAGTACATATTGGAGACAATTAACAGATACCACACCCGCCGGGTGTAAGATACTCAAAATCGATAGCTGCCTTAAGCTCTGAACATGTACCTTTAAATCTTTAAGTCTGGCAGGATTTAAGCAAGAGGAAAACCTTTATTTGGGGTACAGATAGGGGGCGAGAATCTCAGGCGCATGCATCCAGAATCTCTCTTGGAACATGTGACATGTATCACATCTTCAGGTGTCCTTTAGCTGCTATGTTCTCTCAAATGACCACACAGTACACACTCCCAGCAGCAGTGCCTGTTCCCACCTCCTTGCCCAACATGAATTATCTGACTTTTGTGCCAGTCCGGTGTACAAAGTGTGTGAAGTTCGGTTGGAGCGTATTTGGTTGCCACACACAGACATCTCTTCATCTTCTTGGCTGTCTGGGTTCCCTCTTCTGGAAGCGCTCTCTCCTCCTTGAACACTCCCTCTATTTGATTTCCAGAATAACACACCCTCCCAGTTTCCTGGCCACTTCTCAGCTGGTTCCTGCTCTTCTTCCTAGTCTCTTAAATTGGGCGAGCCCCCAGCTCAGGCCTGAAGACTTCTCTACAGATGCTCCTTACAGATTCCACCCACGTTCCTGGCTTGAACTGTCACCTTCATGCCCCCAAATATGTGTCTCCAGCCTGGTCCGTCCCAATAAACTCTAAACTCACTTACCAACTGCCCACTTGATGTCTACTCAGACCACAGAACTTTCAAACTGAGCCACTGCTATCCCCATCTCAGGAAACAGCAGCTTTTTTCTCCTGGTGGCTCTCAACAAAAACCTTAGAGTCACCCGTGACTCATCCCTCTCTACCCTACATCCAATCTATTGAAAACTCTCGCCAAGTTTACTGTAACCGTAGAGACGGAACCCAAGCACATCCACTGTGACTGCCGGGGTCCACGCCACCATCATCACTGGGCTAGAAGATTGCACGTCTCCTCAGTGGTCTCTGTGCTCCGGTTTCATGGGTTCTCAACAGCAGCCAGCAGGTCCAGGACCTGGTGATGCAAGTCAGACCTTGCTGTCCTTCTCTCAAGCTGGCCGACGGCTCCCATCTCGGTGCGCCCCACTACCTTGCTTTGTTCACAGGACGCAGTGAAGCATACGGCACCTCCGAGTACTCAGTGCATATCAGTTGAACTAGCGGATTTGTTCTTTTTCTAACTTAAAATGAATGCTTAACTCATCCACTTTCCTTCTTTTTGTCTACAGTGGGTATTTAATGCTACATATTTCTCTGTGGCTGTGTCCCACAAATTTGGATATGCTTCTAGTCATTACCATTCCAAATGTTTTCTATTTTTCCTTTGGACTTCTTCTTTGTTCCCTGAGTTATTTAGAAATATGCTTCTTAATTTCTAAGAAAATTCTAAGATAAAACGTGGTTTTATCTAGTTTGCCACTAATTTTTATTTAATTGCAGAGTGGTTGAAGATGGTGATTTGTTTTATAGCAATCATTTGAAATTTGATAAGATTTTATGGGCCAAGATATAGTCAATTTTCATCTTTGTTTCATGAGTACTTAGGAAAAACATACCCTGCCACTATGGAATGTATTCCTTTATAGATGCTTATTACGACAAATCTTCGAAATCCTACTTGTCTGCTTGATCTATCAGTTACTTAGAGAGACATGTGGAAATCTCCCACCTCCAAGAGAGGAGGGCCTGGGACATAGGACAGTGAGGACAGAGGATATACAGAGTCCCAGGCTCTCCACTTACTAGGAAGAGGCATGTTGTATTGGGTGTGGCTGGAAGAATCATGAATCATGCTCCTGGAGAACAAACCCATCTGCCTTTTACAGCACCTTCAAGAGTCTACGTATTAGTAGGAAGTGGAGGTAAAAGCAAACTTGAGTGACAAATGTTCAAAAGAATTGCACGATAGAACTTCCATTACTGGAGTCTGGGGAAGTCAGGCCATGATACCCTCCTCCTGGGGAAACAGAGCATCTGAACCTTTCATCTCATGAGCAGGGCCTGAGGAGATTTTGGAGTCATTCAGAAACAATCCTGTTTCTTTCTTCATATCCATTATTGCTGTGGATTTTTCTTTATCTTCTCTTAATCCTATCCATTTTTGCCTTTTATTTAGGGTGGAGGGTATTTTATTGTGTAACTAAAAGTTTATAATTATTTTTAACAGATAAAACTGAACATTGTATACCTCTGCAGTTTTTCTTCCTTATATCTGGTGACACTTTCTTGTCTTAAAATCTATTTTGAGTAGTATTTACACAACATATCTTTTTCTATACTTTTGATTATAACATTTCTACAACTTCAAGTTTTGAATATGTCACTTGTAAATAGCATATAGTTGGATTTTTTTTAAAAACACACTCTAGCAATCTTTGACACTTTGCCAAATTATTTAGCTTATTTATATTTATTGTTATTAATGAAAATATTGGATTTATTTCTATCATTTTATTTTGTGTTTTCTTTCACCCATCTTTTTATGTTTCTTTTCCTCTCTTCTTTTTTTTTGTTTTCTTTTTTTATTGTAAACAAATGGGATACATGTTGTTTCTCTGTTTGTACATGGAGTAAAGGCATGCCATTTGTGTAATCATAAATTTACATACAGTAATGTTGTTTGATTCATTCTGTTATTTTTCCCTTCCCCCCACCTCCTCTCTTCTTTTTCACATTCCATTTCTCACCTTCATTATTCCCTCTCCTTTTATTTAAGCAGACACCAGACACTCTAGAATTCAAAGGTTCACATCTCTTGTTTAACAGACCACAATCTAATGTCAATTGCTATCTTTGATTTATTTAAATTTTATATTTAACCACAAATGTTGTTGTTTTAATAGTTTTCTGTAGTTTGTCTGAATTTCCCCATGTATATGGCTTCTTCAATCTCAGATCATTCTTCCTGGGACCATTTTATTCATGCCTATTACATCCTTTAGAGTTCCCTTCAGTGAGAATCTACTGAGGGCAATGTTTCACTTTTATCTGAAACTGTCTCTAATTTACCTGTATTCTTGAGTCTTTTCTGGTATGGAACCCCAGGCCACCAGTTTTCTCTCAATGGATGGGACATGTTTAATTTTCTTGTGGCACCTATTTTTACTGTTAAGAAGTCAGCAGACAGCCTGTTTGTCACTTCTTTTATTAGTGAATTATACATAATATTGAGGTTCACTTTGACATAATTATACAAGCATGGAATATATTTTTATCTGATTTGGTCCCCAGTACTTCTCTTTCCCCTCCCCTTTTTCCCTCCCCCTATCTCCTTTCCTCAACTCTACTGGTCTTCCTCCCATTTATTTATAGTTTTTAAAATTAATTTTTGATATATAAAGGTGAAATTTACTGTGGCATATCCATATGTGTACATAGGATAGTTTGGTTGATTCTATTCCATCCTTCCTCCCCTTTTCCATCCTCTTCCCTCCCCTCAACCCCCTTTCTCTACCACATTGATCTCTCTTCTATTTTCATGGAGATTCCTCAAAAGACTAGGAATGGAACTACCATATGACCCAGCTATCCCACTCCTCAATATTTATCCAAAAGAACTCAAATCATTGATGTGATACAGTCACATCAATAAATCATTGATGTGATACAGTCACATCAATAAATCATTGATGTGATACAGTCACATCAATAAATCATTGATGTGATACAGTTACATCAATGTTTCTAGCAGTATGATTTATGCTAGCCATGTTATGGAACCAGCCCAAGTGCCCATCAGCAAATGAATGGATAAGAAAATGTGGTTTACATACATCATGGAGTTTTACCTAGCTGTAAAGAAGAATGAAATAATGGCATGCTGGTAAATAGCTGGAACTGGAGAACATCATGATGAGTGAAATAAACCAGACTCAGAAAGTCAAGAATTAAATATTTTCTCTCATATGTGGAAGCTAGACCAAAATAAGGGGGGGAACAAGGAGGAGGGATAAACAGGTGAAATTTATTTTTACTTATTCTGCTTGAGATTCACTGGGCCACTGTGGTTTGATGTCTTTCATCAGTTTGCTTCATATCTTTAAATACTGTCTCTGCTCCATTCTCTCTCCTTTCCTCACTCTAATTAAATGTTCCATTATCGCTCTCCTTGCTTCTTTACCTGCAATTCCTATTTCTTCATGTTGTCTCTGAATATCTAACCTTTGCCGTGTTCTGGAATATCTAACCTATTTTTGCATCCACTGTCTTTTCAGCTATGTCAAATCTGCTTTTAGACCTGTTTATTGATATTCAAATGTCAATTATTATATTCTTACATCTGCATGATCTAATTAGTTCTCCTTCAAATACAAGTAGGAATGCTCTGCATTTTTTTTATTATAAACAAATGGGATACATGTTGTTTCTCTGTTTGTACATGGAGTAAAGGCATGCCATTTGTGTAATCATAAATTTACATAGGGTAATGTTGTTTGATTCATTCTGTTATTTTTTCCTTCCCCCCACCCCTCCTACCCCTCTTTTCCCTCTATACAGTCCTTCCTTCCTCCATTCTTGCCCCCCTCCTAACCCTCCATTATGTGTCATCATCTGCTTATCAGGGAGATCATTTGTCCTTTGGTTTTTTGAGATTGGCTTATCTCACTTAGCATGATATTCTCCAATTTCATCCATTTGCCTGCAAATGCCATAATTTTATCATTCTTTATGGCTGAGTAATATTCCATTGTATATATATACCACAGTTTCTTTATCCATTCATCAATTGAAGGACATCTAGGTTGGTTCCACAGTCTGGCTATTGTGAATTGAGCAGCTATGAACATTGATGTGCTATCCCACCTCCTTGGCCTATACCCAAAGGACTTAAAATCAGCATACTACAGAGATACAGCCACATCAATGCTCTGCATTTTATTCCTCACTTTTTGTAATTTCCAGTTAATTTTATTTCTTTAAACATGAGAATCATAGTTTCTATTGTGTGTCTGATAAGCACAATTAAGGTTGTGCGAGTCTATTTTCTTTCTGAGCTTTTTTCCCTGATGATTCTCTCTCATGGGGCTTTCTTACCTTTTGTACCTAGTAGGTTGTTGTTTGTTTGTTTATTATCAGTGTTTGTTTTCCTTGGGAAATTATTCATGGCAATTCTTTGAGGCCCAGGATGAAATATGTTTCTTTAGAGATCATTTGCCTCCACCCCTGCCAGGTCCCCATCTGGCATCACACCTTGAGCTTGTAGGGACCCCCATGTAATGTGAGCCACAAATCCATGTCAAGACCCGCCATGGTGGGTGCTTCCCAGATATTGAATTTCCCTTCACCACGGCCACCTACCTACCCCTGTCCTCGACTCAGCACCAAGGGAACGTTCCTCAAAGTCCCTTGGACCTCCAGGAGTGCTGGCTGGGGAATAGCATGTCTATTTGGGGTTGACTCTTACACTGGCACTTTATGGCCCCTCAGTCCTGCAAGGCTGTGCAAATCAAACCTCGTATTGGGTAGGTTTAATGTATGCTCAGGACTAAAGTGACTAATGCTCTTCACTGTGGTCTCAACATGACCACATCCATCAGGTTTTGGCTTGAGAAGTTCAGTTTCGTTATGTCTTCAATGCTTTTAAGAATTTGTTGCTCCCAGTAACTGGGGAGGCTGAGGCAGGAGGATAGCAAGTTCAAGATCAGCCCTTGGCAACTTAGCGAGACCCTTTCTTAAAATAAAAAATAAAAAGGGCTGGGGATGTGGCTAAGTGGTAGAGTGCTTCTGGGTTCAAAACTCGGTACCCAATAAGTAAGTAAGTAAATAAATAAATAGAATGTGTGGTTTAAAATATCTTATTCTTTATTTTTAGTGTGTGGTTGATGTTATTGGGAGGATTGGTCTACCTGTATTCCTGAATCAGAAGTCTTAATATCTACTTTCCAAATAGCTAGTTTCCTCCTTAGTGTGTATCATTTTCACATTATAAAAAATTTTCAAGTACACAGAAAAGCTGTATGAGTTTTACGGTGAACACCTGTACTTACCATCTGGAGTCAACCAACATTTTACTATATTTGATTTGTCATGATTTGTCATCCTCTCCCTACCCATTCACATGTCTTGTCTTTATGCATTTTGAATGAAGTTTCAGGTAGAATTCATTTTCCTCGGAATGTCAGTGTTTTTATATTTATTTGAGTTATTTTATTTTATTTATTTTATTTTATTTCATTTCATTTCATTATTATTTATTTTTTTGGAGTTGTGTGGGCCTTTATTGTCCAGGCAGGCTACTTGAGGGGGTTAAAGACGGGCGAGTGAGTGGCTCCAATGTCAAGCCGGCCATGCTTCACAGGCTTGAAGGTGTAGAGAACTCGCCCAGATAGTGTCTGATCATCTCAAGCTTGATGTCCACCTGGTTGAAGGTCCTGCCATTGTACACGCCAACCACGCTGCCCACCATCTCAGGCAAAATAACCACGTCCCGCAGGGTATCTTCACACCTCTGGTTTTTCCATGGGGAGTGCCTCTTTTTTGGCTTTGCGCAGGCGCTTTAGCAGGGAGTGCTATTTCCCACGCAGGCCCAGTTCAGCCGACGGCTTGCGCTAGACAGCTGCAGCAGCTGCTCGTAGGACGTGTCCAGCAGCTGGTCGAGATCCACGCTTCAGTAACCTGCGGAAGGTCCACTTCTTCTGCTCCACTTTGGGCATATCTTGCCGGCTCTGCAAAAAGCTCTATTTGAGTTCTTAATGCGATCTTATCTTTCATTTTTATAACTTACGATTCTTTTTTACCCTTCTTGGGTTTTTATTTTGATTTGTTTTGTTTTTATCCCTGCACATATGTTCGACTTTTACTTATTTTTTATTTTTATTTTTGTAGTGCTGTGCTGGTACTCTGCCACTGAACTATAGACCCCAAGACCTTCTTTAATTGCCTTAAGCATATTAAGCTTAATTATTTTATGTCATGAATGTTTTTTCCAAGAACTGATGTCTTTTGGGTCATTGTCTGCTGGATTCTGCGGCTCTCAGTGTGTGCCTTGTCCCTTTCATGCTTTATAATTTTTTACTGTAAACTGCTCTTTTTCCTTAGAACATATCTGTGGGAATTTGAGAGAGTTTCCTCCATAGATTTTCATTTACTTTTACAAAGTGCCAGGGAGAATTAATAAGCTGAAACCATTTTTCAACTAAATTCTGGCCTTGAGGTTTTCAGACCACCCAGGACATGTTTAGTCGGCCTGCAGACTGAGGTCGGGGCAGGCTTGAGGTTGCGAATTTTCTCGGGAGATATTCCCTCTCTGTTCAACACCAGGGTTCCAGTTTGGCAGTTTCCTTGGTATACTTGGGAGTGGAATGGCAGGAAGCTTATTTCTGATTCCCCCTCACACTGAAGATGCAGCCCTCTGGTGTCTCCAATTCATGGAAAGAAGGGACTTCTTTCAGATTGCCCTCCTTGAATGATTCCAGGACAGCATCTCAGGTCCCTGAGCCCCATGATGTGAAAACTGATGTTCAAGTTTGCCCAGTTCTGCAACATCTCCAGAGCAGAAGTTGGCCTCTGCATTCTGCTTACCACCCCCTCCAACCCCCAGCTGGGGCCCTCTTTAATTGAGTGCTTAGCTTGGTATGCCTTATTTCCTTGCCATTTCACCAGTTATTTAAGGAAGAGAAATATAAGATTTCATCTTTCACGTTTAGATGATTTCAGCAAGAAAGTCAGAGCTGGAAGTCTGTATTTTTCTATATATTGGAATGTCATAATTTTTAACTAATCAAAATGAAAGCAAAACCTATGTCTTCTCGTATCAAGTAACTCTCATGTACCCTATTAAGAATTTACTCAGTTAAACTCTGACTTACATATGTTAAAATCTGATTTTTATCAGATCCGAAAGCAAGAAGATGAGAAATACTGTACAACATTTCTAAAAATTATTTGCTTCCTCTGGGTTTTTCATTTAATAGATCTGCCTTTTAGTTGAAGGTTTTATTAATGACACTGCTGTTGATGTAGCTATTGGCAGTAGCTCTACGTAGTAAAACTTATTTTATACTACACTTGTGATTAATTGTGTGCTGAAACTTGTATGAACATATGAACTGATGGAAATAGGGTATAAATTAGAATCCCACTTGTCAATGTACAATATCAGCAGCAATAATTATTAGGATAGATTTTTATGGTGCTCATGTAGTCATAGCAAATATTGTAAACCCAGACTTACTGGAAATGTCTAAGAAGGGTGGGATCTGAGAAAAGATATATAACTTCAGACAAATGTATGGCCTTTCTCTATACCAGGCTAAGAAAGTATACCTTTATAGAAGCCAAATAATTTCTTGAGTGCTCCTTGAAGGTTCTTGAGGCAATATAACAATATTTATACAGAACCACAAAGATTGGGTTGCTCTAGGCCTCTGAAAATGAGTATGTATCTTGGAATCCAGTTGTCTGATGGTGTGATTTTTGCTTCTGTGTCGAATTGTTCTTCAACTAGTGAACGGTGGTCAGGTCTCTGAGAGGAGTCAAAGGTCCAGTGGAGGTGATTCCCAGGTTATGTTTGCATTCTTAGACTTTGTCTCTGCCCTCTTTTGGTGCCTGCTAGGTTTGCTCCTTTGAGTTGTGGGAATCACAAAGTATATTACGTAACCCAAGTGTAAGGAGTGATATAGCTTCCTAAAGGGATCACATATTCCCAGGAGAGGCATTAGCTCTAAGACACTTATGCCTTACTGAAATGCACAATAAGCCCTTCTACAGCAGAATTATGTATGGGCTGTTCACCAAACTCCTGTGAGACATGAATGAACAGCAGGAGAGAAGCACCCAGGGACAGCAGAGGGCCACACTCACCGGGGTCCTGAGGGAGAAAGAAGGAGCCCTGATCAGTGGAAACACAATCCTCACTACCTCCAATCCCTGTTGTGTCCCAGAATCTCATGGATGGGACCCCAGGAGAGTGTGAGGGCCACTGCCTTGGCTTCTTTATCATGGTATAAACAGTGGCTTCCTTCATCAGTGAGATGCTATCTTTCCTCAGCCCCCAGAGGTCACACCTGACTAGTTTTCTGAGGTCTTTCCAGAGATATTCTAGGCCTAAATAAGCGACTGCCCACGGTTTTTCTTTTCTTCATTTCTGTTTTTCCTTCACAGAGTTACCTGCTCTACATTCTCTGTAACACTGTATTTAGAGATCATGCTCATGGTTTTTACAACTACATAGTATTCCACTGAGTGAATGAACCCTAATTTAGCTCAGCAGTCTCCCAGTGATGGTCACAAAGATTTTTATTTTCTCTTAAGTGATTTTAGCAAATAATTTAGACCACTAACACTCTATCCAAGTATGAGTTCACCTAAAGGATATAGTCCTTGAAGTATGTGCTAATCAGCTTTCTGTTACTGTGACAAAGTACTTGAGATTGTCAACTTAAAGGGAGGAAAGGTTTATTTTAGCTCAGAGTTTCAGAGGTTTCAGTCCAGGATCCATGACCCTGTTGCTTTGAGTCTGTGGTATTACAGCACATCATGTGGGGAGCATATGGAGGAGCAAGCCTGGCTCACTTCATTGTGGTCAGGAAGCAAAAAGGAGAGAGCCAAGGGGCCAGGGTCCCACTATCTCCCAGGGCGTATCGCCAGTGACCTAGGTACCACCTCCTAAAGGTTCCATCACCTCTAACAGAACTGTGGGCTGGGGACCAAGCCTTTCACACATGAACCTTTGGGGGATGTTCTAGATCTAAACCATAGTAGAAAATGTGTTAAGATTTTCAACTATTTGTGAAACGTCTTGGGAATTTTCCATCTTACATGTTGCCTCTACAAATTATAAGCCAGAAACACTTTTCCCAGCCTCCCTTGCAGCAGAAGGACCCAAGCACTGCCAGTGGAATGCAGCTGGACAAGACTTTGATATGGAAGTGAGTGATAGAGAAGGAGGGGTCAAGGTGGAGAAGCACTAAGCCTTCAGAGTTGGCAGTGGCAGAGGCTCCTGAGGTAGCACCACAAAGGAAAAATACCTCAGGTTCCTCAGCAGCATAACCAGCGTTTTGGAACTGTCTGTGAAGCCATCAAGACTCTTTCTCTAGGTCAACATTCATTTTGTGCTTAACCTAACCCAAGTGTGTTCTGTTGGTTGCAGCTAAGAATCCTGTCTGATCTGGATGCGAGGACCAGGAGTGATTGCAAATGACAGCCCCTCAAGGAGATGGGGATCTGGGCTTGTTATTCATCTTAAGCCTGAAAGGAGTAAGGATCGATTAGATGTTAAAGGGTGATGTTCCAGCAGGCTAAAGCAGGTTGTCAAAATGAGGGCCCGCTGGAATGAAGGCCAGGCTTGGAGAGGGCTCAAGGCTTGGAGGGGCCACTGTTCTGAACTCCAGGGAGGGTGCCAGGAACCGAAAGACCATAGGGCAGCCTGGTTATTTCTAATTGCCCTGGACAACTTAATGAAAAAGAACAAGCAGCTCAAATTCAAAATTCTTGGTTCAGGGTGAGTTCAGGGAACCAGACACTTGTATGAAGGGGCGAAAAGAATCTCTCAGGCAGCCACAGGATTGAGGTTGACAAAAGTTAGACTCTGAATCCTGTGGGTGGTCAAATTGTAAAATCCTTTAAATCCACAAGTCCTCAGATTTTTCATGTAACATGTAGGCCACTGATTTAAAAAAAAAAAAAAAAAAGTGGGACCCAGGAATTGGAATGGGGACTTGTGGGAGGATTCCATGAACCTCCTCTGCCCTTGTATGAGAAGGCCACTCCCATTTTACATGAAGACCCTGAAATAACAATGCAGTCACCTATTCTCAGTGTGCCCCCCACCCCCCATCTCACTCCTTCAACGCATTCAGATCTCTGCGAGAAGTCAGACCCACCTGGGGGCCAATCACATCATTAGTCTCAGAAATTGTTTCGGAAAGCTAGTGTGCTGAGGAGGTACAGGTACCCAGCTCAGCGGTGCAGAGTTGAGCAGTCATACTGAGCAGGTGGGAAGGCTCTGGAGGTGCTGCTTCATCAAACAATCAAAGATGAAGAATGTCTAACATGTTTGGATATAAGGGCAGGAGAGAGATCCATACTGCCCAAGCTAAATTAAAGGATGAATTACTGAAAAAAACAGAAAAGTATCTTTAGTCCATTTGTGATACCGTATATCACCATAAATCAGGCAGTTTATAAACAACAGAAATTTATTTCTCACTGTTCTGAAGCATAGGACATCAAAGTTCAAGGTTCAATAGCTTTGGTCAGGCCCACTGACCCCCACCCGAGGTTGGTTGCCATCGCTGAGCCTGCCTGCCTGCCCCCACTGCTGAGGGACACTGCACTTCCCTCTGTGCTGACTCGGTGCACCCTCGTTAGGGCTCCCCAGCTTCTTAGGAGGCTGGTGCAGGCATTTTGAATTATTCCTGAGGGTGTGGCCATCATCATTAGAAGGGCAGCTCCCTTCCTGAGACACCTGCAGAAGACTGGAGGCCCTTTGACAGGACTCAGGATTTAAGAAGAGGAGGTATTGAGAGACTCAGGACCAACTCAGAGCAGCGGGTAAGTCTCTCCTACTGGGGGAGGCTCTCTGGACGGGTCAGTAGTCTGGGAATGCAGGCAACGTGGTGGAGTAGAGTTGCCCAGTGAGACTCCCCCACTGCAGCTGTGAACACAGATAACCGGGAGCGTTGTAGAGGAGGATTGCCCAGCAAGAGGCTTTGGCGCAGAGTGAGGGTCCCAGGCCTGGGCAGTAGGTCCAGTCCCCAGGGAATGTCATAGAGGAGGGCGGCTCAGAGAGAGAGTCCCTTGCAGGGTCAGGGCCCCCAAATCAGGTGGTAGTTCTGGGCCCCAGGGAACATCGCAGAGGAGGGCTGCCCAGCCCAGGTGGTAGTTCTAGACTGAAAGGAACTTCTTGGAGGAGAGCTGCCCAGTGAGATGTCACCACTGGTGAGTCTTCCTCGCCGGGCGAGGCTTTCCCACTAGGGTGGTAGAACCAGAGACACAGGCCGAGACCAGCCATGCCCCAGCCTGTAGTCTAGTCCCCCTTTTAACTGACCATCAGTCAACAAGTGGAGGTGCCTCTTCCCACCAGCAGGAAATACACCCCACCTAAAGGCCACCACCGCTGAAGGGGCAGCTACCTTGTGTATCACTGCATTATCAAGTTCCTCCAAGACTTCAGGCTACTGAAGGCTAGGAGGCGGGTTGTTGGAAATCTACAGGGACACTATAAGTCAATAGTTTCACTACTACAGGGGTAGATACCTGACCAATATGAGAAAACAAGGAAAGAAAATGTCCCAAAAAAAACCTAGATGCTATGGCAATAAAATCCAATGACAGCATGACAGAAGAAATGTCAGAAAGGGAGTTCAGAATGTACATAATTAAAATTATCAGAGAAACAAACGAGATGAAAGAGCAAATGCAGGCTTTGAATGATTTTACCACTCAACAATTAAAAGAGCAAATACAGGAAGCAAAAGATCATTTCCATAAAGAGTTAGAGGACTTAAAATCAGCACACTACAGAGATACAGCCTCATCAATGTTCATGGCGGCTCATTTCACAATAGCCAGACTATGGAATCAACCTAGATGCCCTTCAATTGATGAATGGATAAAGAAACTGTGGTATATATATACAATGGAATATTACTCAGCTATAAAGAATAATAAAATTATGGCATTCGCAGGCAAATGGATGAAATTGGAGAATATCATGTTAAGTGAGATAAGCCAATCTCAAAAATCCAAAATAGGAATGATCTCACTGATAAGCGGATGATGACACTTAATGGGGGGTGGGAGTGGGACAAGAATGGAGGAAGGAGGGACTGTATAGAGGGAAAAGAGAGGTGGGAGGGGTGAGGGGGAAGGAAAAAAATAATGGAATGAATCAAACATCATTACTCTATGTAAATTTATGAATATGCAAATGGTATGCTGTTACTCCATGTACAAACAGAAACAACATGTATCCCATTTGTTTACAATAAAAATAAATTTAAAAAAATAAAAAAAAGAGTTAGAGGTACTGAAAAAAAAAAAAACAGACAGAAATCCTTGAAATGAAGGAAACAATAAACCGAAATTAAAAACTCCATAGAAAGCATAACCAATAGGATAGAACACCTGGAAGACAGAACCTCAGACATCAAAGACAAAATATTTAATCGTGAAAACAAAGTTGACCAGAGAAGATGGTAAGAAATCATGAACAGAATCTATAAGAATTATGGTATATCATGAAAAAGCCAAATTTAAGAATTATTGGGATTGAGGAAGGCACAGAGAAACAAAAAACCAAAGGAATGAACAATCTATTCAATGAAATAATATCAGAAAATTTCCCCCATCTGAAGAATGAAATGGAAAATCAAGTACAAGAGGCTTATAGGACTCCAAATATACAAAATTACAACAGACCCACACCAAGGCACATTATAATGCAAGTACCTAACATACAAAATAAAGACAGAATTTTAAAGACTGCGAGAGAAAAGAATCAAATTACATTTAGGGGGAAACCAATATGGATATCAGCAGATTTTTCAACTCAGAACCTAAAAGCTAGAAGGGCCTGGAACGACATTATTCAAGCTCTGAAAGAAAACGGATGCCAACAAAAAATCTTACACCCAGCAAAACTTACCTTCAGATTTGATGACAAAATAAAATCCTTCCATGATAAACAAAAGCTAAAAGAATTTACAAAAAGAGAGCTGGCACTACAGAGCATTCTCAGCAAAATATTCCATGAGGAAGAAATGAAATACAACAATGTAAATCAGCAAAGGGAGGAACTACCCTAAAGGAACAGCCAAATAAAGGAGAAACCAAGTCATGTCAAAAAACAAAAATGAGTCAAATGACTGGGAATACAAATCATATCTCAATAATAACCCTGAATGTTAATGGCCTGAACTTATCAATCAAAAGACATAGACTGACAGATTGGATTAAAAAGAAAGATCCAACAATATGCTGCCTGCAAGAGACTCATCTCATAGAAAGAGATACTCAGACTAAAGGTGAAAGGATGGGAAAAAACATACCATGCATATGGACTCAGCAAAAAAAGCCGGAGTATCCATCCTCATATCAGATAATGTGGACTTCAAGCCAAAGTTAGTCAGAAGGGATAAAGAAGGACATTGCATACTGCTTAAGGGAAGCATAAATCAGCAAGACATAACAATCATAAATATCTATGCCCCAAACATTGGCTTATCCATGTACATCAAACAAATCCTTCTCAATTCCAAAATCAAATAGACCACAACACAATAATACTAGGTGATTTTAACACACCTCTCTCACCACTGGACGGATCTTCCAAAGAAAAATTGAACAAAGAAACCATAGATCTCAATAACACAATCAATAACTTAGACTTAACGGACATAAATAGAATATACCATCCAACAAAGAGTGAATACACCTTCTTCTCAGCAGCACATGGATCCTTGTCTAAAATAGACCATATTCTATGCCACAAAGCCAATGTTAGTAAATACAAGAAGACAGAGATACTACCTTGTATTCTATCATATCATAATGGATTGAAATTAGAAATAAATGATGGAATAAAAAACAGAAATGACTCCAACACCTGGAGATTAAATAATACACTATTGCATGATGAATGAATAACAGAAGACATCAGAAGGGAAATTAAAACATTCTTAGAGGTAAACAAGAACAAAGACACATCATATCAAAATCTCTGGGACACTATGAAAGCAGTACTTAGAGGAAAATTTATTTCATGGATTGCATTCAATAAAAGAAGAAATCGACAAATAAATGACCTAACACTAGAGCTCAAAGCCCTAGATAAAGAAGAGCAGAGCAACACCAAAAGTTATAGAAGACAGGAAATAGTTAAAATCAGAGCTGAAATCAGTGAAATTGAAACAAAAGAAACAATCGAAAAAATTGACAAAGTAAATAATTGGTTCTTTGAAAAAATAAACAAAATTGACAAACCCTTAGCCTCACTAACAAAGAGAAGGAGAGAGAAGACTCAAATTAATAAAATTCAGAATGAACAAGGAAATATCACAACAGACACGATTGAAATACAAAACATAATTAGAAGCTATTTTGAAAATCTATACTCCAACAAAACAGAAAATCTCAAAGACATCAACAGGTTTCTAGAGACATATGAATTACCTAAACTGAACCAGGAGGACATACACAATTTAAATAGATCAATTTCAAGTAATGAAATAGAAGAAGTCATCAAAAGCCTACCAACAAAGAAAAGTCCAGGACCAGATGGGCTCTCAGCCGAGTTCTACAAAACCATTAAAGAAGAGCTCATTCCAATACTCCTCAAAGTATTCCATGAAATAGAAGAGGAGGGAACCCTCCCAAACTCATTCTATGAAGCCAATATCACCCTGATACCTAAACCAGACAGAGACACATCAAGGAAAGAAAATTTCAGACCAATATCCTTAATGAACATCGATGCAAAAATTCTCAACAAAATTTAAGCAAATCTCATACAAAAATATATTAAAAAGATAGTATACCACGATCAAGTGGGTTTTATCCCAGGGCTGCAAGGTTGGTTCAAAATCCAGAAATCAATAAATGTAATTCACCATATCAACAGACTTAAAGTCAAGAATCACATGATTATTTTCATAGATGCAGAAAAACATTCAATAAAGTACAGCATCCCTTCATGCTCAAAACACTAGAAAAAATAGGGAGAGTGGGAACATTCCTTAACATTGTAAAGGCCATCTATGCTAAGCCCATGGCCAATATCATTCTAAATGGTGAAAAACCACTTAGCATTTCTCCTAAAAACTGGAACAAGGCAGGGATGCCCTCTTTCACCACTTCTATTCAACATTGTCCTTGAAACTCTAGCCAGAGCAATTAGTCAGACCAAAGAAATTAGAGGGATACGAATAGAAAAAGAAGAACTCAAACTATCCCTATTTGCTGATGACATGATTATATATTTAGAGGAACTGGGAAATTCCACCAGAAAACTTTTAGAACTCATAAGTGAATTCAGTAAAGTAGCAGGATTTTTGTAAGATCAATGCTCATAAATCTAATGCATTTTTATATGTAAGTGATGAATCTTCAGAAAGAGAAGTTAGGAAAACTACCCCATTCACAATAGCCTCGAAAAAAAAAATACTTGGGAATCAATCTAACAAAAGAGGTGAAAGACCTCTACAATAAGAACTACAGAACACTGAAGACAGAAATTAAAGAAAACCTTAGAAGATGGAAAGATCTCCCATGTTCTTGGATAGGCAGAATTAATATTGTCAAAATGGCCATACTACCAAAAGTGCTATACAGATTCAACGCAAACCCAATTAAAATCCCAATGATGTACCTTACAGAAATACAGCAAGCAATCATGTAATTCATCTAGAAGAATAAGAAACCCAGAATAGCTAAAGCAATCCTCAGTAGAAAGAGCGAAGCAGGGGTATCGCAATACCAGAACTTAAACTATACTACAAAGCAATAGTAACAAAAACAGCATGGTATTGGTACCAAAATAGACAGGTAGATCAATGGTACAGAATAGAGGACACAGACACAAACCCCAATAAATACAATTTTCTCATACTAGAAAAAGGTGCCAAAAATATGCAATGGGGAAAAGATAGCCTCTTCAACAAATGGTGCTGGGAAAACTGGAAATCCATATGCAACAGAATGAAACTAAACCCCTATCTCTCACCCTGCACAAAACTCAACTCAAAATGGGTCAAGGACCTTGGAATCAGACCAGAGACCCTGCATCTTATAGAAGAAAAAGTAGGTCCAAGTCTTCAACATGTCGGCTTAGGATCAGACTTCCTTAACAAGACTCCCATAGCACAAGAAATAAAAGCAAGAATCAATAACTGGGATAGATTCAAACTAAAAAGCTTTCAGCAAAGGAAACTATCAGTAATGTGAAGAGAGAACCTACAGGGTGAGAGAAAATCTTTGCCACTCGTACTTCAGATAGAGCACTAATTTCCAGAATATATAAAGAACTCAAAAAACTCTACACCAAGAATACAAATATCCCAATCAACAAATGGGCTAAGGAAATAAACAGACACTTCACAGAAGAAGATCTACAAGCAATCAACAGATATATGAAAAAATGTTCAACATCTCTAGTAATAAGAGAAATGCAAATCAAAACTATCCTAAGATTGCATCTCACCCCAATTAGAATGGCGATTATCAAGAACACAAGCAACAATAGGTGTTGGAGAGGATGTGGGGAAAAAGGTACACTCATACATTGCTGGTGGGGCTGCAAATTAGTGCAGCCACTCTGGAAAGCAGTGTGGATTCTTCAGAAAGCTTGGAATGGGACCACCATTTGACCCAGCTATCCCACTCGTTGGCCTATACCCAAAGGACTTAAAATCAGCATACTACAGAGACACAGCCACATCAATGTTCATAGCTGCTCAATTCACAATAGCCAGACTGTGGAACCAACCTAGATGCCCTTCAATTGATGAGTGGATAAAGAAACTGTGGTATCTATATATAATGGAATATTACTCATCCATAAAGAATAGTAAAAGTATGGCATTTGCAGGCAAATGGATGAAATTGGAGAATATCATGCTAAGTAAGATAAGCCAATCTCAAAAAACTAAAGGACGAATGATCTCGCTGATAAGCGGATGAGGACATATAATGGGGGGTGGGAGGGGTTAGCGTTAGGGCTAGGGTTAGGTTTAGGGTTAGGGATAAGGAGGGTGGTAAGAATGGAGGAAGGAAGGACTGTATAGAGCGAAAAGAGGGGTGGGAGGGGTGGGGAGGAAGGAAAAAATAACAGAATGAATCAAACACTGTTACCCTAGGTAAATGTATGATTACACAAATGGTATGCCTCTACTTCATGTACAAACAGAGAAACAAGATGTATCCCATTTGTTTAAAATAAAAATAAATTTAAAAAAATCGATTTGGTGTCTGGTAAGGGCCCACTTTCTGGTTTGTAGATGGTGGCTTCTTACTGTGTCCTCACATGGTGGAAGAGACAAGCATCTCTCTAGATTTTCTTTTATGATCCAAATCATGAGAGCCCTTTCTTCATGGCCTAATCAAAGACCCCCCCCCCCCCAAACACCATCACCTTGTGGGTGAGGATTCCAACATATGAACTCTGGCAGGACACAGATATTCAGACTAGAGCCCCAAGTAGACAATTATTAATTTCAAGGATAACCAAAGTTGAACAGAATAGGAAAAATAATGACAGTGTACCACTTATATCATCTCCCAACAGCTGTATATAGTCATAATAAAGCACTGAATATTGATCTAAATTACACTGTAACATTAGGAGGAAAGGGGACAGGAAGTCTGCATGCGTGCACTACAGGCAGGCATGTGGTTTGTAAATTGGAACTAAATCTTCTTCCTTTGGGGGGAATCAATAGGTAAGGGCTATTGTTATTTAGAAAGATGAACACAAATACCTAAATAATGATTTAAAAATGACTGCCCCTGGGGAATGGGGAATGGAAGTAAGTGACAGCAGGTAGTCATCTGTGCCAGAATTTAGAGAATTCCTTGATTCTTTAAAATATATGGTTTGTAATTTTGATAAGAGTAAAAACTAAATTTTAAAATCATTTGTGAAGGATAATATCAGCTACCTAAAGAAATGATAAAACTTACGGAATTATCTAGAGCAGGATAATGCAGGCCCCACAGAATCAGGACAGATTTGTGGTTATAATGAAAAAGCGTCAGTCTAATCAATTGCACTGTCTAAAGAAAGTGTGCCTGGCAGGTGGGGATGCAGTGCAGCGCAGGGAGCCTGGGCAAGTCATAGGGGACCTCTGTGAGGGGCATTTGCCCTGTGTGTGTGGAGGCGGGGCTGCCCTAGCCCCCAGGAAAGAGAACTTGAGGCAAAGATTTATATGTGAACATTTTACTGGGAGAGTGATCCCAGGGAAGCAAAAGTGAGGGGGAAGGAGTGTGGCACAAAGAAGGGAGAGCAATAAACAGAAGTGGCCACTGCTCAACTCATTAACAGTGGAACTCAATGGCCATTTGAAATAGAGGGTCGTTTATCTGCTGATTCTCCTCTCTCATGTTTTGTCCACATCCAGCACGGGTGAGGGAAAGGGTTTCTGTTGGAGGGATGGGCCAGCTGTAAATTAATTGCTAAGAAACATACTTAATAGAAAAACCACAGGAGACAATTATCTTTTGAAGTAGGGGGTGTGATGGATTGAGCCATGCTCCAACAAAAATGGAAGAGCCCACCTGTCCTTTATTTATAGTCAGACAGGTAAAAGGGGGGGGGGGGGTACCAGAAAGAACTTCTTCTGTGAGAAACAGGATGGCGTGGAGATAAGAAAGCCATTTGCTCTAGCGGATTATCCCAGCAGGAACTGAAAATTCTGGCAGATACCACATACTCTACACGATCTGGAACAATCTCTTAATGATTGCCAGTTCCTGTGAGCCAGATTTCCATGTCTGACAGCTCAACCAAGCCTGATTTTGCTAACATAGATGCTCCCCACACTCCTCCATCTCCAGGACCCCAGTGGTCACAGTCTGCTTCACTGGAAGTTAACTCTCCCACACTCCTGGAGTAAATGATGACATGAGCTCCTTCGCCAGCTGCTGGAGAGTCAGATCTCATGTCCTATGTCACGAGGCTTGCCTAGGTCCTAAAGTATTGAGAGGCAGCAGCAGCAGCAAGATAGAGTCCTCACAAAGACACTGCAGTATTATTCATCAGAACCCAATGACAGGTGCTGGTACACTGATGAGCAAAAGGGCCCAAAGAAGTGTCATGGAGGACCACACAGAGGTGTCTGATACAGAGCCTGGCACATTAACGATAGCATCGGAGCCCCAGAGGTGTGGCCCTCTACATTGGCAACAGATGCATCTGGCCTTAAGCCTCTGCATCCAAATTTCATGGGCACCAAAGTAGCTACTGATGGTCATGGCTCTCCCTGGAAAACATCCCCTGCCAGTTCATATGTTTATTCTAAGCTTGGCTGTGGGAATGTGTCCATCAGGGAGGGCTCAGAACTTCTCAGGGTAATGTCCCAGTCCTTCACTTCATCAAATTGCTAGCAGGTGGCTGCAAGAATAGTACCTCCCTACCTGTTCAAAAGCAGTTCAAATGCAACGCCTCATCAATAAAATAATCTGGCTACCAGCTGTCCCCTGGTGGCCAGGACGTATCAGTGCAGTTTTTCCAACTGCTTGCCAAGTGTGAGAATATGTTGGGTGTGTACGGTAACAGAACTTTTCCCTTATGTTCCATTATCATCCTATATATAGGCCACCAGTAAAACCTCAAATTGAACAATTTTATAGGTCTCCTATAAATTTTTATATGTTTTTATAGGTGTGCTACATATAGGATGGGGGACGTAATGGGTTAACTTTCTAAAACTTCAGTGAAGTAATGCTAAGGGACAATAATCAAGAAAATGAAATTTACTAAATTAATGGTAGCAATGGGAAAAGAAAAGAAAGCAAGCATCTTTTTATATAATTTTTAAAATTTTATTCTAATTAGCTGTACATGACAGTAGGATGCATTTATACATTTTGATAGATCATACATAGAGTGTGATCTCTCATTTTTCTGATTGTAGACATTGTAGGATCACATCGGTCATGCAGTCATACACGTACATGAGGTAATAAGTCTGTTCCACTCTACTATCAGGAAGTATCTTTTAAAAGAACAAAACACTTCAACCGTGAACTTACAAAAGCAACTTTAAAATGGGGCATTCATTTCAAGTTGCAAATCTCTTGAGAAATGCAGGATTATGATGAAGCATAGGGCACCATCCATTCTGAAAAGGGTCCATTCTCTACATACCATTGTGAAACCTATTTTCCTCACTCCCTCCCCCCACATTTTATCACTGTCAAGGAGATTCACTCTTAATCAGCTTGTAACAATGGGCAAAATGCCTTAAATTAATGGGTACCTTTTAGTAGCATTTTTCTCTACAATTTTGTTGCAACTACTTTAAAAATGTTAATTTTAAACACACCTTATGAAGCAGCAAAGATGTACTTTGATTCTAAGCTGTTTATGTTCTTGTTGTGCTTAATGCATATTCCTTCACACATCTATGTTCGTGTGTGTATGGATGTTTATCCATGTGCTCTGAGCCTATCCATTTAAAATACTTTTGATTGTATGTAAATATTTTACTTTGACAATATGACCTTAAGATGTGACATAATGAATTAAAATGCCAAGATTTTGCCTACCAAAAATATTAACATTTGTTTTTACCAGACATCTTCAAGGGTTTGGCATGGCATTTAAGAATTTTTTTTCAAAAGCTAGTAACACCAAACTATTACAATCCCAGAAAAATATTTAATTATAAATTTCTAAAGGACAGAAGTTATTGAGACACAGACCGATCCACATTATCTGTCACAGTATTTATTCTAATTATTCTCTGGGCCTTTCAATTTAAAATATTTTCATATATGCTACAACTAAGACAGATTCATCTATTTAATTTATTTGAGCAACAGCACTCTGTTCAATAAATTTTCTTTTTTTATTTGTTTTACATTCATCGTATGCCACGTGCTAGACTGCATACAACATATGCTCTTTAGGTTTCTTGAATTTTTATCTCAATAGTTTAGGAAATCTTGCTTTCTATCATTCCAGAACTATATAGTTCCTTGATAAATTATTTCCTTGCTGAATTCCCAGTGCAGTTTTCACTAGCTGGGATATTTCATTTTATTATCATGAAGCATCTAGAGGGCCATCCCCTGTGGCCTGGGTATCACCATTCCATCTTGGAATCTGTTCTCTCTCTCCACTGGGTGAAGTGGTTTATTAACTGTCAATTTGTAAAGTGCTCTCTGGGATCATCCGATGTAAGATAATTGGAGTGGAAACATATTTCATTGTCTTTTCTGTCCAGAAAGAATTAGCAAGCATAGTATATCATCTTCTAGCACGAGTGGATGAGCATTCCAGTGAGGAATCTGGAGTCTCCTCCATCATCCAATTGTCTGTAGTGTCCTGGATGGATTGGATAGTTGTGCTCCCCAGGGTTTGATGGCTTCTTCAGGTGTCACTTTAGTTTAACGGTTGTTATTATAGTTGTGTGTATTTGTATTTATACATATGTGTGTTTGTGTGTGTGTGTGTGTATATATATATATATTTGGCTTAAAGCCTCCTCCTCAGAACCACAGAAAGAGTGAGAGCTGGAATTCTGCCCCCTGCCCATATCCGTCATCATCCTTTCTCCCTATTGTTTCCTTTTCAAGGGGGTGCTGATCCTTGTGCCCAGGGTCTCATGTATGCTAAGTAGGCACTCGACTACTGAGCCATGCCCACAGCTCTCTCTATTGTTTCCTATGAGTGCATCCAGATTTTCTTTATGTACTTACAAACAAATATGACATGGATCTTTTTGTTTGTTTTCACTTTATACACAAAAATAGCCTATGGTGCCTACTCTTCTGTACTTTGTGTTTTTCCCCTCTTAGTTCATAGGAAGCATACTCATTCTTTTTCACAACTATAATATTTTATTTTTCTAATATGTGGATAAACCATAATTTATGCAATCAGCCTCCTTTTGAGGGAAATTTATGTTCTTTCCAATCTTTTCTTACCACTTCAATAACTAATCCTGTACATTGTCATTTTGCCTGAGTGCAAACATAGTTCAGGACAAATTGCTAGAAATGGAACTGGGAAGACAATTGGTTGATACATTTGTAATTTTGACAGATGATGCCAAGTTGCCCTCTCTAAGGGCTATACCAACTCACTCCCACCTATAGTGTTCTGGTTCTATTGAAACATTTCCAATGACTTTATAGGTATAGAGTACATTTGGACCATTCCTTGTTTCCTATCTATAAACTTTGATTCATTGAACACATACTGACCTAGTGCCAACTATGGTCATGGGGATGCCCTCTTCTTAGGCCCTGGAGATGGAACTGTGAACATATACAAATCCCCTTCTAGCTTTCATATTGTGAGACAAAAAGATGGAGGACTAAAGAAGGGCATGGGATATTCTCTCCTGATCATCTAAAGGCAGAGTCACCAACTCAGATGCCATGAGGGACCTTAAGTATGTGAGGGTCAGGGTGAGAAGTCAGAGGGACAGGAGACACAAGGCCCATGTGAGGGCTGTAGCAGTTACTGGCTCTACACTATTAGGTCCTGTGGAGAGAAAAGGCCTGTGTTGATTGATCTTCTCAATTTTCAAGTAAAACCAGATTTTCATGTGATGTCTCTCCCATTTTAAATGTTGGAAATTAATTTAAAAATCCTTCAAAGACAAGTTACTCTTTAAAATAGCATAGACAAGTGGAGACTAGTTATTTTTATTTGTTCTTTTTAGATATACATGACAGTAGAGTGTGTTTTGACATATTATGCATACGTGGAGTATAACTTACTCTAACCCATTCTTCTGGTTGTACATGATGTGGAGTTTCATACCACATATTATTATCCCTTTATAATTAAAATGGTATGGTATTGGTTCATCAATATAGAGAACAGCAGAACAAAATAAGAAGTCTGGAGATCAACCCAAGTACATATGGAACAGTACCATACAATAAAGGTAGCAATGTCTAAGACTGATTCTAATAAGTGTGCTGGGACAGTGTAGCCATGGAACAGACAAAACCAGATTCATACCTCATACCTTATAAGAGAATAAACTCCAAATGGAACAGAGACGTAACTGTAAAAGAAAAAACATACAAGTACTAGAAAAAAAAACATGGATGGATTTCTGCAAAATCTGGGTATAGAGAAAGGCTTTCTAATTATGAATCAAAATCTAGTAGCAATAAAAGAACAGATTAGATTAACTACAAAAAGTAAATCACATTTTTCTTGGCAAAATACACCATATACAAAATCAAAAGTGAAATGACAAATTGGAGGAAATATTTTCTGTCTGTGTCAGAGATAAAGGACCAGAATCTTTACTATAGAAAAAAACTTTCAAAAATGGGACAGGCGAGATTTTTAAAAAGAATAGAATAATGGGCAAAGAACATGAATAAGTAGTTCACTAAAAAAGATTAAAGTAGGCTTACACCTATATTTTAGAAAGGTTTGACTCACATTACAAGAGAAATGCAAATTTAAACTATGCTGAGATGTCACTTTTTCCTAGGAAATTGGCCAAAATTTTAATATAACAACACATTCTATTGGTAACCAGGCTGGTGGAAATGCCACTCCATAGAACCTGTCTGGAGGAAATGCAGTTCCTAGCAAAGACACAGGTGTTGACCTTTTGACCCATTTATCCAGAAGTTTACCCTTAAGATCTTCTTCCAACAACACAGAAAGTAGTTACTGCAGTGTTGTTTTTTATGCAAAACATGATAAACAAACTAAATGTCATACATGGAAGGGTGGCTGAATAAACTATGGTAAATCCACACACTGGAGTATGTACTATGCAATGGGAAAGAGAGAGAGAGAGAGAGAGAGAGAGAGAGAGAGAGAGAGAGAGAGAGAGAGAGAGAGAGAGAAAGAAAATCCCTCTGAACTAAAATGGAGTGATTTGCAGGCTATATTGTTAAGTGAAAGATGCACAAGTTGCATTGTATGCTACCTTTACTGTGAGAAATAAGAACAGCAACAACAAAATAAAAAATAGGAAAGATAAATCAGACACTGAGACTGGTTACCTGAAGTGGTCGGGCAGAAGCATGTCGGGTGGAGGCTGAGGTATAAGGGCAACACTTCTCTGGTTATACCTTTCTGTGTAGTTCTCTTCACAGAGCCATGTTGGTATTACCTAAAAATTAATCATCAACAGGATAGGGGGAGGACTAAAGTAGAATATAAACAGAAAAAAGTTACCCAAATTTAGCGGTGGAAGATTGAAACCAAAAAACATTGAATACATTGTTCTGACAAAAGGCAAGTTGAGTTTCTTGGGATTTGTTTTTGTTATGTAGTGGAATGGGTTAGCAATTCTGAAGCTACTTTCTGGACTTTGTATGACTGAGTATATGTACATGTGTACATAATATACCATAGATAATGGGATCACTGTCAGAAAGGAGTTACAAATATGGTAAAAGGAGTAGCTGTAAGGAATCTCGTGGTTTTTTGAATAGGAGTTTGAGGTGTCTTTATAAATTCATGGTTTAGTAGGCTGAGTATAGATAGATGATTGGTTAATAGAGATGTAGACAGATAGATGTGTTTATACAGATAGATGATATATAAATTTTCATAGCTGTGTCTATCAAGTGAGCCTAGAATCAATGATACTGCAGTAGCAATGAGCACATCCAGTATCCAGATCTTAGTTTCTAAATACCATTCTCCACCAAACAGAACCAGGGTTCCTTGGAGAGATGACTGATTTCAGGGTTAGTGCAAGGAAAGGACAATATGAGCTTGGAGCATCTCATAGCAGAGAGTAAGGAAGAACTCAAAGAAGAAAGGGGATATTCCAAAAGCCTTCAAAAGCCAAGTTGATCCAACTTCTCTGACCAAACTGGGTCAATCTGGTAACAATACCTGATTCAAGCAAAAATGATGAGAATAACGATATTTATATGGGGGCTGGGGAGATAGCTCAGTTGGTAGAGTGTTTGCCTTGTAAGCTCAAGGCCCTGGGTTCGATCCCCCCAGTACCGCAAAAAAAAAAAAAAAAGATATTTATGTGATCTCAAGTACCTCCCCCATGCCTATAAAATGCCTTTTAGCTACAAAGGAAAGAATACAAAGGGACAGAATTTGCAGTGTAGAAACCTTAGACATTGCCTTAACCAAGTGATCAAAGTTTATTATTACCAATAGTGCCACACAGCTACACTTGTGCCTCTCAGATCACATACTGGTGAGGATGACATACCACTTATCGAGTGTCTGTGCCCAAATGCACAACCTCAATCTCATTGTAAGGAAACAATGGACAAACCCATACCAAAGGATATTCTACAAAATAACTAGCTTCTAGTTTTGAAGACTGTCAAAATCATGAAGACAAAAATAATAATAATAATAAATACAGACTAAAAGACACCAAAGAGAATTGGTGGCATAATCTCTCATTGGATCCTAAACCAGAAAAAATAAATTTTCTCTATTGCTTTAAGGAACAGAGTAGGTCAATTGGTGAAATGGGAATATGATCTATAGATTAGATAATCAAACTGCATCTTCCTGATTTGATCATTGTATTGTGGTTATAGAAAAGGCTATTTTTGTTTTTTAGGAAAATGTGAAGTATTTAGGATAAGTCCACAGCTTATATTCAGTCTAATAATCTGAGGGAATAAAAATTGATATTTGGGGAATCCAGTTGAAGTTTATAGGAATTCTTTATTTTCATAATGTTTCCATTGGTCTGTAATTATTATTATTTTTTTAAAAGGGGCAAGGGGCGTGGCTCTGGGGTAGCGTGCATGCCTAGCGTGCAGGCTCTGGGTTCTATCCCAGCACTGCAAACAGACAACAAAGAACCATGACAACAAAACATTGTGAGAGTCTGCACCTTACAGGCAAAAACGACAAGAACAACAACAAATTGTGTCTGCCACTAGCACAGCTGCTGGGCCGGATTTCACTTCAGTTGCAGTCTCTGGTTTCAAGCTGTTTTCTTGATTTGATCTGAAGCAGTCTTGCTGATAATAACTGTTGCTAGGGCATGCTTTGCTGCATCTGGAACTTTTAAACTAGCCTAGCATCAATGAGGAAGCAGAGACAGCTCTTATATAAATAATCAATTTGACAATAAAGCAGTTGAAATCTGAAGGCTGCTCCAGTCCTCAGGGATGAAAACAAGCGGCTGCGGTCCAGACAGTCTTCCCCCGCGGAAGGCCTGCATTTCATTAGCTGTCTTGGAAAGGTGCAAGCAATCTGTCCTCCTGGTTTCTGGTCTCAGACACACACAGTGTTAGAGGGGTATCTCCTAATCTTTCAGAGCTCCATTGTTGAAGAAAAAAAATGTTTATGTAAATAAAGGGGAAAAAGAAACTTTAACTTATAAAGTGAATGAATGAAGTTATGAAGGAAAGTGGTTTTCATTATTGAAAAGGGAAATGTAGTTCTTGGCATATTAAGCCTTTCAGAATAGGAAGGAAAACCCAGGTGAATAGCAGGGCCTCCTTCAGGGCCCTTGTGCTGCTTGAGATGGTTACTTCTGCCCATGCAGCCCAATTTGCCAGAGCCAGGAGGTGTTAAATCAGTTTGCAGACTGATCTAGGGGACGTTCATGCTACTCCCCCTTCCCAGCCTTCAATCACTCTTTCCTGCTTATTAACAAGCTTAAAGTCCAAGGGGAGGACAGACCAGGATTATTAAACTCAGTGTAGGAGGCTGATGATCCAGGCCTTGGGAGGCAGGAAAGGGCCTTCCTGATAGAGAGAAAGACAGATGCAAAGAACTGAGAAGCACAATGGATATGACTTTGAGTCTGTCTTAATCTCTTGTCAGATCTCTCTTCATATTTATCTGGAAAAAAGTTCAACAGATAGGCGGTCTAGAGTTGTGAGTTTTGCTTCCTGAGGAAATGGAGGCCCAGTGAGCACATATATACTAGATTCTGGGTCTCAGGCCTACTTTTTTCAGAATGCAGAAAAAGTACCCATCTTAGCCCAACCATGTGCGATTCACCCCAAATAAACATATCTCCACTCGGTTTGAGGGGTGTTACATTTTATGTTTATCCCAGAGTAATTTTCTAGACTTTTGTCAATGCCATCCCTTCTTCAAATAAATCTAGTAGGATTCTTTTCCAAGCCATCCTACTTTAAACACAATGTACAATAGTGGCAGGAGCTGAGAGGCAAGATCTGGAAGATCTCCCAGCCAGAGACCTGCCTGTAATCTTGAGTAGGTGCTACCTGGACAGAAAGGAGGCCCAGATAGGAGGGCAGTCATTGCTGTCTCATCTCCACGCTCGCTGCGTGACTGAGCAAGCTACTTAAGCTTGCTAAGCCTATGTCCTCATCTGTAAAATGTCATTATTCATCTCTGTCTCACGGAGGGGTCCTGAAGACTGAGTCCCATGACAGAGTTTTATATATCTCCAGCTGCCTTAGGATCTATCCAAAACCGGGTGGCAGGCATCCTCTCAACACCTATTTCCCCACAGCTGACTGGACCATGCTGATTGGACTACCTCTGTCATTTGTGGCACAAGAGAACAAAGTGATTTGGTCCCCCCCCTCCCCCCACATCTAGTCTAATGTGGCTGAGAGACCAGGTTCAAATTGAAAATGATGAGATTTCTTGGAGTGCTGCATGGAGACAGCATAGAGACAGCAGGTCCAGCTCCTGGTTTGCCACCTGCCTCCCCTCTCCCTGACGTGTGTGGTCTATGCTCACACAGGCAGGCTCTTCCATAGTAGGTATGTTGAAGCTGCATCCTCACCCCACTCCACCCTGAGACTAACCACCCTCTCACCTCTCCTTACCATAGTATGGTTTGCCCTCAAGAAACAGATCTGATGAAGAGACTCCTCTCATTCTTAAAAGTGGGTTCAGAGCTGTTTGGATAGGAGCTTCTAGGACTGGGTACCCAAAGTACGATCTGTAACAGAACTGGTGGTTGCACAAACTTCACATTGTATCCTGTAAATTCCTCATCTCATGAAGAAGAGGACAGCTGGACAAGGGCTTGAATGAGCCCCTCTTGGTCATGTCTTAGAGCAACACTGGGGATCAGATTAGACACCTAATTTGTAAACAGCCCAATCATCAACTGGCCAGTGATCTCTGAGATGGGCTGGCCTGAAGAGCTCTGCTCAGAGAGGATGACAGTGGACAACTAGACTGTGTTTTCCAGAACTGACCACAGTATTTCAATGAACATGCTCTTCCAACATGCACCACGCCCCTTCAGGAGGTGCAGGCTATTTCTCCTCCCCCTGAACCTAGGTAGGACTTTGTGATTGCTTTGATGAACAGAATGCAACAGAAATGACACTGAGTAATTTCTGAGCCTTGATTATACAATGTGATATAGCTGCCACTTGGGACTCTTGCTTAGAGGACACCCACCTTGAAACTCACCATCATGTCATGAGGAGGCTCAGGCCACCGGAGAAACCACTATTTAAAAATACAGTGTGTGTTATTATTCAGATCTGGTGAAGACAACAGGGGAGCAGAAGACACTGAAAAGACAGAATGTTACACACATGGATCCTGAAAGAAGAGGGTATACCATACCATGGGGACCTCCTCGGAAGGAAGTGTCAGGATTGGTCCAGAAGCCAGAGGAGAGAAGGAAACCAGGGAAAGAGACTTTGTTGCAGTTTCTACTGAAGGGAACAGGTGAGAGAGGGTACACAGATTCAGGATCTGCAAGTTTCAATCATTTCAGCAGCTCTGGGGTATAGGGGTTGTCCCAAATTGTCTGGTATCCAGTCCTGGGTGTCTAGGACAAGAAAATAGGGGTCCCTGGAACAGAAATGCTTGATAAAGGAGGTGGTTTCAGTGTGAGCACTGGATTGGTTGTTTTTCATGTGAAAGACTCCCTCACAGGTGAGGTGTTTGTCAGGAATCATGTCTGGAAGGGATAGTATGTCCAAGGTCAGCAAGACTTGCAAGATGTTAAAACACCAGCATATGGAAAACAAGACTGGGCTAAAAAGAATCATTTGTAGGTGCCCCAGCCAACATCCAAAGGTCTCAGCCAAGAGCCAGCATCAACTGTAGCTTGTGAGAAAGTAAGGCTTCAGATGATTCCAGCACTCAGCCCCCCAGGATCACAGGTGAACAGGATGAGCTATCCCCACCAAGCCCAGCCCAAATTGCAAGCTCATAGGCATATAAATAGTCTTGCTTTTTTTAAGGCGCTAAGTTTTGGGATAATTTTTTGCACATCTATGATAACTTGAAAAATGGTAATGAACTTAGCCAAACTACTTTTTTTCTCTTTCTCTCCAGAATTTAAAGTAGGAAAATTACTGAGCTGCTAACAGGAAGATAAATGGTCAGACCAAAAGAGAAGCAGTGATGGGAGATGCAGCTGTGTAACATTCATGACAAATGACTTGTCTGGAGTACCAGGAGTTTTGGTCTGGAGTGGCCCTGGCCCTGAATGACCCAGTTTCTAGAGCTCAGCTATGTGGTCATCCTGAAGCTTGACAGGTAGTGAGTTTCTACATGGTCTGAGCTGGGTTGCTGGGGGTGGGGGGCTTGGATGGGCAGAGACCTCAGTTGCAGGACCCTCATATGAGTCCTTCCCTGAGAGTCTCTATTCCTTGCAGCCAAGGAGGCCTCTCACCTTTTGGAACACCACGGTATCCAGCCAGAGCTTGGTGTACAATAAGCTGGCAGATGGATGCCACACCCCCCTTTATTTCTCTTACCAAAAGCCACCAGGGACTTACTATGAACATTAAAAAGCTTTGGGAACTCTCAAGGTTTAGCCAAATCCAGGTGGCTAGTATCTTCATTTCTCCAAAATATTGTTTTTAAATTTTTCAAAAATATATACACATATATATTTTTGGTACCAGGAATTGAACCCAGGGGTGTTTAATCATTGAGCTACATCTACAGCCCTTTTTATTTTCTGGGACAGGGTCTCACTAAGTTGCTTAGGGCCTCGCTATATTGCTGAAGCTGGCTTTGAACTAGCAATCCTCCTGCCTCAAACTCCTGAGTTGCTGGGATTAAGGCATGTGCCACCATATCCAGCCTAAAAATAATTTCGAATGGTTCTAGAATGTCCATGAATTTTACTTCCTTGGTCCCATCTCCAAGTTCAAAGCAGGACAGGTTCCCTCTTCTGTTTTACATTATTCCCATAGGCCTCTGGGCAATAGACCATCATCTGCATGATCCTGCCTGGAGAAGCAAGGTCCAGGAGAGGAAACTGCTTGCCTGTTGCCTGTTTCAACAAAGATAGAGCCTCCTCAATTCTGCATCCCTATATACCTCTTTATTTACCCCTTTCAGCCAATACTCAGATGTGGATCACAGGGAACACCTCCCGTGGCCACGGTAAGATCTGAGCCACACTGGTATTCACTGGGATTAAGAGCCCCATCTAAAAATCAAGTATAGCAGAATGTGTGGGGTAGATGGACAGTGTACACAGGGGTACCTGAGTGTGTGTGTGTTGGGGGAAACCACAGGATTGTGGCATGTGAGAGAAAGTGGGCAGGCAGGAAGGGGACATCCCCAGAGGCCTAGCCCTCTTTCTCCCCGGCTTCTCGGGAAGTCCTGGTGAAAAGCAGACATTGCCTCTAGTGGTGCCCTTGCTCACTTGTGATCATGCACATGAGGGAGGCTCTGAGAGCCTGTCCAAAACCAAGAGGGCAGGAGGCTGAGTTTGAGGACAGCTTAAGGGGTAGGGTAGTGCGTGTCAGGTGTGCTGCATGGGAAGATGGGGAGGGAAATAGGCAGAGCCAACATAGAGAAACCAGCCTGGGCAGACTCGATCTTGTCACGTGTGCCTTTTGTCCTGACATGTATAATGAGTCTGTGTACAAATGAGCATGTAGCTGCATGTGCCAAGATCTGCGTCTCAGGCCAGATCTGTCGGGCCAGGGCTCCACCCATGGTAATGGTGCCAGCCGGAAGTGCTGCCATGGGCAGCCTCCTGTCAAAGCTGGTACTATAAATGACTTGAGAAGGCAACAGCCTTTCCAGGTGGGGCTGTACACAAGAGTCAACACACACACACACACACACACACACACACACACACACACACACACAGTACTATGTTTACTCTTTATCAGCAGCCTGGGGATGATGGACAGCATAGAGCTCATGCTGCAAACTTTGCCCATATCTTCTCTACCTCCACTCCAGTAGAGCCTGTGTAGGCATAGACCAGGAACAAAGTGGGGTCCCTATGATCAAGCCAGAGCCCAGGACCTGGGAAGTCTGTGTAAGAGAGGCCAGAGATGTTAGCCGAGCAAGAGCAGCCCCCATCAGCCTGGCCAGGTGATAGCCTCTACCTGAGACATGTAAGAGAAATTAAAGGGGCAATCCATGTGGGACTTAAAAGTATGAGGTCCCACTTCAAGGGGCTCAGTAGGTCTAGTCAACTGAAGACTCTGCTCTTTTAAGAGACAAAGCCACTCCTGGGCTGAGGACACACAGGGCCTTCCTACACTGCCCCAGGGGGTTATTCTCTTGTAACAAGGCTTCAGGTTGAGGCATGTCTTCCCCAAACCCAGGGCCACTGGGGCTGAGTTCAGGGCTGTGCTCCTTTTTGTATAAAAGTTCTCTGGGTAGGGAAAGTCTGGAATTTTGGAGGTAGTGGGAAGAGAAAGGCGTATCTTCTGGCAAGTCTTCTTGGGTTTCTGGGTACTCTGAAAATATTCCATCTCAGTCCCAAGGTCTCAGTCTATCTCAGACCAGACTGTGTCTTGCTCTCAAATACCCTACTTTGTAACTACCAACTTTAGACCAAATGTCCTTTTTCCTCAGTGCTCAGGAGTCCTGGCTGGCTGCCCTTTTCTCCTTTGCCAGCAGCCAGCATCCACTCTTCCTTTTCAACTCCCTCTTCCAGGACTGGCTGCCAAGTGGGGCACATCGCTCCAGGTCCCCTGCTCTCTAATCTTCCAGACAAGCACACAGGCCCTCACATTCCCAAGGACTTTCCTATTAAAACCTTGGGGAAAACTGACAAGATGGGCAGATCATGACAGCTGGGTAGAGCGGGAGATATGACTGGACCCATTCTGGCTATGATTTACCCCAATGAGCTGGCAGGCAGACAAGTCTTTCCATATCCAGCTAAACACAAAAAAAAGACCTTATAACATGGTAGCCACCAGGGGGCAGGCTGTACCTGCTGGACCACTGACCCATTTGAGGGCCTGTTTTTGGAAGGAAGAATGCTATACACAAGTAAGACCCAGGAACAAGTGGATGACATCCCTGGGGACAAGGATAGAAGGAGAAGATAAATAGGAAGCCCCGGGTATCAGTGGACATAGGCATTCGATTGAAAGAATCCATATGTGAAGGTGAGGGCTGGAATTAAGGAAGGATTGGGATACTGAAGAAACAAGGGTGGTAGGGCAAGAGGATCAGCTGTTGGAGACCCCTTAGGGAGGATGTCCTAGGGTATCCTGAGTGGGAAGACTAGGTCTTGGGGTATAAGATGCCCTCTGGTTTCCTAGCAACACTTCAATATTCCTGGTCCAGCTGGGACTCATTGCTCACTTCTCACCCACCCACCCAAGGACTTCCACTTCCCTGTTTCAGGTATACTGCTTCCAGACCACTCCAGCCTGGCATGTAACCATTCTTTGGTCACATGAGCTTATAGCATCCCCACTGTTGCTTACCTGGTTTGAGTTTTCACTTTAACCCACAAATCTGCTCTAATTTCTTAAGTGGTACCTACCTATTCCTTGTTCAAGAAATCATCAGTGGCTCCCTATTATGCAGGTGAAATCCAAAGTCAACTAGGCCTTTGGGACCCCAATACCTTTCTCTATCATGTCCTACTGCTCCTTGATGCAGCCTTCTCTGTGGACCCTGGATGGAAAAGTCCTCTCACTGGGAAAACTGAAACCTCTGAAAAGGACTCTTGGCATCATCTCCTAGACGGTGACTCCCTGGACTGCCAGGAGAATAAATGAGCTCTATGCTACTGTCCACTGATTATTCCTCCGCCTCCTCCACTATGCTGTGGGCCCCTTACAATGCTTTGTCCACTGTATTTGGCCCAAGTCCGACACATTGAAGGCACCAGATGCATACCTGGTGTGGGCGTGGCTTGGCCTGTGTAGGCTAGAGCATGCCTCTCTGGGACTGGCTGCAGACGCTGGACCTAGTGCCCAATAGCAGAGCAGGGCTGCTGCCTGGAGAAACCTCATTCAGGTCCCAAGGTGACCCCAAGATAGAGACCTGTGGGCAGGCTTGGTCATATATCCACTTGACTAGCCACCCGGAGTCTCTGTCCAGATCCTAATTCCTTCCTTTCCCAGCAGGAGACCTGCTGCCCTCAGGCCCAGCTCTTGAAAGGAGGTGGGAAGACTAAGCCAGCGAGACCCAGAGACAGAGTAGCAGACACACAGAACAGAGAAGAGACAAGGCAGATCAAGAAACAGCATGGAGGGGAAATTCAAATATAGAGGGTAGACGGGAATAGTCTGGAAGTGACAGATGCAGTGAGCGTCTGAGGACCCTCAACCCTACCTGGGTGCCCAAGCCAGAAAGCAGGAGGCCATTTCCTCCTTGCTCATCCCTCACCCCTCAAACCCAATTTGTAAGCAAGACTCGTTCATCTTCTCTCCAAAATATATGTGGAGTCGACCCAGTCCTCTCCATCCCCACAAATGCCATCATCTCCTTTACGTGTTAGTGCAGCATCTTCTTGTATGTTTCCCTGCCTCTTGTATTGTCCCAACCTACTCTGTTAATCTGCAGGAATTTTCTAAACACATGTCTGATGATGTCATTTCCATCCCCCTCTCCCTAAATCAAGCCCAGATGTTTTTCCTGGTGTATAAGGCTTTGCTTGATATGAGCCCTATCCATCACCAAAACCCTAAACTCAGCCATTTCAGACTTTGATCCCAATATCCATTGTTCTTTCCTCAGGGGCAACCTCACTTACTCCTCACCCTAGTACCCCACAATAGTCTTATCTCTACTTTAATAGTCTACCTATCCCCTCCCATACCAGAGCTCTACTCCCAGGCTCTAAGAGACTCCAGTCCAGGCTGCCATCACCAATATGTTTCACCTTCCTATCTCTTCCTATCTTTGGCCCCTTGGAATCAGGTTCACCAGCCCTAGCCTCATGTTCCCCTGCCCTTGGCATCCCAATCTCTGCTATGCCACTCATTGCAGTACTTTCTTTCTAGGGTTATGGTCCTTCCTATATTTTCCATTTGCTTTTTTTTAAAAAAAAAAAAATCTTATCTACTAGTTTTCAGCTTAAAAATATATTTAAATAAAAATTAAGTTAAACATTAAACCTGTCCTTGTACAGGTGGTACAAGGACATTGCATGATGGGAGTCTGGGAATCATGACTTTCACCAACACTTTGGTGATCTGTCCAGATCCCTTGGATCCTTTTTACTGTTTCTAGGTCTCTCTCTCTGGGGCTTATTATGTGTTGACCTCCAATAGCTGTCACCCAGCTGTCCTCTGGTTGCTGGGGCCACTTTACTCAAATTCCCAGACAGCCCTCAAATGCCTGGAGGCTTAAGGTCCCCCATGATCCTTGGCCATGACTGACTTGTGTGAGAGAATGAGCTCAATTCCTTAATTCTCATTTTGGACAATGCTGAGATCATCAGTATCTAGAATAGAACCTAGCACACAAAGGCATTCAATAAATGTTTGTTGAATGAACAAATGTAGCCAAATTGTCAATCTTATCCTTTGAAGTTTCTGGAATTTTTATCACTCTTAGGTCTTTATTTCCCATCCAAGATAAAAAAGAACTTACTTAAATTCGTTCTGGTATATTTGCTAATTTTTTATATTTAATTATTTGATTGATCTTGAATATAGAGTAACAACTACAGTGAAGACATATTTTCTCTTCATGGGTAATCAAGTTGTCCCAATAAATTTTATGTTTTCCTCATTTGTAAAACCAAGATAGTGGGTTATCTAAGGCCCTTTTAGTAAGGTATTATGCAATCATTTATGACACAATGATTATGTCACCATATGGAAAAATGCTAACCTTACAATTGTAAGCACTTTTTATAGTTACATAAAAATTTAATCAACATACAGATAAGGACAGGGGAAATGAAGGAAAATAAAGATTGACTTGAGGATAGGGTAAGGTTGGGGTGATATTTTTCTTTGATTTCTATTAAGATTTATAAAATAAATAAATTGAAATTTTAAATGAAGTATATGTAAAGGAACAAGGGCTTAAAAAGACAGAAAGTTGTGTTCCTGCATGAGCTTGAGACGAAGGTTTGGGTTTTTTGGGAGGTGGTCTCAGGAAGCTGAGAATGGTGGAGGTTGCAGGTAAGGGAAAATTGTTACTTGAGGGTCCTGCAGTCACTGCTACAGAAGAGGCCAAATCATAAATACTCCAATGTGAAAATCACTTCCTGCGGCCCTGCACACCGGCGTGTTGAGTTCCTTCCTATCCTTAGTAAAGTGAACAGAACCTTTGGAAGGACCTTCACCCATCTGCCTCCAAAGGAATAACAGCCTTATCCCTGTGAGTTGTGAGTCCCAGTGTTCCCGTCAACTGACTCTTCCTGATGGACTATTTGGAATGCTTCATCAACCAGACAGCAGAGCTGCAGATCTCTGTGGTGATTTACCAAAACTTGCACAACAGTATCCCCAGACCCTCCCCAAACACCTATCTCTGTAAGATCCCCTTCTGACTCCTTAGAATTCAGTAGTCTTTTCCAATTGAATCCAGAGAGCATTTGAGTTCACCAGGCCACATGGCCAGCATACCCTCAACAAACGTGAAGAGTATCAAAAGCTGGGACCAGGGAAGTCCTGCGTGCCCTGGCCCTAATCCAGTCTGTACTTGGGAAGGTTAGAGAGGTCATGCCCTGGAGCCTGGTCTACTTACACCTAGGTTTGCCTCCCTAACCAAAAGGGCACTTCAATCTTCTTGGCTCAGCTGCCCTAGGCTATTCACTGGGGTTCCAAAGTTGTCCTTTGTTAGTTACTCCTGGGTTAGCATACCTCAAGGGAAGTTGGCAACCACACCCCCATCCCCATCTCCTAGCACAATGCCACTTGTGGTCTTGGATTTGAGGGCAAAATGCCCACCTCTTATCTAACCTTTTACCGCATGTCCACTTAAGTGCTTCCCTACCTGCCTAATCTCTGCAGCCCTGGCCCAGGTCTCTTTCCAGAGAGCCCAGTGAGGTCTTTGGACTGACCTCCAGCAGAATCGCTTAAGAAGTGTTCTTTAAAACTTTGGGAAGGTTCCCTGGTCCCCCGGGGGAGCATGCGACCTGACTGCATCCAGATCCAGGCTCAAGGGATGCGGAATATTTAGAAAGGTCCTCTCATTCTTGCCTCCTGGAAGCCTAGGGGTTCAGCTGCGACTTGCCTGCAAGGCCCAAATCGCGCGCCCAAGGCAGCGGGCGGAGGTCGGGAGTTCTCTGCCAGGCCGCCCACTCAGCCCCGCCCATCTACGTCACGCTCCGCCGGCCCGCCCAAGCTCTCTTGATTGGCGGAGAAAGCACCCCCACACACCAGCCCGCCCTCCTGCGGCACTGCCCCGCCCACTGGCTTACTGGGCCGCGAGTGTGGCCTGCAAGTTGGACGGAAAATGCACCGGTGCCAAAGGGACAAGACTCTCCAAGGCGGAGGGGGCGCTTTCCCGTCAAATCCACTTTCTGGCCGTCGCCCCGAGCCTGACCATGGCCGGCTTCCCAGCACATGCACTGTCCTTGCTCAGGGCGGTCCACCAGAGGCCCTTTTCACTCCTTAGCCCATGTCAAGGCCCCCTGATCCCCTAGCTACGGATGATCCGGAAATGCCCGTTGCCCGGGCCTCCTTGGTGTCGACACCCCCACGTGCCAGAAGGTCGGTCCTCGAAGACCTGCCGCCCCGCAAGCTGGATTGGCTCTAGTGCTAATGAAGGTTTTGTCGGCGCCACACGCCCCACGCCGCGTCTGCAGACTCCCCGGCGGACCATTCCTTGCCCTCTCATCCGGGGACCCTTCCGCCACCCCATGTCACCCCCGGGTCTCTCCGAAACTTCCCCGCACTCCCCTGCGGTTCATCGTCCCAGAGTTCCACTCGCACCCCTCTGCGGGCCGCCTGGGTGTAAAGGACCACCGCCTTGCAGCCCCGGCCTCCGCGCCTACACACCTGGCCTGTCGGTTACGGTGCCAGGACGCCCCTCACCCATCCCCTACCGATCCCACACGTCTACCAGATTCCGGGCAAACACCCTTTCTCGGGTCCCTCGCTCCTGCCTCCTCGCGATTCCGCCTCAGCCCTGGGCGCCCACACCGCGCCGAAGGCCACCCACACACTGGCGGGCCTCTGCTCGTCCACCCCCACACCCCTCGTCCCACGCATCTGCCCCAGCCTCATCCCCCAGCCCTCACCCCACTCCTTTACCCAGGTCCCCGAACCCGCCCCAAAGCCCCTCGGACACCCCCTCACCCCAAGCCTGCGCCCCACCCATCTGCCCCAGACCCCACCCCCTGCGCGCGGATGCCCCCTCCCGCCTCCACTCACCGCCCGCGTCTCGGCCCCGCGCCCCTCTCCCCCCGGGCGGGCGGGCAGCGCCGGCGGCGGCGGCGGAGGCCGGTCCCCGGGCCGGGACACACCCACCCGCCCGCCCTCCTTCCTTCCCTCCCTTCCTCCCTCGTTCCCTCCCTCCCGCCCGCCCTCGCTCCTCGCTCGCTCCTTCCCTCTCGGCTGCCCGCCCGCTCCTGCTTCCCGCGGCGCCGGGCCTCCCGCTCCGCCTCCTCGTGCGCGGCTCTCCCGGGCGCGGCTCCGGGGTTCATGGTGACGAGGCGGCGGCCGCTCAAGCCCAGCGGCGGCGGCGGCGGCGGCGGCGGGAGCTGGGGCGCGGGCCCCGGCCGCCTCTCTCAGAGCGCGGGGCCGGGCGGCGGGCGCGCCCAGGCGGCGGCGGCGGCGGCGAGCGCCCCCCCGCGCCGCGCCCCCGCGCGCCCCCCGCGCCGCGCCCCCGCGCGCCTGGCTTGCGGGGGGCCGGGCCTGCGGGCGACCGCCGCGCCGCGCACCCATGGACGGCCCGGCCATCATCACCCAGGTGACCAACCCCAAGGAGGACGAGGGCCGGGCGCCTGGCGCGGGCGAGAAAGGTGAGGAGGGGCGCGGGTGGCCGCGGTGGGGGGCGTGTGCACACCCGCGCAGCCGGAGTTCGCTGTGTGCGCTGGCACGGGCCTGGGGGAGGGTGCACCCGGCCAGGAGGGTGCGTGGGTGTGGGATGCGCCTGGAGCAGAGTGTGCGTGTGCCGACTGAGCTAGTGTGCGTGTGCATGCGCCCGCAGAGAAGTTGTGATCAATTGTATGTGTGCCCGGGTAGGTTTTATGTGTGCACCTAACAGAGCCGTAGGAAAGGGTGTGTGTCCACCTAACAGGTTGTGAGTGCATGTTTGCCTGACAGGCTGAGAGTTTGTGGACATATCTTAAGTAGAGGTTTGTATGTACTGTTGTGTTCAGTAGTGTGAACCTGCAGAGAGGTTGTGTGTTCACTTCTGACAGTTTGTGTGTGTGTGTGTGTGTGTGTGTGTGTGTGATTGTGTGCCTGCACCACCCAACTAACAGATTGAATGTGTTATGTCCCTCCACTGGGAGGGTGTGTGTGTACTCACCCACAGTGAGGCTGTATGTGCATCTACATGCCTGACCATGAACCTGTGCGTACAAATGTGTGTATATGCTTGTGCACCAGACAGGGAGGCCATGTGTCTGTGTATATTTAGTTGGCTAGTGTGTGTGGGGGGGAAGGGGTAGTGCTGAGCCATACCTTCTTTTGGGCCCTTGTCTGGGGGCCACCAGCCTTTTGGGAGGATCTAAAGGCCTAACCCTCTCACAGTCCATTAAGAACCCAGCTCTCACAGGCACTTGGGGAGTCTTTAAGGTCCCAGAATTGTCCCCTCCCAGAGATCTGACCAACGCTTCAGCCAGTGCTGTGTTGCAGTACCTGGTTTGATTTTGGCCCCAGTCCCCCACTTCTGTTTCCTTCTTGCTCTTTTGCTGTTTGTCTCTGCCTCGGTAGAGACTTGGTGTCCCACTCTCTCAGGTGCCTTGCTTTCTGTCCCTCTAGTGTCCCGAGGCTTGGAGAGACTGTTTTGAAGGGCCAAGCAATCTGGCTTGTTTTGTTCTGTTGACTAAAGCTTGCCTCACTCTTCCTGCCCTGTGCTGTGCAAACACCTGGACCCTCCAGGGCCCCTGTGCCCTCTCCAGCCTTGACCTGGCCACAGCAGACTTTGGAAAAGGGTCAGATTTCTTTCCACATGCTTCCACCCTTTCTGTACTGGTGAGCTAGGAGTGTGTCCCCTACTAGGAATCTGGGTTGGGGTGGGAGGAACATTCTACTGCCTCTCCCCAAGTAGAGGTCCCTGGACAAGCTCATGGAGGGAATAGAAGGAAATATCAGAGGTACCCTCAGGAAGGGGATTTGTCAACCCATTTACACTTTCGTAGACTGTAAACATATGTGTCTGCAGACTGATTATTTTATATAAAATAAAGAATTAAAACTTTCCCAAGCTGTTATGTTTTACAGATTGGTTAAAAATTTTTGCAAGTAGGCGCTGTGGGTGAAGCTCATGTCTTCCTGGTGCCCATGTGGGTAACACCTGGGTGGTCTGGCCTTCTGTCATGGGGGGCTATGTTTTGGGGACCCAAGGTGGGTGTTTCTCCCAGGAAAGGTTTGGCAGGAGGCATGCTGCCTGGCTACTTACCTGGTGTGGATTGAGTGCTTTGTGTGATGCTTTGCCAGAGGATCCTCAGGTCTTGTTCGGAGAGGTGTTCATAACACAGGGAGATATTTAGAATCTCAGCCCTGCTGTTTCCCCCACTTGACTCCAGGAGCAGGCGCTTTGTCAAATTTCCCTTTTCCCCCGACTACTAAGATTTTTTTTTTAATTTTATTTGTTCTAAATTAGTTGTATATGACAGTAGAATGCATTTATGCATTTTGATAAATCACACATAAATGGAGTATAATTTCTCATTTTTCTGATGGTACATATTGTAGTATCACATTGGTCATACAGTCATATATGTACATGAGATAATAATTTGTTTCACTCTGCAATCTTTCCTACCCCCATACCCTTTCCCTTCCCTCCCCTCCCCTCTACCTAAACCAAAGTAACTCTATTCTTCCCTAGCATCCCCCACTTAAGACTCAGTCAATCCAAAATCCAAAGCATGTATACATACTGAAGGATAGTGCTTGTTTTCAACTTATTTACATTGCTTTTCATAACAACCTATAAATATCTTTAATAACCTATTTTTGTTTTCCAGTGTCAGATTGGTTGGTTGTTAACTGATTAGGGGAATTCCTTGCCTGCTCTCCTAGGGTGGGGTGGTTGGCTAGTAGGCACTTCTTGTTGAAGCATTAAAATTCTACTCAGCTGAGTAGGTGTAATTTTTACTTTCAAAAGTAGGTATCATTTGGTCATATGTAGTGTGACAATAAACCTGAGTGAAATTTTGGAACAGTTTCTTCAGATTAATAACAGGTTCAGCAATGTTTCTAGCTTAAGTATGTTGATGTCTTCAGATAGGCACGATATATTTTACATGATTTTAAATGGAGGTGAACAATTATTTTGTTTTAAATATTAGGCCTAGAATGTTTGGAAGTTTTTGTGGTAGGAAAGAAGCAATTGGTTTTAACTCATTACTTTTATTATTTATTCTGTAAAATAGGAATAATAGTGACCATCTCTTGGGTTTGATGTGAGAGTCAAAAGAGATGTGTCCATTGAGGACTGTGCCTGTTCCACCAATGTATCACTATCCTGTAAACCCTTCTCTCCGTGTAGATTTACAAAGGAAATATGAAGTGCAGTCTGTGGTGTGTTGCAAGAGTTGAATTTCTTGACACTTTGCCACGTGGTGGTGCACCACTCAGAGATGACAATCACTGTCAACCTAGCCTGTCATGTAAGATTTATTTCTTACAGTCGTGTTTGATTTGGTTGATAGAGTAAAAATGCAAAGATGAATTTCCCAGAAGTTTAACTCGGGGTATTTTGCTATCTGGAAATTTTCTCTTAAAATCAGTGAGAAAAGTCAAACAGTACAGTAGATAAGTAGACAAAAGGTATGAATGAGAGTGTCATGGGGGAGGAAATCTGAAAGGCCAATGGATATAAGTCCTTCTGTTCATGTGAAATGTTTTCAGGTGTCAGCTTGAATAAACATTGAAAAGCTGCCAATATTCAGTAGATAAAGGTTTGTGAAATAGGTACTCAATAGACTTTTGTGATAAAACAAGTACAGACTTTTAAAAGAGTAATTTAGTATTGAATTAGTCAGGAATGCATTTGGCTGCAAGTAACAGAAAGCTAGATTTAATTGTGGCTTAGACCAATAGATATTTCTTCCTCATACATAATAAGCAGTCTGGAAGTAGGTTGTTGCTGTCAGAGCCAATGTCACAGTGATTCTCTTGACTTTCCCTCATGTTGTAATGTGGCTGCAACTCCTCCAAACACTACAGCCATCTTCAGGGCAGAGGAAAAAAGACAGTGCCAATCATATCTTTCCCTTTTCCCTGGAAAGCAAAAACGTTTCTAGACTGCCCTGCAAACTTTTGTTCATGTTTAATTGGCCAGAACTGGATCACATGGCCTCCCCTGGCTGCAAGCAAAGTGAGGAAAGTGTTTCCAGCTTTCCCTCCTTTATAGGAGGCAGGAGAGAAAATTGAAAATGGAAGGGAAGAGTTGCAGGTTCAGCCAGTCGACAGAGTTGGCTATGCTTCAGAGCCCCAGTTCTCCTTCTAAGTTTCTGTCCTAGAGAAATAATCTCATTTTCCCTGAAAGAAACATGTGCAAGGATTTTCACTGATGGCTGCATTGCTTACAATAGCAAAAACTGGAACCATTCTGCGTCAATGGGCAAATGATTAGAGCATGGTACATCAGTTCTTCAGACTACTGCAAGCCATTGAAAAGAATGAGTTAAATTAGATCTAAACATACTGACATGTGAATTTCCAAGACATTTTAAAGGGAGAGAAAGAATTTGAAAAATGATATAAACAGTATGATCCTCTCTGTGAAAAAAATCATTCATAACCATATATATATCAAGAAATACACAAAAGTAATCTGGAAGGAAATAAGTTGACAACTACCATTATCTCTGGGGACAGAACTGAGCTGGGAAGTGATAGAACTTTGCCTTTTTCTTTCAATATTAATGAAAATATACTTGTGTTTTACTTTTTTTTTTTTTTTAAGTTTAAAAAAGGAAATTTCCCATAGCTCTTTGGAGAAAAATAGTTTGAGGGAATTGCACAATAATAAAACAAAACCAAGAAACCTCGATTGGTATGCAGTATTAGCAAGAACGTATCATTGCTAGCTAAACTGCTAATTATTTGGTGAGCTAATACATTCTGCAGACAAACTCACAGAAATCTCATCAGGGAAATAGATCAGTGATAAATTGGTCCCAGGTGGGAGGTATGCTTCCTCCAAATGTTTATAGCACTTAACCTTAAACCAGAAACCTTTAACATTGGGATGCCAACAGAATTACAGCAAAGAGAAGACTCTTAGAAGTAAAAATTGTTTCAGATGACAGAACACATTTGAATTAGGTTCAGTTTGATTTAACTTTCAAGGTTGAACTTTTTATTTAAAGATAACTTATGGATTCACATGTGGTTATAAGAGATCACAGAGATCCCCTATCCTCTCTACCCAGTTTTCCCCAGTGTTAACATCTTGCAGAATGATAGTTAACAGTATCACAGTCTGGATGTTGACATTGACGTAGCCAAGACAGAAATATTCCATCATCTGGAGGATCCTTCATGTTGCCCTTTCTAGCCAAACCCTGTTCCTTCCTGTCCCTGACCCCTTCTGAGCCCACTTGTAACCATTAATCTGTTTTCCATTTCTGAAATTTTATTACTTTAAGCGTGTTGTTTAAGTGGAATCAAATAACATGCAGCCTTTTGGAATTGCTTTTCCCCCTCAGCTTGATTCTCTGGAGATTCATCTAGCTTGTTACTTGTGTTTATAGTTCGTTTGTTTTTTTATTGCTAAATAGTATTCAGTGACATGGATATACCACAGTTTGACAGTTCACCCTTTGAAGAATTATTTGGGTTTTATTTTTTCTAGATTTTGGATACTATGAATAAAACTGCTGTAAATATTAGTGTAAACTTTTTTGTATGAACCTCAGTCTTCATTTCTCTGGTTGGGGTAAATGACCACGAGTGACTTCTTTTACTGGGTCACATGGTGGTTGCATGTTTACTTTTTAAAGAAACTACCAAAATGTTTTCTTGGATAAATGTCCCATCTTGCTTTCCCATCAACAGTGTAGAGGAATCCAGTTTCTCCAGTCTTGCTGGCATTTGGTGGTGTCACTTTTTTTGTTAAATGAGCCATTCTGGTAGGCATGTAGGGGTAACTCATTGTGGTTTGACTTTGCATTTCATTGATAACTAATGATGTTGAACATCTTTTTATGTGCTTATTTTCCTTCTGTATATCTTCTTCAGTGAGATGGCTCTTCCTGTCTTTTGCCTGTGTTCTAATTGGATTTTTTTTCTTCTTTTTTTTAACTGCCAAGTTTTGAGAATTCTTCTCATATTCTAGATATTAATCCTTAGATGTGTGGTTTTCTCCTAATCTGTAGTTTGTTTTTGCATCCTCTTTCAGAGTCTTTCACAGAGCAAAAGTTTTTAAATTTGATACAGTGCAGTTTATTGATTGTACTTCTGGGGTCAAGTCTAAGAACTCTTTGCTTAGCACCAGATCCCAAAGATTTTTTCGTGTTTTTTTTTCCTCCCAGTAGTTTTATAGTTTTCCATTTTATATGTAAGTATATGATCCATTCTGAATCTTTTTTTTTTTTTCCTTTTAATTTATTTTGTACTGGGGATTTAACCCAGGGTCACTTTACCAATTGGATTACATCCTTAACCCTTTTTATTTTCTTATTATTTTTTAAATATTTTGAGACAGGGTTTTACTGAGTTGCTTAGGCCCTCACTAAAAATTATAGAGCCTGGCCTCAAATGTGTGATCCTCCTGTTTGAACCTTCAGGTTGCCTCTTTGTCTGTTTTTTTTGTTTGTTTGTTTTTGTTTTTTAATAAGCTATGAAACTTAGGTTCAGTATTTTACCCTTGGATTTCTAATTGTTTCATCTCCTTTTTTTGGAAAGGTTGTTTATCATTCTCCTCTGAATTTTTCTGTATTTTTGTCGAAAATCGATCAAGCATATGTGTGGGTCTGTTTTGGGGTTTTTAAATTTTGCTCCAGTGGTCTGTGTATCTATCCCTATTTCTGTATTATGCAATCTTGATTACTGTAGCTAAGTAATAAGTCTTGAAATAGGGTAGACTGACTCCTCCAACTCTTTTTCTTTTTCAAAATTATTTTAGCTGTTAAAAGTTGTTTCCTTTTCATATATCTTTTATAATAGTCTTGTCTACACCTAAAACAAAATAAAACAAAACAAAACAAAAAACCTTGCTGAGATATTTATAAGAACTGAATTAAACCTGTATACCAGTTTGAGGAGGATTTATATCTTTACCATTATAGGTCTTTTAATCAATGAACATGTCACTTTATTCATTTATATCTTCTTTGATTCTGTTATCAGGGTTGTATGGTTTTCAGTAAACAAATCCTATTGTTTTATTAGATTTACATCTAGGTGGTCTCAATACAAATTGTGCTGTATTTTGCATTTTGGTGTCTCATTATTTGGTGCTAGTATATAGAAATACAAAAGATTTTTGTATACGTGTATCCTTGTGGTGCTCACTTATTAGTTATAAGATGCTTTTTGTAGATTCCTTGCGAGTTTTATGTAGGCAAACGTGTCATCAATAAGACCACTTACATTGCTTCATTTCTGATTTGTATGCCTTGATTTTGTTTATTTTTTCTTTCTTGTACTGACTAGAATGTCCAGCAGTATACTGAATAATATTGGTGAGAATTGACATCTGTACCTTGTTCCCAGTTTTAAGGAGAAATCATTCAGACCTTTAAGTATAATGTCAACTTTAGTATGTTTTAAAAAATCTTTACCAGTTTGAGGAAGTTCTGTGTTCCAAATTTTCTGAAAGTTTTATCAAGAATGGATGTTGAGGGTTGGGATTGTAGGTCAGTGATAGAGTGCTTGCCTAGCATGTGTGAGGCACTGGTTCGATTCTCAGCACCACATACAATATAAATAAAGATATCTTTAAAAAAAAAAAAAAGAATGGATGTTGAATTTTATCATTTGCTTTTTTTTCTGCCTAACTAAATACAATTGTGATTTTTTTTTCCCCCTTCTTTAGTCTGTTAATAAGATAGAGTGAACTAATTTTTGGTTATCAAACCAGCTTTGCATTCCTGGAATAATTCTTACTTGGTTATGGTGTTTAATTCTTTCTACATATTGGTAAATTCCATTTGTTATTATTTTGTTAAAGAATTTTACATCTGTGAGTGGTATTGGTCAGCACTTTTCTTTTTCTTTGGCTTTGTCTTTAACTGGTTTGATATCAGCCTCATCAAATAAGTTGGGAATTGTTTTTTTGTTTTCTTAAAAAGATTTTGTAGAATTGGTGTCAGTTCTTCAGTGAGATTATCTTGACCTGGAGATTTCATTCAGGGAGAGTTTTAAAACTACAGATTCAGGTTTTTGTTTTATTTGTTTTGTTTTTTAATACTTAAAAGCTCTCCAAATAATCTCTTTCATAATGGGTATATTGTGATTCTTTTTTTTTTTTTCTTCCCTTTTTTGGTACCAGAAATTGAACTCAGAGATGCTTTATCACTGAGCTACATCCCTAGTCCTTTTTATTTTTTATTTTGATAACTAAGTTGCTTAGGGCCTCACTGAGATGCTGAGGCTGGCCTTGAACTTATGATCCTCCTGTCTCAGCCTCACAAACTGCTGGGATTACAGGTGTGCACCACTGTGCTCGGCTGTGACAGTTTTTATTTCTTGAGATGTGTTCCATTTCTTCTAAGTTGTCAAATCTGTGTATATAGAGTTGTTCATGGTATCATTAATTAATTATTTTTTGAGGTATCTAGAACTTGTAGTGATAAGCCCACTGGTAATTCGCGTACTCCACCTTATGTTTTTTGTCAGTCTTGCTAGAAGGCTCTCAATTGCCTTTCTGTTTGTAAAGAACTAGCTCTTTGTTTAATTGATTATCTCTATTTCTGTTTTCAAACTCATTGATTTGTTTATATCTTTGTTTATTTTCTGCTGCTTGATTTGAGTTTATTTTGCTCCCTTTTCCCCCCGCTTGGTTCTTAGAGGAGAGCTCAAATGGTTGGAAACTACTTCTGGTTCCTGGTTTCTGGCATTTAGTGCCTCAGATTTCTTTCTTAGTACTGCCATAGCTGGTGTCCTGCAAATTTTGATACATTGTATTTCCATTTTCATTCTGTTCAGTGTATTTTTAAAAATAGATTTTTTTTTTTTAGAGTAGTTTAGGTGCATAGTCAAATTGAGCAGAAAGCAGAATTCAGTATCATCCTCCCTGCTGTCAACATCCCGTCCCTGCATGGTACCTTTATTAGAGTTGATGAATCTGCATTGACACTAACATCCGAAAGTATTCATTGGGTTTATTGTGGTTGTTGTACATTCTGTAAGTCTGGACAAATGTATAATGACCTGTATCTATCCTTACAGAATCATACAGAATAATTTCAGATCTTCCATGTTCCACTTACTTATCCTTTTCTTCTCCCATCTCTTGGCAACGACTGTTTTTAGTACTGGGGATTGAACCCAAGGATGCCCTACCACTGAGCTACATTCCCAACCCTTTTGTTGTTGTTTTGAGACTGCATCTCACTTACCGTGTAAGCCTCAAATTTACAATCATTCCACATTAGCCTCCCAAGTAGTTGAGATGATAGGTGTGCACAGCGCTCAGCTTGATTTTTTCCTTTTCTGAAATTGTCATACAAATTTTAATAATACAATATGTTGCCTTTTCAGATGAGTTTTCTTCATTTATATGCATTTCAGTCTCCTCTGTTTTTTCATGAGTTGATAGCTCATTTCTTTTTAGTGCTGAATAATGTCCCATTATGTGAATGTACAAGAGTTTATTATATCTAAGGACATCTTGGTTGCTTTTAAGTTTTAATAAGTATGAATAAAACTGCTGCTATTGAAATTTATCAGCAAGTCTTTGTGTAAACATGTTTTCAACTCACTTGGGTATATGCCGAGGAACCCAATTGTTGGACTTTGTGGTAAGAGTATTTTATCTAATTTTGGAAGAAACTGCTATTGTTCAAATTGGGTGATTATTGATCCATCTTCAAGTTCATTGATTTTTTTCTTTGTTTTCTGTATTTTGCTATTGAACCCATATACTGAGATTTTTAGTTCAGTAATTGTATTTTTTAGTTCTAAATTTTCTATTTGTTTATTCTTGATGTCTTCTGCCTTACTGATAGTATTTCTTTACTAAGGCTTTCTTTTTAGTTGCTTTAAGAATGCTCCTAATTGCTTATTAAAGCATTTTTATCATGACTGCTTAAATATCTTTGCTAGATAAGTGTAGCATTTCTGTTATTTTAGTACTGGCATCTATTGATTGTCCTTTCTTGTTCAGTTTGAGGTTTCCTGATTCTTGATATAACAAGTTAATTACATTTGAGGCCTGGATCTTTATTTTCGTGTCATGTCGTGAGACTCCTGGGCTTATTTAAACCTTCTGTTTTAGTTGGTTTTCTCTGACGTGGCTCTAGCAGGGAAAGGAAGCCTATCTTGTTGCTTTCAGGTGGATAGACCTCAAGGCTCTCCCTTGGCCTCTCTGACTTCCTGCTAGGTGAGCAAGGGAGTTCAGTCTCCACAAGGTCTCTGCTAAACTGCGGTGGGGGTGATCTCATTGCCAATGGTGTTGCAAAAGCCCTGACTCTTCCTCAGCCTCCTCAGATACCACCACCATGGGAGAGAGAACATGGTTACTGCCTGATGGGGGTGGAAGTCCAAGCTGGCCATGCATTCTCCACTTACACTGCTACCAGAGGAGGGGGTTGTCGCCAGCCTACTCTGGCACTTGGACCTTCTTTGGCAGCACTCCACAGAGGGTGATGGGATACCTTGTTGCACACTGAGGAGGGTGGAATTCTTGGTACCCTTGAAATGTTTGCTGGCTTGGGTCAGGGTGGGCCTGCAGTTCTTGGTGGGGGGTGGTGTTGGTTGCAGCAGAGAGGTTATTATCAGAAAGCTTTCAGTCTTGCTAGACTGCCCCTTGGTTACAGGGAGGAAGCTTTTTGTGTGCAACTGATGGTTTTCCCCCATAACCAACTTCTTCAACTCCAGGGCTCCATAAGGCAAAAAGAAAACCTAGGGAAATCACTGTCATGTTGTTGCTTGGACAACAAGGTCAATAGCTGATCTGGCTTCTTATGTTTGCCCAGTTTATAATGTCCAGGGTTCTTAGTTGCACTTAGTGGAAAGAATAGAAAGTAGTATGTCGACTCCATCTTTCTTAGTCCCCTGGTTAACTTTTAGATCTATTCAAATTAAATATTTTAAAGAAGACTAGGGTTGGAAAGTTGTCATTTTAAAGATTTATTTCAATATTGTGCTAATGACCAATGTAAAAGTCAAAATCAGTTAGTGCTTTGAGACTCTTGGTTATCTCCTGAAAAGAAAAATAATAATGAGTTTAGTGTGAAATCAAGCCTAGATCAGTAGGGCTTCAGTGACAAATGTTATTTAACCAATCTTAAAAGGATGCACTCATAAGCTTTGATGCACTCATAAATTTTGGTCTTAACACCAAAATTTTAGCTTCAAGTTCATAAGTATCCTAATTTAAATGCATTTTTGATCTGTTATTCTGTTTGTTTGGCAAATTTGTCCAACCAGCTCTCTTTTATTTTACTTCTCAATTAGAAAGAAATAGAAATGTCTTCTTGGGGTAAACACAGAGGATCTTGTCTCTGGATTTAGCCCTACTGGCCTCTAGATAGGGCTTGCCATGACTGGAAGAGTCTTCTAGTCTGGACTGCCCTGGAAATACATCTGTGAACTCCAGAAACCTACCCTAGGCTCTTCTTAATTGGTGCATCCCAGGTTGAGGAGAAACCCTTTTCAGAAAGACAGGACAGGATTTTCAGAGAGGACCCCACAACTTCTGGTTTAATCCCCACATCATTGGCTTTTTCTCTTTTGCTGCCCTCCTCAGTAGAGTGGAGGGAGAGAGTGACCCGGTGCTGGTGGGTTTACTGGACCTTTCAGCCATTCTGTGACAGAGAACAGGAAACACTGTGGCCACACTTGATTCCAGAAACATGCACAGCACGTGTGAGTTTTTTCACTGCCTTTGGCAGTAATATCCTAAGGTCATCAGCATCTAGCTACTGAAAAAGCAAATGAAGAATTCTCTTAGGTGATATTGAAAGGATAATGTATACTTTAGAACTTATTTTCCACATCTTAAATCCTGACTCATCAGACATTTAAAGTTCAAGTTTTTTTAAATGACCTATCTTTCTTTTAAAATATGTACTTTCTTCAAACATTTCTCTTTGCTTTATCCCCCAACATATATTCTGTTTCTTTTCTAAAAATGGAGATGTATATTCATTGCTTTATTTAAAATAAAATTTAGCAAGTATTTGTCTTTATGGTTCTGAAATAACATTACTCAGTGGAGCCAAGGCTCAGGAACTGTATTGGCATGTGGACATTTTTGTATTTGGGATCAGGACTGGAAACACTGGTGGTATAGTCCTCTGAAACCAGGGCCTAATAAACAGTGGTCTTTATGGGTGCTAAGGATTATGTAATCACATAAGTAACAGTTCATGTTGATTCTAAGTAGCTGCTTCAAGTTAAAAACTGAAAGGTTTCTTTGTAATTATACTTTGTATTAAGGCTGTTTGCCAAAACGTTCCAAAATCCTGGTACAAAATCACTTTAAAAATTGAAAAGAAGCAGCTTAACATTTGATGACTGATGCTATTCTTACTTTTCAAAATTAGTGTTTAACCTAAGCTTTCAATGCTGCAAAGTATCTCGAACAAACTGCACCACTTTGTCAACATGGCTTGAATAAATATAGACTTTTAATACCAAGAATTAAACCTGTGCTTTAAATTGTATATCTCTCTCCGTTCCAGTCAAGATTTAGCTTTCATGCTTATCATATTATAGATTTTATCTAATTATTTGGCTCCCTTGTGTACAAGTCAAAAACCATGGACTTCAGTTCCAAAGACTTCAATCAGGACCATATTTTCTTTCCCCTTTTTGAGGAAATAGCTGAACATATTCGTTTTGTTTTTGTTACAGCAGTATGTTTCATAGTAGTCATCAAACAAGTGCAAAATCCTTAAATGTTTTGAATGTATTTATTGAGGTGAATTCAAAGTAAAAATCACTCTTTTTGGTATAACCCAAGGTTACAAAGTTTTGTGAGTTTTGATAAACTCATGTGGCTGTGTAACCACCAGCACAACTGAAGTAGAATGTTTCTGTCACCCGCAAATACTCCCTATGGCACTCCATTTTGCTTTTCTGTCAGCTGCATAGGACAGTTCAGCTGATGCGTGCTTGTCAGTACTTGATTTTATCAGTTTTTAAAAATTATTTTAGACATTCTAATGGCTGTCCAGTTGTATCTTGTCATGGTGTTTTGTCTTGTTTTTGTCTTTCCTACACCTCTTATGGCACCGTGACTTTTTGTGTGTGTGTGCTGGAGATTTAAACGAAGGTCTTGTGCATGCTAAGCACACACTTTACCACTGAGCTCCACCCCAGGGCCCTGATGGTCCTGAGATTCTTTTTATGTGCTTGTTTGCCATGCATACAACTTCTTTGGTGAAATTAAAAGAAAAATTTAATTGGATTGTTTGATCTCTTTTTACTGAAAGTTTTTTTTTTTTAAATATGTAATTCTGCAGACAAGTACTTTGTTGAATATGTTTTGCAAATATTTTCTGCCAAGCTGTGGTTTGTCTTTTTAGTCTTAGCAATGTCTTTCTTTTTTCTTTTTTTTTTTTTCAATTTTTTATTGTGATTAAAAAACACCTAGATTTTTTTCATCCTAACTATTCTTAAGTTCATGGATTTTAAGTACATTCATATTATTCCATCCCCCAGATTCTTTTGTATTACAAAAATGAAGCTACCCATTGAACAATAACTCCCGGTTTCCCTTTCCCCAGCCCCTGGCAACCACCACCATACTTTGTTTCTGTGAATTCAGTCACTACAGTGGCCTCATGTAAATGGAATCAGAGGGTTTTTTTGTGACTGCCTTATTTCACTCAGCATAATGCCCTCAAGCGGCATCCATGTTGTAGCATAGGTCAGAATTTTCTTCCTTTTTAAAGCTGACTCATATTCCCTTGTATGTGTATACCACAGTTAGCTTGTCCATCCATTGTTCAATGAACACTTGGGATGTTTCCACAGTTTAGCCATCATGAATTATGCAGCTGTGAATGTGGTGTGTAAACATCTGTCTGAGTCCCTGCTTCCAGTGTTTTTGGGTATACCATATGTAGAATTGCTGGACCCCGTGGTAATTCCGTTTGGATTGTTTCGAGGAACCTCCATACTGTTTTTTACAGCCTTGCCATCAACAGTACACAGAGGTTCCAGTGTCTCCACATCCTTATCACTCTCTTATTTCGGGATTTTTGACAGTATTCGTCCTAATGGGTGTGAGTGTTAATAATGTTTCCTGAAGAGCAGAAATTTCTAATTTTGATGTTCATTTTACCAGTTTTGTCTTTTGTAGATCATTCTTATCGTATTATAACTAAGGTATCTTTGCTAACCTGTGATTACAAAGTTTTTTCTACTGTGTTTTCTTCTAGAAGCTTTTTTGGGAGAAGGAAAGGAGGTTTACCTTTATTCCATTTTGGATTAAGTTTTGGATAAGATAGGAGGTATGGATCAAGGGGAATTTGTTTGCACACGGATGTCCAATAGATGCTACACCATTTATTGAAGACTATCTTTCCTTCATTGTATTGACTTTGAACCTTTATTGAAAATCAATCAACTATATATATGTGGATCTACTTATGAACTCTCTTCTCCGATTCTGATCACCTTCCTTAATGTGTAGTGATGTTAAATTAATATTGTCCCAGCCTCCCCTCCTGAGTAAATTTTTGTTCATGATTTAAGCAGAAGAAAAAGTGAAGACATTTATAATCTGATAGGGCAGATTTATTCTGCATTTTATAGTGAGGGGACTCTGAAGGGCAAGACCTAGACCTAGGATTTTATCCATTCTTTTTTATTTTAATCCGTTCTTTATTTTGGGAATTTACCCAAACAGATTTTATAATAGTATATTTTTTCAGGTTTAACATTGGGGATGAGAATTTGTTCTAATCTTGAGTATCCTTCTGTAGAACATTAATAGAAGAGTAAAAGATAAGATAAATAGGCACTTGCGTTTAAATATCATTATACAATAGTATAAAAATAGCGGCAATCTTGATATAGGGCCTAAGAGAACGAAAGAATCGGGTATCACTAGAACAGAAATAAATGTGCTGGAGCCCCAGCTCTGTAGAGAGGGCCTGGGCTCTTGAGGGTGTGTGGGGCACCTTTCAGACTATCCACAAAGGTCTGCAGAAAAAAAAAAAAAGAAAGAAAGAAAGAAAAAAGTACATCACAGACTGAAACAAAAGGGAAGAACAAGAACCAGTCTCATCCTCTCCGTGGCTTGATTTCTGGCACCAGCAGGTAATTAAACCAGGTGAAACTTTCCTGAGAAGGCACTACTCACCCAGATATGTGACCCAGTTTGTATGGAGTCCACAGTTCCGATTTCTACAGGCTTTAAAACACAGGTTAGAAAATAATATAGAAAGGGCCAGAATCTCTGAGAGGGCAAAGATCCAACAAATGGCTGACATTCCTTCTACCTATCCTCCTGTCTCTTGGTGGCTTTCATTCCAGTTTCTTCCTCCTGTGGCTGCTGGCCAGGAATTTCTAAAAATTTCTTATTCTGCTGTTGTTTGACTAAAACTGTTTCTCAGTGGCCCCAAAATAAAAACATGCGGTTACACAGTTCACTGACTAACCCGGGACCACCTGTGCAGCCTCCTGTCCTGGGATCCCCTTCCATGCCATAATGAAGTACTTCCAGAGCCTAGACATGCCGTGCTTCTTCACTCCACTCCACAGGTACTGGTTCTTCTTCTTGGGATGCCTTTTCCTTATGTGCCTGAGGGATTCTTAGTCATTCTCCAGGATCCAACTTCTTTTAATACCTTTGCCCTGTCTATGCAGGACATGGTGACAAGAGTATAACATTTCAGGGCATGGGCTTGGGTTTGGATTCCTCCTACCACTTAGGAGTTTCATGAGCTCTACAATTTTTACTGAATCTTTCTGAGCCTTAATTTAATAGCAGTAAATACCCTATATGGTTATTTTGATGATTTGTAATATATATAAAGTACATATCAAAACATAAGCATATCATAAACACTTCCTATTAATATTATCTAATAATTAATTGACTAATATTAGTTAATATTATCTCAAATTCAATTCTTCAGTAAATATTTGTTGAGCACCACTGTGCTATTCATTTGTACCAGATGCCTGGGATGCATATGAATGAGACCTGACCATTGCATTTGAAGTGCCCTAGCTCGTGCGCTAAGGAAAGAGCATGCGAAGAGCGACAGGGGCTCTAATTTTATAACTACCATATGCCAAGTTCTTTATGTGTATATCTTATTTCATCCTCCAGCCACATAAAGATGTAGGTGTTATTTAACCACATTGTACAGAGGAGGAGATTGCATATCAGACAGGTTAAGTCACTTGCCAATGATGTAGCTGCATGCCTACCAGATAGTAGTAGAGCCAGAAGTTAAACCTAGGTGATCTTTTACAAGGAAACTCAAGGAGTGTTTGGAGAATATCAGAAGCCCTTTCAGATTTACATCTTGAAAGATAGTAAGTGCCTCTTTCTGCTTCTGCCATAGGCAGTATACATAACAGGAGAAATACTAGGGCATGTCCAAGATGACAGGCCACATTTTCTTACAGTGCATGTCGTTCTGTTGTTTTTATAACAAATCCTGTTTCCTTGAGTCTTGCTGTTAACTCTTGACACTCTTCATGCTCACTTGTATACGACGAATACTAGAAGTGAGAGAATTCAAAATTTACAGCAAAAGTCAAGAATCCAGTAGCACTGGAAGAAATGATAGACCTCATTCTTCTCGTGCACACACTATTTCTGGGTGTATAACTAAATAAAAGTGGAGCTTTAGGATGCTTTTAGAAGAGAAACATACCAAGGAGGCTCTTAAAGATGCTTGAATTCCATTATATTGGTCAAGGTTCTTAGTTGAAAACCATGGAATCCCCTTAAATATTTTAGACCAAAAAGCGTTTGTTAGAAGATGTTTGATGTGACCAAAGTATCAGACATGGCTGTTCTATGGCCAGAAAATATGCTCAGCTACACCATGGAATGAAATAGTTCACCTGGTCATGATTCAACTGAGAATCATCTCCCTGTTAACCCTTGCATTATTAGAAGTAAAAAAATTTTGATTATCACACTTAAGCAAGACTAATTCTTACAGGCTCACTTGATTGTCTTCAGGCATATGCTCTTTTGAAGGACTGAGTTAAGATCTACTTAGAAGAAATCATATAAAAACAAAATCCTAAATAAATACATTGAGTCATGTCCAGTGAAATTAAAAGAAATAAATTAGAATCAGGTCTAGTATCATGACTAAAACTAAAACATGTAATGTTGAACCAAAACACAAGTTCATTATGACACAGTTATACCATACTTGTAAAATTTGAAAGCATACAAATTTTTTTTCCGTATAGCACATTTGTACCCTTAATGTTTTGTTTTTTTCCTGAGATTTTTTTCAGACAAGTAGAATAAAACATTAAGATTTGCTAGAGCTAGGTAGTTGAGGAGCCCAATACATACTTGTTAAATTTGTTGTCTGTATTTCTCTGTTTAAATATTTCATAATGAAAAAATGTGAATCCTGGACTCTGGTTGAACATTAGCATAAATTTTAAAAAATATTCTCTCCTTTACATAGAGATGAATTTAAAAGAAGTGGTAATAATGCAGTCATTGCATTTAATTGGTTCTTCTTCAAGAGGAGAGTGTCCAGGAAGATAGCAAAAATGCTAGGTAATGGAGCTTTCCAAAGGGCATTCAGGAGATCCTCGGTGCTCACCAGGCTGTGCCAGGTGTGCGGGCTGGAGCATTGTCAGACCCACTCTTGGTGTGCTTCTTCCGAGTGACCTTCTAAGGGTGGAATGAAGGCTTGGTCTGAAGCCAAATAGGCTCTGTACAGAGTACTAGCCACAAAATATTTTTAAATGTCCTATTTACAAGTATGTAGCCAAATGGTACAGGTATCATCAAAGGAAATGAACTTGCTTGATTTGCCAATTCTACCCTGTTATCGTGGGAATTAATTTGTGGGGTAAAGGAACTGTTTTGAGTAATCAAATGAAACCAATCTAGATGCCCTTCAACAGATGAATGGATAAAGAAAATGTCACACACATACATACACACACAATGGAATATTACTTAGCTTTAAAGAAGAATGAAATTCTGGCATTTACTAGTAAATGGATGGAATTAAAGAATATCATGCAAAGTGAAATAAGCCAAACCCCAAAACACCAAAGGCCAAATGTTTTCTCTGATATGCAGAAGCTAATTCACAATAAGGGTGGGGAGACAGGGAAGAATAGAGTTACTTAAGATTAGATAGAGGGGAGTGAAGGAAGGGGAAGGGGTATAAGGGAAGGAATGATAGTAGAGTGAAACAGACATTATTACCTCATGTATTTGTTTGACTGCATGACCCATGTGATCCTGCAATATGCATAATCAGAAAAATGAGAGATTGTACTTCATTTATGTATGATCTATCAAAATGTATAAATGCATTCTACTGTTATGTGCAGCTAATTAGAACAAATAAAATAAAAATTTTAAATAATAAAATTTAAAGTCATATTGGAAAAAGAATAAATATGTGAAATGCAGAATCAAGAGGAGTCATCTTAAAAGAAATGCAGCTGGAAAATTGTTTGAAGTCATGTGGCATCCCTAGCACAGAAACTCCACTAACACTTCCACGTCATGGGGTTTCAGTTTGGATGGGAGCTCTGGTTTCTAGTGGTCTAGGCTGCCTCCAGCACTGTGTATTTTTAACATGGAGTCCACAGATTCCCTTAGTGGTCCATGAACAGAATTCAGGAAGTCCATGAACTTGGACAGAAAAAATGTTGCATCTTAATTTTCATTGACCCCTAACTAAAATTCAGTATTTTTCTCAGTTATGAAGGTAGGCAACAACCCACTTTAGTATTTAATAGCCCCAGTGACTTTGTCATTATGTTCAAAAGATATTGCCCTATGATTTTCCTCTTTATATGTCCTTATTGGGGTTTTGGGGTATAGCTTAGCGAGCACAAGGCCCTGGGTTCCATCTACAGCACTACTCCCCCACTGCCCCAAAAAAAAGTCCTGGTGAGGTTTTGATGTCAAGGCTATGCCAGTTCACATAATAAGTTGGGAGGGTTTAATTTTCTGCAAAAATCTGTGTACAGTCAATGTTATTTCTTCCTTACATACTAATAGAATATATTGGCAAAGCCCTTGGGGCCTCGAATTTCTTTGTGGAAAGATTTCTAAATATACATTTAATTTTCTTAATGAATATAAGACTGTTCAGATCTTCTATTTCTTCTTGTATCAGTTTTGGCAAGTTTCTTCCTAGGAATTAGTGCAGTTCATATACATTTTCAAAATAATAGATGAAAGTTTTTCAAAGTATCTCTTATCTTTTCCATCTGTAGAATATGCTGTCCTCTTTTTTATTTAGGTAAAAACCATAAACATTAATAAAACTCAGGGTTCTTAGGGGCTTACGGAAATGGTGAACATTGATAGGAGTCTAAATTAGTACGACCTTTCTAGAAGACTGTTCTATAGGGTATATCAAACATGAAATGTGAGTGTATTTTGTCAAAACAACCTCTTCAAAGGAATTTTCCATGAATATTTATCTCATTGATGCAAGAATATTCAAGATGGCATTATCTACAATAGGAAAAAATGGAAATCGATAGGGGACAAGGAAGTAATTTTGCTATTTATATTGATTTGAATAATTTGCAATCACAAAATGTAATATATTGACAGGAAAGAGCACTAGTTACAAAACAGGTCACAAAAGAGTAGGTACAGTGCAGCCTCTTTGTGAAATGGAATACATCCTCTGTGCAAATGTGCACGTAGAGGATGATTTGGAAGCATGATCACGATTCTCATAGCAGTTATCTGTGGTTGGTAGGATGTTGGGTAATGATTATTTTCTTTTTGCTCTTCTGTATTGTTTAAAATGTTTGCATGAGCATGCATCATTCCTATAAAAATAGCAAAACTTTCTAAAGAGCTTGGCAAGAGCAAGAAGATGAGAGGGTGGTAGGGGAGGGAAGTATCACACCATTTTTGTCACCTCATGGGGAACAGCCGGGGAAGGAAAATTTGAAGCTGTAGGAAAGAAGGGATCATCAATTGATTGAAGGCTTGAGAAGGAGGGGAGGGCCTGGACTCAGGCACCTAAGTCAACCTTTTTAAAGGGGTGGGATACCATTTCTTTCCAGAAAGAAAATGATCAGGGAAGTTCAGAGCTGGAGAGAAGGGGAAATGAGAGTGTTTATACCTTAGGGTTTTCTGTTTCTTGGTGAAAATCAGGGCTGTGATTATTTGTCAAGAGTTGGGACAGTGAGATTAGAACGGGATGTTGAGAGTCTTCAATGGAACTGACAGTCAGCAGGAGAGGAATCCAGTGAGGTGTGGGCAACTGAGCTGACCAGGGGGTCTTGCTGGAACTGTAAACCTTGCAATGTAAGGGAGCCCCACAGCATAGCTGGGCAGCTTTTCTCTGGAGGGAGAGCATGATGCTTCTGGGTCAGGGTGGGGAGCATAGCAGGAGTCACAGAGCTTCCAAGGATGAGAGAATCCAGTATACTGATGAGGGCAATTGAAATGACTGGCCTCAGAATCCAAGGTGCTCGGGATAAAAGGGAATTAGAAGGAGTGCCCAGGACTGGATATTTTGTAGGGATATGCATATCCAAGAAGCCAGAGGGTAGGAGCTCGTGGTCAAAATCGGAGTTTGATGTGTTATAGGAATCGTTGGGGACACCAACTCCGCTAGGAAGCAGAGGAGCAGTGATAGAAGTTGGGCAGACCAGAGGATGGTGATGTGGGAGGTTCAGTGTTCTTCCTCATGGATGGAAGCATTTCCCAGGTGGCTGGCAGGTATTCTTTGGGAGAAGATTTTGAGATAGGCCCTGAGAGGGTGTTACAAAGATGGAAAGAAGCTTGACTTCTCATAGAGGGCTTGAAGAGAACTGGTAGAGTCCTGGGCCAGCACTCTGAGATGGTGGGAGTTCACTCACTCTCTGCCCAAGGTCAGGGCTCTAGAAGAATCCTCCACTTGATGCTGAAGGGCAAAGTCAAATTTGCAGTACAGGAGGCTAGAAAGAGGAATGGTCTAGAAAAAGAGGAGGATGCTCTGCAAAAGCCCTTTAGCAAAGGACACGGAGTGTGGGATGCAGATGAGTGGGCCGGGAGCACTGAGGGGTTCTAAAGAGAAACACTGATGGGCGGAAGGGCTGTGCTGCAGAGGGTAGAGATTTGTATGCAGGTTTTCCAAAGGAAATGCTGAACTGTAGATTTCTTTTTCTAATTACAAAGCAGTATCTGCTCACTACAGAGAGAACCGAAACTAGAGAGAAGCAAAAGCAAAAACTAAACAAAAAGCAGTAAGAATTCCCCACTCCAGGGTCCTGGAGCTCTTCCCACGGACAGGTTCTTTCCCTCCAGCCCCCACTGCCAGCCACAGCTTTGGGTCTCAGAATAAGCTTGTCCTGGGATTGCTACGTACCCCTCCCCCATCCCAGCCTTCCTGTCATGCGTGGGTGGCCACAGTCATCTTTCCAAAACACCATGTTTCCTTTGTCACCCTTCTTAGGTTCTGTCGTATTCCGAGTCCCCTCCCTGGCGGGCAGGGTGTCTACAGCCTGGAGCCATCTTGCCTTCCCACCCTTGTTTCCCAGCCTTTCTTTTTACTTAGCTCTACCTTCTCCTTTCCTTGCCAACTCACTTCTCCCACAGCCTCACAGTAGTCTCTGTCCCTTTGCTAGGACAGCCGCTCTAACACCATGACCAGCCCGGTACAGGCTCTCTCAGTTATCAAAGCCCTACGCCCACCTCCAGACCACTCCCCGATCTTCACCCTTCTGGGTACTCATCTGACCATTCCTGGGACTTCTATCAGTTCTGTGCCAGTAAACACTTGGGATGCACAGGAGTTTAGAACCTTGTGTCCTGATCCCACTGATAGAAAGCCTGAGATTCAGAGAGGCTGAGGGACATTCTCAAAGTCATCCAGCAAGCTATTAGTTCAGCTGAGACCAGAACCCCAAACCTGAATGCTACTTATTGAATTGAAAATTACTTTTGTAATACATCTTTTCTCTGTTGCCTAGCCATGAAGCTCTAGAGACCCATAAGTTATCAGAGTTCAGAGCGTATCAGGATTACCTGAGGAGATTTCTACAAATCTTGGCCTAAGCTCAATAGGGAGGAACCTTGATTCATTAGTCCTAGGGTGGGATCCTAGTATCTGCAAACAAAACAAAGCACCCTCCCTGGATGATCCTGATGTAGGGAGCTCTCAGATCACCCTTGATCTCTGGTTCTGCTCCCTGGTTTTGTCCTTGCGGACTCTGTTAAGGTTTTTGGAAGCTTTCCCATTGCACGGGTGACTCTGCAACTGGATTCCCAAACAGATGAACAAGCAAGTTGCACCTTCTCAAGCAAACTGGCCTGGACCCAAGCTGCTGACTTTGCCTGTTAATTGGGAGCCAAATTATTTTTCAAAGTATTTTTAGCCATAACAGAGTAAAGTGTTGAGTGTAGTAGAGTTCTTGTTAGAAGCCTCCCATTTGCTCAGGTATGTGTAAGCAGTCTGCACCCCAACACACCCAAGTAAATCAGGCCCAAATGTGTGCTCAGGCTTGCCAAGTCCTGCACAAGCAGCCCTGCCAAGAGGAGGGGACACGGTTTGTGTTGTGATGAGGGTAAACTCTGAAGCCCACTGCCTGGGTTTGTATCCCAGTGCCCCCATTTCCAACAGCATGACCTTTGACCCTTTGCCTCTGTTTTCTCATTTATTAAATGAGGATAAAAGCTATAAAAACAATTACAGTTGTATTATAAAAATAATTCCCATCTAGCAAGGTGGAATAATAACAAATTAATGTATGTGAGGTACTTGGCACATAGTAAGTGTTCAGTGAGGGCTTACTATTATAATTATTTCATGAAGATTGTGAAAAATGGTGAGACTCTAAAGAGATGACTCACTGCACTACACAGGTACCCATCTAGAAATCATCAGTCCCTTGCTTGTTGTGTGAGCATACATCAGAGGAATGATGAGCAATGTAGTTAATAGCGCTTCACAATGCTGCCTAGACCTCTGAGGACAAAAATGCTAGGCATTTGCCAGTGAGAAGGTCAAGCCTTGCATAATTTAAGACACATACAGCAGTTCTGCATTTTGGTGCTTCGATAAGGTGGCAGTTACATAATAGGCTGCAACCACAAAGATGAACAGAGCCAAAGGTGGGGGAGAGGATGCTTTGAAAAGTGTTGGTGAAGGGTGTGATGGATAAGGGACAGGCAGCAGCTACAGTCTTGGTGAAGTGTGGGTCTCAGAGATCCACGCACGCCCCATGCCATTAGACATGTTGGCTTGGCAGGGAAAACATCTCCTGACATTTACTGTCAGAAAAGACCAAGGGGAGGGATGAAAGTGTGCTTCTATTTGCCATATCACCAGTGTTTTCTTACTCATTGGTCATGTTTTTAAGCTACAAGTAAGATTGCATCAGTCTCTAAAGTGACAGGAAGCTCAATTAATCTCAAAAATTGAGTGTTTTATCAAACCCCTGTAAAGCACTCAACTTATGTGTCGCCACCTTCCTGTATCAAATTGCCAAATTAGCCTTCCTTGACGCCTCAGACACAGTGGTGCCAGCCTCCAGATTCCAAGCAAAGACTCCAGCTTTCAGGCTCTGGAAGGGTGTCGGAAAGCAGGCTCCAGTGGCTTATTTCAGTTTTGGGGTGGGAGATGTGAATCTGAGCATTTAACTAAAGGATTCTGTCTGCTGATCACTAAAATAATTAAGACTACCCTGAGTCATACAGTACCTCTTTAAAAAGAACCAACTGGTTTAAATAAATTGCTTTGCTACCACATAAGGCTCAAACTTTTTTAGAGACCAGAAACTGCTTTATTTCTGGAACAATCTTTAGGCCACACATCATCATGAACTCCTAGGAGCAGCCAGAACAATCCAATTGTTGCCAAACCTTTTTGGAGGTGATACTCTAGCTGGGGGCCTATAAACCAGGTGAGGAGGGTCCTCAAGGGGATGGCAGCCCACAGAGCTGGGCTGAAAGCTTTGGCTCTGCCCCAGCACTAGGGAACAACCTGCCATTTGCACTAGCAAGAAGCTGCTGTGGAATGAGTCTCTGGGAATGGATGGGACTCAGAAAAGTCTTGTTGGATTGAAACCCATAATCTTACCTCTGGGTCTTTAAAAATAAACAATTTTTAGTATTTACAATTGAAAGCAAAATTCAGAATGAGTATTTTCTTTTTCATTGCTGCCTGTCAAAGCAGTGTGGGAGATCAGAACACTAGCTGGAAGACTGGTAGCAGGCAGTGGGTAGGCAGCCTGAGCTAGCTGCAGGTTTTTATTGAATCACAGTCTGCCTCCTTAGTGCAGGGCATGGGCCACACTGTGCTGTGGAGGAAGGACAGTGACCATAACAGTCTCACTGAGCACATGTATGTAGGGCATTACTTTGAATACAAACCATTGGAATTGTTCAGAATAATGTTTTTAAAAAGTGACAGCATATTTGAGAACAAGAAGGAAATCTTGGAAAATAAAAAATACAACTAAGCTAACAGTTTTAAAATGTAGTTGAAAGGCCAGAAAACAAAATCAGGAAATTTACAAAAGGTACAATGAAAAGTTGAAGAAATGAAAAATAGAAGAGAAATAATAAATAAAAAACTTAAATGGCATATCCAGGAAGTTCAGTATCTGGGTAGTAAGATTCTAAGGAGAAAGAACATGGAAAATAGAGAAAAGAAAATAGTAAGTAATACAAGGAAACTTTCAGAATTGATAGTCAAGTCACTTTCTTTTGAAAAATGCTTTCAGTTTAGGGTCCAAAACAGGGTTTAAAAAAAATCACTCATACCTAGGCACATTAGTGGTCCACATTCAAAACTCTAGAAATAGTGAATTATAAAAGCATCTGAATGGGAGAAACTTGTCACAGACAAACACAAAGCAAAACCAGAATGTTATCAAGTTTCTAAACATCAGTACTGGAAGCTGGAAGACAGAATAAAATCCATAAAATTCTTTTTAATTTTTTTTAATATATATCATGTTTTTAAATTTTTTTAGATATTGATGGACCTTTATTTTATTCATTTTTTTATATGCAGTGCTGAGAATGGAACCCAGTGCCTCACATATGCTAGACGAGTGCTCTAACACTGAGCCACAACCCCAGCCCCAAATCCATAAAATTCTGATGGAGAATTATTTTCCACCTAGAATTTTATAGTCTTGAAATTTCAATCAAGTGTGAGTCTAGAACAAAGACATTTTTAAATGTGCAAGGACTCAAAATTTTTCTTTCTGTGGATCGTTTTCTAGGAAGTAACCCGAATAAGTACTTCAGCAAAATGAGGAAATAAATCAACAAAGTGGGAGAAACAGAACCAGGAGGCAGGGAACAATCCTAGGAAAACAGCCAAAAGCAGCCCAATGGTTTGTGAAATGAACCTAGCTACTCTGAAATTTGCAGATGATCTGATATGCTTGGTGATTTGAGAAATTTTATATATATATATATATATATACACACACACACATAGAGAGATAGATATAGATAGATATAGATTATATATAGATAAATAGGATAATGTAGAATATTTGGAAAATTTGAATATAGGTCCTGTATTAGGCAAATGAAATAAAGAGCAAGTGTTAACACTAACAGAAAAAAATTATACAAGGAAAAATAAAATAGAACTCCTTGACTTTTTAGTGACCAGTTCTTAATTATGGCAATGTAAGGGAAGAGAAATGTGGTAGATGGTATACAAGAGCTAAAATGTAAATGATTATAACTGGAAGATATAGATAAATTGAGAAATGGCGACGAGTATATTATTTGGTTTTAAAAAAACTAAAAGTATTGAAAGTTTGCTTCATGGGAGGTTTTGTTCTTTTGAGCAACTTAATTTAAACCATGTGATTTTATTTGCTGTGATAAAAATGAAAAAATTATTTTTAAATAAAAGATTATAAGTTAGACTGGCCCTAGAAAACTTAAGCCTGGGTCATCCACATAGCTTTGGTCACCACAGGCATCCCCAGAACACAAAGTCTTAACCAGATCTAGGCTCTCTGTCTTGAGATACTTTGTCACAGGATGTCCCCTGTCCCTTGGCAGGTGATTGGACTATCATCTGTCAAAGTCATACCAAGTATATGGGGTATGCCTCCTATCAGGAAGGAAGGGAGGGAAGAGGAAGGACGAAGAGAAAATTCCCTTCATAGATGGATTTAGAAAACGATTTGCCACTTTGTTATTGCAACAGCTCCAGGGAAATTCTATCCAAAATGTCCCAGCCAGCTGAGTATAGCATCAGATGACAATGCCGCTTCTTCACCATCTGAAACTTGCCTGGCGTGTGACTCAGTATGTGTCTTCAGTCCAGCCCCAGGTGAGGAGCTGACCATGAGCACATTGGGCTCTCAAGTGGGGGTTGGATGTGGTCAGTGATAAGTCTAAGAACATAGAGTGGCCCAGATTTCCCTCCTCCCCCAGGGGCTGACCTTTTCTCCATCCATCACTACTGCTGTCTTGCGGCGCCTTATCCTGAATCTTTGGCCTACCCCAGATCAGGCTGATGTACGTCTGGGCTCACTGAGTCCAGTTATGATCAAACCTCCCCCTCACAAACCACAGGTCGTTCAAGCAACCCTTTGCGTTTGTACCCCCTACTCCTGTTGACCACACTGTCTGAAAGAAGAGATTGTAAAGGGAAGAGCCGCTCTACTCCTACGCACAGGTGTGCAGGGCAGCGGGCCAGCCACAAGCTAGGACACAGCTGTTTGTGGAAACGCCTGCATTTCTGTCCTCTTCTCCAGGCATGGAGTGCCATTTTACAGTGGGATCTATGGTACCAAATTCCTCCTTGGGAATTTTCCTTGGAAAAGAACATTCCTTGCTTTTCTTTCTTCTTCTTCTTCTTTTTTTTTTTTAATGTAGTGAGTCACTTTAAAAATCTTGTTTATTACAAAAGGCGTGCTTGTAATATATTGAAACAATACAAAAGTGCATTTAAAAAGGATTACCCCCTCCAATACTATCCGTAGAGGAAAAGGATGGTGTATCTGTACAACTCGGTGGAACATGTATATGAATGCATACTATGTACCTTCACAGATGGCTGTGATGATTCACATATAGTTGTTCAAAAATGAGATCATTGCAACTTGTTGCTCTGTTGACATAGATATCTTCATATCAGAACTTACAGGTCTGCCTCATTCTCAGGAATATTCTGGATTTTTTTTGTCCTTTCATTTATTCCACAGAAACTAGGCATGTGTTCACTATTTCAACCAATCAGAAAAAAATTGGCTGTGACAAAATAATATAGAATGTACTAAAAGTCAAGAATATGGTTTGAATTTCTGATTTGCACTTGTATCTTTTTTTCTCAATGTTGTTTTTTTTTTTTTTAGAATGCATTTATACATTTTGAGAGTGAAGGGGAGAATGTTCTTTATTCTGATGCATGTCATTTTGTCTAAGCAGTCCCTGTTATTTCTTTTTTTTTTTTAATTTTTTGGGTTGCCAGGGATTGAACTCAAGGGCACTCAACCACTGAGTCACATCCACAGCCCTATTTTGTATTTTATTTAGAGACGGGGTCTCTCTGAGCTGCTTAGCACCTCACTTTTGCTGAGGCTGGCTTTGAACTCTCCATCCTCCCTCCTCAGTCTCCCGAGTGACTGGGATTACAGGCTTGCACCACCACGCCTGGCTCAGTCCCTGTTATTGATGAGCATTTAGAGTCTTCCAGAGCTTGATGTCAGTGTCAGCGCTGCAGTAACATGCTTACTTCTAAACTCAGACTCAGATTCTAAACATTTCATTTACATACTTTGTGACCATTAGCAAGTTATTTAAACCCTTTATGCCTCAGTTTCCTGATTTATAGAATAGGAATGAAACTGTTCTCACAGTGTGCTTAAGTGGGAAAAAGCTAAGTGAGATAATATATGTAATGCATTTAACATAACGCAGTAGTGATAACTGACATTTATTGGGTTCTCACTATCAGCCAGCCATTATGGAGGTAGACATATAGCACCCTGTTAGTGATTGGCCTTATGTTAATGTCTGTGAAGACAAGGGCTCCATCATCATTATTATAACGGCTTTAGCTATTCCTGTGCATTTACTCTTCCAGGTTAAGTTTTAAAATCAGTGGTGCACCAATTTCATATCAATATGACACAATTTTTAAAAAATCCAGTTGTAATTGTGGATAGTATCTCTACTTTGGAAAGTTCCCAGTGTCCAAAGACCCTTGGACTTGAGTCCTAGAACTGGATGCTCTCTTGGCATCCCTCCAAAGCCACACGGCCACGGGTAGTACATTTAAACTCCAAGCCCTGCCGCTTTCTTACCTGTTGAGCAGGAGGGCTGGTCCTTACGGGAGTGAGGGCATTGAGGAAGAAAGCCCTGGAACCGTGCCTGACAGCTGGTGAATCCTTAATAAGTGTGCTTGCTTCTGAGATGAGTATTTTAACTTTATTTCATGGTCCTTTGCCATCAGCACCATTTTTAGGGGCAGCTCCAAGATGTCTTGGGTGAAAAGCCTTAGTGTGAGAGCCAGAGCGGCAGTGAGCGTGCAGGATGAAGCTTACGGCCCCCACTTCCTGTGCAAGGCGAGCTGAACATTTATGACCAGTGAAGAGTAGCCAAAAGGGAGGAAAGGGAATTGGGACAAACACAGACTGTTCCGTTGTGCCGGCATGTGCCACCAACCGTGGAGTGGACTTCCTGCTGCAGGACACAGCTGACCTTTGGAGAGTCACTGTCTGGGTGAGGCTGCCCTTTCGCAGGACAGAACACAGCTGTTGTTTAGATGTCAGGGGCTAGTTAATAACTGAGTTTGGCAGTCAACTCGGATGTTAACAGTTTGAAAAACAGTCTGCCTCTAGGTTTAAGGAAAGCCAGAAGAACAGTATGAAGGGAATCTTTGTGTTCTCCACAGGTTGTTTAGTAATCCTTCTTTGAACAAAAATTAACACTTAACAGCAACTTTAAAAAGTATTAAGGGAACTCATAAAGGCCAGAGCAGATGTGCAGGAGATCACACTTCCAGAGCTCTCTGGGGAGCTATTCCTGGACCAATAAGTCCAACAAACGTGTTAATTCAGGCTAGATTTCTAATGCAAATATTGACTCAGTCTCAACCTTTACAGTTAATTCGCTGACTTCAATGTGTCTTTTCAGGATATCTTGGCCTCTCTGTTTTCTTTCTTCATGTGGAGTCACTTGCCTTCCCTTTATTTTGAACTCTTAGCGAGTGGGCTTTTTAATGGTCAGTTCTGCATTCTTTTCTCTAGGTCTGAATAACATTTAGAGGAGGAAAAACATCTATTCCTTCATTTTCTTAGCGTGTAATTGCAGAAAAGAGGGGAGGAGAAGGGGCAGTCAGGCCAGTCTAGACCAGGAGACTGTAGCAGAATGTAAATGATTCTCAGTCTCAGTTCAGATCACATCAAAGTAACTTCTTGCCCACTATTCACTATTAAAGGAAAAACTGAGGGCAGATTGTTTTGCTGATGTTTCCCCAGCCCACATATTTCTAATTACCATCAATTTTAAAATGTGTATTTTAAAGTTTGTGTGAATTGGTGTGCAAACTGATGCTTGGCTCACCAACTTTTAGTATAAAAGTTTTGACTAAAAGAGTGAAGTTAACATATATTTATTTCCCCTTCATTCTTTAAAATTTTTTTTTTTTTTTTTAGTTGCAGATGGACACCATACCTTTACTTTTATTTCCGTGTTTATTTTTACGCAGTGCTGAGAATCGAACCCAGTGCCTCACACATGGTAGGGGAGCGCTCTACCACTGAGCCACAACCCCAGCCTTCCTTCTTAAAGCATGTTTTCACTAGATGTAGAATTTTTTAAGTACTATTTTCTGGCATTGCTGGTTTCTGATGAGAAATTAATAGTCCCTGGAGTCATTCATTGTTACCTTTATGATTTGTGTAATTTTTCTGACTGCTTTCATGATTTTTTCCTCTTTAGTTCCCCGCCTCCCGCCCTGCCCCCCGCTTTTGTTTCACTGCATTTATTCTGCTTGAAGTTAATTGAGGTTTTTGAATCTATAAATTCACTGAGCTTCTTGATTCTGTAAAATTGAAGACTTCTTAGTCATTCTCTCTTTGAATATTTTTCTGTCCTGCCTTTCTCCCTTCTTCTGGGACTGCGCTTCCTTACGGTAGACCTTTTGATGTTGTCCTACAGGTCTGAGGTCTGTTTGTTTTTTCAGTCTTTCACCCTCTTTGTTCTTTAGACAGGGTGATTTCTGTTGGTCTGTCTTCACCCACCGATGCTTTCATCATCATCTCTATCGTGTTAAGCTTGCCTAATGATTTTTAAAAGTTTCCATAGATTGTAGTTTTTAATTCTAGAGCTTCCAGTTAGTTCTTTCATGGTATATCTCTCTGCCAAGGTTTCCTAGATAGTTCACGTACTCCGTTGTACCATTGAACATAATTACAAAGCTGCTTTAAGAATTCTCATCTGTTAATTGCAACATCTGAATTATCTTGGGATCTCTATTGATTGTCCTTTTCTCTTGAAGGTAGGTCTCATTTTCTTATTTACATATTGGATAATTTTGGATCATATTTTGGACATCGTGCATAACCTATTGTAGAGCACTCTGAACTCTATTTTATTTCTCTGAGGAGGTTTTTGGGGGAGTGAGACGTTGTTTGTTCTAGGTACTAGCAATTAGCTTGGTGAAATGAAAACCACAAACCCTGTCTCTTGGGCAGCTCCCGATGCTTGCTATTTTATTATCGTTAGCCAGGTTGTTTAGCATCTACTCTGTGCGTCATGACTCAGGCCTCAGCCAGAGTTGTGGGTAGTTTTTACAGAACTTGGGGCTCTTCCTATCTGTCTCTGTACTCTCTGACCTGCTGCTTCACTCTCTAGTGACCCTGATTTATCCTGAAATCTGTCCCCAAGGACCACATGCTTATGGTATTTTGGTCACCCAGCATGACACTGATTGCAGCCGACCACCAGGCTAATGGTCTTAAAACTGACATCTCCATCTTCTCTCATCTTTCCTGGTGTCAGCCCCCCACTTCCTTCCTACAGTGCCTCAGATAGTTATGCTTCATATTTTGTCTAGAGTTTATAGTTTTCTCCAGGAGAGGTTAGTATGGCAAACCTAGTCTACAGCATGGGGAAAAAAATCAAAATGCTAATTTCCAATGGAGAAGTAAGGGTTACTTAGGTGTGTATGATATTCTTCAGTTCAGTGAACCTACACTTAAATGGGCACTTCTCCAAGTGTAAATTTTACCTTAAAAGAAAAAAAATTAATGTTGAACTGTATTTAATGATGGATGTGCTGAATTATTTAGGGGAAGTAAAATAATATCTGCAGTTTGTTTTGAGATACATTAGTGAGATTAGGTAGATTAATGGATGATAGAAGAATGGATGTGTGTATAGATAAGTGATAAAGCAGGTGTGGTAAATGTTAATGGTAGGGTCTAGGTGGCCTTAGGCATACTTTGTTACGTGTTTGAAAACTTTCATAAAGGAATGTTGAGAAGAAATGAAAAAGAGTACTTTTTAATTCCATGTACACAGAATCACCACATTTGGTTGAGGCTTCATTTTATAAATGAATAAGAAAAAGGTGTCATCAACACATTTGTTCTTAGTTTCTTAGGAGCTACTATAAGCAAAGGACTGAGAAATAATTAGATAATATGAATCAGTTTTTTCCCTGCCCTCCGGAAATCTGCAATCTAATGAAGGATATAAGACAATTATACAAATAATTGAATGTGAAGTGCGATCCGTCCAGTCTGAAGTGCAGACAGTCGGGCGTGTTGTTCAGGAGAGCAGGAGCGTAGCAGAGGAACCTGGGTGCTGCACGAGGAAGGGGCGGTTTGGGATGGAGGGCTTCAACAGGGCAGGACAGCTCAGGTGTAACTGTCTGAGGAAAGGCAAAATAGACCTAGAAAGGTGGGACCACGGCCTTAAAGGACAGATTTGGGTTTTATTCAGAAGAGAGGTGGGAGACATCCATGAATGCCTTCACATGCAGGTATTTACCTGGGACACAGATGCAGGAAGCCCAGATGGGAGCGTGCCTTCATGCTCCTGTGAGGCTTTATTCCACCACACCCTCTTGGTGGGATACCTGGCTTGCTTTGACCTGAAGGAGCTGCCCCAGAGGGTCTCCAGATCCTTCCAGTTGCAGCATTCTGTCATTGGATGGCTACTTGAAAAGTTGTTTCTCAGACACATACGTTTCCTCTTTTAATGCTGCTTCGTCTGGATCGTACTGGTAGAAATTGCCAAGCCCATATTCAGAGTGCCAGAGCTCGTGAGCCAACACTGGGCGGCCATTGCTTTTCAGAGCTGCACCACTTCAAACTGCAGAACCTTCCTCTATGAGAGAAAGGCTGCCTGTGTTTTGAGCTGGCTGGGGACCGTGGGGAAAGCTCACTCTCTTTCTCCTACAGGATCTGCACATGCCTCAGGTGAGTCTGAGTAATCCCTGCTTAAAATGATGCTCAGCACAAAATGCTCATAGTATTCTGCTAATTCCCAAATGCAAGGAACTGGGATCTTAAAATTGTATGGGACAGCACCATTTCTTTTTGTGAAAAGAAAAGCCCTTATTGTGTTTTATTAATGTTGTTGTTATCTCTAATAGAATACATGTTTTGGTCCTTGTCACAGAACTGTAAGATCCCAACAATATATTGAATCATTTGATGAGTAATGAAAAGTTAACTTTTCATCTCTAAGTATTCAAGATCTAGGTGGACATCTGCTTGTGTCAAGAAGGAAGGCAAAGACTGGAAATACTGATATTTTCAGATCACTGGGATTAAGCATCCCATGGGGAAAAGGAACAATATGCTGAAAAAAATTGAAAGATTGTGTGATGTGGAAACAAACTCTTTGAGGAAAAAAAAGAAAAAAAGTAGCCCAGAGCACTCCCATTAGTAAGTTTGCCGTTGCTACTCTGCTACTCAGACACATATGATATTGCTACATACATTGCTTCTCTGCTTCATGACTAGCTTTAAGGACTATTGTGGAAAAGACATTTGCCTTCACTTCTGTTTGCTCTTCATCCTGACCATATAAAAATTTCACCTTTTTATCCTCTAAGAACTCGACAACTAGACAGAGATGGTTAGTATTCATGTTCATGGATTGGATGTCAGAAGCACAGGTGTGTTTGGTAAAGAGAGTCTTCTCCCAGAGACACCCAGAGGGACGGTTCTCAGATCAGAGTGAGTTCAAGCCACGAACAGACCCCAGTTGGGAATAAGGCAGGTTACCACTTCGAGGAAACAGAGGGCTGCATCAGAGACTTCCTTCTATTTGAAAAATGTCACATTGAAGTGTGTGCTTCCTGACTGGTAGCAGACAGCATGGTTTGAAGTCACATTGTCCAAATAATGACAGCATTTGGTTGAACCATATGGAATTGATGTTTTACAAAAGGTAAAGTTCAAATATTACTTGTATGTTTCAACCCAACAATAGCAGTAGCCATCTTGCTACTTCTGTTGCGTGCTTACTATATACCCTGTGCCAAGAACTTTACACAAATACTTTCACTTATTCCAATTATGTTAAATATGTTTAATTACTGGCTTGACCCACATTCCACTTGGTTATCCTGCGGTAATTACTGAGGACCTGCTATGTGCCAAGTAATACACAACAATGAGCAGAGTTCTTGCTCTCGTGGACTTCACTATCTAGGAGGGCAGATGATAGCAAATAAATATAAATTAAATTGATTATCTACAGATTATGGTAGGTAGGAAAGTGGTAAACCAGTAACTATGATAGATATTATCGGGGCCCCCAGTCTTGTTGGTGGTCAGGGAATCCTCTTGGAGGGTTACCATTAAGGAGCAGTCCAGGGCAAAGAAAACAGCAGGTGCTAAAGCCGTGCAGTGGGAAAATGCTTGGCATGATCCAGGAGCCAACTCAATCCCAGTGAGTGAGTGAGTAGGAGGTGAACTTGGAGAGGTGTGCAGGGTCAGGTTTTATACAGAGGGCCATGCAGCCCTTTCTGTGTTACACACTTAGGATGTGAGATGTCTGTGAGACTGTCAGGGACAGGTGCTAAGTAGGCAGTGAAATCCTGGGCCGGAACCTGCAGGAGCGGTCTGGGCTGGCGATGTGACCTTGAGGGCACCAGCACCTGGATGATATTTAAACTCACGGGAACGAAGGTGCTCGTGGAGAAAGAGTCACAATCCTGAAGAGTGCGGCCATTAGGTTGCTAGGTGAGTCTCCAAGCCTGCAGTAGCCCACACCAAAGCCGGAGACCCTGCGCCTTAGGAAATCAGACCCTGTGGGCCAAGAGCCAGTGCTGCAGTCTAGTCCACAGCCCCCAGCAGCCCCCACAGCGTCTGGTCCAAAGAGGACATCATGTGCAGGAGCTGCCAGCTCACAGCCTCAGCTGTGACCATCCTGTGGTCTGGGCCAAGACAGAAACCTGTCAGGCTGCTTCCTGTGGAGTCTGGTCTCAGAAAGCTGAGAGACCAGGCTTGGGGCATCCACTGCGCTGGCACTTAGACCTTGAGGAACATGTGAACCAGAGATGCAGAAGACAGGTAGAAGCCAAAGACATGAGGACCAGAGAAGATAGTGGAAAAGGAAGTGAGGAGTCTGGGTCATCACAGATGTGCCAGTGGAAGCAAAGACTCAGAGGGGGACTTGAGTCCCAGAGACTTTCCAATTCTGTCACAGACCACATGGGCAATTGAAATGAGGTATTGCAAAGTAAGATTGTTAAAAGCATGGGCTCTGAATTGACATTTTTTGAATGTTCATCTTTGCCACTTACTAAATAATATTAATGTATCTGGGCCTCAGTTTCCTCATCTGTAGAATGGGGACAATAATGGGACTTATAGGTGTATACACGTGAAGAGCTGTTAGCCAGTTACTAACACACAGATAATGTTCGAAAAGTCTTAGCTGTTTCATTCCGTAAATAACTTAAGAACTGTCTCTCATACCACCAACGGGGAGACTGTGAGGTAGATCATATCCCTGCTACCTCATCAGGAGTCTGAGATTCAGAGTGGGTAGATATTCTAGGATCAACCATTCTTCCTGTCATTTTGGAAGTTTTAGCATACTTTTTATTGATGTTAATAAGGGTCACTTTTGACAATATTTAACTTCTATTAATGTAAAGATGTAAAGAGAGAAAAGGGGGTGTGTTAATGACAAGTTATGACATTGTTTTAAAAAACTAACTTATAAGGCTTTTTTGGTTATAAAAGATACTATTGAAATCTTATAAAATACAGAAAAAAATGTGAAGAAAAAACAGCCATCCACAATAAACAACCTAAAGATGTGAATTGCTATTGGTTTTGGGTATTTTTTTTTTTTTTTTTTTTTTTTTTTTGGTACTGGGGATTGAACTCAGGGGCACTCAGCCACTGATCCACATCCACAGCCCTCTTTTGTATTTTATTTAGAGATAGAGTCTCACTGAGTTGCTTAGTGCCTCTCTTTTGCTGAGGCTGGTTTTGAACATAGAATCCTCCTGCCTCAGCCTCCTGAGCCACTGGATCACCCTTGGTTTTTAAAAGGTCTTTTTCTTCTTGCCTTTAAATTTGTCCTACATATGTATGTAAATGCATATAAATGTCATAAGCGGATCATCAGAACTATGACACAGATATTATGATGCCATCTCTTTTTTGTTATTGTTTTATTTTTGTGGTGCTGGGACTCAAACCCAGGGTCTTTTACATGCTGTGTAAGCACTCTGCTGCTGAGCTACACCCCTAGCTCCTCTACCAGCTGTTTTTTACACATCATAAGAATTTTTCTTATGTTACCAAAAACCTGTAGAGAACATCATATTCAAAGATGTAAGGTGTCCAGTTCATTTTGTGGACACAGCAGCACTTATCTAACAGTACCTCCTTAGACATTTAGGTTGTTTTCATTGTTTTCCTGTTGTAAAAGTGGTGATATCCTTTGTTTCAGGTGACATACTTCTGTGCCTAGGAAGGAGAAATGAGGGTTTGCCAGAGGGTCTGATGCCCCTAACTGAATCTGGTTGGTCCTTTTTCAGGGGCTCTGACTTTCTGTGAATGTTCTGGAGGGGCCTGAGTCCAAGTAGAGGGAACAGGAGGGGAATATTCAGATCCACTGATCATGCCAGGGTTCACTCTGGCCTCTATGTCTGTGTGTTCTTCACAGGGGACAACCCCTCTGTTCCTAGGAACCCTGTTAAGCCAAAGGACCTATCCCTTCTTTATTCTTTCTTTCTGAAAGAGATACCTCTTTCTGAGTCTGTATATGTGGTGTGTAAGGTGTTAAAACAGAGGAGTTTTAAGTGACTTGGATCCCACTCAACCAGATAATAACAGTGGTAACAGGGATTCATATTTCTTGAGCATTCACAGTGATGTGCTTTACATATAACATCTCATTGAATTTGCAGACTTTTTGTTCTGAGAGCAGGAGGGAGTGTTACCCAGTAGAAATAAGGGAATTGGGCTCTAGAGTTCTGTAGACTTTAGATAGAGTTGTAGATTGCCATTTGCCAGCAACTGGTATTTGGATTAGCTGCAAAAATTAGAAAACCAGTGGAGTGGTATATGAGTCCATTTTCTGTTACTCTAATGAAATGCCTGAGGCAGGCTAATTTTATGAAGTAAAATGGTTCTTTTAACTCACAGTTATGGAGGTTGAAATTCCAAGATCAGGTAGCCTGATTGGTTCTGCCTCTGGTGAGGCCCTCAGCAGATGATGTCATGGTGGGAATACATGAAGGAGCAAGAGATAGCATCACCAAACAGGAAACCCGGTCCTACAATCCCTTCTGAGGGCATATCCCCAATGACTTAATGACCTCCCACTAGATTCCACCTCTTAAAATTTCATTGCCTCTCCTACTACTTCACTGAGGACCAGCCTTCAGCACATGAACAAGTGGGGACAAACCCCATCCAAACTGTAGCAAGTGGCATAAACCAGTAGGTGGTTATCTTTATGACATAATGAGAATTCTGGAAGAAGCCAGACCAGGGCTCATAGGAGACCCAATCAGTTATCTTCCTACCTGTACTGTCCTTGCCAAGTGACTTTCATCATGGTGTAGGGTGGCTGATGTATTCTGAGGCCTTTTCTCTGAATGATTCAAGCATAAAGAAGTAGGGTAGAAGGAAAGGGCGCTCCCTGGATCGGGAGAGCAAACACTTTTTTCAAAACCCTCATTGGCCAGAACCATGTCACATTGTCACCTGTAAGCCAGGGAGAAGTGTGTGCAGGGCATATCACCATCCCTCAAAAAAAATCAGTTCTGTCAGGAAGGGAGAAGAGGGAATGTGCGAGAGGTTAGCTGCCTTCAGTGTCGGTGTGACAAGTCATTTCCTCTCTTTGAAGCCCAGTCTCCTCCACTAATCCCCTCCCTGCTCTAGCCAGGCCCCTTCAGCTTACCAGAGTTAGACCTCATTGGCCTCAGAGGATGGGAGCTCCTCATGAGGATCCCCAGGGATGTGGGGACACAAAGAGTCCCTCATCATGGGTCTCTGTACTTCCTAGTGGGCCCATTGGCATCTCATTGTTAAGGAGCCAGGAACTCTGGGGACCCACCACCATGCCATCATTTTAGAATTGGGCCCCCATGGGTTCCCACCCTAGGGATTCTTCTAGGTGTCTTTACCCACTTCTTCCTCTTGTCTCAGGTTGTCTGTCCCCAAATACTGTCTCTGCTGCCACTACTACATCTCACATTAAGTCTTCCCAGAAAAGATGACGTCTTGGGTCGGTCAGTGGCCACCATTGAGTAACATACAGTCAGACAGTCTTACACCAGGCTGCCCCATGGCCACAGGACAGATCATGGGTTCTCTCCACCATTGTGGTGGTGACAAGTGCTGGCTGGATTCCACATCCTCCCCAGTACATTACTGCAGAGGCTCAAGTGCACAGCATTGCACAACTCAAGGGGGCACCATCCACCTCTCAACCTGTGTGGTTTGTGCTTCCTGCAGCTGAGTAATGGTGGTGCTGGTCCTCAGTGGGCCTGAGGTATTGGAGACTGAGATGGTGGTGGGCTTCTTGTTCTCTGACTGTTAGAGAACCAAGCACAAGCCTGCCAAGCAACTGGTCTACCAACCCCAGGACACAGTCAGAAGTGTGGGTTCTATGCAAAGATGGAGGAGAGGGCTTGGAAAGGGAGCAGAAAGAGTGCTGGCACTCATGGGGCAAACCTTGTCATTAGAAAAGGAAGCTTCATCTCAAGCTGCTTAGAGGTGAGGTGCAAGTCGTCAAGACAGATGAGGGAATGTGTGTGTGCATACTTTCAAACAGTGACTCACTTGAGAGGCCTGCTTGTTGCTGTTATTACAGCTGCTGCTGCAAAATAGCTTTGAACCCTGAGGTGTGAGGCTGCCTTTTGAGGGAGTGGGGGAGAGTTTTTGGAATACAGATGTGAGAGCTTGCATTCAGCGACCAGAGAAGGGGACACAAGGAGGACAGATACATAGTGCTCCTGTCTCTTCAGTAGTGTTTTGGGTTATTTGTGCAATTTTTGACACAGATAGTACATCTGGGCCCTTGGAGTCAAATGCCAGCAGCAAGCAGAGGTTTCCTTGCTATATCACAAGGGTTATCCCAAGCCTGTACAGGCAAATAGACTTATCAAAGAATGTGTCACCGCCTGACACACCCCCACCAGACTCCTCTCAGGGTGAACTTGGAGGTGGCTTCATAGTATCAGGCACAAGCTCATAGCCTCTCCAGGGGAAAGCTAGGTAGGCCCTCTTCTCTCCACCTTGCATTTATACTCCTCCCCAGAGAAACTGCAGTGAGTCAGGGTGCTGCCCCTGCTGGGCAGAGTTCCTGCCTGCCAGTCCCATGTGCAGTTGCTTTTGGTTGATTCCAGTGCCCAAGCCAGCAGCCTTCACTGCTGCTGCCACTGGGTTATTGGTTTATTCAGTCTTGACAAGGGCTGTAACAGGTTAAAGCAGAAAATAACTTCCCAAGATCCAGTGCCTTAGGACTGCTTCAGCCTGTCCAGGCCTGAAGGCTGGAGAGCAGATCTTCCTATGATGAAGAATGTCATAGAGTAAAGTTGACTCCTTAGCTGGCTGCCTGTTATGCACCAGCAGGACAGCACTTCACTGAAACTTTGAACTTGATTCTGTGACATTTGCAACTTAAAGCAAAGAAGCTGGCCAGATTACTGAGAAGCACCAAGCTGGTCATGGAGTTTTTGTTTATTTTGGTTGTTTAGGACTAATTCCCTTTGGGGGAGGGTCTGCACGTCACCCCTTCTCAGGCACCCGGCCGGAGCAGTTCACTTCATCAGGCTTTAGAGAAAAGAACCTAGCCCTAGGATGCGCAACCCCAGGGTACTGGTCTTGCCCACGCTGAGAAGGAACCTTACGGTGTACGGAGCTGTGCAAAGAGGAAATGGCTCCCCAGGAGGTGGTGACCCACCAGAGCAGAGATAGGGGACCCCTGTCGTGCAAGATGTCCCCTTCCAACTCCCTAACCAGAGAACTACCCCACCCCATGTCCCCAAGGATCAGTACCTTGGGTACCACACTCTACGACTATGACTAGGCCCTGCAAATGACATAGCTTCCTCTTTTCTTGACTTATAGCCTATGGCTCCCTGCTCAACCTCCTTTTTACAAAGAAAACATGACCCTGGCCATAGTCTCTTACTTCCCATGTGTCTGGGACACATCTTCCTTCTGCATTGTGCACATCTGGTCCAGATCTCTGATTTGTGCGCATCCTTACATCCACCGCAACATTACAGCAGCCTTCTCCCCAGGCTTCCTATCTTTGGCTCTCCTCGTCATCCTGTAAAGTGTAACTTGCCAAAACACGACGTGGTCTAATGACTCCTCTGTTCGGAAGCCGTCAGTGCCTCCTCACTGCCTACAGGAAACAGAAGAAGGTGGGAGAACCTTCCTTTGTGATTGGCCCTCACCTGCCTTGCTAACTCGTTACTTTGTTCTGCCCACAGCGCCAAGCATGAAGCACAGGGCCTCGGGAAACATCTACAGATGGAATGAATTGAATATAAAAATTAGGAAGCTAAACAAGAATTCTCTGGTGTTTTGGATTTTGTAGTTATAGGGTCATCATGCAAATATCTATATGAGATTAATCATCAATAGTCTTTTCAGAGTTTTCTTGATAAAAACTTGTTAACCAAAGAATTGGGAAACTTACCTTACTTCATAAAGGGGGCAGGGTTGATAGAATTTATAAAGCAAATTGAGAATCAACATTTTGATATTTCATTTTGAATTTGTAACTCAGATAATGCCTACAAAAAGGATCTCAATGATTCGTTCTTTTTTTAGCCAGCCTGTTCTCCAGTCAAGTTTAAAAAGGCTTGGAAGAACACGTGATTTTTAAAATATCCTGGAGTATTTTTCCAGGCCTGGGCGACTCGCGGGTCAATGCACAGCTATTTCTGTATGTCCATGGGGTGGGAGAATGCACTGAAGGTCAGGGGCTTGGTCTTCTGAGATGGGTGGTTGAGTGGAAGTGCTCCTTGCTTCCTTTCCGTTCTGCAGCTGGGCTTCTCTGCAGAGCTGCAGATGCGTTCTCCAGACCCACGTGTTTTACACACCTGTACCTCAAACGCAGTGGAGTTTAAATTCTCAGTTTAAAGGAGGCTTGACTCTTGTGTCAAAAGCATAGCACATAGCCGTGAACCATGTAGGTGTCCAGGGAGTCACTCAGGGAGTGTAGTCTGTACCGTGGAGGGGTAGCTTCAGAACACACCATCCATAAAACAGAACAACCTACGAAGCCCGGCTAACGTGAAAGCCTGTCTGTCAGTTTTCAAGGCTCCAGTATGCATATAGGAAAAGGTATCCTTGAATCAAATGGAGAGGGGAGGAGGATGGACTGGCAGCCAGGGATTAAGTTCCCAGCCCAACTCCGCAACTCACCATTGACTTTCTGGGCCAGCACCCACCTCTCTAGTGCAGTGCCTTTCAAGTTGGGAGGTTGGTTTAGTTAGGTCTTGTGCAGGACATTTTCTGTTTACCCCTCCAGAGCTCCTCCCAACTCTTGCCCGCCCTCCCTGTGCCCTGGAAGCTGACCAGTAAGGACCATAAGTGGTCCCCCCTTTGAATTCACCAAAGGTCCTGTGCCCCTTCCAGGGGCACTGTGTCTCAGGGGCCTCTCCTCCCTCACCCTCTCCAGCCTAGGGGTGTGAGTGCACCACCATTACTGCTCCCAAGCACTGCACTCTGGTCCCCTATAAATGGTCCCCTTATTAAACTCTTCTCAAATTACCCATTTGGGGAGTGCCATCTGTTTCCTGCCAGAACCCTGGTGGATAAGGTTCCTCAGATCTTTTCCAGTTCTGAAAAGAGTTGACTGCACGCAGAGGAGCCGGCCCTCTGGGGCTCCCATTTTTCATCTGTGCCTCCCTGATGGTTCACCAAGATCCTGGGGTGGGCAGGGGGACCTGGTAGAAATGTGATCTCCAGAGCAAGAGGCCCTAGGACAGGAGTCTCTGGTGCCCTGGTCGGCACATACTGGTAGAACCCGATTTCCAAAGAATGCACTGGAGTACTGTCCACTGCATGAGGGGAGAGGGCAGGGACCATCACACCGACTGAGGCTGGACTGTTGTCACTCCCACCCCCCTTTTGCCCTTGTGACTTCACCCTCTGAGCCTTACCTTCTTCCCTCCTAACCCTGTGTGGGTAATACCCACCCGGGGCTGTGAGTTTTAAATGAAGATGTGTAACCACTTTGTTAATATGAAGCCTGTGTGGCCCTGCTTTGTGTAATGCAAATTGAAGAGTGTTTTAGTCATAAGCATCCATACTGTGGTAGGGGTCACAGACAGGGCATTTGGCCAAGTGAAGCCATTACCCCTGCTCATACCCCTGCTAAAAACCTGCCTCCTCTCCTCTTCCCTGATGTGTGCATTGCTGAGACATACATAGCTCCCACAGTGTCAATTTTAGGATCAAAGGATGACCTCAGAGAGATCAGATTACAAAATCCTGACATGGAGCAGCAGTGAGGGCTTTCTGACATCTCTGGAATTTAGATTCTGACCTTGAGGGTCTTAGGTGACCATTCGTGGCGTTTCTGAAAGCAGCTGCTTCAAAGTAGGTCTAAGGCAGGATGGAGGAAACCAATGATTTTTTATTGATATATTCTTAATTATTCAAGTTAGCACAGAGACTTCCTGACACAAAGAAAAAGACATTTTTGAAAATTACCTGTCACATGCAATTTTCTCTTTTAAAAAATTTAGGAACTTCAGTCCTCATCACTTGATACTGTTAGGATTGTGTTAGGCCTTATGCAAATAGGGCACGGGTGTCGTGTGTAGGGTAAGTAGAAATGCTAGAGGAGAAAACCACAGAGCGACAGCCAGATCTGGAGAGGACGTGGCCAGAGAGGCCATGAAGGATACCCACCACAGGATATTTATTACACAGACATTAGGAACTATGCATGTGGCAGTGTGGGTAAATGAAAACAGTGCTTCATGGAAGAAGTAAGAATGAGATGCACAAACTATTATTTTCATGAGTTAAAAATAGGTGCTCATAAAAATACAATGCACAGAAATGAAGATTCACTCTAAGCACATTATCAAGTTGCCCATGGATTGAGGGGATGGAGGCAGGCTGTAGGGATAAAAGGAAATGAAAGCATATATACACAGAGGGCTTCTGCCTAGATAGCGTCAGTGATGTGCCAGGAACCATGGTAAATGCAGCCTCTGTTCCTGAGGTGCAAACCAAACACATAGAAAGTCCTCGGGTTTTTCTTAAGAAACCTGAAAGCTCCTACTGTTTGGTTTGCATGGTCGTCCCCATAACCCTTAGAGTAGCAGCTAAACCACAAGTGGTTAATGGAACAAAAGTACCCTTTGTAGGGTGGGAACACAAACACAGCACAAACGCTGCCTAGGAACCGCATGAAAGAAGGGATGCTGTGAGCCGCCCTTCAGGCCTGCTTCTGGAAGCTCACCACCTGGGAGCACCCGCCAGGCGGGCAAATGTCCATCACAGCAGAGACTATTCCAAATGCGGTTCTCTTTTGTTAAAAAAATGCCTGATAAAAGTGGAAGCGATGGCAAATACATGTAAAGCTACAAGAAGAGACTGCATAAAATGTGTGGAATGATATACCCTCTTTTCTCTCCTTTGTGTGTTTCTTTCTAGTTTCTTGTCATGTGTAATTTTTTAAAATAAATCATACATCTACACTGCATCACACCTTACACAAACCGCATTTCTAACCTTTATCCCAATTATTATTTCCTAATGTTGCAGTGAACTGCCTTTTTGTTTGTTTTGCTATGTAGACTCCACCACCATCATTTTTAATGTGTGAGTAATATACCCACATTTATTAGCCATTCTCCCTCTGTGTGACATTTAGACTGCTTTCTGCTTATCCTACTTGTAGGATAAGTAATGCAGAGAGGAAGATCCCCATGCTGCATACAGCTTCTTCATATTTTAAATTAATCCCCCAGGATACTCAGGAAATGGAGCTACTGGGTAAAGAAATAGACAAAAGCATCTCTGACTCTTGGTACAGATTACTAAATTGCTTCCCAAAAGAATGGTAGCAATTTAAACTTCCACTAGCAGTCTACTCTTGTATCTGTGTTGAATTCTGTAGGTTCTCGTCATTATAGTAGCTAACAGATGTTAATAGTATTTTTGCACTTCTTTGGGGTTTTTAATTTTTTTTTAATTTATCTTTAATATATAAACATAAAAATTGTACATCTTAATGGGAAGCCATTTTATGTTTCAGTATGTGTATACCTTGTATAATGTTTATGTCAGATTAAACTTCTCAAATGTTCATCCATTTTTTTTTTTTTTTTTTGTGGTGAAAACTTTCAAAATCCTTCTAGCTTCTGGAATGTACAGTACACTGTTATCTGTAGTCACCCTGCTGTGTTAGCACACCAAAACTTCTTACTGCTGTCTGTCTGTCACTTAGTACCCGCTGATCCTCTTTTCCTATCCCTGCACATTTCCCACTCTCCCCAGCCTCCGGCAGCCTCCGTTCTACTCTCAACTTACCGTGAGATCATCATCTGTAGACGCTACATATGAGTGAGATTTATTTTTGCATTTCTTCGATTAATAATGAAGTTGAAAATTTTTCCATATTTGTTAGAGATTAGTATTTCTGTTTAGATTACTATTGGGAGTGGTCTTGGGGTTTTCTTTGCAATTTATATGTAGATTTTATCCAGTAGTGATAGTTCGTCTTTGTCATAACTACTACAACTGTTTTATTTGCCCTTTAAGAATTTTTGAAAATTTACCTTGAGTTTTTCTTTATAATGAAACTGATACCAATTCATAGGAGTCTCTATTCTTTTAGCTAATAAAAAATCAAGATACCCTTTTGGCTAAATTCAAGAAAGAAAATTTACAGTACGGCATAATGAAATCTGCATCAAATTAGGGGCTTTGGAGATAGACATAGCCAGGTTCTACTCCCTGTTGCTATGATGTCCTAGCCGAGCATATCACTCAGTTGTTCTGAGCCTTGCTGTCTGCATTCGTACTATGGAAATTAAGATACCCAACATCCAGGTGTGGGGCTGGGACTATGAGCAGACACTGACATAGTGGGTTCCCAGTAACCTGGCGGCTCCTTGCCTTCTGGAGCCTTGGGCTAAGCAGGGTGGCTTAGCAGCTGGATAGAAGAAGCAGGCGACAGCACTCACCCCTCCTGCCTGTGGCCTGCCCAGCGCTGCCCTGAGGCTGACCATTTCCTTCCAGGCAGGAGGCCCAGGGACAGGCAGTGACTGTGCCTCTTGCCAGTAACTTCGAACAGTGGAGTTGTTGTTCGGGCCTATCTGGAAACCAGCTTCCTGTTTTTCCTGGTGTGGTGGTGTTCTTTTAATCGGCAGCAGGAGGGAGAGACACAGTCCTGCATGGGTAGCCTCCGTTCCCTAATCCTCCCGCAGCGAGAAAAAGTATGACCCTTTTCACCAGGGACTGTGCAGTCACGGGGCTCTGTGACCTTGAGCAGAGCCATGACGACAGGTCACGCATATGGGGAGGGAGTGAAGGAACAGCACATCGCCATTGCTTGCAATTCAAAATTAGTGGTGCCCATGAATTAACACTAATGGTATTTAAACATAACGCTGATTAAACATTAAACTTTAATTTCCCACAAAGTCAATGTATTAGTCATTCCTGTTTCTTCATGTTCTTGCAAGAGTGGTTAAGAAGGGGGCACCGACTGCCTGGGTTCACATCCCGCCCCCACCACTTTTATTAGCTAGTGACTTAAACATTTTATGCTTCGTTTTTGTCATCTGTAAAATGGGGAGAATAATAGTAACTACCTCACAGGGTTATTACCTGGATTAAACAAGATGGCATGAGTAAAGTATTAACAGAGTTTTGAGCCTCATAGTAACCAACCACACAATGATTAGCATACACTCCAAAGATTTTACTTGATAAACTCCAGTTGAATCCCTGGCTTTCAGAGGCTAACCTGCATCCTTTTGGTCAGAGATCTGGAAATTCATTTTAAAGATAATTGGACGAAATTCTCAGCTCATGAGAAGTAGACAATTATTGATGAATCTGCAAGCACATATCAGATGAATTTCTTAAAAGTTAGTCGTAAAATATACAATATTTCTATCTGCTTTAGTTTTTTAAATTTAGGGGGAAAGTTGGCTTGCTGGCAAAATAAATGTCCCTTTGTCCCAGGGAAGCACACAGAGGCTGACTTACTCCATTCCACAGGGCGGGGTCCAGGGGTGAGGGCGCAAGGTGTGAGCTCACCACATGTGAATGTGGTTCTTGCTGTCTGGGGGAGTGAGACGGTGACATAGGATGGGTTGCAGTTCTTCTCAAGAACTGACTGGTCCCAGAGTTGAGGCTCCTGCCCTGCTATGGCAAATCAGGTTGTGCCCCTAGTTCATGACTGAATGTGTTTGCTGGATGAAATGGTTGTCCCGTATCTTTCAAGGATGCTAGTGGAGATGCAGAGCTTAGAGCGAGCAGGCACCGTCATTGAAATCACTTCCTGCCCTCGCTTCCTTCAGAACTCTTTCTCACAGAAGATTGATTGGGTTTGCCTCTGTGCTCAGGAAATCAAAGCAGGGGTGAGGGTGAGCCCTGGATGCAGTTACAGTGGCTGCTGTGTTCACTTCTGCACAGTGCAGTTGGCCAAGGTGACTGAATAGTGCATTAAAGGATAGTATTCTGTAGGTTTTACAGACTGAAGAAGATCACAACTAACAGTTTGCAAGCATTTGGAACTTAAGAACTAAGTTGAAACTGCCGAGGGATGACTTCCCTTTTGTTACTCTGAGAACAGGGAGAGGATTCAGAGCAGGGCTAGCAAGATCTGGGAGGGAAGAACCTTGGTGAAGTAAAGCCACTCTTTTGCTTGAACTTGGAAGACTGAGGGATAAGGGAATGATGGAAGACTGTCTCCAGCGTGCACATTAGCCATTCCTGATCCCACCCAACAGGAAGACCTGTAGGCAAATAACAGATTTGTTGGAGAAAAAAATGTTTGTTTGGTTTGCTTTGCTTTACATTGTAAGGAGTTTCTAAGACAGGTTTCAGGACTCTTACCTGGATGGGCAAGAAGAGGAGTAGCACCAAGAATCAGGAGGCAACCCAACACCTGCGTGGAGGGTGTGACCCTCTCTACAGAGGGAGGGAGGAGCAGGATTCTGATGTGCTTACAAGCTAAAAACTGTACAGGAAAACCTCTTCAGTTGATTATAGTTTAGCATATTCATCTGTGACTTCAAAGCATCTTGATTTATGGTGTCTTCGGAGGCAGTGGGGAGTCCTAACCTCCTTCAGCAGCCCTCATGATGGGATCCAGAGGTGATTATTCCACTGTCCCACTAGGGAGTGATTGAGTGGTGTATCTCTCTTGCTGAAAGGGAGGAGGCCAGCTCCTTCCTACAGTCATCCCTGGCCACCATCTTTATTCCATGCAGGTGGTTTTAGACCTATTGCACAAGGACTGGAATAGACTTTGTAGTATCAAGCCTCTTGTTGGTTTTGAGATCATGTCTTCATAGGCAGTTTTGAGTTAAGGAGTCCCTGGGTAAGGGACAGGCTCAGCAAACCAACCAGGGCTTAACCTATCTACACATGACCACAAGAGACAGGTGGGAAGGGAGAGAAAGGATGTTAGCAAGGCCAGGGTGTGTGTGTGTGTGTGTGTGTGTGTGCGCGCGCACGCGCACAGTGCCAGGGACACGGGAGTAATCTCTGTCTTTAGTAATAATGGAGAGTAAAATATGTATTTGGGGTCCAGTTATCATTTTGAAGGAAATCTAATACTGTGAAGCAATGGGACCTTGACTCCCAGTGAGAGCATGGGGAGTTGACCACTTTCCATTCCATAAATATTTATTGAGCATCAACCACACGTAAGTCACTATGTGATAAATCCTGACAAGTCTAGTTCATTATTCCCATTATCCTGTCTTCCTCATCATCATAGCCTGGGATGGTATCCATAATGGCTTCCAGGTATTAAATAATTACTAGGTACTTGATACTCTCCTAAGTGCCTTATAAGCATTATTCCATTTAATCTTCACAATGACTTTCCTCTTACAGATAAGGAAACTGAGGCTTAGAGAGATCATGTAGTTTGGTTAGAAATGTGCTAACTGTGTAAATTAAAAACAGTATTTTAAAACCTAGGGCTACCTGATTCAACTCTGCCTCCTATGCCTTCCAAATGGACAACCAAGGCAAGTCTCAGTGGGTGTGCCCTCTAGACTCAGGCTACATGGGATATTTTGGACTAAGTAAGATTTGTACATGGCAGGACACAGGGTCAAAATTCCTGCTTTTCTTTTTTCCTGGAAAATAGAGAACATTGCTTGATTTCCTAGGAGACTGTCTTGCTTTGAGGTACAAGTGAGAAATGGGGAGACTTTGCAATCTGGAAATGTTTATTAATCTGTTTAATTCTGATTTCAAATCAGAATTATGGTGAGCTAGTCCAAGTGCCTCACAGTAGAGATGGAGAAACCAACTTTCAGAAAAGGGAAGAACCCTGCCTGGGATTTCACAGAGAGTTGAGTTTTTGCTTCAGGAATCCAGCAGCGAACATCTCTGTACCAGAGTCAGTTTCTGGGCTTTCTGTTCATTCTGTTGCTCTGTTTGTCAGTTCTTTTGCCAAAACAACATTGTTGTAATTACTGTGGTTCTGTGGTGAGTTTTATTAGACACTGGATTAAGTCTGTTATTGGTCCTTTGCATTTATTTCCACATACATTTTAAAATCAACTTGTCCGCCCCAGTTTCCAGAAAATGAACAAACAAAAATTGTTATGGTTTTCATTGAGATTATATGGAAACTGTAGACCAGTTTGGGGGGAGAATTGATATCTTTATAATATTGAATCTTCCAATTCGTGAACATAGCATGTCCTTTCATTTGTTTATAGACTTTTAAAACTTCTTCAAATAACATTTAAAACTTTTCTGTGTAAGAGGTATTGCATATCTTTTGCTTCCGTTCTACATATTTTATATTTTGATGTTCGTGTGCATTACAATTTTAAAATGTTTTCCTTTTCTAAATGTTTATCATATTTTCAAACTAACCTCATAGCTCCCAACTAATTGTTGATTCTAGAAATTTATGTGAAAATTCTTTCAGATTTTCAATGTGCAATATGATAGCATCTGTGAATGTGGGGTTGCCTCGACTCTTTTATACCTCTTTTTCTCCAGCTTGCTGTTGAATGCAGGCAAGGCTTCCTTGTCTTGCCCTTGATCTCAGCAGGAAGCCTTCACTATTTCACCAAGTATGATGAGTGTAGTAGTTATTTATAAATACCATTTATCAGATTCAGGAAGCTCCTATCTAGTCCTACTTTGCAAGAAGTTACAAATGGATGTTGAATTTCATCAAATATTTTCCCTGAATCTATGAATATGATCGTTTGATTCCCCCCCCCACTTATTCTGTTTTGTTCCATTCCTGTAACAAAACCAATTTGTTAATGGTATATTATCATTTTTGTATATTCCTGGATTCAGTTTCCTAATATGTAGGATTTTGATCATGAAAAGGATTTTTTATCATAATTTTACTTTTGTGCAATATCCTTGCCATGTTTTTAGATCATAGCTTTAGGTCAGAAAATGAGTTGGGAAGTAGCTTCTATTTTGTTTTCTGAAAGAGTTTGTATAAAATTCGTTATTTCTAAAGTGTTTATTATTGATACTATTCACTCTTTAAATGTTTGGATATTTTCTATTTTGATGATATTTCAGCACCATCTACCATTTAGTTTTTTCATTAGGAAATCAAGTGTCAATCTTGTTGTTCATTTTGTAATAATTATCTGAATCCCTTCCCATATACACACACTTCTTTTAAGATTTTCTTTTTGTCTTCATTTCTAAGCAGTTTGCTGTGATATGCGTAGATTTACTTTTATTTCTATTTATCCTGTTTGGGGTTTATCCACTGAAGATCTTAAATCTGTGCTTGGTGGTGTTATTCAGTTTTTAAACATTCTCGGCTGCTATTTTTTCTGCCAGTTGTCTCTCTTCTCTCCTTTGACTGTAATTACATGTCTGTTAGTCCCTCTCACTGCAACCGTGTATCTCTAACCCTCTCATCTTTATTTTCTATCCTTCTGTCTCTCTGAGTTTCAAACCATATATTTTCTTTAGTTCTATCATTCATTTAGCTTACTAATTTGCTCTTGTGGTTGTATTTAAACTGCTATTAAACCTATTGAATTTTTTTTTTTTTTGGGGGTACTGGGAACTGAACCCACGCGTGCTTAACCACTGAGCCACATCCCTAGCCCCTTTTTTTATATTTTATTTAGGGACAGGGATCTCACTGGATTACTTAAGGCCTCAGCCTCCCAAACTGCTTGGATTATAGGATTATAGCCATCATGCTTGGCTAAACTTATCAAATTCTTAATCTTAGTTTTTTAAACTTTAGAATTGTTACATGTTCTTTTTGTTTTGTTCTGACTGTGGATGCCTGAGAAACTTAGAAACTTTTCAATTTTATTTTTTACCTCTTCAAACTTTTTTTCTTTAATTCAGCATCTGCTCAACATTTATTTGTAGCCCTCCTGAGCTGTTTTTATTGCCTATTGGTTTACTTGGAATACATTTGTATTGTCTCATACCCTCTTATATTTATTAATTTTTGATTAAGTGCCAGGTATCATAGGTGACAATTTATAGAAGTAACCTGAGGTCTTCTTTAGGGAGAATTTATGCTTTCTTCTGATAGGCATTTGGGGCACCAGTAAGCTGGTATGGCTATAACCTAGCCTTCCAATCTAGGGACTGAGGGTGCTTCTGTACCTGTGAAAACCAGTCTGCTTAGGGCATAGTACCTTGGGAACGGGACTTCACAAACTTATTTGAAATGCTGCTTAGCTTCTTAGACTAAGCCATTTCTTCTAAAAGTGTCAGGCATTGCATTCCCGTGGGAACAGCATCTCCAAATACCAGACTCATGCCTCTGGATTTCTCTCTTCTCCTCAATCTTGACCCCATTATTCCTTACTACCTGCTAATTCCTCATAACTTCAAGCAAAGTTTTACATTTTTTTTTTCCAGTTGTTCTCCTTCTCGGTAGAAAGATTAGTCTGAATTACCTTGGCTAATGTTTTCTCAGTGGGTTTTAAATATGGTGCTTTTATTCATAAAAGTTGTGGATTGAACTGTGTCCTCCAAGATGATATGTAGAAGTCCTAACCTCCAGCTCTTCAAAAAGTGACCTTAACTGAAAGTAGGTTTATTGCAGATGTAGGTGGTTAGGGTCTTTTGGGAGTAGGGTGGGCCCTTAATCCCAGGTGATTTTTGAATCCTTACAAAAAGAAGAGGCACAGAGACAGAGATGCACAGGAGAGAAAATGGCCCTGCAGTGATGAGATTAGAGTGTGCTGGTAAGCCCAGGAAGGCAAGGATTGCAGACAAATACCAGAGGTTAGGAGAGTCAAGGAAGAGGCCTGGCCCTACCAACAGCTTGATTGAGACTTACATCCTTTAGAACTGCCAGCAAATTTCAGCCACCCATCTTATGGTTCTTTGCTGTGGCAGACCTAGGAAACTAATACAGTACTTCTTAGTATACAAAGTACTTTCCCATGGACCACCTTAATTATTCTGCAGAAATAGTCTGGCAGGGAGGCAAGAGGGAAGGGGATGCTGGGTGGGAACAGAGTTACAGAAACAGCCAGGTACAGTGGCACATGCCTGTAATCTCCGTGATTTAGGAGCCAAGGCAGGAGGATTGTTCAAGGCAAGCCCGGGCAACTTAGTGAGACACTGTCTCAAAATAAAAAAGACTGGGAATAAGTTGTAGAGCACCCTTGGATTCACTCCTCAGTACCAGAAAAGAGAGAGAAACAGGCTCAGAGAGGAGGCTTCTATACTCTGCGTGCCATGAGGGCTGGCAAAGTCTGTATAGCACCTGGGTGTCTGGCTTCTTTCTGTTCCACTGAGACACCACAATATTTTCGCTTTTAAGTTAGAACTCAGACGGTATGAACAACCTTCTAAATATAAAGTGGATTTTCCTCTGGTTTATATACAAATGAAAAGTAAGAAAGTATTTGTATATCCTGTTTAATATTTATGGCACATCTTTTGCCCTAACCTGTTAGAGACGTTTTCATTGTAATTACTTGGAAAATTATCTGCTGATATGATGTTCTAAATTATAGCCCAATATAGATGAATAAATTTAGACCTTATAAAGTTGATATCATCTAAATTGAAAATGTAGCCTTACCAGCAAAGGCCAGACCACAATGTACTGACATAGTTTTACTATTAAATGTTTCCATTTAGTACACAGTGTCACTCGGTTATCAAATTTTTATTTAGAACTTTCAGAGGGGTGTAAAGGCAGTTTCTACCCTCAGCCAGAGACAAACTGTAAGCAATGAAGCCTCCTTTCTTTAATTCATTCAACCATAATTTAAGCATCCAGGCACTGGGGATATAGTGTTGAATAATAAATGAATGAGTAAAGTTTAAAATTCATTGCTGTTGTGTTTGACAGCAGATATTCAAGAAAAGAGCTGGATGAGGCCAAGGGCCCAAGGGCATTGTAGGAACAAGGCAAGAGAAGCATGGCATGGGGTTTTCAGGGAGAAAGTTCCGAGTTTCATAGCACTGGTTCTTAAAAGGTAAGAACAGGTCGGGGATCAAGGGAGGCCTGGGGGTGGTAATTGAGGAGAGAAGGGGAGCAGATGCAGAGTCAGAGAGGATCTCAGACGTGTACAGAGCAGTGCTCCAGGGGGAACAGATGCTACTTACTCAGTTACATGAATTGTTGCGAGTTGAGTAAAGAAATACTTTAGTACCCGGATCCAAGTTAGTCTCCTCTCTGCCTCTAACCAGCTCTGATACTGGGCAGCTCGCTTCGTTTCTCTGTGCTTTATTAAGGAACTCAAAAATCCACCTGGCATCAGGAAATGCCTCAAAGCATAATTTGTTGGATCCCCCCTGCACTGGTCCAGCTTGCCCCCATTGCCATCAGTCAAGTCCTTTGACAGCTTTGTAAGACCCTCCATCTGCTCCAGATAGCTGGGATCCTTATGGCCTCATGTGAGGTATTTCCAAGTCTTCTTGCATTTAGTGTATTTCCTGGAGCCTACAAATGTTATCTGTCATTAGGATTGTCATCAGGACTGACATTATCAGAGATACTCCCCTTTCATTCTATCCAGCCAGTCACATTGTTTTCATATCAGTCAGCTCTCTCAGTGGTTCTCTTGAAACTGCCTTGCACTGCCTTAACAGTGACTCTAAGCAATTGTATTCTTTGCTTGTGGTGGAGTTTTTGGGTTTTGAGGTACTAGGAATAAACCCAGGGCCTAACTCATGCTTGGCAAGTGTTTTGCCTCTGAGCCCAGCTCCTTTATTTATTTTATTTTATTTCGAGATAGGGTCTTAGGTAGTTGCCCAGGTTGGCCTTGAACTTGTGATGTCCCTACCTCAGCCTCCTTAGTCGGTATTGGGTAGTATTACAGGTGTGTACCACCATACCCTGTGGGGTTTGTTTTTTGTTTGTTTGCATTTAATATATGCCTAAATAAAGGACAGTGGCTGGAACTTGGAAACAAATCAGTTCATTCACCAATAAACATTAAGAACTGTCTGTGATCTGGGTTCTCTGTTGGTGGTTAGGTCAGTTAGTGAAGCAAACACCCTTCTCTGCCCCAAGGGAGTTCCTGCTTTACCCAGGGAGTTGGGCCCCCCAGGATGATAAGAACAGAACAGTAAGGAACATTCTAGGGAGTAGCAGAGGCCTTCAAATGTACTAGAATTTCTAGTGGTAATGGGATTACTTATCATTAAAAAAGATTATATTTAAAGTTTGAAAACTTCTTTCCTATAGCAGACACTTTGCTGTAGATTCCCTTGGGAAACGGCCTTTAGGGATCCTGTGAGCAGAGGGACCTCGTTTCCCAGGGGCTTCTCTGAGATGGAAGCCCTCGCTTCTAGACTTACAGAACAGTTTCCCCAACACCGAATTTAAGCTTTCTCTTCTCTGGGAAAACAGTATTAGAATTTTGCCTCAAGCTGATAATTAACACAATATGACAGAATAGATTCTCTGAATATATTTTCACCTCCATCTTTATTTAAAAGTCAAGTGTGAGATAGAAACCAGAATAGGAACTAGGTGGGGCAGGTGATTGGAGCCGTTTCCGGGACAGATTATTTAAGGAGACTGTATGTTTCTAATCCAAAGCTAGGTCCTAGAGAAGTTGAGGAATTGGCAGGAGGCGGTGATTCCAAGAGCTAGAGAATTGATTCATTAGCAGGTCAGAGCCTGTAGCTGAAGAAGGATCAGCAGGGTGGAATGGGAAAGGGGGCCAGGGCTCCCCTTCCTCAGGAGAATGGAGTCTCTGTTTCCGGGGTCTCTCTTGGGTTCCAGAAACAGTGCTTGGCAGGGTCCTGGGGGAGACAGAGAAGGAAGTTTGGTTTGTATCCATGAACCAGATGCCCACAGCTCAGTGGGAGAGGGGAGCTAACTGGAGCAGTTGGGGGTCCAGAGAGCTAATTTAAGAAGACTGGAAGTTATGGAAGCCCTGCAGGTGAGTCTTCTCTCTCTTGCTGGGGCTTATATTTCCTCCGTCTATTGGAAAGGACCACCATATATATACTCAGTGGCTTAAAACAGCCAATATTTTTCTAACAGTTCTAGAGGTTGAAGTCAAAGCAGTCTCACTGAGTTAAAACTGAGGTAGGGACAGGGGGGCTCTTTCTGGAGGCTCCAGGAAGAATCTATTTCCTTACCTTTCTCAGGTCTGGAGGCTGCCTGCATTCTTTGGCTCCTGGCCTTCTTCCCATCACTTCACCCTTTCACTTCCATCTCATATCTCCTACTTCCTTTTTTGACCTTGGTTCCATCTTACAAGAACCCTTGTGATTACATTTAGGGCCCACCTGGGTAATCCAGAATAATCTCCCCATCTCAGAATCCTTATCCAAATCTCCAAGTTCTGTTTGCCATAGACAGCAACACGTGTTCACAGGTTCCGGGGATCAGGATGTGGCTGTCTTTTGGAGGAAGTGTTACTCAGCCTACCATCTGACAGAGAGAATTGTTCTCCTGAAACTGTTCAAAGGAAAAATTTGTAGATGAAAGAAGGATTCATGATGTCTGCTTGAACTCTTTGAGGCCATGCTAGGGTACACTGTCTTGGGGACCGAGTTGGCCTGTTGCCATTGGTCTCCAGATCTTCCTTCCAGCAGATGGACTGTTCTGTGGTGTGCATCAAGTCTTGGTGAGGCTGAGCACTGTGGGTACAGCTCTTTCCACAGCTGGCTTGCCTGGGGCGGGAAGCAAGAGTCTGAGCTGCTACAGCTGCTTAAAAGGGAAACTGTTCTCCTCCTTTTCATTGGCAGCTTGGGGTTGTTCTGTAGGTCTGCCTCTACTCCAACCAACCATATTTCCAGGCTGTGCAACATCTGCCCTAATGGTTTTATACCAGGAGGGGGCTGGATGGAGACTCCTGCCAGGTGCCCTGCAGAGGTACGTGGGAGTCCCTCGCTCTTTCCCACCTGGGCTGTGGATGGTGAAGAGCCAGTTACTCAGGGCATTTTCAACTTGGAAACATCATCTTAAAGAGGAGGATTTTCAAAAGATGACCTTCTGTTAGGGAAGTATAGCATCTAGTTTAAGATGGTACATGCACTTTGACCCCTTTACTGTAGAACTTTCAGTAAGTCTAGGGGATTTAAGGTGAGTGCATTCCATTGACTGTATGAAGTGAGGCAAACAAATGGTTTAGTCTGATTAGTTCACTTAAGTATAAGATGCTCTAATAACACAGTTCTTCCCTGCCTCCAAACCACCTGTGAGACCTACCTCCCTGGACACTTCCTCAGCCTCAAGGGCCAGAGTCTGGTCATGCTGAATCCTGTGTGCCGGCCATGGTGTTGAACTGTTGGCTCCAGGCCTGCGTGAGCCTCAGCAAGCCAGTACCTCAGGATGGCATGGGGCAGGGAGAGCAAGCTACCATCCTCCTCCACCCTTGCCCATTTCAGCTGTCCTAGGACTTTCTTACCCATTGTCTTACCATTATCTTCCATCTTCTGGAGGTGGGCAGCCCAGGGCCTTTTCCCCACCAGATAACAGGTTAGCCTCTGACTGACTCAGTGACTTGCCTAAAGAAAATGGTGTTGGACAGTACACGCTGTCCAGTTTCTTTCCCCAGTCCTGTTTGAGGAGGGGTGCCTCTGGCTGGGCTTGGTGACCTTCACAGCAGAGGGCCAGTGCCTCACTGTCCGACTTGTTCAACCCACATCATCATTAACACCCTCAAGTTCGAGGCCACCTAGGTCCTTGGATGTGTGTCAGTCTCCTCCCACTATTTTGGGAGTTCCCTGAAGACAGGAACGTTGCCTTCCTTCACTGTTTTCCATCTCTCAGCGCCTAGGTCAGCACCTGGCACATAGTGGCTGTGAGAAACCCCAGCCCCACCCACCCCTGCTTATACACACTCAGTTGAGCAGCTTCTGTGTGCTGATATTGGCCTTTTGTGACTTTTTAAGCTCTGCGAGTCCTCACCCCTTTAGTAAGGGGCAGACCTCCTATAGGGAAGAGGTTGTTACCACTGTCGGTCATCCTGAGACAAGGACACAAACTGTTTGCTTTCTCTGGGTTCAGTTGTCTTGGCCCTTGCCTCCATGGAGTCACATGTGCTTGCGGACTTTGTCATGGGAATGAAGGCTTCTGCTTGGGGGAGGAGAGGTAGTTGGGGTCTATAGCAGCCCCTATAAGTTACTCTCTCAGTTTGATTTCTGGATGCTTCCTTCACCAGAAGGTTTGCAGTGCCGTGGATCCTGCAGGCCCTGTCCCCAGCCTGGCTTGAGTAGTCAGGAAAACAGTGCCCTGAGGCCCTGGAAGCAGAGACAACAGTGATAGTAAGATTCCTTAAGGGAAGGTGAATGGCCAGGAACTCTACCTGCTCCACCTCATGGGGTGATGCTCTGTCCTTTGTCCATGGTGGAAAGATGAGTGTTATTTTATTAACAAGGTTTTCTTGCAGCAGTTGCTGAACAAGTCTTTACTGAAGAGGTTGCCATTCTTTCTCCTTGCAAATATGGTTCTGTTGACTTACGAGTTAATCAGCTCTTCTGGGCCAGCATGGCACCTCATTACTCTTTATCACATGGTGTTTATGGGAAATAGCATTCCAGGTTGCAAACAAGTGGTTGGCAAGCAAGGCTTGTGAACACAGCCTGCTCAGCCTGCAGTGCTAAGTATGTGTTTCTCTGTGAGGACCGCCTTCAAGGCTTCAGCCGACTCCGCCTGGGCTCACAGGCCTGGCAGGGATAGTCAAGCCTGTAGATATTTGACAGGCCAGGACAGCATGGCCACCATGTACAGAAAAGGGTGAGGTCACACAGCTTCCTTTCCCACCCTGTATTGTCACATGACGACAGCCCAGTTCAAACCATGTAGAGCCTCCAAGGGGCTGAAAGCAGGAAAGGAAGCCAGCCACATCTGCTTTTCAGAAAACATCACTTTGGAAGAGGAGGGGAGACCTACAGTCAGACTGTTGAAAAGATCCCAGGGAGGGAAGGACTGCAGTGTGGGCCAGGACTCCGTAGAGCAGACTGGCAGTGGAGCCTGGGCCTGGTGACTGGCTGCTGGGGATGCAGGAGGAAAAGCTGAGGCGGCATCCACACTCACGTTCTTGGAGTGACATTGACATTGTCAGCTGGAGAGAGGGATCTTGAGCTCTTCTTTTGGAAAACCCTGAAAATGCTTTGAAGACTTCCAGAGAACTGCCATCCCAACTGATAGTTCAAGTGTGTTCTTAAAATATCTGATCTCCTTGGCAGAGTGGGGCTCTGTGTAGGAAGAATCACGTGGTACTTCTTATTCCATGTTGAGTCCCAATGTGCAGTATCTATTTTGAAATATGTGGTTTATGCAATTTTATCTAGAGAGGTTTCTTGGGGTCATTTGTTAATATATTTTTCCATTTATAAAGGCATTCGTTCCTAGAAAAGTCCTGCTTAAGGAACAGATGACTTTATAACATTTCTTAAGAAGTCGTACTCTTATGGGAATCCAAATTACACAGATAAAAACTGCAGGCTGTCAGTGACGTTTTAATGCACGTTTCCATCCAAATTTTTAACCTGTTAGCTAGTTGATATAAGCTTTGTACATATTCCTTAGAATACTTTGTATATTTTAAAAAATAAAACAGCATTCTTGTAAACCAAAGCAATAAATATTCAAATAATATTAAATCACTGTCAGAAAACTGTGATAGCAGGGAGGAAAGGACACAAAGATACAATGCAATGACATTTTCAAAATTAACATCTTTGAAAACATTTATGTATATCCAGGAGAGAGAATGCCTATTTGAATCAGAATAAGCTCTTCTACTCTTGTTAAAACAAAACATTACAGGGAAGAGTCTGTGTTTCAAAACTGGGAACAAGGACAATAGGCCTCTTGTCTTAGAGCATTCAAACTATTTCAAGGTGAGATTCTCCCCACTCCCAAGCTGGGAATTGAACCCAGGGCCTAGTGCATGCTAGGCAAGTGCTTTACCACTGAGGTATATCCTCAGTCCCCAAAGTGGGATTTTCTTTGTCTTAAAATTCTTTTTTTTTTGGTGTTATTGGGGATCGAACCCAGGGCCTTATGCTTACAAGGCAAGCACTCTACCGACTGAGCTATCTCCCCAGCCCCATCTTAAAATTCTTGCATTAAGAATTCAGAATTCATGGGGGCTGGAGTTGTGGCTCAGTGGTAGAGCACTCACCTAGCACATGTGAGGCCCTGGGTTCGATCCTCAGCACCACTTAAAAATAAAATAAAGAGGGCTGGGGAGATAGCTCAGTTGGTAAAATGCTTGCCTTATAAGCACAGGGCCCTGGGTTCGATCCCCAGCACCCAAAAATAAATAAATAGATAGATAGATAGATAGATAGATAGATAGATAGATAGATAGATAGATAGATATTAAAAATAAAATAAAGATATTGTGTCCACCTACAACTAAAATATGTGTATTAAAAAAAAGTTTAATTTTTTTTTAAAATTCAGAATTCATTATATTCTTAGTAGGCTATTTCTATTATTTGGCCTAAAGAGAAAAGAGTATTGGGTGTCCTGTTTATATGATGAAAATAAATTCTCTAGGCCTGCCATTTGCTCTTTTGTCCATTTTGGTTACTGTCCCATGATTGGAAGACTTGTTTATCCATGTGAAAAAGGAAATTGAGAGGTTTGTGGAGTCCGGAGATGGTTGATATTTGAGAACCTGGAAAACAGTAATTGCCAGCTTTTCTAACAAGGATGCACAAGAGAAGACCCCACGAAATAATCCTGGTGGGTAACATATGAAATGCCCTGCAGCTCATGTTGATCTTCCTGCTTCTACAACTGGAAAATAATGACAAAAGTAAATATTTGGGGCCAGGTTTATTTTGGTCAGACAAGTTCCAGTCTGGTTTCTAAAATTAGAAATTCTGCGGGATGCACGTGGCTCGGGGCATCCTGCCGGAGAACTTTGTCTCCGAGATGTGTCGCTTTCTTCCTTCTTGTTATTGCTTAGAAATGTGCATCCAGACCTCCTCTGTGTCTGCCCATCTGTGCAGACCCGCTGCTGCTGCCTGGGTGATTTTGGTAGGCTTCCGCTGCCTGCCCTCAGCAGCCGATGAGGAGCCGAGCCCACCGTCTGCCCCGCAGACATTGCCAGACAAGTCTTCCAAGAGTACAGCTCTCACCCTGTCCCTGTTCCTCCCAGAAGCATTCACTGACTACCTCCCCCTATTGCCACCTTCAGGCCCAGGTCCTCCCCGCTGTGATCTCCCTGGGGTGTATATTCTCTGCCACTAGCCAAATTGGCCGCCTCATTGCCTCCTAAACACACCGTAACTTTCCATTTTTCCCACGTTATGTCCTTCCCTATCCCCGCTGATAATCCTTCCAGGCTCAGCTGCAGTCCCATCTCCCTGGGGAGACTGCCCAGCCCAAAGGATGCCTTGTTCGTCCAGTCCGAATATTTGCACCAGCTGTATGTCTTTTTCCCTCGATGCCCAGCACAAACGAGGCGCCTAGGAGACATTTCCCTTTCAGCATCAGGTCCTTGTCCTCAGGCCCTCCCAGCGTTGGTTCCTGGACTTGGCCTTTCCCTCCACTCAGATCTTGCAGCCCTCTGTAGAAAGTGACAATGGCAGCTGCTAGCCTCCGTCTCCCGCTGGGGCTGGTTGGAAGAAGCGGGGCCTGCACACACAGGGCCTGGCCTTCATCTGCCTTCCCAAGCGGTGGAGGAGCAAGCAGGGCTGGCTTTCTGGGCATGTCACGTGTGCCCCACAGAGGGTCCCACCCTTGGTTTAATACTCTGCTGCTACTGTTCTGAAACTCTCCCTGTCTTTTGAACAAGGAGCCCTACATTTTCTTTTGTGCTGAATTCCACAAATGATGTGCTCAGTCCTGGGAACAGAGAAGGTGCTGACAGGTGAGGGTGGGAAGGTCACAGAGGGCTGCTGGGTGGAGTGCGTGTGAGACCAGTGGAGCATGAGTGGCACCGGAGAAGATGCGGAGGGGATGCCATGGGGTGAAGCACATTTCTTGCAGGGGGGACAGTCCTCTTCTACCGAAAGCTAGGAGCATTCCTCAGGGGTGGTGACTGCACAGGACCTGAGTTTGGTCCTAATCAGCCACACCTGCTACCTTATGGCACTATTCCAACAACAATCTCATGTCACTTAGAAGAAAAGACAAGTTCTTTCAGTGACCTGAAGGTCCTACCTGACCTGTCCCTTTGCCACCATCCTCTTCTGCTCTCACTGTCCCTCAGTTATTCTGCAGCAGCCGTATCAGCCCCCCCTCTCTGGTCTTGAACATACCACAAAAGTCCCACACAGGGCATGTGCATTGGCTTCCTTGCAGCCTGGGTCACCCTTCCCCAGACAACCCACCCTCTCCTCCTTCCAGAGGCCTTTTCTGAGATGTCACTTGTCAGCGTGGTCCTCCCTGAACACCCTCTGTAAAACAGCACACGTACACATACTAGGACCTTTTCCCTGCTGTACTTTGATCCAAGGTACTTAGCACCACATAGCGTACTCGGCATTTCACGTTTGTATGTATCGTCTCTCTTCAGTGGCCTGTGAGCTTGGTGAGGACAGGGATGTGTGTAAGTTTGTACCGTGCTCTGCTCTCCAGTACTGAGAACGCTGCCCGACACAAGTAAACCCTAGATAAACAAGCGTTGGAAGACTCCCCTGCTCTGTGGGACTCACAGTCCTGCTACTTGAGGTGACCAGAGGAGGGACAGTGGTCGCCGGGGAAAGGTCTGCGAGACCATGGGAAAGTTACAGAGGAGACGGCCAACTGGCTGACAAGGGGAGATTGAAAGGCACCACTCAAGTGGGGGCTGAGACCAGGAGAGCTCGAATGAGCTGAGCAGCGGAGCAAATCGGAGACCTTGCCCCAAGCCACGCCAGGGAACCCGAGCAGCCGCTCGGAGGGGGAGGTCGCAGGTTTCCAGGCCTCGCACGACCACTGCGAGCTTTTTCATTCTTGCCCCCACCATGGACCCCGTGGCAGTGCTATCAAACACACCGTCAGTTACAGAATTACTTTTATTTGGGGCCTAGGTGATGTCAGTCTTCGAGGAGGATTTATTGAAGATTCTTGAGACATATTTGAGGCAGCTATTCCTTTTTTTCAGTTTCCACCCAATTTTTGGACCAGAGAGAGAGCAGAACATAGCTAACGACTGCATTTCCACCAGCAGGGGCAACACGGAAGCAGAGTGCCCAATTTCTTGGTGTGCAGTTGGTTCCTGTGGGGTTATGTGGCATCCGTTTTAATGTCTCCTCTTTCCTGATTTTATTTGTTAAAATCTCTCTCTCTCTCTCTCTCTCTCTCTGTTTAGTTTATATAAACATTTTCAATTTTGATGATCTTTTCAAAAAAGCCCAGTTTTGTTGATTTCCCCCCCGTTGTTTCCTTTTCTGTTTTCTCTGTTTCATTTGTTTCTACTCTAATGTTTATTTTGATGCCAGTTATTGAACCAGCCACCTAAGGCTATATTACATCCTTCCTTCTGCTAACTTTGGGCTTAATTTGTCCTTTTTCTTGTTCCTTGAAATGTAGTTAGGTTGTTTATTTGAAATCTTCTAGTTTGACGTAGGCAGTTACAACTATAAACTTCCCTCTTAGTATTGCTTTTGCTGCATCCCATAACTTTTGGTATGCAGTGGCCTTGTGCTACTCTTTTAAGATGTTTTACAGTTCTCCTTTTGATTTTTTTTTTTTCTCTGACTCCTTGGTTGTCAAGAATGTGTTATTTAATTTCCACATATTTATGAATTTTCCAAGTTTTGTTTTTTCCTTGCTGTGGATTACTAGTTTCCTTCCACCATGGTCTGAGAAGATACTTGGTGTGATTTCATTCTTAAATTCTTGACGGCTTGTTTTGTGACAGCACGTGATGTGTCCTGGAGAATGTTCTGCATGCGTCCGAGAAGAACATGTGTTCTGTATTGGTTGGAATGTCCTGTGTGTGTCTGGTAGGTTCTTTAGTCTGTAGTATTGTTCATGTGCTGTTTCCTGATTTATGTTCTATTGGAAATGTTCTTTCCATTATTGAAAGTGGGGTTTTGAAACCTATTGTGTTGCTGCTTCTCTCCTCAGATCTGTATTTGGGTCCTCTGTTGTTGGGTGCAAATATAACGGTTTTATCTTCCCAGTGAACTTATCCTTTCATCATCGTATAAGGTCCTTTGTCTGTTGGCAGCTCTTGATGGCATGTCTGCATTGCTACCCCTGCTCTGGTTTGGCACCATCTGCCTGGCATACCTTTTCCCGTTCTTTTGCTTTCAGCCTGTGTGCGCCCTTATGTCTAAAGTGAGTCCATAACGTATTAGTGGATCTCGTTCCCCACCCCCCTCCTTTCAGCCACTCAGTGTGTTTTGCCTGGGGAGTTTAATCCATTGATGCTTAATGTAATTATTGGTAGAAAAAGACTTACTATTGCCATGTTGTTAATCTTTTTTTTTTTAACCTATCTTACAGCTCTTTTGTTCCTGTTACTTCTTTTTTTATCTTGTGTTTCATTGATTTACTTTGTGATGACATGATTTAATTTCTCTCATTTTCTTTCATTTATCTTCTGTTGTGATTACCATGGGGATTACATAGAACATTTTACAAGAATAATCACCTATTTCAGGTCAAGAAATAAAGCCATTCCTCATCTTTTTAGGCATAAGGTACAAAAATAGATTTTTTTTTAACTTTTTCATTTTAACCTTCATTTAATTGCTTTCAACAGGACTAACTAGCATTAGTAGATATATATTCTATGAGTTTGATGCAGCTAAATACCAGTGGTATTTTTAATGAACTTGATGAAGTACCTCTGACATTCATCTGGAAGTGTAAAGGGTTAGACTAGCCAAGAAAGTTTTGAAATAAATAAATAAATAAATAAAGGGGGACTAGTTCAGTGAAGTGTAAAACAATAAATCCACAGTAGCAGAGCTTTGTTTTACTGGCACAAGCAGAGGGATAGGATAGGATGGAATGGAATGCCCAAATCAGTGTGTGAGGGTGAGTTGCTCAATAAATACTAGGATTAATCTTTGGGAGAAAAAATGGTAATTTGTGTTCCAGAACAAATCCCAAAGAGATAAAATGTTCACTTCAAAAGATATTTACTAAAAGAAAATATTAGTGGATAGTATATCATATTAGGGTGGAAAGAAACCATTTTTAAAAGATTGCTAGATTTGACTTCCTAAAAATGTAAAGCTTTTGCACATTAATGACCACTCTAAACAAAACTAAACCCTCAAACAGATCGTATTTCCAGTGTACAGAACAGTCGAGGGATTATGCCTCTAATACGTGACAAGAGAACCCTCACCATCATCTAGAAAAATAAGCAAGAAGATATAAACACACTTCTCAAAAGAAGTAGAAATGACTAAAAAAGCAGAAAGAGACTGTCGAACTTGGATGGCAATTAAAGAAGTGTAAACGAGGCCACAGTGAGCCACCAGGTTCACGTTTCGGGTTTGCAGAAGCAGCCTGGTCTCTCCAGGAGCACTTGCGCATCAGCACCGTCTGGGTGGTACGTTGTCCACGGGCATCAAGAGGCTTAACTTTGCTGGGCACAGTGGTGCATGCCTGTAATCCCAGCAGCTTGGGAGGCTGAGGCAGGAGGATCACGAGTTCAAAGCCAGCCTCAGCAAAAGCGAGGTGCTAAACAACTCAGTGAGACCCTGTCTCTAAATAAAATACAAACTAGGGCTGGGGATGTGGCTCAGTGGTCCCATGTCTCTGAGTTCGATCCCTAGTACCCAAAAAAAAAAAAAGAGGCTTGACTTTTTTCAAAGACTTTGATCCCAGCCCTTGCATTCTAAGAATTTCTTTTAAAGGATAATCTGACATGCACGTAAAAATGAAGTGCACTGATGTTCACTGTAGTGTTATTTTTGGCGTTTTGAATTTTCACTTCGTATAATGTATGTCACCTGATGCAGAATTATTATTTTAGCATGATGCAATACTATCATTTCTATAGTTTGTTAGTACATGATACAAAATTCCAAAGATATGAAAGAGAATAGAGTGAAAAATCATTCTCCTTCCCAATTCTTCTTTTTTAATTTTATTTTTTAGTTGGCAATGCATCTTTATTTATTTTTATGTGGTGCTGAGGATCTAACCCAGTGTCTCACACAATGCTAGGCAAGCGCTCCACCACCAAGTCACAACCCCAGCCCCAAATACCTTTATTTTATTCATTTGTTTTTAATGTGATGCTGAGTTTCGAAACTCAGTACCTCACACATGCTAGGCAAGCACGCTGCCACTGAGCTACAGCCCCTGTCCTCCCCGTCCCAGTCCTGACCTCTATTCTGCGAGGTTCTCTCCTACAAGGCATCCAGTTACTTATAAATCCTTCCAGAGATACTCTTCGTGTGCCCAAGAACACACTCATGCGTGTGCTTTTTACTTATATACTTCATTTTGGGCTTAGAAATTAATGGCAGCATGCTATATGCATTACCTGTACCTTGCTTTACTTACTTAAGATATTTCATAGTGTGCTCCATTATCAGTAGGCAATGCAGCGCAAGGCTGGGAGCACAGACCACTTGGGTTTGAGCAAACTTGTCTTGGGCAAATTTCTTACCTTCTGTGCCTTAGTTTCCCCATCTATAAAATGGTTACAATAGTAGTCCCTACCTCATAGGATAACTGTAATTATTAAATGAGCCACTGTGTGCAACATGTATAAAACAGTGCCTGGCACACTTATGTAAGTGTTAGCTATCAGGAGTACATGTGGAGCTGCATCCTTCTTTTTAACAGCTGTATAATATTCCAGGCAAGCAATATGTATTCTGCTTTGTCTGACCATTTCCATACTGACGTACAACTACATTGTTTCCGCATTGCTGTTGTAAATAAAGTGCAGTGTTTGTTGTGACACCTATTTTTGAAGGATACAATGTAAACATCAGTAATTTAATTATGGCACAGTACATATTCATACAGTGGAACACAATGTATAAACTATCAACATAAGGTTATAAGATGGCTGAGGATAGGTGAAAATGTTCATATATATTTTATGAAGTAGAAACAAGCATTTTTAATAAAATTCACTAGATTTTCTCCATAATAGGTGTGATGTGGATCCAGCTGTGCAGAGATAGCCACACTTAGCATCTAACATGTTGATGTATTTTACATAATCTCTCTTTCTCTAAAAACTGGCACTAGTTATTTTATAGGAAGTGGCAGTTAACTATCTTTGCTAAAAGTAGCAGGAGCGAGGAGTTGGTTCTGCAGAGGTAAGGCTGGCCGTATGTGGGTGGCACAGGTTAAAGCTACTTGGAGAAGGAAGGTTTGCTAGGGACAAGAGGGTTCAAAGGGTGCAGTTTGAGCCAAGCTCTCTCTTCGGGATTGCAGGAGCTAGCCCTTGTTAGTTTCATTGTTCCAAGTTTCTGTCCCTCTGCTCATTCACGCAGTGAACACCTATTATGATAGGTCTGTGTGTACAAGCATGTTTATAGGTCCGGGGACTCAGACATGAACAAGATAGGTAAAATCTCTCAGGAGCCCACCTTCCAGAATGTCTGAGGTCCTTCATCTCATACAGACCAGCACTGCCCCATGTGTCTCCATAAGGATTGCTCCTCCTGTCTGCACAGAATCCTCTCCTGTTGCTATGCACTAATTTAATTAGCCGTTCCTATTCTGTTGCACATTCAGATTGTTTGCATGAACACTTCATGTCTTTGATACTTGATTGCTCATTTTTCAAATGGCTTGTTCTGATTTAGGTTGACCAGAAACATGTGAATGAATGACCTGTGCCATCAAAGACTCACCCCCATTGGCTGATGTTTTTATCATTTGTGTTCACTAAATGGGTACAAAACTGGGCTTTAAACAATCATTTATTTGGTTACTGTTAAATTTTAACCTTTACTTCCTCTCCAGTGCATTATCTGCTTAAATCCTTTTTTCCATTACTTATTTTGACTCTTGGTGTCAAAAACAGACTCCGTAGTGATGGTTAAGAGCTTGGACTCTAGACTCACCCAGACCTGGTTTCCATCCAGCCCTGCTACTTAAGAGCTCTGTGACCTTGGCCACTGGACCAGGGAAGTGCTGAGGCAAGGAAGGGCATTCCCAGCAGAAGGGCTCTCCTGGGCAGCTGTCACTGAGAGGCCAGTGGCCTGGGTATATGCGAGCACTGTGTGGCCGCATGGTAAGGCTGCCCCCTGGCCTAGTACCAGTCCATCCTGGATTTTCAAACGTGTGACATTTGGAGTGCAGGCAGGCTGCACGGCACCTCAGATTCCAGGATTCTCCCTGGAAAGAAGACCCAGACCCAGAAGAGTGCCACGCAGCTCTGCAGGGAGGGTGGCAGAAAGAAGGAGCCAGCTGCTCCGACTTTGAAGTCCAGCACGCTCATGGCTCAGGAGGATGCACAGAGCCTGTTTTCTCATGGGAAAGTGGGGTGGTCATGTCAGCACTGCACACTGTGGAGACCAGAGATGATTTACATCAAGGGCCTCACACGGATGAGGCACTCAACAGACGGGGGCTGTCCAGAGCCAGCAGTGGACAGGGGTCACCCTGGAAGGAGGAGGCACGTTCCTCCTGCCCAGCCTTCCGCAGCTCGCCCCACCACGCTCTGCCCTGCTGGGGCCACTCCTGCCGAACCGCAGGGCACCTGAGCTCGCGAGGGGTGGTTGCTGCAGGACTCTGGGGAAATTTATGGCATGGAAATGAAACAGGGGCTGATTGGATATCTCAAAAGGTGACTGAGTAACTGAGTCTTTTTTCTAGGCAAAGAGGTTGTTTGGATTCTCAGCAGCCACGTCTGCTTTTGAACTCTGTGCGGTCTATGCCCTGGCCTCTCCCTACACCCAACACTCCCCTTTTATTCGAACAGAGGAAAGTTGTGTTTGTTGACCACTCTTTCAGGGTGGGAAAGGAATGTGATGTATGCATAGACTGCCCAGAATTTCCTGTTAGACACCCATTCCAAACCACGGCCCTGGGATGCATTCCGGAGATAGGAGCCCAACTCTAGGAGAGAAGAAATGGTGCATTCATTTAAATGTTGGCCTCTGGGAAGAACACCCCTCTTTTTTAAAAAGGTGTTTAGCTTTTTCCATAATCATATAGTTATGAATTCAGCTGTATGGGTCTCTTTAGGGTTATAATGCACTCTGATATTCCTGCTTGTGAGAAAATAGCCCTAACTGAGGCAATTTCAGTGTTCAGTTTTATAGTCTTAATGGCGCTGATGTCTCCATGGATGCTTTGTACAGGACATATTGTTGATGTTCTGCCCTAAGTACTTGATCAGTGTAAATCTGGTATAGATTATTTTTTAAATTTTGCCGTTATGACAAGAAAGAAGTAGATTTTGAAGGTAGGTTTTTGGCGCTTTGACAGATTACCAGGAGACTTGATGCATTGTTGAAGGAAACCCGTGCTGGGCAGTAGTGGAAACAGCAAAAAAAAAAAAAAGGATTTTATTCAAGACTATTGCAATAGAGGAAAAAAGACTTTAGTGTAGAACCTGGCTCAGTTCTGAATCATGGACAAGTGGGCATTTATAGCCAAGGAGCAGGGTGAAGGTCAGAAGGTCAGTGGATAGAAACTTACTGGAAGGAACATCAGGAGGAAAGGGCTGTTCTGGCTAAAGTGCCCCAACAAGGCTGTTGGTAAATTCAGGCCAGGCTGATGAGGCATCCATCCACCTGGGGGGAGAGGGAAGGTGAAGGCCCCAGCTATATCAGGAGCCATGGCATAGGAAGAATGGGGATTCCTGTTCAACTGACCTAGATGGTCTAGAGTTCTAAAATTTGGAAATTTGGATTCTACAAGGGAGTATATAGGTAGACCTAGGAGAAGGTTCTGGAGTCTGATCGATGTTTGGTTAAACAAAGGATGTTTGTCAGTGTCCTGAAAAGCATACTGTGCTGACTCTCATCTTCACCCTGGGTTACTTCTGGAATGCACAGAGCTCTGGGCCCCTGGGAAATGGACTTAGACCAGAGGACAGAAGACTGCTGAGGCCTGGTGGGTGGGAGGGGACATGCTCAGGTAGGTGAGTACGACAAGCTCGGAATCAGGGCAGACCCCAGAGGTTTAGAATGGCTCCAGAGCCTCGTTATCTTGACTCTAAACCAGGTCAGAACAAGGGACTGTAGAAGGTCAGTGGTTATGTGGCCTGAGTAGTATCACACTAGGTAAACAGCACTGGCTGTTTGGGAGTAACATTCAATTTCTGGATGCTGAAAGAAAGCAGTAAGGTCAAGAAGTACAAGAGGATGACCAGAAATGCCCCCGTTACCCCTGTGCATGTGCCACTCCATGTGGCTTCCCTCTGCTGGCATCAACATGTCTAGTAGCTCTGTCACATGCTCTTTAGACTCGTCCTCTTGGGCCACTGAAGGACCAAACCCCACCATCAGCCTTGGTGGACTTCACCCTGGACACTTTATGGTTTTAATTACAGCACTTCCTTTCTAACCATATTTAATACAAGATTTCCTAGAAGAGGCCTGAGCCCTAGGGTTTAAATCTCACATATGAAGCTGCATTTTATTGGTTTAATTTCTATCATTATTATTATACAAAGAAACCTTCACTAGATAGAAGGGAAAGTTGGAAAGAGCTGCTTAATGTTCTAAGTTTAGGATTCACATAACCAAACCCAATGGGTCTGCCTACATGTGTTCTCATAAAGGCAGGCTCTTTCTGGGAGGATGGTTGTCTGGATACAAGCTAAATTCTCAGTGTTCCCAGTTAGACACTGCACTGTGTCTAAATTGAGTTTAATTTTTTGTGATTATATTGTAAGCTGCTGGTATGTTCTCTCTTACACAAATGTGTGTTTTTGCTTCAGCCATACAACTATCTTGTGGGGTATGTATTATTATTCCCACATCACTATTGCTATTTAGGTAGGCAAACTCACACCCCGCTAACAAGTGTCAGGACTGGGACTTGAACACAAGTGCAATTCCAAAGCCTGTTTTCTTTCCATGTAACTTATAAGTACTTTTAAAGTCAGTGTCTAAATGAGAAATTCCATTCTAGGCTCATAAATGGCTCTGATTTGCAAATAGCCTGGATTTTTGCTACTGGTTGATAACTTGAGTTAGTCATGAATTAAAATTTAATCTCAAGTCAAGTATTGTAGCACACGCTTGTAATCTCAGCCACTTAGGAGTCTTGAGGCAGGAGGATCACGAGTTCAAGGCCAGCCTCAGCAACTTAGCAGTGTCCTAAGAACTTGGCATGACCCTGTCTCAAAATAAAAAATAGAAAGGACTGAGGATGTAGCTCAGTGGTAAAGCACCCCCAGGGTTCAATCCTTGGTACAAAAAAAAAAAAAAAAATTCATCTCAGCAGTTGCAATCACAGAGGGGGAAGAAATGATGTTTGTTGTACAAATCTGCTCCTGTCACTCCCCATTTTCATACAATCAAATCCAAATTTACTGGCATAGTATACAAGGCTCTTGCTGTCAGTCACTCCCATCTCACCCCTCTTGCTACTACTTTGATTTCTCAAATTATTTCGTGTTGTCTCTCACATGAGACCCTTAGCATGTGACTGTTTCTCGACTTCCCTGCTCTTCCCATGGCAGTTGTAACTCTTAGCCCCACTTGCAGGACTCTTCTTCCAAGAAGCCAGGCCTGTACCTTCTGATCCGCAGTCTGGACTGTGTGCTCTTCTTTGGGCCCCAGCAGTGCCTGGCACGGCTCCATCAAAACAAGACTCATTCCCTCTCCAGATTGCACATTTCTAATGTCTGTTCCTCTGGACATGGGCCTCATGAAGTGGGGTCATGCCTGTGTTCTGCTCTGCCTAGCACAGGAGCCTGCAAAGAGAATTTGTGGTCTTACATAACAAAAATTCCGGAAGAGTCTGGTCTAAATAAAATCTTCTCTATTGCAGCTGTTTTTTTCTCTGCTTTGGCTCTTACTCAGGTAGTTGCTTACCATTGTATGGCAAAGGTGGGCACCAGTGACTATAGGCTTCAATTCAACCACTTTAGAAAACCCAGCAAAAAAAAAAGAACATCTCCGTCTCCTTCAGTGGCTCTAGCATGAATCCCAGGGCAGACTCTCCTTGGCCCAGTTTGGAGCACATGGCCAAGTCTTGGTAGTAACTTGAAAGTCCATGGCTAAGAGTGATTCCCCAGTGGAAAAGTGAGGAACTTTTGCCAGAAAGGGTAATGGGATTTGACAGACAGAAATGTCTCGTGTGTACTCCATTCCCCTTCTGCAACTGGTACTCTGAAGTTGCAGGCTCTTGCTACTGGGTCAACATTCTGCCCATAGGGATCCGAGAGGTATTTCCCATTTTGTCTTCAGGACCAAGGACTGATTTCCTCTGAGAAGAAGGCAATCATCAACGTGTCCACTTTAAGCTGCCTCATTCATAGACTCTCCCTAAGCCTGGTACTGGCCAGTAGGATGTCCCTAGCCCTGCGGTAAGAAAAAGAGGGATGCACATAGGAGCAGGAAATGGTCTTTATTTGCTGGACTGAGGTAACACCAGGTCCAGGGACCTAGACAGAAGCATTACCTCCAAGGCATACTCAGGAAAACAGATCCACATGCCTGTTTTCCCTCAGTGTCACGCTGTCCTTCCCGTGCACACAAGGACCACAAGGCAGGCCCATGTCTATCATCTCTAGGTATTCACAACCATCCCCAGAATTTCTGCTCCACCCAGCCAGGCCTATTCAAGAAAATGGAGAAAATTAAGCCTTTCTGTCACTTCATCTGCCTCTGTCAGTGATCTCATCCGTTTGCTTACCCTGTCGGGTGTTTATGCCCATGGCCCAACCATCTGTATGGAGAAAAGGGCAGCTGCTGGGGCCAGCCTTGGACGTGTCTTCATTAGCAGGGCTGTGGAAGAGAAAGCAGATCTATCAGGCCTCCTGTAAAGGCCCAGTAGGGGAGCTAGCACAGGAGACCCTGGGTCAGCCAGCCTCCTCACGTGGTCGTTCTGGCTGGTCCTCCTCAGTGTCCTTCCTGACGCACACCTTAGGGCAAGGAGTGCCTGGGATCCCAGCAGAGCTCAGCAGAGAGAGCTAAGTGCAGCCCCAGAGGGGAGTGAGGAAGGGGGTGGGGGCGCATGGATGCCTCCTCCCCTGGGCATTGTTCTTTTCCTGAGGAGAGCAATACCCAGCAGAGCTCATTTAGCTCCTCAGCCCCTCCCTTTTCCTTCTCCATCTCTGCATCCAATTTTTAGAGCAGTTGAGTGGAATTATTTCCTGATATTTTTCTAGTTTTTTGCTTTTAAATTACAGTTTATGTAACTAAAATCTGTTATGGTAAGTATGTCTCCCAGTGTCATATGCCAGGGGAAAAAAACCTGTGCCCATAGAATTCATCCCTGATCCAGGATTTGCCCACAGAACCCCTACTCCTTTACCAAGCAGAAGCTTTTAAGAGACTAATGATACTAAGAACTAATATTTATGGACTGCTTACCTTGTACACGGCACTGTTCTGAGTAACTCACCTAATTCTCACAACAGACTTAATAAGATGCGGCTGTCTCTTTTATCCCCAGTTTAAAAATAAGGAAATTGAGACTCAAAGAGGTCACATAATTTGTCTTGGTCCCCTGCTGTTTCTGATTGAGCCAGCTTTCACACCATAATGGGCTTGCTTCCTGAGACAACATCCATGACCACCACAGTCTGGTAACTTGGTGGCCTTTACCACCAAGGGTCATGTTGAGAATTCATCATGGGATACAAAATGAGCAAGAGAGACAAGTCAAGAAGGTGTTGCTGTGATCCAGGGACAAAGTGCTGAGGGCCTCAGTCTGAGTAGGGCAGGGGCAAGGAGTTGCTGAGGACAGATTGAAGAGCTGTTTAGGACAGAACCAGCAACTTGGAGAGGGAGAGGATGAGGTGTTTAGACTAGAAGGTTGGTGCTTCCCCCTGGGGGAAGAGGGCAGATGCTGGGCCCCGTTTAGGTGTGCAGGTGGGAGGCACATGGAGGAAATAACCTGGCCTGAAAGGTAGGGAGGAGGTATGGGCTCCGAGGATCACCTAGCACACGCACGTTCATTTGGGAGGTCAGTGGCCACAGAACAAATCACTTCCACTGGAGAGGCTGGCTTTGGTTCTGCCCCTGCACCACAGGGATGCTCCAGTAAGTGGACATGGGGAAGAAGGGAGGTAAGTGTGCTGAGAAGTCTACATGGAGGAAGCTGGGAGTGAGGTGGGCAGGTGCTGACTGTGGACAGGAGCAGGAAGGTTATCAGGGAAAGTAACAGAAAGCTTAGAAGTGATCTTTGATGACTTCTAAGTCTGATTAAAACAGAAGTCTTTATAAAATATTTTAGATTCATGTTCGGAGTTGCTCTTCCTCTATTCCTCCAAAATAATTTCTTAAAACCAATGTAACGGGGAGCTTTGTGCTTCACCTGTCTCTAATGTTCTAAAAGACCTTGTTCCTGGATACCTGAGCCAACAGAACACTTCTCAGACATGTCTTATCAGTGGAATCGCTTAAAGCAGCACACTGGGAAAGGTGGAAAAAGGCAGATGCTTAAGAACAGAGAAGCGGTGGGATGCATTTGTGTGGGTGTGGGAGGGCATGGGTGGCCTGCATTCTACCAGTGAAAGGATACTTCTTTGGTAACTGCTTGTCACATGGCCTCCTCTGGTCTTGAGCTGCTCACTATGCTCTGTCTTGTTGGTGTCATAGACCAGCAGTTGGTGCGGGCTACGTGGACTTCTTGCAAGGCTCAAAACACTTCTTGTGCACAGGAGGCCAAGACAGGAGGATCTCAAGTTCAAAGCCAACCTTGGCAATAGCAAGGTGCTAAGCAACTCAGTGAGACCCTGTCTCTAAATAAAATGCAAAATAGGGCTGGGGATGTGGCTCAGTGGTCGAGTGCCCCTGAGTTCAACCCCAAATATAAAAAAAAAAAAATGAACACAACACTTCTTGGTATTACCTGGTTTGTTTGCCTCATAGGATTGGACTGGAAAAGCACAGAGCAAGTCTGAAGGTTTAGTTTAAAAGTAGGATGTGGTTTTTCCTGAGCTTCTCAGAGTTGCTAGAAGAAAAAGTTTAACAAGACTGTTTACTGTTCCCCCGTTGTTAATGACCAATTACACAATTACCATAAAACATTTGGAAAGTATAGAAAGAAGAAATGTAAAGCACCCATAATCTGACAACCACTATTAACATTTGGACAACTTTCTTGCTGATTTTTTCCTGATTCTAATCTTTTTTAGCTTGTTTTGCATGATCATAATTAAATCAGATCCTTATCCAATTATGTGGCTAGATTTTTTGAGCTAATGTTATAAACAGCTGTCCTTAAATTACAGATTTTAGTTTCATTTATCAACCAAAACCCTTTTACCAGTTTATGAGCAGATCCAGGCCTTTCTAGATTCCAGCTGGGCGAGAGGTAGCATCAGGGTGGAAGGCAGTGGGGTGCTGGTCCCTGGCAGCCCATTTCCAGCCCTGTGCAGGAACAAGTGAATGCTGAGGGTGTGGGGGTCTTGTGCGGGTCCTGAGGAGCCCCTTCCATTTTCCCACCTAATGTCCAGTGGCAGACCAGCCCAGGAGGGATGAGGAATCTAGGCCCTAGCTTCCTGGAGGTGCCCACACCCTAGAACTAGCCTTATTTAACTGAAAGAGTCCTGGAACCTCCCACAGTTGTGGAAGGGAGACCACTGCAGCTTCCCTTCTTTATACAAGAAAGGAAGAACGTGCTTGGGCTGCCCTTTGCCTGTCAGGGCACGGTGGCCTCCCCGTGACTCAAGCTCACTTACTGACTCCTGAAGCTCTGTTTGTACCTTCCATACAGGACTGAATCATGTGGTGGAACTTTTAAGTAGCTTATGCATTCTCAGTTTTGTATTTTTTTAGTATATGTTAGCTTGTTAGTTAGTTGTGGGAAAGATTTGTGTTATCTAAGGACGAAAACAGGATCATGGAAGGTGCTTTTTTCAGACTGCTCAGTGTCTCTAAGACATGAACAACAGTTTGTTTGCCTGCAGAAAAATGTGCTGTCAGCCAGGGAAAGTCAGTCTCTTTCTGCCCCTGGCTAAATTATGAGTGTGGCACAAAAATTAAGCACCCAAAGTAACAATGAAACAATTCAACCAATCATTTTTATTAAATATGAGTTTATGGCAATGCTTTTCTGTCCATTTGGCATGCTCCCTTCTGAATCTGACCCAAATTGCTTCAAGGTTGTCTTCAGCAGAGCCGGGCACAGTGGCACACACCTATAATCCCAACAACTAGGGAGGCCAAAGCAGAAGGATCGCAAGTTCGAGGCTAGCCTCAGCAACTTAGATCCTATCTCAAAATAAAAAAATAAAAAGGGCAAGAGATGTAGCCTAGTGGTAAAGTACCCCTGAGTTCAATCCCCGGTACGAAAAAAAAAAAAAAAAAAAAAAAACCAGGTTGCCTTCAGCATACATGCAGGGAAATCACACATTTTGGAAGCAGGCCCACTTAGGTTGGAATGCTGGCACTAGCAGTCACTGGCCAAGTTTTCTCAGCAGTGAGATGTAAGCAGTGACACCTGTCTCCTTGGGCAGCCAGAAGCTTGTGTCAGATGAGGTTCGTGAAGTAGTGTTACCTAGAGGGTGGGCCCGTGGTCAGCAGCAGTCATTATCTCTTCCTACCACTCCTTCCTGATAAGCCACCCCGGTCCGGCAACTAGTTCCAGTGACCTGACCAAGCATTTGGATCCTAAAGTGAGACCACTAGCACTCTGTGACATTGACCCAAGGATTCATGTGGAAAATAGAAAGAGCCAGCTTTCCCACAGAGGGAGGGTTCTAAAGCACATCTTTAATGGGGATCTTAAATTTGAACTTACTGGGCCCTTTGGCCAAACCCTGGGTAGAGACCACCCATGTTTATAGAGTTGCTCAAAAAACAGTTTTGCAGAATTCCCATCTAAATACTTTTGGTTTTGTTGCTAGCAAGAGTACCCCCAAAACTTTCAGCAAAGGTTTTGTGTTCTCTTGGGAGGAAAGGTACTGCACAAATCACTCATGAGTGCACAAAATGAAGAACCGTGCCAGGATCACTTTTGGGAGAGATAAGCTCCAAGAGTTCCACGTGGACCCAAATCATTTCCTGCATTGTCAGTTTTCCCATGAACCCTCAGCAGGGTCTCTTGCCTGTGGCCTCCACTCAGAGTACTGCTGACCCACCCAACCACGGTATGTGGTGGGACGGCCCTGGCTGCATTCCCCTGCAAAAGGCTCCTGCCCCTCCAAGTTGTCAAGTCCCCTGCCCTGAGGTGTGTTTTCCATCTGCGCCAAATTTTGCCTTTTATTTCTGACTTGTGGCAACTTGTCTTGATCCCTGGATAAACAGAAAGGATCCATCACTCGCTCTGGTGTTTTAGTCCAGGACAGGCCAGGGCACAGCGTTGCCCTGATCTCATAAAGATGGGCTTTGCCCTGCTCAGCCAAAGCTCACGTTGTCCGTGCCACATCTCCTGCTGTCTGTTTTAAAGGTAATAGAAACCTTCAGCCCTGAGCTTGGTGGGTCCAGACCCCCATCAACTTTGACAAAAGGCTGAGTTCAAGAAGGGAGTTCCTTTGTGCCCTTACATATTTTCTTTTTGTTTCTCCTGTGGTACTAAGGATCGAATCCAAGCCCTCACACTTGCCAGGCAAGCACTCTACCAACCCTTTGTAATTTTTTTTTTTTTTTTTTTGAGACAGGGTCTCCCTAAGTTGCTCAGACTGGCCTCCAACATGTGATCCTTCTGCCTCAGCCTCCCAAGTTGCTAGGATGACAGGTGTGCACCACCATTCCTGGCCATATTATATTTCTTAATCCATGAAGTTGGTCATTTCCATAGTGAGCAGGGAGTGTCCAAGAAGCTAGTTTCAAAGTGACACTTTTTTGATACCAATAATGAAGAAATTTTTCTCAGGGAATGTCAAGTCTGATTGGTACCTAAAAAGACATTTGCTTTGAAGTAATGCTTAATGCATAGTGGGAATACTTCTGGGCTCAGGAATGCAGATGGCAATGACCCTGCAGATGGTTCAACTAATGAGCAAGTAGCTCCCACTGGGCTGAGGTCAGAGGGATTTTGTCCAGTCATCGGAATTGGACTTCACGGGCCCAGCAGGACCCCTGGAATCAGGGTCCTGGGGGGCAACTGCACTTTCCAGTATCCACCGCACATCAGTACATGCTGCAGTTGGCCACAGTGTGCTCTATTTCTCTTTCCAGCTTCCCAGTGCAATGTCAGCTTAAAGAAGCAGAGGAACCGCAGCATCCTTAGCTCCTTTTTCTGCTGCTTCCGTGATTATAATGTGGAGGCCCCTCCATCCAGCAGTCCCAGTGTGCTTCCGCCACTGGTGGAGGAGAATGGTGGGCTTCAAAAGGTCAGTACTGATGGGGAACTGTGTGCACAATAAAATTGCATTGGTAGCATACCCGTCCCATCCTTGACAGATAGCCTTGATAAGAGTATGTGACGGTATGTGTGCAGCCATTTACTTTAAGATTTTATATATATATGTGTACACACACACATTTATATATATGATGTATGTGTGTGTGTGTATATATATGTATATATACACGTATCTTTATTGATAAAGCATATCTCGGGTATCCCAATTTAGCAACTATAGAACATGTTTAATGAGAGTTATAAGAGTCACTTTACATTTTTATAACATTCTCTCTTGGGAAATTGAATGCATGAACTAGTGAGTTAAAGAACCAGTAGTAGCAGACACAGAAATACCAAGACAAGAAGTGATAAGCAGCATGAAAAAGAGCTGGCAATAAGTATAAATGAGTTAACTACCTTGTTTAATAATAGACAATATGCTTTATATATTCTTTTGTATGTTAAAAATGTTCAAATGTCATATTGTCTCAAGATGTCAGAAGCCATAATTCACCCAAATAATGTCTAACAGACACATTGAAACAAAGTGACTCAGAACAATTAAAATGATAAGCAAAGAGACATCAAAGTGTAGGTAAAAACAGAGGTTGTGCTAGGCATGGTGGGTGGCTCACGCCTGTAATCCCCGTGGCTCCCGAGGCTGAGGCAGGAGGATCACAAGTTCAAAGCCAGCCTCAGCAACTTAGGTAGGCCTTCAGCAACTTAGCAAGACGCTGTCTCAAAAGAAAAATAAAAAAGATCTGGGAATATAGCTCAGTGGTTAAGTGCCCCATGTTCGATTCCCAGTACCCGTTCCCCCCAAAATAGTTACAGTATTAATCTCAGTCAAAATAGAATTTTCAGGTAAAAATTACTAAAAGAGAAAATCAAGATTGAGAATTCAAAAGTCATAAAACTTTATTGCCCCAGTAACATGGGCAAAGGACATAAACACATAATTTACAATATAAGAAATACAGTTGGTCAAACATGAAAAAATTCAAAACATTTGAAAAAATGTTCAATATGGTTAATAATAAAAAAAGTCAACTAAAACAATGGCATACCCTTTTTTAACAAGTTGTCACAGATATCTTTAAAGATAATATTTGGCTTTGGCATGGGTTGGTAAGAAGGAAGGTAGAGGAATTAAATTGGTTATTGATAGAGAATATGAATTGGTTACATATACCTTTCCAGAGGGGTATTTGGCAGCATCATCCTACAATCTTAAAAATATGTCATTTTGTTGACAAAAGCAATTTCACTTTTTAGTGAAATTAATAATTATGAATGTGCAAAAATTAAACCATTAGAGACTTGCAACATAGGTTATAATATTGCACAATTGCAAGCAACCTTATGTTCAAGAATAAGCACTTGGTTAAAAGAAATACAAAATAACCATACAAATAGTATGTAAGCATTAAAAATGACAGACCAGGACTGGGGAGATAGCTCAGTTGGTATAGTGCTTGCCTCGCAAGCACAAGGCCCTGGGTTCAATCCCCAGCACCACAAAAAAAAAAAAAAAAAAAGACAGAGCCAAAAATATGACATGTCATAAATATGGACATAAAGAAATGTTCACAATGTATCATTTAGTAAGAAGCAGGCTAAGATATGGGAAGCGAATATGTCCTCAGAGCATATACGATCTCTCTCTCTTCCTCACACAGCATTTATAAAACTAGAAGGACATAAGCCAAAATATGAAGAGGTGAGAATGTATACAGGATTTTCTCCTTTTCCTTTGTTTTCCCCCAATTTTCATAAAATAAGCTTAAATTACTTTTATGACTAAGAAGTAAATGTATTTTTAAAGTACATCTGGATGTAAGGAAGGGAATTCTGGGAGAGTGTCAGTGTGTGCACGTGGCTCTGATCATTAAAATTCCCTCTCTGGGTAAACCCAGTTGGTCCTGCTGGTGCAGCCTGGAAAGTGTATCACCCCCTCATTTCCTGACATCCCAGGGGAAAGAGCTGGCATAGAATTCATTCCTGGTATTCAGTGAGAAGCAAGGAATCACCAGCAGAGGAAAATGCTTGCCTCTCCTAGAGTCCTAAGACAGGGACTGGAAACGGACAGTCCCTGAGGTCAGCCAGCCAGCGGGAGCCTGTGGATCCCCTTAGAAAAGGCCTATACTGACAGCTCACTATGTGTGGGCCCTGAACGGGCTGCACCTGTGAACTGGATGCCTTTCATTTCCTGTGCCCTAGAGGAGCCAGTAGTATGAGGCTTTCTTCATCTCTCTGCGGTTCGTCAGCGTGGCCTCTGCTGGTCCATGGAAACCACTACTTGCTGGACTTAGCAATACTCCCCCATCTACCGCTTCCCAGAGATCCCAGTGGACTGACCTGAACAGACAGTAGTGGAACACACAGCCTTGCACAATCAAAGAATGTTGCCTCAACTCAAGTTGGATAAACTAGAATCTGAGATTCCTCCTGGGGGAAAAGAAGTGGAAAAGATAGAGGAGAGTTTGACAGTGGGGGACATCATTTATGAGTACAAGAGTAACTTGTGGAACTTAAAAGACTTAAGGTTTCTAAATATAAAAATTCAGTAAACAAACTTGAAAAGGAGAACGAGAATAGTCACTTCTGAGAACTGAATTAATGTTCTGGAAAAGCAAATGGAAGAAATATCTTAAAATTCAGACTAGAAACAAAGATGGAAATTGTGAGGGAGGAGAAAGGCATCTAGGAGACCTACATGCAAACAGAAGGAACTCCAGAACGAGAAAAGGTAATACAAGTTTTTCTTGAGCTGAAAAGGGATGTTTGAATCTGCAGATTGAAGTAGCCCACCAAGTCTGCAGCAGGATTAGAGCAGGCAAGAGGGGGAACACATGCCTAGATATACACTACTAAAATTCTGCAGTATATAGAAGAAAATCTTACAAGCTATCAGGACAAAGTGTTTTCAGGAAAACCATTAGATTAACATACGATTTCTCATCAGCAACACTAAAGGCCAAAAGATTTTGAAAAATATTTTTGTAAAAATCTTTTACAGGTCCCTGAGAGACAAAAATTACAAAGCAAAAATCCTCTATGTGACCAAGCTGGCCTTTATCTATTGAGGCAAAAGAAGTATGTTGTCAGACATGTCATGATTCAGAAAGGGGCCAAAAATAAAAATCTGGGTGAGATTGATATTCAGTTATGATAAAGTTATAGAAAGGGTAGGAGTAAATACAATGATTGGGAATAGAACTGTAATAAGTAGCACTGTTGGAAAATAGAGCCTCAAAATTCATAGGAGAAAGGAGAAATAAACAGAAATGTGAACAAATTGCCAAAATTGAGGACAGGGAAGAAGAACAAATAACAGATAAATAGTAAACATAACATAAAGAATAGACATAAAACTAAGTTGAACAAACCAGTTTCTGCTACCAAGAATAAAGACTATCTGAGAGATTGGTCTGAAAAATTCAGCTGTATGCTATTTCCAAGAATATACCTGTCATCAGATAGGAATGATTTTGGCAGCAAGTAAAAGAAAACTGACAAACAATAGCTTACACAAACAGGATTATTTTTCCCCACTTAAAAAAGGCCCTAGTTAGGCAGGAGTTGTGGCTGGTTGAAAATGCCATCAGGAACCCAGACTCTTCTTGTTCTTCTGTCTTTGAGTCTTTCTGCTCTTCCAACCTGGGTGTGCTGGCCTTCATCCTCATGCTTGCTGGGTATTCTCTCCAAGTTGCAGACTTCAGACCAGATCTACAAGGGAGGGATAGGTGGCAGAAACCCCAGGAGACTTTTGCTGTTGTCTTTTTGCCAGAACTCTGTCACATGGCTACAAGCAAGGGGGCCCTGAAAGGGAAGAACTTAGCTCGGCATATTCCTGCTCTTAATGAAATCAGAGCTCTTTCACAAAGGAAAAAAGAGGAATGACTGATGAGTAGAAGTGCTAGTCAGTATGGGATTAGTAATGTTTCAGTAACCACCTCAACCCAAGAGGCTTAAAACAATATAAGTTTCTTTCCCATCCTGCTACTTGATTATCATGGACTGGGTCAGCTTTCTATGGCACTAACCAATAGAAATATAAGGTGAGTCACATATGTAATTTAAACTTTTCTATTTGCCAAATTTAAAAATTTTTTAAATAAGTGAAGTTAATTTGAATTTTTATTTAAGCTGATATATCCAAAATATTGTTTCAACATGTAATCAATATAAAATATTAATGAGATAATTTACATTACTTTTATCTTATTAGTTTGTTAAAATCAGATTTGTATTTTGCACTTATAGCATGTCTTAATTTGGACATCCCATGTGCTGCCTCTCACGTGCTCAGCAGCCATGTGTTGCTAGGAGCTGCCGTGTTGGCCAACATAACTCATCCTCATGCATGGACCTAGACTGAGGAAAGCCCCATCTCTTTGCTTCCATGATTGTCACAGTAGGAAAAAGGGAATATGATGAATCACACAAGCTCCTAAAGTTTTGACCCAGAAGTAACACCCCTCATTTCAACTTATTTTATTAACCAGAGCAAGTCACGTGGCTACATCTAACTTCAAAAGCACAGAAGTGTAATCCTACCATATAATAATTCCAGAAGGAAAACTGGAATTATTTGGAAACAGTGCTCATATCTGTTATGGTAGGTGACTGATAACTTCCAACACAGCCTCTAAGATACTGTAATTAAGGAAGGAAGAAAATGAAGGGATGGGCAAAATGTATGAGACAGATCAAACAGAAAGCAAGCCAGAGTTATAATATCAAGGCAATATTAATATCAGACAGTACAATTTTAAGTCAGAAGTATTAAACAAAAAGGGATATTTTAAATGATAAAAGGTCCAATATATGAAGTATATAATCATTCATAAGCCTTTATATATAATCAACAGTACAGCCAAATACAAGAAGAAAACTGCTTAAATAAGATAAAAAGCTTTGTCTAAAAATTAACAGCAAACAACATAGGAAAATCATTGGTTGGTTTTGGCTAATGGAATAAAACCAAAAGCTGAAACAATTGGTATAACTATGGAAAAGGTGTTTGCAGATGACATGGTTATTTACCTAGAAAACCCAAAAGGGTCTACAAAAAAATTCTTTAGAATCATTAAAAGATTTTGATAGGGCAGCTCTTGTTTATAGAGAAATGTGCTGTATTTCTGGATAGAGAAACTAAATTCATAAAGAGGAAGAATACAAAGAATAACTGAGAAAGTTTTGGAAAGAAAATCATGAGGCAACCTGCCCGCCTGGACAGACGTTAAGCCTTACTGTATACAGGTGTGGCAAATGTATCAGTGGAGGATGGAGAGTGAGATTTCACTGTGACCTGTGCCCAGCCCCAGATCCTGGATCTCCTCTCTGCATGCTGTCCACATACCCTTCCCTCAACATAAAAATCAGCAGGGTAAGAATTGCCTTTAGTGAAGAATTGCTGCTGTCATAGTAAAAGTTAATTATAAAATAGTATCGCCTAGATGAAATGACATGAGGAAATGATGTTGCACCCCAAAGTTTCCTGGAATAGCCAGCTGTCTCTATCAGGGATAAACGCCCTTAAAGGGACTTCCTTTGGCAGAGCTGAGCTCACTTGGCCTTAGTGTTCATTCATGACTTCCTTCTGTTAACATTTGTCAAAATGACTTTTTAAAGAATTAACTTCAGTTAAGAGTTCAATCTGAAATGGGGCTGATCCATTTTTTGCATAACACTTAACAAGTCTGTCTGTGACAACAGGCCCCCAAGAAACCATCATGTCAGAGAGGCAACTAATTCCCAGAGAAGGACCCTCTGCCCTTTGCGTTCAGCCTGGTCAGCACCCAGAGAACACAAAGTCCAGACCCAATGTGTATGGAAGAGATTCTAGGCCTGACTCTACTGTTAAGTCCCCAGGCATCCCTTCCTCTTGCATCTCAGCATGCCAGAGGAAGAAGGAAGGCCATGGTAGAATGGGACAGGTGACCTCAAGGGATCCATCCACCCTGCATATTTACTTTGCTCTGAAGAAATGAAGATTTAGATCTTCTGGTTTCAAATTACTTCTGCAGCAGTGACCTGGAGTGGCAGCCATTGCCACCATCGCAGCTGCATCCTGGACTTTCTGACCAGTAGCCTCCAGAGGCTCAGAGGAGTCCTCACCCGGAAGACACCAATGGCAGAGACCATGAGGAACCTCTGAGGGCCAGGACAGAGTAAAAAGGATTTCTGGGTTCACAAGTACATGCATACCCCATGTACACACACACATATGTGCATGCAAGCCTCTCAGGTGATCTCCAAGCCCAGGAACCTGTCTAAATTGGCACTGTGCCTGCTCCTCATTTTGTCCTGCCTCTCCGATGTGTTCTTCTGGTCTCTCTCATTGCTGATGTGTTCGTCTCATCAGAAGTGTTCTTCTGAAGCTGCTGCACCTCTCAGGGGGCATCTGTAGTTTCCCATTAAAGCTCTACCTTCTCCCTGCACCTATTAGAAGAAAATGTAGGCCCAACTCTCCATCATGTTGGTTTAGGAACTGATTTCCTCAACAAGACTCCTAGAGCGCAGGAAGTAAAATCAAGAATCAATAAATGGATGGTATCAAACTGAAAAGCTTCTTCACAGCAAAGGAAACAATCAAGAGCATGAAGAGAGAGCCTGCAGAATGGGAGAAAATCTTTGCCACCTGTACCTCAGATAGAACATTAATCTCCAGGATATATAAAGAACTCAAAAAACTTAATACCAAAAAAAAAAAAAAACCCAGTCATAAATGAGCAAAGGAACTGAATAGGCATTCATAGAAGAAATATGAATGATCAACAAATATATGAAAAAATGTTCAACAAAGTATATGAAAAATGTTCAATTAGAGAAAGGCTAAATAAAACACACTGAGATTTCAGCTCACTCCAGTCAGAGTGACAATTACTAAGAATACAAGGAACAGTAAACGTTGGTGAGGATGTGGGGGGAAAGGTACACTTACACATTGCTGGTGGGGCTGCAAATTGGTACAACCATTCTGGAAAGCAGTATGAAGATTCCTCAGAAAACTTGAAATGGAACCACCATTTGACCCTGTTATCCTACTCCCTGGTATATACCCAAAGGACTTAAAATCAGCATAGTACAGTGATGTAGCCACATCAATGTTTATAGCAGCTCAATTCACAATAGTTAAGTTATGGAACCAATTTAGGTGCCCTTCATCAGATGAATGGATAAAGAAAATGTGGCATATATACAAATGGAGAGTTCCTCAGCCATAAAAGAAGAATGACTTTATGACTTTTGCCAGTAATGGATGAAACTGGAGACAGTCATAAGTAAAATAAGCCAATCCAAAAATCAAAGGTCGAATGTTCTCTCTGATATGTGGATGCTAACACACAACAAGGGTGCGGGGAGGAAGAATAGAAGTTCAGTGGATTAGACAAAGGGGAATGAAGGAAAAGGAGGGGGGATGGAAATAGGAAAGACCCGTAGAATGAATTAGACATAACTTTCCTATGTTCATATATGAATATACCACTAGTGAAACTCCATGCATGTATAATATGGCAAAATACACCTACTGTTCTGTGTATCTAAAAAGACCAAATTAAATACATAAATGAAGCAGTACTTGTCAACCGAGGATGATTTTGCCCTCTGGGAAACAGAGCAATGCCTAGAAACTTGATTGTCACTGCTCTGGGCAGTTCTACTAGCATCAAGTGAGTAGAAGCCCAGGATGCTATTAAACCTGCAGTGTACAGAACAGTCCTACAGCAGGGTCATTCAACCAGAGGGTCTCTAGAGTGAGAAGCCCCCCTCTAAAATGGCCCACTAGGCTTGGGAGCTTCTTAAGATCTCCCCCACCAAGGACAGGGACCTGCTCCTGGGGCCAAATGTTGGGAATAATATTACTTGGGAACTTCTGAAATGAATTTCTCTGTGTGACTTCTTGAAAACTGGGACTTGATGAGAGTGTGCCAATTTGTTGGAGAGCAACACAGCTGTGCCCTGCATAATGTCAGAAGGCAGCTTAGTGTCCTTCAGACAAGCCCCAATCTCCTGAAAAAAGAAAGATCCATCAGGATCATGTCAAGAGGAAATAATAGTTGCTGTGACTCCACAGAGGGCATGACCAAAGCTCGAACATTATCAGGAACGTGCTCAGTGGTTCTTAGCCAGCCACCTGCCATTGCTGACCATCAGGTTTGACCTTCACATGATACTCTGTCACTGGTGACCCCCCCTCAGTAGCAGTGGGCACATCTTTTCACAAATCCTCAAAGACATGGTGTGGAGCAGTACATCTCCCGATAAGGCCATCTGAACAAGAAACAACACAGAAAGTGGAAATGCTGCATGAAAATAAATTTGTTCTTTTATGTGCATTTGTTAGTCTAAACTGAGGTGTTTCTGTGAATCAGGTTTGAGATGGCTGGCATGCGGAGCTGAGGAATATCTGAGACCCTTCCCTGAGGGGCCTGAACTTTCTTAACACTTTCCATGAATACAGTTTCTGTTCCCCTTTTAAAGGAGAAATTGTACGTGCGTAAGGGAACTGCTTGTACCTTGCCTTGTGCCCTCCCCTGGTCTCCATACCCTTGAGAAGGACCTAGAGTAACCAGGGAGTTCCATGTCAGCTGGTGAAATTATCTCCCTTTCCTTGCATGCTATATTGACTTAGTCTTTTTAGGGGAAGACTTGCTTAAAACAAGAACAAATTATTAGAGGGAATCAAGAATCAAAGTAAAATATGAGCTTTCATTTGTAAGCTTAAGTTAAGGGCTGATTTTCTGGGAGTAAGGGAGATGCTATTTAAATAAACAAGGCAGCTGTGTGGTTGGGGAGGGGCCTCTAGAAGGCATCATGGGGACCTGGTGCCCACTCTGTGAAAGGTCCTTCGGTTCCTTAAACACCACCAAGGTACGGAGAATGGAAAGCCACCAAAATACTGTATTTGAGTATTTGTAAGTTTCTTTTGATAATATGATCTCTTTCTTTTCAAACCTGACAATGATTTTTTTTTTCTTTTTCCTCAGGGTGACCAGAGGCAGGTCATTCCCATACCAAGTGTAGGTATATTTATCCAATTTTATTGAAACATTTGTAGATTCTTGGAACTTTGGGCCTTGTAATATAAAAAAAAAAATTAAATATTCTTGTATATGTTGAGTTTTATCATGTGGTATATACAACTCAGTTCTGTTAAGAAAAATGAATCCAGGCACAATGGTGTACCCCTGTAATCCCAGCAGCTCAGGAGGCTGAGGAAGGAGGATTACAAGTTCAAAGATAGCCTCAGCAATGTAGCAAGGCCCTAAGCAACTTAGTAGGACACTGCCTCACATTAAAAAATTTAAAAGGGATGGGGATGTGGCTCAGTGGTTGAGTGCCCCAGGTTCCATCCCTGGTACAAAAAAGAAAGGAAGGAAGGAAGAAGGAAAATGAAGCTACACTTTACACTGTGAGCAGGAAATTGTGTACAGAGACATTTTTCTTTCTTGGGAACAGCAGGCAGCCTCCTGCACTAACCAAATTCTCACCTCTTTCTCTCTGGAAAGGGCCTCCAGGTCTTCATAATCTGAGGTACCTGGAGCATCCCCCGCACCCTTAGCAGCTTAGCAGTAACCCCACAGATTGGGGAGAACTCCATAGATTGCCCAGACAGAGCTCTCTGCAGCAGCTTCAGTCCCTGTGGGACTGGGATCACCACGCCCAGGTCCTAGGCGACCAGACCACTCGTTTTACAGTGTTGGTAGCTTGGCAGTCGCTCTGGTATCAGAGAAATTCCACTACTTAGACTCCCTGAATTTAAAGGACCAGCCCATCCCACAGGCCAGCTGAGCTGCTTCTCCGCCTCCACTGGGCACTTCTGGGCCACCCCAGTTCTGTTTTCAGCCCTGGAATTTGGGAGAAAAATTGTGCCAGTATTCTCAGCCAGCCACCGACCCAGCTCTGTCTTCTCTTCCTCCTGCTCAGCCAGCAGAGCAGCCAGCCTGAGGCCAGGCATCCAGTAGCCCCTGGGCCTAACTCTCAAGAGGAACTTGCAGTGGCAATATCCCTGTCCAAGACCTTTCAAACAATTCTGTATCCTCAGGGGAGAAATTAGGTTTTCTTCAAATAGGTCCATAAACCGTTATTTTGGTCTATAAAGATTATCTGGTTCCGATTACGTGGCTCAAATCTGTTCATCTCTCTGTGCTTGGACTTTGGAACGTCCGAGAGACACAAAATCCTACACTGTAAAGAATGGATCTTGAGTTCAGGTTGACCAGAGGCTTTGGTAGTGCCTGTCTCTTACAACTGGCCCAAAAAGGGCTTGATAATTTTTTTTTCTCAAAACTTTAATTCTCCATTGACTAACAAGTTGTAAGAATGTGTGGAGTGATTATGCCAGCATGCCTGAGGGTTGGCCTCTGTGGGGAAATTGGCTTTGATCAAAAAGGTTGGTCAGGCACTGTGACATCTCACCCAGTGTTTGCAGGAGCTGCCTAGTGGGGTTCATACCAGAGGACTTTCTTTGACATAGTAATTTTATATATTTTTCTTGCAAACATGCTTCCACTAAGCAGGCGGCCTGTATCATCCCCCACCCCTGCCCTCACTGCCACTGTTGTCTCTTCTCAGTGTTCATTCAAGGCCACCTGTAAAATTAAGTGCCAGATGAAATTTGCCCACATTACTTAGTAAGTAATAAACCTTACTAAGGAAACTGATCCTTTTCCCACGGATCAAGACTCAGTCATATACACAATTCCAGAATAAAATAGACAAGGAGAAGAAGGTTCCTTGTGTAATTATCTCAGCGTTAGATCCATAAATTGCCTACCATCTCCTGCATGTGAGACACTGGGTCAGGCCCTATGAATCCTGGAACTATCTTGCAGAAAAGCAGAGCCTCGCTGAAGTACTTTCATCATTGATGACCTGCAGAGAGCAGTTCTGCTGACAGGCACAAATGATCTCCACTGCCTGCTTTGCAGGCAGGACTGAGCTCAACCATCTGGGGACCGCTCAGCCCTGGGATTCAAATCTTAGGATCCCCAGCAAGATCTGCACCCACCTGCCAAGGCACCAGCTCACATGAGCAGAGTGATTCCAGCCTTTCTGGACCAGAATGGGACCTGGTCAGTGCTGGGAGTGCCCAAGAGCTTGGGTGCTGTACCACAGGACTGGCAATCCAGCCAGGTTGCTGAGCCTCCAAACCAGGTCCCCCAGCCTCCTCAGTGCTTTCTCCAGGCCCTGCAGATGAAGGCTGCTTCAGAGCCTCTGGGTGCCCAGAGCAGTTCAAGCCAGATTCCCCCATCTCTGCTTCTCACCTCACACCTCTTTTTTGTCATTCATTCACAAACCTAGGCACATGGGTTTTATCTTTTAACCTTTTGGTAAATAATAATTCAAGTTCAGTGTTTAATTTTAAAAAATGGGGAAAGATTAGAGAGAGGAATAAAACCTCCCACTCATTCCTAAAATAACCATTTTTAATATTTGTTGTGTATGTTTTGGGAAATTTTGCAAACACAAGCATATTTACACAAATGAGATTGCATTGGGCCTACCGTTCTGCAAATTGTTTGTTTCTTTTAACAAGATGCCCTGAACATCTTTCCAAATATTAGTACATATATACCCACCTCGTTGTTTTACAAATCACAGATGGCATTTACTTTGTTTCCACTTCAATGCTATTACGAATACTCTTCTTAAGAATATCCTTGAACCTGGGTGTATGTGGACTTGCGTGATAGTTCTGTGTGATCACTGGTAACTGGGGAATTGCTAGGTCAAGGGGTGTGTTCTGCCTTGTGGGTACATTTAAGACAAATCCTCCTCCAGAAGCCTATGCTAATTTATATTCCCAGAAAGAGTCCTCTCAAGTGCACCATTCACTTCCTAAAATGGTGAGCAAATGTTTTAACCTTTGCTGATCCAAAAGTAAAGAATGATGCAGGTGTATTGCTTGGATTTGCATTTCTTTATGCATGAGAATGAACAGCTTTTCACACGTTCATGACCATATGTCTTTCCTCTGCCCTGCTAATTTCTCTTAGATTTCGTACTATTTTTTTTTTTAATCTTTTTAAAGTTTAAGGAAAGCGGTGTGTTTCCCCTACTTTATGATTTATCTTTTGGCCTCATTTGTAATTATTTCATCCAAAAAGAAGTTTTAATTTTATGTATTAATTTCATGCTTTACGGCTCCTGGATTTTATGTTTAGAAAGGTCTCCCCACTCTGCAGCTGTGACCCATATTTTCTTCTAATATTTTGGTATTTTTCGTCATTACACTTAGATCTTTAATCCTTTGGGAATAAATGTTGGTGGAAGGCATGGAGTGGCAGTCCAACTTATTTCTTTTCTGAGTGGTTATTCCACTGTCTCAGAACCATTTATTAAATAGTCATCTTTGACTTACCTGTTGGAAGTGACCTCTTTACCTGGACTATTAAAGGTTCCAGCCGTGGCCTGGGATTCAGGACCTTCTTCATGGGAAAGCTTCAGGATGTGTTGGGTTAAAGTCAGGTGTTCAAGGGTAGGGAAAAGATGCAGAGGGACAGAAAGTGTCGACATCACTGAAGTTTGGGTGGTCGTGGCTTGAGGCAAGTGCACAAAGCCTGGCATTATCAGTAAGAAGTGCTACGGGGGCTGCGTTCTGAGTCCTACTGTTCCCACGCTTGCCAAAGTCACACTCCACGTGATGCTCACAAACTCAGGGTTGGCAGTGCAACTGAGCCATGAACATACTGAGACAGAAGGGGAAAGCAGATTTATTTTAACAGGTTCCTAAGCTATTTGCCTAAGGCTTTTAATAAAGTGGGAGTACACTATTTTCCACCAAAACACTAAGAACATACAAGGAGGGTGACTGTGCTGGCTAAAACCAGCCTGGGCTTTCCTGGCTCCTCTCTGCCTCAGGCCCTGAGAACTCTGCCCTGAACTCTGCGGCTTGGAGAGCAGTGTGCAGACCCTGAGCCGAAGAAGTCTTAAGAAAACAAGAATCTAATGTACTAAGAAGAGGTACTAACGCTGGAAGATAGATGAGGATTTGTGGAGCAGGTACTCCACAGGATATTAATAACCTTAGTGTTAACTATTTATGGCTGCTAGATTAGTGCCAGGGACAGGAAATTTCATATCTACTCCCAGGAAGAGAACTGGAATGAACGAACACCATTCCCAAACCTTGGGTGGTAAGCCACAGTCCCTTCCTCCTCCCCAACCCCACACACCATAGATTTCTGCCCCCCAAGCCCCAACCATGCTCCCAGCATGCCGTTGAGCAATCAACTTTGTATAGAAAAGACCCTTTTTGATATAACCCATGTTTCTCATTCTTGAGCTTTGTATTAGTCAGCTATTTTCACTGCTATGACTAAAGTACCCCACCAGAACAACTATAGAGGAGGAAGAGTTTGAGGGCTCACGGTTTCAGAGGTCTCGATCCATGGACAGCAGGCTCCATTCCTTGGGGCTTAGAACGTCATGGTGGTGAAGGGAAGTGACCTCATGATCAGGAAGCAGAGAGAGACTGCACTCACCAGATAAAATGTACACCCAATTCCCACCTCCTCCAGCACCCTACCCACCTTCAGTTGCCACTCAGTCAATCCCTATCAGGGGATTAACTCACTGATTGAATTAAGACTGTCACAAGCAAATCATTTCTCCTCTGAACCTTCCTGCATTGTCTCACACATGAGCTTTTGGGGCACACCTCACATCCAAACCATAACAAACTTCGTGATGGCCTCAGAGAAAATGTGCCTGAAGATGTCATTGAGTTAATGATTCAAGCATCACCAGAATAGATGAATTGAAGTAGCAAAGCACTCTTGTGATTGCATAGTATCCTTGCATTTCTAAGGACCCAGCTGTTCAGAACTCTCACCAGTGGACAGGAATTTGCATAAATCTAACACCAGACCCTCAGAGAAGCTGTGTGCATTTAGAAAACAGGTAGAGGATTTATGGAACCCTCCTTGCCCATTGCCCTCCAGCCTGGCCTTGTTCTCTACAGCACAAATGCAAAATCAATAGCTTGCCTAATAGGAGTTTCACACTTCTGATCTTTTCTCTCCTCGGATAGTACAGTGAAGGGTGTTTTTTACTTACATTTAACTCAAAGAATGCTAGTAAGTCTGGGTTAAATATGCTAAGGAAGTATTTTTATTCTTGGGCTTAGAAATAACTGAGCAACTTTTGGCAGATCTTTGATGTTTTCAGATATACCAGGGATAGAATTTCTAGATCCTTATTTTCCATGCTAGCAATTAAATTACTAAGTTAAAAGGTTGTTTTGGTAGAACATAAACACATAGGGGAAGAACTGGATAGATAAATGCTAGACTCAAAAGGAAGAACACAAATGAGAATAATTGTGTTTTACCCTCCCATGTCTATATTCTTTACAGCAAGAATGTGTTTTTATAACTTAATTATGTAATAAAAATAAAACAAATTTTGTGCTGGTCTACACTTGCTTTTTGCTGGGGCCCAGAAAACAAATAATCCCAGCCCTCTCTGTTGTGGTCACTTGCAGACCTTTAGAAAGGTCACGCCCAGCCTTTTAAAAACACTTTTTTGATTAAAAACTTCTTGCAAGTTTCAGTTAAATAATAATAATAACCTACCAACTCACTAGTGTAGAGTGAGAGAGTCCTTTCTAGGTCCCCAAATTTCACAAGGAAACACATGCCACCTTTCTTGCCAGTGCCACCAAGGTCAGGAAGAACTGCTGGCCTGACTTGACTTAGAGCAGAAGGAATAGGAAGCATTGAAGACTTTTCCCCCGGGTGATGTTGGAAAAGGATGCTGCACCCACACTCTCCAAACCCCTTTAGAGTTAGAAGTACTTGTGTCCCCACAGAGAGCCTCTTTCTTGCAAATTCACCTACCCTGTTGATTGCCTGTTTACATTCACTATCGAACCAGCCAAAGTTCAAAATAACTCTTGATCATTGACTAATGTTCATTTAAACCAAAAAAAAAGAACTAGCTACTCGAAGAGAATGCCTCTTGATTTCATGTTTTTTTGGTAATTTCTCCACTCTTCAATGATTAGGGATATTTCTTGTGTTTTGTTTTGCATCAAATATTAAACAGAGTTTGACCTTCCGGGACAGAAAATTAACTAGTTACCATTGGACACCAAAAATGCCACCAGTAGACTAAAATACTTCAGATTATTTCTGGAATGAGGCAAGGCCCAAAGAAATAAGTACTCCGAACTGTGAGGTTAGCTGAAGATACCCAGGTTTTATTAACACTCTATGACTTCTTAATTACAAGACTCGAGTCAGCTACTATAAAGACATCTAAATAGATTTTCTGGTGAATACAGAGCCCGTGATTTGAAGTATAACTTTCAGAAACAGAAACCCCAAGGGGCAAAAATATCACATTTTCTCAATATTATACCACAGTGGGGCAGGTACTGTATTTGGGACCAGTTTTATTTGTTTCCTTGTCTTAAGGCTAACTTCGGGTTGAATTTTGCTGGTAGATCTATGGTTTATCTTCACATGTATGAAAATGTCAATCACACACACACAAAAAAAAGGAAAAGAAACTGGATTCGACACAGGTCTAAAATGCACTTAAATGCCACAGTAAATTTCAGAAATTTCAGGCAAAATGTGTAGTCAGAGTAACTTTTAATTAAACACTCATTATTATGTAATTGTGTTATTGTGTTACTAATAACAGTAGCCATATTACATATGACAATCAAAATTCTGGGCATGTCACTGCCTTTATAATGATGATAGCAACCTTTCACAGAAAGTATTATTGTTCAAACTTTGACCAAGAACATGCCAGAGTTGATGTTCAGACCCAGATTTTTCTGGTGCCAAAGCCTTACAGTAGTCAGTCACATCATGGCAGTTGAGTATGGTAAAACTTGCCTTGTGAATTGCTTATTACTATTGTTCTTAATAAAGTTACATGATGTACTTGGCCAGGCATATAAATGTTTGCTTTCACTTATACTCACATTAACAAAGTATAATACCATAATAAGAGAATTGGCTTGTCTCTCATGTAGAAATAATAATTGCAATTTTTGTTTTCCCTTCAGCCACCAGCTAAATACCTCCTTCCAGAGGTGACGGTGCTTGACTATGGAAAGAAATGTGTGGTCATTGATTTAGATGAAACCTTGGTGCACAGTTCATTTAAGGTAAATCAATATAAAAAATCTTTTGTGGTCTTTGTGATTTGGACCCAGTTGCATTGGAAAGGAAAAAAAAATAAAGAGAATGGAAGCTCGTGGTTGTTAGTGTATGATTTTATTCTTCCTCCAGAAATCCCAACAGCTGCTCACTAACCCAGGTAAACATTAGCTAAGGTAGTTGAATATTAACATCGTCGGGAAAAGAAAGCACTGGGTTGCCAGTACCACCGAGGCTTTGTTGTACTTACTAGGTTGGAGTTTTCCAACACTCACCCCTGCAGGAATTCTTCAAGGTGGCACAAGCAGTCGGCGCATTGTGCCCCAGGATTCTAGACTTGTCAAGGTAACCGGAGTGCTTTGTGTCATATTGGGAGGGGCATGGGAGACACTGTGGCAAACAGGCACCCTGCTGTCCTGGAAATGTTCCCAGATCCATTTTTGAAAAATATCCAACTCTGAAGAAGTCTTCTGAAGTTAACAGCCTCTAAACAAATTCAGCCATTTATTCTGATTATTTCCATGGCAAGAGGTTGCTGGGATTTTGAGGGTAAACTAAATGAGCACCCACCCTCACGCCTTTCCTCATGAAGGATGTAGCACTGCAGTGATATCAAAGTGGGCTGCAGAAAGTCTTGTCACCTTCCCCACTCCACCTCCCCATCAGCCAAACAGCAAAAATGACAGGTCACCCAAAGGACCTCCATTGCAGGATAGCAGTGACAACCCTATTAAGAAATGAGACACCAGCTGGTTCTGGTGGTGCACGCCTATAATCTCAGCAACTTGGGAGGCTGAGGCAGGAAGATTGAAAGTTCAAGGCCAGCCTCAGCAACTTGGTGAGGCCCTAAGCAAGACCCTGTCTCAAAATAAAAAGGGGTGGGGATGCGACTCAATGGCTGAGTGTCCCTGGGTTCAACCTCTTATACCAAAAAAAAGAAAGAAAGAAATGAGATAATTAACCATTTTTTTTGAAATGGAATAAATTGTTTATAAAGAGGCAAATGATGGGGGAAAAAAATGGAAAGAAGAAATTGGTGTGCTGGGTCTTTAAGATTCTGGTCCCGTTTGCCTGGGGGTTATTTCTGGCAGTGGAACTGCTCTGTTGCTGGCCAGTACTACTCCATTCCTCCTCTTGCCCCCAGCCTGGCACTCCCCCCACTTTGCCAAGAGACATGAAAGGCGCCATGGGCTGCACATCTCACGTGAGCCATTGCTGGTCCTGGCAGGTTGTATGGCAAGCAGAGGAGCCATCAAATTTGCCTGAATACCTTCCTTCCAGAAATATCCTTCCTTCTGCTGTTTCTCATGTGACAGGATAAGGCCAGGAGTTTGACTTTGAATCCTTCAGAGAGTGGAGGAAGAAGCACACTGGCTTCTAGAGGGGAGAAATGGCCTCCTTCTGGCCAGTGAGACATGCAGGGACCTCCTCATTCCTCAGCACCCCGATGGCTGGGGCCACAGTGGCCTTGTGCCCCAGCTCAGCTATGAACAGCATTGGAAGTATTTTCTCCCCTGTGGGCGTGTTGTTCAGGACTGTTTTTCAGTCCCTCTGGGGGAAAGCCGTTCAGAGCAGGGGTCAGTGACTGTGACAGCATACAGAGCATCTTCCCAGGCAGCTCTGAGAGTGTGGGTAACACTGACCAGGCTGCCCAAGGTTCCTGAGGGTTCCTGGCTCCAGAGGCAGAGCTTCCAGGGCTCGCTCAGGGGGCCTTGATGCCACCAGCTGCAGTAGCATTTCCTCCTTTCTTCTTCCCCTGGCCTGCCTTCATGTGCAAGCAGAACGTTCTTTAGCATAAGGTTTTTAATGTTCTGGGCAGATCAGAACCTTTTAAGAATCTGAAAGCTGTGAGCCCCCCGCTAGAAAATAGACAACTGTATGAGACACAGATTCATGGACCCCAGATAACAGCCCTGGCTTTAGAATGGCTCTCTTTACACCAGTGCTCGAGGGATTAAGGACAGTGCGGGTGGCAGCTGGGGATGGTTTTCCTCATCTCATATGCTCTGTGGAATAGGCTTTCACAATCCAGTGCCTTGTGAGAGTTTCTTCTTTGTTTTTTCAGTATGATTCTGTACTTCAGTTGTGAAATTATAAAATACTGAGCTCATCCTTGGCCTTGTGACCCTGGGAGTAGACTGATCTTGGCAGCAGCACTCTTAACAACTGCGTGCTTAGTAATGGTGCTACTCACCTTCCTTTTTTCACCTTTTTCTTTTTTTTCAATTTACACATCAAAGAAAATGCTTGTGTGTACAATGACGGACTTAAAGGCAGACCCCCCCCAGTTCAGGCTCTAACAAGAGGCTTCAGACCCTGCACCCCATACACCTTCCCCTTCCCTCTCTGTCTCCTCTTGTCCCAAGGGTTTGTAGGCTGAGGATTCTGTTGGCCTCTTCATTTACATGGTTTTCTACCTAATTTGCAGAATTCCATTTAGAACTGTGTATAAGTTCATCTTTGAGAATGGAATGACTAAAGAGTTGTATTTGATTTTTAAGCGTCATTAATATTGTCCAAGAGTTATATTAAATATCGAGAAGTTTGTGGATATGCTGGGTATTGTGTTCCTTAGAACAACTGAGGGAGGCTGCCCTCCCTTCTGCCCCCAGAGCAGGAGACAGTGCCAGACCACCAGGCAGGACCTGAGATCACTGATTCTCAGGGTTGGAAGGAGCCTCAGGGGCCGTGGGCATTCATCAGCTCTGTCACTGTACCTGTGGAAGAGAGGACACACTGAAGTCCAGAGAGGGGAAGAACATGCTCAAGGTTGTGGTTTGTGTCCTCTGACTTCACCCCGCATGTCCTTGGCCTTGTTGTGGGTCTGCGTGCTGAGCATCTCCTGTCTAGCCACCCCACACTTGTGGGTCCAAAGTCCAAGTTTCCCTGGTGGCACTGGCTACTGGCTGTCGGGCTCTCATCTCCTCCCCCTAGTGGCCATCAGTGATGCCCTCATCCTGGCAGGGCCGTGGGCAAGGGCTGGAGTTTCTGAGGAACCCCATTCTCTCGCCAGGCTGTGCCCCCCTTTGTGGTTGAGGCCAGGCAGGTGACCAAGAGGTTGGACCAGGATGCTGGAAACGTCACGACATTCAGAACAGAAAAGAATGTGCTTTCCTGCTTGTGCTTATTTCAAGGAACCAAGGCATGCTTCAACATCCTTCTCCTGAACTGTTTTTTCCAATTATCAAAACGTTGGTCCAGGCAAGCTTTTTTCTTGCTAAAATTTCCAATTTTATCTTGTTCTTTCAGATGTATTAATTATAGTCTCTTTTCTCTCTAGCCTATTAGTAACGCTGATTTTATTGTTCCGGTTGAAATCGATGGAACTATACATCAGGTAAGAAAATCAAAGCTAAATTTGAGGTTCAGTGAGCATGTTTTTTTAGAATTACATTCCCTGTGAACTGTATTTCTTGATTCCTATTTCAGTGATAATTTTATTCAATATAAAACAGACTTTGAATAATAAATACAATGATTTTTCTGCTTTTCTTCCCTACTTACTTGAATTTGTTTATACTGATTTTATAAGGAAAACTGTATCTGTTCATAAATATTAGATGTGCTTGCAAGTTCAAATAGTTCTTTGATTTGATGCAGACTTTCAGAAGTTTCCATCTCCCCCACTGGCCTAGCTTGATGGTCTAATTAACTTCCTCATGTAATTGCTTTTGGCTACTCTCCTAGCAAGCAACAGGAAAATGCCACAAGGTACTCACTTACAGTGAATTCTTGGGGAAAGGTGTCCTTTTCCAATACCAGCTGCTCCAAACTGATCTTGTCGTGCATTCTCCAGTGGATCTTTAGCAAATACCCAACCCTAACGAACAAGGGACAAGGGTGTGGAAGGGTGTGAGTTTTTGAATCAGCAGGCTGCTATGAATAAAGATGCCATAGTTGGTTGTCATACGTCATCTTCATTCTTTGTAATTTTTTTTTTTCCTTATCTGCATGAAGCTCCTCTGGAAATAGCTTCATTTATGAACATATTGGAAACCTTGCAGGAAAACTAGCCTTGAAGGTTGAAGCGGGTAGCTTTTGTCAGGTTTTCCACAGGGATGATCTGACCATCTTCCTTGCCAGCTACAGGGTCTTAAAGGGAGAGTTTCTGGTCTCGTATTGCAGGAAGGAAAATATCTCTTGGTACCTGGGCCACAACAGGATGTCTTTCCTTTTACAATGTCAGTATTCTCTGGCTCTTGAGTGCAGGCATTAAAACTGTAGTGGCCTTGGAAACCAGCTGGCCCAACCACCTCATTGCCCAGATGGGCAAATTGAGGCTCAGCCAGAGAGAAGGTTGGCTCAAGGTCATATGCAATGGGAAGAACTAAAATGAGAATTCCTGTCTCCTGGCCCAGGACTCTTTCCTGATTCTCAGGTTCCCCTCCATTCCCCACCCACTCCTTGCTTTCTGGCCTGTTCTCCAGGAGATCCTGCCAGGAAACAATCCTTGGGAAGGGTGGCTAGGGACTGTCTCTACACTTCATGCTTGTAAAAGTCACCAGGGGGCCAACACTGCAAGCACCTGGGCATTTAACATTTGCAAAAACTCAACTGAATGAACTCAGCATCTGAGAAGCAATTAAGACTTCTGCATCTTGGCCGGTGTCTCAGAGTGCTCTGATGAGACAAAGGAGAGCTGCCAATGGCATGCAAGCCTTAGGAGAGGAATTAATCCTTCACACCATGTGACTGTGAGCATGCCTGCCCTGCAGGAGCCACCCCTAGCCTCCCTCCTGTCCACGCTTTGATTCGCTTGGCATTAGACACTCCAGGGTCCCTGGGCTGGGGTCAGAAACTCTGCTGAGGGAGGAAGCCACAGGTGCCAAGAGCAGGAGGACCAAGGCCCTGGCGAAGGCCGTGGCCTCGTTCAAGTAATCCAGGATAGGCTGTGCAGGTCCCAATGGGCCTATTCTTGGTTACTTGCACGGGGACGCGAGCCTGGACGCCGGCATCCAGGCCCAGGACCCTCCTCTCTGCCAGAGGCACCAACGCCAGAGTTTCCAAATCAGTCCTTTGCATGTAACACCGCTTGCTTTTCAAGCAGTACTCCCAAGGACACAGGACCACAGGCTGCAGTCTGTCGCTGGCACTGGTACCAAGGAATCTCATGAGCACTGTGGGGCATGGATGCCTACAGCCACAGCCCTGCCCTCAACTCCCATCCCAGCCTCCCAGCTTCTCAGAGCTATGTTGGTGCCCTATGTCTAGGCCACCCTGTTCCTCTGTGCCCTGCTACTACCCTGAGCCATAGACCCATGCCCACCCTACTGTTAGTCATGAGTTTCCCACCAAGTCCTGGTCCTCCTGAGGTCCCTGTATCTGGCATGTTGAAAGTTACTTGGTTCCAGGTAGAATTCCTCTGCCAGCATTGTGTCCTTCCATGGAGTACAGAGCCCCCGTCTCACCTCTGCTACATCTGCAGTTTATCTACCCTGCTCCATCTGCCATTTAAGGCCATATGGGTGCTGTGACCTGTCTCTCAACTCTGTCTCCAGCCACCTCCTCCCCACCTCCCTGTCTTCTCTTGCAGCCTCCGCTGGGCTGGGCGTCCGACACCGCAGGTATTTCAGGTCTCAGGCTCATACTTTCCTTTCCCTGGAAACTTGCTTCTTCTCATTCTTCAGTCCTGGTGAACACATATTCATCCTTCAGGGCCCAGGCCAAATGTTGCCTTCTGGGATTCCCTCCCCTGAGGGAGCTAACTCTTTAATTTGTCCCCCTACTGTGACTTTCATGATGCCATGTTTTCTTTTATACTTTTGCATGCGTCTGCTGTAGACTGTGAGCCCTTCGAGGGCAAGGCCTGTGTTTGATTCATCTTTGTAACCACATCAAGCTGAGCACAGAGCTGCAGCTAGGTAAATAGGTTGAATTGAATTTTGAAGAGTGTGATTGATTTAGTGAAGTGGCTAATTTCAAATGGAATTTATTCAGGTTTTACTTGGTTCCTCCCTCCTCCCATTTCCTCTGTCCTCTCACCAGCTTGGCCTTCTCTCCCATCTCCCAATTTCCTCTGATTTCTTCAGGCTTCCTAGTCAGGAGCTCATGTGTGAGCTGAAGCCTGGCTGCCTTGTAGCTCCGCCCAGCCTGCCTGGTCAAAAGGGTGCACAGAAACCAGCCATTCTAGAAGAGGCTACTCTTCACACAGAGACCCCTCGAGGTTGCTTTTTTCTGAGTCCCAGCAACCTGGTTTCGCATCTCCTGAAATGTCTTTCTATACCATGCCCAAGTAGAATAACCCTATGATTTCAAATAGGCAGCCCCCACACTGACAAGGGAGGCCCTTCTTGCAGCTTTGCTGGGCCTGTGCGTTAACCCCAGATCTTCTAGTGAGGGAGGGATTCCATTCAGAGTAGAGGTGGCAGCTAGAGCAATCCTAGACCTGCTGTATGTCTCCAAAAGGACAGCACCCAGACCATGGCCTTTATCCACATAGGGCCTAACCCACAACAGGTGCCAGGACACACATGTGAAATGAATGAGTGGTTTCACACAGACATGGCACCTGCTCTCCACTCGCTGGCTCTGAAGATCCCCAAGCTCCTCCTTCCACAGCCAGCTTCCCTTTCCCGCTTAGAAGGGTCGTCTACGGTGAACCTGGATGTGGAGTCCCACCGGGGGAGTGTCCCACCTGATGACCTAGTCTGGGCCTCTGCAGGCCACACATAGACCTAGTGATGGGAAGCAGGGACCTTTGGGGCAGTTCTTCCTACAGTGGGCATTTGGGCCCAGGCATCCCAAGAGCTGCTGGGACTGACCAGCTTGCTGTTTCCTGCCGTTGCAGGTGTACGTGCTGAAGCGGCCTCATGTGGACGAGTTCCTCCAGAGGATGGGGCAGCTCTTTGAGTGCGTGCTCTTTACTGCCAGCTTGGCCAAGGTGCGTCCTATACCTCACCCGACTCCCAGCCCAGCTTTCTGCCCGCCTCCCCCACCTCTAACCCTGATCTGTCACAAGCCTTTGTTAAGGTGGGGAAAGCTGTTTTTATGGTGACAGGTTCCCATCCAGATGGGACAGATACGGGCCATGTGCACACTGCCAGTCTGAAAGGCTTCTGGTTACCATGGTGACAGAGAGCACTTAGAGCAAATGCTCCATGAAGTTGCTGTACACAGTCGCCTGAAGCTGCTTGTCCACAGACGAGGATATCACAAATGTCCAGTGTGGCAGCAAATGGATGGCTGCCTGCCTCAAGCACATTGGCACCCTCTCCTCCACCGACTGGCATCCAAATGCTGGAGAACCTGCACCTTGTGTTTAGCTTCAGGGGAGGGACAAATGAGAGAGACATGTAGAGAGTCACCCACAGACACGGGCTGGTGAAAGTTCTGGCTCTGCCCTAAGTTGCTCTGTGATCTCAGGTAAGTCACTTCATTTTTGGCACCTTGGTTTCTTCCCCTCTGAGTGGGGATAATTGCATCTGCGTCGTGGTGTGGATTAGATGAAACAGCCTGTATAAAGGGCTTAGCAAGGCACCTGACATGCTGGGCAAGTGCTCATCAAGCACTCGGCTAGGTTTTACATACTGTGTTGGTCATTGTAACAGGGTGGTGCTCCTGATGGTCAGTGTTGAGCATCCTAAGTGTTAATGGTGATAAAACCATTCCAGCATATTTTGATCTTACAACTTAGGTTGAATCTCTGACCCATCATCCACCCTGCCTCTGGCCAAGTGGCTTTCTTTGTCCTCTTCCACTACTTAGGGAAGCAAATAGTTCCCAAGCACCCTGGTAGGGTTTAGTTTCCCCCTACACAGGTGCAACAGGTGCTGTGCTGTGTCTAGGGCAAGCAGGGTGAGCCCTTGCTCCACCTCCAAGGTCCTAGTCATGACCATCTCCTAAACCCTGACTCTAATGAAGCCAAGGCCATCCACTTGTGTACCACCAGTGTCTCCTTGGGTACCTCGGGGACTCTGAGTGCCCCCAGAGATGATGTTGTGGGGCCTAGGTTAGCCATCTGCCTGTGTCCAGACCTGCTTCAGGGAAACAAGCAGCAGCTTGCTTCCAATGACCAGCCTCCGATGGCTCCCTGTACCCTGGTGCCCACACTCCTCCTCTGCATGCTGTAGCCTCTGACTCCAGGGTCCTGGGCATGTTGCTCTGCCACCTGGGCATTCCTGGCTGAGTCCATCTCTCTCTGTGCTGAGCAAAGTGAGAGAGAGCCCTTCCTGCACAGCATCCTGCCAGTCTCATCCCTGCACAGAGCCTGAACCTCTGGAGGGGGAATCCAAAACGTGGCCCTTACTTTTGCGTACCAGGAAGAGAGTGAGGCCTCGGGGAAAGCAAAGTCTTCCCCAGCGGGTAATCTTTCAGATGAGTGGTACCAAGACTAATTGCATCTGTAGCTTCCATGGCTCTTCTGACAGTGCTCTGGGATGCTGAGGAACCTGAAGTAATAATCAAAGAAATAACAAACAGGAAGATTGTGCCGGTGCACTGGACCGGGAGTTGTTGTGTTTTTTTTTTTGTTGTTGTTGTTTTTTGTTTTTTTTTTTTTTCTTTGGCAAAATTGAAAACATTTCCTTGGCATTGTCCCCAGTATTTGCTTAAACACCCTTGTTGGGCATCTCTTCCGGGCCCTCCATCTGTCTCTCCCGTCCTTCTGTCACTGCTACTCCAGCCTGGCTGAGCAGAATCAGCTCCGAAGAGCAACCTTCCAACCCCTTTCTTCCCTGATGTCCAGGTTCTATTGTGATGGTCATTGCTTCCGCTGTGGGCTCTGGGCTCAGCTCAGCTCCCTGCCAGCAGCATTTTGGTGTACTGGGCCTCTTTGCCCATCCCCCAAAGCCTCAGGAACCCCCCGCTGACTGTCAGTGCCCTCTAGGACCTGCATCCTTGTCACACAACCCTTCATTCCCCCAACACAAATTTACTCAGTACTTATTGTATGCCAAACACAGTACTAGGCACTGTGGATACAGCAGAGAACAAGAGAGACACAGTCCCTGCCCTCTTGCGGCCTGCATTCTTCACAGTCATCTCTCAGGCCTTCAGTCCCCAGATTCAATCACTTCCCTGAAAGATGAGTGCCACCACTACCAGTGGCAATGATTATGAAGCAGTTAACCATTTTTTCGCATCCAGAGCCAACCCCCAGTAGCCCAGCCACATGACCCTTGTTTGGCCTCACTGAAACAACGCTCCAGATTCTCACCCCGCTCGGTTAGTAGGAGACCTTGCCTCCCTTAGGACACCTTGGAGAGGAAAGGACTTGCCCATGGACTCAGATGCCACCCATCTCTGTCCCTCCCAACAGCTGCAGGTGGCTCCCAGCATCCCTGGCGGAGTCACAGGTCCCCAGCAATGCCTGGCTGTGCCCTCACTTTGGCTTGGTGCTGAGGCCTGTCCTCATATCAGGCTTGAAGACATGGACCTCACTCCAGGTGCAGAGGTAGACAGGGGAGAATGTTAAGGAGGGGGCTCATGTGATGGGAAGTATGTTTTCCGTTGATCAGTCCAACAGTTTGAGATGAATGAGCTAGGAAGGGAGGCCCAGCTAGAAAAAAACCTCCCAGGCCAAAGAGTAGAGGCCTGGCCTGGGGTGGTAGCAATAAAACTAGAGAGATACAGGTGGAGTCAGGCTATTTTTGGAGATAAAACTGACAAGGTATTCTGATGGACTAGATGTAAGAGATGGAAGAATCCAGTACTGTCTTAATACATGGAGAGGAAAATAACCAGGATCCTAAAGCACTTCCAGCTATTAAATCCTCTTTTTAAAAAACAGTCTAGGCATTGCTGCAGTAGACCTGGTGTCTGGCTCTTCTGGGCAGCCAGCCTTCATTCTTGACACCTTCTTTCCAGTATGCAGACCCTGTGGCTGACCTCTTGGACCGCTGGGGTGTGTTCCGAGCCCGGCTCTTCAGGGAATCCTGTGTTTTCCATCGTGGGAACTATGTGAAGGACCTGAGTCGCCTGGGTCGGGAACTGAGCAAAGTGATCATCGTGGACAATTCTCCTGCCTCCTACATCTTCCATCCTGAGAATGCAGTAAGTTGCCCAAGAGATGAGATGTCTGGGCTGCATCTGAGCTGTCTTGGCTGGCGAGCACCCCCTCGTGAACACCCCCACCAGAAGGTCTTGGAGCCTTTCCTTGGTGAAATCCCAGCTCGGCCTCTTAGCAGTTGCTGGCCATTGGCCAAGTCATCTCACCTCACTGAGCCTCGGTACATCAGCTGTCAAGTGGGAATTCTGGGAATGCTGATCTCGTAGAGTTGATGGGGGACTCGTGGGCAGTAGGTGAAAATCAACTAGAGCAGGGCTTGCCCTGGTAAGGGCTCCACCCCGCTGTTTCTCCTTAGCTGGGTGGTTGAGGAGGGTTGTCTGTCATTAACCTCACGGAACTGGCTGCTGCCCAGCACTTTATGACCCCTGCAGACTCAGCAGGCTGGGTGACCCCTGCAGCAGAAGTATATCTTAAACAAGAATGAATAAAACACTTTAATAAGGTCTTCAGATAACACTGTCTGTCGGCTTACACTGCAGAATGATGTCTGAGAAGCACCCATGGGAACATTTTCTACATAAATCCCGGGAGCATGACAGCTCCCAGCGCCTCCTCAGCAGAGGACAGTGCCCTTCCTTTGCCCGCTCAGCACTCTTCCAGGGGAAGAGAAATCAGCCACTGCTGGCCCCTCAGCAGTGCCTGCAACACCAGACCCTCTGCTCAGGCAGTTCCCCTGGGGACGCCTCCTCCCACACACATGCCTCTCAGCTCATCCCAGCTTACAGAGGTCCCTTCCTTGAGTCCAGAAGTCTAACTTCACTTAGTAACAAACAAACAAAATTCAAACTAGATTCAGTTAACTGGTGTGGCATTGTCATTTGATTACTTTCTCAAAATGCATTACATTTAAGTATAATACTTTAACAAGTAAATCGAATTCAACATAATGCATTTGGTAACATGTCCCTAATAGATAAGGATTACTTTTTTTTTATTTTTTGAGGTACTGGGTTTGGAACTCAGGGGTACTCCAGCACTGAGCTGCATCCCCAGCTCTTTATTGTTGTATTTTGAGACAGGGTCTTGCTAAGTTGCCCAGGCTGGGCTTAAACTTGTGATCCAACATGGCAACTTCTTACATTATCTACTGTCCATACTGTATTCATATTGTCCCCATCATCACAAAATGTTCTCTTTCATCTGAATTGTTTGAATCAGGATCCAGAAAAGGTTCATGCATTGCATTGGTTGATTCTGTTGTAATCTGAACACTTCTTTCCTTTCTTGGTCTTCTATGCCATTGGTTGGTTGAAGGTTTGATTATTTGTCTTATAGAAATTTCCTGCATTCTGAGTCTGCTTATTTGTTTGGTAGTGTTCAGTATGTTTTCCCAGCTGCCCTATACCCTTTAAACAGGGAGATAGACCTCTGTCTGCTACTTGGTTAGATTCAGGTTCGTTTTCTTTTCTCTTTCTCTCTCCTTTTTTTTCCCCCCACAAACACATCATAGGTGGTATTGCACACTTCCTATGAAATCAAACCAGGAGGCATATAATGTCAGATGGCCCCTAAAGATTTAAAGTTGGTCATTGGGTTCATCCATTATAAAGTTCCCCATTAACTTTTCACCTCATAATCATAGCAGTTGTTGCCTACATCCACTGTTTCATTCAGAATTGCAAAATGATGATTTCTAAATCTTATCATTCCTTCTGCCTTTTTTGGCTAGACTTCTTCTAAGAAAAATAAAATAAAATAGAACTTGCCCCCTTTGTCTTCTTGCTTTCCCTAAAATACAATTTGAATGTCTGAATAGGGAAAGCAGGATAAAAGTCTTGGTTCTTTTTCTTTAATTTGCAATTTCAGGCTAATGAGTCTATGTGTGTATGTGCATGAGTCGTGTGTGTTTTAGAGTAATGGGCTCTAACAATCTCCAGAAGTAGCCAGTGAGTTTTAGTATTGTATGCGCTCATAGATATTTTTATTGTTTCAATCCAACCCATTTCTTATTCTTTTGGATGCTCACATTTTCACCTTTGACCAGTGGAGACTCCTCCAAATATTTGATAGCCTCCTTGCTTTCTGATGTTCCAGGCCTAAGGCTGGGTGTGCAGCTCCATAGTAGATTGTATACTTGGCATTCACAGACCCTGGTTCCATCCCCAGCACAAAAAAGAAAAGAGGAAGAGACATTCCAGGCTGTTCTTGAACATTTCTTGGTTCAGCCCTGAAATCAGCCAGTTTTCTGTGAAGCGTGTTCCCGTTGGTGAAAATGGTGTTTAGAGACCACAACTGGATGGCTTTACTTCTAACCGTATTACAAATCAGAGTTAAAAAAAGAACCAAAATACTTATTTTTAGAAAGAAAAAATAAATTATAAATTCATGTCGGTTTTTCCAGTTCAACATTAAGATAACAGAACTTTTATTTTACTTCTTTGTTTTTGTATTTGAATCTCTCTCTTGCTGAAATGCTTGGTTTCTAAGGATATTGACATAATTACATATTTGATTTTTTTATACTGTACATTTAAGTCAAAATAGCATTTCTGATATTAATTACTGGTAGTAAAAATTAAATGCAGCTTAGAGGCTTTTGGAGAGATGGACAGTCAGATACTGTGTTTGAAATCGCTGGGGTGTAGCTCAGTGGTTAGGGCACTTGCCTAGCATGCACAAGGCCCTGCGTTTGATCCCCAGCACTGGGGAAAAAAAAAAAATCACTTGAAATAATTGTGTGATCATGTCACCAGCTTTATATAATTTAGGTTCATTTGTTAATTGCCTTTTTCCTAATGGTTTGACTTTCTTTCAATTATGTAACACATTTACATGATCCCATCATCAAAACTATCCATGAAGATCTAGAGACACTTCCATCTAGAGAAGTCTTTGTCCATGTCTGCCCTCTTCTATTCTCTCCCTTCCCCCAGGAGTGCTCATTTTTCTATTCATTCTTTTATTGTTTATTTTTCTAAATTACATGGATTTTTTATGTTTCTAAACTATCTTTAGATTTGTAAAAGGGCCAGAATGTTTCTTATAAACCTTTTCAGCTTTCTCCAATTTCTTTTTAAATCTTTTTCTCTGTACCCCTGGCTGACACCCACCATCTCTCTCCCTACTCCTCAGCTTAAATGTAAGGAAAATCCTGTCTTTGCAGAAATGTCAAGGCATTCTGAAATCTTATGCTTCCACTTTTGCTGGGCCACTGCTAGGCATGAGGGAGGGAAATGCCCCCGTCTCCCATGCAGCACAGCGCAGCCTTGTGTGGGAGCCTCCTATGCCTAGATGGCGCCTCCTGGTGTCAGGAATTGGCACATCACCTGTGGCTCTGTGCTCCCAGGTGCAAGGAGCTGACTTTGTGGGGTATAAAGAGCTTTTTGAAACTGTCAAGTAGCAAGCCTAGTGCTTTGGCTGCCTCTCCTGTGGTCGGAAAATTAAACAGGCAAATGCATACACCCTCCGTCCACTCTGGCTCCCTGAGTGATCCTGAACCACGGAGCTCTGTACTGATCTTGGTTAGAACAGGGGAACAGAGTGATGGTCATGAAGTTGATGGTGATGGTTTCTAGGTACTAGTCCTCTTTATCAAAGAACATGATAAAAGTCTGGGGAGTAAAGCCCCAGGCCCTGGGTACAGTTGTGCTGCCTGCTCCACCCACTGTCTTCCAGGTGCCTGTGCAGTCCTGGTTCGATGACATGACGGACACGGAGCTGCTGGACCTCATCCCCTTCTTCGAGGGCCTGAGCCGCGAGGATGACGTGTACAGCATGCTGCAGAGGCTCTGCAATAGGTAGCCCTGGCCTCGGCCCACCTCCCGCCTGTGCACTCTGGAACCTCTGGCCTCAGGGGACCTGCCTGGCCTCAACTCCCAGGAGCTGAAAGTGAGGAGACTCCATGCTCCAGGCCACAGGGTGAATGTGGCCATGCCTACCTGTTTTGTTTTTTAAGAACAGAAACAACTATTTTAAAAAGAACTCTTTTAACAAATTTCATAAAGCGACATGCATTTTACTGGATTTGCTTTTCTTAAAACATACCAAAAAGAAAAAAAAATGGGGGGATAAAAAGCTTGATATCTATCAGACTTCCTTTCAACTCTCCTCCCCTCTCAACAGACAACCTATCCCCATCTGTCCCAGCTCAGAGCAGCTGACCCAACTCAGAATCTCTTTCCTACAGGATGAAGTGCCTTTTTGAATGTTATTTTAAGCTGAGAGTTAATTTTTCTACACAACATATTTCCAGACATCTTTTAGCCTTTTATTGTCTTAGATACTCTAAGAAGATGAACATGACAATTTTCTAGAACCTGGTAGTGTGTGTATGATGGGGTGGGGGAGGAGAGGGCGGGGAGAGAGTCATTGGAGCCTGTTTCCCAACAGGTGTGACTTTGCTCTGACAACCCGTGGCATGCTGCAGGGTCAGGCTCCCATTGACAGGAGTTTTTTGTGACTCTATCATTGTCTCCACTCATTTCTGACCCAGTTTGGAATGTATCTGCAATTGTGTGGCTCAACATTTTAGGAAACCATATTCTTTTATAGTATGATTTCTGATGATGACAGATTTTGTCCTGAGATCGCATTTTCCCTTGAAAAGTGACATCACGTCACTTCTGCTTTCACACTACTGCCATACTTTCTGTGTGTTTTGGTTGTTCTCTTGTTATTGATTTTGGTAGAACAGTTACAAGGAACCCTAAAACCCTTGGATACAAAAAAAAAAAAAGCCTGTTTATTGAATTTTAATTCCTTTTCTTTCCAAAAGCTGGATACACATGGAGCTGTTTGGGAATTTTCTTTGCTGCTACCGTGCTGCCACCAAATGGAATTGACCAGCGGCTGTTACACTGTTCTTTGCCACTGTGCCTATGCTCAGAACATGCTCACTGCTAAGCTGCAAACTCGGACAGGGTCAAAAACAGGCGCCCCACCCCCTGGCAGACTGCACCAACTTTCTCCCTTCCCTGGCCCTGCTGCCAGGAAGCAGAAGTGTACAGAGGCAGGAGGGCCAGAGCCCCACATAGCTATAACATTCATTTTGAACTGCAGTCACATCAGGTCCTATGATAAGCTGACTGTTCTCACCGGAGAACCAGTGGCCTCTACCAACCACCAGGCTGATGTGGCCCGAGTCCATCTCTTGGTCTCCTTGGAAGCACAGCTATTTTGAGCCACGGGTGGGGAAGCCTATCTAGATGTGAGACCCGTTCCAAACCAGGGAGAAAAAGGACTCCTTCTCTGAGCCAGGCTCTCCTCTCAGCCTCTCCCAGTTTGGTGTTTAAGCAGTGCCATGTTCCTTGTTTGACAACAAGACAGTCTGTAAAGTATTGCTCTTCAAAGTAACTAAAAAGACCCCTTTCGTTTTGGCACCACTGCCTTAGTCCTCTGTGGGTTGTCCTCAGCCAGAGTGCTGGTGGGAGCGACTGGTACTAGCAAGGCTCGAAACTGGGGGTCAGAGTCAAAATTCTTCTTGTGCTTTCCATTCAGAAAATGCCGAAGCCAACTGCCAGTCACATCCCCCACCACAGCACTTTGGTCTCTGGAGTGCTGTGCATTCAGGAGAGAAATATTCAGGGGTAACCAGGTCTCCTGACATTCGGAGTGTTCCAAACCCAGTAATCCATATGCCAATTAAAATAGAAACAGCCCCTTGCTAGGCATTACCACAGATAATGACAGTTACATGGCAGATCTGTCCACGCCATAAACCTTCATTTGGAAAACCAGTCATTCAATGACCCCGCTGCCTTAAATGTCTTGAATGTTCCGGTCAAGTGTCTGTCAGGTGTGGATATCCACCCAGAACTAGGCCCTAAGGAGCCTTAGACCTCCACCATGCCCCCTTCCATGTTGGCATCACAGGGCCTTATTTAGAAGAGGGGCAGAGAGGATTGAAGTTCCAGAATATTTCAGGGGAGTGCTCCCCTTCTGGCAGGCTTGAGCAAACTCTTCACCTCCCAGCTCCTGGACCCCGGAGCGCGGTTCATGCCAGCGCACTAATCCAGGGCAGAGCTATTGGGAAGGGAGCCCAGTCCCTGCCACCACAGACACAGAATGTCACAGGAGGGCCACCAAAGCCTCTGAGGGTTCTGGAATCTGTGCACCTTATTTAACCACACTCCAAAATTCCATTTTTATTTTAACCCTTGATTCTGCTCTGTGTACATAATCAAAATATCTATATCTATATATATATATATTTTTAATCATCTACATGTAAATGAAGCAATAGAATTCTAACAAGGCCAAGAAATGAGGCAAATGGGGTTTATGGTTTTTAAAGGTAAATACGGGTATTGCTTTTAATTATTACCTTTTATTAAATTGTGGGCTTTAAAACCTAATGAAACCTATTATCTACTTCTCTGTGCCATATATTTCCCACGTTACCAAAATGCTCAGACTTTTTAGCTAAAAGAGAAGTCTGACCTCCAGTTCCCATGGTCCTCTCGGTACCAGATTACAATGTAGCCTTCTGGGCAAGTATTTTTTACATTAAGATCTGGGACAGGATTCCTTGGGTTTGTGGACTCCCGCCCACTAGATGTTACGACATCTCTGGCCAGGCCTAGAGTTGGGGGTGCCCCAGCACTCCTGACAATGTTAATGCTCCGTCTTCCATTTGCTCTGGAATCCTATGTGTTGGTCTGTGGTTTCACGCACTAGCTGTTTTTAAACAATGCATTTGTATACTAATAATAAACACCACCTGTCATGGTTGATGGTTGGTGGGGAAGCTCCTTTGACATGGTGCAATTTTGATGAGATGACTTTGGGGACATGATGCCCTAATGACACTGACTTGTCACGGTTGCAGCATTTGAACTTTGGGTGTAAAGGAGAAGTCTGTAAGTCTGAACGTTGGCAACAATTTACAACCCTGTATTTTAAAGATGGCTTTCTAATAAAATCCAGAAACACACAGCCCTGTGGTCAAACACTCGTGACGTTTGTGCCTCTGCTTTTAAAGGTGCTGTGCTCGACAGTTGGCATGCCAGGGTTTGAGAAGAATGGATGCCTTGATGCATATGCAGTTACCTGTGCAAAATCGACCGGCTGCCACTGTTCCCATTTTACTGTAAATCTGATGGTGTCTGCTCCAGGTTCATTCTCCCAGGAGCTGCTCTGCAGACTGACACCCCCCCCACCCCCAGCAGTGGAGATGTTGGTGTCTGGGTAGTCATGGGTTTCTGGTGCACATTTGAATGTGATGAACAGTCCAGCATTACTTGGGAAATACTCTGTGTGGACTGTGCACGTTCCCAGAGGCGAGTGTTGTCAATTGAGAGGTTTGCAATGATTTCCTTCCTGCCAAAAATAAACACGTGAAACTACACTCTCTTGTGGATGGACTGCTTCTCCAGTGGCAGCGCCTCTCCTCCCTCCACTCTGCCCCCTGCACAGCCTCATGCCAGCACCGTGAGTCTCCTAACGTCACCACTTCTAGAGAGCAGGGTGGATGGGAGCCAGGCTGCAAGACCCCAGGAGGGGCCACAGGCCTTGACCCCAGGAGAAGCTAGAAAAACATTCTGCCCAAATTGCCTGTCATCCAAAAAGTGACAACTGTTTGGCTCCCTGACTTCCTCTCCCCAGATGGAAGCAGTCTGACTCACCATCCTCCCACGAGGACTTCAGCCCTACCAAGAGGCTTCCAGATGCAGCACAAGAGAATTGTAGTCCCCCACCCTGTGCCATAAGAGCCACAGGCATTGTGTTTGTGCACAAGCCCATACTCCTTGAGGACACTAGCTGAGGCACTATGCTTACTAGAAGAAGCACAGCAAGGAGTCAGAAAAAGAGGGATGTAGCAGACAATTTGCTCACAGCCAGACATCCTGCAGGTATTGCCGTCAGCCCCGCCCTTCTCTATGTGAAGGTGAGAGAAACAGCAAGGGCCCCTCTTCTTGGGACTCCTGGCATGGCCTTGCCACACCCAGGACCCTGTTTCTTCTTAATAATATTTAATTCAGAAAACACCACCAGTGTCAAAATCTCACCAGGTAGGTCTTATCCCCATTTTGTGAATGAATACCAGTCACCGAAACAAAGCTCTGCAGTCTCTGCTCTGTCACAGGATACGAGGTTCTGCCAGTCATGTCCAGTCAGCCCGCACACCCATGGGTTTTGTATCCTAAAACCAATCCCCTGCAGATACTGAGGGCTGTCTCTATTCATCCCTGACAACCCAGACACAGTGTGTGTTTTGGTCATCTTTCGATCACTGGGACAAAGTATCAGAGAAAAAGGAGAAAAGATGTATTTTGGCTCACAGTTTCAGTGGTTTCAGTCCGTGGTCACAGGGCCTCATTGCTTTGGGCCAAATTGAGGCAGAACATCATGGCAAGAGGACTTGGTGAAGGAAAGGCTGCTTACCTCATGCCAGGAAGCAGAGGGGAAGGAGCTGGGGACAAGATAGAGTCTCCTAAGAGCACACTCCCTCCCTTCCACCATCTATAGTTTCCACAATGTGAATTGTCCATTCCCATTGTGAGTCCCTTGATGGATTAATCCATGGAGGAAATCAGGTCCCTCGTGATCCAACACTTCCCCAAATCCC